>NC_056665.1:8686277-9996277 GCF_018350195.1 Panthera tigris | reverse complement strand
AGCACCACAGGAGGAGATCAGGAGGGAGGAGGGAGGAGGGAGGCGGGAGGCGGGGGGCGGGGGCGGAAGGCCGTGAGGGGCCTCATGTGAGCAGGCGTCCCCTCACCGCACGGCTACAGCGGGCTACAGCGCACTGGATGGAACGCGACAGGGGTTAGGCTCTTCTGAGGGAGGAGGAGCGGTGTGGTCTGGATGAGTGGCTGACAGCTCAGAGGAGCCCCCAGATGTTGGGACCGCGGAGGGTGTTAATATGAGGGAAAATGGTGCCGCCTGGTGAGCGAGGCCCGTTCAGCGGGAGCTGCCTTGGAGGCCTGAGGGAGAACACATCCAGGCAGCGTCCTTCCACCTTCCACGGGGGGGAGGGGGGGGAGAGTGAGGATAAAACGAGGAGATACAAGCACATTTCACAGGTGACAGAAGCTTTACATATGGGTAGTTTTATTTATTTCTTTATTAAAAAAATTTTTTTTTAAGTTTATTTACTTCCTCTTTTGAGAGAGAGAGAGAGGGAGGGAGGGAGGAGGGGAAGGGCAGAGTCAGAGGGAGACACAGAATCCGAAGCAGGCTCCAGGCCCCAAGCTGTCAGCACAGAGCCCGATGCGGGGCTTGAACCCACAAGCCGCGAGATCGTGACTTGAACCGAAGTCGGACGCTTAACTGACTGAGCCACCCGGGTGCCCCTAAATATAGGTAGTTTCAGAGGAGACCCATCTTTATATTGGCGAAAGCAAATAAACGTTATGCGGTGCACTTCCCCTTGTGTCTTCTGTAAATACTGCCGTGTTGACAGCTCTCTCCCTGGCATGCATAGAAAGGGGAGGCGGAGCTACTGAGCGCCTTCCATTATGGTCACTACATGGTCTCCTCACCCTCAGGAGACCCGCGTTCTAGATGAAGGAGCCAAGCTAGTAAGAGGGGAAGCAGGGATTCAGACTCAGAACTCTGGCTCCTTCATCTGAGATGTACAGGTCAGGATGGTTTCACTCTCAGTTCCTCACAGCGGTGCTACCTTCTCCTGACCCCCATGCTCGAAGCCTGGTGCTTCTATCACATTCTGCATGTACACGTTGTCTTTAGCGCTGAATCCCACTTGCCATCTTTTTGTCCAATGTAAGATCCAAACTCCCTACAGATTGTTTATTGACAGCAGTAATTGGTTTGTGGGGTGACCCGGACTGACTTCCAGCTGGATTGTTGTAGAGCATTGCTTTTCCAGAGTGTGGTCGCCAGCCAGGAACATAAGCATCGCTAGGGATTTTTGTTAGAAATGCAGGTTTTCAGGCCCTACCCCAGACCCGCTACATCTGGATGTGTGATGATGGGGCCCAACAAGCCATTTTTTTAATAAGCCCTTCAGATTATTCCGATGCATCCCAGCGTTTAAGCATGAGCCAAGTGAACCAACAGGATAGTTTAAAAAGCCCCTTTCTTATGAATTGGGGCAGTTTGGGTAGGTTGAGGGCTTTCCACATGGCTGACCGTTAACCCATCATCCACGATTGACTCTGAAGGCACATGGGAAATTACACGCATTAAGTAGGCTGTTATTTCAGAGGGTGGATCTATGGTAGATTCCTGAGTAAATTATTGCTAGATTGTTGACTCAAAAAAATACCAAGGTGTGTAATACTGAACACAGGGCTGGTTACCTTTTAGCAGAGGTAGTAGTGATTTTCAGTTAAGGGAGTTAATGCTGCACATTGTGTGTCACAATATTTTTACATCATTTGGGTTTCCCAGGAGTTCTTCTTGTGTGGTTGTGAGTAATCAAGGCCAGATCTCTTGTAGGTAGTTAGCAGAGCAGGTCAGGATGCAAATGGAACTGGTCAGAGTGCCTGGGTTTGGGAATGAGGTATGGACAGGCTTCCGCACCTGAATTTTGGGCAGCATAAATAAAAACTGTTTTGAAGTCAGCCTTTGGGAGTTGAAAACCCCCCAGCTGTGGAGCCCAGGCCGAGTCGGTGATGCTTCAGGTAAACCCCTTCCATTCCGTGTGCTGGCCTCCAGCCATGCGGAAACAAGTTTTTGCATCTCTCCTCTTTGCAGCACAGCAGACCCTCCCGGTCACTCCTGACGCACACGAGGGAAAGGGTTTGTCTTTCAGGATTCGTTCCCTTTGGCTTGTCTCTATGGAGCCCTTCCTGAACTCTCACCCTCCTGAGTATCTGCCACTCCTGCTTGTGCCCCCTGCTCCTCTGTCCACACGTTCTAAAAGACCCCTCAAACACTTGAAGCGGACGTGCTTTTGTTTGCACGGCCCTTTCTCCTTCGCTGTGTGCACCTTGCGGGCAGAGACTGCACTTAAATTGTTTTTATGCTCTCGTTTTAACTTTAGCTTCTGTCATGGTACCTTGCACGTTACAAGTTCTCTGAGCCTTTGGTTACATAGAATTGAAGCTGTTTGGGAGAGAACTTTGCCCTCTGCGTGGATGGTTATAAATGTCTCACTAGCCAAAGATGAGATTTCTGGGGGTCAGATTCACGACCTCAGTAGGAAGGCCACTGCAGATCATTAGCCAGAAGGTAAAACCACACAGGTGGCTTTGTGACCTGGGACCAGTGACAGAGGCAGCACTTTACTTTGACTTTGACCCCGGAGATGGGAACTTGGTACTGACAGTTGGTGAAAAATTGAATTTCGGCCCACATGGTTTGATACTTGCATGCTGTGTATGGGCTATTATTGGAACTCTCTTGTTTGCCTCTTTCTCTCCTGATCTCATTCTGTTGGCCTGACAGACCTGTGAATTAGGAGAATTATTTTACAAATGGGGAACTGAGGCAGCAAGATTGATATTTTAAAGGTCTAGTCTATTCATTATAAGACTAAAGATTTTCATTGCTGTCTTTGGAATTTGCTCTGCCATCTGAGACGAGACTGTTAGGTAGATTTACAAAGCCAGCCCCCTGCATCTGTAGCTCAGAAATCCATAAATAGCTCCAACCAAATAGAACAGTAGGAATGTATTTGTATCAACAGGGATGTAGAAATTCCATTCTCCTGGAAGGGATGCTAATTTTTTGATTGATTAACGGACCGATGATACGCCTCTTTATTCCTTTTTCTCAGGACTACACCTTTCTCCTCCACAGATTCTGATTTCTTTGATGTGGAGATTGTAACTCAGGGTCTTTATCCTTGAGTACAGAGAATGCCATCTGTACTCTGGTGGGGGAGGGGTTTGTTTGTTTGTTTGCTTGTTTACTCCTTTTTAAACTTGGAAAGAGCGGTTGGCGTCGTGCATCCTTGGAGCCCCTCACAGAGCTCTGTGTTCGGATTATCTGCTGACCCCGGGTTGATACACCGAGCATCTGGCAGCCGTGGTGGAATTCTCAGCTGTCTCTCTTTGTTATGTCCACAGAAGGAAATGTGAGTTTTATCTTACTCCTAAGGCATTGGTACATTCCTTTTTTGGTACATGAGAGCCAGCAATCTGATTGTGGGCTTATTTTCTACCATTCCTGTCATCTTCTTGACCTAGTTAGAGGCCAGGGGTGATCTTGACCTACCCACGTGACTGTGAATTCCTTCTTGGTCACCTCCTGCATTCTGGAACATTCTACCCTTGAGTCAAGTTGATTAGGTTTTGCCAACACTGCCTAGTTCATCCTGTCTTGTGTAGTTCTGGGGTTCCAGGCGGCATGCTATTAAGAAGCTACTACTATGGGTATTTTCTCTTGGTGAATATCTTTCCTCCACAAATCTTCCATTTTCCAGATTTCCGTGAAATTGGTTATTTTAATGTTGGCACATCTGCGGGCATGGTTGTATGTTGTTCATGTCTGACTAAGTCTCAGAATTAGAAGTAGGTCTTCTTGACTGTTTTGACTGTGAGGCAAAAATAGGGGTTTTAAGAAGTGGTGCGCTGGGCTGCTGGCCCCAGGCTTCCTGTCGATTTGGGGGTGTGGTGGTTCTGTATGCGGCAGAGGGTGGCAGAAATGCACGTCGTGTTAAAGTGGTAATCGTTAAGCCTCCGTTTATTGAACACCTTTTAGTACTTAGTCACTGTGCTCTATCTCCTGCATCCGGTTTCTCCTTTCCTCACCCTGACAGCCCCATTAGTATCGTTTTCTGTGTTTTAGAGAGGAGGCAGCAGGGCTGGAGAACTTCATTCACTTGCTGAGGTCATGCGGCTAAGCCAGTGATCGAGCCGGAGTTTCTCCCAGGCCTTTCTCGCTTCAGGAGCCTGGGCTCCCGGTGTCATTACATTGCTGCTGTGTGTCTGCTGTTCTCCTGCCTGGTGTGGGAAGTGCGCTGTTGCCCAGGGCTTGTAAAATAAGGGTGTTGATGGATTGTGGAAGAAAGAATGAGACACTGAAAAGTGGAATTAGTTGGGAAGAAGGGGAACCATTTAGGGGCAGACAGGAGACCTGTGATAATCGCTCTGGGTGAGTGTAGTGCAGGGGCCTCCTGGTTCTAACACTTGCGTGTGCATGGGAATCACCCGTGGCTTCATGAACACACAGATGGGGCCACGGCCCCAGAGCTTCTGATGTGCCAGGTTGGGGCAGGGCTGAACACTTGCATTTTTGTCAGTTTCTGGGTGGTGCTTACTGGTCCTGGGGCAACACTTTGAGCGTCCTCAGAGAGAGAAGTGATTCTTTTTGGAGTCCAGAGGATGTGGGTTTGAATTCCTGCTCCAGTACTAACCAGCTGGGAGAGCCTTGGCTCCTTCATCTGTAAAATTCAGCAGGGTTTTGTGGGGATTGAATATGATGTTTAACATGGCACTTTAAAAAATTTAAATTCCACTGTAGTTAACATACAGTATACAGTATAGTGATTCTCACAGTTTCGTCCATGCGTCACCCAGTGCTCATCGTGACGAGTGCGTACCTGGCACTTTTCGAATCCTTTTGCTGAGTACCAGCTACTTTGAGATATACTTCACATGTATCGTTCACTCTTTACCAGTTCAATATTGTCCCCATGTGTAAAGCTCTTAGCACATGTAGATACTCAGATGACATTTCCACCCTACCTTGTCCGTATTTAAGAAGGCTGGGAAATGGGTAAGGCACCTTCGATAGATTTTCATAAACGTTATTTGTTCCTTTTTAAAATTTTGACACTTTAAAAGGAAAACTTTTTTAGGGGCGCCTCGGTGGCTCAGTCGATTAAGCATCCGACTTCGGCTCAGCTCATGATTTCGTGGTTCGTGGGTTCGAGCCCTGCATCGGGCTCTGTGCTGACAGCTCGGAGCCTGGGGCCTGCTTCGGATTCTGTGTCTCCCTCTCCCTCTGCTCCTCCTGCACTCACGCTCTGCCTCTCTCTCAAAAATAAACATTAAAAAAAATTTTTTTAAAGGAAAACTTTTGAAAAAAACTGGATGTTTATGTGAATCTTACCCAGCAGTGCTGGACAAGAAAAATGTTACTATCATCTGAAATGATGATGTTTTTTTTCTTATTATCCTTATGGCTTTTAAATACAGTAGACTTATCAGTTAGAAAGCTTAACCAGCTTTGGGGCGCCTGGGCAGTTCAGTCAGTTAAGCATCTGACTTCAGCTTAGGTCATGGTCTCGCAGTTTGTGAGTTTGAGCCCTCCTTCGGGCTCTGTGCTTGACAGCTCAGAGCCCAGACTGTTTCGGATCCTGTGTCTCCCTGTCTCTCTGTGCCTCCCCCACTTGTGCTCTGTCTCTGTCTCTCTGCCTCTCTCTCTATCTATCTCTCTGTCTCTCTCTCTCTCTCAAAAAAAACCACGTTAAAAAATAAAAAAAAAAGCTTAACCAGCTTTAAGAAATCTTTATAATTTACCTTTAAAACTAATCAAATGTTTTACTCTTTCTATATTCCCTTATTACTGCTTTTTCTCAGAGGGCTTTTTATAAAGCCAATTTTGCCATCTAGTTAAAATTCTTCACCCATAATTAAATAAAACCAAAAATAGTAAAATCTATTACTGTATTTGGCTTTCTTTGAAAAAGAATCTTTCAACCAGCAGTGGTTGTAAAGAAAAGTAAAGACATGGAGATTCTGAAGTGTTGGGGGTGTTTTTATCGGGAATGAATGGGAACATTTATTTTGTGCCCGCTGTATGCTAGATACTTAGCATACCTTCTTCAGATACCAGCACGTACTTTATGTAGTTGTTGAGGGTGTTAAATGGTAACCTGCTCAGCGGAAGACCTGAAAACAGCACTGGCATACGGTCAGCACTTGAGGAAAGAGGTGTTACTGTTGTTTCATGCAGATATGTGAATATAGTAGACACAGTCTCACCCTCATGGAGTTTACAATCTAGCAGTTTCCAAAAAGGGTCTGAGGTAGTCCCTACAAGCATCACAAAGCTAGTAACAAGTGAAGCAGGTCTTCCTTGTCCTGGGATTGCAAAGCCTGTGGTCTTACCTCCCAAAGCAGTGCCTCCCATTCTGTACCGGAAGCTTCCCTTCTCAGTCTTGATGTAATAGATAGTGTCCCACTTGCCAACTTTGAATCTCTCTCCATTGGTCTTTGTGGTTTGTTGTATGCTGGGTTAGGAATGAGATGGGGCCAGGTGTGGTTGAACTTGACCGCCTGGGTTCCCCTCCCTAGGCATTGCCCACGCACATGCCCATTGCCCACACAGGGCAGGCTCAGGGAGTTGGAGGAAGTCTCGATCTGCATGCAGTGGGTGAGGCGTGCTGTGTTAGGTCAGGTGAGGAAGCCTTTCACCTGAGGAAGGAGACCAGGTATCCACCCGGGAAAGAAAGTCACTGTCTTTCTTTTTTCATGCTTTACTGCAATCATCTTACTGTCGTCGTCAGGTGACGGGAGGCTAGGCAGGTAAAGGGAGCCCCGTGGCCAAGTGGAAAGACTTGAGGCGTACACACCTTGGTGTGTTCTGGTGTGAGTGTGTGAGTGTGTGAGGACAGAAGTCGAGCTGGTAGATTGAAGTTGACAGAATGCCCCTCCCCACTTCAGCCTGCTCTGGGGGAGCGAGGGAGGAATAGGGAGCCAGAGAGACTGACTTATCTAATCCTCTCCGTTCAGTTCTTTCAATAGATTCCCATCAAGAATTAATAAAAATCCTTACGTTCTCTCATTTTATCCAAATATCTGTTCGTCAGCAAAGAGGAGACTGTGTCTTTAAGTGTTGGTGTGATTATTGTAGCTGTTCCAGAGAGTTGTGAAACATTTGTGGGAGGGAGAGGGGTGTGTGTGTGTGTGTGTGTGTGTGTGTGTGTGTGTTTTGTAAGCCACCAGCCAACACCCTCTGACCAATTTAGTTTTGCCTAATGAGAATGGTCTGAGAGGCAGGGTTGAGCACTGAAACGAAAAGCTCATATACTCCGAGTTTTCAAAAACTCTCTTTGTTTTAAGGAACCCTTGCCATTAAGGAGACTATATATATTCAGTGATTTTCAGACTTTTTTTGTAATTTGATTTCTTTTCCAGCTGAAGTTTCAAGATTCTTCCCCATTGGTGAGAAGAGTCTGTAACAAACTCCTGTGTACAGGGAACTCAGCAGGGTTATTGAGCGCCACCTGCTGGTTTTGGTTTAATGGACCAAAAAGGCGGTGCTTGGAAGGAAACCTTTAAGAATTTGTGTATAATCTTAGTGTTGCAAAATTATGAGGCTGGAAGACATATGGGTTTTGATTATTATTATTAGTAGTACTTAAAATGATAGTTTTGTGTTTGCGTTGGGAAGGGGGATGCTTCTGGCTGGAATATACACGTGTGATTAAGAACGAAGAAAGCAGGTTATAGGGATTTCACTGACCTCTGTCTTCATCTGGCAAAAGGTTAGCCTGGTTGAAACAAAAATTAAGTTTAAATGTCCAATAAAATTGTTAAGTATTTTCTAGCCTTGAAATCAGCCAGAGTCTCCGTGTATATGGAATGAATTTAGTTTATGCCAAAAGTCATTACATTTCTCAGTGGATTTCTGTTATGTTACTTGAGGTACTTTGAGGCGCCTTTTAAGGAAAGCTTTATAAACAGACAGCTTTGCTGTCCAGTCTGGCACGTGGGCTTTCTTCTGAGGAGAATGGAGAGTATCTGAATACTTTTCCACTTAAGAGACAGATAAGGGTAAAGCCCCTTGGTTAAATAAATAGGCATGATGCTACTATATTCTCTTCTTGTCACTGGTCCTTTTGAGCTTTAGTTCTATGCTCAGTAATTTTTTTTTTGCCTTATTTTTATTTTTATTTTTATTTTTTTTTAGAGGGAGCACAAGCAGGGGCAGAGGGGAGTGGGGGAGAGAGAGAGGGAGAATATCTCAAGCTGGTTCAGTGTTCACATGGAGCCAAACACAGGGCTCGATCCCATGACTCTGGGATCGTGACCTGAGCCGAATTTAAGAGTCAGATGCTCAACCCACTGAGGTGCCCCTTGTTTGTTTTATTTTTAAAAGACGTTTCAAGAACCACTGACCTAAAAAGTTGGCATAGCGAGATCATTAGATTTTAGTTCTTTTAATTTCTCATCCAGGTGTCTTAAGTGTTGAAATGAATTGAAGAGAGGTGGATTGTTTACAGGAAGAGAATCCAGTTAGGAATTCATTTATTCATTATTTCATCCAACATTTACTGAGCACTTAAAGCAGGCATTTACACTTTTAGGCAGTGATGTTGCATTGAAGAAAACAAATATGCTCTCTGGCCTCATGAAGCTTGTATAATACTTGGGAGGAAAGGGAGGAATCAGGGAAATATGTAAATACATGTGTACTCTTAGAATTTATATGATTACATACACGTGTGTGTGTGTGTATATATATAAATACACACTGTACATATATATAAATAAATGTATGTGTCAGATAGTAAAAAGTGCTGTGAGGAAAAAAGGCATCATAAATCAAGAGAGCTGCAGCAGAGGAGTTCATATTTCTCTACGATGGTTGGGGATGGAAGACATTACTGGTGACACTTGAAGAATAATGATTAATGCTATATACAAGATTTTTGTGATTACCTTACTTGATCTTCCAACCACGTATAGAAAAGTACATGGAGCAGATAACGTTGTTAACCTTCCATGGTTCTCCTTGGACTAGAGTATCAAAGCCGAAATCCTTTGCCTCTCCTTATGTCCTGTCTCCTGCTTGTGTGTTCCCTGTGCAGAAACGATGGCACATCACTCCTCAGATGGGCCATGTTGGTTCAAAGCTTGTAGGAATTGGCTAGGCAGACCAAGGGTAAAGTCACTCCAAGGAGAGGGAACTGTAGGGATTCTTTTAACACGCAAATCAAGATGATTTCCCTCTTTTCAAAACCTTCCAGTGGCCCAGCATCACACTGAGATCCAGACCAACATCCTCTCCCCTCCAGTGTTTATTCACTTGCTCCCGCAGACTGGCCTTCTTTGCTGTTCCTTGTACGTGTCAGGTTGATACTTGCCTGGCACTGGTCATTCTCTTGGCCTTGAACACTTGGAACTTGCCTCTTCTTTCAGGTTCGCACTCAGATAGGACTTCCTGTGGTAGCCTTCCCTGATGACCTTATCCGAAATACCCTTTCGCCCCTCCTTCAGACCCTCCTGTTCTTTGTAATAGAACTTACCCCTGATGTTGCTTTTTATAATTGGATCTTCTTACCTGCAGGATAAACTCTAGGAGGCCAGGAGCCTTGTCTATTTCAGTTTAATCCATAGTTCTTAAGACTGCTTGACAGTGTTTGACGATCAGTAAATATTGTGATGAATGAATTCATTTTGCTGACAAACAGATTGAACTTCCAAGTGGTTATTTATGAGCTTCCAAGTGGTTATTTATCAGGTCTGTAACTATTACGCAACTGATTCTGTTCTTATTCCTGAGCCCGTGTCTTTTCTACTTCACGATCCCGTGGCACATACTGTTAGAGTAGCATGGTTCACTTAAAGAAATGGAGGGCACTCAGTAAAACTGAAGGTGTGCGCATGTGCAGGTGCGTGAGCCCACGCTCCTGCCCCCCCCCCCCATTTTGTAATGATGCCAGTTGCCCAGAAAACCTTAGCTATTCTGAAACCATACTAGCTACTTTGAACGGATATTAAAAAAAAACATTAAAGTTGCACTGCCCTGCCCAATGATGAGGGGTTTGGGATTTTTTTTTTTCTTCTGGTAGGACTTCTATTTTCTAGCTGGATGGTGACATCATACACTTATGTTAGTTCTTGTCTTAATGATTCTTGGGGTGCTGCTTTGCCATAACTCTGCCTTAGAAATCTGCCTTTTATTTGCCTAGAATGCTGGTAAATTAAGCAGCACAAATGTAACCCCTGTGTCCTCCTACAGTCGAAGTTTGTGATGTTCCCCTCTGGAGTAGATTTCTGTGTACAGAAGGCCACAGAATGGCACTTCGGGGTGCTCCCAGAGATGGAAGTACAGAAGTTTGATATTTCTTTGAGGTTTGCCAGTATATGATATTTTGTTGGCTTCATTATATTTAGTGTTGAGAAACTCTCAAATCTGACAGATGTTTCCAGAATGATTTTGGATTCAGCGTGTAGCCTCTTTTACTCCTCCCTCACGTCAGCCCTGTCCACTCATTACAACTATCATCTCTTTCAAACAGAACGTGACAAAGGCAGGAGAGGATTTTCCAGTGGCCTGTGTTTGACATGGGCTGGTGGGAAGCCTCCCTCCCCTGACCTGCTGAGCGGGGCGTCCTGGGTCACCGCTGATGACCACAGCACCTTATCCTTGGGTTTCCCACACTGCTGTTGATACAGCTTCAGCCTTTGCTTTGTGGGCTTCTTACTCCGTGAAAGCACTCTGAGCCCCAAGGGGCAAGGTCTGTCTTGTCTCAGTACCTTCCATGTCTTCCGTAGGTGTCACCAAGCACCCAGCCAGTGTTCAGTTGACTGAAGGAAGGCATAAGCAAAGCAAGCTTAGCAATTTGCTTATTTATAACATTTTAAGTTTTGTGTTTTAGAAGGATGAAATGTTTTTGGTTCAACCGAACAAACATTGACTGAGCACCTGTATATCAAGATACTGAATGTGCAAAGGTGAACTGGGTACCAGTTTCTTTTCCACCTCCGGTTGTAAATGGCGTAGCTCTCAGAAGGCATGTTCCTGCTGGAGATGACCTGTGTTGAGCTTTGAGCAGCATTGGGCATACCCGTGTCTCCATAGCAGCTTTCCTGATCACACCCGTCAAAGGAGAGTTTGGGTACCCATCTCCTCTGCCCCTAGATGCCAGTTATAGCACTTAACCACAGGGCATCCTGTCCGCGTGTATGTCTCTCTAGGCTCCTGGAGGGCAGGCACCAGGAAGTTTTCATAATTCCAGTACCTGGTGGGTAGCAAACACAAAATATATCAAACAGAAGGCACTGTGTGCTTGTTCAGCATGAACAGATGAATGACAAGGCAGTGGTGATGAGAACAGAGCAGAAGGAAGGGCAACGTACAGATTCATGTTCATTATGTTTCTGCTGATTCACTTACCTACCTGATGGACTGGAATAGAAATTTTATACTAGCAGTAAAAAAAATAATGAAATAAAGTAAAATATGCTAAAGGGAATTTCAAACATTTAAGGCTCATTTACATATCAACGTTAATGTTTAACATTCATATTTTCAAATATTCATATTTCAGAAACAATCCCAATACTAATGGATAATAGTCCTTTGTATATTTGATGGCAATAAGTTACTTGAAAGTTCGTGAACGATCATTAACTCAGTGTAGCTTTCTACCAGATTAGTACAGATTAACAGTTGTATTTTGCCTCAAAGGCTTTTGCAGTTACTGAGGGTGTTATTAACAACAAGCTGGTTAACACAGAGAGAAACCTGAAATATTTTTAGCTGGTGGGAAATGAACTGTATCATGACTCTAGGAAGTGATATTTATTTTAGTTTAGCAAATGAGCTCTCCGGAAGACCCGGGAAAATACATGTCTTGAGGTTTTCCCTGCAGAGGCTCAGTTGTGGCTGCCGTTAAGAGCAGCATGGTAAGTCTCCTCCTCTTTCTTGGTGGCCCTTGAACTTGGGTTCCTCTGGGGTTCAGAGGATCCTGTTTCTGGGTTTGAGGCACAGGACTAGGTAGATGAAAATGGTATGTTGTGCAGAGGCTCGTTAACACAAGGGTCTAGACCTTGGCTCTCTGTCACCTGGGGTTCTCTCCTGGGCTCAAGGCTCTTTAACTGGGTGCAGGACCTGAGAGTCTGGCTCACCAGCCCAGACCTCTTCCTTCCGCCCGACCTGCCGACCACCTGCTGGATGTATGCTGTCTGCTTTCCATCCCGCTGAATTGTGAAACTTGACATTTACAGCTTATCGCCCTCTTTTTCACTCATTCCCCTAGCCCCCCCCTCAATTTTTCCTCGTGAGATACCCCTTTTCATGTCCACTCTCTTCCTATCTTTGTGCAGCCCCCAGACAGTCAGCTACCATATTTCATCAAATTATTTTCAACAGAATGCTTTTCTCATATGTATTTCTTTTCAAATCATCTTACTGCCATAGCAGTTTAAACTTTTTTTTGCTTCCTTAAACCATGTTTTTGTAATGTTTTCCACACATATGGTTTCCTTGCCTCTGTTCTCTTTTTTCCTTCTTTAGGATACTGCTGCAGATACAAACCTTTCTAGAACGTTCGCTGCCGTTAACATGTCACCCTTCACCCCTCTCCCCGCGGTTTTCTTTCCGTACATACCGCACAAGGCTCTATTTTGCCTTCTTGCCTACACAGGTCCAAGTGTGAATCACTTGGCTTGCCATTAATATTCTTTGTGAGCCGATCTCTGCCACATTTATTCATATGGGTATGCCAAAAGTTCCTGTTGCTAGGTAAGCACTGTGAGAACCGTACATAGGGACACCGTTCTTGCTGTCCACGAGCTTCATCTAATGAGAAATCTATACGGTTGACCCTTGACTTGCACGGACCCACGTGTATGTAGATTTTTTTCTCCAGTAAGCCCATTGGAAAAGTTTTCAGAGATTCGCTGTAATTTGAAACAGCTCACATATGAACCCTGTAGCCCAGAAATATTGAAACATTAAGAAGTTGCGTGTGTCATGAATGCATAAAATATTTGTAGATCCTAGTCTATTTTATGGTTTACCACCATAACATACACAAATCTACTGTAAACAGTTAAAATTTATCCAAATGTAGGTTCGCAAACACTTGGAGACCATACCTGGTGTCACTTGCAGTTCAGAGAAATGTAAACAGACACAAAATGCAGTGTTAAATAATAACAATGAAATTAATCATCCTGCAGTTTCATAGCCACCCCTTAGTGCTGTCCCAGTGAGCACAGTGAGCTTGAATGTTGCCAGTATCTGCGTCCACCCCCGCCTGAGGCTTATCATCTCCACGTGAGCGGTTGGTCTCTCCAGGAAATTGCATATGGCAGTAAAAAGTGATCTCTGGGCGTTCTCACTTACTAGTACTTGAGTTTTGGGGAGTTCAAAGTCGTATGTGGATTTTTGTCTGTGGCAGGGGAGGGTGTCAGTGCTCTCAACCCTGAGATTGTCCAAGGGTCAGCTAATCACAGGGGGGTTAGATCATTGCTTTTGGTTGTCATGTCTCTTACCTTCTTTAGCCTGGAACATGGCCGCAACCTTTCGTGATCTTTTATGGCATTGACGGTGTTGAAGAATACAGTAATCCCTTCCTTTCTTCAAAAGCATGTTTCTTATTTTTATTTATCTGATGTTTCCTTGCGGCTAGATGCATTCTTGGTCAGAGCACTACATAGGTCACATTGTGTCCTTCTCAGAGCATCACACATGGAGGCACATGTGTTCATCTGTCTTTATTGGGATGTTTATTTTGATCACCTGGTCAAAGTATTGGTGAATTTCTTCACTGAATAAATACCATGTTTTTTCTCCCTTTAATAAAAAGCAGTTTGTGGGGAGACACATTTAAGACAACGTAAATGTCTTTTTCTTCCTTGGACTTTCTCCCCAGATTGATAATTGATCATTTTTTCTAGAATCACTTTTTACTGTTATGGTTGCAAAGGGCTTACCCCTTTGCACTGTGGCACCCCCCTCTCTACCAGTGAGGCTTCATCATTCTGTCATACTCCGGAATTCTCCCTTCTCCTCTGTTTAATTCATTTATATGGTATTCTTATAGACTCATGACTTCCTGTTTTTTAATTATTTATAGTTTGCTACTGTTTTTAATTGTTTTGGTCTTCAGATTGTCCCAGATTTGGCCAAGGAAGCCACTTCAGTGTGCAACATGTCACCATCTTTTTTTTTTTTTTTTTTCTTTATTGAGCACTTTCTTATTTTCTGTCAAACACAAGATGTTCCAGGCTCATCGTGTCCGTACCCTGATCCTAGGTCTGGAAACACCGCTTTTTTTGAGTGGCCCTGGTTCCTTTAATGGAGAATGGTGTTTAGTGACCAAGAGCTGAGCGTTAGGTATGCTCACTGTTCCTGGGTGTCCTTCTGTTGTGTGAGCCTTTAATGAAATTGGAAACCAGCTGCCCTGATTTTCCAAGGGAGAGACTTTCTTTTCAGACTAGGGAGAAACTATAGCTGACTGTCAGTCTTTGGTTGCTTTAGGAAATGATTGGGCAAAGGGGTCTGTCAATTGCCTATATTCTTGTATTTATTTTTTTTTAATTTTTTTTTTAATGTTTATTTATTTTTGAGACAGAGAGAGACAGAGCATGAACGGGGGAGGGTCAGAGAGAGAGGGAGACACAGAATCTGAAACAGGCTCCAGGCTCTGAGCGGTCAGCACAGAGCCCGACACGGGGCTCGAACTCACGGACCGCGAGATCATGACCTGAGCCGAAGTGGGCTGCTTAACCGACTGAGCCACCCAGGCGCCCCTATTCTTGTATTTAAAGGAGAGAATGAAGCTCATTGCGTGAATGCAAAGAAGTGTCTGAATTGTATAAGGACTCACTTTGGAATTACTGTTTCAATACTATAATCACGGACACCTCATGGAAAGATAATACTTTGGACTAATGCTCAACCTTTACTTTGTATGACTTACCTCCTTTGTTTCACTTTCCCCTGTGAACATCAGGGAGAAGCCTTGTCATTTTGGCAAACTGGGAAATTGATTTGGGAAGGCCTGTAAACTTCTTGAAGATTCTTGAATGAGGGGCGCCTGGGTGGGTCAGTCGGTTAAGCGTCCAACTTCGGCTCAGGTCATGAACTCGTGGTTTGTGGGTTCGAGTCCCATGTCGGGCTCTGTGCTATCAGCTGTGCTGATAGGACAGAGCCTGGAGCCTGCTTCGGATTCTGTATCTCCCTGTCTCTCTGCCCCTCCCCCACTTCTCTCTCTCTCAAAGATAAACATTAAAAAAAAATTTAAAAAAAAAGATTCTTGAATGAAAGGCAGTTATTATTAACAATTTCATAATTCTAGAACCCTGCAAGAATATCTTTACTAAATATATATGTCTGCAGTATGTAAAAAAAAAACAAAAAACCAGTCTCAGGAATGTAATTTAATTTTTGTACCCCTTTAACTTTGAATATTTGATTACATATAAATTTTTTGAGAAGTGTTTTTTTTGGAAATCTTGTATTTTGAAGAATTTTAAATTTACATAGAAATTGTTAAGTATAGTACAGAGAAATCCCATTTACATTAAACCCGGATTCAATGTAACATCCTGCCTTATTTGCTTAATCATTGTCTGTCTTTTTTTAAAGTAAGTTGCAGACATCATGCTCTTTTAGCCCAGATACTTCATTGTGTATTTCTTAAGAACAAGGATATTGCTCTTACATAACCACAGCACAATTAGCAAAACCAGGCCCTTTAATGCTGGTACAATGTTAAACCTGTAAGCCTTCCTCAGATGTTGCCAGTTGTCCCAATAATGCCCTTCATGGCAATTTACCTCTGCCTTTCAGCTGCCAACCCAGAATCCTGTGTCACATTAGTGGGCAAGTCTCTAGTCTGGAGCATTAACTCAGTCTGTCTTTGTGTTTCATTAGTGATATTTTGGAAGAGTAACTGGCCAGTTTTCTTTATAGAAGGTCCTCTTCCCTTGGGTTTGTGTGATGTCTACTGAAGACTGGATTGAGGTTGTGCATTTTTGTTGGGGACACTGTAAGTGATGCTCTGTCCTCTGTGGGTGTCATCAGGAGTGGTGCTGGTTTCATTATTTATAACATTACCTTTTTTGCTGACTTGATTCAGGTGATATCCACCAGGTATCTCGTTTTCCTTTTGTAATTTATAAGTGAGCAGACTATTTAAAAAATAAGGATTTTTTTTTCTTTTGAAAAGAACCCATCCGTATTTGAAAATATTGGAAAACAGAAAAGCACAAAGTACATTATGAAATTGGCTTCAACCATCCTAGATATAGGTACCTGCTAATAAAGTTTTGGTGTTTTCTTCCTTCTCAAGTGTGTTTTGAGCACCTGCTACTTCCTATTCTAGACTAAGGGGATATCACAATGAATAAAATGTGCTCTCATGGCGCTTACATTCTAGTGAATAATAATAGCTATTATTTCTTTACTTATTGAGATACTGTAGCCAGATTCTCGCACAGAGAGTCGTGACACAGACTTTTCTTTCCAGGAAGCAACTTCATTCCTGCCGGCACCGCTCAGATGGGCTCGTACCCGAAGAACTGAGCACCAAACATCATGTGGCATAGTTTTTTATACATTGTCGATTTTTTTGTCTCCCGTATATGGTAACACACACAAACATGTAGTCTGATTAAGTGGTCTCATGTTACAGGGTCATGAGGGATGTTATCATGTATGTGCATAGCCAGGCTACCTTGAAGCGCCCCCCCCCCCATTTTTTTTCTTTCCTTAGGGAGGGGACCCTACCACAATATAAATGACAAATAACATGGTATTCGTTTTAGGTGTACAACATAATGATTTGATATATGTATAGATTACAAAACGATCATGAAAATGAGTTGAATTAATATCCACCCACACATAGTTACACATTTTTTTTTCCTGGTGATGAGAACTTTTAAGATTTACTCTCTTTGCAACTTTCAAATATACAATACAGTATAATAACTGTGGTCACATCTGTTATATGTTACGTCTGCATTACATTGATTACAATTATTATTTGTTGAACATGTTATTATGTCCCGTGAACTGCTCTAGGTGCTTTACTTTTTATCACTTATTTAATTCGTACAACCTTATGAGGGAAGTGTGATTGTTCTCTCTTACAGCAGAGAATTTAACATATCCAAGAGGTTAAGCAGTTAGAAATTGACGTGCCATGCGGTGATTCAGCCAGAGATCATCCTCTTACCCACCATGGCATGTTAATACATTAAAAGCCAAATTTGAAAGTTAGAAAACAAATTGACTTAAGGTGGTGATAATATATTGTTAAAAAATGTTTATTTTGAGAGAGAGGGAGAGAGAAATGGGCAGAGAGGGAGGGAGGTAGAGAGAGAATCCCCAGTAGGTACCACACCCAGTGAGGAGCCTGATGCAAGGCTCCATCCCATGGCCACCAGATCACGACCTGAGCAGGTATCAACAGTCAGACCCTCAACAGCTGAGCCACCCAGGTGCCCTAGGTGGTGCTAATACTGATCTTTCGCCAGCTGAACTCGGGCACCATTGTTAGCCACGAGCTGGGATGCTTTGTACTTGGCTAGGATTTTCTCTGATAGGCAGCCCTCCACCATCCTCCTCATAAGCACTCACCCCGTTTCCCAGGCCTTGTCCATTCCCACACCGTAATCTTCTCTCTCCCATCCCTCTCCTGCTTTGCCCTTCCCTGTGCCATTTTCTTCCTGATCCAGATGCTGTCCCCAGTGAAAGGAAGGCCCCGGGCATAACTAGGATCTCGGGGGCCTGGAGAGTCTGTCAGCAAGACGATGGGTCTCCTAGGAAGAGAAAATCCTTGATCTAGAAAAGGGAGATCTGTTCTTTGAATTCCAGGTTGGAAGTCTGGGGAAAAAAACGTTTGTTTACTTATTTTTTTTTAAGTTTATTTTTGAGAGAGAGTGAGTGGGGGAGGGGCAGAGAGAGAGGGAGGGAGGGAGGGAGGGAGAGAGAGAAAGAGAGAGAGAGAGAGAGAGAGAGAGAGAGAGAGAGAGAGAGAATATGAATGAGAATACCAAGCAGGCTCTGTGCTGAAAGCGGGGCTTGGACTCCCGAACCGTGGGATCATGACCTGAGCCAAAGTCAAGAGTTAGACACTTAACCGACTGAGCCACGCAGGTGCCCTTGTGTTACTTACTAATAAATATGTAAAGGTGATTATGGTACTGTTAGTACTGTATGTCTACTATATACCCGAGTTAAAGATGGGGAGAACTGAGACCGCGGCTACCATATAAAGTTCTGTTTTTCTTGGCAAATAAGTGACTGACTGGCGTTTAGGACTACGGTGCCTTCATATTTGGGGGATCACCAATAGTAACAAGATGGGGCCTGGTATAGGTTGTCTTTTTCCATTAGTTCTTTTGGCATCTGTCAGCAGAAATAGTCCAGATTCAAAAAAGTGTCAGGTTCGGGAATACATTTCCCATTAATGCAGAAGCATGGAAAATACCGTTGTGAGGAGAGCACTCTGTTTCTTCGGTTTACTGGAGAAGCGGAGATGTAGAACCTCTCTTCCTGGGGCTTCACTCAAGAACGTCTTGAAAATTGCCCTCGTTAGTAAGTTCATCTGTGGTGGTTAGATGCGTGACAGACGTAGTTACCGGGTAGCCAGGTTGATCTGTCTGTTCATTCCATGGGGCTTGTCCTTCCCATGAGCAACAAAATCATGTACCGGAATATTCCTCAGGGAAGGTGTGGTTACAGCAATCATCTCAACCAGAGTTCTTTTTAGATCTGTTTTTCATCCTTACTTTTCAGGCACCACCGCACTGGCCTAATCGTGCACCTCCCGTCTGCATCACTGTAGGTGCACTGTCCCTGCAGTGAAACCGGAGCCATGTGGCCCACGGCAGAGTGACAGTGTTGACTGTCTGCTCCCGTGACTTTGGGAGGGCAGAGGGTGCTCCTCCAGGGAAGACAGGTGCTTTCGTCCCGGGTGCCTTTGGAATCTGAATTTCAGGTGGCTCTGAGGTGAATGAGGCTTCTGGGGTCCCTTCTCTTTAATATTTTGGGTAGTTTGACTTAACATTAAAAAGAAAACCATTGAAGCTATGAGAGCTTTAAAGCTTCTTTATTTTGCGAGTGAAGAAAGAGGTTGATGTTAGCCATCTCCTCTGTCCTCCATTAAAAGAAGGCCCCAGATATCACTTAATATCTTGGGCACAGAGTCTTCTAGCAAGATAGTGGGTCTCATGTGGAAATCCCTGATCTTGAGAAGGAAGATATATTCCTAGACTTCCAGGATACTTATCTAGGTGGAAAAAAACAAAAACAAAACCAACTCAGATGTTTCGTTTTGTTTTTCTTTAAAAGTCCACAGTGTAAATAATTTAGGCTGGCAGGCCATACAGTCTCTGGGAACCGCTCAACTCTGCAGGGGCTCATTATAGTACAAAAGCGTGGCCCGGCGTAAGACTTTACCTATGGACACTGAAATTTGAACATCAGATAATTTTCACATGTTAAAAGATTTTTTTTTTTCAACCATTTAAAAGTGTAAAAAACCTTTCTGAGCTCTTGCGCCATATAAAAACAAGCAGAGAGCTGGATTGTGCCCGCGGGCCCGCCTGTGGTCTAAAGGATGAAACTTCAGAGCTCTCATTTTTTTTTCCAGGTTATAATGGTATTTCGATACCTTGAGAAGTTTGTTCTTCTCACATGTGCTGCAGACATTTTAGCTGGTTGCGGTTTATCATGCCAACGGGTATTAAAATTTTACCAGCCTAAGCTTTTCAAACATGTTTCCAAGAAAAGGACTTAGGCATGAGTCTCCATTATAATTCTAAATAGCGACTGCAGCCAGGGATAATTCTGTTGTACCGACTGTGCTGTTGCTTGTGTTAGGGTGCTTTGGAACTTTCCAGTTTGGCATTTGTACGTAGTAAGTCACAGCTCATTTGTTGCTCATTGTGACTTCTTACGTGTTGCACTGAGCACATTTGAGCCCCTACCATGTACACAAAGCACTGGGAATAAGTGAAGAAATAGGCCTTCGAGGCTTTAGGAAATATTTTGAACTCTGTTTCCAGAATCAACCTATTGGAGCATTTCTGTTAATAGGCTTGGTCCTAAGTTTGATGTTATGATTTCTGGTTTTCGGTGTTTAATGGAACTCTACCTGCTGCTCCGTTTTGCTGCCAGGCTTGGTAAATTGTGGCCACAGGGTGGCATGGTTCTCTAATAGACTTCATTGGTGTTAAAATGGAAAAGAAAAAAATACTGCAAGGCATGAGAATTCTCTCCCCTATTGTAGCCTGGCTTTCTCTAAATTGGTTTTTCCATAGTGCATTATTGTTTTTCTTTTTTTTCATAGTGCATTATTAAGATTTAGATAATACTAAACCCCAGTGCTTTAAACCTCGGTGCTTTAAAATCTTTTGTTTATGGAGACAACATGAATTGTATAATGTTTATGATTGGGAAGATGGTAATTAGGACTGTATTTTATAGATTATATTTAATTTAGACAGTAGCCTCAATTAAAAAAACTAACCTGTAAAAACTAGAAAGAATATTTGTGAATAAATGACAGAGATGTCTTCTCAGTGGTTGCAGAGTTATGGCAACGGTACTGGCAAGTTTCTGATCTGATTGCAAGGGTTTGATGGAGGGTTGGGTAAAGAAGGGTAGGGATTCCAGATGGTCAGGAAACAGATTAGTAGAAAAGTGACCGTCCCATCCATGTAGATTAAGAATATTATCGTAGGCTGAGAGCAGAATATGTTCCAAGAGTTTTCGTATATTAGCTGGAGGAAGAGAATGTATTATCTCCATTTGTATAGACAAGGAAAGTAGGGTTAGAGGATTTGAGTCAAGTCTTTGTGGGTGGAGTTTAAACCCAGACTTGCCCAGAGCCCAGACGAATGCTCTTTGCACTCGTCCAGGCAGGCTCAGTGGAGACTGTCCTTGTTGCAGAATGGGTGGATTTGGCAGCGATGTCTGGGGTGTAGAATTCAGAGTTGTTGCTCTGGGCAAGGGGCATTCTGGGCACAGGGATGTGACTGTTTAATATGCCTCCTCCATCCTCTCGGCCTTATTTTTGGATTCTTTTGGTTGGATTCCTTTCTTTTTAATACCCATTCATCAAGTAAATATCCCAAATGTTACCTTGTTAGTTTTCTCCTTTGTCTGACCACCTCCACTGAAAAGTAAGCTTTTAGGAGCACAGAGGTCTTCTTTTCAGATCATTTTGTATTCTCAGTGCCTACAATTCTTCCTGGCACACAAGTGCTCAGTGTTTATGTTTGTATAACCTTACTAGAAATGATACATTTGATTTTTCCCTAAATTTGATGTTTTGTGAAGGTAGACTCCCAGGAGGAACCTGACTAATGCAGGCTTGCTCTGTCTTTCCTTTCCTAGGGCGACTGTGTGGTTACGGTGTTGCTGGCTGAGGAGGACAAAGTTGAGGATGATGTAGTTTTTTATTTGGTATTTTCGGGTTCCACCCTCCATCACTGCACAAGTACACGGAAGGTCAGTGCTGATACGCTGGAGACCATTGCTCCTGGTAAGTACTGGGTGGAATCTTCACTGGCCTTTGCTGGTTCTCAAATACTTTTTTTTTAAAAAAACTGTTTTATTTGTTTATTTATTTGTTTGTTTTTGAGAGAGAGAGAGAGAGAGAGAGAGCACAAGCAGGGGAGGGGCAAGGGTGGGTGGGCACAGAGGATCCAAAGCGAGCTCCATGCTGACCAGTTGATAGCAGTCAGCCCGGTGTGGGGCTCGAACTCATGAACCTGAGATCATGACCTGAGCCAAAGTCGGATACTCAACTGACAGAGACACGCAGGCATCCCTGATTCTCCAACACTCTTATTCTGTGTTCATTAGTGTGGAGTAAGAGGAAGAACGGATCAGGGTGACAGAACTCTTTCTCGTCAGATCTTTATTTTAAATACACATTAAGGTAAAGCATTTTGTTTATATATTGCTTATTCTACGAAAATCTGAGACTCACTAGAAATTAGCAAAATAAAATGGTGTCATAAGTTGAAAGATAAAAATTAGGATCAGCCAAAATATTAATTTATTAGAATATTGAGGTTTGGGGGAAAGTAAAACATGTGGAAGATTCAGGTTCTCACGTGGCTACCGTGCTGTGACTGCAGATTTGACGCTGAATGTCACAGGGGCAAAAGCAGAGGTAGAACGATAAGTAACATATGCCTTAGAATCTAAGAGGGACCTAAGAATCTTTCATAAAAGCCAAACTTTCCAAATTATGGTTCATGGTGGAACAAGGACCATGTTTAATCACTGTTTAACAGAATTCAAAGGGGAAAGTATTTACTCATTAAAAATTCTTTACAAAGTCACAAAGTCCTTGCTACTTCCACCGGAAACAGCTGAAAAAATGGCTGTCTCTTCACCTATCGCAGTACCTAAAGGTGTGCCGACGTGTGTTCCGAGATGAGCTCATTTCCTTAACTGGCCTTGTTTCACAGTTAACAATTGACCACTTTTCATCAGAATGCAAAACAGGGCACATTGAGGGGTAAACCCCTAAGAAGTGTTGACAGTTAACTTGTTCTTTAGACAATAAAGTAGACTTAGTTCTTCCTGAAATGTTTCTTTTTCCCAGTGTTTTTATATAACACTAATTCCACTGTGTTGAAATAGATGGTGTAAAAAAACTACTACTTTACCAAGGGCTTTTAATATCTAGTCTTGCCTGCTGGAAATTATCCTACAGTTAAGAACTGAGGTTTATGACAGTTGAAAGCTGTATTTAGCTTTCTGCTTGGCAGCAGTGGTTTTCAAAAATATAGTACAGAATTTAAAGATTCTTGACAATTCCTAGGGCTATCTGCCCCCCCCCCCCCGGCCCCCACCCCTGCAAATTTTTAGGGATTGAAAATTTAACAAGGAGTTCAGGATAGATACTGATTTCTTCTTTAAAGCGTATTAAGTATCCTCCTCTGTAACCTAAAGCTCCAAACATCTTGTTCCTGTGATGTATATCGTGTCAGAAAGGCTTATCTGGAACTTGAGGTCCCCTCTGGAGCAGGTGCCATCCAGTGTCACCTTTGCTAAACACCTGCCACGTGTGAGAAACAGTCCTCAGCAAGGAGAGTCGTCAGTCCCTGACTGGCGCACGTGTAAGAAGGAGTGTCCGTAGATACGGGGAGGATGCCAGTAGCTGTAAGAGAAAGGTCAGGGGTATCAAGGATGTAGCCCTGCATCCTAGTTGCGGTCCTCAGTCCCAAGTACCAGCAAAGTCCAGCCCCTGGGAGATGGATATGCCCGGCAGCTCTTGTACCTTCGCTGGCAAGGCACTGACATCAGGATGGACGCTTATTTTCCTGAGTTTCATAAGCCCCTTGTACTTGTACGACAGCCCAGAGCTCTGAGTTCGTTCCAGACCCTTACTGATTTCCAACCTTCCTTCCTGAACTCTGGTTACCATTTCATCCCTTGCCTTTGGTGGTGGTTGTTGTTGTTGTTGTTGTTGTTGTTGTTCTTCTTCTTCCTTTTTTAAAATTTTTAAATGTTTATTTTTGAGAGAGAGCACAAGTGGGGGAGGGTCAGAGAGAGGGAGACACAGAATCCGAAGCAGGCTCCAGGCTCCAAGCTGTCAGCACAGTCCGACTTGGGTCTCGAACCCGTGAGCTGTGAGATCATGATCTGAGCCGAAGTCGATACTTAACCGACTGAACCACCCAGGTACCTCCTTGCCTTTGGCTCTAAACCTCTTTACATGTCTCCGTCCCCCTCTTTTCCAGCCACATCCATCTCTGGGTGTCCTTTAGTGCACTTATCGACTCTGAGTACCCTTACCCTGCCGACCCCAGCGAACCAGAATGGATATTATACTCTGCTGCTTTCTCCTAATTTGATTTAAATCCTCAGAAATCATCCCTGACCCATTTGCATGGGGCCTGGAGTCCTAGTTCCTGCCTTCTCTAGTTTCCACTAATCAACTCTCCCCTCCTGTAAATTGTGGTCTCTGGCACCTCCCGTGTTCCTGGTCAGGCCTACGGGCCCAACCGCCTGTCCCCTTCTCTCTCCAGTTGGACTGCACGGTCTTCTCCTCATTGAGTTCACTCAGGATGATGACAAGAGGTGCCCGAGCACAGCAGAGGTGACAGAGGCTTCGAGTCCCTACAGGACCCTCTTGTACAAGCAGGCCAGGCGGAATGGCAAGCTGCACTCTAACCCGTGGACCTTTGATACGGATGCACAGTAGCAGTGAGGCCCCGGTTGGTGACTCAGAAGCTCTGTTCACTGTTTAAGCAGAGGGGACTCCTGAATGGAGCCTGTTGCTCTGGTCAGCATGCAGGAGCTCCTCCCGTTCAGCTGCTACATCTGCTGCAGTCATTTGTGGACGTGTAGGGATGGACATCTTGGGGTTTGAGTTAGATTTGAATCTCTTGTTTATATCATGGCATGAATATTTTAGCCTAGAATTAAACCGCCTTAAGTCGGTTTTTAGGGACATCTTAGACTTGTTTCTTACCTCCCTTCAGCTCTCTACTGAGCTGTCACCTTCTCAACGAGGCCTTCCCTGCGAGGCCTTCCCTGTCCACCTTATAAAAATATACAGCGGCCTCCCCTCTGGACTCCCTCTTGCCCTTTTCTGATTTTTTTTCCATTGCACTTACCAACTTCTAACATGTATATTTCATTTATCTTACTTATTTTCTACTTGCCTTTGCTGAAGTCAGCTTCGTGAGGGTGTGGATTTCTGTTTTGTTGGTGTATGCTAGGAAGGCTGTTAGTAATCCCTACCATTTGCTGGAACCGCTTTTCTACTGTATTTGAATTCATCCCAATTCTCGGAAGCCGCTCTTCTAGAAAGGTTGTGCACACATGTGTACGCACACACATACACATGCACACACAACCCCTGCACCCTTTCTTTTGAAAAACGCAAAAGGAGTTTGATCTGGCTTCTTGAACTGAATTCTTGGCTTGAGGGCAGGAGTCAGTGTTCTCTTTCCAGTATCTACCTATGGTGATTTCTGGGCCTCAGTGAGCTATATTGACAGCCTCAGATTTCTTGTCTGCTGCGGGCAATGTCAGAGTAGTGAGGATTCTTCATGGAAAGTGCTTGCTTTGTGCATCCTGGTTACCAGATGCAGCAACGGCTACTGGGAGGGGTGTCTGTGCACCCTTTTTGCTCCTGTGTGAGACCAGCTCCTCTGGGCCTCGTCAGTTGGGTGCACTCTGGGAAGAAAAAGAGCTTTGTGTCTTGTTCTTGCTTTTAATGTCATGTTTCATCCAGATTGCTGGCTCTGATGTTTCTTTGAGTTCTCTGCATGTTTCACTGTCAATGTTTTGTCACATTTTAGTTTTTACTAAAACCAGATGATTGATTGACCTTCAAAAGGCAGCTACTTCTTAATGTTAGTCTCTAACCTTTCATTATTTGGGGATGGAAGAGAGAAAGAAACCTTTCTAACTTGGCTCCTTTAAAAAAGCTTTTTAACTTCAGATACGAAAATTATTTTCCTTTTTTTCTGTTTTTTCACTTTTTTGCTTGTTTTCTAATGAAAGGTTAGAATGAATTGTATATGTGTGTTTAATTATAAGTTGTAAAGGCTTAGGGCACCTGGGTGGCTTAGTCGGTTGAGCATCTGACTTCAGCTCAGGTCATGATCTCACGGTCCGTGAGTTTGAGCCCTGCGTCAGGCTCTGTGCTGACATCTTGGAGCCTGGAGCCTGCTTCAGATTCTGTGTCTTCCTCTCTCTCTGCCCCTCTCCCACTGTGACTGCCTGCCTCTCTCTTTCTGTGTCTCTATCTCTCTCAGAAATATAAATAAGTTGTAAAGGCATTAAAAAATTTTTTTTATGTTTATTTTTATTTTTGAGAGCGAGACAGAGCAGGGGCGGGGCAGAGAGAGAGAGAGATACAGAATTCAAAGAGGGCTCCAGGCTCTGAGCTGTCAGCACAGAGTCCGATGCGGGGCTCAAACACACGAACCACGAGATCATGACCTGAGCATCCAAAGTCGGATGCTCAACTGACTGAGCCAGGCACCCCAGTTGTAAAGGCATTTTAAAGTAATCTTTTCTTGCCTTTCTACCATCAAAAAGCTGTGGACATGATGATTCCCCTTTTTTCGTAAAGTAAATACAGTATAGTAAAAGTAGTAACATCGAAGGGGGCAGTTAGGTGGAGGCTTTGGTTTCTACTTTATTTGCCTTTGAATTGTTTGAATGCTTTACAAGTGAGTGTGTTACAAAAACATATATAGTAATTTTTAATAAAAATATTTTGAAGACTGAAAATAATGCTGTTTCTTTTGAAAATAAAGCCATCTGAGTGCTTAATTAACACTAGACAAACAGGCTTTATTTTTTATTTTTTAACATATATTTTTCTGTTTTTTTTTTTAAGTTTTTAAAAATTTATTTTGAGAGAGAGAGAACAGGTGTGAGTGGGGGAGGGCCAGAGAGAGAGAGAGAGAGAGAGAGAGAGAGAGAGAGAGACAGAAAGAAAATCCTAAGGAGGCTCCGCTTTGGTGGCACAAAGCCAGACTCGGGGCTCAAACCCACGAACTGTGACATCATGACCTGAGTCGAAACCAAGAGTCGGATGCTTACCCAACTGAGCCACCCAGGCGGCCGCAGACAAGGTTGGTAATAAAATATTACATGCAAAATACGAATTTCTGGTTTAAGAATATAATTTGCTATGAAATAGAGCCTGAACTGGAAATACATCTCTAAAGACAAAAGGTATTGCCTTTGTAATAAATGAAATAAAATATCTCCATTCTTTTTTCTTTGTATGAAACAAATCCAACCCCAAATCCCATCTTAACTAAATGTTGATTTTCCTTTAGAGATGGAACTGAGGTTTTTCTTTAAAAGTCTTACGCAGGACTGGTTAAGTATTGTAAAGAAATCTGAGTATCCTTGGAAGGTAATTCTTGAGGGATATGGAGTACTGTCTAACTGTGTTCATTTTTATTAGTGACATGTTAATTTAGACCAAGCAGACAATGATTTCAGAATAGAAAATGAGCAGGATGTTTAGTGGATGCTGTATATACTATTTTCCTGAAAGGCTTTGATGCAGGGTCTCTCATAAAATGAAATCTTTTTTCACCATGTCTATTTACTTTTAGAATTCGCGGCAAAGTTTCTTACTAGACAGGAAAACTACAAGCATTCACTGACCTAAAATTTGACTCAGCTCTTGTATTTTTCTTTCTCACTCATCAAAGGGAAAGTAGTATATATAGTAAACTTGACATTAAAACAATAAAAAGGAAAAAAATCTATTTGCTGTGATCAGAATTCCTTTCAGGCTTATTAAAAATCAGTGATTATAGCCCAGGTCTTAGTAAGTCGTCCTACACGTAAAACACAATGTGTCTCTCACTTGTTGTGAACCAAAACCTGTCTCTAGTAGCTGATGTCCAAGGTTGCCAAATCAAATTATACCTTTGGAAAGAAGTTGTAGGCTTTAAACCGGCCTAATTGGAGAGTGCTGGACCCTCCCTCTCTGGCCAAGATATCTGTTACCTTTTATTGGACACTTTTTAACAGTCTCCCTCTTCTAAAATGTTCCTGCTATAAGGCTTTCTCTAGATGGGTACAATTCTAAATTTTAAAAAACTTTAAAAAGTTACTGTCCCAATGCTAGTTCAGTATATATAGTTGCTATCCTGGAAAAACAAACAGAACTACTTGAAGGGAAAAAAATCTCTGTTGTCTACTGTCCCGGTTGTAATGCTTATGTGGAAGTTGTGTATTTCATCACCTTGGAGCTGTGGATACAGCCCTAGAATCTGAGCCCACATGCATTGTGGGGGAGGCAATGTCCCCACCAAGGAGGTGAAAATTGGTTCCTGGGGGGCAAAAAATCGTACTCTTTATGTAGAAGCACAGACACACCTGTACAAATATATGGTATATCCGTAGCATTAAAGTTTCATTAGATGGCAGGTAAATAGAGAAAAACGTCTACAAAGACTTCAGTGGTGGTGGTAGGGGGGGGTGGTGACAGTAAATGAAACACTGAGAAATACCGTCTTAGAGTAATAGGCTAGGATATGGTAGATCATGATTTTAGCATTAATCAGCCCCTTTCCCCCCAGAACTGTACATGGTGAAATTCCTGTTTTTTCCCCACTCTGCTAAAATTCTCTTCCACCAATTTGCACACCTACCATTCGACCAGCAAACACTAGGAGTCGGTGCCTTGCTTGCTCCACCTCATCCTGAAGACTGAAAATTTTCTTTATCCCTACGTAACCGCTTCTTAAACACCTCGCTGCCAAACTGAAATAGTGAAATAGTTTTGTATCTTTCCACCATTGACTGCTTAACGCAGCCGCAGCCGTTCTCTGAGAACATAGATTGTGCTCCCGGGTGGGACTGGGCTTGTCTGGTCCCGCAAGCCCTTCAGGGTTCCTTTTGGGATGGTTGGTAAAACAAAGTCCCAGTTGTTCCCTCCTCAAAAGAGAAGGCCCGGATGGGATGTGGGCCACTTTTAGCTTAATAGGAAATGAAGTAATTCTTGGGTCATGCTTCAGCAGAGTTGTTTATCTGTAGCAATATTTCGTTTCCATGGGTATGGGTGATACGGTGATAAGGAGGCTGCAGGAAGGCTCTCCCAATCTCAGAAGCACACATACCTCCCGATCTGCCAGCTTGAAAAAGGTTGGAATTAGATGCTTTTAAGAGGAGCATTAGCAGTTAATTAGCCTTGTTGCCTCCCAGCTTGGAGGTCCTTACTGTGTTTTTGTTCTGCATTCTCCCTCTTCTGTCTTTTCAGTTCTGTGGAGCCAAAGGCAACTTTTAGTTCCGGGTCTTGCCGCAGAAGCTCTTTGTGGAGTATGGGGAATTTCTTTTCCTGAGTGACCTAAACAGGAACGTTTTTTAATAGCTAAAAAAAAAAACCAGTAACTACCAGTTTTTCCAGCCTGTCTCAGGGCGGGTGCCTTGTGCGTGGCCATCTCTGATGTTTCTGAACAATCCGGAAGGTCGGCGGTGGTGGGCTTCAGGGTGGAGTGACTAGTTCAGGGTGACCTAACGCGTCCACAGCGGGGTGGGGGTGGGGGTGGGGCAGGGCACACCTGATACTGTCTGACCTGGCAGCCCTTCACCAGCATACTTCTGGACCGCTGGTTCAGTCCGCCAGGGGCCGACCCCCCCCCCCCCCCCCCGCCCCATAATTTACTGTGCGCTTTCCGTCATAAAGGAACTGGACCTGATCGTGGGGGTAGATGCAGAAGGCGGTTTTAGAAATGGAATTGAAGGGGCGCCTGGGTGGCTCAGTCAGTTATGCGTCCGACTTCGGCTCAGGTCATGATCTCATGGTCCGTGAGTTCGAGCCCCGCGTCGGGCTCTGTGCTGGCCGCTCGGAGCCTGGAGCCTGCTTGGGATTCTGTGTCTTCCTGTCTCGGACCCTCCCCTGTTCATGCTCTGTCTCTCTCTGTCTCAAAAATAAATGTTAAAAAAAAAAATTAAAAAAAGAAATGGAATTGAAGCTCAGGCCGTGTTTCTTTACCAGTTTGTCGCTCTTCTTCCCCTCTTTAAATTCTCTGGGCTTGCTTCCTTCAGGAGAAGCTTAGTAAATTTCTCAGAACTTCCCTTTTTAAAAGGACTCGTGATTCTTATTTTCCTTCTTTGTTACCAGGAAATTGAGTGGAAGGAGAAAAACATCATGGCAGTAGCTGAAAACCCCACTACTCATCTTTCTGCGGCAGCTTCTGTTTTTATGTAGAAAGAAGTTAAATTGTGACGATTGTATCAAGTTGAAAGTGGTTTCCCATCCCCGTGTCTTTTCAGTGTAGGTGTGGGCATCGTTAATACTTTTATTTTGTGTGCACAAAGGCCCCTGCAGATAGTCGTGTCTCTAGAGCTAATTTATGGCAATAAGACGTTTCGTGTGTGTGTGCGTGCGGGCATGCGTAGCGGGGATTGTTTTATTGCTGGTCTGTATTGTATAAACTTTGTTGGTTTTTAAATGTTTGTTTATTTTTGAGAGAGAGTACACGAGTGAGTGGCAGGGGTGGGGTGGGGCAGAATATCTGAAGTGGGCTCTGAGCTGACAGCAGACAGCCTGACACGGGGCTCAAACTCATGAACTGAGATCATGACATGAGCCAAAGCCGGACACCCAACCGACTGAGCCACCCACGTGCCCCTAACCTTTGTTTTTTAACATGCTGGGGTTTTTTTGCCCCAAATGCTTTATCTGAAAGGTTATAAGGGCTTAAAAAATAATGAGAGGGGTGCCTGGGTGGCTCAGTCAGTTAAGCGTCCCACTCTTTATTTCAGCTCAGGTCCTGATCTCACGGTTCCTGGGTTCGAGCCCCGCATCAGGCTCTGCACTGGCAGCATGCAGCCTGCTTGAGATGTTTTCTCTGCCTCTCCCCTGCTCACGTTCTCCTTCTCTCTATGTGTCTCAAAATATAAATAAACTTAAAACAAATCTTGAGAACCACTGGAGCATAATAGGAAACACTAATGTGAGAGCGTAGCCGGCCAGCCTTGTGCGGTGGGTTTCCAGACAGCAGGGTGAGACGCTTTCTTTTTGGGCGGTAGTAGCTCTCCCAGTGTACTCTTAAGTTATTAATAAAGGCCGATCCAGGACACCCTCAGCCCTCCACTCCTCTTTTACTCCTTGAAAAAGAAGCCTATAATCATACCAAACAAATTGCAGATTTCTGGCACATTTTACTCAGGATGATTCATAGTGTCCTTCAGATTGTGAGTTCATGTCTGAAGGGAAAATGTCAAGCGAACAATCAGATAGTTGCTCCTGGGTTTCTGTTTCATGGCCTTTTCTGATGTTCTGCCTCCCCTGATACACGGTTTTATTTTACACAAAAATGTGTACGCACAGCTGCCAGTAATTCACCCATCCACCCACCACCTTCCAACAGATTTCTTCTGCCAAAGCAGCAGAAAGTTGCCAGTAAACACACGTGCGTGCGCACACACACACACACACACTCGTGGACCGCCTTCAGGGTCTCCCCAGCCTCTGCCAGCCGAGCAAACCAGTGGTTTAGCAGTTCCAGTTACATTTCCGAACACTTTGCCCTTGGGTGCTTCCACAGTTCTGAGTGAGGTTGTCGCTTCACCGTGGCTTTTTTGCACTCAGGCAAACCCTCTTCTGTGGGCATGAGAGTGCGTGCGTGTGTGTGTGTGTGTGTGTGTGTGTGTGTAGTTGAAGGCCGGGAACATGGTGTGAACTCTGAGTCTGGACAGAAGGAGCGTTTATGGGGCGGTGGACGCTATTTAGTGTCTGTGGCGCTGTAACTCCCTTTCTGGTTCAGGCTTGGATTTCTCACCTTGGCACAGGCTTGAGGAAGGAAACCAGTAAGAACGAATAATGATTGTTCATCTGGGTAGTGTCTATTAAGTTAGTATAAGATCACTTGTAAGCAAGATTAAGTTTTGAAGGCAGAATTCAGTTTGGATCCCAAATTATTCACATTTTCGTCATTGAACTTTGAAACTTGTGATTTTAGTGTTTATTGGCAGTTATTCATATGTACCTCAAGGGGCTGTGAGGAGTGTATAGATTAGCTTAATCCTGGATATGTCGAAAATGCTGTAATTATTGGTGAGGTTCATGAATGAGAACCACACTGTTCTTACTTTAAAGTAATTAATTCTTCCGACTGAAATACGTAGTGTTACATCTATCTTATTTAATTGAAAATGAATCTAGGTTAGGTATGATGTCGTTTTGGGTTGGTTATAGTATTGAAGAATTTGAGAAAACTCTTCTAAATTATAGCTCTTTGCTTATAAGACCAGGAGACTGTCTAGATTTTTAAAGTTTACTTATTTATTTTGAGAGACAGAGCATCAGTGGGGGAGGGAGAGAGAGAGAGAGAGAGAGAGAGAGAAAACAGGAGAGAGAGAATCCCATGCAGGCTCCATACTCAGCGTAGAGCCCAACATGGGGCTCAGTCTCATAACTCTGAGATCGTGACCTGAGCCAAAATCAAGGGTTGGACACTTAGCCCACTGAGCCACGCAGGCTGTCTAGATTTAATAGTATTAAAGACATTGTCATTTACCTCAGGACACATAGCTAAAAAGTAAGGAAAATAGGTTTGAACCCAGTTCTGTGCTGTCACTAAGCATCCAGATGTGATCAAATTAATATCCTCTCGAAACTGTAATTTCCATCCCTTGAACTTAACTTCTGCTTCCATTTTTATGCTTTTCAAACTCTTCTCTCTTCTTGGAATCTCTTGCTAACTTTCTCTGCCTGTCCACCTTCCACCTGGTAACATCTACAGGCCCTAACTCTGGGGAAACCTTGGGGCCTGTGGGGGCCACTCCCTCGTGCTGTGAATGAAGAAGTTGAGGTCTGGAGAAGCAGAGGTGATCTGAGGTCACACGGCTTAAGATTGTCTCTGGCGTTTTTATTCCTTTCCTGCTGATTCTTCCATGGTACCCTTCCAGTCTTCTTGTACTCAGAAACTTGGGAGAAGGGGCAGACTCTAGAGCCAGAAAGTGGGCTCAAATTCTAATTCTGCCACCGAGGAGCTTTATAACCTTGGCCAGATTACTTAATATTTTTGTGCCTTGGTTTCTGCATCTGGTCAATGGGTATAATAATAGTATCTACCGCGTAGGGTTGCTATGAGGAGTACATGAACTGTTACTTGGAAAGCACAGAGAAGACACTCGAGCACATAGCAAGTATTCTAGAAGTGTCTGTTAGGTAAGAGAAGATGGGCACCGGCCGTCCGGGTGCTGAGGGCTCTACTGGAGGACCCCGGGCTTGCAGAGCCGAGAGCGGGGTACCTGTCCAAAAGGTCCTTCCGAATGGCCGCCTCCTTCGTGAAGTCTTCCTGCTCTTGCCCACGCGAAACGTGTTGTTCCTCTCCCACCAGTTGCACTGTGCGAGTGTCTTCCAGAACCCGCGCCCTTCTGACTTCCTTTGCAGTTCCCTGCCACGTGTTTGATTCCCCTTATAGACTGCACACCTCTGGAGGGGCTGACACCCTCACCTTACTCGTGTCCGCCTCGTAACCACAGTGCCCTGGGCTCGGGGCATAGCCAGCTGTTAGATGCGCTGGAACCGTTTGAAAGATACGCTTTCCGCCAGAAAATTCCCCAAACCTCCTACCTGAGTCAGTGGACTTGTTTGTGTTGACATTGTTGTTTTATATCGTTAGGTTGGCTGCTCTTCAAAGAAAGGCTAAGTTGTTTTTTTTTTTCTGATTTTCATTTCATATGTTGAATGTATAGATTCAGCATATGTATTGAATTGAAATACACATGTGGGTGTCCACACACACACGGGTGTGCACACACACACGCACACATCCCCAGGCAGACAATTCTCCTGTTTCCTATGGCCTTGGTATAAAGAATTCAGCTCGGAAGGCAGCAGGTGTACCTGGTGGAGTTTTGTGTTTATGTGGACACTGATCTCAGCGGCTAATGCGCCTGTTATTCTTGCTTAGCCATGATACAGGCCTGTCATTCAAGTATCAGGCTCCTCACAGGCGGGGACAAACTCTTGCATCAGATATAATAGGCCACATCCCTTGGCATCACATTTGAATAATGGATTCTGCTTCTTAATATCTGTGTGACCTTGGTCACATTGTTTCTTGAAATCTTGTTTTTGTCATCTGTCACATGAGGATAGTACATCCCTCATAAACTTGTCATGTAGAGAAAATGCCGTGTCTGGTGCCTGGTGTAGAGTAGGTACTTGGTTCGTGAAACTTGTTACCGCCCTAAAATTACACAGCAGTGAGAGATTTCTTTAGTCATGAGGTTAAAGGGCCTAAGGAGGCCCCTGCGGAGTAGTATGTGGAAAATCAATTTACTTATTATTCTCATTGTTCACATGGGAAAAACAATTACTGTTCTCTCTCTTTTTTTTCTTCATGTTTATTTATTTTTGAGAGAGAGAGAGAGAGAGAGAGAGAGAGCGCGCGCACATGAATGGGGGAAGGTCAGAGAAAGGGAGACACAGAATCTGAAGCAGGTTCCAGGCTCTGAGCTGTCAGCACAGAGCCCAACGCAGGGCTCGAACTCACGAGCTCTGAGATCGTGACCTGAGCCAAAGTCGGATGCTTAACCGACTGAGCCCCCCAGGTGCCCCGACTGTTTTCTCCTTCGAAAGCAGCAGAAAGCTTAGTTCTGTGCACATCTGAAGCCTCTACTGGTCCGTGGCCACAGTGTGGAAAGTCACACCTGTGGACCGTGTGGAGGGATTCCCTTGGCTTTGCTCCCACTGTGGAAAAGCAGTGCGTGTGAGAGGCTGCAGGGACACTGTGGGTGTGCAGGTGCCTGTGGTTGGTCAGGAGAAGCACAAGGTGGCATCACTCATGGAGCAGAAACACCTGACTCCATTTTCATTTCCGTTTTTCTCATAAGAAAGACATTTTAGGGGAGAAAAATGATAATGTTAGGAGCATACTTCTTGCCAGTGGAGATCAGTGTTTGGACGTTGAGGGAAAATAGTGCGTTTCAGTGATTATATTCTGCGTGTCGTACGTACTTAATTCTGTGAGGCTGAAAGTCCAGCAGAGAGTCTGATTCTCCAGGAGGGCCTTACCCACAGAAACAGTGTGGTCAGACCTCTCTGATCTTGCTGGAGCAGAGCGCTCTGGGGTGGCGTGTCTGTGGCAGCTCACGAGGTCTGGACGGTGGGCACCAGTCTCTGGCATGCTTCTTGCCCTGAGCTGGGCTTCTGGCCACAGCATTGCATCATCCCTGTGTGAACCAGGCGATTTGGTTGATGTCATTCCAGTACAGGGAAGAGTGTATCTGAGAGAAGTTATTTCGTAGGCCCTGAAGTGCTAATAACAGTGAAATGAGATCAAGTTGTTTTGTACTTTTCAAAGTGCTCCATCATTTGATTGATTGTGTTGTGGTGGTAATAGGGCAAGCGCTGGAGAATGCGTGAAATTCCTCCCATGTAGCCTCCTGCGTGGCTTTCTCCCTGTTGCGTTTCCAGATCTACTTGCATTCGGTTGGTATCAGACCTGCGTGGCCTCGTAAGATCCTTCAGCTTTCGTCCTTTCCTCTGTTCAAGTCGACCAGCCATAATTCAGAACATACCGAGATCCTCAGTGACTGTTCAGTGCCCAACATTATGCTCTAGGGGGTACATCTAGGGGACAGAGCTGTTTGCTGGTGGTAAGGAAATTGACTGATAGTTGCAAATAACAGTTCACAAAACGAGCCAGAAATGGAGCGTACAGGAGTTTGGAAGATTGCTGTCAGAGCCCCGAGGAAGGAGGCGTTTCTTTTAGGAAGGAGAACTTGGGTCTCGTGCAGGAGGAGCAGAGAGGACCCAGCGGTGTCTTCCTTGCACTGGGAAGGCTCTCATACTGTCTTCTCTGCCACACGTGTTTTCTTCAGGTCACGACTGCTGTGAGACCGTGCGGGTGCAGCTGTGTGCTTCCAAGGACGGCCTTCCCGTGTTCGTGGTGGCCGAGCAAGACTTCCGGTTCGTCCAGGATGAGGCGTACGATGCAGCCCAGTTCCTGGCCGCCAGCGCCGGCAACCAGCAGGCCCTGAACTTCACCCGTTTCCTCGACCGGTCAGGACCCCCATCTGGGGATGTGAATTCCCTTGATGAGAAGGTTGCCCTGGCATTCAGACACCTGAAGCTGCCAGCGGAGTGGAATGTGCTGGGGACAGATCAGACGTCTCATGGTAAGAACTTAAACACACCAAGAACACAGACACATTTGGGAAGACTGAGGGTCTTAATGGCGGCTGCTTCCCTACAGTCATTGCCCTCAAGCGTTCCACAGCGGCTGGATGCGTCCTGCAGTTGTGGCCTCGAGGGCGTCTCTTTTCCGTCCTTCAGCGGAGCCGGTAAACTTGTTCTTGCAGAGAAATGCCCTGAGCGGGCTGGAGCTTTACTGTGGCTGTTTTCAGTTCCCATTTACAGCAGAGGGTGGCACGCGGGTGACCTTGCTGCGGGTCTGGGGTCCATATGTGTTCTGCGTGGAGAAAGTGACCCATCCTTCGCAAGGACTGTAGCAGAATAACTTCTTGTCATCCTTTGGGTATTTAATTACTAAAGACAGGGTTTTCATTTATTGTCTTCTGACGTTTTCTAGAGACTCTGTGGAGTTGGAGGAAAGAAAAGATGGGGAATTGGGGCAGGGGCTAGGGGGGAGCACCAGAGCTGTCTGGGCTTCTTTATCCAGAGCAATTTACCTCTTAACTTCTTTCATCTACTGGCTCTCCGTAGAAGAGTTCATTGAAGGAATGGCTCCACTTTTTAAAAAAGCTCTGATGTAGTAACTATGCACGTTCCTCTTAACTCAGACGGGTTTCCCTGCAGAATCATCGTGTGGCGCATGGCATCTACCAGATGTCATGATTTTACATACGTATTTATTTAAAAATTTTTTAAAACATTTATTTATTTTTGAAAGAGAGAGAGAGAGCATGCAATTTGGGGAGGGGCAGAGAGAGGGGGACAGAGGATCCAAAGCAGGCTCCAGGCTCTGAGCTGTCAGCACAAAGCCCAGTGCCGGGCTCACACTCAGGAACTGCGAGATCATGACCTGAGGTGAAATCAAGAGTCAGCTGCTTAGCTGACTGAGCCACCCAGGCGCCCCTATGTACATATTTAGATGAAACAGTATATGCTTGGGGTCCAATAAACATCACCCTCGTTCCCTCCTGAGTTCACATCAAGTTGGGAAGGTTTAGGAGTTCCGCAGCTAGAGATCACAGTGTGCGTGTGCTTTGCTACTGATCAAAGCTGTCTTGGATTACCGATCTGCCAGGAGGGTTTCCTTATCTTTCTACTTTCTCTCTGAAAGAGCTGGACAATCACAGGACTGCCCTTGAGTGGCCACCCAGCTCTGATTATCGTATTATGTAGGGCGAGCAGACCAGAAGTCACCCTCCCTGCCAGTGAGCAGAGCCTGAGCCATACCGCCCAGCGGGTTCTGGTTCAGGGGCCTGCCCAGTGCCTGCTCCCACACACTCGCCAGATACGTATATTCTCCCTCCCGCTGGAGAGCTATTTGCCAGCTTCTGTTCTCTTCTGTCCTGTGACTGGCTGCAGCAGTGGTGTCCCTTATCGTCAGGGGCTTACTGTCCGCATACTGCCAGTGCAGGCCTGCCTCAGGAAGACAAAAAAGAAAGCTCGTGCACTCAAAAACCAAATCAAGGAAAAAAGCATTTATCCTTTGCTTTTGCTTTTTCTAATTGGTATATTGACCAAGGAGCCTCTGCACTGCTAAGATCTAAAGATCAGAATGTTTGCCATCATACGGAGCATGAGCACCTTTTCAGAAACCTCATCTTGAGGCCTCAACACCTCTAGCCCCTGCTGTTCTGTATCTGTGTGGGAGTTCCGCTTGGCCATTTACAGATCAGTATCGGGATGGGATTGCATTAGTTATTTGTGGGGCTTAACGGTGTTTTTATCGTTTGGTTTTGTCTTATTTAAAGAAGTTACAGGAATTGGAGAGTTTGTTCATATTACCATGATTTTTTAAAAAGAACTGTTAGGAAAAGCACAGTCTGAAACTTGAGGCCTATCACTTCCCCTCTCTAGACCTTAGCTTCCTTGTCTTTGATAGGGAACTGGCCAGCTTTAATATTTTTGTGGACTTGCCATGTGCTTCTTCAGTTTCTGTTGCACAAAATTGCTTAACAGTGCTAGCAAAGACTAAATCAAGTTTGAACACTTAGGGAAGTGCATTAAAACTGCAATAAGGTACCATTACACACCCATTAGAAAGGATAAAATTAAAAATCCTGGCAAATTAAAAAGCTGGCAAGGGTTTAGAACATCTCATGCGTTGCTCGTGGGAATGCAAAATGATATAGCTGTCCTAGAAACTAGTTCGGCAGTTTCTTACAAAGTTCAGTGTACATTTACTATATGACTCAGCAATTCCACATTTGGCTACTTACCCTTGAGAATGAAAACTTACATTTACTCAAAAAAGTCTTTGCACAGATATACCTATGGCAGCGTTATTTGTAATCCCTCAAAACTTCAGACAACCCAGATTTCCCTCATTAGGTGAATATATAAACCAATAGTGATACATCCATATAGTGGAACACTACTCAGCAACAAAAAGGGGGGTATAAAATAAAAAAAATAAAGGGGGCAAATTGTTGGGGGTCCAGATGCAACAACCTGAACATATTTTGCTAAGTAAAACAAATGCATTTCCAAAGGTCACTTACGGGGTGATTTTACTTTTAGGATATTCTGAAAAGGGCGAAATTACAGGGACAGAAAATAGATCAGTAGCTGCCAGGGGCTAGGAGTGGGGATAGGTCTGACTGCAAATGAGTGTCATGAGGGAATTCTTTGGCTGTTGGAATGGTTTTATATCTTGGTGTGGTGGTAGTTATAAGAATCTATGCGTGTGTTCCAACTCAGAAAACTGTATGCCTTCCCCCCAAAAAGTGAGTTTTATTATACATAAATTACAAGTAATTCAAAGAACATAAGAAATTGAATAAGTTAGATACATACTTTGCAAGGTGAAATGCATGCAAGGAACTTGATAGACCTGCCTTTAAGTCAACAACTGGGATCAGGAACCTGATTTCAAGTGCTGGATTCACATTCTGCAGCTGGAGTTCAATTCATTGTGGATTAGAATCTACAAATCCTGGGTGCTCTGAGGGCTGTGTAGCGTGAGTTAAGAGGTACCTGCTTGCTGCTGAGGGAGGGATGTAAAGGAACATTGTGCTCACATGAATGAATCAAAGGTACTTAAAAGAAGAAGGTGCAAAGCCAGCGTGTCCCCTGGGAGAATAAGGTAAATAAGGCCCCTTGTTATGTAACAGGACTACTTGCTGTTGAAAGCCAGGATATTTACAGGTTGTTCAGCCTGATATTTGAACAAAGGGGTCATGTAAGATCCCCTCCCACTCCTTGTTCAGATACAGTGCTTTTTAACTTTTTTCAGGTCAGTGACTCCTTTGCAAATAGCTTGGGTTTCTCCTCCGGAAGAAGAGCATTTAGATGTGTGCCTGAAGCAGTTTACATGAGTTCGGGGCTCCTTGGTCTCCCTGCACAGCAGGCATGAGCATGGCGTGGAGAACTCTTGGCTGTAGACTTGATGCTGTGAAATGCGACGCGCACGGGCAGTGGACTCCCGTTAGTTAACATCCTGGCTTCACTGCAAAAATTCGTGCAAAATACTTCATCTCTGCCTCCCCGTTTCTTTACCTGTAACACGGAGGAAGACCTATGGGGAGAGCGTGTATTGGCTTGTAAGCGACTCATGTTGAATTTAGCATGACCAACACCTGGTAACCTTTTAGAGACAGAACATTGAGGGGCCCCGTGGGGCACAATAACGTGGCCTATCGAAGGCCACCACAGGACAGCTCCAGAAAGAAAGGTTCTTTGAAGGAGAATGAGACTTAGTTTTGCTTTTGCTTCTTTCTTTTTTTTGAACTTAATTTTGTTTTTATTTTACTTATTTGGAGAGAGAGTGAGAGAGAGTATGAACAGGGGAGGGGCAGAGAGAGAGAATCTGAAGCAGGCTCCGCGCACTCAGATGCTTGACCAACCGAGCCGCCCACGCACCCCAGCTTTTACTGATTTCTCAAGTTCATCTCCCCTTCAAGCATGAGCATAGGGGAGTTTGTCCATTTTAGTTCTCCCGTCCCTGGTCGCATACAGCAGCTTCCACACTGTACCTTTGGCCTTAGCTCTGCCTTAAACGCGAGTGACAAGGACGCGTTTGGGCGGAGGGGGAATGGTGGGGTTAGGAGGTCTTCCGTCTCAGTTACCAAGTCTCGGTTCCTGTCTCGGCTCTTCAGTGCCTCGGTGGTTAACGGGCGTGGTGAATGGAGGTGGTTTTCACCCGGAGGACCCTCCCAGCCTGACCCCAGGCTGCACAGGGTGGGCTGCTGAAACTAGCTCTGAAGAATGGGAGGAGAACCACTCTGGGGAAGATCTTGGGGGAAATCTTCGTCCTTATTTAGTCACAGGATTGTATCACTAAATGAAAAGCTCTGATCATCTTTGCGGGTGGGAATGTGGGTGGAGAGAAGGATTAGGCAGGTTTTAAAAAAAGACTGCACGGGACCACCTGAGTGTTCTCCATTCTCTAGATCTGATGTTAGTCACCAGAACCTCAGCCTTCACTGTCCGGTGTCTCAGCTCCCACAGCCCTCTGAACAGCTTTATCATAGCTGCTAAAAGAGACAATAAAAATTTTAAAAGACCACTAAGGGATTTTTTTTTTTCTTGGCAGAGGGTTAACACCTGTTGGCTCCAGGACAGGCGGTTCCTCGTGGCAGGACTTTTGGCTCGGGCAGTTTTGTTGCCTCTCAAACCTTGATTCAGTGACAAGGTTACAGTGTCGTTTTTGTAAAAGCCCGTCTCTCACACTGGCCTGCTGTTTCCTTCCCCGTGGAGTGTGGACTTCCAGTCCCCGCATCGTGCTGCCGTTTACTGAAGAGGCAGCACAGAACAGCAGAAAAGACTGGGGATTCGGGTTCTCATAGATACAGATTCAGAGTACTGTGAGCAGAGCCTTCAGGTGGATTGATGGGGAAGGAAAAATACAGTGCAGTCTTGGATCACTAGATTGTTCCCCGAATCTGGAACATTTTGCTTCGTGGGAAAATCTGACCGTGTGAAAAAGTCGCACCGTGGCCGAACGCATACTAGGCCCACCAGCCTTCTCTGCAGATCAGAGGAAGTGGGTGTGGGAGGGGATTCCAGCAAATATAAGTAGATAGCAAGAGGGACTGAAGACCTTTTCTACTACCTTCTCTGTGGGTACACGCTGGACCTCCATAGGGATTTTTCCAACTGAGCATGGTTAAACGGGAAAGCCAGCCATCCGGCGTGTGGTGCGTTAAGTGAATTAACACCCTAAAGGAACCGGAGAAGCATCATGAATATCCAGATGGAAGGCTCCCGGAGTATAGTTTTCTTTAAGAAGCCAAAGAAAAATTTAGAAGAGCGTTCCCATTTGTCCTTTAAAAGCTCAAAGAGGGCAGACCTATTATGAAATTAGAGAAGGAGGCAGCACAGAGAAAATAAGTTGAGAGAGTATCTACTTCTATGCCGGAAGCCCCTCGATCAGGGTTCCACCACAGAATCAGAACCGGTGGGAGAAGTATCCAATTAAGATTTATTGTAGGGCATGGCTTACATGCTTGTGGGGGCTCTGTTAAGCAAGCCCAAGATCCGTTAGGGCAGGAATAGAGGAGAAGATCTTGGACAAGCTCAAACCCACTGAGATGAGCCAAAGCTGTCATCCTCAGTGAATCAGGAAGGGGAGATCTGGAGCAGGATGGAACCCCACGAACACAGGCTGAGGCCGACCTCCGGGGGACACTTCAGCCCTGCTTTTAAAGCCTTCCAGCTGATTCAGTTAGACCGACCCAGATTATCCAGGATAATCTTCCTTATTAAATCAACTGATTAGGGGCTTTAATTACATCTGCAAAAAGCCATCACAGTGAGGGCAAAGACGGAAAAGGGAGTTGGTTGAAAAGACACAGGGACATCCAGAACCCCATAGCATAATTAAATTCCAACTGGGGACAAAGGACTCTGTTGACCTCACAGGAAATGCAGCTAAGGATCTGAAAAGCAAAGTTGAGTAACTCTCAGAGTACAGAAGACAAGGACAAAGGATCATGAGAGGCAAAAAGTACAGAATAGTAGAGACTAGAGATGGATCCTGAATTGTACATGCTCTGGGGTTGAGGCTTAGACGAAAGGAATGAGAACAGTAACAAAAGATAAGTTGGGTAAAAATTTTTATCTATTGGAGGAAAACACGAAAAGGTGATTTTGTAGACCACACCATTAGCTCGCTTGCGTGGTTGCTGGGTTTTTACAAAAAGAGGGTGGAGTAATGGAGAGGATAAGTGGTTCCTAGACTCGACAGAAGGATTTTCAAATCTTGCTGATTCTCTTGGGCAAGTTGTTAATCTGTCTTTGTCTGTAAACTGAGGATAACGAGACCTCACGGGGTTATCGTGAGGGTGAAAGGCATTCATACACAATGTACTTAGCCCAGAGCATGGCACCTTGTGGGTCCTGACCACGCGGTACACCTCTTGTTGATTCCAGAAAGGGGCAACCTACAGGTGCACGTGGCACCCGCTGCTTAGGACCTTAGGATGCGATCCGGGGAGCTGGAACAGGTGCGTGGCTTTGTTGTTGGGACTTGGAGATACTGAGCTGCCTCAGCACATCAGGCATCAGAAAGGGTGAGGGTGTAGTATCGCCCAGCAAGGCCAGGTGAACCAGTCTCTAAAAAGTCACATAGTTCCTGGTCGATGCCTTATTAGCTCTTTGGTTTTGACCAGGACAGCAGAGTGCTTGTGAACCGCTGTGAGGCACAAGTCAGGTGGTGATATTTGAGCTTCTGTGAAGGTTCTTTTTGCCCTTGTGTCTGGGCCTGCCACCTGCTCTGAGGTGTTGATTATCACCTGCACATGCAGGTTTCTTCTGCGGTAATGAACTCTTTCCAGCCACGTGCCTCTGCTGAACACCCTATAAATTCTTGAATCAGTATGTGTAGTTCTGTAGGAAAAACGTAAAATATGAAAGATGGCTTTTGCATCTAAGAAAATTTACTTGGCAGTAGGGAGACTCGACTAATATGCATGTGACATTGGAAACCAGAGAGGTTCAGTGTAAAATCACAGGTTCAAAGACTGGTCATTCTTTTTTTTTTTTTTTTTTTTTTTTTTCAAATTTTTTTATTAAAAAATATTTTTTTAATGTTTACTTTTTTTTGAGAGAGAGTAAGAGCAGGGGAGGGGCAGAGAGAGAGGGAGACACAGAATCTGGAGCAGGCTCCAGGCTCTGAGCTGTCAGCACAGAGCCCCACGTGGGGCTCGAACTCACAAACTATGCGATCATGACCTGAGCCAAAGTCGGACGCTTAACCCAGGTGCCTCAAAGACAGTTCATTCTTAACTGCTCTTCACTTAAGGAGCATGGAGGTCTTCAGGGTCAGGAGAAAACACTGGGGTCCAAGGAGTCTGGGAATGCCTGTGGGGAAGTCAAGACGTGAGGGAGCCATGGAAAATGAGTAGAAGAGGGCAGGCACAACTCGTGGGCACCATTCACACCCCAGGGCCCGAGTGGTGCCCCCTGGAGGTGAGTGTCGCTCAGCCCATGGGGTGGTGGTCCTAGCTCTCCTCCCAGGCTGTGCACAGGAGACCTGAGGAGGAGAGAGTGTTGTGTTAGTGAACCCGGAACGTAACCTGAAGTCCAGAAGGAGAGAGCAGAGGAAGGGAAGGAAGCTGGCACTGAGGATTTCGTGCGGCCAGTCTCTGTCCCGCGTTCCTCCACCTCTGCCCTTTTGTTACGGCCACCCTGGGGGCCAGGTGAAGGCGGGGGTGCAGAGATGAAGCTGACACAGGTTACACGGATGAGGCCCAGTCACACAGATGGCAGATGGCCTTCTGCCATCTGGCAGAGGGCAGTTTGAACCCGGATTTGCTGGACTCCAGAGCCTCCCTCATCCTCCCACCTTCGACGTGACTCACTGTACCCGAGAGGAGCCTTCGCTTCAAGTGCAGGAAGCCCGAGCGCGTTTCTGAACTTGCTAGCACATTATCCGAGAATGAGTCTTTCTTATTATGCCTGGAGATGCATTTCTTTCTTTCATTAAACACAACAAAACAAAGCTGGCAGTGCCTGCAATTTGATTTGCCCTTAATGTGGGGGAATAAAAAGACCTGTGTGTACTTAACAAGCAGAACCTGTTTTTAGTGTTTAGCCAGCTCCCGTCTGGGTGTTTTTTCCTTTAAGTAACTGCACCTCCTGGTACACCCATCTAAGCCCCAACAGCTGTTCCCCCTCTTGGGTCCCCGCGTTGTGAGGCGGCACTTTCTCTCTCTCGTTTAAGGGAAGAAACCACACGTGTGAATTTACCCGTATAAATTGATTGCACGAACGTGTTCAGTCAGAACATAGAAATGGCCTGGTTCTCCTGGAGACTTTGCCTGTCACACTGTTTTCCGGCTTCGTTCCGTCTTCCTTGAGAGCTGGTTGTACCGGCCACGATTACGCGTGTACGTTGTGGTTTGACTTTAGGATCCTAGGTCTTTGGAGGCGGTGGTGTTCACGCAACTCGTCTTTCTTTTCATTTGCTTTGTGTGTTCACGTTCTCCCCGCTGATTCTCATTTGCTCCCCCCACGCACAGACAGCGGCCCCCGGGAGACGTTGATGCATTTTGCCGTGCGGCTGGGCCTGCTGAGGTTGACGTGGTTCCTGCTGCAGAAGCCCGGTGGCCGCGGGGCCCTCAGCATCCACAACCAGGAAGGGGCGACACCTGTGAGCCTGGCCCTGGAGCGGGGCTATCACCAGCTGCACCAGCTTCTAACCGAGTAAGTTCTCCCCCCTTCCTTCCCCTCCTCACCAGCCCCGCCCCCCCGTGTACGGCAGGGCCGCCCACTTGGCATCTCCCCGCGACTCTGCCACGAATGAAACCCTCAGCTCCGGGCCTGGCCTTCTGCTGGAGGCTCTTCATCTCGCTCCTGCTAACCGCCTCACTGCCTGAGAGAGAACAGACGTAAGTGGTCTCAGCGTTTTCTCTCCCTGCCTCCCTGCTTCTCGCCTCTTCGGTTTCACTGAAAACGCCGAGTGGGTCTCATCTGTGGGCTGGCATTCCGTTACCGTGTATGTCGTTGATCCCAGTTTAGTACAAGAAGAAAGTTGTTGTCTCCCATACATTTCTTTCTGTTATGTCTGCAAGACTCGGAAGAGTTCATTAGAAACAAGTATTTTAATTGCATAAGTGCACGCAGAAAATATGCTGAACCACGGAGTTTTGGTTTGAATGTAATTTCTATGAGTAAAATCAAGAGCCGTGGTCTCTTCATCTGACGAGCAGGAAAAAGCAACTGAGTTGTCCTGGAAACATTGAGGAGGAAATCCTGCGTGTCTGCACGTTCCGTTGTTAGGCATTCTCTTTAGAGAGCCCTTTGAAGGAGGGTTGTTAGAACATTTGAAGAACTCTTTTTCTTGTATAAATAGAGAAAGAAATGCATGACGGCAGCCACCCTTTCCCATTGGAAGCTGGTCTTGTTTAATACATTGCTTTTACCATTCTGTGGTCATCACCTCTTTTTGGCCACACAATCTGAACAAGAAGAAACCCCGTTGGGATTTATGTTCTTTGGTAATCGAGGGATCCTTGTAAGTTAAGTGGATATTCCCAAATTCTCTGATACTGTGCTCATGTTAGGCTTACTGTAGTTGCTTTTATTTTTCATCATTCGTAGCTGTTTGGAGGGAGGAGGACCGGAAGGGCCAAGGAGAGATTTCAGAACGTAAGGTTACTTACTGTTACATCAACAGGTTTTCCGTTTGTTTTCCGTTTGTTTACTTTACCTGCCCAGTTGGTAACTTTTCCAGTCAAGCCAGACAGAAGGTTCTTTTCAGATACTTTCTAATGGGTGCCTCAGATACCATGACCGTAGGAGGGGCGTCATCTCAAATGAGCTCTGGATACCTGAGCTGCCCTAGGACCGGATTCCAGGGAGGGATCTGTTCCCGTTCCATCGTACTTCCCATCTGGCCAGTGATTAGATTGCTTCTGCTGTTTGCCTCACGGCCTCAGGAAGAGAAGCCTGGCTCCAGGAGTTGAAACAATGAACTCTGTATAACTGTAGTGGAGCCGGAATGCAGTTCCTCTAAATGTGGTCGTGTCGCTCCGAGGGCTTGTAGGGAAGCAGGGCTGGTTAGGGATGGCCGTCCAGATGGGGAAATAAAGTGATTGCAGCAGCTTTATTATACACTGGGCTGGGCGAGGCTGTCACAAGACCTATTGCAGCAGGGCTTTAAGGAAACGGGAGAGTGTGTTCTGGGAGAAGGTTTTTTGGCTTGCCTTATAGTACTAGCTCTGTTCCATGTGTAGAAGCCACTTACCTCCTTTTGAAGGGAAAGCCAACTGGGAAAGCTTTCAAATACAGGACCGCAGTAGGAGATTAAAATTAGCAATTAAAAAATGGCAAGGAGGTGATTTTTACTAAATCTCTGAATCTTACTTGTCATTAGTAGACTTTGCTAGAATTTCGACCCTAGAGTCAGGATGAATCATTGTTCATGGATGAGGAGGAAACTGAGATCTGGAGAGGCAGTGACTAGATCAGGGTGACAAGGTGGCTGGGCCAGAACTAGAAGCCAGATCTCCTAAGAAGCCATCCGACGTCCCTGCCACTCCTAGGATTCTGAACAAGGGGCCCAAGAATAGGCTTCTCTAGGTCCACAGCCTTTGAAATTATAGGCAACACTTTGTGCACGTGTGTTTCTGAGCGAGGAGTTTGTTTTGTGAGACTCAGATGTTTGTGAAAAGCTACGAATTGTTCCACTGTATGGTAATACTTCACTAAAATCTTTAGACTTGGATGTTCCTACGCACCCCCCCCCCCCCCCCCGCCTTTTTGAAGTTTATTTATTTATCTTGAGAGAGAGAGAGGGCGCATGTGTGTGTGCACACAAGTGCAAGAAAGGGAGAGAGAAAAATCCCAAGCAGGCTCCACACTGTTAAGCACAGAGCCTGACACTGAGCTCGAACCCACATGTGAGATCATGACCCGAGCCAAAACCAAGAGGCAGATGGTTAATTTACTGAGCTACCCAGGTGCCCCGGCCCCTCCTCTTTTTAAATTAAGCTTTTCCATAGAGACCTGTTTCTTTTTAGTCTCTATTTTCAGTTAATCTGAAATTGAGGGGCACCTGGGTGGCTCAGTCAGTTAAGCATCTGACCTTGGCTCAGGTCATGATTTCACAGTTTTGTGAGTTCGAGCCCCTCGTCAGGGCTTGCTGCTGTCAGCACAGAGCCCGCTTTGGCTCCTCTGTCCCCCTCTCTTTCTTTCTACCCCTCCCCCAGCTGTCACATGTGCGCTCTCTCTCTCAAAAAATTTAAAAATTTTTAAAAAATAATATGAAATCGAGGGAGGGGTACCTACATTTTACACTTACAAAATAACTATTTGCATGCCAGTCTTAACTGAAAATTCAAGTTTATTTAACTCTTTTTATATGTCTCCCAAAATAAATTTTTTGTTTTCATTCCTTGCTGCTTACCCTGGTTTTTTTGGGGGGTGGTGGGGTGGGTGGGTAGGAGGACATTGTGCCGATGAGGGTCCAAGTTCTTTTTGTGTTTATGTGTCCGAGGCTTATTTTTGGTAATCCATTTTGATGAACAGATTTACTTTTGTGTGAAAATCGATTCTGTTGTGCTTGGAAGTAGAGAGATTATCTAAATAAGACCCCTGTCTGTAGAGAACTCTTGAAATTGATACTGAATCCCGGCAGATAGTGGTGACTCTTGGGACATTTTTGGTAGTTTCCCTTTTCTATAATCCATCATTGTTAACTTTCACCAAGTTCAGTGACAGGGAAGGGAGAGTTTTGGTGGACTTAACTGCTCTTTTATTTTCGCTTATATTTTGATCTGACATGATGAATACGGGTGTGTTTTTGATCTGAAAGTTCGCTTTAAACAAAATGTTACCAGCCTTGCCTGAGAAGAACCCTTACCTCGGCCTGCCGTGGCTGTTAGGTCGATGGCAAAGTTGTCTCCCCCATTTTGGGCAGAAGTTAGCTGAGCGCCCCACCCGAGGTGCCCTGATTCATGATGATGGGTAGAAGAGGGAGAGAAGCCAAGCATTGAGGCTCTTCGTGTAGCTAAAGCTGCGAGGTGATGGTGTCGGATGGGTATTGCATTGGAGTCTTCCAGAAAGAGAATGGGAGGGCCGGGTGCTATCGGACACATCATACACAACACAGAAGCATCTGGAGACCTGGATTGATCTGGGGGGAGGGAAAGGGCGGAGACCAGGAGGCGGCTCCAGGTGGTGGCCAAGTGCGCAGACTTTGGTGTCCAACCTGAGTTTGCATTTTGGCTCTGCCATTTGTAGCTGTGTTTCTTTGGGCGCAGTAAGGAGCTTTCCTCTCTGCGCCTCAGTTTCTACATCCACTTAAAAAGAGACAAGGATAATAATTTCTATCTCTTGGAAGTAAAGCCAAGCGCCTGGCATATGCTGTGTGAGGAATCCGGGTTTGTCACACAGATTATGGTTACTGCTTGGAGCAAATACAGGGGCTGTGAATACTTTACTTTGGCTTTAAGAGAAGACAGTATGGTTGAGTGGAATCGCTGAGGAACGAAGAGCTTAATTAAAAACGAAGCTTCCCCACTTAGGAGCCTGGGTGACTTGAAAAAAAGTGGTTGGTCACCTACCCGTGCTGAGTTTCTCATCCCTCAGATAATACCTATTGGTCTGTGTCACCAGCTTTGTTCAGGTACTGTGTTAGACCCTGAGGTGCTCTGTGTGAAAGCTTCGTACACAGTCACGTAATCAGTAAAGTGATAGCTGACCCATCAGTGAGACTCTGATTCCAGTCGATTGGTCTACCTACAGTATCTTCTTTTGCGATACTTATTGCAGTTCCCTGTGAATTGAAGTTGGCAGATAGGTGGGCAGAATTTGTATGCAGGCAGGCTGGCCTTGAACCCAGGGTCTGCCTCTGTGAAGCTGGATGATCTTGGGTGATCCGCTTACCCTCCTGAAGGGCCAGTGTGCATTGCCGTGAGGAAGAAATGAAGGAATGCACGAAGAGTGTGACACAGTGACTGAAAGAATATTATTGCCCTTTCCTTGGTTTTCCATGACTTCTAGACTCGTATCAGTTTTTCATAACGTTAAGAACTTTCTGTCAAAGTCTGGAAGGTAATTCCGGGCATCATTTGGTTGTTCCTGCTTGATTAGATTTGAAGTTATTCTCTAGTGTAATAGATAGCACTTGTTTTAAAAACAAAAAAAAATTAGTTTGGTCCTCTGCCCGATGCTGTGATGTGATGCCTCTGGGTGACAGAACAGGGAGCCCCAGATGGACGCGGGATCATTTCCATTGTTGCCACCCTTCCAGGAAGATGACTCCTGTGGAGAATTTAAACTCTGGAGCATTGACATGAAAGTGTTGAAATACTTCATTTGCCCTGAGAGCGAGCTTCAGAGTTTCAGACTGTTGTGTTCTGTATCAGTTTAACAAATCTCTTTATTGACTGCCTGCAGTGTGCTAGAAAGCATGGTTGGTACATTATGGCTAATGTTTCACTTCCACCTTATGAAAACCTTCCTGAAATAGGCCTTATTTGTGTTGTATGGACGAAATATGAAGGCTCAGAGAAGGACAGTAACTAACCCAAGGCTTTCTAGAAGGTGGTGGAGCTCCTTCACACACATGTGTGCAATTCCAAGGCCCATAATCTTCTCTCTACAAAATATTGATGGGAGGAAAGAGACTCAGGAAGAGGCCACAGGGATATGGGATGATTAACACTTAATGAGGAGACGGTTATAAGCTTTCTGTTTAGTCCTGACCTCTGCTTTCCACTTCTGTTACCCATTACGTGGTGTTAAAAGTCTTGTTGACACCCCAGCTGTCTTTTTACATTGGTTCTCACGGGACCCTAATGAGTGGATAGGTTAGGTGTTATTACCCTGATTTTATAACTAAGGAAACTGAGGCCATAGAGGTGAAGTGAGTTGCCCAAAGTCACAAGGCTATAGAGTTTCAGAACCAGGCTCAAGCTCAAAATCCAAGGACCTGTCTAGGTAAAGATGACACCCCTGTGTTTGCAGAGTGTAGACCCACCCTGGCCGACACTGGGCACTAGGCTGTGGTTTGTTACTGTAGGGCGATATCGGCCCCTCTCAGAGAGTTCGGGTCTGTAGATTCTCACGTCCTTCTCTTGGCACATTTACACTTGAAACCTGGGTTCAAGGTCAACTGGTAGAGTAAGTACTCAAGCGTAGATATTGCACAATGGAACTCGGTGCTGTTGAGCAAGATGTTCTGTTAACATAGCGATTGCCTTTTTAGGGTCCTCTTTGAGTACTTGGCAAGTGGGTCCTCCATAGCCCATCTGGCACAAACCAAGTTTGGAGCCTTTGCTTTTGCTTAGGAAGGGAAGGAACGAAACAAGCATACAAACTTACCTTCGAGATAGTAGCCAGAGAGGAGGAGGGTTTTTGGTTTGTTTTGTTTTGTTTTGAACTTTACATTTCTCTGGCTCAAGTCCCATCCACCTGTCCATCCTTAGATTTGTCCGTCCATCCACCCATCCTCCTTTCTCACTGTGTGATCTGGGTCTCTGTGTCCTGGTGAAGAAGGCTGTAGAACTGAGAGGAATCTGGGAGGAGGGGAGGGCGCACGCATTAACGAGTACCTGCTATGTTAGTGATTCAGTGTGTCCTCATTTAGAACCTTTCCGCTGAGGTCTGAGGTGCAGGTTCATGCAGCCGGTGTTCTTCCGCAGGTGGGAAAACACACAGGCCAGCTAGCTTGCCCAAGGCCATCTAGTCAGTCAGTGGTGGTTGTGCACAAGCCTGTCTTTGGGATGTGTTTATACTTTATTGATAGAATTTTGGGCGGAAGCATGTTTCATAATATTGTCAGTCTTTTAACCAACCTAATTTGAATTATGGTGATTCACCGATCTGGTGTTCAATGACTTTTTTTCTTTGTTGGTAAATTTTCAATTGGAGCATTTTAAGAATTTTGACATTACCTAGTTTTTTTTTTTTTTTTTTTTTTCCTGTTAAAGCCATTCAAATAGTAATCTCAGGATTGTTGCCCTGTGCAGCAGCATGCTGGAAAATTGCAAAATGCACTTGTTCTTTTTTTTTTTTTTGAAGTTCATTTATTTAGAGAGATTGTACATGTGCACGAGTGGGGGAGGGGCAGAGAGCGAGGGGGGGGGGGTGCAGAGAGGGAGGAGAGAGAATCCCAAGCAGGCTTCACACTGTCCTCTGTCCTCGTGGAGCCCAATGTGGGGCTTGAGCTCAGGAACTTTGACATCATGACCTGAGCCCAAATCAGGAGTTGGACACTTAACTGACTGAGCCACCCAGGCGCCCCGCGAAGTGCACTTTCTGAGCATTATGTGTTTATAAAACAGTAGCCCCAGCTGCCGTTTATTGTATTTGTGCTAGGCACTTTGCATAAATGTTTGTATATCTTATTCTCTCTCCAGCCCTTTGGGGGCGGGCGTAGTCTCCTTACTTCAGAAAGGAATTGCCACAGCCGCTAAGTAATGGACCAGGAATTGGTTACAAACCGCACTTGAACTTTTACACTGCCTTGGACTTCCTAAGAAGATGGATTGGTGTTGCAAGTTGGTTGGAATAGCAGAGCCGTCCCACATGTCTTGGGTTTTCTTCCACGCACTTCTTGCTGTGTGTGTGTGAGAATGGGCCCAGGTTGTGTGTGTTTCTGATGCCACGTGACCTCAAGCCTAAGAGCCTCTCTTCAGAGGCCTGTGGAGTAGTCACATCACTTGACGCCTGGTAGCAGATTCTCTGTGGCAACAGCACGTGATTTGGAAAACATTTCTGACTTTACAGTGAGCCTGGAGTGTGGGACTTGATGGGCGTATGTGAGACAAGGAAGGCTAGGTTGGCACCCTCCACCCTCTAGAAAACAGACCTTTTGTAACCGTTACACATTATTTTTACTTGGTCGGTTTTGGAGCTTCCTTAAGGGCACGCCTAAAGAAAGAATGACTTGAAAATGTTACCTGCATGTATTATTAACAGAAATAAAAATTATTCTTAAGGAAAAACACTAAGCGTGTAGAAGAAACCTTTTGGCCAAAATCAGTATTTGGCCAAAGCTGAATATCTATGCCTGTGAATGAAGCTCTGTGAAACGAGTTAAGCATGATACGGTATAAAATACAACGTATTCTGTCCATTTTCTAACACTGAATAGTTAGTTCTGTTTTACAAGTTTGAGTTTACAGTGGAAGAACAGTGATTCTCTCAGCATTAGCAACTGCTAGATTGCTCTCGATTCATTGAATACTCACTTTGGTGTGCCTGGGTGGGGCTCAGTCAGGTAAGCGTCTGACTTCAGCTCAGGTCATGATCTCACTAGGCTAGTGAGTTCGAGCCCCGTGTCGGGCTCTGTGCTGACAGGTCGGAGCCTGGAGCCTGCTTTGGATTTCGTGTCTCCCTCTGTCTCTGCCCCTCCCCTGCTGGCGCGCATGCTCGCTCGCTCTCTCTCTCTCAAAAATAAATAAGTGTTAAAAAAAAATTACTTTCTACCAGTGCATCAATAATATCTCTTAACTAGTTGGGCTATAGAAAATTGTAATTCGGGAAAGTTTTCCAGGAACAGGTTTTCTAGAAGGAATTCTATACTTGGATTCTTGGTTTTACGAACCTGACAAATGCTTCAGCTGCTGAAATTGGTTACCATTGTCAAACCATCATTTGACAAACTTTAGTTCAAATGTTTAGTGTCCCTAGACACTTAAAACTAGAAGGAGCTGCACTGAAGTATTCTTATTTAAAGTCTGTTGTTCATGCGGTGCCTGGGTGGCTCAGTCAGTTATAATCAGTCCTCTCCGGTTATAATCTCAGGGTTTGTGAGTTCGAGCCCCGTGTCAGGCTCTGTGCTGACAGCTTGGAGTCTGGAGCCTGCTTGGAATTCTGTGTCTCCTTCTCTCTCTGTCCCTCCCCCGCTCACACTCTGTCTCTCTCAAAAAAATAAACATTAAAAAATTTTAAAAAATCTGTTGTTTTGACATTTGATTAGTGAAAACAAAATGTGTTTGTGGTACCTCATTCTTTCCACATTTCTGCACATACTTCTGTCTGAATTCAGGACGACACATCTTAGCTGTAATACATGAATTTGGCCATTTGTCCGTCTTGTAAAATCTGAAGGTGGCCTTCAGAGTCTTGGTAAAATTTGGAGTATTGTTCTCCTGCTTTTAATTCTTTTCTAATAAGACGTGAATAATTTACAAATCGAATTTCTCCTTGAAAGAAATGTGGCCTAAATGGAATAAGATACGTGCAGGTTTTAAGTTATTCTGTGCGGTGTTTACTTAATGTGATAAAAGATCATTAACAAAAAGTTAATCAAAATTTTTATATAATTTGATATCTATACTTCTTCTGTCATTTAAAATTTCATTTATTTTTTTTAGAGAGGGAGAAGGGCACACACAAGCAGGGGAGAGGGGCATGGGGTGGGAGTGGGGAGAGAATCGTAAGCAGGCTCCATGATCAGGGCGGAGCCCGACATGGGACTCGATCTCATGACCCCGGGTCATGACCTGAGCTGAAACCAAGAGTTGGACACTCAGCCGACTGAGCCGCCCAGGCACCGCTATCATTGATGTTTTTATGAACATTTGTTGTCTCTAGAAAGGTAAAATGTTCTTCCTGAAGGTACCTAGCCAGTGCATATTCTTAATGGTCATATTAACTGTCTGCTTACTTCTCTACTAATTTACCCGTTTGAAAACTCTTGTTTTTGCACACAGCATTACATGCTTTCACACTTACTAATTGTAGCATTTTACTCTTAAGTACACATTTCTGCTTTGACTGGCCAATAGAATTTATGCATAAAAAGCATATAAGGAGATTTGCACTTTGAACTATGCAGAAAATGCTCATGCAAGTACTCCTTATTTTAACAGCATTCCTTGTGTTGGTGCTGTTGCTTTGCTAGTATGATGGTGACCTCTGTAGTCATGTGATCATCGAGCACATACCTGTTCGGTTGGCATCCAGTTAGGCTTCATGATGGCATAGCCGAATGTGGGTGCATCCCGATTGCTTATCGCCTAGGAGCCTCGGTTTCCTCATCTGTACAATGGGAAACGATAGCATGTACCTCCTAGGACTCTGAGGATAAAATGAGAATGTGCTTGTGAAGTTCATAGAAACTCAGGATGTCCCTCTGTTGGGAGAGCTAGGAAAAAAGATTTGCTGGAACTAAGACGACCACTCAGCTTTATATAAATAGGACCTCTCTGCAGCACCATCCAGTCTCTGGCATATTTTTTTCCTGGCCAGCCTCCCCCACAACGGTAACACTCCCTTGGTACCACCGGGAAGGAGAGTGCCATCTTCCTCTTGGATTTTTGGGAGTAAGTAGTGGTAGGGTGACGTAGGTGTAGTTTAGTTGTCTGACAGCCCACAAGAAGGGTTCTGTGCCTTTTATTTATTTTCTAATATACACCTCAAAAACTGCCTTCTTTTTTGTTCCTTGGAAATACACCAGCCCTATAGTATCCGATATACTCACCAGGTATTGGGCGCTTTGGGAGAGCCAGACACTATGCTAACACTTTATATAGTCATGTTCGTATTTGATCTCAGCAAACCCAGTATTCCCACTTTTGCAGACGAAGACATTGAGCCACAGAGAAATTTCTGCAACTGACCCAAGAGCATACAGGTGGCAGTGTCAGAGCAAAGGATCGAAGCAAGTCCGTCTGGTTCCCGCATGTTCCAACCATTACCTTAGAAAAGTGTTACTTTTAGTTATCTGACAGCACAGGATTGATGAAAAATTGCTGATACACCATCGTTACCCAGATAATGTGTCCTCTTTCCTCTGCATCATTCCCATATGAGTTCAGGGCAGGGTTGCAGTACAACCTCAAAAAAAAAGAGGAAGGAGAGAAAAGCCGAGTATCGTGTGCATGGATGCATGACTAGTCTGGCAGTGAGTTCCTTACCAGCACCTAAGATAGTCGCCTCCTGTGCATCGGGATCCCCCCTCCACTCCCCTCTCCCTTTGTGACATTTCGCCTCACCCGCTGCACGTTAGTGCAGCTGGGGTCGATCTTGTAGGACTCCGTGGGGCTTGGCACTGTGAGGGGGAGGTGGCTTCATGGCAGGTGTTGCAGTAGCTCTGAAAGAAGGAACTGGACTCCACAGTTCCTGTCAGAAGTAGACTCAGCAGAACACGCTGTTGGGAGGGCTGCCCTGCCCTGCCCTGCCCTGCCAGCTGCAGTGCGGAGCCGGGGCCCAGGTAGCATGGGCCTGCGATATTCGTGGTGCCTGGGCAGCCGTCCGTGAGTATCCGCTTCCCACCGCGGCATCGTTGGTCTTCAGTGTGGATTCTCTGACATTTGATCTGGCTCTCGCTGATCTCAAGAAGACGCCTCTTTGAACTTCCCCCCCTGAATGACTAGCATTGTTAGTACCGGGAAAATGGTTTTTGCCTGCGCTTGGTTTCGACAGGATTTTACATGTATGTTAGCATCAACCCCGACCTTGTGCTTGGGCCGCATCATGCTGGACCAGGTGAGGGGGCAGAGGCTGGCTGGCTGTGGTTGATGGGTGCGTAGCGGCGGGAATGCTGGAATTAGCTGAAATACTGTCTGTGTGTGTTGAATTTTGTTGTTGCGCTTGCAGAAACCTGGAATTTGGGGGCCAGCCATGGATACTCAATTTGGATTCTGTCACCCCATCTCTGAGGAATGGCTTCTTGGTTTACGGTTTTCTGCAGTTGTCAACTTGCGTGGATCCTGTAAAATTTATAACAAAATCTAATATGCTTTGATGAGCTTCTGATAAATATAACAGGCTGAACAGTTTCTGTAATTTGAACGTGGTCATAGTTTGACACTTAGAAGGTCCGTATCCCTGTGCACAGTGGCAGGAGGTGCAGAGTTTTGGAATTAGGTCCGGGTGCAGATTCTGGCCTTTTTACTCATTGGCTGTGTACTTGACACATTGCTGCTTCAGCCTGTGTTCTCATGTGACGTGTGGAGATACACTGATCCCTGCCTCAAAGTTGTTCCAAGGATTAAAGGTAAATAATACGGATCTGGTATCAAACTAATAGTTAATGTTATTAGTTTCCTTCTTTTGTGTTTTCATCTTTGCTTTCTTCCTTCTCACATTTTCTCATCCAACTCAGAGTAAATCCCAGTTGGTGCCATGGTCCACAAAGCCCCATGAGATCTGAACCCTGTACAACTCTGAGACCTCATTCCCATTGCTTTCTCTGCACGGGCCAGCTGGTTGCTGCCTCGGGCTCCCTGCGCTCGGCTGTCCCCTCTGCCTACTACATGTTGTCCCAGGAACTCTATATGCTGGCTCTTTCATAGGATTGACATCTGTTGTCCTGTGTCTCCTCTTTCTGGTCCTCCTCCGCTCACTCTCTGTCTCAAAAATGAATACACAGTAAAAAAGAGTCACTCTCTTTCTCCCTCTCTCTCTCTCAGATAAGAGAGAGTGGGAGCAGGGGAGGGGCAGAGAGAGAGGAAGACACAGAACCCAAAGCAGGCTCTAGGCTCTGAGCCGTCAGCACAGAGCCTGAGTGGGGCTTGAACCCATGAACCGTGAGATCATGACCTGAGCCGAAGTCAGACGCTTCACCAACTGAGCCACCCAGGCGTCCCCGGATGCTTTTAATTTTATAAAAATAATAATAATGAACACCAGTTAGGATTGAACTTTTAAAATACTCTTGAATATTGTGGAGTTAGTGTTCCGCTTTGCCCAGGCCTATGTGGAATATACCTCGGGAGAAAGGGACACTCGCTCAGTGCATCTGTAGCTGGTTCCACGTTCCATGTCCCCGTCTGTGCCGTGACTTTTCTCTCTCTGGCTTGTCTGACTCGCCAGGGTCTGTAGATGGTGGGAATATAAAACGTGGTTCCTGGCAGTCCGCAGGGATCTCTCTTGTAACCCACTGCTGTTCAGGGTGAGGCAGGCCTGGCTCAGAGCTGATAGGCCCGTTCTTTGTCACCCACTAGTCTGTGATGAGTTCAAGTATGGAGTGGAGAGAGTGTATTTAAGAACTTTTATGGTAATTTGACAGAGTCATTTTGTATCTATTGAATCTAATAAGAGCTCTGAGCTTCAGTTTTGCATCTTGTAAATTTCACTTTTTTCTAGTAATTCATTTTTAGAATTTTTGCTTCTGTAACAAATTGGAAATTTTTTAAAAAAATCTGGTCCTTGTTAGTTTGAGAAGCTGTCCTTCAACCCATCTAACAACTTACTGCACAGTGCTGTGCACAGGGAGAGCAGATAGATGTATGTTTCTGCACAGTGTTCAGCACATTAGAGAACAGAGACCTGAAAAAAGTCACATCTAGTCTGTGAAAGAAACCTTGTCTGTTTATTTTGACACATGTTATTTGTCTAACTGCTTCCAAATAAGATTAATCCATTTCAACAATGAATTACGAAAAATGCTGAATCAGGGCAATGCATCATGTAAAAATACACAAGCTCATTGGAAGCTTACTGGACTTGTTAAGTATTAGTTCTTTTCTTAAATGTTAATGAAAGTAACCTTATATAAAGCTAAGGGAACTTCATGTCTGAAGAGTCCTGCCCAGACTAATGAGTAAGAACGTTTTCTCTTTTTCCTGAGCTGGAAAAAACTAGTGTACACAGTGATGATTTCATTGTGATTCAAGTTACCCATGTTTATAAGTAGAACAACTCACTTTGTCTATAGAATTATGGCAACTTTGCCATTGGAAGCTTGTTAATTAGCTTGTTTTAATGGTCACCCTTACACTAGAGTTACAGATTCATGTTTGGGTCTTAATCTTTCGGTTATATTGAGTTTCAAATGCTTTTCAGAAAGAAGACTGGAAGAAATAGACTGCTTTCCTTGCCCTCTGTTGTGATTAGATTATTTAAATGGGTAAACATCTAGGGTTGCTGTTTGATTTTGTTCTGTGTGTTTGCTTCATGAGAAAGCTAAAGAAACTGAACATTTTAAAGACATATTCTTTCTCTCCGAGTGGTTGGATACTGGACTTTTCTTCTGGTCTGTTTTTTATCATCAGTTTCAAATTATTTTATCCAGTCCTGTTATTCTTTCCAAGTTTCAGATTATTTTGTAAACGTTTCTCTTTCCCCAGCCCGGAATTTGGTTTTAGTCACAGTGATAACGGTCTCCCTCTCGAGAGAATCCTCACGTGCCTGTGTGTCTCTTTTCACTAAGTACACTTTGTATGAGGAGGCTAGTAAGTAGTTATGAAGCCAGTAACTGTCATGGAATAGACAAAGAATCCTGTGTTCTGCGAGAGAGCAACCCAGCTTTATAGAAATAGAAATCTAAGTAATCCTTTTTTTTTTTTTATTTAAAAAAAATATTTTTTTAGTATTTATTTATTTATTTTTGAGAGAGAGGGAGACAGAGGATCTGCAGTGGGCTCCGTGCTGTCAGCAGAGAGTCTGATGCGGAGCTTGAACTCAGGACCTATGAGATGGCCTCAGCCAAAGTTAGACACTCAACCGGCTGAGCCACCCAGGGGCCTCACAAGTAATACTTAAATAGCAATCTCTTTGTCATCTCTTAGGTGACCTCAGTCATCTGGGGAGGGAGAGGGTAGAAAAAAGAGAAAGTGCATTGCTGAGTGAGTTGGGATTGGTCAGTCTGGGTTTCTTAGATGAGGATCCATTTGAAGTGCCTGGTGTTGGTCTGGGGATGAATTTAGTATTCCTGTGTCAGAGTCCAGACTCAGGCTTATTTCTCTGTGTTCCCTTGCCTTAGCTCTCAGGGACACTTGCACTGTGCGGTCTCTGTCCTCGGACTTAGGCCAGAAGCAAGAATGGTAATGAAGAGGGAGAGTTAGCATTTATTTTTTTTTAACCGTTAAGTTAGACATAATATTCATAATGCCACCACCAATAAGACAGATTTATTTCATTATCAGATATTACCTCCCACATTGCATTGTTGTTTTAAACAATTGCAGTGGATTTTCTGTTTTGTGTTCTGGTATTTTTACTTTTTCCTACTCTTATCTATTTCTGTGGTCTTATTTTTGGGGCCCTCTGAAATACTCTGTCTTGAGTATTTAACCCATTTACCTAGTGTTGAATGTTAGTTTTAACATTTAAAAAATCCGAAGCTAAGTAATGAATGTGGCAAAGGACCTCGTTTTTACCTATTAGTTCTTCTGTTAACTTATTTCTGTAAGGTAAATGACAAGGAATGCTATAATTAATTAGGTCAAAGGATACAGTACTTACAGCTTCAGTGTTTATCGCAGTCTTGCCAGCCTTAACTTACTCTTTTTAAAATGAACTTGCATCTGTAGGTTACTTTAATGTGGTATTTTGCAGCTTTGGCTGTACGTCAGGATTCTGATTATATATTAGAATCTCCTGGAGAGCTTTAAAAAATACTGACGCCTGAGGGCCACCTCTAGAGACTTCTGTTTAATTGGTGTTAAGCGTGATCTGGAAATCAGGATTTTAAAAAAGCTCCTCCAGGTAACTGTAAGGTGCAGTTGAGATTAAGAACTTTGCCTTAGTGGGAAAATTAGACTTCACATTACACCTGAAAATTAATTCCTGAGAGTTATTTGAATCAGGTTGGTGCCTTAAATCTGATTAAATAAGGGGTATCAACAACCAAGGTTGACCACATCAGTAAATATTTAGATGTCCGTCTAGTAGAAATTTGACGTAACTTTAGGGGCGCCTGGGTGGCTCGGTTGGTTAAGCGTCCAACTTTGGCTCAGGTCATGATTACACGGTTTGTGGGTTCGAGCCCCATGTTGTGCTCTGGGCTGACAGCTCAGAGCCTGGAGCCTGCTTCGGATTCTGTGTCTTCCTTGCTCTCTGCCCCTCCCCCTGCTCACGCCCTTTCTCTCTGTCTCTCAAAAATGAATAAACGTTAAAAAAATTTTTTTAATTAGAAGAAAACTATGACTTAACTTTAATTGTTACTTATTCTGTGAATGTTGGTATGTTAGATACTTTTGCAAATGTGATTAGCAACATGGTAAGATATTAAAAATTATTTTTTTAAGATCCTGGAAGTAGTGCAGTAATGTGAGGCTAGAAAATGCAGAACGTCGGCTGTTGGAGGATCAAGGTGTTCCAGAAGTCATGGAGCCCTGGAGTTAGAACCCAGGTAGCCTCTCTGAGTGTAGAGAGAAAAATGACCATGGAAGCCGTGGGCCATGAATCTCAGGCCCCTAACACATGTGTACGCCCCCAAAACGTAACCCTTCAAAGAGGGCATGTTAGAAATACCTCGTGTGTTTCACGGGTCTGCATTCTCTAGGGCGAAACAGTCAGCAGAGGCGGTTTTGTCTGGTGGTTAGAACACCAGCCCTGGGTCTGGCCCTGTGACTCACTAGCTGCGAGGCAGGTCATTGAATTTCTCACACCTTCGGTTTCCTCATCTGCAAATTGGGGTGATAGCTTCCTTCACAGCATAGTTGGAAGAATAAATGAGGCGATGTGACGTAAATAAAACACATAGTTCAGTGTTTCGTACATTGTTAAACCGTTAACAAACGCAGCTGTAAAAGGAAGTGACTAGGGTGTGTACCCCTCCTTTGTGGAAGGAAATAGAAACTATTATTAACTAATGTACTACTAAGTGTATCTCTGATCCTTAGAACAACTCTGTAAGAAAGCTGATATTATTGTCACTTTTTTGTAAACAGATGAAAAAGCTTTGGCTCCGAGAAGCTTAAATAATCTGTCTTGGACCAGACAATGATAAAAAGGGAGTTTCTAAATTTTTTTTTTAATTTTTTTTTTTAAACGTTTATTTTTGAGACAGAGAGAGACAGAGCATGAACAGGGGAGGGGCAGAGAGAGAGGGAAACACAGAATCTGAAACAGGCTGCAGGCTCCGAGCTGTCAGCACAGAGCCCAACGTGGGGCTCGAACTCACGGACCGTGAGATCGTGACCTGAGCCGAAGTCCGCCGCCTAACCGACTGAGCCACCCAGGCGCCCCTCTAATTTTTTTTTAAATGTTTATTTATTTTTGAGACAGAGTGAGAGACCGAGTACAAGCAGGGGAGAGGCAGAGAGAGAGAGAGGCAGACACAGAATCTGAAGCAGACTCTAGGGTCTGAGCTGTCAGCCAGAGCCTGATGCGGGGCTCAAACTCACGAACGGTGAGATCATGACCTGAGCCGAAGTCTGACACTTAACTGGCCAAACCACCCAGGTGCCCCAGGGGGCTTCTAGTCAGACCTTAGCGCCCTGCTTTTTCATATGCTCTTGTGATCTCGCCTCCAGGGAAACCTAAATTCAATGCAGTTTGATGAATTTGTGGTGATTCGTTATGGCATGCAGAACAGTTTTTCCCCTTAGGGAATGGTAGGTGCCAATTAGTATCAGTTTTGTGACAAATGTGGTGAACAATTTAGTGTGTCCTTTTTTAAAAGGAGATTGAGAGGCTCGGTTGTCAGAGTTGACATGTCTTTCATCTGAGAGGAATGTGCTCGCTTCGAAGATCGCTGGGCGGCGAGCCCCTGGGCCGGACCGTTCCCCTGCACCTTGCGTGCTGCTCGCCGGGCACCCGAGCTGCATGTGCTGTTGAGTAACTTGGCAGAACTCTCTGCCACCGGAGGAATGCCCGTGTGGTGGACGGCACTGGGCCCGGAATGGACGTTCTTTGGATTTGTCGAAGACCTTCCAGGCCTCTCCTCTGCCTTCCAGTGACCCTCCGTGTGTCGTGCTGTGGCATCTGGCGACGGCTTCCCGTCAAGAGCGACCCCTTGCACCAGAGCGGCGCGGCATCAGATCGCGGGAGAGCACAGGCTCTGGGTCTGTCCACCCGGGATTCGCATCCGTTCCTCCAGCCTTTGTAGGGAGTGCTGCGTCAGGAGAGCACCGCCTGTGTGCCGGGCACTATTAGAGAGTTTGCTTCCTGCCCCCTTTCACTGCTGCAGCCCCCGTGCGGAAGGCCCGTTAGGGGCTTCTTCCAGAGTGTGGCGCTCGCTCAGAGAGGCCAGGTCTGTTGCCCAGGCTCTCCCTTCTCCAAGTGGCCGCGTGTGTCGTTGGAAGCCAGGTGTGTCGAACTGCTGACGGACGTGGTGTGGCTCGCGAGAGCGAGCTGGTATTTCTGAGTCTCCACATCCTCTCCTCTGAACTGGGAGTCGCGCTTCGTGGAAGGATTCACACGAGGATTAAACAGTACACGCACCTGCCCATTTCTCAGTAGATACCCAAATAATATTCGTTTCCTCCCTGCCTTAACTAAGAATTGCTGCCCCTGCCTTTTTGTAGGTTAATGTTTTAAATCAGCCTCTTATTTTGAAAACTCTTGAACCATAGAAAAGATGGCAAGAGCGGAACAATGAGCTCCTGTATGCTGTTCACCTAAACGCACATTTGTGATGCTTGCTTTATCGGTGGTTGTACTTGTATATATACGATCTTGCTGAACTCTTGAGAATGAGTTGCAGACCGGTCCCACTATTCCTAAGTATTTAAGCATATTTTTTTTATTTTTATTTTTTTACATTTATTTATTTTTGAGAAACAGTGAGACATAGCGTGAGCGGGGGGAGGGGCAGAGAGAGAAGGAGACACAGAATCCGAAGCAGGATCCAGGCTCCAAGCTGTCAGCACAGAGAGCGATGCAGTGCTCGAACCCAAAAACCAGAAGATCATGACCTGAGCCGAAGTCAGATGCCCAACCGACTGAGCCACCCAGGCGCCCTCATCATATTCTTATCACAGTGCACTTATCATTAATAGAACATTAATACGATCTCGTATGGGCTTTAGGTTCCCTTTTCGCCAGCTGCCCAGTAGTATCCTCATAGCAGTGGTCTCCCCCTGACCTTGGACATGCGCTGGGGCTAGTTCCTTGCCAAGTTCACCTTCTAAGCCATTTCTGCTGCTACATGGGCTTTACCGGAGTTGCTTCTTTAGGGGGTCTCACCCTTCACAGAGAGCGAGTTCTCCGTGATCTCAAACCGTTGGTAAGCATCGTGAGCAAAACAGAGGAATATTGGTACTCTCCCGCCCTGGAGTGAAATCCGCGCGTCTGTTTGAGTACCTGCAGTGTGTCAAGAGAGTGAGCAGGGTAGCAAGGCCCCGCCAGCCAGGAGCAGTGTGGTCCTTGTCCTCGGCCGGATGACAGATGAGTAAAGAGAGCATGGCGGTGCAGCGCCCCGGGGCTTTCGGTGCCTGGTGAGAGACTGCCCTGGGGGGTCGTACTAGAAACTCAGGGTGAAATGCGGGGTGCCTGGGAGTGGCTGGGAGCAGTATAAATTGCCTCATGAGAGGATGATTGAAAGTTTCAAGGTCACCGTGGTGTTGGCCTCTCTGTCTTGAAGGCTGTTCTGGGGTCTGGCTGAATGTGACAGTCTAAGAAATTTTTAAGAGACCTCAATACTGTCTGGTGGAGTAGGAATGAAGCGTCTCCATGCTGCGTAATTGCCACCATTAGTAGTGCAGTACCCCTTTCTTCAGAGGGGTGGTGTCCTCCCTGGGAGGAGAAAGGACCTGGGGAGAGACTGCCACCCACAGCATTGACCCGCCCTCATCTGTACAACGCTCATTTGGAAGCAACAACAACAAAACATCCCAGCTGAGGCTGTGGTGCCTATTAATTCCCCAGTAGAAACAACCAGAATTGCAAGTAAACTGTGGGTGTGCTTTTCTGTCTTGCCAGACTTGATTTGGTTGCAGTAAAATCTTTGTGTTACTTTTCTAAGGTAAACTTTAGATACTCAGGCATAGTCCCCTCTGTGGAAGAACTACAAAGCCGAGGGACAGCGTAATTACGAACTGTGACCCAGAGAGGGCTTTTAATCAAGAGAGAAGGCTGGGCAGCTGATCTCCAAGTCCATAGGAGACTAAACAAGGAAAATGGCTGTGAAATGGGAAATGTGGTAGTTTTACATAAAGGAATTCTGTACTTTGGGGATTATAGAACATTTAGCTATGCCCCGTGTTCTCACTGGGGAGGTGGGGAGAAGGGGAAGGTAGATGGAGAGAGAGCAGGGCTTTGACTTTCCTTCCCTGGACTGGCCCCATCACCAGCCAGCAATTCTTTCTCTGCAGATGGTTTTATTTGACGATTTTCAGCTACTTAAAAGTTTGAACACCGTGTGTTAGCTATTTTTGTTGAAGTATACCAAGCCACAGCCACAATCTGCCGAGGCGCCTTGCAGCTCAGTCCTTGGCCTCGGAGCTGCTGTCTTCACGTGCACCTGCTGCCCATTCGCTTCAGGGGCACGGGTGACAGGCGGATGTTATCATTCATCAGAGCATGCTGTGGAAACTGGTGAGGTTTGAACAGGTCACTTGACCATTTCGCTACCACTGCCATATGCAAAAGGGCGTTTGGCTATATTTATACCCTGTGTTAATCTCTTTTTTTTTTTTTTTTTAACTTTTAACATTTATTTATTTTTGAGAGGGGGGAGGGGCAGAGAGAGGGAGACACAGAATCTGAAGCAGGCTCCAGGCTCTGAGCTGTCAGCACAGAGCCTGATGCAGGGCTCGAACTCACGGGCTGTGACAGATCATGACCTGAGCTGAAGTCAGACGCTCAACTGACTGAGCCCCAGGCGCCCCTGTTAATAATCTCTTTTAAGGTGTACATTGTTCTGGCTGTGAAATCGGATACATTCTGATCAACACTGCTACAATGTCATGTCATAATTCACTCAAGTTTTTTCCTTCCTAGTGATGCATAAAGTAACGACACTTTTACAAGAAGTAGCATTGTAATTTTGATGAAACATGGTATGTTTAGTGCATGAGATGCCACACTTGCAAGTGTAAAACTCCTAGTTCTTTCTTGCTTTTTCGCTTCCGTGGAAGGGACCATACCTCCAGTGAGCCAGACTGTGGCTGTGTAGGAGCGCTCCATGGTTGACTGTAGTCCGTGTGTTTGCACGTGTCCTGGAGAAGAGCTGCCATATTTATCTGGTGGCCCTGGCATCCAGTGGGATGCCTGCTGCTTAGTGGGTGTTGAGCAAATGTTTCCTTGAATGGTCTTTGAGAATTCCATTGTGAAGCAAGACCATAAAAACAAAGTTCTAGCTGGGAGTACTTAGAAAAAAGAGGGTAACTTAATTCAAGAGAAAATAATAAGTTGTGCCAGAAAGGGAGAGTTCTCTTAGGTTGTTACGTGAAGCAGCCATTATCGGCACTTCTAGATGTGTAATGATGTAGACACTGAACGCGGGTGTGACCGACGTTAGAGCAGTTAGGAGGAGGAGGGGGCCGGCTGCGTTCAAGTGTTAGGGAGGCGGCACGTGGCGAGCTAAATAGCCCCCTTCAGTGCTGGGGAGTCTGTTTGTGATGCCTCATCCGTCCTGGATCCCTCATCACTCTTCTGCGTACGTGGCTGTCTGTTTTGTCATCCTGTTGTTGGAAGAGCGTGGATTTTCTGTAACATAGCCCCAGAATGTTAGGCCAGATTTACGTGTGTTAGTAAGCCAGTGCCTTAACATGGACACGTTGCAGCTGTCATGCCAGCGAAGCTCGTGTCGCAGAGCGGAACGAGACAGTTGTCATTCTGGCGTTCACAGCTGAGCAGCCTTGGTCGTGAAGTTGTGTGGCTTTCTGCTTTATATCCACACGGTGCACGTGGGGTGCTGCTCCATAGAATGCTTAAGAGGAGAAGGGAAAGCCTAGGCGATGGGGGCATACACCGTGCCTGCTTCCCTCCCAGCAGACAGGCGATAATGGGAAGGCACAGCAAAACTTTGGGGCAGGAGGAGACCTCACTGTTGCCTTAAGATGATCCTGTTGGGTAGATTTGGGGAGCGGTGGCGGGTGTAGGGCAGCTGGCCTGTAACAAGAGTGACTGCAAGAGTCCAGGTGACTCAGGGCCCGTAGGAAGTGAAGTAAGGCGCCGAATGGGAAAGCCAGAACCAGCAGGATGTTCTGAAGAAGGTAAGTGGTGTTACTAGGGATGACCACTGTTAATTCATGGAAATCAGTCGGGTTGCTGCCGCCTTGGGGGTGGGGGAACATGAAACTGAGTTTTGACGTCGGAGAATGCCCACCGCACATTCTGGTGAAGACATGGAGGTCGGTGGAAGTGTGGGACAGGAACGCGGACTTTGCAGCTGGAGAGAGATTTGGGAGGTGGGGTGGGACTGTGGGAAAGGAGGAAAGGAAGTGGGAGAGGGTAGGAAGCTGATGTGTGCTGTGCTCACATCCACCATGTGAGGAGGAGGAGAGAGAGCCAGAGAAAACCGGAGGAAAATAGGATGGTTCTTTATGAACGTCCAGAGAGAATAAAGTTCAGAAGAATCCAGTTGCTATTTTAAAAGTCTGCAAAACTTGAGGGTGACGAGGACAAAGAAAAGCCACCGGATTTGGTATTTTCTTATCAGTGGACACCCGTGACCGTGATGTTTTAGTGGCCAGTGGAGTGAGGGGGAGCCAAATTGCAGAGCCTTGAAACGTTTGGGTGACTGGTGCCGAGGCGGGAGGGGACAAAGTGTAGAGGACAAAGTGGGTCAGTGGGTTGACAGCAGTGTTTCTCAAAGTCAGCACGACTGCCAGTCTGGGCCTGGTCATCCCTCGTGGGGAGCTGTCCTGTGCATTGCAGAAACTCCCCCCACCCACCCACCCACCCACCCAAGGTGTGACCACCAGAAAATGTCTCCGCTGTCACATGCCCCCCAGGCGCCAGATTCCTCGGTGAGATCTGGTCTCCAGGGCGGAGTGCAGATTTATGCTGCTGCTTCTTGACCCAGCAGGGCCCCAGTAATCCCTTCTGCTGCACCGCCCCTCTGTCTCCTGCTGGTGGTTTAACCGCACTGGTAGGCAGGCGGGAAGGAGCTGGTCCAGAAGTGGGTGGAAAACAGCAGGCAGCCGGGGGAGCATTACCCCGTCAGGTACCGAGGGAGGGCAGGCGGAACAGAGCAAACACACTGTTGGGAAGGGGCGTCTTTGACGCTGGGGGGTGGTGGGCAGAGCCATCTGTTGGTGGATTAAGATGGTTTTAGCTCCCTTTAGGTGGTCTCAAGCTTCTAAGACGGGCAGAAAGGTCACCCAAGAGTGAAGTAGACAAGGTTAAGGCTGGGCCTTTGACGAAATTATAGAAAGTTTCACTAACACACAAGTGAGTAAAAGCATTAACAGACCAGCAACGAGTCCTGGCTCAATAGGGGACTTGAAAAAATATGTTAAAAACATGAATTAAAATCTCGGGGAAGACAACCTAAAACCCAGCCACTGTGACACTATTTTTATTTGTGCATTTTACTGCCTAGACTTACAGTTTTATGCTTTTTATTTTGCTTATTTCACTGAATGTTGTAGATTTCAGTGTTACTGAACTATTATTTCAGTTATTTGTGATGGCTGCGTAATAGTCCAGAGATCAGTTTATCAAATAGGCCTCTCATTACTGACCAGGGGTTGTCCAGTTTTTAATACTATTATACCTAAAGTTGCAGTAAACGTTCTTATGCCTGGAGTTTTGCCACATTTTATTAGTGGGTTCAGTAAAAATTTTATATGATGCTGAACACAGAGCACAAAATGTATTGGCTTAAAATGCCGCCTCACTGGGGTGTTCCTATCCCACCACACTGCTTTATTTTTCTCCAAAGCACTTGCTGTCTTCCAGAATACCAGTTGTTTTATTTAATCTGGCCGTCCTCGTCTCCCTTGCTAAGTATAGAAGTTCCAGCAGGGTAAGGATTTTGGTTTGTATCACCAGCACCTGGAATGCTTCCTGGCACACAGATACTTGCTGAACGGTGGGCTTGACCCAGACCTGCAGGCACGATGGGTTTGGAAGGGTGTCAGCACCAGGTGTTCCCAGAAGTCAGTGGGAGAATAAATGCATTGACTGGTCTTTGGTATCTAGACAGACTAGGAAGCAACACAAATTCACAGGGACAGTGAGTCGGGAGACGGAAGGGTTCTTGGCACCTGGGGGGGACTGTGGCAACAGAAGCACCTTCCTCTGGAAGGAGAGCCTGGGAATGGCAGAAGGTAAATAGTCTGTGGTTACAGATGGCAGTTTCTCAAGGTTTAGACAGTAGAAAGGAAGCAGTTCGAGAGTTAATAGTGGCAAGGTTGGTGGAGAATTCCATTTTGCTGAGAATGGAGTACGTCACTTTTTAGTTGCCCCTGCCTCGGCAAACAGTCCTCTCTTCTTAGTGGATTATACTTGGTTCACGCTGGGATGGGGTCTGTAAATCAGGTTTTGTTTTCAGAGGTCTTTTCTTAGTGGAGTATGGCTGTAGGAGGTAATCTGAGTAATCAGCTATGCTACCGATTCTGTCAGACAGTTAACCAGAGTTAGCGACAATGGCAACCCAAATTGAGCTTCAAAACTCCGTTTACAGAGAAGTCACGCCCCTTTATTTGGTATAGCTGATTGGTCACTTAGTCGAGTCATTCAGTTGAACCTTTCAGTGACTATCTTATAAGTGGAATTGACCCTGGAACAGTCCATTGTTGGCGCAGGGGTGCGAACCCTCTGTGCAATCAAAAGTCGAATGTAAGTATAGACTCCCCAAAAACCTAATAGCCTACTGTTGCTCGGGAAGCCTTACCAATAACATAAACAGCCAGTTAATGTAAACTTTGTATGCTACATGCATTACGCACTGTAATCTTCTAGTAAAGGAGCCCAGAGAAAAGAAGATGTTACCGAGAAAGTCATAAGGAAGAGAAAATACGTTTATAGAACCGTACTGTATTTCTGGGGAGAAAAATCTGTGTGTAAATGGACCCGTGCAGTTCAAACCCCCGTTGCCCAAGAAGAGTCAACTGTACTTTTCTTTTTGAGGTCACTTCATTCAGAGTAGAACGACCTGGTAAGCACATAAGGATTTAGCTGAGTGTATACCAAGTTCATTTTAAGCAACTGCTGGGGTGTCGCTCATGAGTATGGACATTACAGTGGTTTTCTTTTGGAACAGCCTTCATTGTTACTCAGCCAGCATACAATTATTCACTTCTGGGCTTTCTTATATAACATATTGTTAGTTTCAAATTCCAGTTATTATCTGGTGAGTTGTTAATGACAGACAGGTGTGATTTAGTAAATAAAACACTGCAGAGAGGGAGTCGTGTGTCATCCCTCCCATTTGTCCGTGGGTGGCATGTCTGTTTCTTCTTCATGCTTCATTCTTAATTCTTCATTTTAAAACAATGATCTCAAACGTAGCCTTCCTCCTTCTTCCAGAATCTCTGGGGTACTTTACCAATCTCCTGGTTCATAAAGAGAATTTATGTTTTGAGGCCTTTCCCAGAAATGCTTTTTTTACACACCTGTGCCTTTGTCGGCCTTATTTCATTTATAACGATACTAGTTGAGCAAGGTTGTTTGTTTTCCAAATGAAAAAAATTTGAACTTGGAGTTCTTAGAACCAAGTGGTTTCCTAATTGTATTGACAAGAATAGCGTATATGGCATCCAGTCGTGGTCTGTATGGTTGACTTTGAGAGTTGTCAACAAAAGTTGGAGTGCCCTTGCGTGGGTTGTACTGATTACTTCTTCCCTTCCCAGTATAGTCACTGCAGTTAACGTGTGATGTAACCCAATTTGAGAGAAATGCGTAATAAGCCGTGCTTCTAGTGAAAACCAGGCTAAGACCATCCTCCTCACATTTCCTCATTAAGTTGGTTGTTAGCATAATATTAACTATTTTAAGCTCCCAGACCTCTCTTTATCTTGATCAAAACATCATTGTTTAGGAGGAATCCTGCAGTTATCATTTAATCCATTTGTGACCTCTTCTGAGGGGGATGGAGCAGTTAGTTAGGGCCATGCCTGAATCCCTGGGGAAGTGCCCAAACCAGACTTCTGCTGCAGGTCCCCCAGAGCAGCCGGGTAAGAGCAGAGGGCTGGTGCTGAGCCGCCGGGAGCAGAACGTACGTGTGTTAACCAGCAGTTGCCTGTTTCCAGGGAGAACGCCAGAGAACCAGACTCCTGGAGCCGTCTATCCTATGAGATACCTTACGGAGACTGTTCTGTGAGGCACCATCGAGAGCTGGACGTCTATACGTTAACCTCTGAGTCCGAAGCGCATCATGAACCCCCGTTTCCTGGAGACCATTGCACTGGACACATATTTAAACTTAGGAACATCCAACAGCAGCTAATGGTAAGGAAGAAAATGTCCATTTTCAGGCTTTTGTGCCCTCACTCTTTCCCCCAGTGAACCTTGCTATAATTGGAGCCTAAAAATGCTGTCCTCGCAGATTGTGAAACCCCTTAGGGCAGTTTTAGTGGTGTTGGATGTTACACTTACAGATAGGGGGCGGCAGCAGGGGGCCGCGGGCAGTTTTCTTTCTTTTTTTTTGCCATGTTTTTGAAATAATGAAAGATACATGTACACATTGCAGATGCAGAAACATACGCAACAACTAGAACTCCGTTTTCCTGGCATCAAGGGAAATTCGTCTGTTTATAAATTTGTCAGTTTAGCTTTATAAAACTGAGCAAAACAGTTCCTGAGATGGTTGCTATACTCAGAAATAAAGCCTCACAACTGGTCCAGTGAGCGATGATAATGTTACTATATTTAAATTGATAGTTGGATGGTAAAAAGATCACTAAAAAAATAAAGATTTTATAATCCACTCAAGCCTTCAAGATAAAGTTGTTGCCAGACGTAAAAACATTACAGACTCCCTGGTAGCATTTATTATGCATAATATAAACGTCATATGGGTACATGTCTCTTGGCCATAACATCTGAAGGCTAAGTTTACATAATTTTTCCACCCAGTTTATTTCAGAGCTGATTTGATTTGGAGAAAGCTTGACAGTAATTTCATTTAAGGTCGTCTAGGGTCAACTCAGTACCGGAGGCCTCTTTGGGAGCAGACATTATTTTTGAGGTCAGCAGGCCAAGACACCCCACAGCAGGGCTGTGTGATGGGCCTGCCTTTCCCTTTCTGAATCGTGCACGCCCAGAACAGGCATCATTTTGTTTTGCTCTGAACGGACTGCTGAGTCCGATTTTCCTTTAGAGCTCTTGTTACTGGGTGAATGACGGTCCACTTGAAAATCTCAGCTTGCAGGTGCCAAAGTTACTGTCTCGTATGGGAATGCCTGACAGGAAACTATGAGAAATGAAAACTCGGAGAGGATACATGCTGTTAGGAGCTTTTAAAGTTGTTTGCGAAACACCACTTGTTTCTGGAACGTTCACCCTTTATTAAATGTAATGACTTGCTTTCATAATTTTTAGGGGACGGTTACATTCTCAGCAACAGTGGAAGCAAATTAATTTGAACACTCTAAGCAGCATAGCGCAAAAGCTTTTACTGAAAATCCACTTTTTGCTGGGGGCAGGGGGGGAGTACTCTCTTACTAGAAAGACTTTAGTGAGCATACCACATATTACACTTTCACGTGGAAATTTCTACAATAGGCCCGGTTAGTAGACAGGACTAGTGTGATGTAGGAGAACTGTTAAGTGCTTACTGAGAGAGTAAATGAACTAGAGAGGGCACAGTAGATCTGTGTGAGACCATTGCAGTAGGTCAGACAGTGGGGAAGAGCGAAGCCAGATGTCTTACAAATAGTTTCTATGTGTTGAACAAATACTAGTATTGTAAGAATTCCTGAAACCTTGGTATAAAAGGCAAACCAACCCCAAAGATGAGCTGTGTTTTTCTCCATTTTTCCTAAGCCTTGTCTAAAAGTACATTTGAATTTTGCATGCTTATAACCTTAAATTAACTCTAGGCTTTATTTATTTTTTCCAACATTGTATTGTAAATCTGTATTTCAGATTTCACTGTGGTCTTCATAGTTCACATTTATGTAACAGCTTGGCATCTGCCATCAGGTTGAACGACTGTGATTTTTTTTTTTTTTAACCATTCCCGTATAGTTGGTTATATCTGTTTGTGTTTTTTAAAATACTGCAAAGTTGCAAAATGTAATTTTGAGATGACCTACAATATCATCAAGCCACAGTACTTTCTAAGAACAATCAAGAATTTGGTATTATGGGGAACCTGGGTGGTTCAGTCAGTTGAACATTAGACTTCAGCTCAGGTCACGATCTCATGGTTCATGAGTTTGAGCCCCGCATTGGGCTGTCTGCACAGAGCCTGCTTCAGATCCTCAGTCCCCTTCTCTTTACCCCTCACCCTGCGCATGAGCATGCGTGCACGCTGTCAAAAATAAACATGGAAAAAAGTTTTTTAAAGAATTGGGTATTATTAGTTTGATATGTTCTTGTTTAATGTTTGGTACTAGATAACAGAGGAACTGCTTTTTTTTTTTTTTTAAAGTAAAAGAATATCCTCTATTTACTTAAAAAAAATTTTTTTTATTTTGAGAGTGGCGAGGGGGCAGAGAGAGGTGGAGACGGAATTTTTGGGCTCCACACTGAACGTGGTCGTGGAGCCTGATCTCAAAAACCGTGAGATCGTGACCTGAGTCGAAATCAAGAGTCAGACACTTTTTGCACTGAGCCACCCAGGCGCCCCTCTCCCATCAACCTTTCCAGAATGAGTTCATAAAACTTAGGAAATAGTCATCTTGTATGTTCTTGGCCATTTTTATCTTTCCAGTGGATATGCAGCTACAAGAGAAAATGTGTTTGTATCTATTTAGATCAGCTTACCATGTGATCATAGGGCTGGAAAGGCAATGAGCGGTCTCCGGCAGGAGTTTTGCGTATAGGTGTCAGTGCCCTCTTCCCAGGGACCGTTCTTAAAAGTGTCTTTCATTTCCTCCTAGAAAACAAACCTTAAGCAGATGGACAATCCCATGCCCTTAATGGTGACAGCACAGGATCCTTCAGGTGTGCCCGCTGCCCAGGATACAGACAGCCAGCGTCTCTGCTGTGCATCAGCCCCCAGGGACGGCCAGCAGCGCCCTCTTCCCGAAGACACCGCAAGCTCTCCGTGCTGCCCAGGGAGCACTGCCGGGGGGATTGCAAGTTCCTGCGATTTGTCAGGTGTGGCTAAGGAGGAGCACACAGACTGTTCCTGCGGGAGGAGAACTGCAGGCGTGGAGAGAAAAGGGGAAGAGGTGGAGGCAGCACGTGCTGCGGACTGCGGAGCCGCATCTGGGCCCAGCCACTGCCTGCAGAGTGTGCCTGATTGTGGAGGAAACGGCGCAGGGGGCGTCCCCTGCTGTGGACTCAGAAACGGAGAAACTGGAACAGAATCTGCCGCACTGGCCGCGGACCAGGAGTCTCCAGGCGCTGGAGACCACGTCCCGCAGGGAGACGTGGCCATGCAGCCGGGCACCGCTGCCATTCGACATCTGTCTGGAGGGGAGCTTGCAGTCGGCATCCCAGCGACTGCTGGGGACCCAAAATGTGATCTCGGGAACACAGACACCCCCACCCAGAAGAACGTGCTCGAAGCTGGGGGGAGCACGGACGAAGAGGTTGCCAGCTCTGGTGTCAGCACGGCTGGAGCCTGTGATGGTAGAGGCCCGAGGAAGCCTGCAGGTGAAGCCGGCGCTCCTCACGGCGTCCCTGCCACTGCTTCCCTGGAGGCTTCCAGACCTGTCGAGTGTTCACCTGCAGGCAGTAACGGAGAAGCCTCCACCGTCAAAACTGCAGAGACTGAAACTTCGCCAGGTTGTGAGGGGGGCGCTGGGGTTCCACCAAATCCGAGCCCCCCGGTACTGGCAGCTGCAGCGGAAGACACGCCTGCCAATGGGTTTGAGCCCTGTGCTCCCTTGGCAGGCACAAGTGTGCCAGCATCGCCCTCTGGCCTAACTTTGCCTGGGCCCCAAAAAGACACGGCAGACCAGGAGGCAGAAACGGATTCACCGCCCATCCAAAGCCCAAACAGCGAATCACCCCTCTGTCCCCCCGCTGGAGGTGGCAAGCCGTGTGCTGTCTCCACGCGGCAGCAGGACATGGTGACTTCTGGTGGTGTGTTGACCGCAGAACGCTGTGATGACATAGTTACCCGGCCTGAAAGCAGCCCCCCAGGACTGCCCCCCACGCAGCATCCACCCCCTGCCGCCTGCCGTGAAGGTCCACGGGCTAGCCCGGCCGCCCCCGGCCCCGTGCGAGATACCCAGGAACATGTGGCATTTTGTCGTCTTGAAGTTTCGGATATGAAGGGCCAAGGAGAAGGTTTGAAATTAGAGACCAATTCAACAGATACGCTCGGGGTGCGTCCGCACGCTGCTGCCCTCGGAGCCGAGAAGGAGCTGGTGCCGGCCCAGGCAGTGACATCAGACAGGGCTTTTTCTCTGGCAGGCGGTTCAGGCAGTGAATCAGTAACCAAAGATGACGCGCTTTCTCTTGTCCCCTCCCAGAAAGAAAAGGGAACAGCAGCTCCTGGCCTGCACACGGCTCCAGACGGTAGAGATGGCCTGGGCGGAGATGCGAACGAGCCCCTAGAAGACGGCGCCGCAGGCCTGCCCGTGCCCTCCGCCGCTCTCCAGCTTCAGCCCAGCATGGGCAATACCAGTCCCACGGCACTTGGCGACGAACGAGGGGGACCCTGCCTCGCAGCAGCCCCCGAAGTTCCGAATCTCGAGGGCGGCGGGGACTCTTCTCTGCTGCCTGCGGGGAAGGCCACCGTGGCCTCCAGTTCCATTTTGACTGAAGAAGGGAAAAATCTGGTGCTTCCAGAAAGCTCTGAAGCTCAGGGACAGGGTGGCAGGGATAAAGCAGTGACTTGTTCCCCTGTTAAGGAAGACACGCTTTCCTTGGGAACGTTTCAGGAAGAGCGGAGAACACCACCTCCCGGACAGGAGGCGCAGGAACTCCGTGGAGAGCCCGGCTCCGCTGGCTGTGCCGAGGACAGAGCCCTGGAGCACGGCAACACGCTGGACACGCCCTCGGCCTGCCTTGATGCAGAAACTCGGCAAAACAAGGAAGTGGCCCCACCAGTCTCGCCACCGACTGAAGGTGGGGCTGCACAGAGCCTGGTGCCGCCGGGAGCCGGGCTGGCTGCAGCCCCACGCCAGGAAGCCCTGGGTGCAGAGCAGGGCAGCTCGGCTCCCTCGCCAGGGCTCTTACCAGATGGGGCTGAGGTGCAGCCTTGCAGTCGAGCTTTTGCTCTGGATGCTGGAGTGCAAAACCTTAACTCCCAGGGAATAAACCCTGCTTGTGAGGTGAACGGAAAGGCGGCGTTGGATGTCGCCGTGGCTAACGCTTTACCGGGCACCGTTGGGGCCAGGAGACAGGCCGCATCACACAACACACGAGACCTCCCGCTTCCAAAAGCCTCTTTGAGCCAGGAGGAGAATATGATCCTGGGGTCGCCAGGAGCTTTACCAGACAGAGGAGTGACTGACCCACAGGGCGCTGCGACTCCAGAGTTGCTCCCTCTCGGTTGGAAGGAAGCGGACCACGGCAGCAGCTTGGGCAGCTCCGGGGAGGCACCGGTGGACACCCAGGCACATCACATCCTACGGCAGCCTGTTGCCACAGAGGCCCCCCTGGAGGCCGGGCTCCCACGCACTGGTGACCAGGCCCCAGGCGGGGAAAGGAGCGCTCCCCCTCTGCCCTGTGCTGCGCATCTGCCCGACAGCGCCGACTCCATCGAGGAGGCCGCGAGTCGCATTGTGGAGGCCGTCCTAGATCAAGTCAAGGCCTCGGGAGCACTCCTCACTGGGCGGGGGACCAGTCACATGTCACTGTCCAGTCCTCCAGAGTCAGGCCCGGTGACCGAGCGGCCAGTGAGTGCTTCTGCAGGGAACGTGATCGCTTTTGTGCCTGGGCAGACCCCACAAACGGGCGGTGTTCGTGAAGAAGCCCCTGGCAACCTCGCAGGGTGTTCGGCTGAAAGCGGGGAGCTGGAGAAGATGAATCTGCCTGCTGACGGACCTGAGCCGGCAACAGGTAAGCAGAGCAGAATACAAAAGTCCCAGCTTGTGGAACAGATTCCCTGAAGAGTCTCTGAGACGTGCTGGCAGAAAGTGGGCGTCTCTGTGGTTTTAGAAGCGTCTTTCATTCATTGGGTACATTGCCAGGTTCACAGCAACCGCCCCCCCCGCCCCCCCCCACCCCCTCCCGCCCCCTCCCGCCCCTGCCCGCCGTCAGGACAGGCACGTCAGCACGGGGTTGGACAGATTTTGCTTCCTGTATTGCAGACTCCTGGCTTGTTTGATTAAGCCTGTCACACCAGGGCAGTGGGAGTTTTGTTCACCGAGAAAATTGTCTAGCGTGCAGGTGCTTTGCAACGATAAAGGAATTTAGCAGATGTTTTTATCCATGTGGCTTAGTCCTTTTCTCTAGAACTGTGAAAAAGCAGTGCTGCAAAAACATGTTTTGCTTACAAGCCCGGAGCACTTTTCTTCCCCTGTCGTCCTGGTCCGTGTCCTGAGCAAATAGAGTCAGGGTGGTTTCGTGAAACAGCTCTAAGTGTCGTTCTGTGCGCGTGACCCCACGTCCAAAATGGTGGCATTAGGTCATTGGGGAGGGGTGGGGGAGGGGAGCGGAGAGAACGCCCTCCCTTTCCTGCCCGCGGAGCCGACTTCCAGCTCCATTGCCTCTTGCTCTCGGGCAGCAGTCTGGGAGTGCAGGCCCCCGCGCAGCGCAGGGCATGGGATGCAGGATGTCCGCCCGAGTGCGCTGAGCCGCCGTCACAGGGCACACGTCGTGTCTGCTTATCTGGGTGAAGCAGCTGTTCCGAGCAGATTGCTCGCACAGCAGCCTGTCCCATCTGTGGGTAACCATGTCCAGAGAGAGCAGACAGAAACCGCTGTTGCTCAGTGGAAATAAATGACGTGAATAAAACTTCTTGGGGGTTGAGGCTGAAGCCGAAACCAGAGTCCAACGTGGTGCAGCCGTTAAAGGTCAGTTCGATTCGCACTTTGATGCCACCACCTGTTTCCAGGTGTGGACCGAGGACCCACCTCCATGCTCGCCCCCAGGCTGCAGAGGTAAGAAGGAGTCTGATTTCTTTTTGTGGTTTGTTTTTGCTGTTTTTTCCAATTTTTGAAAATCGGGTCAAGTGTGGTAGGTGTTAAGAGGGTGGGGGTGGGGTGTGTAGAGAAACAAACAGACACAACGAGGTTGCTTAGGAAAGAGAGTAACCTCAACCCCGTGGGCATTCTCCCCGATGAGGGGTCTTTAACCATTTATAATCTTTTCTCCCCCCGTGGAAGGCTTTAAGAAACCCGAAGTAGTGTGTTTTTGGTGAGGTGAGGTTTTTAGTTCTATTCATGTTTTGGATTGTCAGTGATAGAAATTTGTTGGCCGCTGGCTCAGAGTTTAAATGAAAAGGTCTCTAATTTTTAAAATAAGATACAACAACAAGTCTATTTTGGGGGCCCTGGCAGGTTGACATTTCAGAAGAATAGGGAGTGGCTGTAAGCTGATGCCGGGCTGTGTTCTCTTCATTCGGGCGCTATGTCTTTGGCCACACGGGCTGGAATTATTTGTTTTTCTGGCTCAGCAGTCAGAATTTAACCCAAGCAACTGCAAATTATGTGAAGTTTGTGTCTGTAACACCCAGAGAGAAGAGGTAGAAACCAGGGGAAATTTCAGACTTTGATTTTCGGTGGTACGTAGCAGTGGTATAGACGCTAAGAGATGATTTTTAAGATTTTGAGGTTTCAGGAAGGAAAATGAGCTGAAGTTTCAGCAGTGTGTCTGCGTTTAGAGTTGGTTGTTATGTGTGGGCGAGTTGCTTGTTCTGCTCCCAGGAGGAGTCCTATGTGTTCAAGGCTCATGATCTAATATTGCAGAGTAGCCGGTCATGAAGAAGTAAGTGCTTTCTTTGGGGGCGGGCGGGGAATGCCAGGATCAGGGAAAGTCCCTGGTCACATTGCCCTGGAGACAAAGCACCTGAGTGTGATCTCAGCCAAAGGGTATTTTCTGGGAAGTTTACATTCCTGGATTTACACATACTCTTTTATGAGTGAAGAGACTTCGGTTCAACTGTTGATTTGGAACAAGCCACATGGCTTTGGCCTCTGTTTTTATATGCTGCTGCAGATAAAGCCAAATAGAAATTAAGATGAGAAAACACGAAAGTTTTGGTTAGAGACAGGGGATGTGGCCCCTCACCCGAGTGCATTGATCACAGTGGTTTGGGAAGTTAGTTGTACTTGACTGAGCCAGGCCAGGCCTGTAGAAATTCCCAGCACCCCTGTGTCTCAGTAATCACTGTTCACCGTTGTGATTGGTCGCTGCTTGCCAAGGTCCATATTTTTGCTAGACGGGTATAGGATAGTAAGGTTGTGTCAAAAATTATACCCCCCAAATAAATAAAAGTCATCAACCACCAGAAGAAAAAATGACTACTTACTTAGAAATGTTTTGATTAGGGAGTCCTTCTTGAGGGGATTGCCTACTCCAATTCTTTTCACTTTATTTACATTTTCTCAAATGTAAGGTAGAGTTTGATTCTTTGGGCCAGGAAACTTGTTTTTGCCCACTTTTAAATTGCTAGTAAGATCGTATAATTATAAACGGGGGCAAAGGAAGAAGAATTTATAAATGTTCATTAATAGGAATGTCACATTCCTAAATCTGAAGTAGATCTTTGGGCACGTCATAATGTGTATTAGAATAAAATCTTAGTAGAATTTATTCTTTGGTGAAAGAAACTCTTCTGCCCTTTGATGTAGGGAACATTTTTTTTTTTTTCCGCCGAAGCAGTTGCATGACTAGATGAAAACCAGCCACAGAAAAATTTCCACATGAAATTGAGGTGATAGTTCTATTTTTATCTGTATTGTCAAGGTGAATTTTTACCCTTCACTTAACAATGTCAAAGCATGAATTTGCCTCAGACGTTCATTTTATCACTTCCTTCCTGTATTTGCTTGACCATGTGGTGGTCAGGTAACAAAAACCATGACAGCTTGGTCTGGTGAGCATAATTCTAAAGAAAACGTATAAAACCATTTTCTTTAAAAAAAGGAATTCCAGGGCTCCTGGAGGCTCGGGTGGTTGAGCGCCTGACTCCTGGTTTCAGCTCAGGTCATGGGCCCCGCGTCAGGCTCCGTGCTGAGCATGGAGCCTGCTTGGGATTCTCTCTCTGTCCCTCTCTCCCCCTCTCCCTCACACTCTCAAAAATAAAATAAAATTTGGGGCGCCTGGGTGGCTCAGTCGGTTGGGTGTCCGACTTCAGCTCAGGTCACGATCACGCGGTCTGTGAGTTCGAGCCCCACGTCGGGCTCTGGGCTGATGGCTCAGAGCCTGGAGCCTGCTTCCGATTCTATGTCTCCCTCTCTCTCTCTGCCCCTCCCCCGTTCATGCTCTGTCTCTCTCTGTCTCAAAAATAAATAAACGTTAAAAAAAAATTTTTTTTTTAAATAAATAAAATAAAATTAAAAAGGAAAAAAAAAAAAAGGAATTCGTTGGGGCACTCTGGCTGGTTTAGTGGAGCATGCAACTCTTGATCTCAGTGTCATGAGTTCAAGCCCCACGTTGGGTGTAGAGATTACTTAAAAATAAAAATCTTAAAAAAAAAAAAAAGGTGGCGGGGAGAGAGAATTCCTTGTTTATGATTATGTTTTGGTTTAGGGAGAAATAAAATTAAAACAAAATGTGATTTGCCAGAACACTTCAGTCTTGTCCCTTGCAGTGATGGATAGATGAGAGTGTGCAAGTATGTTTTTAAAGAAAGTCAGACCCTTCTTAAGGGCTTTATCTCATTCCCAGCAGGTCTTTCCTCTTTGTGCTGTGCAAACATAAACATCTCTGGTCTCTTTGGTGATCAAGATGGACTACCTGGCTGTAGCTATTAATCTGTTTCCTTGAAGCTTGTGAATGTCCTTTTCCACATGCAGTCAGTACATACTCGAGATCTGTGAGGAAAAGCCCATAGTGAAAATCGAAGTTGAGTAGACGTCGAACTGGATGTCGCCTTAGCTGCAAACCCCTACAGAGGACAGGGGAAAACCGAACAACCCTGTGATAAAGGACTAGCTCAGCACGGGGTCCGAAATGACACCAGCTCCACTTGAATACTTCCCTGTGTAACGCAAAAGCAAACAAAACACGTGAAGCCTGCAGCGAGTTGTGTAAACAGTAAGACAACGGGGTTTGATTTTTCAGATGCGCTTTGTAACCCCCTTCTTCTCTTCAGAAATGCCAGACCTGAAAGCTGCCGACGAAGTGGATTTTCGGAGTAATGGGAGGACGGGCGTGGCCTCTGCAGAGGTGGCCGTGGGAGATGTGGCCACCACAGCAGAGATGAAACCAGGCCTAAAGACCCAGGCGGTAAGTGGCATTAAGTCTGTGTAAGCACAAAATGTGTTTAGCTTTGTCTGTTGTGTCTGATTTATAGCCTTTTGTTTGTTTGGGCAACGTTTGTATTTTTTTAAACAACGGTATTTCCCCCTTTTCTCTTGTTCCATCACGTATAAATGTGGGTGTGTTGCTGCAGTTCAGCTTTCGTAGACCGTGGGCGCCGCACCGCGTAGCTGTGGGGAGTGGGCCCTTCTCCGTGGGTCCCTTGGCGATGGTAACGGACAAGATTTTCCCTGAGCACAGGACTTTGGCTTCTCATCACGTTGAACATGTCACAAAATGAGAATTCCCACAGAACGGGCTCTCATAACCCTTCTTAAACCCGATTCTTCTTTCTTGGTACAGAAAACTGAGAGCAAAAATGAGATTTTAACTTCCAGTTCTCTAGTAGCTGTCTAAAATGTGTAGCAGGTCATTTTTAGCGACCAAAAAAATAAATCGGTTCAGTAGTTTTTTTCATAGCAGCTTCATTGAGTTATAATTCCCGTACCATAAAATCCACCCGCACAGGTACACGGCTTCGTCGTTTTCAGTATGTTTCAGAGCCGTGCAGCGGTGACCACGGTCCGCGGTAGCGGCCCAGCACCACCAGCCCGTCCCGCCCCACCCTCCGGGGGTCCCTCATCTCCCGCCTGTTGCTGTGCGTCTGCCCATTCTAGAACCTCACGTACGTGGAATAACATGGAACGCTGAGCTCTTTGACAGCTGGCTTCTCTGACTCAGCTTCCTGTTTCAAGGTTGAACCGTGTTGTAACATCGATTAGTATTTTGTTTCTTCTCATTGCCAACTCCCACTCCATCCTCTGGATGTTCCACATCTTGTGCTTGTCTCCACTTCTCGGCTGTCGTGGATGATACTGCCGGGAACATTTGTGTACGAGTTTGTGTGGATGTATGTTTTTATGTGCCCAGTAGTGGATTTGCTGCATCACTGGTAATTCGATGTTTAATATTCAGTGAGTGTTCAGAAATGTTTTTCTTCAGGGTCTTGAGCTTCTTTCTGTTTTTGTTTAAAGCTATTAACTTAAAACGAGGGAACAAACTTGTTGAGAGAAACTGCGCTCTAAACCTTAGAGTCCCTACTGGTTAATTAATTTTTTTGTAATGTTTGTTTATTTTTTGAGAGAGAGAGAGAAAGAGCACGAGTGGTGGAGGGGCAGAGAGAGAGGGAGACACAGAATCTGAAGCAGGCCCCGGGCTGTGAGGTGTCTGCACAGATCCCGACGTGGGGCTTGAACTCACTGACCGAGATCATGACCTGAGCCACGTTACTGGACTAAATCATATTTCCCCTGAGAAAATCCATCATCTTTGTCTAGACGTGACAGTCCCCGTCTCTGCTCTTCACAGAGGTCTAAGTGGTGTTTTTCCTTAGAGTTACCCCAGCAGGTAAACAGCACACTGTACCCTCCCAGACTATTTCAAGTGTATGAGCCGTGATAAACAAGCTTCATTTTATTGGAGTACAGGGGTAGGGAGGTGCGGACTGTTCTAGCCCACTCCCTTTTACAGATAATATTCGTGACTAATGCCTGGGCGGCTGCTTGTAGAGCAGGCATTATTCAGACCGATGCTGCTCTTGTCCCTAGGGAAAGAAGAGAGAACACACCCTGCATGGGTACACGTGTGTCTTTGTTTCCAGAAGCCCCTAAAACAGGGAAGGAACAAACTCACATCCTTGAATTCAAATGCCCGTCTCTCGGTCTTCCGTGTTAACACAGTAGTGACGACCGTCATGGAAGACAGCTTGCCGCTCGCCCACACTCTGCCCTCCCGTGTGGCTGGCTCTGTCCTCGTTGTATCTTGTCTGTTAGAAAGGAGGAAACAAAATGTTCCTTTTTTTTTTTTTTTTAACTTCCTCCTCCCGTCCTTCTCGCCTCCCGTCCTTCTCGCCTCCCGTCCTTCTCGCCTCCCGTCCTTCTCGCCTCCCGTCCTTCTCGCCTCCCGTCCTTCTCGCCTCCCGTCCTTCTCGCCTCCCGTCCTTCTCGCCTCCCGTCCTTCTCGCCTCCCGTCCTTCTCGCCTCTATCGTTTCTCGTTTATCCTCTGGTTTTAAGAGTTGAGAGAGAGCATACTCCTCTGGTTGGTCAGCATGTCTCATTTTCCAGTATAAGAGACTAAGGACCTCAGAGAGGTCTCATGCCCAGCCCAAGGTCGGACCCAGCCAGAATAAGAGCAAGGAGTGTGATTTCCAACCCAGGACCTCGACAGCAGGGTGGCCTCCCAGCTGACTGTCCCAGGCTCTACTTCCAGCAGCTTCCGAGGGGCATCCGTAGGTCAGAAGCATGTAATGTGTGTGTTGCTTGGGAACACCTCGGCCTCGTGTGCCGTCTGCCTCCACTGTGTACAGTTGGAGAAAGCGTATGTTAACGGATCTTCAGGTCTGGAAGGTTTTCAGGTCGAGTAAGTGTGTTCCGAGCAGTGTGGGAATGAGGTGACATCTGACCGCTTGGCTCTCTTCCCTGTTGCTCTGCAGCGCAGGCCCTGTTTGCTGTGACTTGGTAGGACAGAGTGTGAACACACACTTCAGTTTTGCCTGTGTCTCCTTTTCTCTTTTTTTCTGCCATTTAACTCTTCATATACTACGTTCACTGTGTAGGTTTTCAGTGAGTCAGGAGGGAAGTCCACAAGGGTTTTTGTTGTTTTTTTTTTTAAAAAAAGATCGTATTTTTAGGCTCTCGGGGTCAGGCAGTGTCACGGTAGTCAACTTTGCTGTTTTAGTGTTATGTAAACAAGAGTGTGACTGTGTTCCAATAAAACTTGATATATAGACTTCCCATAATGTCCGGGTCATGAAGTACTTCTTTCTGAGGAATTTTTGTTGATCATTTAAAAATGTAAAGCCGACTCCTAAGATTTTTCGTGGGCTAAACAAAAACAGGCAGTGGGCCCCTGGCCTGAAGAGTATTTGTACACCAGTGGATGAATAGAAGGAGAAAGCAAGTCTACTTGTTTTATTTTCCACACTGTTTTTTTCTTTTTTTTTTTTTTTCTTTTTTTGTGGTGGAAACTCTTGTTATCAGACTGCATGTTGGGAGGCAGGGAGTTCCAGTACTCGGTCTCTCCTGAAGTAGCTTTTTGACTTCGTGTCTCCAGAGCTTGGCTTCCTTACCTCTCTATCTTCTGGCCTTACCCTGTGGACTCTGTGTTTGTGGTCTGCAAAGGGTTACTTCTCACCCCGAAAGAGTGAACTTGAGATTGAACAGGGTGGGGTGGCATTAGTTTAATATTATTTAATCCCATCCCTTCTGACGCATGCCCAGTCTGCGTGTTGGCCTTGGGAATGGGCCAGTCGTTGCCTCACTGAATTACCGTTTCACTGAATCATCCTCTTCCAGTTGTAAAAGAATTTATGTATCCAAAGCTCGGCTACTGTCTTGAATGCTTAGAACGGTGGTATATTTACTGCAGTTTTCTAGTAAATGTACATAAAGAATCCATTTTTAAGTTCTTCTAGGGATCTTCCTGTTTTGTAACTTTCTCTAAGCACATGACTGTCAGCACATAGGGGCCTCTGTCGGTGACACTACCGAATATTTAAAGAATTTTTCGTTCCTAAACTGGCTTGACCATCGTGCTGTGAACAAACCCTTACTTTCGAGGCCAGTAATGCTTAAAATCACCATTTATAAAAGAATTCATCGCTATCAAGTTGGATGCTTCTCTTCTCGGAGGAACCACAGGTATGTGCCAGATGCTGCTGGTTTCTCACTAAGATAGATGGTCCCAAGAGATACTTCTTTACTGGGTTGAAAATCGTTCACAGCTTAGGGACCAAGTCATTTGCTTACATGTACTGTTCCCACCAGTCACTTTATCGGCATTTTGTGGTTGTGATTTGTTATGAAATATTGTCAAAGCTTTAATACTAGTCACAATTCAGTACTCCAGGTTAACTCCTCTTATATACATTACTGGTTTCAAGGTTCTCAGGTGACCTTTTGTTGCCTTCTTTATTCCCCGCTCACTGAGTTAATAAATGTTAAGCACTTAGAACAGGGCCTGGCCCACAGAAAGTACAGCTTGGCATTATTATTATTAATTAGTTTCACCACTTCAGATTCCAGTATGCTCTTATTTAAGTAATCATTGGCATATGGTGGCTCCTAAAACAACGAAGACTCCATTTCTGTTTTGTGATTAGTGTTCTGAAACGCTTCAGAAAGAGCTTCAGACATCAGTTTGAGTTGGGAGATGTGGAGCTTGTTGTAGCTCTGAGACCCTCAGAATTTGAATGGACCTTAAAGATTATCCAAAGTCCAACATATTTGCTTTATAGGAGAAGATGGTTTCAGGACGGTTAAGTGACTTGCCTTATTTCACAACTAGTTAACTTTGTAAGTGTCACTAGAACCTTCTATGTTAATAATGTTTCTACTATTCTGTGGTTTCCAAAAGAGTCAAACTGAGGTTATATACTTTTCAGGAGTCCAGTTCACCTGGGTGGACTTTTGCCTTCTAAACAAGTACCCCCCCCCCCCCCCCCCGAATGGTGCTCGCATTTGCCAAGCCTCTAAAACCATCACATTATACTACTGGGTCTTCAGTGATGGTTGGAGAAATTCCTTTGGCCATTTTAGGACCTAAGCTGAGTCACTTTAAAATAAATCTCCTGTTCTTGTTACAGTCTGTTAGCTGCAGCTAAGTATCACTAACATAGTGTTTGTCCAAAGAGTTGGCTGTTGGTGCAGAAATTACTAAGATTTTCCAAGACCTGCCTTTTATTTCCTAAAGAATGATATGACTAGGTATAGAGATAACATTGAATACCTAAGTGCAGAATGGGAAGCCTTCTGGGACCATTCTCTTTGAGAATCTGCTCTGTGGTGGTCAGGATAGAATTCTGACTACTGCTCCCTGGCCCTGTGCCACAGACCGGCACATCTTGTAGGAATCTCTGCCCTTCAGTATGCGGCCAGGTTCATTAGGAAGGAACTTCTTTCCCTGGGGTGTCTGTTCATTGAGGTATCTCTGTAATAATTCATTTTCCAAACGCTCATTGCATAAGCTTATTAGCCATTTGGAACAGTTAATTCATCAGGCCAATATATCTTGTCAGCATGCCCATGGTCCTAGCAGCCAAACACTCCAGAACAAATATGGTCAAGTGCAACTATAAAAACCCATATGTTGGGTATTAGGTTACTGGGAAAGTCTACTCTTCATTTAACACACGGGCCCCAATCAAGAAAGCAGTTTATATCAGAACCATCCTCCCATTTTTAATAACAGCACAGTGAAATATCACATTAACTGCATTTCCATTCTTAATTATTTTTACGACAATATTGATATTTGTTCAGGATTGTGGTTAAGGGCAATGTTGGATGGTTTCTGGTTAGAATCTTCTTGAATTCTCTATTTCTGCTATTTTTAATGGAACACAATGTTTTCTTTCTCTTGTCTCAAGGGGGCGAGCTTGCATTTCCATCTCTAGTCCAGGAGTCTGGTTAAAAGCTTTTGCTTCATGTGGCTGGCTGGTCACAGCCTTCGTGCTCAGCCGCCGTAGGAAAATATGGCAGCTCTCAGGCCGTTTGCTAACTAACTGGACAAGCCATAACACTGACGCTCAAGACGGCGTACACACCCTACCCTCTTATTTAAGTTTTCAATTTCAAGAAAGGTCCTTTTAATGGTGTCTCTGCTATCATATTTACATATATAGTTTTGTGGTATATCACCTAGGGAAAGGCAAACTGGCCTCTTTACGAGACGCCAATAAGTCTTCTGTGCATGTATTTGGCATTTAAGAGAGCCAGGCCCCCTAATTATCCCTTTTGGGTCTGGCGCTAGAGCTGGCCCCAACCACAGGAAAACTTGCTCCTCAGCTTTTTCATACAAATTTTTTGGAGATCTTCTTTCTCCGTGTCTCCTCTGAAATGGAGCGTTTCCAGGAAATTCTGCAAATACTCTTCTGGAGTAGATAGTTGCCAAAAAGAAGTGCCTCGAAGAACCACAGGTTCAGGTTGTAAAGTCAGAAGTTGAAAAAATATAACCTCAGTATAAAAATATCTGTAGGTGATATGTGTAAGGGTGTAACGTAATGATCCCACTGTAGGTTTTGAAGGGACCTTGAGCAAGTTCTTTAATTTATCTGGCCTATTTTCTCCCTTGTTGTAATCGTTAGGAACTCTCTGAAGTTTCTTCCAGCTCTTAATTCTTGACCAGTTGGTCAGATGTTGGGATGTAAATCTAATGTGTTGGACCAAAAGGACAATCACAGGGACTTTTTTTTTTTTGTTAATTGAAATATAGTTGACATGCAATGTTACTTTAGTTTCAGGTGTACAACACAGTGAGCAGACAACTCTGTGTGTTGGACCGTATGAGGGAATTTTTTGAAATCACATTTTATTTGATAGCCAGATTCTTAACTATTCACTTTCTCCTTAAATGGTTTTCAAGATGTTTTGCTCTGGAGCCTTATATTAATAATCTAATTTTTTCCCCTCACAGAACTGCTTAAACATAGATCATACATATATTTTGAAGGAGGTATGTGTGCCTTTTAATCTTCTGTTGAGACAAAAGAACCAAATCTGATTCCTATCACTCTGTTGGCCCGTTTCTTACACTCCTCATCCCACTCTTGTTCATTCTTATCTCATTATTTTGACAGTCAAGGATAGTAGCCAAGCATAATGGAAAGTTTATGGAGCCAGATAAACCAAAGTTTTAATCCCAGTTCTGCAACTTGATCTGCCGCTTTGATCTGCTTGTTTAGAGGCTCAGATCCCTCATCTATAAATTTGGGATGATGATGCCCACTTTAAGAATTATTTGTACTAACTAGGGTTAGTTTAGTGTGTAGCGTGTGATAGGCATTTTATATGTAGTAGATGTAATTCTAATCCCATTTTATACTAAGAATTATCAGACCCACTCTTAACACTGTGGATGAATGACTTTAGATAGGTGTTGGTTAAAATGGTCTTGGAAGAAATGACTAATTCTGTCAGGCCATGATGGTAAATTATCATGCCACCTGGTGTTCATGTGACGCGGGGGGGGGGGGGGAGCCCTAATTTATTCAGTACTTGATTCAGCACACGTTCACTGAACTCTGTGGTAGGCCTTAGAGACGCTAACATGAAAACAGGTCAGCCTGCACCCAGAGACCCCTCTTCCAGGGGAAGAGACACTACTCTGCATCTCATTTACTGGTTTGCTAAGTGTTAGAGTTAAACATAGAATTGCTTGTGGATAGATATCTTTCAGTGAGCTAGATGATAGATTCTGTCCAGGCTGCTGTGTGCACCCTGGGGGAAGGGAAGTTTCTAAAGAATTGTGTGCTGTTTTTACAGGGTTTACCTCAAGTGGCTTTCCAGGTTTCATTTTTAAAAGCTGATTGTGAGGGGCGCCTGGGTGGTGGCTCAGTTGGTTGGGTGGCTGACTTCAGCTTAGATCATGATCTCATGGTCTGTGGGTTCAGGCCCCACATTGGGCTCTGTGCTGACAGCTCAGAGCCTGGAGCCTGCTTCGGATTCTGTGTCTCCCTCTCTCTCTCTGCCCCTCCCCTGCTTGCTCTCTGTCTCTCTTAAAAATAATAAACATTAAAAAAAATTTTTTTTAAGCTCATTGTGAGAGTGAAGATACATACATACTGTCAGAAACACAAACTTGGCTGTACCTATTATTTCTTTAAAAAATTTTTTTAATGTCTGTTTATGTTCAAGAGAGACAGAGTGCAGGCAGGGGAGGGGCAGAGAGAGAGGGAGACACAGGCTCTGAGCCGTTAGCACAAAGCCCAACACGGAGCTCAAACCCACGGACTATAAGATCATGACCTGAGCCAAAATCAGATGCTTAACCGACTGAGCCACCCAGGTGCCCTGTACCCATGATTTGTACCAGTAGACTTGGAAGGGCCACCATGAGGTTGCCTTAGAAAAATACTGTATTGCTTTTGATCCTAAGTTCTGTGTTCGGTTTACTGACATAAACATGGCTTTATGGCTGCTTGTTTTTGCCTCTCAAAAAAGGAAACTTTCTTAGTGGAAAAACTAACGAATGTCATTTGATTTGTGAAGAAAGGCCTAACGTCCTCAGGGATCTACATGACTGGGAAAGACACAGATTTCTCATATTAGGTTTTGATTATGTATTTTAAGAAGGTGCCTGGTGAGGTCTTACCCTGGCTGGCCACCATAAGAGTAAAGGGACACACTGTATTTGGACTTGTTTACTTTATCCAAGAAAGGTTTCAGAAGTACTGATTTCTATTTCTGACGGCTCAATTTGGGGATATAGCCTATGGCTTTGATTTCATTCATTTAGCAAACATTAAATGAACGCCTTCCCCTTTCAAGGTATTGAATCAAGTATCTAGGGAATTTTTTGGAAGTTAAATACTGTCTCTGCTTCTGATTTCTTTAAATAGAGCAGGCTTGCACAGACGTAATCACGATACGTGAATACAGTATGTGAGATCTGCCATAGGAACCATTAATGTGCTTTGGGTGTTCACAGAGAAGTGACTTCTTGAGAAGTGCTTGTGTGACATATAGTGGGGTTTCCTTGGTAATAACCATGATGTAACACATGTGGTGTAAATATTCATTGGAAAGAATAGGGATAGATTGAGGGAGCCTTTGATGTGCTTTCCAGCCTTAAACAGCCAGTTCTGTTTGCTTTCGCTATGTACTTGGCCCTTAGAGCATAGAATTGCCCAAGAATTGCCAGAAACGCCCCAATTTGCAAGGTAACTGTGACCTGGCAGTACTCCAGGTTAAAAAAAGTCCCATTAGGAAACTGAGAAAAGTAACATTTATCAAGTATGAAGAACAGAAGTGTTTGGTAGTATGTGAACCATATGGGAATTTAAAAGAGTGGTACCTTTGTGTAAATATTTCCATTCAACCAGTGTCAGTCTGTATTTTTTCCCTCCTTGCCTCTTTCATTTTATGCAGTGACCCAGGCATTTTGCTTCCCATCTGAGAGCCACCCCCCCCCCCCCAAAGCCCTGTCACTGCTTGTGGATCTAGAGGGTCATTGTGACATGGTCTTAAGTGTTCCCCCAGTGTCATGTAGGTAGTCTTCCGAGAAAGCGTTGACCATGCCTTCCATGGCGCTCAGATGAGCATATTCAGAATATCCTGAATTGAAGCCTCACTCAGAAGTCAGAGTGAGTGAGAATATTTATTATGTGGATCATTACCTGTAGCCGGCATTCTATCCTGACTGGGTCATCAGGGTCATCAAGAGTGACCTATATTTAAGAGTTTTGAAAGCCTGCTCCCTCTGGGGTTGGAGTTTGGGGTTGAACTGAGGCAGAGGCATAAAACCGATTTTTTTGTGTGTATGGTTCTTGGATTTCTGTTGAAGATAGTTGCAGAAGATGGTTTCTGAAAGTATTTGAACAAACAGGAGGAATCATTGGAATAAATGTATAGCTTCCCAATGTGGATGCCATGGAAAGTATTTGGACGTATGAATTGGACTTTGAGCTTTCATTTACTTGAGATGTGTACCCATAACATTCGTGTGTGTTTCTTTTACCACATCGAATATGAGCTACCTTGTGAGCTGCATAGCATCTGGGAAACTTTTGCTTAACCCCTTCCTGGAGACAGTAAAAAAAAAAAAAAAAAAAAAGGAAGGGGAGATAATTAGTAAAAAAAAAAAAAAAAAAGTGAATTATTCTATTATTTGGAATATTTTTGAAGACAGATAAATCACTAGGAAAATGTACTTGGGATGTTGTCCTCCCCGCCCCCCCCCCCCCCCCACACACACACCTTGGTTTGTTTGTAGAAATACAGAGCCAGGAAATCGTAAGATTTATAATGGAGCCAGTTAAAGGTCTCTTCTCTTTGCAGTCCAGATTCTCTAACTACAGGAATCCAGAATCTTCCAGAAATAATTGTTCTCATTATAGAATACTTAGTGTAGGGAGGAATTATCATCTCTGTCATGCAGTCTGTACCCTTTAATTTGCAATGAGGGAACTTGAGCCTAGAGCACTCCCGGGCCTGCCGTTGTCTGCTGGTTAGGGCCAGGGCTCGGCCTGAGGATCCAGAACCCTGGAGTCGGTCTTGTGATGGCCCAGCCTCTCCTCCTTGCCCACCTCTGCCTCAGATATCGTCAGCTTGTGTCACTGCAGTCAGTTCCTCCGTGTCACACCAAAAGCCCAGGCCCCATGTGCACCTCTCCTGTGTTCCTGCTGACTCCCAGGCCCATGCTCACTCTGCTGTGGAAACCCCGTGCACAGCGACGCCTTTACTGATCAGTGACCCTCTTCTGTCTCACTGAGTCGCGTTTGCCCCACCCTTACACCAGGAGAAATTACCGCAGGGCACACGTGATTCGTGTGCTGTGACTGACAGGCTGTGTGCACCTGCTGCACTGAGGGGCCCCGTAGCATCCCCTCAGCAGACTGCCATCCCCTGTCGATTGTTGGGTGTGTGTGGCTGGGCCTCGTGCGGGTCATGAGGTAGGGTGAGCGAGACAGGTCTGGACATCCTGCCTCCTTGCTGCCTTCTTTCCAGAGCGTGGCATCCTTGCTGCCTTCTCCTTTCTAGAGTGTGGCCTCTTTATACGTTCTGTATGCCTGTCCTGGGTTAGCTTCCCTGAAAACCATCCCCTACCGAGGGGGGAGGCCTTCAGTTCCAAATGAGCCCACATGAGTCATTTAGGAGTTGAGTTTGTTTAATGACGTTTTCTGGCAATCCCACAGGAGATGGGTGACTTGGAAAAGGAGGAAGTTTATGCCTGCCGCACCCTTTGCTAGGGATACATCCCGGTCCCTGGAGAAAGGATCCCCTTTCCAGTGCCCTTCAGCTCTCTTGTTTCTATGGAAATCATAACTTCTGGAACATGTGCTTGTGCTCTGTTTTGTTTCTGACATCATCAGTTTATTTCGTTGCCATTTTTCCCCATTATTTTGCCACCAGAAATCCTATCGTACTCCTCATTTTCCCCATTGAATCATCTACAAGCTAAGTTTTTTTTATGCCGGGGGCCTGGGGACAGAGTGGGTTGGCATCGGGCCTCTCCCTGCTGTGCCGGGCTAGTGGCAGAGACGGCAGACGAAGAGCCAGTGGCCCCACCTCAGCTTTACATCCTCATGAGGTTGGAGCAGGGCCTAGACCAGTCTGGAGGCGAGAGCGACAGGGAGCGCTGAGGCCCACGTGCTGTGTGATCTCTGCTTCGTGGGCAGCAGGGCCTTCATTCTACGAGGCTCGGGAGATTTTCCTCTCATTCCAGGCCTGTGAGGCCAGGGACGATGGGAAGCCACAGACTGGCTTGTCAGCAGGGAAGCACGGAGAGTGCATGTGCGAGCACGTGCGCGTGCACACACACACACGCACCAGTTCCTTGCTGTAAACATTTGTAACAAAGATTCCATCATGAATTATGCCATTAGAATGTAGTCCTTTCCTACAAGAGTTACTGTTCTGCATTTCCAAAACTAAATTGAGGCTGTAATTTGCAGACTTCTGTTTGTGTGCTGAACCTTGTCGTGGAAACGGGGGTGGGGGGCGTGATGGGCAAAATGAGTAAGATCCACCCCCATCCCACAAGAAGCTCGTTGGGAGAGATGAAGGAGTGAAGCGGGAGCAGACACCTGGGTCCTGGGAACTCCAAGAAGGGGTAGTCTGTTGTGTAGGTCTGTCCACACCAGAGAAGAGTGATCTATTGTGTAGGCCTGTCTACACCAGAGGCCCCTCTGCTGTTCACTTTTGGTGGCGTTAAGTGGCCCCCTGCTGTTATGTTTCACCCCCGGGGATTTTCCCCTGTTGACAGCGTTGCTGGCCTTTAAGTAGGGAGCCAGCCTTTTCACCCCAGTTCCAGAAAGTGATGCATGTGTCTCGATTGTTGGCCACAGAACAGTTCCTGTCCCTGTCTCCACCACACACACAGCACAATAGACTGTGTTCCTTCTTAGGAGTCATTAGGTTCCCTAATGGGATGATCTCAAGGAGGAAAATAGAGCTCTGGCCCTCCTCCCTCATTAGTGCTGAGACCTGGTGCTGTGTCTGCTTCACATCAAACTCAGTGGGTTGTTTTCCTCCGTGTCTGAGACTGTTCTTTCCTCCTTGAGTCAGGAAAAGGGCTTAAATCCTGGCTTCCCCATTAAAAGGAGTAGTTGCCAGCTGTGAGAAGAGGTATTTCCAGACTGGCATAGAATGTAACGTGGACAGTGCTCTGAGGTTTGCTTTTGAAGTCAAAGGGTGTGACCTGTAGGCCTTGGGAAGAGCTGTCGCTCGCATAGGCCGCCCCCACCCCCCACCTCACAGGCTTCTGCGAAGCCAGTGAAGGTTCTTTTCAGAATGCTGGACAGTGGTGAGTACAGGTGATTGACCTCTGCCGCTTAGTGTCGTGATTACGGTGTCTCCCTACCCGTTCACTCTGGCTTTAGCCTCCTACGTGGAGCTGCTGCCGTATTAGCTGTCCCTGGAGGAGGAGGGGGTTGGCAAGCCCGTTGGTGCTTGGTAATGCCAGGCTTTCTTTACCCTTCTCTTGTATTCCTGATGAAGACCTCTGCTGCCAGATGTCTGCTTCTTGGCCTGGTTCTCCGGCTTCACAAAACAAACACAAACAACAAAATAATGCAAGCCCTTTTCAGAATATGATCTCTGAATCAGTCTTGTTAGTTTTCAGAAGGCCTCGACACTCCCTCTGTGGGTCAGCTAATGCTGCCATTGGTTAGTGGATAAACATGAAGGTGCCTCGAAATTGGCTGATGTGACACTGAGATACCACCTCACAGAGTGAGGTCAGAGTAGCTAAAATGAACAAATCAGGAAACTACAGATGCTGGCGAGGACATGGAGAAACGGGAACCCTCCTGCACTGTTGGTGGGAATGCAAACTGGTGCAGCTGCTCTGGAGAACAGTGTGGAGTTTCCTCAAAAAAATTAAGAATAGACCTACCCTATGACCCAGCAATAGCACTGCTAGGAATTTACCCAAGGGATACAGGCGTGCTGATGCATAGGGACACTTGTACCCCGACATTTACAGCAGCACTTTCAACAATAGCCAAATTATGGAAAGAGCCTAAATGTCCATCAACTGATGAATGGATAAAGAAGATGTGGTTTTATATACACAATGGAATAGTACTTGGCAATGAGAAAGAATGAAATCCTGCCATTTGCAGCAACATGGATGGAACTGGAGGGTATTATGCTGGGTGAAATAAGTCCGTCAGAGAAAGACAGATACCTTATGTTTTCACTCATGTGGATCTTGAGAAACTTAACAGAAGACCATGGGGGAAGGGAAGGGGAAAAAATAGTTGCAAACAGAGAGGGAGAGACTCTTAAATATAGAGAACAAACCCGAGGGTAGATGTGGAGGGTGCAGCAGAGAGGGGAAATGGGTGATGGGCATTGAGGAGGACACTTGTTGGGATGAGCACTGGGTGTTGTATGTAAGCGATGAATCACAGGACTCTACTCCCAAAAACCAAGAGCATACCTGACACACTGTATGTTAGCCAATTTGACAATAAATTATATTAAAAAATAAAAAAAATTTAAATAATAAAATAAAATAAATTAGCTGATGTGAGAAGTTGCCGGGATCCTTCTTCCTCAAGGCTAGTCAGTGGGAACTTGCGGCAGGAAGGAGGGGGTCGGGGGTAGCAGAAAGGAAAGGGAAGGTGAAGGAGAGCCTCACGTGGGGGTTGGGGAAACATCAGTCTCCTGACAGCAAATACAACTGTCCGAGCTCTACAGGCTGGAAACGGGGCCACAGCTGTCTGATGCTTGTAGCAGTTGTTCCTGTAACTTCTTGTAATTGATCAGCCCAGCATAGAGTGGGGGAGGTGGGGATATAAAATGAGATTTTAATAAGAGAAGAGGAAAAAAAAAGGCTTAGCTTAGCTGACTCTTCTTCCTCTGAAAAGGATTTTGTCACATAACCAACTAATTTAGTCTAATGAAGGGAGATAATTGTACGAATCTATGAGTCAGTAAAAAGTGGGAATTGTCCAAGATTTTTAAAAGCAAGGCTCTTTTAGACGTGCACAGTTACAGGAAATTTCAGCAGCTGCTCTAAGTATGGGCGCTTCGGGCCATCTTGAATGTAAGAGACAGGACTTTAAATATCAGCATCTGTTTCCACAAAACAAATGTTCCTTTAGGGAGTTCTTTCTAATAAACAAATAGTAATTAAAACATGTCAAATGGTCACACTGCATGTCATCCATCTATTTTACATTTTAACAAGGTGACCTTTCCAAAGGAATATCTAACCCCCCCCCCCACCACAAAACAAAACAAAACAAAACAAAAAACAACAACCCTGTATATTCTGATGAGCAAAGAGAGTAGCTGAACTGAGAGACAGGTCAGCTTTGGCAGAGTGAGAAAATTGTGTGAAGTCTTCTACCACGTTTTTAACTTCCATTCCCTAAAATTATGGCTCGTGGTTCCTCACATCACTTGCCCCAGCACAGAAGACCACCTCATAATTAGGTTAGAACATTTCCTCTCCGTGAAACCTTTGACAAGTGCATCTTTTTGGAATGGGACAGTTTTCAGTAGCTGGAGGGAAAGCCTTAAGTGTGGTAGCTCTGATTTGGAAATCTCTGCTCTACTAGATCTCTAAACCATCTGTGCATCCGGCTGGCTTCTGAAACCCCGGGCACAATTTGTCTTCCCGGTGACATCTCAGGATTACGATGGCATCTTTGACTGTTAGGTGATAAAGATGTACATCAGCGGGCACTAGTCATGCTACTCATACACGAACTGGTGTTAAGGAGTTACTTATGTCGGTTTACCTGTTGGTCATTTGCCCCTGGTCTCTCAAAAGTGGAAGGAGACCTATTCAGCCATATGGTCACCGAGGAAGTGCCTTCCCACTAAACCTCTTTGCACATAGATCATAAAGAACTTTATTCACCCTTCAGAAAACCATCTTTGCCTTTCATTCCTGCTGTAGTTACTCTTAATTCATGAGCTGCATTCAAAATATTATTGTTTGGCTTTCATACGGTCTCTTTAACTAGAAAGCTTTCATCCCAGATTCACACCCCACCCCCACCCCAGGCCCCATTTTTTTCCTGTCAAATTTAACCTGTGGCATCAGACTCTGATTTAGAGGGTTCACGTCCTCCTCCTCGCTCACCTGGATTCACTGGTTTCCTTACCACTAACTTCTTTCTACCTTATAAACCCAACAGTTCTTGAACTTTTGGGTCTCAAGGCTCTGTTACACTTTTAAACATGATTAGGAACTCCAAATACCTTTTGTTTACATGGGTTTTACCTACAAGTATTTGCCCCCATTAGAAATTAAAACTGAGACATTTAAAAAGTATTAATTCATTTATAATAGTAACAAATCACTACTTGTTCATTTGAAGAGCATATTTATGGAAAACAGCTTTTCAAAACAAAAACCAAATTAGAAGAGTGTCATTTTAATCTAATTGGTTTTAATCTAACTTCAGTAGACAACAGTTTGATTCTCATATCTCTTATGGATTTAATATGTTAGAATACAGTATTTTGGTTGAATTATATAAAGAAAATTCAGTCTTTTAAAAGGGAGGAATATTATAATTGCTTTCTCAGATGATTTGGCATTTTTACTTAATACCAAATCAGAATTGACAGACAATATGTTAAGAATTATTGGCAGTATGGAATCTGAGGTCCTGTCGTTGAGCTTTTTGTACTCAGGTACATTAAAATCCACTGGATCTTTCAGCCATGCAGGATTTTCTAACCTCCTGTATCAATCATTTGGAAAATACTGATTCATTGAGAAATAGCACCTCTTTCAAACGTTGAATGTTTTTTCATTTTCAGTCTCCAGAAAATCACATTTGTTAATATTACCACCAGTTTCATCAGAAATGGCTTTAAGTGCTGGTAAACTTGGCGAGTTCACAGTGGCAGATAGAAGTTTTCCAAAATTCTCATTTCCACTTGAAAGTCTGAATTTTATCATCAGCAGTAAACACTGCCAGCTGTTTCTCTGGAGAGACAGGTTCACTTAGTTCACTTCCAAGAAAATACCCAAGTTCTGAATAAGCATCATTCATTCATTTGCCAGTCTTTCTTTCAAGTAAAAATGTTGTTCCATGAAAAAAGTGGCTAGCTTAGCTCACTCCTCAAAACAGTTGCACAAGTGAATTTCCTCAAGATAACCACGCTACCTTGTATGCAGAGCATTTCTGTGTGCTTCCCATTTGTCACACAGAATATTAAAGAGATAAGCACCTCAGGATTGAAATCGAATGAAATTAATGTTTCCAGCTTCATCAAGGACATTCTATGTGGAAGTATTTTCTTTCCTCAAACTGAGTGTGTAGCGGTGAGGAACATAATGACCACGGGTTCACTGTGGTGACACCGTCTTGATTCATGCTAGGGCCATCAGCACAGATAATGAACATAGCAAAAGGGGCAAATAACATATTAGCACCACTGTGAAAATAGGTTTGAACCCACAGATGCCCTGAAAATGTCTCCGGGACCCTCAAGGTTTTTGTAGACCCCACCTTGAGGACCACTGCTCTAGCTTGGGTTCCAGATTCTTGCTGAAAGTAAATCAAGTTAGCTCTTCGGTTCTTAACCTTCATGGCCATGGAGCATACATGGCCCTCCGGGTCTGGTTCCTCAGGTCGCGTGTAGGGTCGCGTCAGCTCTGCTGTTCCGACGTAGAATCCAGCGGCCAGCCTCACCAGACTCCTCTTTTCCGTGTCAGTCTGCTGCTGTGCTTGCTCACTGGTATCCTCTGCCGGCAGTGCACCTTTGGCATCCACCCAGGTGCTCTTTCTTTCTGGGAGACCCTTCTCAGACGTGCTGTGGGGTTGGGTAGCGCACTGAACACGGGACGCTGCAACTGTGAGACGGACCGTGAGCCATGCATGCCGCCACAGGGCGCACTCCGCTGCCCCTTACCCCTGCCCCTGCTTGGTGACCTGCCACGTCATCCCACACACGACAGGCACGACACAGTGTTGTGTGCGTGGCAAACGTCTTGAAGGAAAAGAAACACAGGAAGAACTTTCAGCAAGACTGATTTCTGCTTATTGGTGATGGTGTGTAATACTTCAGTGAACTTCACAGAAGAGTAGATTTACTCAGTCCGTCTCTCCTTCGGGGCACCAGCAGTCTTAAGTAATCCCCTTTCTTTTAAAATGCTGTTTCCTATTTCCATAGCAAATGTATTGGAAGCTTTTAAGTTTTGTTGGTCGAGGTTGAGACACACTTAATCAGGATGGCAGGAGTTGCAACTAAAAATCAGGTGGAGGGAGTGCCGGTGGGCTCCGTCGGTTGAGCATCTGACTCTTGATTTCTCTCTCTCTCTCTCTCTCTCTCTCTCTCTCTCTCTCTCTCTCTCTCTCTCTCTCTCTCTCTCTCTCTCTGTGTCCCCCTGTCCCCTGCTCACACACTCCTCTCTTTCAAATTAAAAAGGGGCGCCTGGATGGCTCAGTCCGTTAAGCTAAGCATCTAACTTTGGCTCAGGTCATGATCTCACGGTCCGTGAGTTCGAGCCCCACATCGGGCTCTGTGCTGACAGCTCAGAGCCTGGAGCCCATTTCAGATTCTGTGTCTCTCTCTGACCCTCCCCTGTTCATGCTCTGTCTCTCTCTGTCTCAAAAATAAATAAACGTTAAAAAAAATAATAAATAAAAAGCAGGTGGAGAAAAGGAAGCTCCTCATTGATAACTCATTAATATGAGTATCTAGGGTTGAACCAAGAAAAGTGGTCCATCTTTCTATCTATGTAGAATTTGGATAATTGCCTTTGTAGTAAAACACAACAGATCGAAACTTCTTCAGGTTCTTCAGTATGAGAACTAGAGGAGAGCCATTACAATTCAGACCTTGAAAAACTCCACTTGTATGAAAGAAAGATAAGAACAGTAAACCATGTTAAGTAATGCTGTGCTCTTTGGAAGACCACCAGTGCTTGTCCTTACAGCATCCCCACAGGGCAGGCAGAAGAGATGCATTGTGATAGTTACACATGGCGAGTTGGAGGGACAGAGCAAAGGCCTCCTGTGTGTCCTGCACAGTGCTGGGAGCCCACAGAGCAGCCCTGATCATGCTTAAACCATCCCCACGGGTAGCTTGATTTGTCAGGTGTATTGTCCTTGGCATAGCCACCAGCTAGTTAGTGCCGTGCAGTCTTCTGAGCCAGACACACACATTGAGCACATACACATGCACATCATTGAAGAGAGTACTAAATGCTGCCATGAACCTTAGTCTTTAATAATTCACCATTTTGTGCAGTGTATATGTGTGTGTGTGTGTGTGTGTGTATGTATATATATATATATATTATATATAATTATATATAAATAATTTTTTTTAATGTTTATTTTTGAGAGAGGGGGAGGGAGAGTGTACGTGGAGGAGGGGCAGAGAGAGCGAGAGAGAGACAGAATCTGAAGCAGGCTTCAGGCTCTGAGCTGTTAGCGCAGAGCCCAACGCGGGGGCTCAGACTCAGGAACTGTTGAGATCATGACCTGAGCCGAACTCAGACACTCAACTGACTGAACCGCCCAGGCACCCCAGAATACATATTTTTTAAGTTTCATGGAGAACGTTTTTCTCTTTTCAAGGTTTATGTTGAAGGCATTCATATTAATTCCAGAAAGAGACATCTACATATTTAGAAAGGCACTAGGTTATCAGTCTGTTGATAATTATGAATAAAAGTCAGTGTGTGTTTAGTCAGATCTTCAGAATGCCCTTACGGGACTTACCTTAGCTGCAATTTAGATTTCAAAAAGCCATTGAGAGTAGACAGGGAAGTTCCTCCACTAGCTGGTTAGTTTCTGGCATGTCCTGTTTCTTCATAAGGTCTAACTACTCACACCATTTGTTTGTAGTGAGCAGAATAGATGCCTTTCTCTCATGCATATCTCCACATCAGAAATCCAGAGGGGATTTAAATTTATGACTAAAAGGAGCTTCTGAATCCAGATTGCCTGTACCGGTTTGATCCTCTGGGAAATGGGTTGCCTTGCCTGAAAGATCTTCAGACAGAGAGGTGGATATTTATTCACACAGGAACCATTTGTCGATCGCTAAGGCCAGGAATCTGTAGGAAATCCAAGAAACAGGAGGTGTCTTGCTCCAAGGGTCTTGGACAACAGGGACGTGGATTGCTGTGATAATCAATGGATGCTTTCCGTGTGGTGGGGCGCAGTCCTGATAGAGTCCGCTTTTTGACTGAGGTGCTTAGTGGAGGCATCACCATTGCGATCACATTGGAAGAAGTTAAAGACTTGTTTTGTATAAATGGGGAAGACGATGAGGGCAGGATCAAGGACACGGAGGGAGCCCAGTGGAAAGTTTAGTCTGAACACAAAACGGTAGGTTGACTTGTGTGACCTCAGTAGAGGAGTCTATGAGAAGAGACCAGCTCCTCTGGTCTTTTCTCCCAGAGTCACCTCTTAGAGCCAAACACTCTTTATCCCAGCGGGTCACACTGGTATTTCGGCCTGCTGGGTGGGGATTGTTCAGGGACACTGTAAGTTCAGCCCAAATTAGGCACTTGGGGATTGGCCAGGAAAAATCTATAAATATCTGTCTTTTCTTACTCCTTTCCCTTTGCCTCAGAGGAAGAACGTTTTTCTTTTCTTTTTTTTTTTTTTTCTTTCTTTTTTTCCCCCAAGGCTAACTGTTTGGTGTAAGTTCCCAGCCCTATCTCGACCTTTTTCAAGAGCTGCTTCTCCATAAAACAGCGTGATGTTCAGAAGTTCAATAGCTTCTTTGGCCTTAGCTTCTGGAGAAGCTACCTGCCTTTTCCACTTACCACAGAAAACAAGACTTTTCACCTCTCTCTGTTTTCCTGTCTCAGGATACAAATATCTTCAGGGGGAACATGGTGATCTGATTCACAGGAAAGGTGTTTTGGTCTGTAATTTCTAATTTGAGTCAGAATATATCTGTGACTTGGTTTTGCCTTCCACCCCGCCCCCCCCCCCCCCCCCCCCGCCGCCACCGACCTTGTAGGCTGACTTAGATGCCTACTTTTTTTTATTTTTTATAAATAAGGCAAAAATGTACTGGTGATAATAAAATAGTACAGCAGTTAACAGTACTCACGCTGCGGGCATATACAAAATACATGTACCAATTCATTTATTCCTCATAACGGCATTTTTCTTTCAGTGTTTGCTACGATTGGGTTTTACCCCGTTTTACAGGTGAGGAACTAAGGAACAGAAAGGTTCTATAGCTTGCCCAAGGCAGTCTGGCTGCAGTTTCATCTTCTTGACCGATGTCCTGGAGAGTCACTGCACTACCCAGTGGGCCATCCCTTCCCTTCCTGTCATGTGCACTGTGGGGGACATCTCGGCCTGCATGGACTGAAGTCAAGGGCTGCCCCCGACCTCCACCCCAAAATGTGTTTCTGCGCTAACAGCTCTTCTGAAACAAATTCTTACAATTTCATCTGAGGTAGACAATTATGCTGTACTTCCTTAGAAATTTTCAGAACACCAAGGTATCTGTTCTAGCTAAATAAAATTATCAAGTGCAAGCTCCAAAGAGTAGACTGTAAATGAGCAAAACCAGATTTGTTCTTTTGGGAATAAGCGGATGCCAAAATTGACCTGGCAGTAGTGTTAAAGAGTAAGGTTTTGGGGGTTTTTTTTCCTTGAAGGATTTTTTTTTCTCTTTTCCCTTTGTTTTGTCTTTTGGACAGTTGATGAAAAGAGCAAGTTCTACCTCTCCATTTTTTTGGAAGGCATGACTGTCCGGTGGTGTGTGGTGGGATGAGGGAAGTCTTTCATGGGAAGCTGAATCACTTTTTGGCTTGTCTGACTGACTATGTTAGGGCTGTTCTTTTTGCCATGAAGTGAAAAATAAGAGTAAGTTGAGTAACTTCCTAAAGTAATACATTTGCATTTTATGTGGGATTCAGAATTTTCCTGAGGGTATGGTTATTTTGAACATGAGTTTTCAAGTCTAACCAGGACTTTTAACCTTTCAGTTCAGAGAGTCTTTTAGACTACTCCCCTTTTCTGTATGTTAGCTCTGATTTAAAAAAAAAAAAAAAAAAAAAAAATTTTTTTTGTTCTCCCATTTAAGAATTAAATCTGGCCAGCCATTGGAAAAGTCTGAGGATTATGACTGTGGTAATAAGTGAGTATGTGATCAGTTAGTCATCTAGCTTCTGAGTGTCTGGTGCCATTTTTGGCATTCTGCAAGAGAAACTGAAGGGCCTGTTGCCTTTAGGGAACTCAGCATCCACTTAGAGTCAAGGTACAGCATCAAGAGCAAGACAGGGCGGAACACTGTAGAGTGAATGTAACAGAGTTAAGGACCATCAAAGTACAAAGGATAGAGTTTTAAGATGGTTAGAGTGGGCAGAGATTCCCTCATTAGGAAAGTAGGATTTGAGGGGTGGATTTTGGCTAAGGTGAAGAGACAAGGTAGGGAGTTTCATAGCCCACAACTGTTCCCAAGGGCCAGGGGCGTTGAGGTAGGAAGAACCATGTACTGGGGTGTCTGGGTGGCTCAATTGGTTAAGCATCTGACATCGGTTTAGGTCGTGATTTCACAGTTCATGAGTTCGAGCCCTGCATCGGGCTCTGTACCGACAGCTCAGAGCCTGGAGCCTGCTTTGTATTCTGTGAGTCCCTCTCTCTGTAACCCTCCCCCATTCATGCTGTGTGTCTCTTTCAAAAATAAATTAACATTAAAAAAAAAAAAAGAACCATGTCCTGATTATAGAACATTGGGAGTTCAACGGTATGTCTACCTAGGGGAATAGTAGTGAATAAGACTGGCTAAGACCATGGAGACATCCATATGAGGAGACGAGGCTTGATGTGGCTAAAGACTTTTGTACCGTCTTCCTGAATTACAGCACAAGTCGTACTGCTTCTCTGCTGCAGAGTCCTCACTGGCTCCCAGGTGCCTCTCAATAGAGTCTAAACTTTTTGACATGACATCATATGCTTTTATAATCTAGGCTGTTAATGCTTTCCCAGGCTAATGTTAATAGCGCTCCCTTGTAGGATTTGATGCACGTAACTAGACAGTTTGGCTAGTCTTCCGTCATACGTCATACCTGCCACTCGTCGACATCTGTACCCTCTCTCACACTCTTTACAGGCAACGCCCCCCTTCGTGGGATTTTTCTACCCAATCAGTGCAGCCAGAGATCCTTGTTCCTTTGCTGGAATTTCCGCATTTCATTTGTACTACCCAGGCTGTCTTATACTTGTATTTCCTGCCATTGCCCCTTCCTTGAGGCCCAGGAAACATCTCATCCATCTTTATAGCTCCTAACACCTTGCAGAGCCACCTAACTACAGCAGGTATTTCAGTGTTAGTTGAATGGTAAAAAAAAATTTTGTTTATCTTCACTGGTTCGCTACTAACTGACCATGACTGGCTAGTGATGACAAAATCCCATTAGGAAATTCTGGTCACTAAATGTCAGTGTTGTTTCCCTTGATCTCATTGCCTTTGTTTTATAGAATAAGGGTTGTTCTGATTTCCATAGATGTTCGTATGGAAAGGGAGTTTCTTACTTGTTGGCCATGCCCTTCTTTTCCCATTTCCTTGCCAAAACATTGTCCACCCCGCTTCCCTCCTCCAGTTGTTACCAAGCGCTTGTCCATATTCCTAACCAAGATAGCAGTGTGTACATTCCAATGTTCTCTCCTGGTCTCTGATAGAACCTCTAGGAAAAAATTCAAAGTGCACAAAAGAACAGGCATACGTATTGCAAAGAACTCACTTTGTGTCAATGGTCCATTTTCTCTGCTAAGGCTTCAGTTACTTCTCAGAAAGTCTTTTGCAGCCTAAAGTATTTATTACCAGGTTGGTACTCCTATAGCAACATGGTGGAAGGATTCGCTAAGATACCTTCTCTCATAGGAAGGACTTCTTAAGAGACGGCTGAGAAAAGTGGAGTGTGCAGACAGAACCTAAATGTTCCCTTGTGACACTCTGGAATACTTGCATCAGCCGTCCTTGCTCTGCTACCCCAGACCTGCCTCTCCCAGGTCTGTGGAACGTTTATGTAGCAAAATCCAAATCTCTTACTTTGCGTGAGCTTTTTACAGCACTGGTGCTGTTTGCTGTTCTTTGAAATCTTTCCCTCTTTCAGTGTCCCTGGTGTCCCGTCTGTGTGTTGATTCCCAAATCTGAACGCCCAATCCCAGCCATTCTCCTGAGCTCCAGACGCACATGCTTGCCTGCTTACCGGGGCTTTGCTCCGAGGTCTCTGAGATCCTCGGATTCTCTGCACCTAAAACGGACTCGTCATCAGGGGCGCCTGCATGGCTCAGTCGGTTAAGCATCCAACTCTTGATTTCAGCTTGGGTCATGATTTCACAGTTTGTGAGTTCTAGCCCCATGTTGGGCTCTCAGCTAGCAGCACAGATTGTGCTTGGGATTCTCTCTCTTCCTCTCTCTCTGCCCCTCCCCTGCTCACATGCTCTCGATCTGTCTCTCTCTCCCTCTCTCAAAATAAACAAAACCAAACAAGAAACAGAAACAAAAAAACCTGCCTCCTCATCTGATCTCTCCCTGCTGCCTCCTTGGGCTCCACCCCACTGTTTGTCTGGTTGCCCAGGGCAGAGTCCTGGTCTGACAGCACTGCTCTCCGCCTCATCCTCCACCCCCACTGCCTGTTAACGATTAGTATTGTCAGACTCTCATTTCCTTTTCTCGATCTCCACTTTCATCACCTGAATTCACACTCCCCTCCCCTCTCATCCAACGTGTGTTACAGCTCTGTGACCTGTCTCCCTGCCTCTCGTCTTCTCCCTCCCGTTTAGGAACGTGCTCTAGAAAAATGGTATTTTTGAAAGCAGAACTCTTCACGCCTTTCTCTAGCTAACAACCCTTCCACGGCTTTTTCTTGTTGCAGTGATGCAGACTTGTCCGCGTAAGTAGCGTGTTCATCTGGAGCTGCCTTTTTCTGCTCCGCGGGACTCCTCCTTTGCCACTCGCTCTTTCTCGCCTCTGGGCGCTAACACTCAGTCCTCTGCCGGCATGTGCACAGAATGCCTCTCTGTAGCCGGGTCCTGGGGCTCCCTGCCTCTCACCTGGTGAGCTCCTACTCCTCCGTAGGGTCCCCGAGTAGTCAGCATCTCCACAGCAAGCCTCTCCTGGCCCTCAGAGCCTGTTCCGTCTAAAGGCAAATGTCCTTGTGTCCTGTGATTCCTCTGTGTGAACACGCCTTGCATCTTATCATAGCTCCTTAATGTCTCGTTTGCTGCTGTATCCTCAGTGCCAAGCATAGGTGTTCAGTAAATACTCGTCTAACTTCATTTCCTGAAAATCAGCTTGTTAAAGGTTTAGGTCAGTGACGCGTGAAGTTGGAGTATACACTCGTACGAGTATGATGAGTTTCCCGTGTGAAATTTCTTGGTTGTTTAAATTGTTACTGATACTTGGAGGGGGCCCGGGTGGCTCAGTCGGTTGAGCGTCCGACTTCGGCCCAGGTCATGATCTCACAGTTCGTGAGTTCAAGCCCCGCATCGGGCTCTGTGCTGACAGCTCGAGCCTGGAGCCTGCTTCGGATTCTGTGTCTCCCTCTCTCTCTGCCCCTCCCCCGCTCGTGCTCTGTCTCTCTGTGTCTTAAAAATAAATAAAACATTTAAAAAATAGTTACTGATACTAAATTTGCCATTTTTATTTTATTCTTAAAAATTTTTTAATATTTCTTTTTTTCATTTTTGAGAGAGAGAGAGAGACAGAGTCAGAGTCAGAGTGCAGGCGGGGGAGGGGCAAAGAGAGAAGGAGACACAGAATCCGAAACAGGTTCCGGGCTCTGAGCTGTCAGCACAGCTCGAACTCACGAACCGTGAGATCATGACCTGAGCCGAAGTCAGACACTTAACCAGCTGAGCCACCCAGGCACCCCTAAATTTGCCATTTTTAGCATTCTGCATGAAATTCGCCACTTTTAGCTTTCTCAGCATTCCGTGTTTTAAAAATTCCAATATATCTTAAAGCCACATTCTTTGGGAAGATTTGAAAATTCTATTTAAAAATTAAATGTTTACAAAATACCTAGTATACTTGAAATAGGTGCAACTTATCGCATGTCAGTCATACCTCAGTTAAGATGCTTGAGAGTTATTTAAGCGATAACTACAAAAATATTTTTCAAGGCCTAGGTTACCATCTGAAATAGAAGTTACGACCAGAAGTTTAGCCTGAACCTCAGGCTTTTTGCACTTGTAAATGTATGTGCAAACTATTTGGGTAGGAAAAATAACAAAAATACACTTTTGTGTACAGAATACATTTTAGTGTCTGTAGTATAGTTGGTGTGTTGAAGAATAAAAAAATGTGGAGGGAGCATATCACTTTTTTTATTAATGCTTTGGGGAGAAAGAGGTCCTGTCCTTTATAGTCATTTTACTCAACCTCTTAAGAGTTTGCAGTTATAGGATTGTGAAGTTGGTAAGATGTCTAAATGTGAAAAGTTCTTATATTGAACCATTATGAGGAAAAAATCAGAGTAGTTTTTGTTTAATTTTGTCAGTGCCGCCCAGTCTTATGTGATGTACTCATACTGGTCATGCTAAAAATAAATGTTGCTAGGAGATTTAGAAATAATAAAGGATATGGGGTGCCTGAGTGGCTCAGTCAGTTAAGCATCTAACTCTTAATCTCAGCTCAGGTCTTGATCTCTGGGTTGTGAGTTCAAGCCCTGCGTTGAGATCCACACCCAGTGTGGAACCTACTTTAAAAAAAGAAAAAAAAAAAAAGAACGGTGAATATGATTTATGGTTGATCAGATACGACCATCTTTGGCATCTGGTTTCAGATCTAGTACATGACCACACAGAGAAATGATCATCAAACAGTGCACTGCGTGGGTGGTGTCTCATTTCTCCTTTGAAGAGGGTCGCAGACGGGTAGAACAGGAGGATCCCGTAGATCTGGTGTGTTCCTTTCGGCAAGAAATTCTACAGACTGTTCCATATAGTAAAGACACGAAGAAATGGGACTCAAGGTTCAATTGGCTTTTTGTCGCTGATGGAACAGCCCTTGGTATCAGGAGCACCCTTTGCATCGACGGCCTTCCAGGGGGTGCTTTTAGTGAGGTGTCTCTGGGTCTCCGTTGTTAGCCTTGCTGTTCAGGCTCACAGATGACACACAGTTTGGATGGACAGCCGCTACTTCAGTGACAGGATCTAGATTCAAGATGCTGTTTTTAGGCTAAAACAGTAACCTCAGTGAGAATATAGAAGGGCAAGATGTGAGGTGGGTCTTTAAATAAAACCACCAGGTTACAGTATGAAGAAGATCTGATTTGAGTCAGACAAACAAACAAAAAAATACGGGAAGTGAGCCCATTTCATCAGAGGCTTGGATCTTCCTACTTGGGGTGGTACTCGAGTTAAGCTTGATTTTGATCGTCCCGGGCTCACCGTCACCAGAAGCACTGAGAGTCCTCCGTCGGGTTCCCTGTGACGGGAGGAGCGGCCGTGGGAATCGTGGTCCAGGAGAAAAGCTGTGAGGAGGGCGGTGAGTCCTGATGCTTGCCTTCACATACTTGAAACGCTGCTACAAGAAATAGCTAATGTTTGTTCCGAAGAGAAGACCTAGGAGCCGTAGACCCCTTCGACCTGAAGAGGGCCTGGCTGGCGGTTAGTTGTCCGAATCCAGAAATCTTTCATTCTCTGTGTTGGGTGTGTTCGTCCTGACTTTTGTGATCTGTTAGCGAGGAGCGGCTAAAAAAAGGAAACGTTCAGGATGAAAATGTTGACCAAGAAGTTGACTCTGTTCAGCGTGATGATACACTCTCCACCTGAACTTTCTAAAATGAGGATCCGTTTGTCATGTTTATTGAAAGAGGAAAACTGTTTTCTAACCTTTGGCGTTTGTGTAGAGTCAAGCCTGAGCTACTGGTACAAGTGATGAATTCTCAGTTTTCTTTCCTCAATTTTTTAACTTCCATTTTCTCAACGATAGTTTCATTTCTTTAACTTTGGGGGATTACTCAAAGCAAAATAAGATGCATAACGGACAGAAAGAAGATTCACAGAATGGAGCTCAGTGGAAACTCATTTTATCAGCTGTGTGACCTTACACAACTGACTGAAACACTGAGTGCAGGTCTTCTCCGCCACAAGGCAGACAGTGACCTTAGAGCTTTTGATGAGGAATAAATGAGGTCGTACACTTGGAAGCACCTGGCAGACAGGAAGTACTCAGGACACGTCGTTAATAAATCATGCCACAGAAGAAACTATCCTATCACCACTTTTGCACCTGACATTGGGAATCTGCCCCCTCCTTTCTCTGCCCTCCCTCTCCTTTTATTTCACCAAGCTGTTGGCAATTTTAGTAAAATTTAACATTTGTGGACATGTTCCTTGAGACCTGTTTCCCGGGAGGAGCAAAAGCTTGTAAAGGGACATTTTTAGGGGCACCTGGGTGGCTCAGTCAGTTGAGCGTTGACTCTTGATGTCGGCTCAGGTCATGATCTTGAGGTGGGGAGATCGAGCCCCGTGTCAGGCTCTGCACTGAGTGTGGAGCCTGCTTAAGATTCTCTCTCTGTGTCCCTCTACCTTTCCCCTGCTCACGCTGTCTCTACAAAAAATAATTTAAAAAAATTTTTAAAGAAAAAGACATTTTTAAAGCTTTATTGTTGTTTTATATTCCTCCGTCTTAATTTCTTTTTGCCATTGTTACTATGGTCAGATAATTTGCTGCTGCGGGCTAAATGGTCTTCAGGTTTCTTCTTGCAAAGGCAAGAAGGGGTTAAAGCGAAGAAGGCGCTGCTTTGCCACCACCCACGCTATGTTAACAAGAATCGAGAATCGCTGGTTGATTGCCAGGCCAAGGCCTTCCCCTGTGCTTTTTTCACCTTCTTGGAACCTCTAAAGTCAGAGAAATGCCTGGGTGGAGGGGTTGGGGGGAGGGACGGTAGGCCTCCCTGGACCTGTAGTGCTCAGACACCTAAGTTAAAATTAAAAAGGAAGTCTCACATGGAAACAGTGACTTTGCAGCCACTGTAATTAATTTCCTCCTTTCTCCTCTCAGTCAAGCAACCATCATACATGAAACAGTCTCTTATTCTAAGCAGACTCAAATTGTCCCAGTGGAGGTGAAGTATTTTAGCTGTATTCTAGTCACTTTTGCCACCATCAGACGTGTAACTCTGGATGACTCACTATTTTTAAGTTGATGAAATCACAGATAAATGAAAATTAACTGTGGTAGACCTTTCCTTCTGATTTCATGTGAAAGTGGAGGAGGAAAATACAATGATGCAAAAACACACTACATGTTTTCTACAACGGATTTTGAGAGAATTTCTCAATTCCCTTTTCTCCTCTGAATCTACCCACATCCTATGAGCTGTGTGGCAGGTGATAAAGATTTCTTAGTCTCAGACTGACCATATCCGACCAAGAAGGAACTCCAGATAGTGTCCAACCCCTGTTGTTTTTCAGTTCTGGAAACCTAGGCCCAGAGAGTCCGGCTAATTGCGCCAGTCGCTCAGTGAGACCATGGCACATCTAGGATAGAGGGAGCCCTTGGCTTCCACCCTGGTTCCTTGTGTTCCCTGCAGGGACGGAATCCATCACTGGGGGGTTACTTAGCCAGCGTCCAGTCGCGTGCTGCTGCTGTTCCCTTTGGGGTTACAGGAAAAATACTTAGTAGTGGACTCTCCCCAGCCCCCTCCCTGCAGTGCTTCCTGGCTTTCGGTGTTCTCTTTGGGACTTCGGCATACCCACTAGGTGGTGTCCTAATTCAGAAACTTGACTGTGGGACTCGAGACTGGATTCTGCCCTAACTAAACAAAGGGAGCCAAAGAGAGCTGCCCCAGAAGAATTGCTTAAACAATTTGGGTAAGTTGTTAGATCTTATAATTAAATAAATCAAGAGAAAATTTAATTCACGAACAGAAATGCTGTAGTTAAATTTAAATGCAGGAAATATTTTTCTACTTCCTCTTCTGGAATCTTGAAGAACATATGTTGGGCCTGTGGTATGAGTAAAAGAGTGGTTGCTTCTGTTGAAGAATTTGGGACTCCTTTTGGGATAGAGAGTGGGACAGAGGATGCAGAGACAAGGGAGATACAATTAATCTTGTAAATAACTACTACCATAAGGGGCTATAAGTAATAAACATATTTTACTACAAGTTTCCAAAATTAAAGGAAAGGGGAAATTTTCTCAAAACAAAAATTCGTAGCTGGGGCGCCTGGGTGGCTCAGTCGGTTGGTTAAGTGTCCGACTTTGGCTTGGGTCATGATCTCACGGTTCATGAGCTCGAGCCCCTCATCAGGCTCTGTGCAGACAGCTTAGAACCTGGAGCCTGCTTCCGATTCTGTCTCCCTTTCTGCCCCTCCCCTGCTCATGCTCGCATGCGCTCTTATGTGCTTGCTCTCTCTCAAAAATAAAGAACATCAAAAAAAATTCATAGCTCTCAGCTCTGGTTTGAATATAAAATGATTGGTTTGGTTGCTGTGTTTCAAAATCCTAACAGAGTAACTGCTCCGTGGTTCCAGATGTTTTTGATAGAAACTTGGAATTGTCACAGCAGCAGCCAAAGCCCAGGACCGCAGACTGTGTTCTGTGGAAAGTGCTGAACAGATCCAGAGGGGGAAGCAAAGGAGACCTTTTTTCCCCCCACCCAGAGCATTTGTTCTGCAAGAAAGAACAGAGTACTATAAGGAAGATTCCAAACCTTTGGTGGGGGGGGGCTTTTGTGTGCAGACAGAGTAGGGAGAAGCCTAGGTTTGCAGCCTGTGGCACAAAGTCAGCAGATCATCGGAAATAAAATAGTTTAATCTATAGGTCCCACAACATTTCAGACAGCTACGTTACTTTGAAACCGGTTTCTCTCTAATTATATACACTTGTTGAGGGCAGAGACCTTGCTGTTTGTTTGCCTCCCTGCAAGGCACAAAATGTCTGTTAAGGCGATAGAGATTATCTCCATTTCAGTCAGTAGTTAGACGATGTTGGGACTCAGAAGGCTGTATGGTGATTAAAGCCTCTCGGATCCCTTGAGAGATGCCTGGGAACCTTGGAAGCAGGAAACATTCGATTCTAATTAAAACAGAAGGGAGTGGCAGGAGGAATAAACCATGTTGAGGACAGAGGGGAGCCGGCCCTGTGTTCAGATGGGGAGGAGGGGGGGAGTTCAGAGTTACAGCTTGATGAAAGTTCCCACAGAAAAGGTGATGCACTAGCAGCTTTCCCACACGTGCCAGCCCGAAGGGTCTTCCGATATGTGCTCTGCACCAGAGTCTCCGAGTATTTGTAAAGAAAGCCCTTTGGGTGAGTCTGAGCAGGAACTTTAGTTGGAACTTTTTAAGCTGTCTCTGCTGATCCTGTTTCTACTGTTCTCCATCCTACTCTAATGAAAAGCAACATCTGTTTGACTGTCCTTGTTGGTAGCATCGCAGAATCCGGGCTCACTGGGGGCCTGTGGGGAAGAGGCGGCCGTCCACCTGCGTGCCTTGGGTGACCCCGCGAGGGGTGGGGACCTGGGCTCTGGTCGGTCACGGCTGGACTGCAGTGCAGTCCTAGGCGAGGAAAACACTGGCTTTCTCGTGAAGTTTGCTGCGTTTCCCTCCTTTGGGCTGGTTAGCAACGAGACCGCCTGGCCCGAGGAAGTGGTGACTCATCAGACCTTCTACACCCCCTTTGTAACTCCTGAAAAACCTTGTCACCAACTCCAGTTGCAATACTGACAGAAACTTAAGCACTAAATCTCTTTTCTTCCTTTCTCTTGTGGTATCTGCACCCCCTCACTCACACTCTCCAGGTCTGGCCACGACTTCCCTGGCCCTTGGAGGAAAAGGGTGGCAGCCTAACGCTCTTACAAGGAGATTTTCTTATTCTTGCCTTTCCCCACTCTTTTCCCCCTTTTTGCTTCCTTCACGTCCTTCTTTTTTCCCCTCCCAGATCATTCACGAACCAAATGAGAGTGTGTCCGAAGTCAGGACGAACGAGTTCTGGTGTAGGCCTGTCCCCCCAACCCCGGTTGTTGCGGGGGGGTGGGGGGGAGAGGTGGGGCTCAGTAAGAAAACAGGCAGATGAAGTGACAGCCTCCTGCAGAGAAAGTATTGGCACGGGTACCTGTTCACTCTGCTCCTTCCTTCTCTCCTTAATTCTCTTTAAGGCCCCTTCCATCACTCACGTTCTCCCCACCCGCATCCCCCCTGCAAAAAAGCAAAAGACTGAACTCTTGCTTTTTAAACCCCGTCAGCCACTTTTGTAGCCACTTTGGATCCCAGAAGCACAGCCAGAGATCCTCGGCTGACATTTTTCTCACATGAAATCACTGGTTTGCATCTGGCAGGGAGCTGCGGTGCGCGCCTTGGGCAGTTTGAATTTGCTGTCGTTCGTGGAATAGAGGAGTGTGTTGTACTCGCTCGTGATGTTTGGGACGGCCGCCTCCCCCCTTCATCGTGTTCCGGCTCGGACATCAGAGCGTTCGAGGTGCACCGTGAGATGCCTGACAGAGCCGTTTTCATAGGGGACGGTGTGGGGAGGAGGGGGGGGGAGGAGGGGGGGGAGCAGGAGCAGCAGGAAGTGGGTTGGAAAAGGAAGCCTTGTTTTTCTCTTCTTCGTCTGTGGATGAATCATGTTCCCACCACTGCAATTAGGTTTTCAAACCTCCAAGGCTGCTGGTTGCGGAGCCGAAAGGGCAAGTAGTGACGTTCCAAGGGTGAGGGAAAGAGGGGGGCTGGGGTAGGGGAGGGCCAGCGCCCAAGAAGGGAGGAGGGAGTAGAGGAGGAGTGGTCTTTCTCTTCTCCTTCTCCTCTGCTGTCAGTGGATATTCTCAACTGAAATCAGAACCAAGCCCTACTACCCGGTGAGCAACAGGCTGACTAAAGACTCGACTCTGAACAGAATCTCCAAGCGTCTACTTTTGTTTTTGTTTTTTCCCCTATAAAGGAAAAACTGATTTTCCTTGCCTTTTTTTTTTTTTTTTTTTTTTTTTTTTTTTTTTTACCTTAACAGAAGTTAACGAGAGAATGAGAATGTTTTCATGGCATCCCTTTGAAGTAGAGTTGTCTTACCTTTTCCTCTCTTTCTCTTTTCCTGATAAAGTACATACTGGATTTTTATTGCCTGCTTTGGGTTTTTCCCCCACGTGTGTCAGCCATTATGCATAGCTGGTTCATCCTTAATTTTCCTGCTGGAGTGATCGCCAGTGATGGGAGCGGTGTGTGCTTGTCTTTCACTCAAGATCTGCCTAAAGCACGGCATCAGGAGGCTGTTGTTTATATTATGAATTATAAATTTATCATCCCAGCTCTCTGAAGTTGCCAGAAAGTTCTCCGTCAGTTCAAGGAATTGGATTCTGCTTGGTTTCTTTTTAATCATTTTTTGACCCTTTGAGGGTTTTGTAGAGAGAGGAGTCTGGAAGGCACAGATCTCCAGCTCAGCGTGAGAAATCTGGAACTCTGGACTTGGTGGAGTGCACTGGTCCCCCAGGTTAGCAGTGGGTACGTCTCCTACATTTTGTTTCCTCTCCTCTGCACTTGGACAAAAATGTATGAACGGCACAAGAGGCGCTACAGCCTGTGTGACATCTCCAAGGTGGACAGGACTGTGGACGTGGTGCTGCTGAAGGTAAGGGGCCACACTGCAGACGTTCCAGAGCTCTCAGGCCCCTTCATCTCTGTGAACCCAGTAGCTGAGTCCCTAGCCTCCCTGTACTGGGAGAAAGGCTGAGAAGGTTGTGGGGAAAGTAGGGGGTGGAGGGGTGAGGCTGCTGATTTTAAGGTTCTTAAGAGACAGATACTGGGAGGGGCTTAAGAATCATCATTGAACCACTTACTTTGGAAATGTCGTTTTGCTTGCTTTAAAATGCATTCTTAAGCTGAGCAGAACCTCGTATTCTTGAAAACCAGAGAGGAAGAAATTCACCTTCAGAGCTGCTCTTCCCTGAGATATCTCTGTGTCTGTCTCTGTCCCTGTGATCCCCATCTCCTCACCTTCCCCTACTCCAGCCCCATCTGTCTGATATCACTCTCTGTTGGTCTCCTTTTCTGCTTCTTAGTGTGTATCTCTCTCTCTCTCTCTCTCTCTTTCTCACTCTCTGAGTCTCTCTTAACTGTTAGTCTACTGTCTCTCTCAACTCTTTAGGGGCAAGATAGACATTTATTTCCTTTGCAAGGGTCTCCAGCCTATTTATTGCAGTTGCAGAGTAGTGCTTCTGGCTTGGTTTGACTGCTTTTTTTTTTTTTTTTTTTTTTTTTAACTGACTTTCTTGATAGCTGTATTTGTTTTCTCAGTGTCAGTGATGTTGGGTGTCAGAGCAGGATGGGGGTGGAGACTCTGCAGAGCTAATTGCTCACAGAAGGCATCCTTGCCTCTAAAATTAGTAAGGACTCCTCCAGCCATAAGATGGGAGTCTGGGAATGTCGGACGACTCAAGGAGCACTTTTTGGAAGTTTAGCAGTTTTCTGGCAAAGGCAGGGGAAATTGGAAGCTAGCCAAACTGCTTCACAGATGCCAGAAAAGCCTCAGTACCTGAACTTGTGGCCCTATAAGCTAGCGGAGCACAGGCATGGTGTTATTTCCCTGGTCAAGGACATTCGGGAACTATGTTACCGATTTATCAATTCAGTTTATGACTTGAGACTTCGTAATTTTTTTCTACTGGTCCATTGAGGCCGAGAAGAAGGCTAGAAGGTTTAGAAGGCTAGACCCGGAAGCCCATGGGTACCATGGCTGGACAAGGGCCAGGTAGGAGTTGTGATTTGTGCTAGAGTGGTGTCGCCGTCCCTCCTAATTGCTGTCAGGTAGCTGTCTGACCTGCTCGGCCTAGACTGAGCACTGTTGGTAAGTTGGCATTTTGAACTGGTTCCAAGATACTGTTAATTTTAGTTTCTCCGAACTGTGATTACCTCTATGAAAGCACCGTGGTGGTTTAAGATTTTTGTCCTCATATATTTACGAGAGCCCAGTTTTTAGGACCTTTGTATGCTTGACTCTTGATTTTACCTGTCTGGGGGGAAAAGAAAGTAGGGAAAGAGGGAAGGAACCTGGAAAATCTCAGTGTAGGCACCACAGAGAATATCGTGCATTTAAAATAAGGCTAAAATGTGTAGTACTGTATGCTCTGGCTGGGCATGAAAGTTTGTTGGCCTCAGAGATGCTGTAACAAAACATTTCCACGTACATTATTTCACGTGAGACTTAACTGCTCAGACAGCCACTCTCTCCCCCCCCCCCCCACCCCCCTCCCCCCACCATTCAGGTGAAGAGCTTAAGGGTTCTCTTGAGCCACGGTGAGGAATATGAAGTACTTGACTGACAAAGATGTGATTTTTTTTTTTTTCCACAAGGCCACAGATAATAAAGGACACAATTAGTTTTTTTAGATGAATCTGTTTGCATTCGTTGTTTTTTTTTTTTTTTCCCTTACCATGCTGCCAACTATATAATGAAAGAGTTTTAGTGGAGAAGACATCACTTCTCAGAAAATAGGCATTTATTACAAATAGGTAAACACTAGGAGTCCTAAAACTAGTGGGTTTAAAATAAGATGGCTAAGTTGTGTGTTAATCTCTTTGCTTTGGAAACAGAAAAAGGTGACATCGTTGAGAGCTGTTAATGACCTGTTCAGTGCCAGCAGCAGCCCTAAGTCCAAAGGCCACACAGTTCTTTAAAATCCTCATATTGCTTCAAGACAGGCGATACATAGAGAAAAAAGTACAAATTATAAGTGATTTGACAGGAATAAGCAGCAGACTATATAGAAAATAATGAGAAGGCCTATTTTCGATAGAAGATGTTTCTGAGGTGCTGACATTTAAAAAACTGATCTCCAGGGGCGCCTCGGTGCCTTAGTCAGTTAAGCATCCGACTTCGGCTCAGGTCATGATCTCGCCATTCGTGAGTTTGAGCCCCACATCGGACTCTGTGCTGACAGCTCAGAGCCTGGAGCCTGCTTCGGATTCTGTGTCTCCCTCTCTCCCTGCCCCCCCCCCCCCCGCTCACGCTCTGTCTCTCTCTTTCTCAAAAATAAACATTAAAAATTTTTTTCTAACTTTAAAAAACTGATCTCCAGAGGATAGAAAGATGCTGGCTACGCAAAAGGAAGATGTTCCCAGAAAGAATGAACAGTAGATGCAAAGGCCCTGAGGCCTTCAGGAAAGAATTGGCAGGGCCAGTGCGTGGGGAGCCCTGAACAAGCAGAAGAGAGGTATCAGAAGAGTCATAAGTGGGACCTTAGGAAAGCAGGGCCTTGACAGCCATGAGGAGGAGGAGTTGGCTTTGTTTGGATAGGTCACTTCTCAAACTATGTTTTGAAGAGATCCCTCTGTCAGTGTGGGAATAAGTTAGGCTGCCATTATGGCAGCCCAGGCATGGTAACTTGGTTTTGTGGTCTGCACTGGAAAGAGGTGGATGGATAGGAGGAGATCCAGGCATTTAGTTTTTACATTCCTAGTGTTTGTCTGATTTTGCATATGGAAAAGCAGGTGGGGATGGTCCATAGTTCTCTGAAGGTCTCACAGTGCATGTGTGATAGGTGATGGGATGCAATCCCAGATCTGATCGTCAAGGCTGATGCTTTTTCTTGCTATCCGAGACCTCCTCCTCCAGTCAGCCAGTTCCTTTTGTTACACAAATACGTGAATCAGTTTTCATTTATAAATATGGATGTATTTTTTTCTATCTTAGATATTGTCCTAGACGCTATCTCAATTGTTTCTTTCCCAGAGCAGGAATGCCTTCCTAGCACTGAGGGCAGTGTCATGACCCTCTATTAATTAGTTCTGTTGCACAATCTGTAGCAGATTTTTTTCCACAATTCTTTTTTTTTTTTTTTTTTGTCATTTAGAAGTATTCTCCAATTATATTTTGAGCTTCAGTTTTTTTGGTTTTTTTTTTTTAGTGTTTATTCATTTTTGAGAGACAGAGCACGAACAAGGAAGGGACAGAGAGAGAGAGAGAGAGAGAGAGGGAGACACAGAATCAATCCAAAGCAGACTCCAGGCTCTGAGCTGTCAGCATAAGCCAGATGCAGGGCTCGAACCCACGAACCCTGAGATCATGACCTGAGCTGAAGTCGGACGCTCAACCGACTGAGCCACCCAGGCTCCCTGAGCTTCAGTATTTTTAATCAGTGTTTTTAAAAAAATTATTATATTTGGGTGTATATGCCACTTCAGTTCTCAAGTGATCATGCACATGTTCTCACTCCACTTTTATCTATAGAAATTTGCTCTTTTATACAAATGCGTTTGCAGTTTTTTCATCTGCTCACTATATCTAAGCGCTCAGAACAGTGTTCCTAATTCGTATTAAATGCTCAGTAAGTCCGACTTCAGCCCAGGTCATGATCTCACGGTTCGTGGATTTGAGCCCCGTGTCAGGCTCTGTGCTGACAGCTCAGAGCCTGGAACCTGCTTTAGATTCTGTGTCTCCCTCTCTCTCAGCCCCTCCCCCACTCACACTCGGTCTCTCTCTCCTTCAAAAATAAATAAACATTAAAAAAAATTTTTTTTAGATGCTCAGTAAGTTTGTTCATTGAATGAATCCATCTTCTAAGATTTGTAAGTAAGGATTCCTACGCATCCCACAACGTAAGCTTTGGTTAATGTACTGAAAGGTTGACATAAGAACACGGAGGTATGACCGTAAATACAAAACGTAGCTTGTGAGCCTGCTGCTGTGAAATTGCACAGTTACAACTCCAGCCCCTCCTGCTGGCATTGTAGTAAGTCGCTAGGTTAGCTTCCAAATTCTCATCCTGGGCGAGGTCCCCATGCTTTGTCTTACCCTGCACTCTGTCTGTTGGCTTCTTCAGTTTTATATAGTTCGTTTCATCGTAGCTCTTCTGTATCAAGGCCTTCCCTTAAGATTTCCCTAAAGCTGCATGGTCTTTGTCCTCAGGTCAGCTCTTGCTTCCCACCATCAGCCTCCAACATCCCTGGAATCTTACCTCCTTTCTGAATTCTCTGCTAAATAGTAAGGTGCGTAAGTTAATACTGTTCCTTAGTCACTTTCACCTCCGCCCCCCAGCCCAGTACACACATACACATTGCTCTTCCTCGCCATTTGATATTCCCTTGACTACTTCCTCTCGATGTGTGTATCTTCTGGCTCTTGTGATAAGTGGTTGGTAACCATAAATCACATGCTCAGAATGGGATATGGAAGAATTTTATTGTTGGCAGAAACCCTCTGGTAGCAACGTGCCCTTTTTTGTCAGCATCCTTCAGAAAGCTCGTATGGAACTCACAAGTTGGTGAAAGATAGAAATTTTCACCTAACGTAGTTCTGTAGCTAATTCATGGTGGGCATTCCTAAGACCAGTGTTAACACAAGAGGACACTACATATCTGAAACTTACGCAAAACTATCATACCAAAGAGAAGAGCATCAGACTCCTGGAATGACTGCTACTAAGAACTGATTTTAGTCTAAGAGCTGTTTCTGTTTTACCAATTTTTATAACTTTGGGTACCTGGGAAGATATTGTCTACTTAATAATAACAGGACTCTTCATGTTATTGATGCTTTTTTGAGAGCAGACTTTGTAGCTAGTAATTAAGAGTGTCAGGTGAACGCTTAAAAGATTTGCAACCGTGGTTTGTGTGCACTGAGTGAAAATATTTGTGGAGGAGGACACCCCCCCCCCCCCCCCCGCCGGCCCTGTGATGTTTGGGCAGGCCACATGAGCTCGTTAGGTAAAGCTCAGAAGGAATACTTGGCCTTTAACTCTAGTGCCATTTTCCAGAGAAATACACATCCTTTGGAAGTTTGTTTTGTCTCAGACACTTCCACGGCCGCCTCAACGAAGATGTGGGGAGGCTGAGGACTGAGGACAACTACGTCTATCTGCTCCGTTGCAGTCTAATTCCTGGAAAGATTTTGACTCAAGCGTTGGCTTCCATGTCCGGATGGTGGGTTTTTGCTTCCTTTTGTTCAGCCTCGTCTCTCTGGCTGGGTCTCCTGAGACAGTTGAAAGGGAAGTCAATAGGAGCAGTGGCTGGGAAGGCTGGGTGTAACCATAAGCTGCGTTATTAGGATGTTCAGATATAAACAGTAGGAGAAACACTGCCAGAAACAAAAGGCAGTTCCCTGTCTGCTGGAAATATGTACAGCTCTATTTTCAGACTGATGGGAACACAACGTGGGTGCAGTTTAGATAATCACAAGGAGTCCCAGGCTTCGCGGCAGGAACACAAACTTACCCAGATGGGTCTGACATTCCTTCTGAACTTCATTTTCCCGTGCTCCATATGCACAGTAGCTCACCAGAACTTGGGCTGTTGAACACCCATAGTGTCCATGATCCTACGTATTATGGAGGTGCTGTGGACAAAGGCCTAAGTTTGTTCTTTAGCTAAAGAATCATAAATGGAGTCAGAGCCAGAAAGTGGCTTTTTGGTAACTAATTCCTCCAAAAACATGAATATTTAATAGTAGAGTTTCTCTTTCCCTTATTTCCAGCCAAACACAATTTCTGAATGATCTTGAACTCCCCTCTCCTACCCATTTGGGCAGTTGCCAATCCTGTATTTTGCTCATACGAGTTCAAAGATGCCATAGGGCAAAATCTGGAGAGAGGGACTCATAATCATCTTTGTTTTTCTCTTAAAACTCGAATTATTAGTAGTCTCAACACTGTTGTTTCTTCCTTTTCTGTCTCCTAATTCTTCTAACAATCAGAATCTCGCCAAGCCTAGTCTCCAAGCTGGCTAAGAAGAGTGTTAATAGTACAGAGAACCAACGTATCTGTTTATGTGAAAATCTCCATCTTGGAGGTCACCTCTTGGAAAAGAGACTAACAGGAGAACAGGTGTGTTACCGTGTTTGTAGTCAGGGCTTGGTGATGTATCTGAAGGTCCATCTGAAGGCCTGTAGGAAGCACTCTGAAAATGTTTCAAATGTAGCCACGCGGTGTGGCCTTTAAGTTGGCTGTTGGTGTAAGTGAGAAAGAGACAGAGTTGTTGAAGAACAGAACCGAGACTAGGGCAGGTTTATCTGTGACATCAGATTCGGAAACCCAGCAGAAGGAGGAGGAGATGTTTTGTAATCTGGTTTATATCTCCTAAGCGGTTGATCTCTGTAGTAAACGCCACGTGTTTCACACAAGAAGACGGTATGCTGGGTGCTGCTGTCACTGAATATGATGTGGCAGAAAATGCTGAGACCTGTTTTGACATTCTTTCCACACTCGGTGTGCATGGAGTTTGCCCTCTGGTTAGTGGCATTGACCATGATTGGTAGTATCTGGCCCAGAGTTCCAGCTCTGCCCCTCACTATGTGGGCCCCTTTGACCACTTTTCTCTATTGCTGGCTGCACGGTCACTTTGTTTTATCATTGGGAGGCTACACGTAACATAAAATCTGCCACGTTTAGGTGCACAGTTAGCTTGGTGGCCTGTCACGTTGTTGCGCACCCGTTCCCGCCAGCCGTCTCCAGAACTTTCTCGTCTTTGCAAACAAACTCTCTACCCATTCACCAATAATTCCATGTTTCTCCCTCCCTGCCAGCCCCTGGAAACCACCATTCTATTTTTTTGTCTGTGAGTTCAACGACCCTGGTTACCTCATAGACATGGAATCACAGTGTTTGTCCTTTTCTGACTGGTTTATCTCACTGAGCGTACTGTCTTCAGGGTTCATCCATGCTGTAGCGTGTCGGGGTTCCCTTGCTTTTGAAGGCTGGGTGGTGGTGTTCCATGACGTGTGTAGATCACATGTATGCATTCATCTGCGGATGGACATTCGTTGTTTCCACCTTTTGTCTGTCGTGAGTAATGCTGCTGCGGACACAGGCGTACAAATATCTGTCTGCGTCCCTGCTTTCGATTCTTTTCAGCATATACCCAGAGGTGGAATTGCTGGATTGTATAGCAATTCTCTGTTGAATTTTTGGAAGAACCGCCACACTGCTGCACAGTGACTGCTGCGTTTGACATTCCCACCAGCAGCGCCCGAGGCTCCAGTTTCCCCGCACCCACACCCACACTTGTTATTTTCTCAGTGGCTCCTTGGAGGCGAGGAGGTGATAATAGCCATCCTCACGGGAGCGACGTAGCGTCTCATCATGGTTTTGACTTACGTGCATTTCCCTGATGCACACTCCCTTTTGTGCTGGTGATGTTTGTACGAGTTCAGAAGTAGCAGCTTTCCAAGCTGCTCCGTGCACACACGTGTGTCGTCCCACACGAAGGAACGCTGCCTTCGGAGTGTCTCCTCTCTGCGTGTTGGGCCTTGGCTCTCGTGCACATCTTCTCGCCTGTTACCTCAGTGGCAAATGAAGCCAGCATCCAGCCTTTCTCTCGAGATCCCTAACCTTCTTCAACTATTTGAAAGGCGTCTGAACGCCTCAGACTCAGCACAGCCAAATAGAACAGGCAGCAGCATCTTCCTGCCCGCTGGATTTCCCGCTGGTGAAATGGTGGCTTTGGGGCCCTCTGTCTTATTTCTGTGGATTCTGCCCTCCATGCCAGCTTTTTGCTCCTCTGCTTCTGTCTCCAGAGGGCATCTTCCCAGTCCGGATGCACACTGCCGCTAGGCTAGGCCACAGGCTCCTCCTACCACCCCATTTTCTCCATGTTCTTCGAGAGCTATGTTCCTGGCACGGTACCGCTCTGCCTCCCCTGCTGATGTCGTTGGGGGGAGGGTCCGCCCTTGCTCGAGAACAAAGCCTGGTTCACTATGGCCCTATCTCCTGTTCACCTTTCCTCAGTTTATATTTCCGGGAACCTTTGGGCTTTCTGTGCTTCTCAGACATGTCTCAGGAAAAGGTCTGCATGCTGGGTTCCGAGGATATTCTCCAGAACCAATGACTGGACACACACATGCATGTTTCTGGTGAGGGTTCATGGCTTCCCTCAGGTTCGGAAGGAGTCTGTGCCGTAGAAGGCAATGAACTCCAGCTCTGAAGTGTCCTGACTACTTAGCTCGTCTGTTTTTTCCTCATGGCTGGAACTCCCTGCCTCTCCTCCTCTCTCTCTCCTGAGCATACTGTGCTCGCCTTAGAAGGCCCACCTCATATACCACCACCTCTGTTAAGTGTTTCTCACATATCCGAACCAGAAATTATCTTTTGTTATTCTAGGGGCTTCCTCCTTAACCTCTGTGGGTTTCTGGGACTTGTGTCCCTATTGTATTTCATTAACTAAACCGTGTTTCCTGACCTGTGGTCCACAGTTGGTGGAGGTACTCATATCTGCCGTCCTGGGACATGGATGCAAATGTGACCCATGGCATTTTTGTTTAAAAAGAGTTTCTCATACTTTTCAACTGTGAGATGTCCTGTCCTATGCAAAATGTGGACAGGATCATGTCCTACCCGTCTGCCTAAGCTGTGCCTGAACACTGTTTCTTGCCTAGTGGGGGGGGGGGGTCCCCAACATGTTGACCAGGGATGGATCCGCGTGTAGCTGACAGCAAGAGAGCTCGAGGAAGCCTTTTCATGCTAGAATTCCCCATCCTGCCCTGATGAAAAAATCTTGATTCACTTGAAACCTTACTATTTTTCAATATAGATTTTACTTTTAAATGTTTATAAATGAATCTGAATTCAGAAGAGGGAACTGTTTGAAACTGCATCATAGCCAGATTCTCCTACGTGTCCTGTGTCCATGGAGGTGGTGCACCTTATCAGCACCACCAGTTAATGCTCTTCATTAACTGTCAGTGACGGCCACAGGCGCCTAGGCCTAGGCAGAGCCCCCATTAACGGTCAGTGACGGACACAGCCGCCTAGGCCTAGGCAGAGCCCCCATTAACGGTCAGTGACGGACACAGGCGCCTAGGCCTAGGCAGAGCCCCCATTAACGGTCAGTGATGGACCCAGGCGCCTAGGCCTAGGCAGAGCCCCCATTAACAGTCAGTGATGGACCCAGGCGCCTAGGCCTAGGCAGAGCCCCCATTAACTGTCAGTGACGGACACAGGCGCCTAGACCTAGGCAGAGCCCCCATTAATGGTCAGTGACGGACACAGGCACCTAGGCCTAGTCAGAGCCCCCATTAACAGTCAGTGATGGACACAGGTGCCTAGGCCTAGGCAGAGCCCCCATTAATGGTCAGTGACGGACACAGGCGCCTAGGCCTAGGCAGAGCCCCCATTAACGGTCAGTGATGGACCCAGGCACCTAAGCCTAGGCAGAGCCCCCATTAACGGTCAGTGACGGACACAGGTGCCTAGGCCTAGGCAGAGCCCCCATTAACGGTCAGTGATGGACACAGGCGCCTAGGCCTAGGCAGAGCCCCCATTAATGGTCAGTGATGGACACAGGCGCCTAGGCAGAGCCCCCATTAACGGTCAGTGACGGGCACAGGCGCCTAGGCCTAGGCAGAGCCCCCATTAACGGTCAGTGATGGACACAGGCGCCTAGGCCTAGACAGAGCCCCCATTAACGGTCAGTGATGGACACAGGCGCCTAGGCCTATGCAGAGTCCTCCCCCTTCCCCCCCCACCCCCCCCACCCCCGACACAGAGAACATTTCTCTCAATTACAGCATCCTGAATTTCAAACACTTGGCACCCACTGTCCCATGCGTTGTTTCTTTTTGGTAATACTTTTATTTTCTAAATATACTTGCCTAAAATAAACAGTGACTGTTTTCCAGCTAAATCTTCTCCAGGGATCTGAAATGCACTTGGCCAGATCTTTTCCAGTTTAGTATTGTTATTAAAACTTGTTTAAACAGTTGTTGAGTTCCAAGGCAAAGAAAAAAGTAACAAGCGGTACCCATGGACTCGGGGAAAGAGAGCTGGATGGAAGCAGGGAGAACGCCCTCCCGGCTTCTAAATACTGAACTCACTGGGTGGAGTCACTTCACCTCCTTTGGCCTCACTTGTGTTTGTTTACGGATCTGGTAAAGGCAGGCGGAGTGAGAATCCTGAAGGCTCTCCTCGCTGTTCTCTGTAAAATCATGGAGGATAATGAACTCAAAGATTATTCATTAAGCATCCCCCACGAACCATGCCCTTGCTTCTTGGCACTTCCCTCCCCAGGGATTAAAGGTGTGTTTCTGTTCTCAAGAAGCTTGGTCTCTGGAGCAGGTGCAGTCACCAGTAACAGTGCAGTCCACACGCAAAGATACTCTCCCCAAATCTAGCCTCGCCGAGTGTGTGTGGCCTCCTCTCCCAAATGGCATCGTGCCTCGTTGTGCGGCAGGAGAAAGGTCATGTCTAGCTGACAGTTATTTTATAAACTGTAAAGTGCCCTGAATCTAGAGAGATAAACACATGTTTCACAGCTTTCATTCTGATCTCACCTGTCCTGTGAAAACCTGCTCTTTGCAGAGTCACGAGAAACCTCACAGTTACCCAGTCCAGTAACTTCTTTTTTTTTCTTTCTTTTTTTTTTTTTTTTAATCTGTTTTGACTTCTCTGCAGTGGTTGGCACCACGGACCTACCTTCTGTTTTCTGCCCTCTGCTTCCTTAACTCCTGTGAAACTAGGCTCCCTGAATTCTTCTGCTTCTACCAGGGCGTGGCAGTCTCTGACTTCCCCACTCTGTGTTGTGCAATGCCTTGTGTGGAGCAGAAGAATGGCAGAACATCGTTGCTCTGGCCCCATGTCTCTGCTGTGTCATTGGTGACCTAGTCAGAAATGCATGCAGCACGCAAAATACGGCTCCTCCTTCCAGTGGTCCGCTCGCTCGGGCTCTCATTCCTGCTGGTGACAGCACACATTTAATGCCTGCTGTGTGCGAGGAGCTTAGGAAGTGAACATTTTCATGTGTCTCTCTCATAAACTGGGCGTCCTTTCAGGACACACTCTTTACTACTTCTGCTTTTAAGGCTTCACGTAGAATTTGATACATAGAAGGTATTTAAATACTTTTTTTTTTTTTTTTTGCTTTAAATAAGGAGGGAGACAAACCTGAGGGTGAAGAGCATTCCATCTTCAGACTGTCTTCCGTTCCTAGAAAGTAACCAACAGATTAAAATACATTTTCCATTTAAAAAACAAATACTCCCATGAGACACTACTTCTCACCTGCTAGGATGGCTGCAATCAGATGGACAAGAATCATAACCAGCGTGGGCACGGATGCGGAGAAAGAAAACAGCCATACGTTGCTGGCAGGGACATCACATGATGCAGCCACTTTGGAAAAGTCTGGCAGTTCCTAAGAATGTCTAATATAAAGGTTATCATGTGACCCAGCAGTTTCACTCATTAGGTATAAACCCAGGAGAAATGAAAACACGTGCAAACAAAAACTTGTATGAGGATTTTCATAGCATTATTCCAAACAGCCAGAGAGTGAAAACAACCCAAATGCCCGTCAGTTGAAGAATGAATGAATGAATGAATAGAATTAAGGCATCCCCACACAGTGGAATATTATCTAGTAGTAAAAAGAATGAAGTACTGTTGCTACGACATAGGAAAACCTTGAAAACACTTTGCTAAGTGAAGGAAGCCAGTCACAAAAGATCACGTAATGCATGATGCCATTTATGTGAAGCGTTCAGAGTAGGCAAATCCATGGAGACAGAAAGTGGATTCATGATTGCTCAGAACTGGGAAATGGAGGTCAGGGTGGGGTTTGAATACTAATGGATACGGTGTCTTCTTGGCATGATGAAAATATTCTAAACTTAATGATGATGGTTACAGCAGGTCTGCAAATACCCTAAACCACTGATTCATAGACTTAGACGGGTGAGTTTTAGAGTATATGAATTACACTTCAGTAAAGATGTTAAAATGCCAAATTACACCCCAACCCCCCCCCCCCCCAACACACACATACATACACACACTCCCACTCAGTGCACTGTGGTATGTATCCTGGTTTTGATCCTGGAACAGAAAAGAACGTTAATGGAAACAGAAATAGAATCCAAATCAAGTCCAGGATTTAGTTAATGGTAATGTACCAATGTTGGTGTCTTACTGTTGATGAAGGCACCAGGGTTTCATAGGATGTTAACATTGGAGATACTGGTGAGAGAGGGTACATGAGAACTCTGGGCTATCTTTGTAACTTTTCTGTCAACTTAAAGTTACTACAAAATAGAAGGCTTTCCAGAATCAATTGTAAAAACCAAAAAGTAATTTGTAAAAAACATTTGGGAAACAACAGAAAAGTTAAAATAAATATTGTCTCTCTGTGTTCATTCAGGCATAATCATTCAATGAAAAAACTGAATCAGATTAAGGTTTTTCACCACATAGGTGTGATCATATCAAGAGACTTCTGCCTGCCCCTGTGTTTAAGTGTTTTTGATACTATTTAATATATACTACTTGTCAAAACTGATAGGTCTGAGATTTTACCCTACTCTCAAGCTCCCAAGTTAGTCTGACAGTTTCATGGCTGCTGCCTGAAGTCACAGGACTTCCTGGGTCAGGGACAAAGGGGTTTATTACTCATTGCACAAAAAGCACCATGAGCATCAGTTTCTTGTTGGTTCCTCTTGCTTCCCAAGTTCCCCAGGGACAGCCCAGAGGGGGTCCCACGTCACAGCCAAGAAACCCCACTCTTAGGAAACTTCAGTCCTTATAATGGGCAATGAGCCTGCCTGATCTTTGCCCTTGACTGAGACATTGTCTTTGTTATGCTGGACAGTAGACAGACCTGCCCTTGCTTCAGAAACAAACAATATCTCTATCTTCCAGAGTTGTTTGATATACACATTTTTGAAAAGATAATTTAGAGCAAAAGGACAATCAATGCCTTTGCTCACAAGACATGGAGAGCTAGGAGAGACCCATGAAGAATGTTCTTCCAACATTAACATGTTCTCACCACTGTTATTTCAGAAATTAGTGTATTCAGTTAGAGATTTGATTTCGTCTTAATTTCATTGTTTCAGTATTTATTACATTATTTAATTTTTTTTTTAACGTTTATTTATTTTTGAGACAGAGACAGAGCATGAACGGGGGAGGGGCAGAGAGAGAGGGAGACACAGAATCAGAAGCAGGCTCCAGGCTCTGAGCCATCAGCCCAGAGCCCGATGTGGGGCTCGAACTCAGACCATGAGATCGTGACCTGAGCCGAAGTCGGACGCCTAACCGACCGAGCCACCCAGGCGCCCCACATTATTTTAAATAAATATTTTAATATTTTATTTTTATTATTAAAACACGATTTTAAATAAACATGTTGTTTATATTATATACTATTACTACATCATGAACTGCTTATGTATATTATGTTATTTTACAAATTGTTTAACTTTTTATAGCATGCAAACCTAAAAGGACATGAAAAGTATAGTCAGTCCCTTACATATTGAAGGCAAAGAATGTCCAGTTTACTCAGTGGCCACGGAGTTGAAAAGGCAATGAAAAATATTCTGAGATGTAGAGTTTTAGCAAAGTCTCCTAAAATGTCGGCTGAAGTTAGTGAAGGTCACAGAAGGAGAACACAATGTCATGACAATTCAGAGCAGCGTATTCTTCACTACTTTAAAGGATCTTCTCAGCTTTTTTGCTTCTGTTAATTATTCAAATTTGTGCTGTATTCCTGCAATCTTTTCCTATTTGGGGAATGAAAAGAGGAAAAGCAATTTTTTTTTTTCTCTTTCAGCCTCAAAATCTAGCTTTCTACTGAAGTATAGTAGTTCTGGACTCTTGTTTCTACTGTTAGCAGAGAAACATTTCACTCTGGTGAAATTTGGCTCATTTCAAATGAGATGTAGTTTTCAGTAAAGAAATCCTGCTCTGAATGAATGATTTTTTTTTTTTTTTTAAGAAAATTTGCTGTTTGATTTCTTTGAAAGGTATGGGTAGGGTTTGTTAAAGTTACTGAATTTGAGGTTACTTCCTTATTGGGCACACTCAAATTACATTTTAAAGGACCTACTTTGCATAATCCCAGGGAACCAGCAGAAGATCGGTTTCCATTTCAGATCACTGTGAAATTTTTGGCATGGGTTTGTAACATACCAGGAACCAAAACATGCATGGCCCCTGGTCCCTGCCTCCTGTCCTCTCTCTAACGGTGAGATAGTCAAAAGGAGCAAATGATTTGCTGTTTTGTTTCATGTAGATCTAGGTTTGCAAGAAGCTTATTAATTCCTTGCATTTCTTGTTGGTCAAACAGTTGGTTTGACAGAACGTCCTGGAGCTTTCTGCCTTATCCCATGTGGCATATTTGATGATACTGTTCTCTCATCCCTTCGTGGGATGAACTTGGCCATGACAACTTGACCTTTTTTCTACGTTGCTGGATTCGGTATCTTAATATTTGTTCAGGATTTTGCATCTGTGTTCCTAAGGGATACTGATGTACGTTTTCTTATAATATCTTTGTCTAGTTTTGGTGGCAGTGTGATGCTGGACTCATAGAAACAAGCTGTACATAGTTCCTGCCTCCTGTATTTTGTAGAAGAGTTTGTGTAGAATTGGCATTATTTCTTCCTTCAGTGTTTGGTGGCATTCACCACTGAAACCATCTGGGCCTGAAGATTTCATTATAGGAAGGTTTTTAACTAAATTCAATGTCTTTAAAAGAATAAGGGTATTCAGATTATCTTTATCTTCTTGAGTGAATTTTGGTAGTTTGTGTCCTCCATGAAATGTTTCCATTTCATCTGACTTGTGAATCTGTTACAGTAACGTTGTGCATAATATCCCTTTGTTATCCTTTTGGTATCTGTTGGAACTGTGATGATGACTTCTTTAATTCCTGATACTGGCAGTTTGTAACTTTTGGTCTTGGTCAGTCTAGCTAGAGCTTTACTGATCTAGGGAACCAGGTTATGGTTTCATTGACTTTATTTTTTGTTTTCCATTTCATTGAGACCCGTTTTTCTAGTTTCTTAGAAGCTTAGATCTTTGATTTGAGACCTCTCTTTTCTAATATAGGCACTTAATGTTATAAATTTTGCTCTAAATCCTGTTTTAGCTGTATCTCACAAATTTTTATATGCGATGTTTGAATTTTTCAGTTGGAGATGTTTTCTAATATTTAATATATAATAATTCCTAAAGATCTCTTCTTTGATTCATGGATTTTTTAACAGGTTTTTTTGTGTGTTTTTGTCTTGTTTTGTTTTTTAAATCTTTGTGGTTTTTCCAGGTAACTTCTCATTTTGGTTTCTGATTTTGATACTCTTGTGGACAGAGCGCATGTGTAGTATGATTTTAATCTTCAATTTGAGATTTCTTTTATGCCACTGAATATGGTCTGTTGTGGTGAACATTCCGTGTGTACTTGAATGTGTGTCCTGCTGCCTTTGGGTGAATTGCTCCACATTTGCTGGTTAGCTCAAACTGCTTGGTAACGTTTTTCAAGTTTTCTGTATCTTTGTTGATTTTGTGTTTACTTCTTTTATCAGTTATGGGGGAGACGACTTTTGAAATCTGTCACGGTAATTTCATACTATCTTAAATGTAATGAAAGTAGATGGTTATGATGCTAATAAGATGGCTGAGCATTGTAAAGGCTGTTTTTTTTAAAAAAATATTTTAAGGGAGTCTTCTCTTCTTAATATGCTTTAGATTCATGTAGACTTGTATTCCATCGCCAGTGCTGTCATAATGACCTCAGCAACTCCGCTGAGCCTAGTTATTCTTTGGGTACAGATAATACAGACTTCTCGCAGCTCTTGTGGGGATTTAGATAATGTACATAGAATCCTAACCTGATACCCAGTGGATAGTAAATCTTGAAGAAACAGAAATTATTTTTGTGTGTTTTTAACTTGTAAATGAAGAGATCAAATATGTATTGTAATCTGCGATGCATTTCGTGTTACTTATTATCACTGTGTTACATATTAAATGTATTATTCTTATATTATTTCACCCTCGGCCTGCACCAGGCCTTCCTCCTTGTGTGTCTTTTTCCTGTTGCTTTTACTGACGGTCTCCCTAGAGCCTTAGTGGAGTAGGGCATGCCTTGATTGTGTTGTGAAAGGGTTTTTTTTTTTTTCCTTCCTATAATTTTACCTACTGTATCATAAAGTATTAAAGAAAAAAGCAGGAGTGTTGGTACAGTAGATATGCTTGCAGCAGCCATCACATCATCCCACATTGCTTCACTGTCTGAACGTCGATCTGTTTCTCTTTCCTTCAGATAAACCGGGAAAGCTGGTGTACAATACAGCCGTGCCCTGATGCAGCGTCTCTCTTGGCTCCCACACAGAGCCCAGGTGAGCCGGGGTTTTCCAGCTTCCAGTTGCGTGAATAACTGTATCTAAAAACGTCCATTTCCTAGCTCTGGAGCCCCCCTCTAATTCCCAGAGGGTTTTCGGAGGTCTGTCCTTCCTGACCAGGCCATACAGTAAGTCAGAAGAAGGGGGTAAGAGCAGTTTGGGTCTGTAGGCGTTTTTGTTCCCCCCTGAGAATGAGTAGTGTCATGTAATTACCTAAGTTTCATTTTAGTGGTAAGTCTTCACGTGTAGGCTTTATGACTTACTGATTCTGTGAAGGCGTCTCTGCTGTGTGCGTACATATGATCGTGGTTTCTCAATCCGATAACAGCTGTAAATACTTATTAAGAACTAAACCGGAGAGCCCTCAGTTTTAGCTGCGCATTGAAATTCTCTGGGGGGCTTTAGGAATACGCTGCTGCCCGGGTCCCGCTCCCAGACGTCCTGATTTAGTTGGGCCTGGGGTGTGAGCCGGGCCTCAGAAGCTTTGAAAGCTCCCTTGGCGAGTCCACTGCGCAGCCAGGGTCGAGAACCATCAGCTTTGGAAGTACTGTCGGCAGTTGAGGTATCAGTCACAGCAGGTGAGGGTCAGCTGCCGACACCTGGCTTGTCTGAGGCACAGCGCGTGGCTTGTGGTAGGAGGCCCCACCTTCTACCCAGTGTAGCCACTGATTCACAGTGAAGTGAGGGATGTTGCCCAGTGTCTGTGCTCCCTGTGGTCTCCCATCTGTACAGCACTGCTAGCTTTCCTCAGTGGGTGGTGTTGAAGGACGTGGCGCCTCTACGTCAGTCCCTGTGCCTGTTGCAGAGCTGCCACGTGAACGTCATTTGGTCTCCTGAGTCGACCTGACTCAACAGCACCTTTGTTTACCTTCACAAGTTTTACTGACCTGCTGTAAAACTTACCGAGTCCCCATCGACTGGTCTTTGTAGAAACAGTTTAGCTGGGGGTGTCTCGCATAGTACTAAATTGAAAGGCACACTGTCCACATCCTAGGTCTCCCAAGAGTTTTCCTCCGGATTCTCAGCTCTGACTTCACTCCAAAGGAAATGTTGGAGACAAATACGAAAAGTGTTTTTTCTCCAGTTTTGTCTCAGATGGTCGTGTTCAGAGTCCCTGCCTGTTACAAGATTGACCCTATTCACAGACTTAGCTGACACTTCCCTCGCCCAGCCCCCCTAGAATCTTGTACTTAAAAGTATACTACTCACCATATCTTGGGCTATTGTGGGCATTTTCCAGAAGTGTCATTACTCCCAACCATCCAAACAGCAGAGCTCTCTGCCGTGGAAGGGTTAAATGAGGCTGTCTGACAACTTGAGTGTTCACAAGGAGTTTCTTCACACACTAGAGTTTAATTTACTCATTTAAAAAAAATTTTTTTTTTTTTTAACGTTTATTTATTTTTGAGACAGAGAGAGACAGAGCATGAACAGGGGGTCAGAGAGAGGGAGACACAGAATCTGAAACAGGCTCCAGGCTCTGAGCTGTCAGCACAGAGCCCGACGCGGGGCTCGAACTCACGGACCGTGAGATTGTGACCTGAGCCGAAGTCGGACACCTAACCGACCGAGCCACCCAGGCGCCCCTAATTTATTCATTTAAATAAATGAATTTTGAACCCCTGAGCATTTTTCCCAGGACATCATCTTGAATTTTATTGACTCTCCCTGCCCCCCTCCCCACCACACAAACACACTTGGCCTTCTTAGACACTTTTTGACTTCTTAGAGTCTTTTTAAATCTCACTGTAGCAAAATCTGAGATCTGGATTGTGCTTTGAAACTTCAGACCTGAGGTTTTGATTTTAGGTAAATTGTTTGGTGAATTCTAGGTACTTTGGATCTTAGAGATTTCCTTTAATTATAAACACAGTTCAAGAGATCAATAGTGTAAAAACCAAAGAAGATAATATGTTTTAAAATCACTTTGGATATTCTTCAACTCTGGATAAATACAAATTTATTTAGCTACGAATAAATACAAATGCATTACGATTAGCATGGTTCAGCAAATGCGAGTGGGCGCTGCTGGTAGGCTTTCCTCCCTTTCCCTACTGTAATTTGTTTGCCTATATAATTTTGAACCCAAATGAGTAGGGAACATCTTAAAAATGACACGTTTTGCTAGCTTTTAAAGAAGCTAATGTCTCAGGATATGGAAGTTTATAGGCAGAATTATGTATGAGTCATAAAATAGGACTGGCTCACCTCAAGGTAATGTCCGTCCTGGATGCTTGTTACATCACTCAGTATGGGTTAGTGAAGCCTTAACTTCATTAGGTGTGTTTATCACAGGCCTGCTGGGTGCTGAGGGGCAGAGTCGTGGCTACTATTTGTATAAATTATTTCTAACTGTCACTACAGCTATTTGAGGGAGGTACAGTCATCCCATTTGATTGGTATGGCAATGGAGACTTAAGGGGTTAAATGACTTCTTGCCTGGGATTTTTGTACTAAAAGTAAGCAGACCTGGCTCTAAGGCAGATACATGTGACTCTCAAACCAGCCAGCGTTCATTGTTCTTGCGTATACCTTCACGTGTTACTACTCCACATTATTCGTTAGGAGAGGGCGTGTGAGAAGACATACGGCACAGGGGGTAGATTGGCTTTGCCTTTAGGGCCCCCCTCTGTTTGTGGGGTGGCATAATGGCTTATGGTCATTTTCTCCCCCTAATCCCTTGTTTTCATACCCTTCCCCACCTCACTCCCCAACTCAACAGTCAGGATTGTATCACACAGCAGAGTCTTATCCCAGCTCGATTTGTGCTCCCTTGTAGTGCTGGCTCGGATTTATTTTCTGGGTGAACTCTTCCTACCAGGGCCGAATCTGGATATTCCCCGTGAATTTTCCATTAGAGTGTCTCAAGTTGGTTTGTTTTCCAGTCTGGAATGTGGACGTGGTCTATTTGACTGCCCGCTGGAGAGTCGGCAGCTCAGCATAGTTGCTGTGACAGCCCTTTCTTTTCTTGGCCAGCCCCCTGGTTTCCCCTCAACCATGAAGTGGAGTTTTTGATTTTTCCAAGTGGGGAAAGAGGGAGAAGTAGAAAGGTTACACCCACTTACTCCGCCTAAGCTTGTCCATACTCTCCAAAATGGGGGGGGGGGGGGGGTTGGGTCGAGAATACCCATGATTCCAAGTCTTGTAGAGACAGGGCCTATTCCCACTGAACTAAAGACTCAGAAATAGCTTGGACCAAGATTGAAATGGATTAAGGTCATTTTTTTTCTTCAACTGAAACATTCTGAGATTTATCTGTGGATCCTGTAGCATCATTTGTGTATTTCTGTATTGAAATTGTCTTCCTAATATGTCCGTTTCTACTACAAAGTTGCATACTATCCCCCTACCACCACCGTGCAGGCGCGCGCGCTCTCGCTCGCTCTCTCTCTCGCTCTCTCGCTCTCTCTCTCGCTCTCTCTCTCGCTCTCTCTCTCGCTCTCTCTCTCTCTCTAAATGTCTCTTTTTATTTGGATAATCCTCAGTACCTAGTCAAATGCCTTACTAGGAGAAAAGGTAATTTTAGTGACCAGTTTGTGACCTGTATTCCAGTGTGTTGCTCCTTTGACCCTTCCTCTAAGATTCCCAGCTAATTCAGGGCAAATAATTTATTAATGATCAATAATTAGCTAATTGAGATAAGAATAAACATCCTCTTCTGGTTATCCCTCAGCATACATACACATACAATTATTGTCCGAACATGGACTCTGAGAATTAAGAGAGACACTGGGGGTTATCTGATGTCCAATTTCCTTTCTATGTGTACATCTTTTCTGAAACCTCTTGACAAAGTCATTCAGCCTTTGTGCCACCCCTTCTGGTGGAGTGACAGTCATTACTTTATGAAGCTGCTAACCCATTGCCCAGAAGCCTAGAGTTAAAGCTCTGTGGCTTCCACTCAGTGGGCTTTTTGTTCTACCTCTGGAACAGCAAAGAACAGATCTGCAACTGCCCTCAGACTCATTTTTTCCAGCTCCTGTGCAAGCCACATGTATATCAAGGGTTTCCACTGGCGTGACCTCATTACCATGCGTGCATTTCTGTCTATCAGTGTTTTTTATTTTTATTTTTTTTAGAGAGAGCTCATGAGTGGAGAGGGAGAGGAGAGAGAGAATCCCAAGCAGGCTAAGTGCTCAGCCCGGGGCCTGATGCAGGGCTCAATCCCATGAACCTGGGATCATGACCCAAAATGAAATCAAGAGCCAGACACTCAACACTCAGTGACCCAGGCGCCTCATATCAGTTCTTTATCTAAATGTTACCTAGGACATGGCGCCTGGGTGGCTCAGTCGGTTAAGCACCCGGCTTCAGCTCAGGTCATGATCTCCCCGTATTGAGTTTGAGCCCCGTGTCGGACTCTGTGCTGATAGCTCAGAGCCTGGAGCCTGCTTCAGATCCTGTGTCTCCCTCCCTTCCTCCCTGCCCCGCCCCCCCGTCCCTCCCCAGCTCATGCGTTGTCTCTCTCTCTCTCTCTCAAAAATAAACATACATTAGAAGATAAATAAAAATAAATGTTACCTAGAAACAAACAATCCTGTCGGTGAGTTCTAGCTGTCACATAGTGGCAGGACTGTTTCCATTTTGGACTTGGGTATACTGTCTGTTCATAGAGTCTAAAACCGTTGTGGGTTTTTTTGGTTTTGCTTTCACCTTGTATTGTCAACTCCTCTTGAATCTGCCTCCAACCAAAACCTCCAGGTAGCGTTCTCATGAACTGCTAGGTAGTCAGCTCGTCTACTATGTCCCTCATCACCTAGTATCAGCTGCAGGGTTGATACGTGTCTGACTGAATCACACAGAAAAGTGCTAACCACAATGGAGATACCACACTCTCCAGACTACTTAAAGGAGGTTGATACCTACCTATTAATTGACTTTCTTTTGGGCTTTTGGTTTTACCACATACATATGTGTTTAATTCTGTTGCTACCAGGTCATATTTTGTTTACAGAATTAATAGGAGAGAATGGGTTAAATACCTTGCTAATTTCAATATACTAAGTCTTGAGAATTCCTTGATAGACAGTATAATATTTCTGTCAGGGCCTCCTTCCTCTGGTTTACCAGAGTCCCTGTGCTAATTATTGAACTGAAGACAGATTCTACATGATACATTTTTCTTCATTAGTGTATTTCCCCTCTCCCCAGTGTCATCTGTTTAAGGTAGAAAAATAATTATATTTCTTTTCTTACTCAACAGAACCCATAAGTGTAATACGCTGATATTTATGTTAGATATGCTCCCCCTTTGTCTTTTATCCCAATATTTGATAAGTAACAAGTTTCCAGAAAGAACTTACGTCTTAGAAATTGGCCATAAACCCTATCTCATAGTTTCCTAATAAAGGACTTCTGATTTTGATAGCGAAAGAAAATACTCTCTAATTACCAAAAGGAAAAGATTGCCACTTAAATATCTAATACAGATGGAATTGTGGTTCTAAATTACCATTTTATCTTTTTGTACCTTTTGTTTACATGGGAAATTCATGGTTGTCCTGTAGTAATGATCACCCTAGAATTGGAATAACCAGAGTTGAAAGCTACTAATTTGACTGTGTCCTTTATAGCTTCTTACTACTGGGGGAACAGAGAGGTTAGTTGGTTGACTTAAAAGGCTACTTGCTGGAATGAAAAGAAAGTAAAAAATATATTTTTTTTTTTTTTTTACGTATTGGTTGAATACATTTTCTATTCAGGATGTGACAGCTTCTTGGATGTTGGACTGGCCAGAGAGTGTGCCTCAAAACCAGGTGTGCTCAAACGAGAATCCGGAAGTGACTCTGACCTCTTTCAGTCACCCAGCGAAGAAGTGGACAGCATCATCTTCTCCAAGGTACTGTCTGCCTCGGTGTGCAACTCGTGCTGGTCGGTAGTGACCCCGCTGACGGTACTGAGCGTCTCCCCCACTCTGTATGATCATAGACAAGTGTTAAGTCCTCCCTTCTGGAGAAGGGAGCTCCAGCTTGCTGGGACTTAGAAAAAGGCATTGGCCATTTTATCTTATGTAGAATCGTAGTTGGTTACATGAAGGTTTTAAAGCCTAAAGAAATGGAAGCTCCTTTGGTGTGAATTAAATCAGACGACAGTGAATTCTTCTCAGTGGGCAGAAAGGGACCACAGCTAAGACTGCAACACGTCATGTGTGTAAACCAACCATAGAGTCATTTCTGATTAATGTGTTTAGGCTTGAAGCTCGCTGCTGAGCTTGCTGATGTCACCCCTCCTCATCTAGCTGCTTAATTGAACTTTCTAGATCTCTGCGAGGGAACCCAGACTGTCTTCTCCCCAGTGGAAAGCCAAGCCCATGCTCATGAGTCACCTTGCGTTTTCATTTAATTTGAGGCTCTCTGAGGGGGTGGGGGATGGGGGCGGTTTGCTTTCTTTTGCTTATGTTTGTAGCTAGTTGCAGCGAGTTCTGTTTTGTCTCCTGAGAAGAATCTCGGGCTTTCCCACAGCAGAATCAGCAAGTGGTTCTCAGTCACACGCCATGCGTGGTTGTCTCCATCGCGAGGGGGCGGCGGGGCACAAACAAGGCAGCTGTGAAGACGCCTTTATGAAGGCTTAATGAGGACCCTGCAGAAGGGACCAGAGCAGTGGTGTTAGTGGGTGATGAGCTTCTCCAGCACGGTGTGAGGATGCTGTGTCTAAAAGTCACGGTAGAGACTTGGCATTCTGGAATTCCGGGCTGGAACGTAGTTAAAGCCTCTGTGGAGGTACCTTCAGCTGCTTTTGTTTCATTTTTGTCCAGGGGCTCTCTCGTGGTCACTTGGCCTCCCCTCTTTTCTACCTTCTTCTTTTACCTTGTGTGCACTGTCTCCCAGAGGTCCTTGGAAAACTGTGCAGAACTGCAGGATTCCTGTTGTTCTTAATCCTAGCAAGTGGATTCAGTGGGTTCTGTAAAGTAAAAAATGCACACTGGGAAGATCTGTCCTACTCTGAAGCTCTCTAGGAAATGATGGTGTTTTTTGTTTTTTTGATTTTTGTTTTGGAAATAACAGAATTTGGGTAATTTCCACTGTGATTTTGAGGTTTTCATTGTAAGGACTTCTGAATCGTCCCTACCCCCAAGGGGAATACCATTCTGAAGGGACGTGTCTCTCAAAATAGATCACTTTTGTCTTGGGTAGACAGATGAGGTAATATTTCTAAGTTCTAGCTTTAAAATCGAATCACTGACAGTTACTGAAACGGGGTCATGGATACATTCGGATTTGTTAAACATTTATGTGTGCTTGAAATTTTTCATGGTCAAAAGTTATTTTGAAATTGCAAAGTCTTTATTAAGAAATACTTGTCGGGGCGCCTGGGTGGCGCAGTCGGTTAAGCGTCCGACTTCAGCCAGGTCACGATCTCGCGGTCCGTGAGTTCGAGCCCCACGTCAGGCTCTGGGCTGATGGCCCGGAGCCTGGAGCCTGTTTCCGATTCTGTGTCTCCCTCTCTCTCTGCCCCTCCCCCGTTCATGCTCTGTCTCTCTCTGTCCCAAAAATAAATAAAAAACGTTGGAAAAAAAAAAATTAAAAAAAAAAAAGAAATACTTGTCACTCCCCTCCTGGGCATATGCCAGCTTGTCCCTGGGTGTTACCAGCTCTGCAGAATGATAGTTCTTTCTGGTCACTAAACCGAGTGATTTCCCTAGCTAAAGAGAATTCAGATTTCCTGTGTTTTGCCTTCTTCTTCAGACTGCCAAAAGCATTTACGAGATTGTTCATATGAATGGCCACTGCTAGATTTGGCAGCTTTTTCAGGATGACTAGACAGATAAGATTGTTAAAAGCTGAAGCGTGCTCCCCAAATCGGCTTTTACCCACATTGCATCCCCGAGTGCCTCGGAAAAATCAGAAATGGCAGACGCACGGCCGTCTCTTCACGCACGCGTGAGAATGTCTCATGGTCTGGGGAGAGGTCTGGAAGGTTCTTCGTCTTAGTTGTCTCCACTTGACCAAAGTTGTTTGTGACCAGGAGAGGTTTTGCAGTAACTGTCTTGTCCAGCATTCATAAAACCAAGGGTTTGCATATGCAAGGAAAAGGAGAGAGGCAGGCTAATACTTAACAAAGTGATTGCGCGTCACTGAACTGAATGTTTTATATATGTGATCCCATTTCCGCTCCCAGAAGCCCTGCGGGGTGGGTGGTTTTAATCTCATGGAACTCCTAAGAAAATCCGGGCTCTGATTGGTCAACAAGTGTAGTCCAAATTACTCAGCTGCTAAGTAACAGAATGGAGACTTGTACGTAGGCCTCACTCTCAAATGTTTCCTTTTTGTTATTTTGCTCTCAATCTCTGAACACCTCCTTTAATAGCCAGTGATTTATTTCTTTTTAATGTTTATTTTTGAGAGAGAGAGAGAGAGCACGTGAGTGGGGGAGAGGGGCAGAGAGAGAAGGCGACAAAAGGCTCTCTGACAGCAGAGAGCCCAGTGTGGGGCTTGAACTCAGGAACCATGAGATCATGACCTGAGCCAGAGTCGGACACTCAACTGACTGAGCCACCCAGGCACCCAAATAGCCAGTGATTTACGCAGAAGCAGAGTGATGGCAGACAGGCCATCAGCAGCCTCCTTCACCGTCTTCCTCAGTGGACAGCCACACAGTGCACACTGTGAAACATCACCCCGTCCTAGAATTCCTTCCCCTCGCCCTTCTCGAAAAAATCCTCCCTGGGCAACGCATTGCAGCATGCTTTTCTGTGCACTATGAGTGATGCGTTAGGTCACTTCCTGCAGCCATTTGTGTGACTCTGACCTCACAGAGGTCTCTAGCAGCCTGCAATGCTTGTCACAAACTTTCCGCCTTAACTTTCTATGCCCATTCGATAAGCCTTCTCGTAAAGAGGACTGTTTGGTGAGTGTTAGGAGCTTTGTGATTACTCTTAGGAATATTTCCTGAAGTCTTCCTTCTATAGAGCAACAGCATAACATTTAGATTTTTTTTTTAAAGTAAGAAGAAATCCTGGGATTTTTCTGGACACTAGCTAAGAAAGAGAGATTATAAAATACACAATCTAGGCCACCCTGTTATCCAGAAGGTTAATTGAAATCCACAAACATACTGGTAGTTGCTGCCTCTTTTCCCTAAGAGGTTTAGATAAAATGCTTACACCTTGTTTTATTTATATTCAGGTTATAAAATGTATCCACAATTAAGAAAATCAGAGTAACTCCCCTAAGATGCTAAACCTTAAGGGAATATTCTTGCCTTCATGTGCTATATAGTTTGCTCTCAAGTATTGATCACCAAGCCGAAAATTAACCTTCCAGGGATAAAAGTAGGTATACCTACAGAATCCAAATTAGAAAAACTATTCTTGTTTATGCACAAGTTATTGTAAGTTCAGGACTGTGGAACAGCTTGCTGTCTCATGCTTAAGGTTCTTAGCTAAATTATTGCACGTAGCAGCACTTGGGTGGCTCAGTTGGTTAAGCGTCTGACTCTTGATCTCAGGGTCGTCAGTTCAAGCCCTGCTTTGGGCTCCATGCTTGGTGTGAAGCCTGATGGATGGACGGACAGACAGACATAAACAGTTGGCACATAGTAGATATTTAAAATGTGAGCTGCTATTTTCCAAGGCACATGGGCAGAGTGCCTTATATGTGATACAGACAACAGTTTACAAATATTTAATAAATAAATTATTAAAAATTAAAGGACTAGTATTTTGACAGTATGAAACAGAATCCCTTCAGGTGTAGTAATAAGATATATAAAGTGTGTAGTTGTTTTTATATTTATACATTCATATGTTATATAATATTTATCCCTCTCTATATATCTGTGTATCACCTATGTAGTGTGAATTTTGGTTAAGAGAGCCAGTCAGGCATTTCCCCTCCTCCCCCCCCCCCCCCAGCATTTTATTGAGAAAATTCTGAAATATGCAGGACAGTTGGAAGAGCTCGGCAGTGACTGCCTACCAGCCTGGCTCTCCCGTTAACTTACTATACTTTGTTACACAGCTGTGTATCTGCCCATTGTTTCTCCATCCATCCATCTAATTTTAATTTCTTGGATGTGTTTCTAAATAGGTTACAGATATCAGTCTACTTTTACCCCTAAATACTTAGAATTCTGTATGTGTTTATAGAGTTGTTGTTTGCTGGGGTTTTTTACATAAAATTTACACACAGTGAAATGTAGTGTGAAGGTTATTATTCAGTGACTTTCCCAGTATTATTGAGTTACAATTGACAAAAACTATACATATTTAAAGCACACAAGATGATGTTTCAATAGACATATACATCGTGAAATGCTTACCACAGTCAGGCCAGTGTATCTGTCACCTCAGAGTTACCTTTTTGTGTGTGTGTGGTAAGAACACTTGAGACTTAACTTTCCTCGCAAATGTCAAGTACATAGTACATAGTATCTGTAGTCATCATGCTGTACCTTAGGTCTCCGGAATTTATTCACCTCATAATTTTAGGTAAACTTTGTTCACTTTAGGTAACCTCTCTACATTTCCCCTACCCTCCAGCCCCCGGGTAACCATCATTCTGGCTGTTTGCCATTCTTAGATTCCATATAGAAGCGAGGTCATGTCATTCTCTGGCTTATTTCACTGAGGCTGATGCCTTCAGGGTCCATTCATGTTGTTGCAAATGGCAGGATTTCCTTCTATTTTAACTCTGAGTAATATTTCCATTCCTTATTCATCCGTGTGTGGACACTTAAGATGTTTACATGTCTTGGTTGCTGTGAATAACGCCGCTATGGACGTGGGGGTGCAGATAGGTCTTCAAGATGGCGGCTTTATTTCCTGTGGACACCCACCTAGACGTGGGATATTGCTGGATTATATAGAGAGTTCTACTTTTAAGTTTTTGAGGGACCGACATACTGTTTTCCATAATAGCTGTGCCTCAGTGACTCTTGATAAATTCATTTATCTTTGTAACCCAAACCCCCATATGGATAAGGCTATTACCATTTCTTTGGAAAGTTTTCTCATGCCCCTCCTCCATCTGTCTCCTCTCCAACCCCCAGAGGCAACAACTGTTCTAATTTTTTCCCATCGCAGGTTAGTTTTCCTTATTTCAGAACGTCCTACAAATGGAGTATAAATGTTATTATTTCTGTTGGGTAAATGAGTGGAATTGATGGGCTGATACATCATTTATGGTAGGAAACCTGGTTTAGTTTTATAAGGAATTCCCAGGCCTTTTTCCAAAGTGGTTGTATCATTTTACATCCTCACCAGCAATATATGAGAATTTTAGTTGTTCCATGTTTTTACCAACACATATAATTGTTTTGTTTCAACTTCAGCATTTCTGGCGTGCGCATAAGTGGTAGCTCATTATCGCTTTGACTTGCATTTCCTTGACAACCAGTGATGATATTAAACACATTTTCATGTGTTTATTAGCCACTTAGTTATCTTCCTTTGTGAAGTGTCTGTTCACATTTCTTGCCCATTTAAAAAAAAAAAATGGAGTGTTGTCTTTTTGTTGTTGAGAAGTAGGTATTGTATATGTATCCTGGATACCAGTCCTTTGTTAGATTTATGTTTTGCAAATGTTTTCTTCCGGTATATGGTTTTCCCTCTTCACTTCCATAAACGTGTCTTGATGTACTGAATGTTTAGAGTTTTGATGAAGGGTAATTTATCAATTTTTTTATGGCTTTTGCTCCCTGTGTCCTGTCCTGTTACTGATTGGTCTGCCCCCAGTCAAGATGTTTTCTTTCAGAAGATTTATAGTTTTAGCTTTTACATTTAGGACTGGAGTCCATCTTAATTTTTTAAAACATTTTTGTCATAGCTCTGTAGCATATAATAATAGGACTGAGTCCCAGTTATACTTAGAATCATCTAGAGAGCTTAAAGAAGAAAAAAAATCTGGGCCTTACCCCAGACCAGTTAATTTAGAATCTTATTACATAAGCTCACTGAACCACTGGTTTCTCATCTGTACAATGAGAGTAAGAATACCTACTAAATCAATTTTTTAAATTTTTTTCTTTAAGTTTATTTTAAGAGAGAGACGGTGCGAATGGGGTAGGGGCAGAGAGAGAAGGAGAAAGAAACCCCAAGCAGGTACTGTGCTGCCAGCAGACAGCCCGATCCGGGACTTGAACTCACAAATCCTGAGACCATGATTTGAGCCGAAGTCAGACGCTCAACCAATGGAGCCACCCAGGCGCCCCTTACTTATTTACTTAACTTATTTAATTTTACAGCGAGCATGCAAGCTGGGGAGAGGGGCAGAGGGAGAGAAAGAGAATCTTAAACAGGCCCCATGCCCAGCGCGGAGCCGGACTCAGAAATCTATCCCACAACCCTGGGACCTGAGCCGAAATTAAGAGTCAGATGCTCAACTGCCCGAGCCACCCAGGCTCCACAGTCTACTAAATCAAATATTAAAAGAATACATCTAAGTCACTGAATACAAAGCCCCACAGGTGGCAAGTATCCAGTAATTAGGACTCACATTTATGGAATAGTCATGCTGCATGTGTATTAAGTGACAGACCTACTTTCTCAAGCTGTTTGTATAGACAGCATCACTGTTGAGCCTTTTTCATTAACTTTTCATCTACCTCATTATTTGGCAGTTTCAGTTTTCTTCGCTTATGTGACCTTAAATTAAGCAAAACGGTATCCTTGGGTCACTCCATCAGCTCAGCTCCTGCCGCTGGAGTCCAGGCTGTCCGGCAGAGACTGGCGCTTGTGAAGAATAATAGTGCACATACCTCGGTGTTACTTACTGGGCCCATTCCTTGCCATTTCTCTTGGACTGCTGGAGACTCTTGCTAGCCTGGCAACCATTTGCAGATTTCCAGGATTGCCTAAGCTGTAAAAAAGGAAGGATGTTGGTAGAGATGATGGTTTTTGTGTGTGTTTCGATCCTCCCACGTGCAGGAGGAAAACCAATGATGGCAGCTCAAAGGAGGGAGGGTTTCCATGCCAGTCTCCAGTATGGACCCAGTGTTCTTTCTCCCGGTACACTTGCTCCCTCACACACAGGCAACGCCCAGCCACCCCTTCTCTCCGTCTGCCTTTCTCCGTCCCTTTGACTTCTCTGCCACTCTCAGTACCACATCGTACAGGAAAAAGACAACGTGTATTTAGCAGAGAATTGTTTTGACCATCTGCTTGTAAGACTAGGGGAAGAAAAGCTATGGATTTTTTTCTAAAATATGCGCGCGCACACACACGTGTGTGTGCTTCTTAAATATATTAAATGACTTTCAGGAACTTAGGCTGTCCCTCCTGACCACCTGAAGGAATGGTGCCATGGGACCAATTTAACTAATACATTGGATTTACATGGAGTCAAAACCAGGTTTTTAAACATGTACTAGTTAAACTGACCCCAGAGCACCATTTTTCCATACAATCAGGACTAATTTCCGAAGTCTCTGAAAGTCATTTAGTTAGCAGACATTTTAAAAACCTCTCTAAAGAAAGACTGACACATAACTCAAAAACCGTTAAGAATGGCTTCAAATGTCAGGCCTGGAACATCTATTATGTGACAGAAGCCATAAGTTTTTCCCCTTTCTGATGTGTAAATGGAAAAACAGCATCCCTAAAACCTGGTACTTTCTGTGAGGAGAGGGGAGAATGATGGAAGTAACAGTTCTCATATTCTTATTTGGCAGATCCCCTAAGAACTAAAGCACAAAAAAATTCAGTGACTGGAAGGGAATATTGAAAAAAAAAAATCAGACGTTTAAAACAGCCACTTGTTTTCCCTGCTCATGATTAAAAATAGTACCTTGCAACAGGCCTTACATCAAGGTCTAGCCTCTTTAGATGTAAAGATCATCAGATAGATAGACGAAGCGAAAAAGTGGCTTATCTGCAGACACATGCATAGCTCTCAAAAGTCTCTGACCACATTCCCAGTGTGGTTTCTGGTTCCTCCAGGGACTGCTTTCTGTTCCGCCAGGATAGTGTGAAGACTTGATGAAGCCATGAAATTCTCTTAAGAACACTTCAAGTCTTGGGAAACAGTAACTCAGAGCCTTCTTTAGATTCAGTCTGGCATTACAGAAAACCCATCCACCTCAGTACTTAAGAAGAGAGATCAGTCATTTCTGAGTGTGTCCTATCTTTCCCTTTCTCGGGTAATAACCACCAGCTCGTAATAAGAGTTGAAAGTTACAATAAGAATACTTGAGTGTGAGAATACTACACTCTGTGCACATCATTCTTACCAGGAGTCGCAAGACTAAAGAACTCGTGTACTGGGTGGGGGAGAGGGTGGTGGGAGGGGGTGGGAACACCCTGGTTATTTAGTTTTTAGGGATTTGTTTGTTTGTTTGTTTATCAGAGTTAAAAGTACACACCGAGAAACATCTTGGCACACATCGGAACAACACTGTGTGGAGGACATACCCCGGACAGGGTTCTCCTTTTGCAAGCTGTGTATCAAAAGGCCGCCAATAACTTCCCCACCTTGTTTTCATGTCTCACAGAAGGGTGGATGCTTGTTCTTTAAGTCTCAGGTCGGGGAAGTACCAGGGTGACCGCAGGCCTTCTTTCAAGGCGGCGCGGCGCCCTTCCGAGACCAGCAGGTGCCAACCTGAGCAGGGCCTGTTCCTCTGTCCGCATGCACTTCCTGATCGGGAAGCATGGATTCGTAAGAATATATGATAAATGGCTAAATGGAAACTTCAGCTCCTTTTCATTTCCTTCGAGGCTTTGCCTGTGTGCTTTAGGACGGGCTCATCCCACGTTTCATTTTATCATTCCCGTTCTGTCCCTTGGCACTGTTCCAAGAACTAGAAATCAAGCAGGGGACAGCTGCTGTAACCACTTAGCACAGATCGGGTGGCTCCAAACAACATAAATTCTTTCCTTCACTGTTTTGGAGGCAGGAGGTCCCACAACCAGGGTGTCGGGGGCTGCTTTCCCTCGGGAGGCTCTGGTCAGCGCTCCTTGGCCATCCTTGGGTCCGAAACCCGTCGCTCCAGGTTCCATCCCCGGTGTATCTCCCGTGTCTCTTCTGAGGACACTGCGGCCACCCTACCATTGTATGACCTCATCTGAACTAATGACCTGTGCAGGACCCAGTTTCCAAATAAGGTCACATTCTGAGAAGGACATGAATTTGAGGAGGAGGCAGGGAGAAAGCTGGCATCCTGAACTTGGTATTTGTGACCATTTACATTGTTCCTCTGGAGAGCAGAGGAACAATGTAAAAATCATCCATCAATAGTGGATGATATTATTAAAAATTTTTTTTAGTGTTTGTTTATTTGGGGGGGGGGTGAAGGGGAGGGACAGAGAAAGAGGGAGACACAGAATCTGAAGCAGGCTCCAGGCTCTGAGCTGTCAGCACAGAGCCCGACGCGGGGCTCGAACCCATGGACCGTGAGATCATGACCTGAGCCGAAGTCAGATGCTCAACCGACTGAGCCACCCAGGCGCCCCCTACCCACCATTGCTTTTAAGCGTCCAGGCCAGTATTCTCCAATAGAAATACAATATGTTAGTGTAAACTTTCTAGCAGCCACCTTACCAAAGGACAGCAGGAACAGGTGAAATTGATCTTTAAAAAAATTGCTTTTAATGTTTATTTACTTTTGAGAGACAGAGAGAGAGCCTGAGCAGGGAAGGGGCAGAGAGAGAGAGAGGGAGACACAGAATCCGAAGCAGGTTCCAGGCTCTGAGCTGTCAGCACAGAGCCCCATGTGGGGCGTGAACTCGTGAACTATGAGACCATGACCTGAGCCAAAGTCAGACGCCTAACTGACAGAGCCACCCAGGTGCCCCTTACTTTGAGAGAGAGAGAGCAAGCGGGAGAGGGGCACAGAGCAGTGGTAGACAGAATCCTAAGCAGGCTGACAGCACAGAGCCTGATGCAAGGCTCGAATTCACAAACAGTGAGATCATGACCTGAGCCAAAGTCAAGAGTCAGACATTGAAGGGACTTAGGCACCCAGGTGTCCCTTGATGATTTTATTTTAAAATAATACCTACCCTATTTTAGAATCAGTTTGGTGAAAGCATAATTTTTTTTTTTTTTTTTTTTTTTTTAATACTGTGGCCCAGTGAAGGACACACAGGACTTTGCTGATACGGACCTCGAGATCATATCCTTACAGGGTTTCTTAAAGATGATCAGAACAGGGCAGTTTTAGTTGAAATCGCCCCGGGTTTACGTCCTGCTGCTGCTGCTCACTGGGAGGGCCCGAGAGCCCATCTGGATCCCAGTGACCCTCACACCTCCCTGTCAGTCTCAGCCCTCATGGATCATTTAGGGAGCAATTAACCGAGGAAGCCGGATGCCACAGAGTGAAGAAAAACTCCTAAGAGCTGACAAGATTCAGCCCAAACGTTGTAAAGAATGTTTTGAAGTGTTAGCGTAAACATTTGAAAATACTCTCCTTCTAGAATAGGTCTTGTTTTCTATTCCAAAGCTGAAAGTGCTCATTAGTTTGCATAATTTTTAAAATCTTTCTCAAAGAACTGTAAGTTTCTTTACTCTTAATTAAAGCTTTGAGTAGACTGGCTAATTAGGAAAATGCTGTAAAGAAGGAAAAATAACCACAGAATGGCTTTCCCTCATCCCTGCTCTCTAGCCTACAAGAACACAATAAAATAAAAATGCTAAGACAGTTCAGTGCCCAAATCTGAGAGTGGGATCATGCGTCTTCTAAACACTTCTGTGTATCTTCTGGATAAATTCATCTTTTGAGTGTCAGAGTGTTCATCTTTCTCTCAATGTATGTGTTGTGCTGTGTGTAGCAAACAGAGGACTGTCAGGCTACTTGGGATCAAAACTGTACTGTTGCAGGCTCCAGAAGTTGGCCAGGGAAAAGAACATCATCACTCACTAAAGACTCCATTGCCAGGACTTGGTTATTTTATGTGACATTTGGCTTGATAACACTGCCAGTTCTTTGTGAAAGGAGGAAAAGGAATCGAGTTCTTCTAGTCAGGCATTTGTGGCCAGAATGTGGGCTTTTTGGCAGACCTTAGGTAGGGTCATAAGCAATTCTGCATTTTGCAAAAGGATTCTAAAAACAATTGCAGACTTGCTTTTGGAATATTGACTTCAGAACAACATTATTGTAGCCAAGCAGACAACCTTGTTTTTAGTTAAAGCTTGTGGGCGGGGGGCGGGGGGGGGTGGTTTGCAGGGAATTAAACCTAAGAGTATATGAGTTTATAGAGTTTTTATGCAACAGAAACCCCAGGTAACTCAAGAGTTCTCTTCCTTCCAGTGTATGGTATTGGCCTACAGAACTGACCTGAGCCCGAGGTAGATGCTTGTCCCCCATAAGAAGGGAATGTTCTGTCTACCTCTAATAAGAGGGGAGAAAGAGCACAGACCTAGACTTGGCCTTCATTGGCAGCCATTTGAATCCAACTGTGATCATGCTGTGACCTTGTGGTCACTCTACAGCCACTCCTGGACCGGGGATAATGAGGCTGTCCTCTGGGTCCTGCCATTTTCAACTGTGCATGCCTTCTCTCCGTTACAGCCCGAGGAAGAGCAGTTGGTCTGTGATATCACCGGATCCAGTTCTTCCACCGATGACACGGCTTCCTTGGATCGACATTCCTCTCATGGCAGTGACGTATCCCTCCCCCAGATTTCAAATTTGAACAGGTCCAGAGATCAGCAGTGTCTTGACAGCTTCTACAGCCATGGGGCTGGAGCTGAGGGTCGAGAGAGTGAGGGCGAAGCTGCTGGCTCAGGTGAGATGGACGAGGAGGAGATGGACAGCATCACCGAAGTGCCCACGAACCGCTCTGTGCTGAGGGGCTCGATGCGCTCCCTGTCCCCTTTCCGGAGGCACAGCTGGGGTCCTGGGAAGAACGCGGCCAGCGACGCGGAAATGAATCAGCGCAGGTGAGCGGGACCCAGCACAGCTATTTGTTCCGTCTCTCAGTGTCTGCTTGCTTTTGATCGTGTGATCCGGTGTTATCGTGGTAAAAGAACATAGGAGACACCATGGTACAGAAGAAAGCCTAGAGGGCTTTGGAATCGGGAAAATCTGGGTTCAGACCCCAGCTCTAGAAATCACTGTGTAGATAACCTTGGGCAAGTTACCTGATCCCTCTGGGCTTTAATTTTCTCATCTGTAGAATACCTACCTCTAAGGATAGGTGTAATAATAAAAATCTCAAGTGAAGTATGGTTGCTACATGGTGGGTGTTTAATGAACAGGAATAGTCCTTCAGGCCAGATCTGTTCATAAAATGCTTAGATTAAAAACTTTTGGAGGGAATGGTGTCCTGTCAGTTTTGAAACAGACATGAAATCTTACAGTCCAAATACTCTCCATTTTCACACTGCTTCCCAGGAATTGTCCTCCGTTTCTAATGCAGAAAGTTTTGTTAAAGCCTAAGTTATTACTTAATCAGCAAGAGAACAGGAGAATCATTCAGTGTCATTGAGTTGTTGGTAGTTTTCCATGTATGCTCCAGTCTTTGGGGACTTGTGTACATATGACCCGGTCTCAGACCTTCAGTTTGGAAGCAGGCTATAAGGTGGTTTAGAGTGGCTTCTGACCCCAGTCTGCTTACAGGAATTTAAGCAAATGATTTTAGCTCTAACGAACAAGTGCCGTGATGCCCATCAGATATACAAAGTTGTGCTTACAAGAGAGCTACTTTCTTGATGAAGAAAAGCAGCTAAGGGGGCAGGCTGACAGTTGTTTTAAAACAGGTCATGTGAAAAACTCACCTGGAGCAGTTACTGCTTTTTTAAAACAAAAATTCCTTGACATGGCTCAGATTTCATAGCTGTAGATGCATGTAATCGGATTACATTCACTCATTTATTCTTTTTTTTTTTTTAAGGTTTTATTTATTTTTGAGAGAGAGACATCGTGAGTAGGAGCGGGAGGGAGAGGGAGAGAATGAATGAATCCCGAGCAGGCTCCTTTCTGCCAGCACAGAGCCCGATGTAGGGCTCGAACCCACGAAACCGTGAGATCATGACCTGAGCTGAAACTAGGAGTCAGATACTTAATCGACTAAGCCACCTAGGCGCCCCTCATTTATTCTTTTATTCAGCCAACATACATTGAGCACCCACTATGTGCCAGGCATTTCTAGGTTCTAGAGACACAGAGGTGAACGAGACAAAGTCCTGCCTTCATGGAGCTCACGGTAATACCTTACACTTTGTTAATTTGCCACTCTTCTCAGACTCTTTTAGTAACAGACCATGTCACATAGTTTTCTGTGACTCCACATTGGTGGAGTTCAGGGTCTGCCCTTGAAAACCTGCAGTTGTTTTATCTGGTGGGTAGTTTTTATACACGATCAAAATCATAGATTATGTAAAAAGCCATTTCTAAAAGCTCTCCTTGCCAGCTTTATTCACGCTGTACTTTTTTTTTTTTTTTTTTTTTTTTTTTTTTTTTTTTTTTTAAGAACGCGTCCGGGGCGCTTGGGTGGCTCAGTCGGTTAAGCGGCCGACTTCGGCTCAGGTCATGATCTCACGATCTGTGAGTTCGAGCCCCGCATCGGGCTCTGTGCTGACAGCTCAGAGCCTGGCGCCTGTTTCAGATTCTGTGTCTCCCTCACTCTGAGCCTCCCCCATTCATGCTCTGTCTCTCTCTGTCTCAAAAATAAATAAACGTTAAAAAAAAAAAAAAAAGCATCCATACCATTACAAATAAATAATAAGGAGGGAGGAAGGGAAGGAAGGAAGGATGGAAGGATGTATTGTCAGAAATGGTAACAACATCAAGAAACAAGGGTTTATTTTATATGCAATCCATTTTTCTTTATAGCCCACTGGGGGTCCTTGTGCCTTGACTTTGATTTCAGGGCTGGATAGGACTGTAACCCAGATGAGGAAATTGAAGCTCAGACCTAATGATTTGCCTGAGATTACAAGACTGAACTAAGACTGGAACCTTATCAGTTATCTTTATTTTCAACCTGTACAGTATCATAGCCTCTCCTATTTGAGCCTCGCCTTAAGGATCACCTCACACCTCCGCCCCGATGCCTCTGGAGATAATGGAATGACTTGAATTAGTTTGATGCTTACCACATTATCTGCATAGAGTATAAGCTGAATTTTAAAGTCTTAAGAAGACCCTTTTACAGCTTCAAATGGCCTTTTTTAATCCTTTTACTTTTGTAATTTAATAAACCTCATTCCTTGTCACCTGATTAACCCTTTGGAGGAAGGAGGGAGGGAGCAAAGTAACCCTCCCCAGGATTTGTCAGGCTGTCCGGCCTCTTTGGTTCTGATGTTTCTTACTGCTCAGTTTTTCATTCCCTCACTTCCTGTACCGTTTGTCTGTGTGGATTGTCTCTTCCCTTTGTGATGTCCGTGTGCTTCATGCATTTGTGTCCATTTTGTTTCACCTTGACACTGACCTCTTCCACCATTCATTTTCAGTTCATTGCGAGTTCTTGGGGACGTTGTCAGGAGACCCCCCATTCATAGGAGAAGGTACAGAGTTCACTAACTTGATGGACTAACCATGTTGCCTCTGAGCTTAGTGTACTAACCAGCATCTCATTTTGCTTAATCCGTGATTAAACCGTCTTTTAAAACAATGTCACGTCTGCTTCAGGAAAATAAGACATAGGTACTTGTTCATCGCTGATGCCTGTTGCATATGAAATGGTTTCGTGAATGTGAAATTTTTTCCTTTTCTACTTTTATCTTTAAAAAAAATTTTTTTAATGTTTTTTTTTCCCCATCTTGTACTTGTGTTCAGATGATTTTGATAATAGGGTCTTCCCAGTTCTCCCTAGGAGAGTTCAAAGACACGTCAGTTGTCCCTGAGGAGTGCTTTTTCATTCTCCCCACCACCACCCCCCCAACGCCCAAAAGGGCCAAGAACCAGAAATAATTGTGTGCTGGCACACGGGCCCTAACATATTTTCGATGCATTCCTTAGTAACTGGATGGAAGCCTTTATGTCTAGGCCACCTGACACCTTGCACACCATTGTTTTTGTTTTGTCGTGTTTTGTTTTTTAATAATTTTTCCCCCTCTGGGGAGTCCACATCCCTTCTGGGGATGTGGTCGTTTCTTAAAGCAGGTAAGAGCCATCAGCTCATCTCTCCGGGGCCCTTGCAGTCTTTCAGTCCCTTACTTATTTTTTGTCAGGTAACATTTTGAAGCTAAAAATGAGTAATTTATAAGCTGAAAAGTCATTTCTAGTCACACAGCACCGATTTGCTTTTCAAATGCTGAGTTTTACTTTGTTCAGAAGTCGTCATTAGTGACCTGTTCTTCCGCCGTTTGGGGAAGAAGATTTAGAAAGCCACAGACCGTGGTGAGATTGCAGGTAGCCCCTCGTATTGGGAGGCGTGTGTCAGGAGGTACTTTCAACTCCCCACCGAAGCTGGCCCTCGGGAAGCCACACATACTGATCCTCCCCCGTCGTCTTTGCAAGGGCGGGCTTCCTTTAATTCCAGCTCTCAGGCACAAAATGGAGTTCGAATACAAATGCTCTCATGAATCTGCGGTAATCAGGGCTCGGTTAAGTTTTTCTCCCAGGGGAACAAGTTGGCAAGTACCCTTTTCAGTAGAGGTACCCGAAACCTTTAGAGATCTGTTTGGCTCTCCGTTAAAGCTCTTCAGCGTGACCTTATTAAAAGCACGCACGTGCTGACAGTGGAGGGTGACAGGTTGCTGGATGCGGTCCCAGTGAGCTGACAGATGAAGCTTCGTTAGTAACGGTGCCAGATCCCACTTCACCCTTAGTCGTTTTTCTGCAGGAAGAGCATGAAGTACAGTTTAAAATTTTATATGATGCCTTAGCCAGTCAAGTTGAAACATCCCTACCAGTGTTCACAGGTGCGGGAACAGGATATTTGTGGGGTTTTTTTAATCTAGAATTTCCTAAATCTCAAAATAAGGCCAGAGAACCATTAAATGTCCCTTCCACTGATGGAGGGATGAGGAGATTTAGGGTGCCCCCGAACACTCTGGTGAAAGGGGTTTCCTGCCGGAAGCCAGGGCAGGTCTGTGGCTCCTGGAGCCTCGGGACCGCTGTGAGGTCCCTCTTGCTGTCTCCCGTCACTCTTCTTTCTCTTCAGCCTCAGTTTCATCCTGCTTTCTCACAGCGTTACCATTTTCTGAGAGTAAAGGGATGTTTACATCTGTAGAAGGAGATTTGTTTTCTGAATGATTCGATAATGTCAGTTCAGTCGCTGATTTACCATGTGGTGTTTTCAATAAGTTGGGTATTTTAAAATTTTTCTTGACAGTTTGGAGATTCAAAATTAAGTTAATGTCAGAGAATGGGCTTCTGAGTCTCGTGTTTGTAAGATATGTGGAGGCTTGCTCCCCTCACATGAGCAAATTAGAAGTCTTTCTGATACCACTTCACAGACTGGAACTATCTCTGAGATGCGTATTTCTCCTTTCTGCTCCTGCCCTTGGGAGCTTTGTACTTTAATCGGGTTTTAAGTGTTTTACTATTTAAATTATTTTTAAGATATTTATTTTAAAGATTTACTTTTAGGGGTAGCTCTTCTATTCTCCCACCATTTTCCTTGTCTCTTTTCCTCTATCAAAAACCCGCACTTGTCAAGAAAATTGTTAATTAGGTGTATTCAAGGTTAGGGGTTTTTGCTGTCTGCAGATCTTCCCATTTGCAAGATTCCAGAGGGAGCTGAGTGGGTGTTAATGTTAACCCCCCCCCCCCTTGAAAATCAAAAGCACGTCACTTAGAACTTAAGACGCCAGATAGTAGCAGTGTACTTTTTAAATGATCGCTTTTGTTCATCAAAAATCCTTACGTACTGATGAAGCTCCCTTTACAGTGTACCTCGTATTTTGAGTTGTGTGGGTTTTTTTGTTTTTTTGTTTTTTTGGTTTTTTTTTGGCCTGGTCATATTTACATGGTATTTCCAACCCTAGATTCCTGTCCCTCCCACTTAAAATAAATATCAGTGCCAAGGTAATCAAAGTAGATGATCAGATGAGGGTTTTTTTTTTTAATCTTGTGGGGGAAAATGGTTGCAAACCTAAAATTAAGACCCATTTTTGACTTAGTACCATGGAATTCCTTTCCTTTCGAAGAAAGTAAATGCCTTCGTTATCATTAAAATACAAGGAAATATGGCCTTTGTTACAGCTGTTTACCTTCAGTGCTTAACAGCCTAGTGAGTAGGGGTTAAAGGTGGGTGTGAGTATTGGTGGGATATCATTATTATGAAAGACTTAGAATGTGTCTGGCTTAGACGGACCCTTCCTAGAAACGCCTGAGGAAAACCAGTGACTCAGCCCACCCCAGTGCACTTTGTCATTGTCCCTTTTTGTCAAGGATGGGTTTGGTTCAGTTAGGGATCATAGCCATGGTCAAGGAGGTCTGGGAGTGGTGGAGCTTGTGGAGAGAGTGCCCCCCCACCCCGCCCCCCGGCAGCAGAGGCTGCAGCCCTGGAGGACACCTGAGGAGGAATCTGTGGGCAGAGTGGGCTCTTTTTTTCAGAGTCCGGCAGAAGGAATTCTTGGGTTTCAAATCGGACTTGTTACCCTGTAACAGACACCCACAGTCCTTTCCAACACAGTGTCTAGAGGGATATTAGTAGCACAGTTTTAAGTTTCCATGGTTTTTGTGTCTTTTTCTAAATTCTCAATGTTATGTTCCTAATTTTTTGATAATCCAATAAATCCATCTGTCTGTAACTGTGGCCTTTCTTTTCAAACCCAGTAATCCTATCCCTGTTTGCTCTTTTCTCCCTCCCTTTCTGTTTCTGCCTTTGATGTCATCCCCAGTATGAGCTGGTGTCCTTCTGGTGTACAATATTCTGCTGCCCTGAGTGCTGACTTTAATTACAGAAGGTACAGTATCGTTACGTGTCCAGCCACCGAAGGGGGAATCGTAAAATATGGCACCTGGGCTTTTGGCTGGGAGCTTGCTTCTGGGTGGCTAGAATGCATATGGCAGCCCGCTTTGGCTGTGAGCACAATGTTGAGTTCCTGCTGCTGCGGGCATCACTGATCCAATTGAAGGGGTATAGCCCGGGAGTCAGATAGTGTACTCTGATGCTTCTGGTGGCCCAAGTGGCTGTAGATTTGGTGTTTTCCGCACAGACTTGTATCTACGGTATGGCAGACCCCTTCTCTCTTTGTTCCGGTCTGTCCTCATTCCCGGAACCTGGGGATTCCCACATCCTGAAGAAAACAATGACAGAAGCAAGGCCACAAATACGATGAATTTTTATTTCTGTTGTGTTTCCAAGTCAACCAATCTCTTCAGGTTCCAAATGCATAGATTCCTCAATGTTTCATATTTTTGTCTCAAGTCAGCAGCCAGGTTTAATTACTGAAACATTTTCAGGATTAAATTTTGTGGTAATAACACATCTGGTTTTCTCAGGCTTCACAAACAATTCACAATAGAAAACTAAGTTTCTTCTTCACTTAGCCTGTCTTATCCCTGCCATTGAAAATGAGTTTTACAGAGACATTTACTTCTACTTAATCATGGTTTCTATTGTCGTATTGAATAAGAAAAACAAAATCCATTGTTTCAATTACCCACTAGAGAAAAATAGAGGCATATGGTTTCAGTTCATAATAAGTAATTTATGCAATACAAAAAGGCAAATACAAGCCCTTTTGGACTGGCGTACGAATTCATTTGTGGAATTAAGTGTGCAGTTGTAGCAGAGATAACTAAATAGCTTCCGTGTACCTTCGAGTGCACTTCCAACCGCTTGTGAGTGAGAACACGGTCTGCTCTGGCTGTATTTTGAGATCTCGCTTATTTTAAAGAAGTTCCCACCGCAGCTGTACCAGATGTGAATTATTCTGACCAGCAACCCCAAAGCTCATCGATGGCCAACCTCTCTCTGTAGTTTCCTGCTTACCAAAAAATGCTTTTCACCCTGCAAACCACAAAATCTGCCCACCAGGGATCCCATTCTACATGCCATATCCTAAATTTGCCCCCTTTCTGGGCCAATATCAAGACAAGACAAACAAATTAAAGCTCTTAGACATAGTTGCTTTTAGCTTTTGTTCTTTAAGGTGTCCTGTGTGCCCGTCTGCAATCAGCAGTTCCCAGGAAGCCTGTCCAGCAGGGATTGTGTGGCCACATGTGCCCAGATGATACTGCTCATAAGTAATCCCGACTTCCCGGGGTCGACACGAACCTGTGAAATTAGAAAGGTTGACTGGCCTGTAGTTGAATGTAAAGTTATAAAGGTCCACTTAAGCGACACAAGGGCAATTCTGAGTGTCCCTGCCTGTTTTCTGAGAGCTACTCATGCACCTGTTTTCTCTGTGCCATGGAATTCTTTGGCATTAGCCTAGTTTGGTTTTGGCGGAGATTAATTACATCAGATCAAGGAAAAACACACCTACATAAATGATAAATAAGATAATCTGGTCTGTCTGCATGGTATATTGAAAAAAAAAATCTTGAGAAAATGACCTTACATGATCAACATTTGAATAAATTGAAGGAGGTAAAAAACCTAAGTGCATATGCTTTTTCAGCCTACCAAGACCTGTTGGGGGACAGGTAGGTGGCGCTCATTTGTGCCGTGCTCTGGTCGATAGCTTTGCTAGGTAACTTAGAAATAATCTGCCAGCAACACTCAAAGCACTTTCGTATCTTCTACCCTTTCGGAGACTCAGAAGTCACATGAATTAACTCCTTTGCTCTGTGTTCAGTTTCAGCCTAGAAGGCTTGACAGGAGGAGCCGGTGTTGGAAACAAGCCGTCCTCATCTCTAGACGTAAACTCTGCAAACACCAAAGAGCTCAGGCACCCTTTCAGTGGGGAGGCAAGGGGTGACTCTCTGATGTCGCTTTCAGAAGAGGATCTGGAATCAGGCCAGAGAGAACACAGGATGTTTGATCAGCAGGTAAGGCTGAAGCAGGTGTATGCTGCTCATTTGGAAAAATTAACTGTACTTCCCTACATGTGTCTTCACGTCGGGAACAGAGAAAGCAAGACTTACGTTACCATGAGGCTAGTTATTGTGATTGCTTACCCACGGTCTAGTACACCCCATCTAGCACAAAGCAAGGTTTTAGCACTTAACTAATTCCAGAATACCATTCATCTGCATGGATTTGAATAGTCCATCAAAGCAGACTTTTTTAAATTAGGAAAGTATCCAGGATATTAAATTGGGTTTTTTCCTTCTTATCTGAGGACTTCTTTCACCATGCCAGTAGTAAAATGACTCTTGGAGTATGCTACACAGCATTGTTAAATTTCCCAATTTTTCAAAAACCTATACCTTCCTGGAAAAAATAGATCTTATTCTTTGCCTTCTCACATTGCCTGGGAAATGGCTGTTTCTTTCTCTCTGCTTCCTGTCACTGTGAGAACTTCTCAGAGAGCATCTTCACTCCCTGCCCCCGCCTGATGCTCTCTTTGCACTGCCACTCTCCTAGGACTCCCTTCTGGTGGCCCCAGCTGGCCGTCCTTGGCCAGTCAGGTGATTTCCCCAGCACTTGTCACCTGGGGCAGGTCCTCGGGAGTTGGCCTGGAGAATTGGAATTCCATGCTTTTATAGCCCACACTGCTCCCGGCCCTTTTCTGAGGCCAAGGGGACTTTGGATTGATTCCTGGGAGGATTCTGTGATACACCTGAATCTTTCCTTCCTTCCTTCCTTCCTTCCTTTCTTTCTTTCTTTCTTTCTTTCTTTCTTTCTTTTTTTTTTTTTTTTTTTAATTTTTCTCAACGTTTATTTATTTTTGAGAGAGAGACAGAGTGCAAGCAGAGAGAGAGGGAGACTCAGAATGTGAAATAGGCTCCAGGCTCCAAGCTGTCAGCACAGAGCCCAACACGGGGCTCAAACCCACAAACTGCGAGGTCATGGCCTGAGCCGAAGTCGGACGCTTAACTGAGCCACCCAGGTGCCCCAAAACATTTCTAATTAAACAGACAACAAAATTAAACACCTGTCTTTGGATAGGTGACTGGAGTTTTAGATAGAAGCGTAATGAAACATTTCTAATTAAACAAACCAACAAAAATGTTAAACAGCCTGTTCTCTGAGTGGGAGACATAGGTTTTACGTAGACGTTTAATGTTTTGTATACCCCACTACATAGAAATGCTACGACCAGATAGAAACTGGACACTGGAGGATTACCTTAATGCATCACTTAGGTGAAGACCCAGGAGAATTTAGGCCTGATGAAAATCAAATTGAAGGCCCAAAGGGATTTTGCCATGTTATCCCCTTCCCCCACCGCCCATGTCTTCTGGGCCTGATACTTTTTTAACTTTTTGTAAAGTTAAGAAAAATAACAAGAATATGGAGAAGAGGGGCACCAGATTGGCTCAGTCAGAAAAGTATCTGACTCTTGATCTCAGGGTCATGAGTTCAAGCCCCATGTTGGGTGTACAGATTACTAAAAAAAAAAAAAACCGTAAACATTTCAAAAAATAAATGAATTTAAAAAAATATGGAGAACATATTTATTGAAGCAAATGACTTAAATGTATTCAGCCTAATGGTGACAGAAAAAGGGAGTAAAAAACCATTCTTTCGTGACTTGCTGAGAGCATCCTTGGTAAGTGGAGAGTCTAAAAAACAAAAGTGCAAGTCATACAAAAGTATATAGAGTCCTTTGGAAGTCATTGTAAGACCCAGTAAAATGCCAGCATCGGGGGCTTGTGAACGGAATCCTGGGCTTGGAGCCAGGATATCCCTTCGGATTCGGCGTAAGCCCTCCCTCGGGGGTGACAGCTTCACACCCACCTGAGTGACTTGCCTGAGGCCTCATTGACTGGCTGTGAGCCGGACAGCGTTCCCCTCAGAATTCCCGGGGTAAGTCTCACAGCCTCTTTCCACATCTCTGAAGTAGAAGTGTTTTATGAGGAAAGGAGAAGATTTTTCATTTTCTCAGTACAGTTGATGGAAAACCTTTCCTGAAACTGATAATCCTAGGAATTGGACAGAGGACCCCGTGTGTTAGTAAGTGCTATCAGTTACCACCGAAGTCTTTCTGAAATGGCCTTTCTGATCGAGCCTTTGTGGAGGAAGCTGCTGACATGTTCGTGCTTTCCTGTGCTTATTTGCCTTTCTGGAACTCTCTGCTCACCCGCAGTTTTTGTCTCGTGTGCAACTTCAGAGTGGGGATTTGAGCTGCTGGTGTCTCTGATCTGGACAAGTCGCCTGCAGCCAGCTTCCTGCTGAAGGCCCCTGCCTTTCACTGAGGTCATTCCTCAGACCTCACAGTTGTGTTCGAAACACAGCAACTGTTTGCCTCAGACTCCATGGTTACGCACGGAGCAGGCTCTGAATAATCAGAAGTCTTTGGCGCACTTGAGTCGCGTTCATGGTAGTAATGGATTTTCATTGCTCCCCTCCGAGCATGTGCAGATTGCAGCCCACTAAGAAGGGAGGGATTCCTGGCGATTTAAAATCGGTTAACAATAGGAACGAGCGCTCAGAACAAAAGGAAGGGGGAGTCCCTCACCCCATAAGTGTGCTCGTAAGCACTGCTGGGCTGGCTCTCACGGGTGTTCTTACACAAGCTTCTGCAGCTGGCTGCATTACACGACCTCGAAGCTGCTGCGAATTCACTGAGGGAGGTAACTTGGCCACCCTCGGTCCCCCTCGGGTACATGCAGAAGCAGTGTCCTCTTAGGAGAGGGAATGAAAGGGCTTTAGGCTTCTTCCCAGGTGCATGGCTGCCTTGATCTTGATCTTAAAACGCCTTTTATTTGCATCTCTGTTTCCAAATCTTTAAAATCAGAATAATACTGGGGTGCCTGGGTGGCTCAGTCGGTTGAGTGTCTGACTTCGGCTAAGGTCATGACCTTGTGGTCCATGAGTTCAAGCCCCGCATCAGGTGCTGTGCTGACAGCTCGGAGCCTGGAGCCTGCTTCAGATTCTGGGTCTCCCTCTCTCTCTCAAAAATAAATAAACATTAAAAAAAAATAAAAATAAAAAAGAACATGCTTAAAATCAGAATAATATTACTGCTCTCTACTATGTCTCTAAAAGACTTAGATTTTCAAAGAACGAGAACTACTGTATGTAGTTTGCTATTTACAATGAAGTTACTTTCATCTGATGATGTGTTCAGCAGATGTTTACTAAGCACGTACTAAGTTTAAAACATTATTAGGTATTAGGAGGGATATGAAACCACTGGAAAGGATGGGTACTTGAATTATTCCAGATAAAACTAAGGCTCATGAAAGCTAAGTAGCTCCTTTGAAGTTGAGCAGCGGTCAAGTAGCAGGGGCAGACTTGAGTCGAGGGTGTCTGACCGCAGAGCCTCTGCTGTTAGCCCTCACCTGTATCACGTTCTTTTCTTAGGTTGGGGTGGGATGTAAAGTTTTGTGCTGATCTAGAAATAAAAGGAGCATATGCTTACATCCTGGTTTTCACTTTTTTTTTTTTTTTTTTTTTGTACTTCACAGGCATGTCACAGATCTAAACAACAGGGATTTAATTACTGTACATCAGCCATTTCTTCTCCATTGACAAAATCCATCTCATTAATGACAATCAGCCATCCTGGGTTGGACAGTGAGTATATTACTTTTTTTAAAATGAAGCCTATTTTAAACACTTTTTTCCTATCATTTTTCTCCCTTTAAGACCCCGTAACATTACCTTCCAAAATTTGCCTCCCTCTTCTCCTGAATGGCTCATTTAAATAGAAAAGGTGACATACCAGTTTAGTTTTGGGATCTTCCTTCCAGTTTTGGGATTCTTCTTGTCAGGACATAGATTTGTTTTTTAACTTTTTATTTTGAAGTAATTTCGGACTTTAAAAATAGTTCTAAAAACAGTACAAAGAATTACCATATATTCTTTACCTGGAGTCCCCAGATGTCATATGTTTGATCCATCTTATCAAAGTCATAACTGTTTTTATCAGTCTCTCTTCTTCTATCACTGCCTTTAAAGCTTTTTTCTGAAACACTGGAGAGTAAGTTACAAACATGATGTGGTTGTATCTGAAAGTTATGCTGTTCTGTTACCACAGTACAATTATGTAAATTTTGTCCAGTACTCATTTGCTGAGCTCTTCAAAAATGTCATGAAGCTCATGAAGGACAAAGAAAGACTGAGATACACTTTCAGTTGGTTAAGCACGTGCTGAAAGGATTACATCTGCCAGTGATGAATGGAGCGGTATGCAGATTCGGGACCCATTGGCTGGCTGTGAAAGTTGCATAGATGTCTGGCATCCGTAAGCACAGGGCCTTTGCAAATGAAAGATGCTCGGAAACATATTTGAATTGGATCTAAATATTTGCCAGGGAAAGGCAGCTTGTTCTTTGAGAAACCTCACCTTTTTATTTTTAAAATCTTGATTCTTGTTTTCATGAGTAGTTACAGTTTGAGATCTTGTGCTCATCAAAGGGGGAGTGATCCTTTCTTTGCTGAAAGACCGTGTATTCGGGAAGCTGAGGCAAAGGGAGTAAATAAACTTTCCTGGTGTTTCTGGTGTTTCTTCAGTGTCCCCTGATAGAACCCACCTTAAAAGAGCTGGAGAGGGGTGCCTGGTTGGCTCGGTCGGTTAAGCGTCCGACTTGGGGCTGAGGTCATGATCTCACAGCTTATGAGTTTGAGCCCCACATCAGGCTCTGTGCTATTAGTGGAGCCTGGAGCCTGCTTTGAGTTCCATGTCTCCCTCTCTCTCTGCCCCTACTCTGCTCACGCTCTGCATCTCTCTCTCTCTCTCTCCCTCCCTCCCTCCCTCCCTCCCTCTCCCTCCCTCCCTCCCTCCCTCCCCCTCCCTCTCCCTCTCCCTCTTTTTTTCTCTCTCTCTCTCTCTCAAAAATGAATACATATTTTTAAAAAATTTGGAGACTCTGTCCTGCATTTGGGAGATGTTCTGTCTCAATTCATGACTTACCACGGGCCTGATCTTTTTAATTTCCACCTTAGAACTAAGACACGATAAAGAATGCTGTTAACTTTGTCCTCATTTTCATGATCAGCGATTCAGATCTGGCCTGTTTGACTAAAGGTGTGCCTACTCATGGCGTATTCTCAGAGATGCCGACAGAACCTCACAGAACTGCAGCGAAAATCGCCCTTCCTGTTTTTCTTTGGGTTTTGATTTGATTTGGCTTTGGGTTAGAGGTCTTGCTGGTGCAGAGTGAAAATCATCATAACAGGATTGTTAATGGTGGATTTGATGAGCTTGGAGTGCTAGCGCTCAGTAGGGCAGGACACTGAGACAGGAGGGCACTGTTGAGTGAGACCTTTCGGCCCTGTGTCCCTAACCGTCCACGACTGGTGAGTGTGGTGTCATGGTGGAGAGTCTACTCCCATAGCAACAGATGTCCACCACCAACAGAATGTGTCCCATGGAGGGATTTTTTTCCCTGTATTTTGTGACACACACTCTTGCCTCGTGCATGAAACACTTCATTAATTTTTCCTCCAAAAAGCAAGATGGTTTTTGACTGTGTTTTCAGTTGCTAGCCCAACGCTATAAATAATGCGGCTGACTCCCAGAAAACACCGTCCTAGAGTGCCAGGGGTTCTGGCACACACAGCTTCTCCTCCTGTTGCTGGGAAATTTTCCGCTCTGCTCAGAGGGGACTGAAATGAGTTTGCAGACTGTTGTCAAGGGTTGATCTCCAAGCAGGAGTTTGATCCTTTGATCAAAATAGGGTGGGTACCCTCATTCAAACTTACATTGTACGTTTCATACACGTTTGAATGATTAGGTCGTAAATTCGTTAGCGAGCCCCCCAATTTCCCTGATTTAGCCTACGCTGTAATTGGAGGATTAACTCTAATGACACTGTTTCTCCTTAGTCCCTCCCCACATACAATTATATTAATTTTCCCATCGGTATTTTTTTTTTATTCTGCTCTAGAAACGTGATAAATGTTTTTTGCAGATGTAAAACTTCTGGCAGTTGAACAGGAGTATAAAACTTGTAATCCGTGTGCTGTACCTTTAAGCATCAGGGTAACTGGACAGTTCTTGGTTTGCCATAGACTCCGGGCTTCCATTCCAAGTCACTTGAGCACTCTGCGTGATTCGTGTGTAGTCACAGCCTTCCCGGCTGAAGGAATCCTAGTTACAATCTGCACAGTGAGATCGTAAAGCCTAGAACATTCAGTCCACTTAAAGTGTTTTAACTGATGTTTCATTGTGAGCCCGTTGGGTGGCTGTGTGACCTTGGGCTACATAGTGAGATTCTTTGCCTCGAGTTACTTGATGAAACAGGGGTAACAACGTGATAAGGCTTACATGTGAATTTATGTAGAGTCCTTAGCATATTTCCTGGCTTATAATAAGCATTTGTTATTGTTATGGAGCGTGTGAGTTCACAGTACCCAGAACAGCGCCACAGTCTGTCTGTCCCTGACCAGAGTTGAAACAATGTTAGAGAAACTAGAACGCCGTCCTTCATGGTCTTTAAATGGACTGTGCCTTATGAGTATGCTTGTCTAGGAACAAAATACTTTCTGAAATCAACCTTATCTCACTACTTTCCACTTCTGCCTGGGCTCTGTCTTCTTCCTTCAAAGAAATTAGCTCCTTCTACCACAGTCTTACAGCTGTTAACATCCAGGCATTTCTGAAAACGTGTGTCTCCTGAGCTGTTGTCTGGAATGTCTTGTTGGGTCATTTCCTAGAAGAGAAACACAGAGGAAACTCAACGTTATTTCTAAGCTGGTATCATTTTCTAAAATCCATCGATGCAGAGGAAAATACTGAGTCAAGATAGTGACTAATGTATTTCTGTGTCATTTTCTGGGGTGGGAAGTAGACGGGCGACAGCTTATTTGGGAACCACAATGGGTGGGGAAGCTGTCCTCCCTCATGTCTTGGCTGTGCTGTCATGGTGGGAGGGAACGTGATGAATGCATCTTGCCAGCTCATCTTTTAGGGACTCACAATAGCACCAAGGCTACCTGCATCATGGGGAGAATGCCGGGGAGGACTGCCCTCAGAGAGACCGCTCCTGGGGACCTGTGGCCCCATTTCTCCTTGCATCAGAGAGGATGGAGTGGAGATGCCCAGCTTGCCAGGAGACTTAGATGGTTTCTTGATAGAACTTAAGCATAAATTTTGTTTCTATACATACAGAATAATTCAGTTATTATAGATGATCCCTTGCCCAAAGTATATTTTAACACATTTCATGGCTTATGCTCAGGAGATGCTTACCAGCAGTGGAGAAGGTGCTTGCTTGGTGGTGTTCCTGGAAGAGCCCTAACCACATTGGTGGTGGTGACGTTAAAAGGAGACTTGTACCCATTAGAGAGATGTTTTAACTCACAGGCTTCTTAACGAGAAGTCACTTTCCCCTTGTTTTTCAGGGTTTGTTATCACAAAGAACATATATGTTGAGGATCCTCCTTTAGATATTCCTACAAATAGGTTTTTCCAGATGATCCGTGAAATTGTGACAAAGGAAAGGAATCTGGTATAAGAAGAGAGCTCATTTTCATTTTCTGAATTTGCTTCACGTTTGGAAAGACTTTTGCAAGCACATGGAGATGGTAGCTTACTTTTCGTCCTAGGCCGTCACTGCCCAAGGAGCCGGCGTGCCGGTAGTTGTGCCAGTAGTCCTGGATCTCTGTTACTGGATGTGGCTGCCCACAGTAAGCTGACGTCACGTAGTATTTATGTGACTGTCAAGTTTGTACAGGGCTTTTTCATTTCATTTAGGACACTGAGCTTTCAGAAAGCCTGACAAAGGGAAATTCGTTTATTAATGTATTCATTCAGTGAGCATTTGAGTTACTCTTTGGCAGGCACCAGGCCACACGGTACAGGAGACAGGTGAGTTTATAGATACAGTTTCTTTCCTCACCGCGTTCTCACAGACCAGAGAATAGGTGAATGTAAGAAACGTGGGGTAGTACAGGGGCGCCTGGGTGGCTCGGTCGTTTAAGCGTCCGACTGCAGCTCAGGTCATGGTCTCACAGTCCGTGGGTTTGAGCCCCGTGCTGGGCTCTGTGCTGGCAGCTCAGAGCCTAGAGCCTGCTTCGGATTCTGTGTCTCCTTCTGTCTCTCTGCCCCTACCCTACTGGTGCTCTGTCTCTGTCTCAAAAATAAATAAACATTTAAAAAAAAATTAAAAAAAAAAAAAAAAAAAACCATGGGACAGTACAGGAGCCTAGAACAGAGAATGCTCACTGGGATGAAGTCATCTCAAAGTTGAGGCCAGCAGAAGACTGGGAATTCACTGGGTGAGTTCACACAGGAATGCCACAGAGGTCTTAACCATTCGGTTCCAGACCCCTGCAAATATCACAGTAAAGCAAGTCAGATGAATTACTAAATCACTAGGCTTCCCAGTGCATATGAAAGTTACGTTTACACTATGCTCTAGTCAAGCATGCAACAGCATGATATCTAAAAAAACAGTGCACATACCTTAACTTAAAAATACCTTATCACTAAAAAATGCTAACCATCATCTGAGCTTTCCGTGAATTGTAATCTTTTTGCCTGTGGATGGTTCTGCCTCGGTGTCTGTGCCTGCTGAAGGTTGGGGTGGCTTTGGCCATTTCTCAAAATAAGACAGCAGCGAAGTTGGCCACATGGATTGATTCTTCCAGTCACAAAAAATTTCTCTGTAGCATGTGATGACATCAGATGTCGTTTGATAGCATTTTAGCCACAGTAGACCTTCCACAATTGGAGTCTGTCCTCTCAAAACCTGCCGCTGCTCTATCAGCTGAGTGTAGATAATACTCTAAATCCTTTGTTGTCATTTCAGCAAATTCCCAGCATCTCCCCCGGGAGTAGCTCCCATCCCAGACTCCACTTTCTTTGCTCATCCGTAAGAAGCAACTCCTTATCTGTTGTTTTGTCACAAGATTGCAGCAATTCAGTGCCCTCTTTAGGCTCCACGTCTGATTCTTGTTTTTTCCACACCACATCTGCAGTGACTTCCTCTGCTGAGATCTTGAACAGCTCAATCCATGAGGTTTGGAATCAGCTTCTTACAGACTCCTGTCCACGTTGATATTCTGACCTCTTCGCAGGAATCACCAGTTTTCTTAATGGCACCCAGAATGGTGAATCCTTCCCAGAAGTTGGCCAGATCCATCAGAGGAATCCCCTGTCTATGGCATCTGTTGCCTTACAAAATATATTTCTTAAATAATAACGCTTGAAAGTCAAAATGACTCCCTGATCCACGGGCTGCAGAATGGATGCTGTGTTAGCAGGCCTGAAAACATTAACCTCCTCATACATCTCCATCCAGGCTCTTGGGTGACCAGGTGCATTGTTAATGAGCAGTACTGTTTTGAAAGGAATCTTCTGTTTCTGAGCAGTAAGTCTTGATAATGGGCTTACAGTATTTAGGAAACTAAGTTGTGAACAGATGTGCTGTCATCCAGACTTTGTTTCATTGACAGAGCACAGGCAGAGTAGAGTTAGCACAATTCTCAAGGACCCTAGGATTTTCAGGATGGTAACTGAGCATTGGCTTCAACTTGAAGTCAGCAGCAGCGTTAGCCCCTAACAAGAGTGTCAGCCTGTCCTTCGATGCCTTGAAGCCAGGCACTGACTTCTCCTCTCCAGCTATGAAAGTCCTGGATGGCATCTTCTTTTGATATAAGGCTGTTTCAACCACACTGAAAATCTGTCATCCGGGGAGCCACCTTCATTAAGGATCGCAGCCAGATCTCCCGGAGAACTTGCTGCAGCTTCTACGTCAGCCCTTGCCGCTTCACCTTGCACTTGGATGTGTGGGGCTGGCTTCCTTCCTTAAACCTCCTGAACCAACCTCGGCTAGCTTCCCACTTGTCTTTGCAGCTTCTTCGCCTCTCTCAGCCTTCACAGAATTAAAGAGATCCTTGCTCTGGACTAAGCTTAAGCTTAAGGGAATGTTACGGCTGGTTTGATCTTTGATCCAAACCGCTAAAACTTCCTCCATATCAGCAATAAGCCTGTTTCCTTTTCTTATCATTTGTGTGTACAGCAGAGAAGCACTTTTTATTTCTTCAAGAACTTTCCTTTGCATTCACAGCTTGGCTGTTTGACATGAGAGGCCTAGCTTTCAGCCTGTCCCAGCTATCCACGTGCCTTAATCGTTAAGCTTAATTATTTCTAGCTTTTGATTCAAAGTGAGAGACGTGTGACTCTTCCTTTCCCTTGAACACTTAGAGGACTTTGTAGGGTTATTAATTGGCCTGATTTCAGTATTGTGTCTCAGAGATCAGGGAGGCCCAAGGCGGGCAGGGTGAGTAATGACTGGTCATTATTGCGTAAGTTTGCTGTCTTATACGGGTATGGTGAGTAGCGTCCCCAAACAACCATAATAGACCACTGATCACAGATCACCGTCACAAATATAGTAATGGTGAAAACATTGGAAATACTGCAAGAATTATCACGACTGCTCAGAGACACAAAATGAGCAAATGCTGTTAGCAAACTGGTGCCGATAGGCTAGTTCAACACAAGGTCACCAGAGACCTTCAATTTGTAAAAATTGCAGTATCCATAAAGTTCAGTTAAACAGAATACAGTAAAACGAGGTATGCCCGTATGTGGAAAGCACGGCCAAGGGGTTGGGGCTTCTTGTCCAAGGGCAGTGGAGTGATTTAAGTTGATAAAGTAGGTTGATTCGGACGCTTCAGAGAGACCACACTGAAGAAAGTGTTGGGGAGCAAAGGTCATGGATCAGGAGAAGGCTACTGCAAGATCCAGGTGAGAGCACACGGGGGCAGTAGGGGAGAAGTTGACGTTCAGAGAATTCTAGAACACATAGAATAACTGAATTGAAGCAAGATGGAAGCATTCAATGATGGGGCCCAGGTCTCTGTTCTGAGCAATTCATTAGATGTTAGGTACCGCTTACCAAACAAAGGAATACAGGAGGAGGGGTGGGTGTGGAGAAGAGAGATGTCACTCACGTGCTTCCTCATTTCTTGCTGCCTGTGGGACATGCCCCAGAGGTGAGCAGAGAGAGATGAACACATCTTGAGCTCAAAGGGAGAGCTACGGCCTGAGGGTGGAAAGGTGTGTGTCACCAGCCCAGCGAATTCAGCTTGTACTTTGGGAGGGCAGGGCGTGAGGAGGTCTGGGGTGAGGGAGAAGAGAGCTGAGCACAGAATCCCGAGAAACACCACTACTCCAGATGTTTCCACTCTCAAGAAAAACAACTCCAGCTATAAATTATGACCGTTAAAAATAATGGACTTCTTGTTTTCTTACTCTGGCAAGTACGTGTTTGTTGGATGAATTTTTTAAGCTATATTAGACTTCTACATACTCAGAAGTAAAGACGAAAATGTGAATAAATATGTTGTTCACTAGGCAGCCTTTCCTGGAACCACACAGGCTAGCGACATTATTCTGTTCAGCGTGGTCTCAGGTGCCTTTGACTTTGTCCCGGTACAGTTGGCGCTCTCTAATGTCTCGTGTTGACCTACTTCTCAGCCCAGCCACGGATGCAGCCAGCAAGGCGGGTCTCCTTCTCCGTCCGCATCTCTCCACATCTCCTTAAGTCTAAAACTCTCTTTTCTCTTGGCTCTTCTCACTCCAGTGATGGCGAGGAGGAGTTGCGTAGTAAGTAAGCCGCTGTAGTGTCCACGGCTGTTCTCCAGGGTCTGACAGTGCTGAAAATGCTGTCAGCTTGGTTCTAAGAAACTGGGGATTTGTACCCCCTTGCATGCCATTGTTTCTAAACCATTTGTCTTCCTGCTTTGCTTTGAGAATTAATTTGGGTGAAACCGTTTTTGTCTGCTATATGCCACGTGCACTGGTTGATCTAGTGGTCTGATTCCAGGGCACAGGGAGGTGTTCCCATCCCACCTTGTACCTTTTGTGATACTGAGCGCTGGTTTCACAAAGCTTTCTATTTGATAGTGTAAATTTCATTTTCCCATGTTTTGCTTTTTTTTGGTCTCATGAGACAGATATCTAGATATCCACCTGTGATATTTAAAAGCTAATGTTAAACTTTTTTCTTCTCACCTTTCAGACCTGTCTTTAAAAATACCTTTCCGTTGGGGCGCCTCTCTGGCCAGAGCCTGCAACTCTTGACCTCGGGGTTGTGAGTTCAAGCCCCACATTGAGCATAGAGATTACTTTAAAAGAACGAAAAAAGAAGATAAAAATACCTTTCCTCTGAGTTTACACCACGTGGATTAGGGAGTAAGAGTTATAGATGTATTTCCTAACTTCCCATTTTCTCTCCTGTGGAACTTTTATTTTTCAATCCTTTTACTACAGTGTGGATTTCAGATTAATATATTCTTATTTGATAATGCCTAAATTTTAAACACTCTGTCTCTCAAAAATAAACATTAAAAAAATTTTAAAAAAAACTTTGCAAGGTTTTAGTAAGCTTGGAAAGGAAATGAATTCTACCCCCTGTGAACATCACTTTTCAGTTATGCAAGATTTCTGGAAAATTCCAGGATTGCTATTTTTAATGGAAAAAAACATTTCTAGTATAAAGGTAAATACTGAATTGTTTTCATATAACTACGGTAAAATCTTGATTTGCGAGTATAATTCATTCTAAAAACATGCTTGTGATCCAAAGCGCTTGTATATTAAAGTGAATTTCAAGAACCATTGGCTCAGTTGTGATCATGTGACATCTGGCATCATGTACTATTCGTGTTGCAAGACATCACTCGTTTATCAAATTGAAATTTACTAGAAATGTTTGCTTGTCTTGCAGAATACTCATTGAACAAATTACTCGCAATCCAAGGTTTTACTGTGATAGGAGCCTCAGAGAATTACAGTATTTGTATAATTGAGCAACCTAATTCCCTACCACTTGCTGACCCTACATTTCAGCAGTATTTAGGTATCTAATTATTTATTTAAATATTAAAATTTTATAATCAATATTAAGCTGAGGGTGACATCTTTGCATTGTTCTTAAAAGAAAGTACCTTATGTACAGTAACATAAAGTTTAATTTCTCTTAAATGGAAGTCATATTCAGTACTTTTTTCATAATGAAAAGATGTTTAGTAAATAGGCACACCATAAGATACTTACTTTATACCAGTTGTAATAGGAGGGAAGTTGTGAAAATCTGCTTACAACTTTGTTCAGAAATTGTCAAGTCTATTTCATCTCAAAGTATTGTGTACCTGGGGACATAGGTCCACATGTGGCAGACAAAGTAAAGGTCCCAGTGGTATTTCTTCTACCTCTAAGACGAAATTATTAATATAGAACGGCACTGGTTATACAGCTAATCCAACAGGATGAAATTATAAAAGTATAGAAGCTGGAAGAAACCTTTGAACCAGGTATCTAGCCTTCTTCAAAATGTGTTCCTTACCCTGAAATACCAGTGAGAATTCTGGAGGTGGAGGGGAGAGGAAGGGAAAGAAAGGGGTTGGTTCATGGCCAGATAAATTTAGGAAAAGTCCACTTAAGCTGGTTTCAGATGCTAATGTGTACATTGTGAATTCCCAAGGCAGTGTTCAATAAGTTGTGTTTCCCAAACGCATTAGCAAGGTAACCACAATATGTGCCTGACTGTGGATAACATCTCATGAGACTAGTATTCCATGGAACGCACTTTAAAAACCATTGACCCGGTCCATCCAGTAGTTCCGACTCTGGAATATTAGAATATTATGTCTGCAGGTTGTTTCAAGACTTTAAGAAAATCCTACTTGAAATACACTGTTTACCTGCCATAATACTTTGTAGGTTGACTTCAGTGACAGATTTCTTTGCTTTTGTCTGTAATTATACCGTAGAGGTATCATTTGCTAATTTATACTCTTAGGTGCACTGAAAACTTGATGGCCCTTCAGGAATCTCAGAGGCATTGGTTGATTAATCGCTGTTCTCAGAACCAAATCTAAGAGGTCATAGTAAATGAATGAATTTTTTCTTCAGCGGTGAAAAGGTTGGAAATCCTTACCAGAGTCCCAGATTCTCCCAGTACTCAATCACATATTTGTTCAGTTTCTAATTTATTCAGCAGAAATCTACTGGGAGCTGATTCTTGGCCAGATCCTGTGCTAGTTGGTGTTTTTCTTCATTATGGATTTTGCTTTCACTTTGTTCATATTACTAGGTTGGTAACTTGCTAGGTATTTGCTCTAGTTAGTGTACAACAGAGCCTGACAACCTGAGAGAGTTTAATGCTGCTTCTGTCACTCAGGGTTCCTGGGGTGCAAAAGGTTATAAAGCCACTGACCTAAACCACACTCTTGGTTTTTTGTTTAAGTAAATTAAGGTATCCTGAGGTTAAAATGCTGACAATTTCACACCTAGATCATGCAGAAACTAGGGAACAGATCCCAGATCTTACTCTTACTCTGCTCATCTCGATGACCATGCATTGTAAGTGAAATAGAAGAACCCAAGTAAGTAAAAGGAAAAACTATAGAAAGTACTCTTTTGAAGACTTAGAATTGGTTGTTAAGTTTCCTATCTATTATTCCTACTTGTTGGCTATTCACTTAGTAATAACTACCATTTTGCATTTCTAATCGGAATCTAGAACATTTAAGTTCAAGTGCTGGTAATCTGGTAGTAGAACATCTTCAGATCTCTGTCAAATGAGGGTTTTACTCCTGGTCATCTCCAGTCCTTGAAACCCACCTGCAGGAGAAGGTGTGTGTTTTGTTCACACTGTAGCAGGAGTTGTACTGAGCGGCCTTTGTCCGCCTGGAATCACACACACAAAGTATTTCCGTGCCTGATCTAAAAACTGGAAATCCTTCATCTTGGTGTGATTGAGACCATCTCCTCTAAGTCCTGACGTAGCTCCAGCTTTATTAGCATGTTGTTGGTAAGGTATCGTAGTGTTCCTAATGCTTTCTCCACTTACTGCTCTGCTGTGTGCCTTAGCCTGGGTGCTAATGACCCGCTTCAGTTTACGCTCCGATGGTGACGGAGGAAGGAAGGATGCACCTGCCGAACACGCCATACCAGTGTCAGCCTGGCAAGGACCTCACCATCAGTTTCATCTCCCTCATTTCACAGATGAGGAAGTGAAATCCAGAGATCTCACCCCAAATCAGTAACAGGACCGAGACACCACACACACACACACACACACACACACACACACACACACACACAGCCAGCCAGCCAGCTCTGGTGCCCTTTTCCTCTTCACTCATCCCTTTCCAGGAATACTCAGGAAAATATTAGGTACATGGTAGCTAGATATTTTGGTATGGAAACCCACGAAAGCAAAATGAACAGCAAACAGAATATGAATGATATTTCATTTTCGATTTTGTGTTCTTCCCGTGATGTCATCTCAGAAAGATGGAAACGGAGCGTTGACGAGAACAGGAATTAAACATGTTTCGTGTATGTTTGAGCGTGGGGACAAAAATGTTGATTTGGGGCTTGCTCAGTGATGTGATTCTTGGATGAAATTTTTTGTCGTGGGGAATTCACGCCTACTGCTGCCTATTTCCAGTTCTGATACTGAGTTTCAAGGTGAATTTTTCCTTCTTCCAAACCCTTAGGAGAAGGCACTGTACACTGGCTTTCAGATGCTCTCTCTGCTCTGCGTGTGTCGTTGTAAATATTTTAAGCCTCTTATCTGTCACCCAGGCACCGTCCTTTGGTTCCAACTTTTCCTCTGCCATTTTTGTTTTCCAGATTCACGGCCTTTCCACAGCACCAGTGCTAACCTGACCGAGAGGTACTGCACGTTTATTTTGTTACTCCTTTCCCTGAGATGAAGGAAACCCAAGATGTCTTACGACATTTCACTAAGTAAACTGAGAAGTTAATTCAGCTCATTGGATTCTTACTTCCTTAAGTGATAATTTTGGAATAATGGCTACAAGTGGTTTGTAGTGAAGACTCTATCGTTTTTAAATAATGTCTTCAGTAGTTTTTTCCTTTTGCTCTCTACACTGCCCTGACGATAAAGGTTTGCATTTATTCAGGAGAGGAAACACTTGTATTCGACTTTATGAACTTCTGTACTCTGCTTCTAAGAATTAAGCCCTAAGCCTGACAACATTTTGTTTCACTGTTTGCACGCGTGTGTATTCGTATGCACACGTGTCTGCGTGTGCATGCGTGCGGGGAACTGTACCTTAGCCATTTTAAGTTTTAAAGCCATTTTCTTCTGCCTACACGGATATGGCTCATAGCTTTGTCCGAGTAAGTGAATTGGTTCTTTACTTGACAGCAGGCAGGTTTGTATTTTGACTCATTGTTTACTATTATATTCCTCTTGTCATGCTTATGGGGTTCTAAGATATTCTAATGTAAGCATCATGGGGGTTCTGATTACTGCCCTGCACTTGAACATGTGTCTTTTCGCAGAGGCATCGGTTGTGACTCAGTGATCCAGAACTCTCAGTATGAATGCTTCTCTTTGTATTTCTGTCGTACTTTATTTCTCCTTTGTCTTCTCTGGAACAGTGCTCTCACACCATTTCCCCCTTATCGTAATAACAGACTGCTTTATTTTGTAAACAGTACTTCATGTATAAACAGACCTTAGCTCCTGAAGAGGATTGTTCCCCCTCTTGAGGGGTGCCTCTGTCCTCTCACAGAGGCCCTTGAGGTAAACACGGCTTTTCTGTGGAAAAGTTCTTAAAATAACGATTGTAGAACACCTGGGAAACGTAGTGTAAGTAGATTCCTTTTCTGTGGAATGGCTTGTGTCTACAAGTGCCCCGCATTCTCTGAGGAAGTCCACCGTTGTGAACTTCCTGAAGTCCAACCATGTCCATCTGTAGTGGACCCTCTGTGATGGACCCGTGTAGCCTTCCTGAACGAGTAGATCAGTACCCCTCGCTCTGTGTGAAACTCCCACAGCGGAGCTTTCTATACTCTCCTCCCTCCTAAAATCGTGCAAAGCTGTATGCACCAGTATTGATTGTCCGGTGTGCCAGAAGACTAAAAAAATGGTGTGTGATTTCTGCTTTCGGGGAATTTGGATGTGCATTCAGTCATAAAAATTCCTTTACAGCCTTTGTTAACACTTCCATCTTTCTGTTGTCTTTACGAGTTTCTTCTTTAGCACCTATTTGATGCAAAGGTGTGTATAAATTGAGTGCTATTTTAGATTAAGAAGTTTCAGATAAAATAATAAGTGAATAATTGACAGGCTCTTTCACACCAGGCCACTAAAAATCTATTACTAAAACACTGATGGCCGACACAAGAAAACTTAGCCAGGTTTTGGGACCAGAACGGTTTTGGTTTTGGGACCAGCGTGGTGGTGTCCTCTGTTCTCAGGTCTTACTCTGTGGAACCGCTCAGCAGCCTCTGTCCATCTGTTACTCTGCTGTCCGTTGTCATGTGTGTGCATAAGTTGACTGTGACTTGTAGCTAAAATGATACATGGTTATGAAGAATTGTTTTTTTTGGCTCTGTGTTTCCTTTTTAAAAATTTCTGTAGTCTTTTTTAAAAATCACTCTTCTTGTTTTTATTTAGTATAACAGAAGAGACCTATAGTTTCCTGCCTCAAAGCCCCTCCAAGAAAGATTTTGAAGGCAAGAGTGGAACAAAAGTCAGCCGCACATTCAGCTACATCAAGAATAAAATGTCCAGCAGTAAGAAGAGCAGAGTAAGTACCGTTGAGGGCATTCCTTGCGTGATGGCCTTCGTTGGTCATCTGTAGGCTCCTGTCACAGCCTGCATGCACCCAATACCTAATTAAATAATGAGGATGTAAGGAAATAAGCACAGAGATAATCCTTGAAATGGCCTAATACTTGAAGAAAAATAGCAACAAAAGGTGATACCACTAATTGGGTTTTTACTATATGCTAAGAGCTTTCCATGTATTATTTTATGTAATCGTTTCCATAGCCGTATAAGGAGAGCCTGTTCTCCCCTTCCTGGGAGTAAGCTACCCTGTGAGTGTGTGCTGTTCACAGCAGTGGAACCAAGATTCAGATCCCATACTCGACCACGTGCCTTTGTCAGTAAACTGGGTTTAAAATGCACCTGAGGATTTTATGCCAAGATCAGGAGATTGAAAATATTTGCATTTGGGTTTAGAAGTTAGAAGGATTGGGGCGCCTGGGTGGCTCAGTTGGTTAAGCGTCTGGCTTCGGCTCAGGTCATGATCTCGCGGTTCGTGAGTTTGAGCTGCACATCGGGCTCTGTGCTGACAGCTCAGAGCCTGGAGCCTGCTTCGGATTCTGTGTCTCCCTCTCTCTCTGCCCGTCCCCCACTCACACTCTGTCTCTCTCTCCTTCAAAAATAAATAAACATAAAAAAAAAAAAGAAGGATTTCCCCACAGAAAATTGTAAGAGACTTTAAGACAAAAGTGGATTCTTCGATCTAGTCCTGACTACGAGGCTGTTGCAGGGTATTGTCTTTCATGCGTTAAAATATTTAAACATTTTTTGTCTGTTTATTTTTTTCATACTCCTGGGAATATTCGAAATACAAAAATAGATAAAAACCACCTGTAATAACCCCACATAGAGACAGGTACTCTTCTCATTTTTTTTTCAATGTACTTTCAAAAGAAAGGAAGACAAGGGTTTCCTTTTCTTATACTGATTCCCAGTGCTAAACCAAAATCAGTTCAGTGTCACCTCAGTGGGAGAGGACATTCTACCTTCCATTCACCCACCCACCCAGCCAGCCAGCCTCCAATAAAATAAAGGAATATCTTAAAAAAAAAAAAAAATTTTTTTTTTCTAAATGGAAATCAGTGACAAGCTCTTGCTAAGGAATCACTATATATACATGTGTGTATACATGTGTTTGTGGCATGTCCATACACACACACACACACACACACACACACACACACACACACCCGTACCTACTTAGAAGTAAGGGAATACAAACGCTGAACTCAAGAATATTGTTGTAAAAGTATACCCCTCACACTCTCCCCAAGCCACCTGCCACCAAATGTAACAAGCCTCTTAGGCCCTCAGTTAAGTGGGCTGCTGGAAGTAGAGCCCATGTATTTTACCGTGTTTTGTAAATAAGTTCTCTCTCCTTTAGCCAATACTAGGTTCAGTGATGACTCAGAGGAGTTTTTCCACAAAACCTGCCACCGAAATTGTTTTCATTTTTCTTGCCTGGATGCAGAAGGGGAGAAAGTGGGGCAGTCAGGAAAGCGCAGGAAAAGATGCAAGGATGTTTCCAGAATAATCCTATATATAAGTATTAACTTCATAATTAAAAAAAATAGGGTTAAAGGTTAAATTCAGGGCAGAATGCTTAGCAGTGTTCTGCATACTGGCAACAAGGCTTAAACAGAGTCTTACCTGTTGTACCTATCACTGCTGGCTGGGACCCTGGCTGGCATCAACAAAAGAAAATCTTGGCAAAGATCAGTGTAAATTAGCTAGGTATTATCATCAAATGACTTCTGTAGCCTCAGCATTCTGCTAGGTGCTAATAATGCTCCTAAAGAACTAAAGATCATTGTCTTTGAGAAATTTTATGATCTATTTGGATGCTTTCAAGTGTGTTTTGTTGTTCTGTTTTTAGACTGTGAGGTCTTCATTTGGAAGACCAGTAAATGAGTGAAGAGTCCCCTTCCCATCCATCTCCCCAGGGATGTTGACTTTCAGGGCAGAGCAGTGAATACGCCACTGATTGCATTAGTGAGAGGACACAAACACACATAAACAGTGTAAGACTAAATTTAGAAACTGGAACCTGACCTTTATAAAAGTCTCATCCCAGGGGCGCCTGGGTGGATCCGTCAGTCAAGCATCCGACTTCGGCTCAGGTCATGATCTCATGGTTCATGGGTTCAGGCCCCCGCGTCGGGCTGTGTGCTGACAGCTCAGAGCCTGGATGGAGCCTGCTTCAGATTCTGTGTCTCCCTCTCTCTGCCCCTCCCCTGCTCATATTCGTTCATTCATATTGTCTGTCTCTCTCTCTCTCTCTGTATCTCTCTCTCTCTCAAAAATGGATAGATAAACTTAAAAAAAAGTCTCATCCCATCCTCCATACTTTACAAACTGAAGTACAGAGAGCTATGCTTGAAGTAACAGAACTAGATGATATTAGGGCAGAACCTCTTTGACTTCCAGCAATTAGTACACTTCATTTCCTGCTCACTCATAAATAACTTCAAACAACTGGCATTTGCTAGTAGAATGAAGAGAAAGGCAGGACAAAAGAAGGAAATTGTTAGAGCAGAGTCTGGCAGAGACCATCATCAGTTGACCCTTGGTGTCTGAGCATCTCCTTTGCCAGAATGACAACACTGTTTTGCAAAATGAGCCTGGTTCCTCTTTTCACGCTTGGTTCAAGACCTTTGGGGGCTCGTGCTGCCTCTAGCAGTGGAAACCCTCAGAAAATTACAAATCTGAAACATGGACTCGCAGTCCATTTCCCATTATCAGGTGTTTAGAAAAGGGCCCACTGGCCACATCCATCAAGAAGGTTAAGAGTGAGCCGTCTTTCATATGGAAGAGCTCACTTCTGTCAATGCACCAAAAGATAGTAAGAAGTAGGGGAAGTAGTGAAATGATACATTTTATGTCCAGTTACAATAAATGCCCTGACTTAATATGCCATTGCACTGATAAGCTAGAGCTTTCCCCTACAGAAGCATTTCCTTCTCTAAACGATGACAAAAATAAGTATTTTCTTAGTGTGATGATGCACACTCTACTGTTTCTCATAACTACTGGCTAATGTCATTTCTCCCTAATGTTAAAACAATTGAAAGTGTGACTGTGGATATTAATACTAGTTTTTCTTTTCAAAATAATGGTTTTACTGCTTTTAAATTATTTTTAAAAGAGCTACTATTAGAGATCTAACCTATTTTTATTAACCTAGTGTACAGTATAATCAGTCCTACTTCTTTTAAAGGAAAAATTAAAGCATTTAGTGAAGATATATTAAATTGCTACCTGTAAATTCTTAGCAGAGTCTCTAGGAATGGTTTGGAAATTTTTACTTTTCTTACAATTAGGCATGATAGATACACTCATGAAAATAGTTTGTGTTATTAACTTAGATATAGCCCACTGTTCATTGTTATGTTATTATATGTGCTTAAGGGTTGATTTATATGTTGGCAACTCTTAAGTAATATTCTAAGGAGCCAAAAGTCAGCCACTGTGTAACAGATTATTCACATTTTGTTTTTTTGTTTTTTTGTTTTTTTAATTTTTTTTTTTTTTAATGTTTATTTTTGAGACAGAGAGAGACAGAGCATGAACGGGGGAGGGTCAGAGAGAGGGAGACACTGAATCTGAAACAGGCTCCAGGCTCTGAGCTGTCAGCACAGAGCCCGACCCGGGGCTCGAACTCACAGACCGCGAGATCATGACCTCAGCCGAAGTCGGACGCTTAACCGACTGAGCCACCCAGGCGCCCCCAGATTATTCACATTTTGCCTGTAGCATGGAGTTCTCTAGATAGGTGTATAGATATTATCTAGGCAGATAGATCTAGGATTTGAGAAATTGAGTTCTGGTCCTTCATATGTCCTTTTAAAACATCAGCAGTATCCGACATGTAATTAGATAAGCGTATTGGATGTTTTTTAGAACGGGGGCAAGCCTAAACAGGAAGTGTAACAGGAAGACTGGCGGGTTCTGCTTTTGTCCTTAGCATCTTCTCATAGTACCGCTTCCTGCCAGTAAGTAAGTTCGCTGGCTTACAGACTATTTAAACACTAATGTGCACCGTGATCCCGTTCACGCAGAGGGAGTGAAGTGACCCCCTTTAAACCAACCTGTCCCACTGATTTTCTTCTCTAAGCTTTCCTCCTTGCAGATTAGCCGGGAGATACGTGGGCAGACACGTTAACACGAATTCTTAATCTGACTTGAAGTAGGCATTTTGGGGCAAGGGCTGTGCTCCTGCAGACCTGCCCCTATCCAGCCCCACCTCGGCGTGCCCGTGCTCGGCGTAAAAGAGCCGACCCCGTCAGCCGTGCAGAGGAGCCGTGTGCCAAGGCTGGAGTCAGTGTGAAATCCAGTTCCCTCTCTGCTCCCTTCTCTGATTAAACATGGGCAGCGTGTCCATGGCTTCATCCCAGCATGTTTCGCAGTCATCCGGAGTGCTCTCTGGTCTTGTCTTTGTAATGGCTTGTCTAAAGCAGTAGGTTTTGAAAGGGAGAACTCGTTTTCCGAGTCCCCTAGTGTAGTTATTTCCTGCCTCCTTCCCTGAAATACCGTGGGCGCCGACTTCCCCAGCCATTGTTGAACACGCAGAAGTCACACTGCAGAAAACAATGGGTCACCACTCGACCACAGGCAGAGCAGACCTCACCGAGAAGTGTTCTTAGGAAGCATCCCGATTTCAACACCATGAGGAGTCTTTCTAAACAGATAGAAGATGTGTTCCTTAACTTCTAAGTGTTAATTGGCCTCAGTCCTTCCAGACACTCTATCGTGTGGCCGAAGCACTGTCCACACACACTGCATTCTGGGGACTTCGTTCTGTTTCATTTCCAGGGTACTTGGCCTTCCTGGCAGCATGCAAACGGTTAAGCTTGTCTTAAGGAAACAAGCAACTTCAGCCCTCCCTCCTTCCCTTTCTCAACCAGTCCCTGGCTTCCTCTTACGGTTTCTCTCATGGCAGCTCGAAGCTGCTACGCTCTGCCCTGCCGGCATGCGCCCCTCCTTCTGTGACAGCACGCTTCCTGGCATGGGGGTCGAATCATGTCGGTAAAATGGGGTCGGTTTCACGAAGTACCCCTCATAACAGTGAGACTCACAGGACCAAAACATGGGGAGGTAAGAGCCTGACTTCTTTAAGGCACTAAATCCTAACAAACACAGAAAGAGACCGGGAGGCGGGGGGGGGGGGGGGGGGGGGGTTGGGGGGGACGGTGGTTAGGTTACTGTTTTGTTTTTATCCTTGGAAGAACTAGTTTGGATTATTGTGGAGGATGAGGATATTATTTATTACTTATTCAGATTTGATGAGCTTTGTGAGGTTGGAGAGCATGTTAGTTGCCGTAGATGAGTTTCTCAGCTCTTGGAGCACGCTTTCTTGAGCAAGGAGGCAGATGCTTTTCAGTTTAACATTTACGCATGGAGAAGCCTGTGGCCAAATGTGGTTAAGAGCGAGAAACACTTGGAAAAAACTGCATTTGCTATTGCTTGTTATTAGAATGTTACGTATGTACTTCAGCCATTACTAATTTTCACTTAGAACAGTTTCCTGTTTTGTAAAGTGAAGTAGTTTGTTTTTCTCCCTTTCTTGTCCTCCTTTTTGTGGTTCTAAAGTGTAGCAATTTGGCTCTTAGATTTTTGATACGTGTTTCGTTCGTTAACCAAGGGCCGTACACGAATCAGACCTGGCCAGCACTCACCAGGTCAGTATGGTGGACAGGTTCTGAATTAGGAAGTCAGAAGGCCCGGGTTGTGATTTGGGCTGCCGATCATTTGCCGTGTGACCTTCTGTGAGTCAACATACCTCTCCAGCCCTTGGCAGTGGAGAGGAGTGAAGAGAGCAGAGCTGAGGAGTCGGCCAGATCTGGGTCTGCATTCCAGTGGGGCCGTGGTTGGCATGTGGGCTCAACTGTAGTATTAAACACCCTGTGCCTTGGTGTCCTTAAACGTGCAGTGGGGATGATGGCTTCTTCACTGGGTGTATGTTCCCATCTGTGGTGCTTGGCACATAGTAGCTGCTCAGAGCTGGTGTCTGTGATCCTGATCTGCTCGGGTATACGACGGGCAGCGCGATGCCCTCCCTTCACCTCACAGTTATGGGATCAGGTGTGGTAACGCACGCAGAGGCCTTGATTCAGAGTATGAGGTGCTTGGTAGTTTGTCACGATGGCTCGCTTCGGGGTACCTGTCCTGCAGGGATTATTTTAGATTGCAACAGCGGTGTGTGTCTATGTGGGGGACGGTAATACTTGTGGCTGGAAGCAGTTGGAGGAGAGCCCCCGAGGAAAGCTTCCTGCTGCCCCAGGCTGACGCGAGAAGGGCTGCTGTCCTTCCTGCTCCCTGCCTGCAGCTGGCCCTCAGCTCGTGGCCTGCGTCCTCCATGGGCCGCGCTTGGGGGGAGGAGCAGCGTTCTTGGCTGCCCCACATTCCCCTCCTGCAGCTCCAGAAGCCTCTTCCAGGTGTTGGTCCTGGGATGTTGTGTCCATCGGTCTGAACAGCCGCTGAGCAAGCCGCTGACAGAACTGCTTGGCCTGCCCGGTCTTCCCGGAGCGTGTCTCATGAAGCCCGAACGGTCACAACTTTCAAAGACCATCGTCCAGGACCGCACTCCTGACTTGCATCCCAAACACTCGCCACCACCCACCGTTGACCACATGCCGTCCGGGTGCCCGGGTGAAGGGAAGGCTCTGGCGTCCAACTAACTCTAAACTCTTTTCTTTGGCAGGAAAAGGAAAAAGAGAAAGAGAAAATCAAGGAGAAGGAGAAAGATTTGAAGGAGAAGGACAAGGACAAGAAGACTGTCAACGGACACGCTTTCAGTTCCATCCCTGTTGTGGGTCCCGTCAGCTGTAGCCAGTGCGTGAAGCCTTTCACCAGCAAGGACGCCTACACTTGTGCAAGTAAGTGACACGCCCCTTCCTTTGAGGCACGGCTCTGGGCTTGCCCCAGGCTTCCCGCCCATCCACCCCGTATCCCTTCCTGATGTGTGTGGACAAGTCAGCCTGTTGTGTCTTCCTTTAAACATCAGGAGGGTCATCAGTTCTCGATGTAGAGCATACAGCCTGTGTGTTTTTGCAGAGAGCCCCAATCTCTTATACGCCGTTCTGTTGTCCTGGAAGTCTGTGTCATCATCGAAACAGCCTCGTGGCCTCCAACTCAAAAGCCACACAGCAGTCCTTTGTCAGGCCGTATGCACTCATTTTTTGGCATGTGTGTCGGCCATTTGCCAACATCAAGTCGTGGTGACTCCCAAGGGAAGGTACTTTCGTGGGCAGAGATGTCCCGTATTGACCTGTCGCTGACCTGATCAGAAGCACCTTAAAGCCCCGTCTGTTAACCGAGTGTGGTTCCTGGTTTTGGCAAGATACTGTAAGGCAGAGGGTGGCTAACTTTTTTTTGTCAAGGCCCACCAGCAAGTGTCTTAGGCTCCATGGGCTGCACGGTCCCCACACAACTACTGAACTCTGCCATTGTGCAAAAGCAGCCACAGACAATACATAAACCAGTGAGCATGGCTGTGTTCCAATAAAACTCCATTTATAGACAGGGAAACTTGAATTTCATGTCATTTTTATATATTATAAAATATTGGTCTGTAAATGTCAACCATTTAAAAATGTAAAAACCGTTTGTAGTTTATGGGCCGTACAAAAGCAGGCTACCAGCTGTATCTAGCAGAGACCCGGCTTTAAGGCACCGTATCTCAAAACCGTTGTCGTTAGATGGATAGAAAGTAATCATTGCAGCGCACACACCAAAGAAAATTTGTGAGGCCGCTTGTGGCCGGAACTGACCATTCTGGAGATCCAGCCACCCCCAGGCCCAGCCCAGTCACCCCGAAGGCAGAGATGATTAGCACCGTGTGGCACCTATAACGGGTTCAGACAAGATAGTGACTAACTTAGACACCAAGAAACGCTTCTCAGACTATGGTATTTATGACGTTTCTTGTTCTCAGTCATTTCTGTGGAATACCCCAAGGGATTTGTTACCAAAAATAATTAACTTACTGAAATTTGCAACGTTTAAAAGCTCACTTGAGCAGATTCGGAACTACTGCAGAATTGACTTCCGCTCACTTGCTTTCTTGAAGAGACAGAGTGGAGTTAAGCCAGCACACAGCCCACAGCCTGGCTTGTCTGCACCACAGCTGTCGTGGCTTTCTGAATGACTAGCTTTACCATCACGTCCTTAGAAGAGGACTTTTGTCGATATATCCCAGATGTTGTCTGCAGCCCTATTGGTTGTACCGCCCTACTTTAAAAACAACACTACCTCCTGGGAGGAGCTCTTCTCGAAATCTTTATGCATCCTGTGGGCGGATCCCACACACGCTTAGGTCCTCCCCGACATGCGACTCACCAGGAAGTTGAGAGTTCCAGCGTTAGTGGTAAGCTTTATGTGAGCTCTGGGAAACGAGGGGCCACCACTGTCCACTCCCCCCTGCATGTTACTGTGGGGCCCAGGTTCTGTTAGGGCACTTCCCTAGGCCGTCAGCCGAACGTGTTCGGTTTTCTTGACACAGTCAGCTCCTTGGTACTAGGATATCTTGGTTACCTAGGGCAGCAGTCACCAAGCACTTTTTAGTATGTTCGTGCATCATTAAAACGTCTTTAGCCTAATTGCGCAGGGTGTATATACGTGTGTGTGTGTGTGTGTGTGTGTGTGTGTGTGTGTGTGTGTGTGTATACACACACTAGTTTGTTTATTTTGAGAGAGAGAAAGTCCCAAGCAGGCCCCATGCTGTGAGCACAGAGCTTGACACAGGGCTCAGTCTCATGAACTATGAGATCATGACCTGAGCCGAAATCAGGAGTCAGATTCTTGACCGGCTGTGCCACCCAGGCGCCCCCATGGTGTATATATTTAATGCAGGAATTACACACTTGTCCTATACCTTACTTCTAAAGGGCCCATTCTAGGAATAAGAGAAGTCAGATTTGCCATTGTCTTGTGTGCTGTTTAGGTATTCATCTTCTTAATAATACTCTTAGGTCAGTGAGTTCTTTGCAGGAATCTGTGTAAGTCCCTTTTTCATTTTATTTTAGTTGGAACCAAATATACTCTCTAAGCCCACTGCATCGAGCACCTGTGAATTTCCATTCACCACAGCGTGCTGAAAGTGAGCAGATGAGGACAGGAGCCTCGTTACATCCCCAGCTTCTTTCAAGTGCTCTTAACCTCCAGGGCCCTCTCGGACATCTAAGCACAACACAAAGGGCTGAGTGAGGCACCAGTACATCATCTGTTTATTAATTCTGTTTCTCTTTTAAGTCCATATAAATGAGAGCTGTAAAATCTCCCCTCCCCGTGTCCCAAAGAATCATTTTGTGTATCCCTCCTGCAAAGTGCCTTTTCTCCATTTGAGGGGCACTGGTCTCAGAGAAAAACAGAAAGACCTTGTATTTCTTGATTGACAGTATGAACTTGATATTCGAAGAACTTCATCAATGGAGGAGACTGAACACCTGCTTTCTGCTATAAAACAAAAATGTTCAATGCAATATATTAATAAATAATAAATAAATGAAAACACTAAACTAATATATAACCGAGCCTGCAGAAAGGAAAATCCCTGAAGAAACTCCTAATCAGAGCAATGAAGAGCCTCCCTGTCAACCGAGGACAGGATGTGTGGTCCGAGGGCACAAGGTGGGAGCTGGAACTAAGACCCCCGAATGAAACCAGGAGCTTTAAAGGCTGCAACGTCCATACTGAAGGACCTAGAAAAACTCCATCCACTGGCCCCTCAGAAGCAGCAAGGAAACTTGCCTTCGCCCAGGGCTCTGGGTGAGAATTCTGCATTATATATGAATCTGGGGTCCAAATGCACACCATTCATACCTCAAACTAAGAAATTTTTCACAAGGTTTAATGAAATCCCAATCTGAGAATGATAAAAACACTAAGGAAGCTCAGCAGAAACAAATACAGAACTGAACCATAGGGTCACTAGTAAAACAGGCTTCCCACGGGAAGGAAAAAAGTCCTATAAAGCTGAAGCTGAGTTTAAGATTAAAAAATACACGGATAACACATGAGGAAGTGAACCACCATGAGGAAGTTAGCAAGTGTGTAGACAGGGGAAGATGTTGAGAATTATTAAAAAGTTAAAATGAATAGAATTTCTAATGTAGGAACAGAACAGCGCAGCTAAGGCGTAGATGTGAAAAATAACAATAAAATTTCAGGAGTAGAAATAGCCTTGGAAGGATCTTTGTGGAGATTTTTCAGCTATTTCAGTGTCCCACATCATCAGTGGATTGTTCTGAATTCTGTTTGTTTATAAAGGAGGAAAATGACTTCCACTCTGTAACCTGTTGCAGTGAAAGGAGAGCTGGGTGAATATCCTAGAAACTTTTATGACTTCAGACTGAGTTTATTCTTTACATTTAACTGTCAGTAATTATGCATGTGAGTTCCTTATCTTAAGTGAAGTTCTTCAACAAAGACTGGTCACCTGAACTCTGCAAAACACGGCATTTGGTTTTGTGATTCATTCAGAAGCCTCCTGTCAACAAATATTTATTGAGCAGCAGTGTGTGTCAGGCACCTTTTGTCTTTTCGATTTGAGTATACTTGAGGTATAACACTGGAAATTGAAGGTGTGCAAACACGTGAATTTGATACATTTATATGTTGTAATGTGATTGCCACTGTTGCGATATTTAGCACCTCTGTCACATTATGTAATGTGCCTCCTTTCTAGCGGTTGGCTAGGGCTTGTGAGAAGAGTTCTCAAAGCGTCATAACCCTTGGTACCTACTCACTGAAACATGATTCGTAATGGGGGAAAAGGTAAAGACACTTGATATCCATCCGTAAAATGTCGTAGATTCATCAGATGGAATTTGGAGCTGGTACTAAAAAGGGTCAGCCAGCTCTTTCTGTAAGGGAACTGGCGGAAAGTGTGTGAGGCTTCGCAGGTCGGTCTTGTGGCCGCTCGGCTCTGGCCATGGTCAAGCCCTAAGTAGTGAACGTGGCCGTATTCCCGTGAGACTCTGCCCGCCAAGTGGATAGTTTGCCAGCCACTGGGGTAGCTCTGCAGACACAAACAGGCCTCCAAGACGCTTTGGTAAGTTGAAAAGGCGAGTAGAACTAGATGTATGATCTGAACTTACGGAAGACCAGTGAAACAACTAATGTTGATGTAAATACACAAGAATATTTAACAGGATATACCCCAAGCTGTTGACAGTTTAAAGAAAGAGACTAGGAGAGGAGAGATTAAGGGAGGCTTCAGGTTTTATTTTATACTCTTATTTAACTTTTTTTAATGACTGTACTTCTGTTATTTGTATGAGCAGAACCAAAATGCAAACCTTGGATCACTGATAATTTTAAAGGTTTTTCTGGTTGTCAGCTGGTCTCTGATGAAGGAGCAAAATATGTTGGTAGTGGATTCCAGAGCTCAACAGACAAAGAGCAGAATGGTCACCAGAGAGCAGTCGCTTAACAGAAGACTGGAGAGGTGCCCTGTCACCACGATACTGACAGCAGCAGCTTGAATAAGAACAACGTAGTTGGTTCTGCAGACTCTCAGTGCTGAGGTGTGAGGTGAAATATCATCAGAAGGTTTAGGGACAGAACCTGTGTGGAAAGGAAAACCTTTGTTGAAGACCCAGAGAACTTTTTGCCTTGTGCTCTAGGGAACGGTAAGAACCATTGGTTTATGGCTGCAGTAGCGGGATGGCTCCGGCCGTGACTGGCTGCAGACCTTTGTTCAGTGTAAATTTGGAACGGAAAGGTTGCCTGATTTATGTCCAGGACATGTTTTGTCTTCTACTGTCCTTGGCTTTTGTGTCTGTGTTCTTTCTAGGTTACAGCAGTTGACTTTTATCCTCCTCGGCTACATTAATTCTTAGCCTCCGTGAGACTGTGATGACTCAGCTGAAACGTGCGGCTGGCGTAGGATCGATTTGTCAGATAGAAACATCTGCTGTAACGTAGGAGGGTGCACCTCTTTCGACCGCAGGCGCCCTAGACCCGTTTTTGTTTTCTTGATGCCTCTTCCTGTTAGACACGAATAGAACTTCTCTTTGCTGGGCTCCCTCCGTGAGGAAGCAGAGCTAGGGTTTCCTGGACTGTTGAGCTGCTCACACGGTCGGGAGAGCGTGTGCTACAATTTCTCCCGGAGAGGGGGACCTAGGACACGTCTTAGAAACGTCTGGGGCCCGAGGACCCCAGAGCAACCCATGAGGAAGAACTAAATGTAGGAGGAGACTCGTGGACTTATCAGCCACAAGTCCGTGTAGTAATTAGTTGAATAGACAGGGCAGTGGTTTTCAGGATGTTTTTTGTGGAACTGTTTTGGAAATTCTGCCAGTTTTTGAATATATACATGCATATATATCTCTTAGACTAATTTTAAACCTGCATTAAAAATCCACATGCTAGGGACGCCTGGGTGGCTCAGGCAGTTAAGCTTCAGACTTCGGCTCAGGTCACGATCTCACGGTTTGTGAGTTTGAGCCCCACGTCAGGCTCTGCAGTAACAGTACAGAGCCTGCTTGGGATTTCTCCCTCCCTCCCTCCCTCCCTCCCTCCCTCCTCCCTCCCTCCCTCCCTCCCTCCCTCCTCCCTCCCTCCCTCCCTCCCTCCTCCCTCCCTCCCTCCCTCCCTCCCTCCTCCCTCTTCCCTCTCTCCTCCCTCTCCTCCCTCCCTCCTCCCTCCCTCCTCCCTCCCTCCTCCCTCCCTCCTCCCTCCCTCCTCCCTCTCTCCTCCCTCTCTCCTCCCTCTCTCCTCCCTCTCTCCTCCCTCTCTCCTCCCTCTCTCCTCCCTCTCTCTCTGTCTCTCTCTCCCCCCCCACCTTCTCCCCCTCTCTCAAAATAAATCAACTTAAAAAAAAAAAAACCACATGCTCAAAAGTATAACCAGATTTTAACATCAACATACTAACTTTAGCTATCAGCGTATCTGTTTACGTTTTTCCTTCTGTCTTTAACTGAAGAAGGTAACATGATTGTGAAGGAAGCCATTTTTAAACTGCTAATATTTGAACCTGCTTACGTATATGAATGAAGATATCCTCTATATTATGTACACAAAACTAAATACAGGAATAAACTAGATGCCCAAGTAGTCATGTGAGTTTTACATATCCTAGGCACCTCTGATTTCTGACTTGGGGACCCATTAAAGCAGCTTCATTGTTCTCATTTATTGACTTCAGCAAGAGTCTTAAGATCGTAACTCAGTCTATTCTAAATATTTTACATTTTTGATGGCACATAATATGACAGTATTTCACTTAAGGCTTTTTAAAGTAGAAAACCAGTAAAACACCAGATTGGCTACTAGTTTTATGCTAACAGTGTTTATAATGGGATGGGACTTTCCTGGATTGAACCTCTTTGGTTTAACTTGTAAACTTTAGCATTAAGTCACCCGAGGAGTCTGTTTCTTCTGGAAACAAATTATTTCGTGGAGCCCAGTGTGTCATCGCTAGAATCTTCTCTGTTTGGAGGGAGAAGGAGCATCAGAATGTCCTCAGCCAGTGGCTCTTTGATTTCTGGCAATTGCTTGATCTAACTGAAATGTCGTAAGTCATCTAGGCTCCACCTGCTCTGCAAAGACAAGGGGAAAGAATGATGTTTTTGAAGTTTAAATGGGAAGAATCAGACAGCAGAAAGGAGCAGTTTGATAGTTTCCCTCATGTGCACCTAAGCTCCAAAAATACATGTTTAACTTGCATACCGGCCCTCCTCAGAAACTTCGGAGCTCTGCACTCGGCTCCGGGAGAGTGTGGAAGTGGGCTCAGCGTTTGGTGGTGGCATTAAGATTTGTGTATGACAGTGTGCAGCCTGCCACTTAATTAAAAAGGGGGTTGCGGATCAAGGCTTGAAAGCAGAGGAGCGATATGTGGTCATTTTCCCAAGGGAGCAGAAGTAATCTGCTGATTCTCTCCAGCTTCCTGAGAACAGAGCCTGCAGTGAACGTTCATGTGTGTGAAGCACCATCTGTTATCTTAGCAGGAAGTGGAAAAGATGAGTAACTTGGGGACTCGGAATCCTCTCTCCCTTTTCTCCATCCCCTCCCGTGCTCAGGATCTTCCCAAGAACCTCAGGAAACGTAGCGTCGCTCCAGTCCGTCACTTCCCTCCCAGTCAGTAGCTTTCCTTTTTGGTCTAATATAACCCTCCTTGCTGACCCCTGCAGCCTCACCCCTGGGCACCTGCTTTGTCAGTTTTGAGTCGTGGTTCAGAAAGATCAGCCATGTCACCCATCGTAATGAAGGAGGATGGTGGCCGATACTGATGGGCTCCAGTGTTCCAGATGTCATCGGTCCCTTTAACATATCCCTCTGCATGCGTATACTAAGCGATTCAACAGGACAGCACGTTTTCAACATTATCACCTGCTTTTGACTCTGCTGAAATACACCCGGACCAGTCTGTAGTACATCCTAATTCTGGGTGAAAGCTTGAGTCCCTTTCCGTGGACTTGCGTGGAAGTGGTCCTGGTCATAGACACGAGAAACAGCAAGGAGCAAAGGCTCCATAATAGTTCTTTGCAACCTGCTTGTGGCGGGAAAAGAAGCAAGGACTAAAGCCTCCTGCCAGGACTGCTTCCAAGTAATTCCGTCCAGGAGAAACCTAGCAGGTCTTTTTTTCTCAGCCAAAATTCACCTCTCACTTTAACTTTAACAGGGAAAGGAAAGAGTGTGTTTCCAATTCTTACTTCTTCCACTCCGTAAAGCTTCCCTTGAATCATCAGCTGTTCTTTCCAGCTGCCACAAATACTTTGGTCTTTGGAATGTGTGGTGGAATCCTTCGGAGTAAGGAATTCATTATGTTTGGGTTTCGGATCGTGTTAGTGGTTCTGTTTTATTTGCTTTAAACAGACGTAAGATGATCTTGAGATGATTGTTGATTTATTTTCTGTTGTGTTAGCAGCTTCTGAGTACTTTTGTGGTAGGTTGTTTCTCTTGATTAAAACAATAAACAAGTAGAGCAGCTGGAATCAGAGTAGGAGACATGAGAGTTCAGACTGCATGTGATGGTCAGATTTTTGCTTTGGATTTTATCCAGGAAGGCAGCTCTCTAGATACTGTTTTCTGGCATGGAGAATTCATTGCTTGTGTGATATAGTAAAGGAAATTTATTGTTTAGGGAAAAAGAAGGTAAAAAGAAGAGCCTAAATCACAAAGTCAGTTCTTATTCAAGCAGAGCCCCGCATTCTGTTCCATTTTTGTTTACCAGTGTTCTTCTGAAAACTGCTGTTATGTGAGCCTCTCACCTGACATGATTTGGCTCTTTGTTGTGGCTTTCCTCTTGTTCTGTGCATCAGCTCTGTGGTTATTACACCGGCAAGGAAGAACGTTTTACATGCGTTGTAGCTAATAAGCTGCCATCAGTCCAGACCACGGTGTTTCACACTCCCCAGAGATTTGAAACAAACAAGTTGCAGAAAGCACTTTGGAGCATATATTTCTACATTGGTTCATACCTAAATAGTTTTGTTGTTGTTGCTGCTGTTGTTTTCATTGTTGCTTGTTTTGTTTTAGTTTTCTTGGTTAAAGTTGAGATGATAGGAGGAAGTTGCACATTTCTGTCCTTAAAAGTGACCCTTCAGCCTGCTCCTTGAGAAGGATCCAAGAATTTTCCCCCAGATCTGTGTCTGTAAGGCAGGACTCTAGCTTGTTCCCTGAGGATGATCAGTGGACTCAGGGTGGGAAGGTCCCTCACCTCAGAGCTCAGTTTAAGAAGGCCAATCCTTTAGGGGTGCCTGGGTGGCTCAGTCGCCTAAGCGTCGAACTTCAACTCGGGTTTCAGGCCCCGCATGGGGCTCTGTGCTGACAGCTCAGAGACTGGAGCCTGTTTCAGATTCTGTGTCTCCCTCTCTCTCTCTCTCTCTCCCCCTCCCCCTCCCCCTCCCCCACTCGTGTTCTGTCTGCCTCTGTCTCAAAAATAAAGAAACATTAAAAAAAAATTACAAAAGGGGCGCCTGGGTGGCGCAGTCGGTTAAGCGTCCGACTTCAGCCAGGTCACGATCTCGCGGTCCGTGAGTTCGAGCCCCGCGTCAGGCTCTGGGCTGATGGCTCGGAGCCTGGAGCCTGTTTCCGATTCTGTGTCTCCCTCTCTCTCTGCCCCTCCCCCGTTCATGCTCTGTCTCTCTCTGTCCCAAAAATAAATTAAAAACGTTGAAAAAAAAAAAAATTTAAAAAAAAAAAAAAAAATTACAAAAAAAAAAGGTGAATCCTTCCTGCCATAGCATTCCTGTGCCCAGGCCGTTCTGTGATTTCTGTTCCATTTGGCATGGCCATTGCTCTTACCCTTCTTTAAAGATGATTTTCTCAAGCTGGTCTCTCTGACAGATAGTTTTTGGTTTTTCTGCTGAAAGAAAAGCAACGTGTAGTATGTAACAGTTCACCACAGACCTGTGGCGGTTGGTGACAGAGGTTAAAAAAAAAAAAAAAAAAGTATCAACAGAGGATATTTCCCAGTTCTGTGGGTTTTCCTTCATATTCTTTTGTTTGATGCCTCTTGGTAGTGAAAAAAAAAATTTTGTTCTGGTTGAAGGCTGGGCTGTTTGCATTTAAGTTCAGAGGAATCTAATTAGGAGTCAGCACTGTTCTCGTAAACCACCGTGCTGAGACCTTTTTTTTTTTAATAACTTTGAAAAATGAAAGCATATTGCTTACTGCTCTTAGGAAGTCTTTTTTTTTTTTTTTTAATAAATAAATAAAAGGCCAAATAATTCTTTGATCTCCCTAACAACATGGTATGGTTTGTGGCAAAGAGCTTGACTCTATGAGATTTATCTTCGCCTCTTATGTTCTTGGTAATTGTCTGTTTTCCGAAACAGAGAGTAAGGTTTTAACCTCATGACTCTGGCTGATGTCAGTGGGCCAGAGTTTCTAAATCACCCCCACACACCACTAAAATGGGCTGTGAACTGAGTCCAGAACAACTTGGTAACAAGCTGAGTATTTTCCAAGTGGGAGCTTGAGTATGTTAGGCAGACGGCCCTGCATGAATTACTGATCGCTGAGCCTCGCCACACTGTTACAGGGCACAGTAAAATATCAGCCAGGGTATGGGTTGGGGGGCCTGTCTCAACTAAGAAAGTGGGGGAAAGTCGTCTTCTAGATGTACATTCTATTACGGCTGCTCTTAGTTTCATCGGTTGGAATTGTCTTTTAAATCTCAAACACCGGCCTGAGAAGTTGAATATTGCTGAAGTCTGTTGAAAAGTGATGGCACCACCCCCCAAACCTCCCCCAAAATCGTCTTTGTTTCGTTCTTTCGGGAGATGGACCTGATCAGGGAGAGAGGAACAGGCAGGGTGCAATTTGGAAACCAGGATGCTGATGGGTCACTTGTGGATCGGAATTAGTGGCCAGTCCTCAGGCACATCCCATCCTGTCTGTTGCCCAGAGATGCCAGAAACCTTACGGATTTTCATTAAACCAAAGAAGAAAATGTACTTTTGTAACTGGAATGGAAGGTAGTGAAAGCTGATTGAAAATTGTTTTTACTTTTAGCACAACTATGATTGACTTTTTTTAAAGAATAAGGGAGTGTTTTCAAGGAAACTCCAGGAACTTTGAAGGATATTAAAATGTGTTAACACTAGGTTTGGGGGGCTTTGGCTTTTTAGATACTAGTACAAAATAGAACATCAACGATATAACAACACCTGTGGACTCACTGCTCAGATGAAAAATTAGTAACATTTTGTTATATTGCTTCAGATTCTCTCCCAGTTGTAAAGAAATAAACCAAGAAAGTTGAAAACTACTCCCCCCCCCGCGTTTTTCCCTGCCTCATCTGGTGCCTCTTCCTCCCTCCCCAAGGATGGGCACTATCATGAATTCAGTGTGTATATAGTCTGTATTTCATCATTTTATCTTCTACGTCAACAACACTTAAGTCTTTGTAGTTTGCATACATGGTCCCACACACTATTCCTCATTCTGCAATTTGCTTTATTCTCCTCAACATTAGATCTGGGGGAGCCAGAACACTGAAGCAGCTTGAATCCAGATCGCTGACTTAGAGCTCTTGTATGGTGTTCCGTTTTATGAATCTCTCAAATCTGTCCCACTACTAAGTCACTTGGGTCATTTCTGATTTCTGTTATAAGCAGGAGTACACGGGACATCATCACCAGGCTGTCCACCAGGAAGGGAATTGCTAACTCATAAAGCGGGCACATTGTCAACTAGCTGCCAAATGACTCTTCCAAAGTGGAGATGCCAGTTTCCAGATACCAGGGCAGATGCTGAGCATTCCCACATCACTGTTTCCCACCTAGAATTGGCAGGCTTTTATTTTATCCATCCTGGTTGGATACGAAATGGTGTTTCTCTGTTGGCTTAGTTTGCGTTTCTCTGATTTCTGGAGAGGTCAGGCACCGTTTTGTGTGGTTAAGTTGCCTGTTCAGTCTGTACAGCTTTTCTTTCTGTGTCTTACTGTTTTGCTATGAGTCTTTTAATACTTTCAAGCTACTGTTATTGTGTGTGGCGGTACATTTAATCGTATTTCAAAATGCGTGGTTTTCCTCGTCTATAACATGGGCTTGTTAGTTTTCGTCGTCTGCGAACCCTTGCACGTTTTCTTTTGTCTGAGTGGAATGGAGTGAAGGAGAGGCTCTCTCTCCTACACAGGGCAGGGCCGGACTCATGGGATTAAAGAAGAGGTGTGCGAAACACTCAAGCTGAGCCAGGGATTTGTGAAAGACAGAGGAAAGATGGCCAGGGGAGCTCTGAAGCCTTTGTGTGAAGAGCCGGCGGCTCATCTAGGCCCTGGAGCTGGGTGGCCGCGTGCTCCCCGGCCTCTGCATGGCAGGCATCCCGAGTGAGGCCGGGGTGCGGGTGGGCGAATACATCTGTCTTGCTGGGAAAGGGCTGTAGGGCTTGGCCTCCACTGCCATGTACGCTTCTTGCTGTGGGGCCGGCAGCGTGGAGCCCACCTGCCACCCTCTTGAGACACCTGGTGCTCCTGTGGGCCAGCAGCTGGGAACAGGGGTGTAAAAATTGTAAAACACAAAGCGAGACTCCCCCAGGGAGCTTTCTGTCCAGTGGACAAGTGTCTGGGACAGCACTGTGACAGAGGCAAGCACAGAGTGCCCCCAGTGCAGACGTGGGGACTCTCTCCTTCCCTGGGGGAGTCGGAGAGGACGTCGTAGAGCTGAGTCCTTCCAGCCCAGTAGGGGAAGGGACACAAGTACAGAACACCGTTTTCTATTCAGGGCCCACAGGCATGGCTGAACCTGGTTGAGGGGCTGGACATTCAAGCAATGCGTGGCGGGTCCCATCAAGTCAAGCAAGAAATACGATCCTAAAGGTGACAGGGAGCCATTGAAGAGTTTTCGGGAGGTGAGAGGCAAAAAATTTAAATACAAATCAATAAAGACGTATGGTCCAGCCTACCTGTTGCCTCTTTGGCCCTTCCTGGAAGACCGTTGGCTGGAGAGGCATAAAGTCTTGAGCCAAGCTTCCCTGGGGTCTAGATCCTAGGAATTGCATTGCATGATGGGAAGAAGGGCATAGCCACGTTGGCATCTCGGGAGTTAGGTGGATTTCTCTTCGTGATTCTGCTTTTTCTCTCAGTAGTAAAACAGCAACTTCTTTATCAAAATTGGTTATTTTCAAGTCTCAGAGAACTGGACAAATTAACAAGGGCCAGTGGTTTCCGGTTCTTTAGTGAAACATCCTCAGAGTGTTTTCTTTTACTGATTAGAATGAGTCATTCCCCAAGGGTCTTTCCGCAGTGACCTCTTTATGCCCAGAACGGGACATTGCTGAGAAATCCCGGCATTCCCGTTCAGGGGTCCGTAACCTCTCTTCCACTGCTGACTGGGGCAGCTTCCCCTGCTTACATGGAGATGCTCGCAGACCGTAGAAATGACAAGGAGCATGGCATCGAGGTCACTCCCTCGCAGTCTGCTCCCGGAGAAGGAACACAGCAGAGGCAAGAATACAGTTTTGACGGAGTTGAAACCTTCCAGGTTGTTCCTCTTGTTGATGCCTGTGTGAGCCTTCCCCAGGGGAGCCTCCCTTCCTGCTGCCATCGTCTCTTCTGGTCTGGTAACATCAGAAAGGTGGCCAGAGAATGTCCCATGGGGTAGAGTCGTAGAAGTTAGCTAGATGGGGGCCAGAGGCAGGCCTAGGAGTGAAAGGCCTAGAATACAGCCTCCTCCCCACTCCCCGACCATGACTGCAGACCGGTTCTAACTCTGACCCATCCACCTCTGGACTTGCCCCCAGTAGCCTCTTGTGTGGTGGTCGCCTCTGTCCAGACTCCTCCAGTCAGGGCCCCTCCCTGACTGTGCTCTGAGAGGTGGTAATTAGTGGTAATTCAGGTAACGTAGAAGTTGAAATGTCACACTGCATGAACCTCGTGGGACAATTCAGTGGGATTTACTTTGGAAAATTATTCCCTTCTTTAGGAGATGTAACATGAAGAATCTTGTGGAATAACAGACTGAAGGAACTTAGGAAATGTGGACCCTCCTTTCATTTGATAGATGGGGAAACTGAGGCCCTGAGAACAGACTAATTAACTAATTAGCAGAGCCACGGCCTGAATCAAATGTGGTTTCATAGCTCTTTTCCCTGTGCCCCTTTTAGTGTTAGTAAGTTGCTATTTCACATTCTGTAAAATGTATCAGGGCACTTGGTGTTTGGATAAAAGAGGCCTAGTAGGGTCTAAAGCAGACATTTACACGGGTGCCGTGAGGCAGGCACTGTGGTAGAGAGACTTACAGGTTCCACAGCACACAAGGGTCCCTGTCCCAGAGGAGCCCCTGGGGAGGAGAAAACCACAGGCGCCTCACAGTGCGGCGTGGCTGCTGGTACCGTGGGAGAGACCCCTGAACCAAGTAGGCGGTGCGGGCGTGACCGTCGAGGAAGGGCCTGTGGGAAGAGGCCGCTGGGGCCCGGGGTTCTGGCATCTGCGTCCCTGGGTCTTGTCCTCCCCGGCGCCTCTCCACTCTGCCCAGATCCACACGTCTGCGCTGCGAGAGCGTCTTGGCCCCCGGTGAGCGAGTTGACACGGGCAGGACCTGTGCTTCCTGCGTCAGCGTGTGAAGCGTTGCCTGCTGAATGGTGTCTGGTTGCTCTTGTCAGGGAGATGCTCTTGTCACCGGGTGTCCCCGCAGACAGGTCTCTGGCCCTCCTGGCACAGTTCTGTTCTGTGACTTCATAGCAGCAGTAAGAGCTGACAGTGACCCTGCTGAGGCACAGAGGACTGGGTTTTTACATCAGTGGCTTTGGAGCTAAGGGAATAAGAAAGAAGGGCTGAGGTTCCCGTCCTTGGCAGATGTGGACTCTGCCCCGTCTTTCTGGAAGTCATCTCCCGCTTGCTCCTGGGTCGGGCAGGGCTCCCCACATGTGCCTGGGGGGTTCTGATGACCTTTCTTCTGCGTCGCCTGACTCGGGCTGGGTTGTGCAAAGCTCAGGGTGGTTAAGATCCCAAGTGGAAGCGTGTAAACAGGTGAACTCTCGGATCCACACTCTGCCTTTGACACAGCTGTACAGATTCCCCAGCTCCCGGCGAGGGGCTCTGCTGGTGGGTTTCTTTGTGCCTTAGACTTTCCGTGTCGACGGCAGATGCTTCTGCTTTTTGTTTCGGTAGCCTCTCCGCTTCCTGCCTGAGCGGCTCCACGCTTCTAGTTTCCACTAATCAGAAGTCTCATCTGCTGTCATTTCTCTTCCTCCAAATGACATCACACGCCTGCTTTCTGGAAGGGAACCACAGGCTGTAGTTGCAGTCAGAGCCGGATTCTGACATGTGAGTGACTTCGCTTGGGAGTCCACAGGCTGCCGCGGCAGCGTGAAGTCAGACCCTGGGATATGTTTGCCCGAAGTCACCTTGAGCTTTGCTTGTTTTTCAGGTTGCGGTGCTTTCGTCCACAAAGGCTGCAGAGAGAGTCTGGCCTCCTGTGCAAAGGTCAAGATGAAGGTAAGGCATTTCTGAGCGGACCAGTCCTCGGGGTTGGGAGAGGCCAGGTTGTGGTTTTTGTTTATTGTGATCGTTTGATACCAAGACTGAGACCAAAATAACCGAACTGTAGTTTGTCTTTAAAGCGATGGAGTCTCTTAGTTAACGCACTCGGGAGCCTGTGGGTTTCAAAACTCCCACGTTAACTACACATTTCTCCATGATGCGCATGTGTCTGGTGTTGTTACAGTGGTTTTCTTCTTAACCGTGTGTGCAGGCCTGCCTGGACGGTCACACACCTGGCTTCCTCCTGGTGCCATTCAGGGGCCTTGACCTCCCGAGGAGCCAAGGCGGGAGGGGAGGGGGTTAGGGTTTGGCACAGCCTGCCTGGCAGCACTTGAGTCCGCAGGGCCACAAAGGGGTTGGCTCTGGGCACATGACCCAAGAACAGGAAGTGCCAGGCATGCGGTAGCACCTGCTCTGGGAACGCACACTGCACAATAATGGGTGCTGCTTGTCAGGTGGCCCTTCAGGAGAGTGGGTGTGGGGCATACCCCTAGGTACCCTCTGTGGTTTCCGGTGTTCCGGCCACCCATAAATCAATGTCCTTTATTTCCTTGTCCGAAGAGTGCCCTCCAGCTGCCGTCTACACAGACGCTCAGGATGCTGCCTCGGTCACCAGACATTTGTCTAAGCACAGTGGCCTCACGCTTGAGTGTGCGTTAGAGCCTGCTCAGGGACTTGTTAAAAGACCGCTCACTGTGGCCAGCTCCCAGAGCTGCCTGTTCTGGGGCAGGGCCCGGGAATTCGCATTTCCCGCAAGTTCCCAGATGATGCGGCTACCGCTAGTCTGAACTAGTGTAAAAATGATAGGCTTCTGAACCCCAGATCTTATCAGGCCATGGACATAAATTTGTTTGGCTCTTAAAGTAATGTTTTGTTTTTGTTTTTTGGTTAATGCAGTTATTAAAAAAATCGCATTTCATATCAATTTGGATTTCTGATTTCTCCTTAAAGAATTGGAAGATCTCACAACCCTGGTTATTTCCTCTTACCCAGAATTACCGATTTTCACGTTGCTTGTTTTCCTTTTCTCCGTAGTATTTACCACCTTCTCAGGGTCTGTGCTTAACAGCTTGTATTATTTATTACATTGATTTTACATGGTCTGCACTCCCCAGCCCCCCACTAGAACGTAAGCCCCAGACTTGCCGAGCAGTCTGAAGTCAGGAATGTTTGATCTGTTGATTGATCCTAAGCATCCAGAATGGTATCTGTCTTCTGGGTTTCCTAAATGCTGGGAAGATGGACGGGAAGTGGTAACGCACTGGGGCCCCAGTGGCTGCCATGCCCTCCATAGGATGTGTAGATTCCCTCTCCTCCCACTTGTCTCTGTCGTTCGCTGCCTGCCCGGCCCCACAGGCATGGAGTTTGTGATCTCTGACAAGACAGCGCTGCTGGGAACGTACTAGGTTCTCATGATGGAAATGTAGCATCTCCCCTAGAAGAGAACACAGCCTAAAAGTGGGGGGGAGGGGGCCTTTTTAAATTTGGAAGCCACCTGCTTCCACTAATGATTTCTCTCAGGGTAATTGGTGTAGTCTGTAATTTCTCACTTAAAGTGTTTCTGTCAGATGCTACAACAAAAATTAGTGCTTCACCTGAGAACTATTCGGTACCTTGTTAATGCTGGCCACTGGAGAAAGAGAAAAAGGCACAGAAGCTGGCTTAGGGAACCCGCATTCTAGTGGGGAAGATGGTGAGTGGGCTGTGGCCGTAAATGGGGGAGAATCTCCATGGAGGCCTGTGCAGGATTCTCAGGGGCTTCCAGCCACCGCCTTGGGAGAGGAGGAGAAAGAAGGTGATGCTGGCTTCACTGAGGAGGTAGTTCTCGCCTGGTCTTGAATAGAAGAATGTCCCGTGGCGAAGGCACAAGGGCATTCCGGGCAGGAGAGGCAGCCTTTGTGGGGCCATGGCACTTGGTGGGTTCAGAAGAGAGCCAGTGGGGTGACGGGCGGGATGCTGTGGCCCGTTGGCCAGGAGCCAGGCTGGCTCTCTCTCTGCCCTAGGCTTCTTGAAGTCTACAGAAAGAAGTTGTGGACACAGCCTTCATCTACTTATTTATTTCCTTTTCCTCTTCGTCCAGCAGCCCAAGGGGACCCTGCAGGCACATGACACGTCTTCGCTGCCCACGGTCATCATGAGAAGCAAGCGTAAGTAACTCCGCCCTCCTCTCTTCCAGCTTTTTGACTCTCTGGTTCAGGACTTAAACATACTTTTGTAGTAATTCATTTGTTACTCTTAATCAAGATTTGAGTATTTATTTCGTGTTAAGTTAGAGAAGGCTCCAGGTTCATTGACCACAAGCTTAATGTTCTGCCATCTGGCTGTCCTAGAAGGCTCTAGAAGGGTGTGTGTACTTGCTTAAAAGGCAGCCCTGTGTCCGTGTGTTTAAGCAGGTGACCCCGTGCCTCTCGAAATTCCTCTTCCGAGGGTCGACGCTTGTTTTTAGGGCCTCACAGTTGCACAAAGAAAATGAGATCTTGCTGATTGAACTTCTTAGTTCATACACTGTGAAGTTAAGTAAATCATTCTCTTTTTTCCCCAATGACTTCAGGTGGTACAGAAAACTGCGTAAATGACACTGTTCCATCCACATCATGCTGCCTTCACCAGTGTGTGCAAGGCTCCACTTTGGTTTTACTTCACGTTCTCCCTTTTTCGCTCTCCACTCCCTCATGCCTTTCCCTCCTTAGCACCCACTGTAGTTATTTAACACATCTCTTTCCACTCAGCTCCGTTGTCACACATATGTCTGTCTCTGAAAATGTCTCTTACTGTTTCACGTGTCGAATTTATATTACATAGGACCTACGCTTATTCATCCTTTTTTTTCCCCGTCTATCACTTTGAGATATGTGCGTGTTGTTAAGTGTCAGCTGTTGCAGACTGCAGGCTGTGTTCTTTCACAGACCTGCTCCCCACTTTCATTATCAGTCCCCCCTCCCCGCCGAAATCACCACAAGTGACGCAGTTCTGAGTATCATCTTAATTGGCCCCTACAGACACCTGTGTGGGACTTACCCCAAGGCAGTGTTTTTCAAAGTGTAGTTCCTGGATCCATCGGAAGTGCGAGTTCCTGGGCCCCGCCCAGACCTACTAAATCCGAAATTCCAGGGGTGGCGCCCAGGGCGGTGCTCCAGGCCCTCAAGGTGAGGCTGGTGCACTGGCCTGAGAACCAGTGTCGCTCGCCTGGTTGCTCTGAATTCTTCCAGGAGATGGGGAATTCCCTTTAGGGAGATCAAGGCTGCTGGCTGCCCATCTCTGCGAGTAGATTTCTGGAAGAGAAGTTTCGCCAGACCGACAACCACTTTTGTCGGTGATCCAGCCTATTCCAGCACCTTTTACCAGTCTCATCTTCCTTAACTTTTTTTCCGGGACATTATCCCTCACTTCAGAAATCTGTTTGCTTCCATATCAGATAAAATGACATAAAATGACATCTTTTTTTCTTTTTAACATCTTTTTTTTTTAAGGCTACCTGTCTTATGCCAGGTTGTGTGTGTTACCTCTGACCCCCACATGTATTTTTATTCCTGTGTTACCACCCCCCACCCCCCCCCCAATGAGTGTGGTGTAAGAGTACAGATAGTGGATTCAAGTCGTGTGGGTCGGAGCCAAGCGCTGCCTCTTAATAGCCGTGTGACCTTAGACATTTACTGCATCCCCACTCCGTCCGTCATCGAAACGAATGACGGCAGTTTCAGTGGGTGGTCGACAGGTTTAAACGAGACCAAACCTATAAAGTACTTAATGGTAGGCCTCCTTAAGTGTTAGTTTTGGCTACTGTCCCCATCACCACAAAGAAGGAAACTGAGGCTCAGAGATACTAAGTCACTTAACCTGAGTGGAGTAGGGATCGGTTTCAAAGAAGGGAAATTATAACTTTCACTACCGCTCCCATGCTGTCCTTTGAAAACAAAATTGTTCTGGGGCGCCTGGGTGGCTCAGTCGGTTAAGCATCCGACTTTGGCTCAGGTCGTGATCTTGCGGTTTGTGAGTTCAAGCCCCGCGTTGGGCTCCGTGCGCACAGCCTGGAGCCTGCTTTGGATTCTGTGTCTCCCTCTCTCTGTGCTCCTCCCCTGCTTGCACTCTGTCTCTGTCTCTCTCTCTCAAAAATAAGTAAACATTTGAAAAAAAAAAAATTTTTTTTTAAATAAAGTTGTTCTTGGGGTGCCTGGATGGCTCAGTCAGTGCAAGTCTTGATTTCGGGGTTGTTTGGAGTTCGAGTCCCATATTGGGTGTAGAGGTTATATAAAAAAATTTTTTTTTAGTTTAAAAAAAAGAAACAAAGTTGTTCTTTATCACTTTTAGGGTTCTGCGTAGCATGACCTCACTCAGCCTCTCCAACTCTTTCTACTCATTCTTTATATACATCTTCTTCCTTTCTCTTCTACCGGTTCCCTCCTTTCCGCATTCATACGACATGATTATTTCCGCTGCTTCCTTCACACAGCTCTCTCCTCATCAGTGTCCTGTCTTCCTTCTGGCCCATCCACATCCTTCCCACTCTTCAGGAACCGGTGTTTGTTCCTCCATCAGATTCTGTCCACTCGCTGACATCCCTCCCGCCGCACCGAGGCTGTGCCCTGGGCCCTTGAACACTTGGGCATAGAGCCCCCTCTCTGTTGGGGCAGGGCCCACATCTCCGTCCTTGTGTGCTTCCTCCAGGAGGGGTCTGGTTGTGTGCAAGTGTAGCATGTTTCTGGTGTTTTATTATGTCACCTTCTTCTAAATAGAATTTGAGTTGGAAATTAATGGTTTTTATTAATTCTGATGAAGTCAAAAACATCCTGAAATACCGTGAAGTCATAACAGCTGCCCCAGTACAATTTCCTCTAGTTCTTGGCACTCCTGGGGACAGACAGATGATGCGGCTCGCATCTGGGACAGGAGCTGTTACCAGGGAGAAATCACTTGTTAACCCAAATGCTGGTGTGTCCAGTTGAACATGAAATCAGAGCTCTGCTTTCCTCTCTGGTCACATTCAGGAGAAATAAGCACTCTGAGAAGAACCTACTGTGTGACCTTAAACATATGTTGCATCTCACCCAGCTGTAAATTAAAAGAATTGGTCAAAATCTGTGTTCTCAAACAGCAAAAGCATCACTCAGGGAGCTCGTAAAACGTGTGGATGCCACAGTGCCCGCCCCAAGGGTGGACAGGGCAGGGAATTCGCCCGTCTGACAAGCACCTCAGAGCTGCTGGGGAGGCACCCCCAAAAAGCACTGACCTCCCAGCCCTGTGGTTCCTTTTATCCCGAAAATTCTTTCAATTTTGTTTTATTTCCTTTTGAATTATTCTGTTTTCCTCTGAATTGAATTCAATTTCATTTGAATTTATTTTCCTTTGAATTACTTTCTCGGTTTGAATGCACTGTTACCACACGATTCTTTATCCCTGTTGCCTAATCTCCATCCCACCCACATGAAACCACTCTTCTTAGTTTTATATGTTTATCTTCTTCAACTTTTTTTATTAAAATAAAGCCAACACCAATTTGGGTTATTAATTTTTCTTTTTTTCTCCTTTAATAATTTGGATGAATCTTTTAAAAAAAATTTTTTTTAACATTTATTCACTTTTAAGAGAGAGCACGAGCGAGGGAGGAACAGAAAGAGAGGGGGACACAGAATCCGAAGCAGGCTCCAGGCTCCAAGCTGTCAGCACAGAGACCAATGTGGGGCTCGAACTCACAAACCGTGAGATCATGACCTGAGCTGATGTTGGACATTTAACCAACTGAACCACCCAGGCACCCCCATTTTTCTCTTTTTTTATTTTTCAAAAAAAATATATTTTTAATGTTTATTTATTTTTGAGAGACAGAGACAGAGTGTGAGTGGGGCAGGGGCAGAGAGAGAGAGAAAGACACAGAATCCAAAGCAGGCTCCAGGCTCTGAGCTGTCAGCACAGAGCCCGGTGCAGGACTTGAACTCACAAGCTGTGAGATCATGACCCGAGCCGAAGTCGGACGCTTAACCGACTGAGCCACCCAGGTGCCCCTTTTTGTTTTTTTTTTTAAACATGAGAGTCTGTTGTGTAACTTTGTTTTGCACCTTGATTTTCCCTCCATTGCAATGTTATCTTGGAGATCTGTGTTGGTTCATGGCGACTGTCCTCATTTTTTCAAAACGACATAGTATTCCAGTATGTGACATGCCATCATTTATTAATCAATCTTCTCTTGATACTCGTTTTTGTCTTTTGTAGTATTTTGCTTTGATCACTAGTGTCGCATTGAATAACTTTGGACGTATGTCGTTTCAAGCATCACACGTGCATCTTGCAGAATAAACGTGCCCTGAATTGGAATTACTGGATCAAGGGGTATAGGCATTTGCAGCTTCACTAGGTGTTGCCCGACCATCCTCTGTAGAGTTTCTGTACGCACTTACACTCCCAGGGCAAATCTAACCTGGAGACGTTTGCTTCTGTTTGGCATTTGTCAGAGGAGTCCGCCCTGGTGAGCTTGGAAACGTGTGCTTCAGTCTGTGCCCTTTCTTCCTTCACAGCCTCCCAGCCCAAGGAGCGCCCCCGATCCGCGGTCCTCCTGGTGGAGGAAACCACTGCCATCCCCATGTTTGCCAGCAGACGGTCGCAGCAGAGTGTTTCACTCTCCAAAAGTGTCTCCATACAGAATATTGCTGGGTAAGTGGGGGTTTAAACACAGCTCGGTTGACATCTAGGTGACAAGAGTGTAATAAAATAATCCTATAATTTGACAAAAAGATTCTCATCAGAAAAAAAAATTGTGTAGGGGCTCCTGGGTGGCTCAGTCGGTTGAGCGTCCGACTTCGGCTCAGGTCATGATCTCGCGGTCCGTGAGTTCGAGCCCCGCGTCGGGCTCTGTCCTGACCACTCAGAGCCTGGAGCCTGTTTCAGATTCTGTGTCTCCCTCTCTCTCTGACCCTCCCTCGTTCATGCTCTGTCTCTTTCTGTCTCAAAAATAAATAAACGTTAAAAGAAAAAAAATTGTGTAAAGTTAATGACTTGGTGCACATCCAGGTGTACAGACGAGGAGAGTGGGGATTACGTTTTGAGGCACTGTCCTGACCGCCATTTTGTGACAAGGATCCCCTGTCAGCCAGGTTGTCCTATGCTTTGTGCACAGTCAGCCTCGCTTTTAAGGATCCCTAGTTATAAAGGGCTGGTTTTTAGATTAAAATAAGAAGTGGAAACGGGGGAAATGACTTGTTTCTGAATTTTGTCTGGTAATCACTTAAATTTTCAGATGTTACACTTGCGTGTTGGTCCATTGAACCTGGTGTTTTTGCTTCTCTTTACATCTCTTTTCTGTCCTTGCGTCTGGACTCTTAAGTCCGTTCCATGGAAGTGAATAATGGGCCAGTTATGACTGTTAGGTCCCCACTCACTCATTTGCACTAAGTTCCTTTTGTGGTCCCTGCAAAAGTTGCTATGGCCCCCGACTGTGCAAGCCCTGGCTGTCACGGGGTTAGCACAGGACTGATTGTGATGTTATTGGCTGCTTTGGGATAAGACTCCTGCCTTCACATCAAGTAAAGAAATCATCTCAAATGTAGGACTCAAAACATATCTTGCACCTCTCTTAACCTAGGCTAGAGTAAAATTCTTAACTAAAGGATACAAATCTTTTGTCTCTATTTCCTAACCTCTGTGCTGGCTAGTGTTTCCTCGCTAAAAAAAATGTTCCAAGTATTTTTATTTTGTTTTGTCTGTGTAGTGTTGTTCTTCAAAGGCCTTCCTTTCAGAGTTGTTACAGATCAAAACTTGTTTGCATTATGACTTTAAAAAATTATTCTTTGAATAAAATGTAAACTTTTAAATGACTCTGGCCTGCTTTCGTGTCCTACCGCAATCATTTAGTCCAAAGAATACAGTTTATTAGAAGTGCTGATTAAATAAGTGTGATTATTTAAGGAACAAGGAGAGAGTGCAGTGGTTACACAGTGAGTTTCAGATAGAGAAATTTCTTGTGTAATGTGTATAGAGTTTAAAGGAGGAGTGTTCTCCCCGCTCTACCTATCATTTAGAAAAAAAAAAAAAAATCAAAGGCCCGTAAGTTCAAGTTTGCAATGATGTTAAGTGCTTCTGACCTTCCTTAGTAGTGTTGCATGTGGCTGGGTTCCTGACGTAAGTAATTTGTCTTCTAATCATTGTGGTGCTTGCCGCCACCTATCATTTTAGAGTTTTTCAGGTACTCCCTTAAGAATGCAGACCGTGGCTTATCAAAACATGTTTGCCAGTGTGTGCTTCTTTTTGTCCCCAGAGTCGGCAATGATGAGAACATATCAAACACCTGGAAGTTCCTGTCTCATTCGACAGACTCACTAAATAAAATCAGCAAGGTCAATGAGTCGACAGAATCACTTACTGATGAGGGTAAGAGGAAGTTACGGCTGTGTCTTATGCATCTGTGGGGACCGTGTGCCATTCCCTGAATGCAAGTGTTAATGGAATAGCAGTTCCTGCCTCTTCCTTGCTCCTGTGAGGAGTCTCTGAGTTGTCTCGGAATCACCACATGCTTTGTAACGAACTGGTAATCAGGCTTACCAGTTGTTAGATAGTTGTCCATTTGAGGGATGTCGTTGATTTAATGTGCTTGTACTCTAGTACCAGCACTTTCTCTTCCCCTAGACTTTCATACACCGTCAGTTGGTAGCTCTCTCAGCAGGTTATGAGCCTACTCTCTTAAACGAGTGAAGTTAACCAGGTCCCTTCCAATTCCTGCTTCACCTGGGAATCATGTCTCAGTCACATCAAATATATGGGATATTTATCACGCTGAGCCAGAATCTTGACTGTAGAGTGTCTCAGTCCCAAACAGGAAATGATTCTTTTCTAGCCCTGGAATATGCGTTCTATAAGTATCCTGTGTGTTAATGCAGTGTTTGTGTCTTACAAAGTTACCACCCAGGGAAGTCCAGTGTAAGCTTTCCAGAGCTCACAGACCCAAGATTCTGATACTGATCTTTTGATACTTTGAGGAGTAGGTACAGACATGAATGAAGGACAGCTGATGGGGGACTTTGAGATGGAATCCAAGCAGCTAGAAGCAGAGTCCTGGAGTCGAATAGTGGACAGCAAGTTTCTGAAACAGCAAAAGAAAGATGTGGTCAAACGGCAAGAAGTGATTTACGGTGAGACCCTCCAATCGCTCTGCAAATATTTGGTTCGCATTGTGCAGCACTTTTAATCCGGTGAATCCCTGGACTGGATGGAAAGCCAGTTTTCAAGTACTTAGCATGTCAAAGATACTCTTTAAAAACTTTGGGGCCTAGAGACATGATCTTATTTCTGTCCTTTTCTTTCTCTTTAAAATTATTTCCTTTAATTTTATTGAACATTCTGTTTAATATGAGTGCTTATTTGTGCAACGGCCCCAGATAGAGATCGCTTATGACAGTACAGTTTGAGTCCTTAGCTACACTAGAAACCAAGCACAAGTTTTCTAGGAAACGGGATGCAGTAATTATGAAAGGCTCTGAATCCTAGAAAGACCACTTGGGAAACCACCATTTAAGAGTGATGGAATCCAGTATGCTGTCAGAAGAGTGTTCGGCCACGTGCAATATGGAGGAGTAAGAGGGAAGCTCTTTAGGGGAAGGACAGCTATGGACCCAGTTTTTAAGTTTTAATTGGGCTCTAAACAGCCTTCAGCCTAAAGTGGGCTCCCAGTAGCAGCGGGTGACCTTTGAAGGAGAATCCTTCAAAAGAATATTCCTGACCGTCCAGCTTTGTCCTCCCTCAGAGTTGATGCAGACAGAGCTGCACCACGTCCGGACGCTCAAGATCATGAGCGACGTGTACAGCCGGGGGATGATGACCGAGCTGCTCTTTGAGCAGCAGATGGTGGAGAAGCTGTTCCCCTGTTTGGACGAGCTGATCAGTATCCATAGCCAGTTCTTCCAGAGGATCCTGGAGCGGAAGAAGGAATCTCTGGTGGATAAAAGTGAGAAGAACTTTCTCATCAAGAGGATGGGGGACGTGCTTGTAAATCAGGTGAGCCACAGGAAGGATCTTTCCCACACAGTGGGGGAAATGTGAAGCTTCGGGGCTCAGTAGGCATGTATTTACATCGTGGCTGTACTGTTATCTTTGTAAGCATACACAAATTATTGAATGTCTCTGAGCCTCACTTTCCTGTTCCGTAAACAAGGACAGATTTTCTCTCCTAATGCTGTTTTTTAAAATTAAATGCATACAGGGACGCCTGGGTGGCTCAGTCAGTTAAGCATCCAACTTCGGCTCACAGTTTGTGAGTTTAAGCCCTGCATCGGGCTCTGTGCTGACAGCCCAGTGCTTGGAGCCTGCTTTCAGATTCTGTGTCTCCCTCTCTCTGCCCCTCCTGAACTTTCACTCGGTCTCTCTCTCTCTCTCTCTCTCAAAAATAAACAAACATTAAAAAAGAAAAAAAAAATAAATATTAAATTAAAATTAAATGCATTCATAATCTATGTGATAGATAGTAAAAGCCCATGTTTCTTCTTCAGCATCCGTACCATCATCAGAAACAGTGTAGTTTAAGAAGTCAAAAGCTAGAGGGGCGCCTGGGGCGGCTCAGTCGGTTGAGCGTCCGACTTCGACTCAGGTCATGATCTCACGGTTTGTGAATTTAAGCCCTGCATCGGGCTCTGTGCTGACAGCTAGGAGCCTGGAACCTGCTTCGGATTCTGTGTCTCCCTGTCTCTCTGGCCCTTCCCCCTCTCGAGCTCTGTCTCTCTCTGTCCCTCAAAAATAAACATTAAAAAAAAAAAAAAGATGTCAAAAGCTATTTGTTGAAAGTCTCAACTTCCCCCTGTGCCTCAAATCAAAAAGAACTCCTTTGGGGTGCCTAGGTAGCCCAATTGGTTGAGGGTCTCACTTCAGATCAAGTCATGATCTCACAGTTCGTGATTTCGAGCCCCTCGTCTGCTGTCAGCACAGAGCCCACTTGGGATCCTCTGTCCCCCTCTCTCTGCCCCTTCCCCATTCATTCTGTCTTTCAAAACTAAATAAGCATTAAAAACAACAACAAAACTCTTTTATCTGAAAACCACCTGAATAAAAAACTATGTATAGAATAGTTCCTAAAATAGACCTTGCTGATATTGGGTGTGGTGTGGTTTCAGTCCTACTCCAAAAACAGTTGGGCCAAAAGTTACTTTGATACTTTCAGATATGCTTATCACAGGCTATTTTTAATGCTGCTTTTTAAAACATTGTCTTTGGGGGGTGGGGGGGAAGCTGTGGCTAGTTTGGCCTTCACAGACAGAAGGGCACAGGTCACCCGCTCTTCCTCCCTCGCAGGTCTGTGCCCCAGGGTAGAAGCAGGGGCTCCATTGCCGGAACCTTTGCCTGAGCGCTAGAAGGGTTGTCTTTTCTTCTGTTCGTGAGCCCAGACCCTTCACTCGTTAATTCAGCGATGCATTCCGTCGTTCATTTTTCGTGTATTTACTGGGCATCTACTCAGTACCAGGTGGAACCACAAAGGCAGATTCAGCGTAGACCTCCGCCTTGCGGAGCCCTCGTTCTCAGGTGAAAACCGGCTCGGTGTGGAGCAGACGCACGCGCAGTGTGGTACCTGCTGTAACGCAGGTGTCTGCGAAGGGCGAGCGGTCAGCTCTGCAAGGGAAGACCTTTCCTCCCTGAATGTCCTCTTCCAGCAGTTTCCACGTGTCTCTCTCTCTGCCCTCACACCTGCACGGGTACCTCATCTAACCTTGACTTGCGCTGTCCGCAGCTTGTTGTATTGAGCACATCCTCTAGTAAGGTCTGTGACAGTAGGACCTTAGTCCCCCATGGCATCCTAGTCCCCCGTGGCATCCACTAATGGCTTCTGTGTGCCAGTTCTAGAATCACCCTGTTACAGTTCATGAGTTCGAGCCCCGCCTCAGGCTCTGCGCTGACAGCTGGAGCCTGCTTTGGATTCGGTTTCCGTGTCTCTCTGCCCCTCCCCAGTTCGCGCGTGCGCGAATCACCCTTTCAGAGCGCCTGTATCAGAGCGGGAGCAAACCACCTAAAATATCTCTGCCTTAGCTTCCCCTTTGGTAAAGGGGGAGACCCGGAAAAACTAGCTTCCCTGAACCTTTTTTCAAGATTTTGGGTAAGGATCAATTTGTGTTGCCTTCAGAGATTTTTACTACAGTTGGAAGTCGATGTTTAGGATGCATGATGGGACCACGCACAGAAACACATGGGTTTACTCCGAAGTGAGTGTATCTTCAGATGCGTTGTTGAGATCGCACACATTTGGGACTGATTAAAGGGCCGTGCAGAATTGTCAGGCTGCTGGCCTCAGGTACATGAGATAAGCAGGTCCCTGAGTGATACTGGCTGTTCCTGATGTCTTTCTAACTCATCACGGTGAAATTTTTAAGACTATCTCACAGAGAACATCTAGTGGGTCCCCTTGTTTTACTACTGTGTTTGTGACAAACGGAAATTAGAACACATGTTGCATTACTTATGTGCATGCTACATAGACATTTCTGTGGTTATTGGATTTTTTTTTAATTTTTTTAAGTTTTTTTTAAATTTATTTTTAAGAGAGAGCACAAGTGGGAGAGGGGTAGAGAGAGGGAGACACAGGATCCGAAGCAGGCTGCAGGCTCTGAGCTGTCAGCACAGAGCCCCACATGGGGCTTGAACTTATGAACTGTGAGATCAAGACCTGAGCCGAAGATGAACACTCAACCAACTGAGCCACCCAGGCACCCCTGTTTCTTTAAATATATATAACGGCTTTATTGAAATAAATTCAAATACCACTTAATGCACCCCTTTAATGTGTATAGTTCAGCGGGTTTTCATGTATTCACGGACTTGTACGTCCATCATCACACTCAGTTTCAGAACATTTTTATGACCCCCCCCCCCCCCCCACCCCCCCCCTCAACTGCCCCAGCCCTGGGCACCCACTAGTCTGCTTTCTGTCTCTGTGAAGTTGCCTAATCTGGACATAGCTTTGTAAATGGGATAAGATAGTGTGTAGTCCTTTGTGATTGGCTTTTTTCATTTAGAATAGTGCCTTCAAGGTTCATCAGTATTGCAGCATGTATTGGTTGATTTCGTTCCTTTTCGTGGCTGAATAATAATAGTCCATGCATGTATATACCACCTTTGATTATCTTTTGATGGGCATTTGCTTATTTCCACCTGGGGGCACTTGTGAATATGGCAGCCGTGAACTTTCATATCCATGCTTTTGTGTGGAGTAAATCTTCCATCCAGGAGTGGAATTTCCAGGTCATGTGGTAGCTTTTTGAGGAGCTGCCAGACTGTTTCCCAAAGCTGCTGCACCATTTTAATCTTTAGAGGGAATTCTTGGGGAGCCACTCTTGGGTTTTACAAAGAGACTGGGAACTCTGTACAAAATGGGGGTAAAACATCAGCACCCCGACTTACGACTTCCCTTCTCTTTTCTCTGCAGTTTTCGGGGGAGAACGCAGAGCGCTTGAAGAAGACGTACGGCAAGTTCTGTGGGCAGCACAACCAGTCTGTAAACTACTTTAAAGACCTTTACACCAAGGATAAGCGGTTTCAGGCCTTTGTGAAGGTATCGGTGTGAAACGTGGAAAACCCCCATCACTGTCCGGGGCTCTGTGTTGCCGTCCGTTGAGCCGCAGCCCCCTTGAGCACTTCCTGATGACCCGTTTTGTCCTTTGCAGAAGAAGATGAGCAGCTCCGTCGTGAGGAGGCTGGGAATCCCGGAGTGCATACTGCTGGTGACCCAGCGGATCACCAAATACCCGGTGTTGTTCCAAAGGATCCTGCAGTGTACCAAAGGTGAGCCCCTGTCCTCAGCCAGTCGTGTGTGGTGCCGGGGCACTGTTTCCTATGTCCAGCGTCTCCAGAGGCCCCAGTGAAGAGCTCCTGCTCGCTCTCAAACGTCCAAAAGAGATCCTGTGTTCTACCTTAAAAACCCGTTTCTTAAGTGAAAACTTGAAATGCTGGGTCGCCAGACTTGTGGTGGATGACACAGCAGGAAGGGAAAGAACCGCTTCCTGATTTCCTCTGGAATCGGCAACCAGAATACCTTCTCCCTGACCACTGGACGGGGCTGGTTCCCACCAGCTTTCTCCCTAAGTGCTAGACCTGCTGCTGTTTCTCGGGACTTACTGGTCTGTCTGTCTCTGTCTCTGTCTCTCCCCCCTGCCCCTGGGCAGTGGGCAGTTACATTGAAGATGAGGTAAAACAAAGACATAAGTTGAAAAATTGATCCTCCTCTCCCTCCCCGAAATTGTTGGTTCCTTGTACGTTAGGATATGGCACGCAACTGCATGTTGCCTGTGTCCTTGAAAACGTATAACTTTACTTAGAACTAACCTTACGACAGGAATAGGCACGTGACCTTTGGTGTGTTGGCTTCGCTCTGGTAGCATGCCCCTGAAGGGAAAATGACGGTGGAGCAGGGAGGTAGGCTTCCCCCCCGTCTACCTTGGCTGCAAGGATCCAGTAAAAACAAACTATTTCTTCCTTCAAAGACAATGAGGTGGAGCAGGGAGATCTCGCTCAGTCCCTCAGCCTGGTGAAGGATGTGATTGGAGCCGTAGACAGCAAGGTGGCAAGTTACGAAAAGAAAGTGCGTCTCAATGAGATTTATACGAAGACAGATAGCAAGTCGATCATGAGGATGAAGAGTGGCCAGATGTTTGCCAAGGAAGATTTGAAGCGGAAGAAGCTTGTGCGGGACGGGAGTGTGTTTCTGAAGAATGCGGCAGGAAGGCTGAAAGGTAAGGCTCGCTTTTTGTCTGAGTCTGTTCGTGTGTCAGACAAGAGCAAGCAAAAAAACTTCGGGTACTTTTGTTAGCAGTCACTGGCTGATTTGTCCTAGGGAGCCGCATCCACACATCACATGGGAGCAGCCGCCCTCAAATCGTTCTTAATTTTCTATCAGAAAGGACAGGCCGAGATAGCTCACAAGGTCCTAAACTCCAGTAGGATAAAAAGGAAAGCTAGGGAAAAGGGGGGAAAGGGGGAAGATTCTAAACAGCAAAGCTAGGTGGCCCTGCTCCGTTCCTGGTCCCGGTGACGCCGAGGGCGTGTGTGCCAGGGGCGGCCCCACGGAGTGGGAGGCGGAGGGGGAGCTGGCGCCAGGGCCTGTGTGGCAGTGTGGCTCTCGCAGGAGGAGTGTGGGGGTAGGCCCAGCAGCACTGGCGTCCAAAGCGGAGCACGCAGTAAAAAATCTTGGCGTGGAAAATGCCACGAAAACGAAGGAACAAGTTGCTAGCAAGGGGAGCCCCGGCCCTCCCTCTGGAGGCCGGTGAACGTGGTGTGCCTCCAGCAAATGTAGGCAGTTCCGTCGGGCAGTGTGGGCGGGACGTGCGCCAGAGGCTCGGGGAGCCACAGGCAAGGGTGAGAGAAGAGATGGACAGGACTGGGGAGGTGGTGAGACGGCCGAGGGAAAAGCCATTCAGTCATGGTCTGCGGGCACTGAGCACTGACCCTCTTCCATGACCATCATGATGCCTTTGACCCTGATGTTTTCCCTGAAGTCCTTAGGAAGACACACGTGCTTCCTAAACTTCATGCTCTCACTTACCTTCGTTGTCAACGTTCTGGTGTCAGTTGTCTCTTGTGGGTCGCCTGTGGCCAGCTTCTAATCAAATGTTGTATTTTGACCCAATCTGTAAGGTCCTGACAGCAGGGGACTTTCACCCGATCTCACGGCAGGATGCTCATTATATAATGTGAAATTCATAAAGCAATTTAGGGGGGCACCTGGGGGACTCAGTCATTTAAGCGTCCAACTTGGTCTCAGGTCATGATCTCATGGTTTGTGAGTTTGAGCCCCGTGTTGGGCTCTGTGCTGACCTCTCGGAGCCTGGAGCCTGCCTCCAATTCTGTGTCTCTTTCACTCAAAACATTAAACAAAATTAAAGAATAAAGCAGTTTCAAAAGACAAGAAAACAAACAAGCAAAAATCCCGAGTGTAAGATTACTATAAAAACACAAGCTGTTAAGGAGGGCAGATTCCCCTACAGAAATGGGCAGCACATTTGGAGCTGGGGCCTCCGGTGTCCGTTGCAAGGAGTGGAACTGCCATCAGGTACCAAGTCAGAGTGTGTGAGATTAAAAATACGTCACTTGTTCTGAAGACAGGTGGTAGAGGACCTTCCAGGTCCCAGGACCGTAGAGAACTGTTCTGTTTAACTCCTGTCGACTCGATGGATTATTAAACTTGATGATCTTTATCTCTTTCATAACCCTAACCCTAACCCTAACCCTAACCCTAATTTTCTATTGGGTTTTAATTCTTTTCTTTTAAAAGATCGGCTACATCAAGTTAAGGAAGTTATCATGAGGTTTGTTCATTCTCTGTGCTTGTGATTGATTGCTTAATAATTGTTTTCATCGAACCTGCGCTCTCTGGGCCCCTACGGCGGCTCTGACCTCCCCAGGAGCACTGAGTCTGCCCGCCCCCATGCCGGCTTCCGCAAGCCGCCTGCCCAGTGCACAGCCCCGCTGGCCTAAGACCAAGGCTGGGGATGAAACCTGTGCCTTTCTCTCGTCTGTGACATGTCTGTGACACCGTGGGTAACTGCTGTCGGCCAGCCCCCTAGCGTCCTTCACTGACATGTCCCCACGCTTGGACCAAACAGCAAAGATGTCCCAGGTAGTCTCATGGCTCCAGAGGTGCATGAAGCGACCCTGCTCAGAGGTTGGGGTCTGTGCAGACGTGCTCACTCCGCAGTCTGATGGGTGCGGGAAACAAGGGCTGAACGAGGCCGGGGGCAAGCGGTGAGGAGCGGCATTAAACTTACTTATGAAGGATGAAGTCGTGAAGGATGGCCTGGTTTGGGGCGGCAGAGAGGGACCCAGTCAGGATGGAGACGTCCACAGCCGATGCTGCTGATCAGGGTGGACAGACAGTGGGTTCCAGAGTGAGGGTTTTCAGCAGGAGAGGAACACATTGGACAGGGGATGCGGTGACGAAGCAGCAGCGGGATAGGCTGGTGACAGAGACAGGAGAGCCCCTGCCGCAGGGGTTCGGGGCCAGCGCACAGGGCCGGAGCTCCAGCAGGAGCGTGAGGAGGAAGGACCGGAGTGCTTCAGAGGAAAGAAGGATCCCTTCCTGCCCCCAGCATGTGTGTCCCTGCTCCGTGGTGAACTTAAACTCTGTGATCCCTGAGGCTGCCTCCACACTCCGATGCTCTGAGAACCCGCTTCAGGCCTCTGCCCACATTGGCTGCTTAGGGCCGTCTTCAGGCAGCCTGGCCCTTGAGAAACACCTGCCTCCTTCATAAGGACCTGAGTTTCCTAGAGCTGCTGCCTGGAGCCCGCACTTGACTCCTTCCTGCACATGGCACTTTGTGTGTTCACCCCCAAAGCGAAAGCTCCTGGATTCCGGCTGGGGGAGTGCAGCTGTGGCCCAGCGATGGCTTCTGTGGCCCGAGGTGCCTCTAGCAGGGACAGGGGCTGGTGCAGAGTCGTCCTCCTCCAGGCACACTCGTGCCAAGAACAGCCAGTACGGTGCTGGGCACCCCTCGAATGGGACGAGTGTTGTTCTCCGACCCACCGACCCTGGTCATACAAACCTTAGGATCCAACTAAGTTGAAACTTGTGTTTTGGAATTTTTTTCTTTTTTGGCAGACACCTGAATTATTTATTTTTTATTTATTTTTTTTTTTTTCAAAATTTTTTTTTTAACGTTTATTTATTTTTGAGACAGAGAGAGACAGAGCATGAACGGGGGAGGGGCAGAGAGAGAGGGAGACACAGAATCGGAAACAGGCTCCAGGCTCTGAGCCATCTGCCCAGAGCCTGACGCGGGGCTCGAACTCACGGACCGCGAGATCGTGACCTGAGCCAAAGTCGGACACTTAACCGACTGAGCCACCCAGGCGCCCCGACACCTGAATCATTTAAAAGTAAACTTCAAGAAACTTGTCAAAACTATTAGTAGTCCATAGAAAATTCCTGTGGTCTCAGCTAAAAAACTGTACCTCCCCAGGAATCAGACATCCTTGCTTCTGTTTTCTTTTTTTTTTATTAAAAAAAATTTTTTTTACATTTATTTATTTTTGAGAGAGAGACAGAGCATGAGCATGGGAGGGGCCGAGAGATGTGGAGACACAGAATCCAAAGCAGGCTCCAGGCTCTGAGCTGTCAGCACAGAGCCCGACGCGGGGCTCGAACTCACAAACCGAGAGATCATGACCTGAGCCGAAGTCGGACGCTTAACCGACTGAGCCACCCAGGAGCCTCAACTTCTCTTTTCTGTATAGCTTGGTAGTAAATTACATGGGGAGGGGCTTCCAGTCGTGGGAAGTGGTAGGAAAGGCCGGAAGGGACCTGACCACCTGTAAGGGGGCTGCAGAAGCCCCCATTCTTTTCCCAAGGAATCATAGGCCCTCCTTCCAGGGGAAAGAAGACACAGGGGGGCCAGCCTGGGTTAGATCTCAGTAGATGGCTGATCTCCAGAGATGCCAGACTTTGTCCTCACGGGAGGAATGGAAAATTCGAACTCCAACACAGCAAGAGTGTGTGGCTTTCTTTGGGTTACTAGATCCAAGTGGATAGTTACTTTGACTTTTGTCTTAGTTGAGAGGGAGGGCTGGCTGTGTCCATGCTAGACAGAGGTTAAGGTTGCCTAGGAGACGTTGGAGCAGGGGGAAGAGCCACTGTGTTCACATGAACCTGTGAAACCAGAGGGCGTCGCAGAGCCCTTCTGTTCTCCTGGGGTGCAGGGCGGGGGGGAAGCCCACCTTTATTAGACTGAGGCATTTTTATCCATCAGCTGTTGGCGGCTCTCTGGTCTGCTCTCCCACGCCTCTTCCACTGTTACGATCAAAAGTCGAGGATGTCGTGGAATGTGGTACTATTTGACATCTGTTAAAGTCCTTCCCAACTTTATTCCGGGAGAATTTTACTCTTTTTTTTTTTATTTTTTATTTTTTATTTTTTATGTTTTATTTATCTTTGAGAGAGAGACAGAGTTACACGTAGGGAAGGGACAGAGAGAAAAGGAGACAAAATCCAAAGCAGGCTCCAGGCTCTGAGCTGTCAGCACAGAGCCCGACCCGGGGCTCAAACTCAGGGACCATGAGATCACGACCTGAGCCGAAGTCGGACGCTCAACCAACTGAGCCACCCAGGCGTCCCAGGAGTATTTTATTCTTAAAGTCTTGCCTTATGGGATAGATCTTTCCGGAACTGCGTACTCAAGCTTTCTCAAGATATGGCTTTGGTGATAGCTGCTGTTATTTCAAAATGTCTCAGAAGGGGTGCCTGGGTGGCTCAGTCGGTTAAGCGTCCGACTTCGGCTCAGGTCATGATCTCATGGTTTGTGAGTTCGAGCCCTGCGTCTGGCTCTGTGCTGACGGCTCAGAGCCTGGAGCCTGCTTTGGATTCTGTGTCTCCTCCTCTCTGTGCCCCTCCCCCGCTTACACTCTGTCTCTGTCTCTCAAAAATGAATAAACCTTAAAAAAATTTTTTTAAAAATGCCTCTGAAAATCTAATGACCACATATGGCTCCTGCAAAAATATTAAACGGTCACCTTGGAGGAGCAGAGTGTACTGTCGGTCCCGAGTGCCTTGCCGTGTGGGGTGGGTTGCTGAACTGTCCCCTAATAGAGGTGCTCTGACCGTGCTTCACCACTAAGTACTCCTTGTTCTTTCTCTCCTTCCCCATTTTCCAGAGGCTCAAGCAGTTCTCCTTACTGACATTTTAGTTTTCCTTCAAGAAAAAGACCAGAAATACGTCTTTGCGTCATTGGTAAGCTGAATTGTTGGTGTCTTCTGTTTGTAATTGATGATGTTTGAAACAGCTGGAATAGGTATTGGGTCTGACCATGGATTACTGCTCTCCTGCCCCCTCAAAATGAATTTGCTCAGGACAGCTTCCTCTGAGGAATCTCTCAGATACCTTTGCAATTTTCTGTCTCCATGCCATCCCCCTCTCCCCCCCCCCAAAAAAAACCCATTATTTTTCTGTTCCCTCACAGTCCCTTTTAGAGTCTTGGGCATTCTATCTAAAGAAATCTGTTGCTGGAGTATTTCTTGCACGTTATGCCCCGTAAATCGTGCCAGTATGTATTGTTGCCAGACAGATTCACAGAGGAACCTAGAAGGGTTCATCCTGTAGACACCATGTCTGGATCCTCTAGACATACGAATTATTATCTCTTTTTTGGAAATCTTTTTCTGTTTGATAAAATGTAAATGATGAGATACTTCTCTTGATCTTAAATCTGCCACAGTTTGCTAAACCATACGCCCTTTTTCCCCAGTCTTGAGAAAAAACTGACGTACGTCCCTGGGGGAGGCATACAGAGTGATGGTTCCATTTACATACATTATTCAGTGCTCACCACAGTAAGCTCAGCTCCCGTCATCTCCTAGGGATCTAGTATAAAGAGAAGAGGGAAAGAAATGGGAACCCGTGTGATAAGAACCCCCGGCACCTTCTGTGTGTGCCATACAGCACTGTTAGCCGTAGCCCTCGGCCCTCGTGCCTGCTCCTCTCCTGACTGGTACCTTTTAACCAAAAGGTTGTACCTTTTGACCATCTCCCTGCCCCCCCCACATCTGGTAGCCGCAGGTCCGGTCTCTTTTTCTAGGAGTTTGGTGTGGGCTTTTTAGGGTTTTTTTTTTTTAGATTCCACATATACGTGAGATCGTACATCTGGTCTTGCCTTAGATCAGAGTTGTTCTTGAGAGTTAGACTGTCGCCTGCCTCTGTCATGTCGGCCGTCTCCCCTTTCTCCAGGACCAGAAGTCAACAGTGATCTCTTTAAAGAAGCTGATTGTGAGAGAGGTAGCGCACGAGGAGAAAGGTCTGTTCCTGATCAGCATGGGCATGAGGGACCCCGAGATGGTGGAAGTGCACGCCGGCTCCAAAGAGGAGCGGAACAGCTGGATTCAGATCATCCAGGACACGATCAACACCCTGTAAGCAAAACACCGGGGCGCCCGGCCCCCTCTGACCTCATCCCCCCCCAGGGAGCGACTGGGGTCACTGACCTCGTGCGGGTCTTTGATCCGTCTTGTGCTGTGTTGGTGTCAGGAACAGAGATGAAGACGAGGGAATTCCGAGCGAGAGCGAGGAAGAAAAGCGGGCGCTGGACAGCAGAGCGCGGGAATTAAAAGGTGAGGCTGTTGGCAGCGTCTGGGGCCGTGCGCGTGCCGTGTGTGCAGGTGCGGAGGCTGCCGTCCCAGCATGCACTTCAAAACAGGAAGTGAATGGCTTTTGACAGAGGAGCAGCCAGATTGGAGCCAACCAGCGTGCCGGTACAATGGCCGTCAGAAGGGGTCCGACACCAGGTCAAGGGGACATCCTCTTTTCTCACTGGCCGTGTTCTTGGAACCCAGTTGGCCTTCTTTGTACTTTGTCACAGAAGAATTTGCCAAAATTCACGGTCACGTCTAAGATTAAAACAGAGAGAGAGGTACTGGAGGAAAGGAGCTTTCCAGTTACTCTGTTTTTATCAGTTACTCCTGCCACTGTGATGTGTGTTCACAATGAGTTATGAGGTGGTTTTGGGAGACGTGTGCTCACTGATGATGTTCGACTTCTACTTCTGTTTCGTGTAGTCTTGTCGACATCCCTATATGCTCATCCCCATTGTGCAGATGAGAAAGCTGAGGCCCATGAAGGCCAAGCAGTCCAGGGTCACATATGTGCTGCATGGCCGAGAAGTCTCCCCTACCTGTCAACAGCAGAGGCTCCCCTCTCTCTGCCAGTGCTTACTGAGTGTTGTGCTTTGGGTAGAAATAAGGCCAACTCAGGTAAATGTAAGCACCCGAGGAGTCCAGCTAGTCCTTTAAGCTGGACAAAGCGATAACGTTGTGTTTTGGGGAGGGGGGAAAATGGCAGATTTAGGCTGAAGCCAGAGTTGCACCTGATTTATCAGCCCATGATGAGCACGGCGGGGATGAAAACTTCCTTCTCTAGATGTGTTTGAAGCACTCAGCCAGGTATACTGTTAGGTGCTAGGGAGTGGGATGTGCAGAGATTCCTGGAGCAGCCCCTGCTGTCAGGAAACCCACGTTAGCAGGGAAGACGGGCACAAATGATGGACTGGACCGCAGGCACATACAGATGCGGGACCTAATCCTGCCTGTGGGGACTCACAGAGCAGCTTGACACATGAGCTGACTCTCAAAGCAGTTCCTGCACCAGACGACAGGCACGGTTAGGTGAAGAGGAAAGAGGACTGAGGGTTGGTGAGGAGTGGCAGGTTGGTGTGCCGGGGGGTCGGGGCCAAGAGATGGGGATGAAGCTGGAAAGGTGCCAAGGCTTGAGCGGCAACAAGGAAATGATAGATTTGTGTAGCAAAATTTCAGCCTGAATTGCCTTCTTTGGCATCGAAGCCAGTGGGAGATCTGCTGGAGGGAGTGGGGGAGCCCCCAGGAGTGGAAGGCCCGTCGAGGAGACTCCTGCGGAGAAGGGTGCGTGTGGGACGGCACCCACTGGCCAAGCTGAAGGATGGAGGGAGGAGGGGGGACGGCAAGAATGGAGAAAAGAGCTTTCTGACAAGGACTAGGCATCTAAGTGAGGAGAGCCACAGGCCAGTGGGACTCAGCGGTCTGGTGCTCATCAGCGGGCAGGATTTGGGGTGCTTTGCGTGAGTTACCAGCACGTGGGAGATCATTGAAGCTATGGCAGTGAAGATCCCCAGAAGGAGGTGTGTGAGGTGTGGGATGGAGCCCAGACGGAGCCTGGTCTTCCGCTGCCGGTGGCAGGAGAGAACCAGTGAGGTCCTCAAAGTGAGGGAGGGAGACCGTTCAACGGGGGAAACGTGAAACCAGGCCTCGTTGGGTCAGTAATGGTCGCCTTGGAAAGAGCAGATGCAGACAGGAGTGGGTTGAGAAATACACAAGAGGCAGGAGTGTTTCCAACAAAGTTCACGCTTGTTGTGTCAGAAGATCTGATCTTGCCTGGAAAGACCCAGGATAGAAATTGCCTTCGTGAAGGAAAGGGGGGTTGGGAGTGGACCTGTGTTCTCTGTTGTCCAGTGATGACCACGAGGTGGCGCCCATGTCTTGGTCGTCTCTTCCTAAACCCCAGTCAAGTGACCAGACCTTTTCTCCATTGTCCCCTGCAGAACAACTTCAGCAGAAGGACCAGCAGATCCTTCTTTTACTGGAAGAGAAGGAGATGATCTTTCGGGACATGACTGAGTGCAGCACTCCCTTGCCTGAGGAGTGCTCCCCGACTCACAGCTCTAGAGTCCTCTTCCGCTCCAACACAGAAGAGGCACTCAAAGGAGGACCTTTAATGAAAAGTGCAATAAATGAGGGTAATCACCCCTCCTGATCCCTTCCCAAAGTGGTTGATGCTCTGACATTATCTGCCAGCTTTTACTGTTTTATTGTAAAATAAAGCACAAATACAGAAAACAACCCAAAACAAATAATTTTGTTTAGTAAATTACTATCAGAAGAACATCCTTGTAACGGCTACCCAGGCCCGTGGCCCATGGTTTTCTGGCCACGGGCGTATTCATAGACACGATAGTCTTGCGTGTGGTTTTTGTTAGGCTTTTCCAGAGTCCTGTTTTCCAATCCTCCCTCCATCCCTTTCTTTCTTTCCCACACACTTTTCCTTTGAAGAACCTGAGCTCTTTGACTTGTAGCATCTCTCACGGTCTGGCTGTTACTCAGGCAGGGCGTCTGCTCCTCTGTCCTAGTTGCTTCACACCCACGGCTACATTCAGAGGCTTAGTTCCTCGGCCGTGATCCCTTTGGTGAGCCACGTTCTCCTAGTGCTGTGCTCTTGTATCAGAGGCAAGAAGAGCTCCTCGTCTCCTTCTCTGTAACACAGAGGAAAAGGAAGGTAAAAGGATAAATACTTGATTTTTTTCCCCCTTTATCTACTAATTTTCAGGATAGTGAGTTGATCTGTGGTCACCCTCTAAAGGTGACCACAACTTTTTAGATCTTACTGTAGACTCATGAATTTAAACCTGCTTGATGGGGTTCCAGTCGGTATAACACTGATCCTTATGACAAGTTCCAAGTGTCCTCTCTCTGCCAACCAGCACCTCTTGGTTTGGCTTTGGAGTCGTTTTGCCACGGCCCCAGTACTTTCTGAGAGCTGCCTGGCTGTTTGGCATACTAAGATGTTGTAGGCTCATCTTGTTTTCTGCCCAGGCCTAGAGTCACGTCTCTAAGAAGCTCGTGTTTCTGGTAGCGAGAAATGATAGCTTAAGACCACAGTCTGGGCAGTAGGGACGGTCATCGCTGCTGAGGTTCTTTGTCATGTGGCTTGTCATCCCGGATGGCTGAATCTCATCCTTCAGTAGGTGTCTCCGGAAAGGCTCGCGAGGACAGTACCCTGTGTGCTTCCACACTGTTGATAATTTGTGCCAGTGAGAGCTTGAAAGTCTGCTCCTCTGCTGGGATAGAAAATCCTGGGTTCATGTCTTCTCCCCTTGGGTATCTCAGTTGTTCTTAAATAATGTTACTCCTTTTTTTCTGACTTCGCGCATTGCCACCGGAGTGTGATCAGAATTCGATTCTTCCCATAGAAGTCATGTGCCATCTGCCAAGTGCCCAAAGAACTACCTATTCGAAATCCAAGTAATGTTACTAGCACAGGCCTTCGTGTTGGGGTTTTTCTGGGTTGATGTCCCCAGGTTCTCAGTGTTCTAATTTGGTGTGGCTTCAGAGTTTGCAGATTTCAGGAAAGTATTCTTAAAGGATAGTTTGTAGCATCTTCCCTATGCCCGTGCTTTGATTTTCTCCTTCAAGAACGTGCGTCATTCTTAAAGGATAGTTTGTAGCATCTTCCCTATGCCCGTGCTTTGATTTTCTCCTTCAAGAACGTGCGTCACCCACATGCTGGGCTGTCTCCGCCTGTCCTCAGTACTTGTCACTTTCTCTTCACGCTTTTTCTCTCCCATCTTTTTAAAGTTCCAGTATCCTGCCCCCTTCTGGTAAGTTGTTTTCTGTTGGGTCTGTTTGCTCCTATCTTGTACTTCCTGTTTCTAAAATGATTGTTTCTCTTTGTTCCCACTTGTTTGAGTCTGTGTTTCCCGATTCCTGCCTGGGTTCCTCCCTGCCTGTGTCCTCTCCTCACTGTAAGTAGCTTGTCCACTTTATGAACGTGGCTTTCTGATGTGCCGTTACCACCCGCAGGGAAGTTACGCTCCGCGTTCCTTCTCTAGCTCTCTCTCCTTAGCTTTGTGTGAGATTTGACTTTGAGGTCTCCCGGTTGCGCATTTTTACGTGAAATAAGTTTCTTAATTTTTTACGTTCAGATACCAGTTCTCATTTCGTGGGGCTCTTTGTTTCCGTGTGGTGTTTTTTTTAAAAAATATGATGGCTTATCTTACAAGATTCCCTGCCTCTGTTTCCCTCCTCCCCCTACTCCTCTGTTGCTCCCCCCCTCCTCAAATTTTATTCCACCGGAAGCACTTTTCTCCTTTCTGTGGGACACTGGCTCTAGAAAAGAGGCCTCGCTGGTCACAGACTCGAGAATCTGGATACATCTCTGCTCTGGTCCCTTGAGCTCACTGTGGCAGCAGGCACAACCCTGCCAGTTTTAGCTGCTGTCAAATTGGCCCATCTTACTTCCCAGGGAATTCTTTTTGGTTAATTTGGCACAGACTCTAGAAGGCCACGCTCCTTCCAGTAAATTCCTCTGTCTTCCCTGTGCCCTTTCAAGTTTCTTAGGCCTCATATAAATAAGGCTAAAGGTTTAATCTCAGAATTCCCAGTAGAATCCAGCTAAGACATGCATTCTGAGCAAAGGGGGTCACCTAGTCACTCTCTGGAATTTTCTGATCATGCTCTCCCTGTACATCTTGTGTATTACCTGGAGATGTTCTTTTTTTCATTGGAAGGTGAAATGTCGCTTTTGCTTGTTTCCTTTTTTCCAGTGGAGATCCTTCAGGGTTTGGTGAGTGGAAGCCTGGGAGGCACACTGGGGCAGGCTGTCAGTAGCCCTGTTGAGCAAGAAGGTACGGTTGGCCCTGTTTCCTTGCCCCGGAGAGCAGAGACCTTTGGAGGATTCGACAGCCATCAGATGAATGCTTCGAAAGGTAAATGATTTAGGGGCCTTTGGCTGGCTCGGTCGGGAGAGCATGTGACTCTTTCGGGATCATGAGTTCAAGCCCCACATTGGGCCTAGAGCTTACTTTAAGAAAAGGGAAAAAAAAAAAAAAGGTAAATGCTTTAGAACTTGTACGTCTGTAGGCGATCCTTGACTATCACATAAAACCAAAAATGATGTATGTTCTGGTAGCTTCAGCTCCTTGGTCCCTTTCAGCCAATAGATGTTCTAGTGAAATCCCATGGAGCAGCTAGCTGCCAAAACAGTTTCTTTCAGTGTCACGCTTATTTTGAGTAATAAAAAATAATTTCCTGGGATCTCAGCTAAGGTGTGGCCAAAGGACCAATAATACTTGTTTTTCTTTTCTGCTTCTAATTCTTCTGCCTCAGTAAACTTATTAATAATTACTTAGTTGCCACCATTTGGCATTAATAAGATGCTGAAATAGTATATCTCTAAGCTATGTATATTGTGTTCTTTCCTAATCTGTTTCACAACTTAAAAAAAAAAAAAAAAAACGTGTTTGCTTTAGGAGGCGAGAAGGAAGAGGGAGAGGATGGCCAAGATCTTAGAAGAACAGAGTCGGACAGTGGTCTGAAAAAGGTATTTTTTGAAATCTGCCATCTAAGACCTCCTTAGCACCTGTCCTAATTCATAATCTTGGCAGCTAGTCCGTGTCGATCTTGTCTTGGATGCTGACTTGCTGTTACTTCTACTGTAAGAGGAAAGCACGTTTTTCAAGAGACCATACAGTTCAGAGTCCCCTGTTACTGGCCGTCCGGCCTTTCTGGCTCAGAACCGTATTTATGCTCCTGGCCCCCGCGCCTCTGGCCTGGCGCTCAGAGGTTTGCGTAAGTGCCACACACCAGCCTGAGCTCTTTACGGGGCCCCAAATCTGCATTGCCCTGCAGTGAGAGGCTGTGGGGCAAAAGAATGAAAAAGAGAAGCCAGAGCAGAATTGAGACGCACATTGAATATTATTTTTGCCTCAGGATCTTTTTTTTTTTTTTTTTTTTTGGTGTAATGTGTGTTTTTTGTTTTATAGGGTGGAAATGCTAACCTGGTATTTATGCTTAAAAGAAACAGTGAGGTAAGGGCATCGCAAGCTCCGTGTAAGAATAGGGTTTTGTTACAATTGCTAGGCTGGGAATGCTCGTCTCTGATGTGCCGTGGTGAACAAGCTGACTCTGGGCTACGATCTGTGCACTTAACCAGCGCGGCCGCCGCCTCCCTCCCTCTCCTCCGCTTTTCCTGGGCCCCAGGGCACCATCCTGGAATTTCACCAGACTGTTGCCTCCCAGCACGGCCTCTGTCTGTGTCTCTGTCCTGGAGAAGCCAGCCTCTTGCTTTCTGTGAACATGGGCTGTGAGGCCTCCTTTCCTGTCACACAGGCCTGGCACCAAAAGCCACAAGTGTGGAACATGGCGGGTCAACTTGCGGGTAGTTGTGGGCACTGATTTCCCGTCCTGCGAAGACTCGGGTTGACTTTCCTTCTTTGAGTTTTACTCTTCACTGGCTGTGCGTCCCCCTGAAAGCAGCTGTGGCTTGCCTCTCGTTGGAGGGCAGCCTCTGACATGAGTCTTCCTCACCTTCCTCAGCTGAGTTCCGCTGACCTGGCCGAAGAATTGCACCTGTTCCACTCATGTCCCCTCCTCTCCTTGCTCCTCAGCAAATGCTGTTCCCCGCTGGCCACCCGTGCGTGGCTCTGAGTGTGTGCTGTGTGTGTAAGCAGACCGGAGTGTCCGTGACAGTGGCTTTGTGGGCTGTCCCTCTCAGGAGGCTCTTCGTGTTTCTTCTTGCTTTTAATGTAGGATCTTTAGTCCCTGAGGAGCTTTTTCTAAAATTTTAAATTAAAGGAATCTTTCCCCTTTTTTCCCCTAAAACACAGAAGGATGTTTTCAGTTTGTTGGCATGGAAGTCTAAACACTGCAGTATCTGAAGGAACTCCCCTCAGAGCGTTCTTCTTAAATGAAATAAGCTTCCTCTCATGCAGACTGTCGCTCTCTGTCATCTGCTGCTTGAGCAAAATTAGCTCTTTTTTATTCGGTGACTTCTTCCCTGTACTTCATGACAAGGGTCAGGGAAGGAAGGCATTCCAGTATGGATTACACCCTGCAGATGCCCCAGCCAGAGTCTGCTGTCTTTGGTGACCTCTGTTTATTAAGAATAAAGTGAGGGGCACCTGTGTGGCTCAGTCAGTTGAGCATTTGACTCTTGATTTCAGCTCAGGTCATGATCTCCTGCTTTGTGGGATCGAGCCCCATGTTGGGCTTCTGTGCTGACAGTGCGGAGCCTGTTTGAGATTCTCTCTGCCCCTCCCACATGCACACACACTCTCCCTCTCTCTCTCAAAGAAACAAATATTTTTTTAAAAAAAGAATAAACTAAAAAGAGGTGTAAAAAGTGTTTTTAGAAGAGCTAAGCCTGATAATTAAGTTTTTTTTGTATTTTGCTCTTTGTACAGTTGATCCTTGAACAATGTGGGTTTGAACTGCATGGGTCCACTTAACATGTGATGTTTTGGGGTTTTTTTCTTTTTGGGGGGGGTTTCAATAAATACAGTGCCATACTGTAAATGTGTTTTCCTTATGATGTTTGTAGTAACACTCTTTTCTCTAGCTAACTTTACTGTAAGAATACAGTATATAACATACAGAATATGTGTTAATTGACTGTCATGTTATGGGTAAGACTTCAGGTCAACAGTAGACTGTTACTAACGGTAACTACTGAACTACTAGTTAAGTTTTGGGGGCATCAAAAGTTACATATACACGTGGATTTTCTACTGTTCGAGGGAATCAGCATCCCAACCCCTGCACTGTTCAAGGGTCAACTGTATTATAAAAGGAATATGTGGTGATAGTAGAAAGCTTGAAAAATGTCCAGTAATGGAAAAAAGGAAAAAAAAGTAAGAATCCCACCACTGAGAAGTAACTGCTGTTCAATGGTTTATATTTGTAGCCTTTTCTTCTACATAACGTGTATTTTTGTGTGGGTGTGAATACTATAAAAATTGTTTTGTATAATTGATATCAGTACCCCCCTCCCCAGAAGCTTCATGCCCTTTTTTCCTCTCAACCCACTTTAGAAGGGTTTCCCCAGAGCACATGTGTACAGACGCGCTCTCTAACAGCTGCTTGTTGTTATGTTGTGGACAGTAGTTTAGTTAGTTCTTCCTGTACTTTTTTGCTTTGCAAACAACGCAGCAAGAACAGACCTGTGCACACAGTGACTGTTCCCTCCACACACTGCCCTGTGCTCTGGAAAGAAGTGTGTGTGGCATGCTCCCCTCCCTCCACGCAGGCTTGGTCTCACCAGCACCGGGAGGGGTTAGTTGTTAACTAAGGTTTTGTTGGCTTCGTAAGTTTGAGTGGGATTTCTTTATTTTTCATCTATTCGATTTCAGGTGAGTCATTTTTAATTGGTTATATAATTGGCCGTTTGCATTGCTTTTGTATATTGCTGGTTTATGTTCCTTGCCTGTATTCTTTTTTTTTCAACATTTTTTTTTTTTTATTTATTTTTGGGACAGAGAGAGACAGAGCATGAACGGGGGAGGGGCAGAGAGAGAGGGAGACACAGAATCGGAAACAGGCTCCAGGCTCCGAGCCATCAGCCCAGAGCCCGACGCGGGGCTCGAACTCACGGACCGCGAGATCGTGACCTGGCTGAAGTCGGACGCTTAACCGACTGCGCCACCCAGGCGCCCCTCCTTGTCTGTATTCTTATGAGGGTATTCATTTCTCATTGATCCATGAGAGCATTTTTTTTTTTTTTTTTTTTTTTTTTTTTTTTAGTTTATCTATTTTGAGAGTGTGTGAGCAGGGGAGGGGCAGAGAGAGAGAGGGAGACAGATCCCGAGCAGGCTCCACACTGTCAGCACAGAGCCTGACTCAGAGCCACAAACCTTGAGATCATGAAACCAAGAGCCGGACACTTAACTGAGCCATGCAGGTGCCCAAGAACCTTTTTCAATTCAAGGATTTTTTTTTTTCATTTGACTGTTCTGTTCTGTATGTTCCTACCTTTTTCTTTTCCATTTCACATGGTGACCGTTAAAAGTGCATCTATGGTTTCTTGTTTTGCTTCTTCAAAAAACCTTCTCTGTTTCATGGTCAGAAGACATTCTTCTATTTTCTTACAACTCCTTATGGTTCTTTTTTTTACACTTAACATTTTCATCTGTTTGAATATTTTTTGTGTGAGCCAAGATCCCACTCAGTTTTTCCCCAAGACTTCTTGGCCACTTTTCTCAGAACAATTTGTTGAATATTCTTTCCTTTCCCATTGATTTAGAAACTCTACTTATATACTAAGTTCTCATGATTTGCTCTGGACTTTCTGTTTCGTTACCCTGTACGTGTGTCATTCTTGTACCAATTTAGACCGGTGGCGTTTTATAATGCATTTAATGTGCACTGATGTTCTTCCTGCCTACAGTTGTTTGTTTGCTGGTTCTTGTTCTGTATCTCTTAGGCACTTGTAGCTGCTTCTTCCCAGTGCTTTCTGTCTGGAAACCTCCCATTCAGACTGAAGCACCTTGCCGTGTGTTGGGGGGTTATGTTGCCAGACGTCACGTGGTGCGCTGGGTCCTGAGACTGGGTCCCAAGGTGACGTGGCCATTGCTTCCTTTTCCAGCAGGTTGTCCAGAGTGTCGTTCACCTCCACGAACTCCTCAGCACGTTGCAGGTACGGGCCTTTCTCTTTTATCCCTTCACTTGTTCTGACACGAACCGTAAGGGTGTTGTTGGTGTGGGGTTTGGAGGTTGCTAGTGGGTAAGCGGGGCCCTCTGTCAAGACAAGACTGGCTCTCACGATGAGAAAGGTTTCAAAAGGCAGTGGCTGGAGTGTCCTCCACCTTCTAAGAGTTGATGATGGCAGACTGGAGGTGCTGTTAGCAGCCTTGCTGCAAAGCACGTGGGGCACTGTCATGGTTCGGGGGTCTTCTGTCCAGAAAAGCTTTAGTATGATGGTAAGTTTCCATGTTCCATATCTCCGTGTGGTGTGTGAATAGGGCAGCCCTGCCCAAGTGAGGACCCCTTAGCACTTGCTGGGTATCATCTGTAAATTTTACTCCCTTCCTTTTCTTTGAAGCTGTAACAGACCCAATTGCTCCTTGTCCCGCCTCCAAAATACAAGGCCCCACCCCAGGCCGTGTCAACAGCGAGCCACCCAGTTCCGAGAGGCTGGGTCTCCGCGCTGCCGACATTCCTGTGTGACAAGTGCCCAGGGTGGTGGTGGAGGGCTGTCGCCCCGACTGGGCGAGAACGAGGGGGCGTTGGCGTCCGGCCGCACCTCGCTCCTCCGTGTCCCCGCAGGGCGTGGTGCTGCAGCAGGACAGCTACATCGAGGACCAGAAGCTGCTGCTGGCCGAGCGCGCGCTCAGCCGCGGCTTGTCGCGCCCCAGCTCCCTGGTGGAGCAGGAGAAGCAGCGCAGCCTGGAGAAGCAGCGCCAGGACCTGGCCAACCTGCAGAGGCAGCAGGCGCAGCACCTGGACGAGAAGCGGCGGCGCGAGCGCGAGTGGGAGGCCCGCGAGCGGGCGCTGCAGGAGCGCGAGGCGCGGCTGGCGCAGCGCGAGCAGGACGTGCGGCAGGGCCGCCAGGACCTCGACCGTGACCGCGACGAGCTGCAGTTCAAGAAGGGCGCCTACCAGTGCGACCTGGAGAGGCTGCGCGCCGCCCAGAAGCAGCTGGAGAGGGAGCAGGAGCAGCTGCGCCGGGACGCCGAGCGACTTAGCCAGAGGCAGGCGGAGCACGACGCCTGTCAGGTGGGGGCGCTGCGGCGTCGGGGAAGGGCCCGGTCCCTCCTGTCGTGCGTGCAGGGTGGGGGCGCTGTGGGGCCCGGGAGGGGCCCTGTCTGGAGCGCGGGCTCGCGCTGAGCCCGGTGGGCGGGAGCTGAGCCCCGCGGGCAGGTGCGGGGGCGACCCGAGCGGGTGTCAGGGCCTTCAGCGGCTGTTCTGGAACACGGACCTGCCTATCTGTCAACACTCCTGTTGCCATGCGTTTGGTGGATGGATCTGGGACCGCCACAGGAAATTCGGGTGGCGTCTTCCAGAGGGCAGTTCAGCGTCCCACAGAGGCACTCAGATGTATGCTGGGGGCAGCCGGTGGCTCCGTGCTGCTCTTCAGGGCGAGGATGGACTCCACCCCCATCCCAGTACATCAGGGCTCCTAGCACAGGGGCGCACAAACCAGACCGTCTTTCTGTCTGCGTCTTTGGTTTGGCCTCTGAGCCCCCACCCACCTGGCACCCGCCAGGCCCCCTGACCCCTCAGCCCTAAGGTAATTCTCCACAGCCCTGTGTCAGTCTTCAGGGAAGCAGCTGTCCCCTTTCTTCAGGGAATGGGAGTTCCTTTCTGAGCTGCCTCCTCCCAAGACACTATGAATTCTTCCCGGTGCGGACATTAAGTACATGCACTAAAAATATTAATGGTATCAAGGGTGGTACCTTTAACACTGATCCAGGTACTATATCGGGGGGCGGGCGCTAGGAAGGAAACCCTGAATCCTTTTACAGCGAGTGCCGGGGGTCCGAGGAAGTGGGTGCACACCGGGCTGACCCCCACAGTTGATCTCTGCCAGCACTTAGTGAGCGGGCCCCGGGTTAACACCTCTCATCTTGAACATGTGCAGGTGTCTCACCAACACACCAAGCTGCTGAGGATCCCATCCTTCTTCCCGAATCCTGAGGAGTCCCCTTTGCCGTCTGTACCTGCGATAGCCAAATCAGGGTCACTGGACTCAGAACTCTCAGTATCCCCAAAAAGGAACAGCATCTCTCGGACACACAAAGATAAGGGGCCTTTTCACATACTGAGTTCCACCAGCCAGACAAACAAAGTAGCAGAGGGTCCGAGCCAGGCCCCCGTGCCCGCCTCTGCCTCCACCCGCCTGTTCGGGTTAGCCAAGCCAAAGGAGAAGAAGGAGAAGAAAAAGAAGAATAAAGGAAGTCGCTCTCAGTCTGGTGGTGAGTCGCATGCACCAGCTCTCCCTGCGCCCATGGTGTCCCCGGATCCTGCAGGGCGGGTGGATTTTGGTAGCATGGGAAGGGTTTAAAAGGTGCCGTTCAGGTGTGTAAAAGCTGAACTGCCACCTCCCAAGCCCACCTGCTCTTATCTGCGCAGGACGCTGGGGCACGAACTCTCGGGCATCTGGGAACCCACTGTGTGCACGCGTGTGCAAAGGAGAGAGCACGGGTGTGGTTTTGGGGGCATCTGTTCCCCAGCTGAGGGACTGAAACTCACTTATGTGAAGATCAAAGTCTTCCCTGCTTCTCTTGGTCGAAGTCTAGTCATCTATACAATAACTAGCGCTTGGTGAGCTTTTCCTGAGATCTGATTTAATCCTCCAAGTGGCTGTGTGTGTGAAGTAGGTGATGCCAGCTGGAGAGAAACTAGGGGATGGAAGCTCAGAGAGACCACTGATGTCCCTGCCGGCTCGGAGCTTGGGATTAAATCCCCCTAACTGAGGCTCCCTGTTTGCACATCCCTTTCCCCTAAACCCCCCTCTGTTCCTTCTCGTTAGGATCACTCCCTCCCACCTATGTGGGAGGTCAGAGAAAAGTTTCCGTCTCCAGGCCTGTTTGTGAACAGATCTGACGCTTTGTCAGGCTAAAGGGAGCAGTAGGCAGTGAAGGGTGTCAGAGGACCTCATGCCCGGAACTGGTCGAGGAGACCCTGCGAGTGGGGTCAGGCGCCCACCAGGCCATCATCTGGGTGGAAACTTGGGTTGGGGAGGAAGAAAAGGGAGTATAATGAAAAGGCCAAGTTTTTCTGAAGTTTCACCTTGTGTCCCCTTCCCAGATGGCCCCACATCAGAAGTGCCCACGGAGGGTGAAGAGATCTTCTGCTGACCCTGCCCTCTGTCCCGGCCCATGGCTGCCAGCTCCCCACTGTCCTGCCGTTCCTGGGTGTGCTCTCCTACCATGGACGCCCATGCCAGGAGACCAGGGCCCTGGACCAGGAACAGATGGTCTCGAATGTCAGGGTGGGGTGGGAGGCCCGGGGCTGGTGGCATTGGTGGCGGCCAACGGCTCCACTGAGGATGTTTCGGTGGTCCGGGCACTGGTTTGGGGCATGTCAGGAACTCCTAAAGGCCGAAAGAGGTTTCCAAATAAGGTCTGAAGTTATCCCTGCCTTTTATTTGGGGGACACAGCAGTCCGACAAGCAGATAGTGGGACTTTGTCCGTGTGCGTACCGGTACCCATCTGCATGGACACGTAGGGTCTGCCGGAAGCGGCCACCCTCCGTGGCAGGTGCCGGCTCAGCTCGGCATAGAAAGTGCTGCCCGGCCTGCTCAGGTAGCGTGTGGACGCTTGGGGCTCCCCCGGTCCTCTGCAGCAGTTTTCCCAGAACCTTACCCCGTGCACACCTCACCCCTTTTTGCATGTATTTCTCATTTCATTTTGGAAGGAAGGGCAAACGTCTGTGAAAACCAGTGCGAGAAGGTGTGATGTGTTCAAAAGGCATATATATGTACGTGATCTGCACCATCCTGATTTGGGGATTTCAGCTATTTTAAAAAAAAAAATCTAATTTCAACATCCAATCCAAAGAAATCCTATTCTGGCTTCCTGTTTTTCCTGCATTGTGACACTTTTTGGTTGTCACTGACCCACAGCCTCCTGGCACCCTCCCACGGGAAGAGCTACAGCTCCGGCAGCGAGGTTGTCCCCACCCCTCTTACCAGGACAACCGGCTGTGTAGGTTCAGATGAAGGAGTTCAGCCCGTGTGCAGTAATTTCCACCAGTGTAGACCGAGGGAAGCACTGGCCCAGGTGTGGCTCAGAAACGTTTTCATTCTGTCTTGGGGGCCTCGGCAGAATTTGATCTCTTAAAACCTTTTTCCAGTCTGAAGGTCTGTTGGTTGTTGTAGGTCACCCCTTGAAGGTGCCACGAATGTTGCCTGGTCTTTCTTTCTCTTCCCCACCGTGGGTGATCCGTGTCTGCTCGAGGCTCGTCACCAGCTGGTTGGAGCAGGACAGTTCGTGGAGTCCCCTCTGAGGCCCGTGTGCCTGCTGGATTCACTGCTTCCCTGCAGGGGGACAGCCTAGAAAAGTCTGTGCTTTCAGTGCGCCCTTTGATTCCTGCTTAGTGCCCCTCAGGAGCATGGGTCTTAGAACATAGTTGGAAAAACAAAATCTGTAACTTGGTGCTTGTTGATGAATTGCAAGCTGGCCTTGCAGATGGAGATATTTATCTTTCAGTTTATTTGAAAGAGGTCTGCTTTAAAATTTTTAGCTTAGATTTGTTTATTTATTTGTGTGTGTGTGTGTGTGTGTGTTAAGGGTAAACATACCGGCCCAACGGTTTCAGCTCTCCGATCCACGAGGAACTTGATGAGCCAGCAGTGCAGCTCACTCCTCAGTGTCTGTCCAAGTGCCTTGAGGGCCCAAAAGAAAATTAAGGGTTGGGGCAGGGGTCCGTGTCCTTCCCTCCTCCTACCCCACCTCCCTTCTTTGATCTAGGGTTGTCTTCCTTGCTTGAGAGTCGAGAAACGCCACTTGTGGGTTACATTTGCCTCTTTCTGTCCTGGAGATCTAGCCTTCAGAAACAGACTCTCAGAACCAAACCAACTAATCTTTTGAACTACGATGTACCCCCCCCCACCCCCAAGACCCTAAGGTAGAGGACTTCCTTGCACCAGCCCATACAGCTCTGAGCTACAGCCCTGCCTGCCACGGTTCTCCTCTGGTCCACATGGAGCCCGGCTGTCTGTCCTCGTCCCCAACTCAGGTTCCCCTCTGGGGCTCCACGTCCCCCCCCCGCCAGAAGCACTCTGCTGGGGGGAATGGCCCCGGCAGATGAGGCCTGCATTCCTGCTCTGTGTCCACATAGGCCAGGCCTCCCCATGTACTCCCCACAGAGTCACCATGGACACTGGGTTTGTGTCCATTGCTGCCCAGCTCAATGGCGATTTGAAGGTGCCTTTTACTCCCAATCTGCTCGAAGGTTTAAGTTGTTTTGGTTGTTTTGGTTGGTGTTTTTTCCAGACAGATTTCACCTGCCCCCATACCCCAGGAACTCCACTCGGTTGCATTGTGGTTGGACCAGTGTGGAATCAGAATTGGAAAGTAGCTTCCTGCGTCCACCTGGCCTGCCCTCTCGCACAATGTGGTCTGCAGCACAGAGAGAACTGCTTCCTAAGACCTGTGCTCTGACGTGCCTTTCTTCTCTTTCCCCCATGAAACTGAACTCCGGGGGATGTTGTTGTGCTTGCAGAACTGCCTGGATTGTTGCTGCTTGTGCTTGTGACCTGGAGAGCCGCTCTGGGGCCCGAGTCGTGAGCCCTCGTTTCCTGTGAGAAGGGGTTGTCTGCCAGGGTGGCTCCGACCCGGTGTTCCATTGTGTCCCCCTGGTAGGGTACCACACTTGTCCACCAGGCTCAAGAAAGCAGATGCCTGACATTGCGTTTAAGTTTGGGGGGACAGATAGAGACAACCATCCAGAGTCCCCAGATTTCCAGAGTCTAGTGAATTTCCTGGAAGGAGGCTGCATCCTTCTCAAAACTTCTATCATCTCAGAAGCTGTCATCCCAGGTGGGTGACATGTGCACTTTAACCGCTCTCATCTGTCGGCTTCATTTTTGAGACAATCGGCTATGTTCGTGGAGGGGGGGTAAAAACCTGCAGTTTGCCATAATTCAGCCTTTGCCAACATTCCACTGTCTACCCCCACGAGAGCTGTCTGTGGGGCAGAAGTCCTTATCAAGTTTGGGGGGTTGTTTTGTTTTTTGAAAAGGTACGAATCCTACCTTTTTCCCCTCTTACGTCTCAGGGTAGCACCACTGAAAGTTGTCCCTTCAAGAATGTTCTCCCTCATTATCTTGCCTAACCCCTGGTATCAGCACAAAATTTTAAGACCCATGGGGTTTGTTTTACCTTTATGGGGGGCAGGTGTTGGTGTGTGGGGGTTTGATAAAGCAGGTTTTGCCTTAAGTGAAGGGTGGAAAATCATACCTTAGAAGCCAGGACTCGGTCCAGGAATTGACGTTCACAGAAGTACTTGGTATTTCATCCCTTGGTCTCTAAAGTTGCTTTTCCGAAGCCCGTTCTTTCTTCCCGAGGACTTTGGTATTTGCACGGGGCTGCCGTCCACCCCGGTGTTGATGGGTGCACGGTTGGGCCCAGAGGGAGCCAGGCCCTGCTCAGGGCTTGGAGAGCCTATTCTAGTGAGTGGGCTTCAGTGACCGTAGACAGGGTGGTTTGGCAGGGACCCCAGACGGTGCTAGACTCCCGCCAGTGCTCGGATGCCCTTCGGATTTGGAAGCCCAGAAATATCCCCTCAGCTTAGATGGTGGCAGTGGTTGAGAGAGACGTGTGGCCTGCCTGCCTTCCGTTGGGACGCACACGTGCTGGGCGCCGGTTCCCAGCCCGGCGCGTCGTTCTCGCTGATCTGCAGACAAAGAGGAGGGTTGCGGTTTGTGTCTTGATTTTTCTTCCAGCGTAGCCTAACATTCCTAGTCACCCAGGAGCTTTGGAATCTACCACCTGCTGGCCAGGTTTTAGAAAGTATTTTCATGCTGCCATAAAAGGAAAAAAAAAAATAGGAAGGGGGGGAAAAAAAAGGCTTTTCTTTCCTTGTATCATCTAATTTAATTTGTGCAAAGATTGACAGGCCTTGAATTACTTCTCCATCTCGCTAAGGTTCAAAGCCGGGCAAACCCAACTGGCTAAAGTCCTCCTGCCACAGACCCTGACAACCTGCTCCACACACCCAGCCAAGCCCGGCCTGTGCTGGGGGCGCCTCGCTGCTGTCCAGCAGAGGGCGCTGCCCCCCAACCCGGCCTCTTCCCCCCAGAGACTCCCCCAGCCTGAGCTCTCCTGTCTCTCGCAGCCACCTGACAGGGAGCCGCCCGGTCAGCTCGCCCGTGGTCACGGTTTAGCCTGTGGTTTTCTGTGTCCTTACCTGCCGGGGGCGCGGGGGGATGCCCAGATATGCAGGAGGGCGACCCCCGTACACCTTATACCTCTGCTTCTGTTGTTTTCAGATGCTATACGAACATTTCTATGCTAGATTCTTTGAAATACAAAGGGGTTAAAACCCAGATGCTGTATATTAATTTGTAATTATGTATAAAGTAAAACAGTTTTAAACTGTAAAAATTTTTTTTCAGTGTGTTTTCTGGGATTTTGCCACAACATACTGGCTTTGTATTTTATTTATCTTCCTTTCTAGTTATTGGCTTCAGACTCTACTTGTAAAGTCCCCTCCACCCTTTCAAAAAAATAAATGTCCCTTAAGTCTCAATTGTTGCTGTATTGTATTTCTCTGTGGGCTTCCTGGAGGGAGTGCCAAGATACTCTGGGCTCCTGGTAAAGGGGTACCCCCCCCCCCACCCTATGGAGAGCCTTCTCCCCAGGGTGCCTGGATGGCTCCTTTGGTTAAGCCTCCAAGTAACGCTTGATTTTGGCTCAGGTCATGATCTTACGGTTCATGAGTTCGAGCCCCATGTTGGGCTCTGTGCTGATGGTGCAGAGCCTTCTTGGAATTCTCTCTCTGCCCCTCCCCTGCTCATACTTCTTCTCTCAAAAAAACAAAACAAAGCACCTTCTCCCCAAAGGGAATTTGTGTTTCTAACATACCTCTAGGAACAGAAGTTGGGAAGATTCCATAAGCGCTCAGTGGTTCCTCGGAGACATTTTCCTGGGGCCCAGAGGCAAAACCCCAGGGGGTAACTGACCAGCCCTGAAGTCATGGGGTTTGTGCCTGGAGTCAAAATTATTTCCAGTTAAATCAGTGCAGCAAAATTGCCCTTTGCTATAGATTTTACTCTGCAAAAAGTATTAGTTTGCCTGCCTTTGACAACTTTCTCCACCCCGTACCAGCCCCCAGGACGACTTGCAAGGACAGCAGCAGGACAGACTCCACAAAATGTAGGAAAGAAGCCATATCAAAAACGGTAGGGAAGGGAGAGACACTGCCCGGAGCTACATAGACCACAGACATCCACGGGAGGGAGGGAAACAGACTGTCGCACCAGGGAGCCCACATGGGGAGGACGAGTCCCCATAACGTTTTGCTTTGAAAACCAGAAGGGCCTGAGCCCCCTCCCTTAAAGAGACAGCACAACAAATAGCCCACGGAGATACAGTGTAGAGGGAGCAGTCTGAAACCGCCTGAGACAAACGGGGGAGGCAGAGTTATTATCTGAGTGTCTGCAGGAGGGGCCGAGATCACGGGGAGACTCATCCAGGAAGTCTCATCCACAAAGGAGCTGGCAGGTGCCATTTCCCTCCCCTGCCCCCAGCATCAACACACACACACGCACACAAACACACCTGCAGGAACCACCACACCGATAATTCACTAATTTGCTAAGACCCTACCTCACCTCCCCCTGCACTTGGGCAGACCCACCCCCTGCAGCCAGGCCTACCTCAGTCCTGGCGCTGCAGGCCCCACCCCCAGAAGGCCCACGCCAGCCTTGCCGACACTACGTCCTGCCCACACCCTCCAATATATTTGGCGGGAGCCCACCCAAAGCAGTGCCGCAAGCCTCACAGTGTGTAAGCAGCACGTACATGAGCCAGCACCACTCCAGAGACTCCTACCCCAGGGAGAGGGAAAGACAGCCACACACACGCACAGACTGCAGCCCTAACAGTGGGTGGGGGACAGACATCTGGTCTGACTCAAGCCCACGGCAGCCACAAACTGGCCCATTAGCACGGGGACCAAACCCTGCCCACTGCAGGTGACTGAACTGAAAAGAGGCTCAGCCACAACAGCAGGGTGCATGCAACACACACAGGAGACACCCCAGAAGCACCAGGTCCTGGAGAAGAGGGGACATTGCACTGCGGGGCACCACAGGACCTCTTCCTTCACAAGGCCACTACTTTCAAGAGCAGGAGGTGTAGCTGACTTTCCTGACACATAGAAACAGAGACTTAGACAAAATGAGGAAACAGAGGAGTTTGCCCCAAATGAAAGAACAGACAAGACCACAAGAGACCTAAGCAAAGCAGAGAAAAGTAATATGCCTGATAATTTAAAGTAATGATCGTAGAGGTACGGGACTTAAGAGTGGAGGATCTCACTGAGGTCCTTAGCAAACAGAAAACATAAAAAAAGAACCAGAGATGAAGAACTCAGTAAATGAACTTAAAACTCCACCAGATGGAATAAACTAGAGGAATCCGAAGAACAGATCAGCATCCTGGAGGATTGTAATGGAAAGCAATCAAGCTGAGCAAGTGCGAGAAAAAAACAAAGTAAAACTAGACTTAAGGAATTCAGTGATTCCATCAAGCATAACAACATTCACATTTCTCGGGACCTAGAAGGACAAGACAGAGAATAGGGGTCAGAAAATTTACTTAAGTAACAGCTGGAAACTTCCCAAATCTGGGGAAGGAAACGTATCCAGATCCAGGAGGCATAGAGAGCCCCCCCACAAAATCAACTCAAGGAGAGCCACACCAAAACATACAGTAATTAAAATGACTAAAAGTAGTGATAAAGACCATTGTAAAAGCAACAAGAGAAAACAGTTACACACAATGGAAACTCTATTAGGCCATCTGCAGATTTTTCAGCAGAAACATTGGAGACTAGAAGGGAGTGGCATGATATATTCAAAGTACTAAAGGAAAAAAAATCTGCAGCCAAGAATATTCTAGCCATCAAGTCCATCATCCAAATAGAAGGAGAGATAGAGTTTCTCAGACAAAAACTAAAGTAGTTCATGGCCACTAAACCAGTCCTAAAGAAATATTAAAGAGGATTCTTTGAATGTAAAGGAAAGACCCTAAGTAGGAGTAAGAAAAGTAGGAAGCACAAAAGCAGTAAAAGTAAATATATCCATAAAAACCAGTCAAGGGACTCAAAATAAAAAGATGCAAAGTTATGACAGACACCATATACCTAAAATATGAGGGGGAGAGGAGTAAAGAATGGGTTCAAACTAAGTGACCATCAACTTAATATAGACTGTTACATGCAGAAGGTACAAAGCTAATGGTAACCACAAATCAAAAACCACTAATAGATATGCAAAGAAATCCAAATATATCACTGAATAAAATCAGTAAACCACAAAAGAGAGCAAGACAGGGCCAAAGATAAAATACAAAAACTACCACAAGTAACAAAATGGCAATAAATATATATCTATCAATAATTATTTTGAATATAAATGGATTGAACACTCCAATCAAAAGATACAGGGTAAGAGTAGATTTAAAAAAGACTCATCTATATGCTACAAAAGACTCATTTCAGACCCGAAGACATCTGCAGATTGAAAGGGGATAGGAGTGCGTGGGTGGCTCGGTTGGTTAAGTGTCCAACTCTTGATAGCTCAGGTCATGATCTCCCAGTTCATGGGTTCAAGCCCCATGTCGGCCTCCATGCTGACAGTGCAAAGCCTCCTTGGGATTCTCTCCCTCTCTTGCTGCTCCTCTCCCACTCATGCTCGCTCTCTTGCTCTCTCAAGATAAATAAATAAACTTAAAAAAAAAAGAAAGGGGATAGAGAGACATTGTTCATGCAAATGGATGTCAAAAGAAAGCCAGAGTAGCAATACTTAACGTTGACAAAATAGACTTTAAAATAAAGGCTGTAACAAGACACAAAGAATGACACTATATAATCATAAAGGGAACCATCCAACAAGAAGATACAACAATTGTAAATATTTATGCACACAACTTGGGAACACTCAAATGCATAAAACAGTTAATAACAAACATAAATGGAATAATTGATAGTATTATAAGAACAGTAAAAGACTAACACCCCACTTATATCAATGGACAGATCCTCCAAACAGAAAATAAACAGAAGCCATGGCTTTGAATGACACACTGGACCAGACTGGATTTAACAGATATATTCAGAATATTCCATCCTAAAACAGAATACACATTCTTTTCAAATGCACATGTAACATTCTCCAGAATAGGTCACATATAGGCCACAAAACAAGTCCCAACAAACTCAAAAAGTTCAGTCATACCATGCATCTTTTCTGACAACAGCGCTGTGAACTACAACCACACACACACACACACACACATCTGGAAAGACCACAAATACATGGAGGTTAACGTGCTACTAAACAATGAATGGGTCAACAAAGAAATCCCAGAGGAAATCAAAACATACATGAAGACAAATGAAAATGGAAATACAATGGTCAAAAATCTTTGGGATGCAGCAAAAGCAGTCCTAAGAGAGAAGTTTTTAGCAACACAGCATCCTCAAGAAGCAAGAAAAATCTCAAACAACCTAACTTTTCACCTAAAGGAGCTAGAAAAAGAACAACAAACAAAACCCTAAACAAGAAAAGGAAATAATAAAGATTAGAGCAAAAATAAATAATAGAAACTACAAATAAACAATAGAACAGATAAACAAAAGTGATCAACCTATAGCCAGGAGAGAGAGAGAGAGAGAGAGAGAGAGAGAGAGAGAGAGAGAGAGAAAGGACTCAAACAAAATCACAAATGAAAGAGAAGTAACAACAAACACCACAGAAATAGAAACAACCCTAAGAGAATATTATGAAAAACTATATACCAACAAATTGGACAACCTAGAAAACAATGGATAAATTCCTAGAAACATATAACTTCCCAAAACTGAATCAGGAAGAAACAGAAAATTTAAACAGACCGATTACCAACAATGAAATTGAATCAGTAATCAAAAACTCTCAACAATCAATTTTCTAGGACCAGATGGCTTCACAGGTGAATTCTACCAAACATTTAAAGAAGAGTTCATGGGAGATCCAACATGGCAGGGAAGTAGGGGGATCCGCAGTTCCCTTGTCCCTCAAACACACCAGTGTTGAGGCTAAAGGACTTTGAATTCCAAGAGTCCGGGCTGCAGAGTGACAGAGACATCTCCAGGGGCCCACGGGGACAACCTGGTGGGCCATAGGTGTATGACTGTGAACTGGGAGAGATAAAACAGGTGGCATAGGCACAGATGGGAGGGATTCCCTTCTGCAGAGAGACAAAGAGAAGAGAAAGAGAAAGAGAGGCTGGGGAAGTATAGGACTGTATCTGAACTAGAGAAAAACCACGGACTGGGATGGACAAAGATCCAATCTCTAACTGCGGGGCTTTCTCGGGACTGGGGCCGGCTGCCCTGTTGGTGCGCCTTGGGAGGAGGGGAGCCAGCCCGGGGTTTGGTACCTAGGTCAAGGGCACAGTCTGCAGGGAGAGAAAGCAGTCCTCTACCTGGAGTGCTGTGGGAAGAAGGTATATAACCATTCAAAGGACAAGGACTGCCTGTGCCCGCCAGCCAGAGGTCATATATCAGCAGCACAGAGGGGCTTTTCCCTGAAACCAGGGTGTACAGAACGGGACCCTTTAAGACATTGGGGTTTACATCCCAGCTGAGCGCCGGGGAGGTGTGGGCGTCAGCAGAGAGGGACAAACCACCTCGTTTGCGACTGCAGCACAGTGAGAACGACCTGAACAGAGTGGTTTGGGACACCCGGTCCACGGAGGAGAGACTGGGGTGTCACCATTTTTCTCCCAATCACCAATAAGGTGGGACCTCAGGGATCTGACCGCGGGGCCACAGGGGAGGCAGGACCCGCCCACACCAAGCCACGCCCCTCCACACCTGCTAACTGCAGATCTACTGGGGCAGGATTGACTGGGATGAACAAAACACCTCCTCCAGACCAACATTGCCACTGCTTCCAAGGCCCCTAGCGGTTTTGCATTTCCTGATTTAATTCTTGGACAATGTTTATTATATATATTTTTTTCTTCCTTTTCTCCTTCTTATCTCTTCCCTCCTCTAGTCTGGCTATTCGGGTTGTTGGTTTGTTTAAGCAGACATATTATATATATATATATATTCTATATATATATTTAATCTAATCTATGTAAACCTTTTCTATATCTCTTTCTTTATTTTCCTCTCTCCCTCTCTCTCTCTCTCCCTTTCTGGATTAAGCCATATTGTTTCTCTGCCTGGTCAATTTTCTTTTCTTGTTCCCCACCCCTGTCATTTCTCTCTTTGTATGGGATAAGGCCTCTTCCATCAACACTGCCCCCACCTCATCGTTTTTTTGTTGTTGCTGGTGTTTTGGGGGGCTTTTTGTGGGTTTTGTTTTTGGTTTTGGTTTTGTTTTGTTTTTTGTTTGTTTGTTTTCGTTTCCAGGGCTACTTCAATGAACAAATCAAAGCACACCTGGTGGAGGGTCCAAAACATCACTACAAGGAGGGAGATAAAGCAACCAGAGACACAACAAGAGAGAGAAAGTAACACACTCCAAAAAACACTTCCTGAAGGGCCAGGCCCTGGACAACGTATGACCCCTCTTTACTATAATAGTGGTCGCAGGTGCAGGACACATAACAAGCTTTTAAAAGACATAAAGGATAGAAAACTAACCAAAATAGCCAAAATGACAAAACGGAAGAATTCTCCTCAAAAGAAATCCCAGGAAGAAATTACAGCTAAAGAATTTATCAAAACAGATATAAACAATATATCTCATCAAGAATTTAGAATAATAGCCATAAGATTAATCACTGGGCTTGAAAAAAGCATAGAAGACATCAGAGAATCTATTGCTACAGAGATCAAGGAACTAAAAAATAGTCATGATGAATTTAAAAATGCTGTAAATGAGGTGCAAAATAAACTAGAGGTGGTGACAGCAAGGATTGAAGAGGCAGAGGGGAGAATAAGTGAAATAGAAGATAAAATTATGGGAAAAGATGAAGCTGAGAAAAAGAGAGATAAAAAAATTCTAGACCATGATGGGAGAATTAGAGAACAAAGTGATTCAATGAAACGTAATAATATCCATATCATAGGAGTTCCAGAAGAAGAGAGAGAGAAAGGGGAAGAAGGTGTACTTGAACAAATCAGAGCTGAGAACTTCCCCAATCTGGGGAAGGAAACAGACAATGAAATCCAGGAAGCACAGAGAACTCCCTTCAGACGTAACTTGAATCGATCTTCTGCATGACATATCATAGTGAAACTGGCAAAATACAAAGATAAAGAGAGAATTCTGAAAGCAGCTAGGGACAAATTGGCCTTAACCTACAAGGGTAGACACATAAGGGTGGTAGCAGAACTATCTCCTGAAACTTGGTAGGCCAGAAGGGAGTGGCAGGAAATATTCAATGTTCTGAATAGGAAAAATATGCAGCCGCAAATCCTTTATCCAGGAAGGTTGTCATTCAGAATAGAAGGAGAGATAAAGGTTTTCCAAGACAAATAAAAACTGAAGGAGTTCATCACCACTAAACCAGCCCTACAAGAGATCCTAAGGAGGACTCTGCGAGTGGATGTTGCAAAGACCATAAGGGACCAGAGACACCATTACAAGCATGAAAACTACAGATAACACAATGAGACTAAATCAGTATCTTTCAGTAATAACCCTGAATGTAAATGGACTAAATGCTCCAATCAAACATAGGGCATCAGAAAAAAAAAACAAAAACAACCCATCTATTTGCTGTCTACAAGAGACACGTTTTAGACCTGAGGACACCTTCAGATTGACAGTGAGGGGATGGGAACTAGCTATCATGCTACTGGAAGTCAAAAGAAAGCTGGAGTAGCCATACTTATCTCAGACAAACTAGACTTTAAATTAAAGGCTGTAACAAGAGATGAAGTATGGCATTATATAATAATTATGGGGTCTTTCCATCAAGAAGAGCTAATAATTATACATGTTTATGAACCCAATTTGAGAGCACCCAAATATACAAAAACAATCACAAACATAAGCAATCTTATTGGTAAGAATGTAGTAATTGCAGGGGACATTAATTCCCCACTTACAACAATGGACAGATCATCTAGACAGAAAATCAATACAGAAACAATGGCCCTGAATGATACACTGGACCAGATGGACTTGACAGATATATTCAGAACTTTCCATCCAAAAGCAGCAGACTACATATTCTTCTCGAGTGCACATGGAACATTGTCCAAGATAGATCACCTACTGGGTCACAAAACAGCCCTCAATGAATATAAAAGAACTGAGATCATACCATGCACATTTTCATATCACAATGCTATGAAACTTGAAATCAACCACAGGAAAAATTTGGAAAAACCTCCAAATGCATGGAGGTTAAAGAACAGCCTATTAAACAATGAATGGGTCAGCAAGGCAATTAAAGAAGAAATTTAAAAATATATGAAACAAATGAAAATGAAAACACAACAGTCTGAACTCTTTGGGATGCAGTAAAGGCAGTCCTAAGAGGAAAATACATTGCAATCCAGGCCTATCTTGAGAAACAAGAAAAATCCCAAATATAAAATCTAACAGCACACTTAAAAGGAAATAGAAGCAGAACGGCAAAGAAACCCCAAGGCTAGCAGAAGAAGAGAAATAATAAAGATCAGAGCAGAAATAATATAGAATCTAAAAAAACAGAAGAGCAGATCAATGAAACCAAGAGTTGGTTTTTTGAAAAAATATACAAAATTGATAACCCCCTAGACAGACTTCTCAAAAAGAAAAGAGAGGGCACCCAAATAGATAAAATCATGAATTAAAATGGACTTATCATAACCAATCCCTCAGAAATACAATTATCAGAGAATACTATGAAAAATTATATGCCAACAAACTGGACAACCTGGAAGAAATGGACAAATTCCTAGATACCCACACACTACCAAAACTCAAACAAGAAGAAATAGAAAATTTGAACAGATCCATAACTAATGAAGAAATTGAATCAATTATCAAAAATCTCCCAGCAAATAAGAGTCCTGGGCCAGATGGCTTCCCAGGGGAATTCTACCAGACATTTAAAGCAGACTTAATACCTATCCTTCTCAAGCTGTTCCAAAAAAATAGAAATGGAAGGAAAGCTTCCGGACTCATTCTATGAAGCCAGCATTACCTTGATTCCCAAACCAGACTGAGACCCCACAAAAAAGAGATTTACAGGCTACTATCCCTGATGAACATGGATGCAAAAATTCTCAACAAGATACTAGCAAATTGAATTCAACAGCATATAAAAAGAATTATCCACCATGATTAAGTGAGATTCATTCCTGGGCTGCAGGGCTGCCTCAGTATTCACAAATCAATCAATATGATTCATCACATTAATAAAAGAAAGGATAAAAATCATCTGATCCTGTCAGTAGCTTCAGAAAAAGCATTTGACAAAATACAGCATCCTTTCTTAATAAAAACCCTCGGGAAAGTCAGGATAGAAGGAACATACCTAAACATCATAAAAGCCATATATGAAAAGCCCACAGCTAATACCATCCTCAATGGGGAAAAACTGAAAGCTTTCCCCCTCAGATCAGGAACATGACAAGGATGTCCCCTCTCATCACTGTTGTTTAACATAGTGTTGGAAGTCCTAGCAGCAGCCATCAGACCACAAAATGAAATAAAAGGCATCAAAATTGGCAAAGAAGAATTCAAGCTTTCACTTTTGGCAGACAACATGATACTCTTTGTGGAAAACCGGAAAAACTCCATCAAAAAGGCTACTAGAACTGATACATGAATTCAGTAAAGCCGTAGGGCACAAAATCAATGTACCAAAATTGGTTGCATTTCTATACACCAACAATTAATCAACAGAAAGAGAAATCAAGAAATTGATCCCATTTACAATTGCACCAAGAACCATAAAATACCTAGGAATAAACCTAACCAAAGATGTAAAAGATCTGTATGCCGAAAACTATAGAAAACTTATGAAGGAAATTGAAGAAGATACAAAGAAATGGAAAAATATCGCATGCTCATGGATTGGAAGAATAGATATTGTTAAAATGTCAATACTACCCAAAGCAATCTACACATTCAATGCAATCCCAATCAAAATTGCACTGGCATTTTTCTCAAAGCTAGAACAAACAACCCTGAAATTTGTATAGAACCACAAAAGACCCCGAATAGCCAAAGTAATATTGAAAAAGAAAACGGAAGTGGGAGGCATCACAATCCCAGACTTTAGCCTCTACTACAAAGCTGTAATCATCAAGACAGTATGGTATTGGCACAAAAACAGACACATAGACCAATGGAATAGAATCAAGAACCCACAATTGGACCCCAAAACGCATGGCCAATTAATCTTTAACAAAGCAAGAAAGAGTATCCAATGGAAAAAAGACAGTCTCAGGGTGCCCAGGTGGCTCAGTCCATTGAGCGTCCGACTTCAGCTCAGGTCATGATCTCACAGTTCATGAGTTTGAGCCCCGAGTCAAGCTCTGTGCTGACGGCTCAGAGCCTGGAGCCTGCTTCAGATTCTGTGCCTCTCTCTCTCTCTCTGCCCTTCCCCCACTCATATTCTGTCTCTCTCTCTCTCAAAAATAAATAAAAACATTTTTAAAAAGTTTAAAAAAAAAGAAAAAAGACAGTCTCTTTAGCAAATGGTCCCGGGAGAACTGGACAGCAACATGCAGAAGAATGAAACTGGACCACTTTCTTACACCATACACAAAAATAAACTCAAAATGGATGAAAGACCTAAATGTGAGACAGAAAACCATCAAAACCCTAGAGGAGAAAGCAGGCAACAACCTTTTTGACCTCAGCCCCAGCAATGTCTTGCTCGACACATCTCCAAAGTCAAGGGAATTAAAAGCAAAAATGAACTATTGGGACCTCATCAACATAAAAAGTTTCTGCACTGCAAAGGAAACAATCAACAAAACTGAAAGGCAATCGACAGAATGGGAAAAGATATTTGCAAATGACATATCAGATAAAGGGTTAGTATCCAAAATCTATAAAGAACTTACCAAACTCAAGAACCAAAAAACAAATAATCCAGTGAAGAAATGGGCAGAAGACATGAATAGACATTTTTCCAAAGAAGACATCCAAATGGCTAATAGACACATGAAAAGATGCTCAACTTCGCTCATCATCAGGAAAATACAAATCAAAACCACAATGAGATACCACCTCACACTGATCAGAGTGGCTAAAATTAACAACTCAGGAAACACAGATGCTGGTGAGGATGTGGAGGAACGGGAACCTCTTGTACTGCTGGTGGGAATGCAAACTGGTGCAGCCGCTCTGAAAAACAGTGTGGGGATTCCTCAACAAATTAAAAACAGAACTACCCTACAACAAATAATAGCACTACTAGGAATTTATTCAAGGGATACAGGAGTGCTGATGCATAGGGGCACAGGTAGCCCAATGTTTACAGCAGCGCTTTCAACAATAGCCAAATTATGGGAAGATTCTAAATGTCCATCAACTGATGAATGGATAAAGAAGATGTGGTTTATATATACAATGGAATACTACTTGGCAATGAGAAAGAATGAAATCCTGCCATTTGCAGCAATGTGGATGGAACTGGGAGGTATTATGCTAAGTGAAATAGGTCAGTCAGAGAAAGACAGTTATCATGTTTTCACTCATATGTGGAACTTAAGAAACTTAACAAAAGACCAAGGGAAGGGGAAAAAATAGTTACAAACAGAGAGGGAGGGAGTCAGCCCATAAGAGACTCTTAATACAGAGAGCAAACTGAGGGTTGATGGAGGGGTGGGGGAGAGGGGAACTGGGTGATGGGCACTGAGGAGGGCACTTGTTGGGATGAGCACTGGTTGTTGTATGGAAACAATGAACCAGGGGAATCTACCCCCAAAACCAAGAGCATGTTTTACACACTGTATGTTAGCCAATTTGACAATAAATTGTATTTTAAAAAAGAAATTAGATAGGATGATATTCATTTTTGAGAAACATTAAATAAAAAACCATATGCACCTCTAAATAAATAAATAAATAAATAAATAAATAAAGGAGAAAGGTATTACATGCAATAAAAATCAATCATGTTGGGAAAAAAATTAAAGAAGAATTCGTATCTATTGTTCTCAAATATTCCAAAAAATAGAAGGAAAGCTTCCAAATCCATTCTATGAGGCCAGGAAAACCTACCAAATCCAGATAAAGACACTAGAAAAAAAAAGACACCACAAAAAAAGAGAACTACAGGCCAATACCTTTGACGAAAATAGATGCAGAAATCACCAACAAAAAGTTAGCAAGCCATATCCAACGATACATTTAAAAAAAATCATTTACCATGATCGAGCAAGTGGAATTTATTCCCAGGATGCAAGGGTGGTTCAATATTTGCAAATCAATCAATGTGATACATCACGTCAACAAGAGAAAGGATAAAAACTATATGCTCATTTTCATAGACACTGAAAATGTATTTGACAAAGTACAACATCCATTCATGATAAAAGACCTCAGCAAGGGCACATTGCCGGCTCAGTCACTAGAGCATGCAACACTTGACTGCAAGGTTTGGAGTTGAAACGCCATGTTGGGTGCAAAAATTACTTAAAAACAAAATCTTAAAGGGAAGGAGCCAAGATGGCAGAACAACATGGAAGGTTTTTTTGTTTGTTTGTTTTTGGGTTTTTTTTTTTTTTCCATCTCACCTCCATGAAATACAGCCATATCAACACTAAACTATCCTGCATACCTAGAAAACTGATTTGAGGATTAACACAAAAATCTACACAACCTGAACCACAGAACCACAGAACTCAGCTAAACGTCAATGGACTAAATGCTCCAGGGTAACAGAATGGATAAGAAAGCAAGATCCATCTATATGCTGTTTACAAGAGACCCACTTTAGACCTAAAGACACCTTCAGATTGAAAGTAAGGGGATGGAGAACCATCTATCATGCTAATGGTCGACAAAAGAAAGCCAGAGTAGCCATACTTATATCAGACAATCTAGACTTTAAAATAAAGACTGTATCAAGAGATGCAGAAGGGCATTATGTCATAATCAAGGGGTCTATCCACCAAGAAGACCTAACAATTGTAAACATTTATGTGCCAAATGTACAGGCACCCAAATATATAAATCAATGAATTACAAACATAAAGAAACTCATCAATACTAATACCATAATAGTAGGGGACTTCAACACCCCACTTACAACAATGGACAGATCATCTAAACAGAAAATCAACAAGGAAACGATGGCATTTAATGGCACACCGACCGGATGGACTTAACTGATATATTCAGAACATTACCTCCTACAGCAGCAGAATACACATTCTTCTCCAGTACACATGGAAGATTCTCCAGAATAGACCACATACTGGGACACAAATCAGCCCTCAACAAGTACAAAAAGATTGAGATCATACCGTGCATATTTTCAGACTACAATGTTATGAAACTCAAAATCAACCACAAGAAAAAATGTGGAAAGATAACAAATACTTGGAGACTGAAGAACATCCTACTAAAGAATGAATGGGACAACCAAGCAGTTAAAGAGGAAATTAAAAAGTACATGGAAGCCAAAGAAAATGATAACACCACAGCCCAAAACCTCTGGGATGCAGCAAAGGCAGTCATAAGAGGAAAGCATATAGCAATCCAGGCCTTGCTAAAGAAGGAAGAAAGGTCTCAGATACACAACCTAACCTTATGCCTTAAAGAGCTGGAAAAAGAACAGCAAATAAAACCCAACACCAGCAAAAGACAGGAAATAATAAAGATTAGAGCAGAAATCAATACTGTCGAAACCAAAAAAACAGTAGCACAGATCAATGGAACGAGAGGCTGGTTCTTTGAAAGAATTAACAAAATTGATAAACCACTGGCCAGTTTGATCAAAAAGAAAAAAGAAAGGACCCAAATAAATAGAATAAAGAATGAAAGAGGAGCGATCACAACCAACACAACAGAAATAAAAACAATAATAAGAGAATATTATGAACAATTATATGCCAATAAAATGGGTAATCTGGAAGAAATGGACAAATTCCTGGAAACACATACACTACCAAAATTGAAACAGGAAGCAATAGAAAATTTGAACAGACCCATAACCAGTAAGGAAATTGAATTAGTAATCAAAACTCTCCCAAAAAACAAGAGTCCAGGGCCAGATGGCTTTCCAGGGGAATTCTACCAAACATTTAAGGAAGAGTTAATACCTATTCTCTTGAATCTTGAAGCTGTTCCAAAAAATATAAATGGAAGGAAAACTTCCAAACTCTTTCTATGAAGCCAGCATTACCTTGATTCCAAAACCAGACAGAGACCCCACTAAAAAGAAGAACTATAGACCAATTTCCCTGATGAACATGGATGCAAAATCCTCAACAAGATATTAGCCAACCGGATCCAACTATACATTAAAAAAGTTATTCACCACAACCAAGTGGGATTTATACCTGGGATGCAGGGCTGGTTCAATATCCACAAAACAATCATTGTAATTCATCACATCAATAAAAGAAAGGACAAGAGCCACATGATCCTCTCAATAGATGCAGAGAAAGCATTTGACAAAGCATCCTTTGTTGATAAAAACCCTCAAGAAAGTAGGGATAGAAGGATCATACCTCGAGATCATAAAAGTCATATATGAAACCCACTGCTTATATCATCCTCAATGGGGAAAAACTGAGAGCTTTCCTCCTAAGGACAGGAACAAGACAGGGATGTCCACTCTTGCCACTGTTATTCAACATAGTATTGGAAGTCTTAGCCTCAGCAATCAGACAACACAAAGAAATAAAGGCATCCAAATCAGCCAGGAGGAGGTCAAACTTTCACTCTTTGCAGATGACATGAAACTCTATATGGAAAACCCAAAGGATTCCACCAAGAAACTGCTAGAACTGATCCATGAATTCAGCAAAGTTGCAGGATATAAAATCAATGCACAGAAATTGGTTGCATTCTTATACACCAACAAGGAAACAACAGAAAGAGAAACCAAGGAATTGATCCCATTTACAATTGCACCAAAAATCATAAAATACCTAGGAATAAATCTAACCCAAGAGGTGAAAAACCTATACACAGAAAACTATAGAAAGCTTATGAAAGAAATTGAAGAAGACACAAAAAATTGGAAAAATATTCCATGCTCCTGGATAGGAATAACAAATATTGTTAAAATGTCAATACTACCCAAAGCAATCTACATATTCAATGCAATCCCTATCAAAATAACACCAGCATTCTTCACAGAGCTAGAACAAATAATCTTAAAATGTGTATGGAACCAGAAAAGAAGCCAAAGCAATCTTCAAAAAGAAAACCAAAGTAGGAGGCATCACAATCCCAGACCTCAAGCTATATTACAAAGCTGTAATCATCAAGACAGTATGGTACCGGCACAAAAACAGACACTCAGATCAAAGGAACAGAATAGAGAACCCAGAAATGGACCCACAAACATATGGCCAACTAATCTTTGACAAAGCAGGAAAGAATATCCAATCGAATAAAGACAGTCTCTTCAGCAAGTGGTGCTGGGAAAACTGGACAATGACATGCAGAAGAATGAACCTGGACAACTTTCTTACACCATACACAAAAATAAACTCAAAATGGATGAAAGACCTCAATGTAAGACAGGAAGCCATCAAAATCCTCAAGGAGAAAGCAGGCAAAAACCTCCTTGATTTTGGCCGCAGCAACTTCTTACTCAACACGTCTCTGGAGGCAAGGGAAACAAAAGCAAAGATGAACTATTGGGACCTCATCAAGATAAAAAACTTCTTCACAGCGAAGGAAACAATCAGCAAAACTAAAAGGCAACCGATAGAATGGGAGAAGATATTTGCAAACGACATATCAGATAAAGGGTTAGTATTCAAAATCTATAAAGAACTTATCAAACTCAACACCCAAGAAACAAATAGCCTAGTGAATAAACGGGCAAAAGACATGAATAGACACTTCTCCAAAGAAGACATCCAGGTGGCCAACCGACACATGAAAAAATGCTCAACTTCATTCATCATCAGGGAAATGCAAATCAAAACCACAACGAGATACCACCTTACACCTGTCAGAATGGCTCACATTAACAACTCAGGCAACAACAGATGTTGGCAAGGATGCGGAGAAAGAGGATCTCTTTTGCATTGTTGGTGGGAACGCAAGCTGGTGCAGCCACTCTGGAAAACAATATGGAGGTTCCTCAAAAAGCTAAAAATAGAACTACCCTATGATCCAGCAATTGCACTACAAAGTATTTATCCAAGGGATGCAGGTATGCTGTTTCAAAGGGGTACAGGCGCCCCAATGTTTATAGCAGCAGTATCAACAATAGCCAAAGTATGGAAAGAGTCCAAGTGTCCATCGATGGATAAATGGATAAAGAAGAAGTGGTGTGTGTGTGTGTGTGTATGTATTATATATATACATACACACACACAACGGAGTATTACTCGGCAATCAAAAAGAATGAAATCTTGCCATTTGCAACTACATGGATGGAACTGGAGGGTATTATGCTAAGTGAAATTAGTCAGTCAGAGAAAGACAAAAATCATGACTTCACTCATATGAGGACTTTAAGAGACAAAACAGATGAACATAAGGGAAGGGAAAGAAAAATAATATAAAAACAGGGATGGGGACAAAACAGAAGAGACTCATAAACATGGAGAACAAACTGAGGGTTACTGGAAGGGTTGTGGGAGGGTGGATGGGCTAAATGGGCAAGGGGCACTAAGGAATCTACTCCTGAAATCATTGTGGCCCTATATGCTAACTAACTTGGATGTAAATTAAAAAAAAAAAATTAAGTAAAATCTTTTTTAAAAAGCCATTAGCAAAGTAGGTTTAGAAGGAACAGACTTCAACATCATAAAGGCCATATATGAAAAACCCACAGCTAATATCATACTCACTGGGGAAAAACTGAGAGCTTTTCCTTAAAGACAGGTACAAGACAAAGATGTCCACTCTCAACACTTTTATTCAACATATTACTGGAAGTCCTAGCCAACAGACAACAGACAACAAAAGGAATCAGACAACAAAAAGGAATAAAAGGCATCCAAATTGGTAAGCAAGAATGAATTCAGTAAAGTCCCAGGATACAAAATCAATGTGTAAGAATCTGTTGCATTTTGGGGCACCTGGGTGGCTCAGTTAAGCATCTGACTTTGGCTCAGGTCATGATCTCATGGTTTGTGGGTTCAAGCCCCATGTTAAGCTCTGTGCTGACAGCCCAGAGCCTGGAGCCTGCTTTGGATTCTGTGTCTCCCTCTCTCTCTGCCCCTCCTCCACTCATGCTCTGTCTCTCTCTCTCTCTCTCAAAAATAAATATAGATGTTAAAGAAATTCTTTTAATCTATTTTGTTTCTTCACAGTAATAACAAAACAGCAAAAAGACAAATTAAGAAAATAATTCCATTTACAATTGTAAAATATTGATGAAAAACTGAAGATGACACAAATAGAAAGATATTCCATGTTCATAGATTGGAAGAAAAAAGATTATTAAAATGTCCATACCACCCAAAGCAATCTACAGATTTAATGCAATCCCTATCACAATACCAACAGCATTTTTCACAGAACTAGAACAAACAATCCCACAATTTGTATGGAACTACAAAAGACCCTGAACAGCCAAAGCAATCTTGAAAAAGAAAAACAAAGTTGGAGATATCATGATCCCAAATTTCAAGTGATACTAGAAAGCTGTAGTAATCAAAACAGTATGGTACTGGCACAAAAACAGACACATAAATCAATGGGACAGAATAGAAAGCCCAAGAAAACACCCACAATTTTATGGTCAATTAATCTTTGCCAAAGGAGGCAAGAGTATGCAATGGGGAAAAGACAGTTTTTCAACAAACGGTGTTGCGAAAACTGGGCAGCCACATGCAAAAGAATGAAACTGGACCATTTTCTGACACCATACACAAAAATAAACTCAAACTGGATTAAGGACCTGACAGTAAAACCTGAAACCATAAAAACCCTTGAAGAGAGCACAGGCAGTAATTTCTCTGTCATTGGCTGTAGCGATATTTTTTCTAGATATGTCTCCTAAGGCAAGGGAAACAACGGTAAAAATAAACTACTGGGACTACATGAAAATGAAAAGCTTCTGCACAAAGAAGGAAACAATCAACAAAACTAAAAGGCAACCCATGAAATGGGAGAAGATATTTGCAAATGACATATCTGACAAAGGGTTAGTATCCAAAATATACAAAGAACTCCTAGAACTCAACACCAAAACACAAATACCAATCCAATTAAAAAATGGACAGACAAGGGGTGCCTGGGTGGCTCAGTTGGGTGAGCATCAAACTTCGGCTCAGGTCATGATCTTGTGGTCCGTGAATTCAAGCCCTGCGTCAGGCCCTGTGCTGACAGCGCGGAGCCTGGAGCCTGCCTCAGATTCTGTGTCTCCCTCTCTCTCTGCCCCTCCCCCACTCGCACTCTGTCTCAAAAATAAATAAACATTAAAAAACAGTTTTTTAAATGGATAGACAACATGAATAGACATTTTCCCCAAGAAGACATACAGATGGCCAACAGACACGTGAAGAGGTGCTCAAAAAAATACAAATAGAAATAAAAAGATGCTCAACATCACTAATCATCTGGGAAATACAAATCAAAACTCAATGAGCTATCACTTCACACCTGTCACACTTCACACCTGCCTGCTATAAGAAAACAGCAGGCGTTGGTGAGGATGTGGAGAAAAAGGACCCCTCTTGCGCTGTTGGAGGGAATGCAAACTGGCGCAGCCACTCTGGAAAACAGTATGGAAGTTTCTCAAAATGTTAAAAATACAAGTACCCTACAATCCAGTAATTACACTACTGGGTATTTACCCATACAAATCACTAATTGAAAGGATACATACACCCCTATGTTTATGGCAGCATTATTTACAACAGCCAAATTATGAAAGCAGCCCACGCGTCCATTGACCGATGAACGGATGAAAAAGATGTGGTGTCGGGGCTCCTGGCCGGCTCAGTGGGTAGAGCATGCAAGTCTTGATGTCAGAGTGGTGAGTTCAAGTCCCACATGGGGCGTAGAGCTTACTTAAAAAACAAAGTATATATATAATATATATATATTACACATACACACACACACACACACACACACACACACACACACACATATTGGAATATTATTCAGCCATAAAAAGAGTGAAATCTTGCCATTTGCAACAACGTGGATGAGACTAGAGGGTATAGATTATGCGAAGGGAAATAAGCCAGTCAGGAAAAGACAAATACCATATGATTTCACTCATAGGTGGAATTTAAGAAACAAATGAACAAAGGAAGAAGAGACAAACCAAAAAATAGACTTTGAACTGTGGAGAACAAACCGATGGTTGGGGGGGGGGGGGAGGGGGGAAGTAGGTAAAGGGGATTAACAGCACACTTGCTGTGTTGAGCCCCGAGTCATGTACCAAATTGCTGGATCACTGTGCAGTATTCCAGAAACTAATAGATCGCTGTATGTTAACTAGGATGGAATTAAAATGCTTTAGGGGCGCCTGGGTCTGCTCAGGTCATGATCTCACCGGTCATGGGCTCAAGCCGCACCTCGGGCTCTGGGCCGACAGTGCAGAGCCTGCTTGGGATTCTCTCTCTGCCTCTCTCTCTGCCCCTCCTCCACGCGCACGCCTGCACCCTTTCTCTCTCTCAAATAAACACCCCCCCTCCTCCAAATGTTTTAAAGCATTTATGGCAAAAATAATAATATATAAAAAATAAAATGAATGCGGGAAGATAAACACCATTTGCATGTAGCTGCCCGGGGATTTGGGGGGTCCGATCTCAGAACGGAGGGGGTCACTGAGAAGCCGCAGAAATGCACAGGCCGAGGCATTTCCTTTCCCAAACTGCTGGCTGCCTACTGTACGAGTCCGAACAGCTGCACCTGACACCCAGCAGGCCACACCGTGTGCTGTCCTGCAAAGAAGGCGGGGTTAGAGCCTCGGGGATCCTGACTACCGCTCCCCACCCGACACCCACAAAGGAGAGGGTCCTGCCCGAATGCCGGGACGTGGGAGCGCACAGATTCATCTTAAGAGTCTTTTGTTGCCAGGCGGTCGCTGCCTCCCGGCAAGTCCGGGAAGCACCAGGGGCCGTCCCGCCCACTCACTGCGGCGGGCTGTCACCGGGGGCGCCGCTGGCCTACGCCCCACACCCAGACACCCTCCGCAGGGCGAGGGACACTTCCCAGGCCCTCCCTTCCTCCACTCCAGGGGCAGGCTCTGTCTGGGAGGCCAAAGCAGGGAGGAGGTTCATTCATTCCAGAACAGTGGAGGCGCAAACCGCGGTCCGGACCTGCCAGTGAGCGGCGCTGCTGAGCCTCAGCCTGCTCTGGGGTCAGCCACAGCACCCACCACCTGGCCTTGGGGTGAGGCTCCCCCGCCCCAGGGAGAGCCCGGGGCACAGGGGTGGCTGGCCAGCTACAGGCTGCCTGGGAGAGGTCTGCGGCTTAGGGGTCTGCTCTACAGGAAGCGTGGGAACTAATGCAACGGGACAAAAATCTGCGCCAGAAATCCGGGAAGAAAACTCCAGAAAAGAGCTTGCAATATAGGAAAAAATGCAGTGCACGGGCTTTGTTATTTTCTGGAAAGCAGTAACAGCAGAGCTGGGCTGAACGGAGTGCTAGAGCATCAGAAACAAGACGGAGAAGTCCCTTCACTGCCGGGGGACCCATGGCCTCATCCCTGGCGTAGCCTTGGGACCAGATACGGCTCCAGCTCGCAGCACCTCCCAGGCCCCGCTCCCCACGCCCCCTGTCCTTGGATTCTGAGATTTCTTTTTCCTTCATGTTGCCCCCACATTTTCAGAGATCTCGGACCACCCAGAGGGAGGACCTAGACGCTGCTCTGCCACCCCTCCGGCCCACCGCCCCTCCTCCCCCGCCACCCCTGGCGGCCTCAGAGGTGTCTCACGTGGGAAAGGGGTCAGGGCTTGGCTTCCTCCCCAGACCCTGGGAGCCTCTTTTCATATGGTAATCGCTTGCAGGACCCAGCTCCAAAATTTGGGCAGCTTCCCACCCAGGGTCCTTTGTGACACTCCTTCCTGCAAAATGGTCGTGGACCCTCCGGAGGGAGAAGGGGAGGGAGACTCAGGAGGGCCTCTGTGGGAGAATTGACTGGGGCAGGGCTGGCTCTAAGTGGCTCCTGGAACAGAGCCCTCCTGTCACCCCTTCCCGCCTGAGGGTCTCTGCACTTCCCACCCCACCCCCACCGGCCCCCCAGCCTCGGAGTTGCAGCTGACGGTTGCCTGGGCAACCTGGCTCCCTCCCAGCCGGGACTTGGTCTCTTCGGGAGCAGGACTCTGGGCACCCCAGACAATGCTCTCTGCGGAGCCGGGATGGTGAGGAGCTCAGGAGTGGGCCAAGCAGGGGCCCCACTCCATTTTGAGGGGGCTGTGAACAAAGACTGGGGAGGGCAACCTTGAGCAAGTTATTGAAAATATATCTCCCTTTCCCCTTTCAGAAGGGACGGACAGTATCTAACGGGCAGACTTGCTGTGAGGATTTGATGAGGAAGGTTGAATGCTTGTTCCTGGGCCTAATGCACGAGTCTCTGCACCTCCAGCCTGCGAATCAGGAGCCCTCCACTCGTGCTGGACAGTGTCCAGACCCGACCCGGAGGGCCCCTGGAGGGCTGACAGGACTTCTCCACCAGCCTGGCTCGGACACCAGCACAGGGCTCTGCTCGGAGCGCCTTCATGTCTCTGGGCCTCTGCCTGGTTCACAATACCCTCCTTTGGCGTGGCTGAATTGTCTCCTCCTCCAGGAAGTCTTCCCTGACAGCCAAGGAAAATCCAGCCCCTTTCCTGTGTGCCTTACACCTAGAACCCACTGGTCTGCTCTTCCATGGGCTGGACCCTCCCCGCTCTGAGACTGTTCATCTCTCCCCCCAGCTTGCCAGAACAGAAGGTTGAGCCCCGTCCTCTGCTCCTGGGAATGGGCTGAAGGTCACCTTGTCCACATCCTCATCCCAAGGCAGGGGTGCTGGGAATAAAGACAGGTGGAGAGTCCTGGGGCCTGAGCAGGTAGGGACCGCCCCTTCTCTGCCAGCAAGGCCGGGTCCAGAGGGCAGCAATTTCAGTGCCAGTGATTTCAGGGGAAGCCCTCCCTGCTGGGAGACCCCGTTTGGACTGTCCAACTGCCAGGTCCTGTGGTGGCCACTCAGCCCCTCCCCTCCGAAGCAGCTGAGCCCCAACCCCACTAGGCCTTGCAGCCAGAAGTAGGCCCAACCGCTCTGCCCCTCTCTCTGGGACCAGGGAGCCCAGGGGGCCCTCACCGGAATGAGAGCAGCTCCCGGGAAGGCAGCAGGGATGACTGGATTGCTGGGGTCCGGAAGCAGATGCAAGTTCCCACCCTGGTGCCCCCCACTCCTGTGTCCTGGGCCAACACACTGACCTCTCGGAGCTACAGTTTCCTCACCTGGAAAATGGGGATGATGGCATCTACCCCTTTGTAAGAAAAGTAATTGTTTCTCCCTGCTTGGCAGGAAGGCACTGAAAGATGAAGGCGTAGAGCTTGAGAAGTTCACGTCAGTCCGTCCTCTAAGGATGGAACAGCCAGGTGTGAGCACTGCCTGCCATTTCAGGGCTCCCATGCCGTGGCAGATCACTGGGTCATTGTCACTGTTTTGTCTCCTTGGGATGAGCCTCCCCCCGCCCCCCCTCCCCAGCTGGAGAGGGCTCCGACAGGGCGAGGGGTGCTCACTGGCTGGACACCCACAGACCTCCTGTTCACAATCCCGCCCATCCTGACACCTGGAGGGCTCTGAGGCTCCCTTCCTGTGGATGACCCCTCCACCCCCAAGGAAGGCTCATGAGTTGGGCAATTGGTCCGGCCACAGCCGGTGTCAAACCCACACGTGTTGGCCGGCAGCCCATGGTTTGCCCTTGGACCAGCGTTCAGAGTTCAGTGTTTGGATCTCCTGCATTCGAACAACCGGGGTGCATGTTAAAACGCATCTCCCCGGGCCAAACCCAGGTTTAATGAGTCAGAGTCTCAGACGCATACCTAAGCTCAAGACGCAGGGCGCCCTAACCCTCCCGCGCAGCAGAGCAGGGGAGACGGGGTGGGGGGAGGGCGCAGGAGACACGAGGGTGACCGTCGGAAGGGGCTCCCATATACCGGCCCCTGGGAACAGTGAGCACAGAGGGTACCCCTCGTTCTGCAAACAGCTCTCTATGAGCACTCGGGCTGCTCACGAGGTTTACAAACCGTGGTGGGAGCTGCGTGGCTCGGGCGGGATGCGGGGCTTGGGCTCCACCTCACAGGGCTGCCGTGGCCATGAAGTGGCCGAGCCGCCCGGAGTCCTGCTTCTCCTGTTGCCGTGCTGACAGCTTCCACCCCGAAGGCCTGGCCGGAACCCGGTGGGAGGCCGGCCGGCCGCATCCTAGAATCACCTGGTGGCGCCCAGGCCACACCTGCGGCGAGCCCACCAGGACCCTTTAGCGCCTCCAGGTGATTCGTGCGCTGGCCCAGCTACCGCCTCCCCTCCCCCGGGCTACCATTAGCCTCTCCTCCACAGCCAGGTGGTCTTAACCCGGAGGTGATACCTGTGGGGGGCTAGTATGCTAGTACTGTAATTCACACCCCCTAAAGAATATAGGGAAATCCTGGGAATTTATTTTTTTACTGTTTATTTATTTTGAGAGAGAGAGAGAGCGAATCCCAAGCAGGCTCCGGCTGTCAGCGCAGAGCCCGACGTGGGGCTCGAACTCGCGAACCGTGAGATCATGGCCCGAGCCGCAATCAGGTGTCAGACGCTCAACCAACTGAGCCACCCAGGCGCCTCCATACTGAGATGTATTTTTAAAACGCTTTTTTTTTTTTTAATTTTTTTTTCAACGTTTTTTATTTATTTTTGGGACAGAGAGAGACAGAGCATGAACGGGGGAGGGGCAGAGAGAGAGGGAAACACAGAATCTGAAGCAGGCTCCAGGCTCCGAGCCGTCAGCCTAGAGCCTGACGCGGGGCTCGAACTCACGGACCGCGAGATCGTGACCTGGCTGAAGTCGGACGCTTAACCGACTGCGCCACCCAGGCGCCCCTTAAAACGCTTTTAAAACACCTGTAATCCCATCACCCCCAAATCAACCATCCCTTAACATTTCACTAAGATCCCCAAGGTTCTCTGTGTGTGTGGGATTTCTGTGGTTGCTTTTAGTAAAATTAAGGTCATGTTCTATATAGACAGCTGTAGCCTACTTGCCTCATTTCCCATGAACGTCAGGTGCTTAATATTCTACTTTACAGATACATCGTTTGGGGAACTTAGGTATTTCCAAATTTTTGCTTTTATGAGTAACATGCAGGGCTATTTGATAACATCCACCTTTTTTCGCATTTCAAAGTAATACAAGTTTATTGGACATAAATGTTAATCAACCTAACGTTTTTATTAGCATCTGTAAGACCCCAGAGGGGAAGAAGCTAAGACAGCAAATTTGATACAGCTTCCGGAACTGTTTTTCGGTTTTGCACTCACACTTATGGGGAGATGGCTAGTCCCTCTGTCTCAGGGTAAACATGATTTACAGGCTGGCCCTCCCCTCGAGAACACCCTCCTGAGTGTCTGCACCACACACAGCCCTCTGTGCTTGTCCCCAGAGAGCCCTGGGTCCTGCATCAATCCAAACCTGCTCTCCACCCTGCCGCCTTCATGGCCAGACACCTCCCGCCCCCACACAGGCTACTCTCCTGGTCCGCTTTGGTAAAGGCTCCCAGGAGGCTGATGAGATGGGTCCACAAAAGGAGACGGGTCCTCCTACTATACTCTCTGATTCAACTACTTTCTCCGTGACCCAAGGTCTTAGAGGTATTTTCTGTTGTCCTGTGTACTTTCCCCTCGGGGGTGGCTTTGAGGCTCATGGCCCAGGCTCAGACCCCCAGGAAATCCCAGCTTGCTCCAGAATCAAGGCCGGACCTGGCATCCTCTTGTGTTTAGGGTAGCTGTTATAGGTAACAAGAACCAAGGGGAACACTACTTTGCCTTTCTCTTACTAGTCTGCATTTCCCGATGCATCCAGTGACACGCACACACATACCCAAGATTGGATTCATCTCCGAATTCCACTGGTAACTTTGCCTTTAGTAGCTGGGGGCCACATGCCTGCAGCTCCACTCCCAGGGTGACCATGTGGCCACCCAGGAATGCCTTCTTCTTTTCTCTTCCCAAACCACTGCTTCTGGGAGCCAGGGCCCAGCTAGCAAATCCCACTTCTCTGACACCATCTGAATAGTTCGAAGACCAATTCCAAAGGGCATGCGTGTTTGGGGGCGGGGTTCTCCACACCAAAACACCAGTGACGCTCAGACACCAGGTCAGTGTTGGAGCATTGAACTCAATCCTGACAGTCTCTACCTGGAGACAGCATCCGATTCCACGGGTTAAGGGCTCAGTCTCACAAGTCTGTCTCCGACATCCAAAGGGATGCCAGTCACAAGCCCAAGTGTCACCTGTGCTCCTGACCGGCTGGCTATGAATCAGATTGCCACAACCCCCTCCTTCGGTTCAATTAATTTACTACAGCGGCTCACAGAACTCAGAGACGCATTTTACTCACTTGATCACTGGCTCATTATAAAAGGATATAATGCAGCAACCAGCCAGTTGGAAGAGATGCATGGGGCAAAAACTGGGGCCTCTCTAGGGCCGCCACTCTCCCCAAACCTTCATGTGTTCACTGGCTGGCAAGCCTCAGAACCCTGTCTCTTAGGTTTTTAAGGAGGCTTCATTACATAGGCATGACTGATTAGGTCGGTGATCACTGGCAGTTTGCACCTCCAGCCCCAGCCTGTCTGTGGAGGTCATGGGTGGGTTTAGAAGTTCCAGCTCTAAACACGTGGCTGGAGCCCCTGGCAACCAGCCCTCACCCTTAAGGGCTTTCCAAAAGTCACCTCATCACCATAACAAAGGACACCTTTATCAGTCTCAACACCAGAATCCCAAGTGTGGGAATCTGTGAGACCAAATATATATTTCTTGTAATAAATCACATTGTCACCATGCATAAATTAACCTTTATCAAATCTTAAAACTTTTGTGTTTTAAAACATACCATCAAGAAAGTAAAAAGCCTACAAACAGGGAGAAAATATTTGTAAATCATTTATTTGATAAAGGAGTTGTACTAGAATATATAAAGAATACTCACTTATGACTTGATAAAATTTTAAAAATGGGCAAAGCATCTGAAGACATTTCTCCAAAGAAAATATATGAATGGCCAATAAGCACTTGAAACAATGTTTACATCATTAGCTGTCAGAGAAGGCAAATCAAACCCTCCCCCACCTGCCCCTCCCCCGCCCAGCAATGAGATTCGAATTCGTATTCCCTGAGGGGCTATACATTTAAAAAGATTATAACAGGGGCTCCTGGGTGGCTCAGTCTGTTAAGTGCCTGACCTTGGTTTCTGCTCAGGTCAGGATCTCATGGTTCCTGAAATGGAGCCCTGAAGGCAGGCTTCCTGCTGACAGCACAGAGCCTGCTTGGAATTCTCTCTCCCTGTCTTTCTGCCCCTCCCCCCACCTCTCTCTCAAAAATAAATTAAAAAAAAAAAGATCATAACAAATGTTGGTGAAGATAAAGAGAAATTAGACCCCCATACACAGCTCATGGAAACACACGATGGTGCAGCTGCTTTGGGAAGCATTCGGACACCTCCTCAAATACTTAACCATCAGAACCGATACAACATGGATGAACCTTGAACACAAAGTCAAAGACGCCAGTCACAAAGGAAGCGCATATGGTCTAGTCCACGTATATGAAATGTCCAGAATAGGCAAATGCATAGACAGGAGGTAGATGGGTCACTGTGGAGCCAGGGCGCAGGGGTGTTGGCTCCAGGGCTCCCCAAAACACCAAGTTTGGCCACATGCTGCTGACAGAATTCAAAGGCAGATAAATGAGCAGTGGCAAAACAGGAAAGGATTTTATTTCAGGGAGGCCAACACCAGGAAGACAGTGGACTAGTGTCTCAAAGACTGTCCCCTAAGTGCTGAAGATACTTCCAGGTTTAAACGTTTTTTTTTTGTTTTTTTAATGTTTATTTATTTTTTTGAGGTGGGAGGCAGAGAGAGGGAGACACAGAATCCAAAGCTCTCGGGGCGCCTGGGTGGCTCAGTCAGTTAAGCATCCGACTTCGGCTCAGGTCATGATCTCACGGTCCGTGAGTTCGAGCCCCGCGTTGGGCTCTGCGCTGACAACTCAGAGACTGGAGCCTGTTTCAGATTCTGTGTCTCCTTCTCTCTCTGACCCTCCCCCGTTCATGCTCTGTCTCTCTCTGACTCAAAAATAAATAAACATTAAAAAAAAAAAAAATTCAAAGCTCCAGGCTCTGAGCTGTCAGCACAGAGCCCAATGCGGGGCTCAAACCCAGAAACTGAGTGCAATGACCTGAGCTGCTGAAGTCAGACGCTTAACCGATTGAGCCACCCAGGTGCCCCACTTCCAGGTTTATATAAGAATGTGACACAAGGTCGGCAAGAATATGCAGGTCGACAGTAAAGGGCTGGTCTCTCCCTGTCTTGGGGTCAGCCACACAGCTGACAGTTCCTATTGCTTGCGGGGGAGTTTCTGTCCCTATCACACAATGCTTTGCCCACAGGGCCTGGGTTGAGACCAGCTGGAGGGAATTTAAGCAGAAAGTACAGATGGACTTGGAATCCTCTTTAAAGAACTCAGGGCTGGGGCACCTGTAGGCCGTGGGGAGCGGCTGTTAATGGGTATGGGGTTTCTTTGGAGGGGAATGAAAAGATTCTAAAATAGACTGTGGTGCTGCACGCATGACTGTGAACCTACCAAAAACCACTGAATTATACCCTTATGTGGGTGAATTGTAAGTATGTGTGAATTGTAAGTATGTGAGTTCTAGCTCAATAAAGCTGTTCTGTATATTAACCATGTGGCGAGGAAGCTTTCTTGGGTGATGGCTATATCACCACAGTGACTGTGACATTTCATGGGTGTATACATACATCAAAAAATTTTTTTTAATGTTTATTTTTGAGAGAGAGAGAGAGAGAGTGCGGAGGAGGGGCAGAGAAAGAGGGAGGCACAGAATCTGAAGCAGGCTCCAGGCTCTGAGCTGTCAGCACAGAGCCCAACACAGGGCTCGAACTCATGAACCGTGAGATCATGACCTAAGCCGAAGTCGGACGCTTAACCGACTGAGTCACCCAGGCGCCCCCATACGTCAAACTGTTTAAAACTGTATGGTCAATTAAGCTTCACCGAAGCAGGAAAGAATATGAAATGGGAAAAAGTCTTTTCAACAAATGGTTCTGAGAAAACTGGGCAGCTACATGCAAAAGAATGAACCTGGACCACTTTCTTACACCATACACAAAAATAAACTCAAAATGGATTAAAGACCTAAAACGTGAGATGTGAAACCATAAAAATCCTTGAAGAGAACACAGGCTGTAATCTCCCCAGGCGGCAACCGAAGCAACTTTTTTCTAGATATGTCTCCTGAGGCAAGAGAGACAAAAGCAAAAACAAACTATTGGGATTTCATCAAGATAAAAAGCTTCTGGGGGTGCCTGGTGGCTCAGTCGGTTAACTGTCCGACTTTGGCTCAGGTCATGATTTCGTGGTTCGGGAGTTCAAGCCCCACATGGGACTCTGTGCTGACAGCTCAGAGCCTGGAGCCTGCTTTGGATTCTATGTCTCCCTCTCTTTCTACCCCTTCCCTGCTTGTGCTCTCTCTCTCTCCCTCTCAAAAATAAACATTAAAAAAAAAAAAAAAAAGATAAAAAGCTTCTGTACAGCAAAGGAAACAATTAACAAAACTAAAAGGCAACCAATGGAATGGGAGAGGATATTTGCAAATGACTTATCAGATAAAAGGTTAGTATCCAAAATCTATAAAGAACTTACACAACACCCCAAAAAAACAACCCAATTAAAAAATGCGCAGAAGGAATGACCCAACATTTCTCCAAAGAGGACCAACAAATGTGAAAAAATGCTCAGTATCACTCAGCATCAGGGAAATGCAAATCAAAACCAGGAGAGAGCACCTCATGCCTGTCAGTCAGAATGGCTGCAATAAAAACACACAAGAAACAGCTGGTGTTGGCGAGGATGTGGAGAAAAAGGGACGCTCTTGCACTGTTGGTGGGAATGCACTGTGGAAAACAGTATGGAGGCTCCTCAGAAAATTAAAAATATAAGTACCCTACGATCCTGTAATAGCACTATTGGGTATTTACCAAATAAACAAACAAATAAGTAAAACACTAATTCAAAGGGATACCCGCACCCCTATGTTTATTGCAGCATTATTTACAACAGCCAAACTAAGGAAGCAGCCCAAGTGTCCATTGAGAGATGAATGGATAAGGAAAATGTGGTACAGGGGCTCCTGGCTGGCTCAGTCAGTAGAGCATGTGACTCATGATCTCAGGGTTATGAGTTTGAGCCCCACATTGGGGGGAGAGTTCACTTAAAAAAATTAAAGAGGTGGGGGCAAACCAAGAAACAGACTCTCACTATACAGAACACACTGCTAGTTACCAGAGGGGCGGTGGGTCGGGAAATGGGCCTAATGGAATGGAGATTAAGGTGGGCACTTATTGTGATGAAAAAAATGTATAAAACTGCACAATTTATGTACTTTTGTAAACCAAGGAAATTCAAGGATTTTTTTTTTTTTTTAGTTTATTTATTTATTTTAGAGAGGCAGAGGGCAAGAGCAGGAGGGGAAGAAAGAGGGAGGGAGAGAGAGAGGATCCCAAGCAGGCTCCACACTATCAGCACAGAGCCCAATGAGGGGCTTGAACTCACGAACAATGAGATAACGACCTGAGCCAAAACCAAGAGTCAGATGCTTAACTGACTGGGCCACACAGGCACCCCTAAAACTGTACAATTTAAAAAAAATTTTTTTTAACGTTTTTTTTTTTAAATTTTTTTTTTAACGTTTATTTTTGAGACAGGGAGAGACAGAGCATGAACAGGGGAGGGTCAGAGAGAGGGAGACACAGAATCCGAAGTGAGCTCCAGGCTCCGAGCTGTCAGCACAGAGCCCGACGCGGGGCTTGAACTCACGGACCGTGAGATCATGACCTGAGCCGAAGTCGGACGCTTAACCGACTCAGCCACCCAGGCGCCCCTAACGTTTATTTATTTTTGAGAGACAGAGACAGAGCACAGATGGGCAGAGAGAGACACAGAATCTGAAGCAGGCTCCAGGCTCCGAGCTGTCAGCTCAGAGACCGACATGAGGCTTGAACCCACAAACTGTGAGATCACGACCTGAGCTAAAGTCAGACACTTAACCGACTGAGCCAACCAGGCGCCCCTAAAACTGTACAATTTAAATATGTGCAATTTGTTATACATCGATCACACCTCCATAAAGCTGTTTCTAAAAATCACCTATAGCGAGCATCTAGAAATAAATCCCATTCACAACATGGTATGTCCCTCCAATCTCTCCTTTATGAACACACACGGTTTACTTTACGAAACAGGATGATCCTTCCTTTTTTCCACATGGTGATATTGCATGAGCAACTTTCCAAGTCATTAAATTACTCTGTTTAATGGCCACATAACAGTTTACGTTCAGGAATGTAGTTAATGTGTTCCTGTGGGCTTCAGGGCTCCCCTTTCTAACCTGAGCTGGGACAGACTTCCATGCTACCCCACCCCCAACCCCCGGCCTGGCCTCCTCTGGAAGGAGCCTGCAGCACTCAGCAGGCCAGTCTTGCGCCTGGCAGGGAGCCCGTGGGAACCAGCCCCCGGCCAGCTGCTTGTTGCTGGCCTTCCTGCCTCCTCTTACTGCCCCGGGGTGGCACCCAGTACCGAGTAGGTCTTGTGTGGTGGTGGGCCTGTATACACCCCCTTCCCCACCCCCACCCCCCCCCTCCAGTGTGGTGTGGGCCTCACACAGGCCCGGAGGGACAGAAGAAATCGCCTGAGTCCCAGCCTAGCGCTGGCCAAGGCCTGGTAGTGATCATCAGACTTCTTAGTCACATGTCCCACTAAAATAATTTTACATGCTCAGCATGTTTTTGTTTTTAAGTAAGCTCTATGCCCCCAAGATCAAGAGTCACATGCTCCACAGACTGAGCCAGCCAGGTGTCCCCCCCACTCAAAATAATCTAGAGCACTCATCTACCTCTTGCATTAAAACAATTTTTTTAATGTTTTATTTATTTTTGAGAGAGAGCAAGTGGCGAGGGGCAGAGAGAGAGGGAGGGAGACACAGAATCGGAAGCAGGCTCCAGGCTCTGAGCTGTCAGCACAGACTCCGACACGGGGCTCAAACTCATAAACCATGAGATCATGACCTGACTTGAAGTCAGACGCTTAACCGACTGAGCCACCCAGGCGCCTCTACGTCTTGCATTTTTAAGCTGATCCCAGGGCACCCGGGGTGGTTCAGCTGGTTGGGCATCTGACTCTTTGTTTCGGTCAGGATCTCATGGTGTGTGAGTTTGAGGCCTGCATCAGGCTCTGTGCTGAGGGTGTGGAGTCTGGTTGGGATTCTCCCTCTCCCTCTCTCTCTGCCCCTCCTCTTGCTCACTCTTTCTCAAAACAAATTAATGAACTAAAAAAAAAAAAAAAAAAAAAAAAAAAAAAGCTGATCTCTAAAGTAGTATCGCAAGCTTAACAGATACAAAGTGTATGATTTGGGACAAACTGTTTACCTGCCTTAAACAGATTGAAGGATGAAGCTCTAACTTGTTCAATGTACACAAAATGCCTACTGTGTAACCTAATTAGCCAAGCCAGCCCTTGTTGGCAAATTGGCCAATTCAGAATTCATCTCCACCAGAAAATATACATATCTTTTTTGTTTTTTAAGTTTAAATCCAATTGTCAGCACAGGGACAACTGTTGGTTTTGAATTGTGATTCAAGCTGAGAACTGGACAGATTGGTAGGTAGGGAGGTAAGTGGGACGGATGGATGGGTGGATGTCTGCACAGGAGGACACACAGATGTGGAGCCCTGCTCTGCATCGGTCAGTGCAATACTCTTGGGTCACCCTATACTTTGCTGTCAACCTCCCCCACGGTGCTGCCTGTTCTCAGCACATGCCTTCGTTGGCCCTGAGGTTTCTGCACTGTGGGTGCCACGGCAGAATGGTCCCAGGAGCGGACAGGTGTTTCTCTCTTGTGCAGTGAACGGACAGCCCATCGGGGAGGGTGGTAAAGGAGGGCCAGCAAGGCTGAGTCTTGGGGAGAGAGTGTGTGCACAGGGGTCCTGCCACTGACCCAGCTTGTGTCCACTGTGATGCCTTCCCCAGCGTTGGGGACCTTACAGCAGGCACTGCTCCCAAGGGGGATGGGAGACTTCTGCCCTTTCTCCCTCACCTGGAGAGGGAAAAACGCCTCCTTGGTTGCCTGCCGGGGCTCCTGCTCTGACAGGCCTGGGGGAGCTGCGCTCGCACCCAGAGATGGCCTAGGTCTCCTGGGGGAAGATCCCCCGAGTGAGCTGCTGGCCCCTCGATGCTTGGCGGACTCTGGGCAAAGCTGTGTCGGACCAGAGCCCTCTTCTACTAGCCACCAGACACAGGCCTGGACCTGGAGGGGGGCCGTCCCTGCGGACAGCACAGGGAATCACTCTTTCCGGATGCAGCCAGCTTCCCAGGGAGGAAGGTCTCAAGATGAAGAAGCCCCAGCAAGTTTCTTATGACTCCGTGCACTTTGCATTCAGAAGCTGAGGTCCTGTGATTGCACTGACCATTTCCACAGGGGGCTCATGAAATGAATATCTGGGCAGAAGGAAGAGGATGCACCCAGAGTGCCCGGAGGAGGGAAATCCTAGCCTCTGTGCTGACACGTGCAGTCAGCCCTGGGTTTCCTGGCAGCCAGGGCTAAAAGGGAAATGGGTATTGCTAATGGAGTTTCCTGTGACTCTTCAGGGAATCCGGAATGCTTTCTCCTTCTAGTTAATTTCTCTTCTAACATGCACAAATTACTCAGTTACAACCTTATATGAGCAAAGGAAAGGGACGTTGTTGAAGGAAGCCTAGTAACCTCTTTATCTACCAGATTCAGCTTAATCCTTTAGACAATCAATATTCTGCCCCTCCCCCACTTTTATAGCCAATGAGGAACTGAGCTAGAGGAGCAAAGCGACGTTCCCGAGGACGGTCACTGGGTACAAGGAGGGCTGGATCCCAGCTGGCCTGACTCCCAGTGTGTCCCCACCACCCTGCCCTGTGCAACCCGGGGGCTCAGCTCCTGGGGACAAGGCATGCTGACCTGAGCACAGCTCAGACCTCTGGGAAGGCACAGGTGCGGCAAGAACGGTGCTGGCCTACAGGGAGCAACAGTGTGAGTTAGAAAACAGCAGCCAATGGCGTGCCACCCACCAGCGTGGAGGGCAGAATGAAGCCGACAGCCCGAGCGGGTCCCTCCGCCAGGGCACAGCCTCACAGCCCAACCTCAGCAGCTGCGTTTCTTGGTAACATTTCACCTGTCAGGTTCACATGTCGCTTCTTTCCCTGAGAAGCGGGGAGGTGGACAGCAAGAGAGACCACAGTGTCCTGCCCCCAGTCTGTGACAAGGCCATAGGAGGAGCCCAGAGATGTGACACAGAGCACCAGCATCCACTCTCCAAAGCAGACAGAGGGCAGAGTTACCTTCTCAAGTTCTTATGGAGTTGGGGGCACCTGGGTGAGTCAGTCGGTTAAGCATCTGACTCCTGATTTTGGCTCAGGTCATGATCCGACAGTTCATGAGTTCGAGCCCCCCATTGGTGCTGTCAGCACGGACCCTGCCTTGGATCCTCTGTCCCTCTCTTTCTCTGCCCCTCCCTTGCTTGTGCTTAATCTCTCTCTGTCAAAAATAAACATAAGCAAACAAACAAACAAATTTAAAAAACCCATAAAGTTCTTACGGAGTTGAAATGAGCTGTCGTACTGTGCGAAATCTCAGAGCATGCTTTGTCTTCAGAGCCAGTGTCTGGATGAGGGTCTGTTGTCCCAGCAGAGCTCATCCCAGCGGACAGGGTGGGGGAGTGAGGGGGAAGCCTGTCTCTTGCTCCCACCTTCCCTGTTCCCCTGCCCAGGCTGCACTGCTTGGGAGGCAGCCCTAGGTTCTCATGGGGCTGAGGGGTGGGGGAGTTGGGTACAGCCATGAGTCTGTCTGCAGACCGCCCTGACTGGGGCAGCAGAGATGGGGTGAGAGCTTGTGGGGCCTTGTCACCCACCGGGGGGGCTGGGTCGCTGGACCCTGCGGGGACGGCAGCCACCAGCATGGAGCCCTGTGCCTGGCACAAAGCTGCTGGGCCATAAATTAGATGAAGTAATTGGCCGGGAAGGCAGTCCAATCCTCCCCAATTCAACTCAATGAAGCAGGGACTGAGTGCCCTTCTGCAGGGGCCTGTCACCCTGGGAGCTTTTGCAAATACCAGCCTGTGTCATTAACCCCATGAGGGCATGGCCGGCCCTCTTTATAGGTGCGAGATCTGAAAGGTTCTGGGGTTTGCCCGTGACACGCTGCCGGTATGTACTGGGGGCGGCATGGGAGGTGAGGCCTAGTCATGCTCCCCTGAATCGCTGCCAGCCTCCAGCCGCGACGTCCAGGCCAGCTCCAGAGCCAGGCCCCCTCAGCCCAGGGGGCCAGCAGAGGGGACACAGGTGGGGTGAGCCCCTGTCCTGGTCTGTATGTCACTTTCCCACATCCTGGGAGCCCCTCAGCCCCAGGCAAACCAGGGTACAAACTCGCCAGGCTCTCCACCAAACCCCAAATTCTCCCGGTGGACGTCTGCACCCGGCCCTCCGTGCAGAGGCCTCCACTCTGTCCCACTCAGCTTCCATCTGCAGGCAATGACCTCTGCGGGCCTACACGGGAAAACACGTCCTGGAGAGCTCGGGGACCAGGGACAAGCGCGCTCCCCCAGGGCTGCATCCCACGTCCCCCTCGGAGCCCGAGGCGGAGACCGTTCTGGAGGGGGAGCGGCTGGCTCACTCCTTCCTCCTCACTCGCAGATCTCTCCCATAAGGCAAGAAAGAAATCCACGTGTTCCTGTTTAAGCCCCCCAACTGTGCTTCCAGGTGGGTGGCTCAGGTGAGCCAAGTCCGAGAAGATCTTGCACAAGGCAGGTTGTAATTGGGATCTGCTTGGCTCTGAAACCAGAGTGTCAGCTGGCGAAGACCCTGCCCTTTGACCTTAAGCCTGTGTCTTTTCCATTAAAACTACACTGCACTCTGACCTTAAAAGTCATTTGGGGGGCACCCAGGTGGCTCAGTCGGTTGAGCATCTGACTTTGGCTCTGGTCACGGTCTTGTGGTTCATGGGTTCGAGCCCCATGTTGGGCTCTGTGCTGACAGCTGAGAGCCTGGAGCCTGCTTCAGATTCTCTGTCTCCCTCTCTCTCTGCCCCTTCCCTGCTCGCACTCTGTCTCCGTCTCTCAAAAATGAATAAACATTAACACAAAAATAATGAAAGAAAAACATTTGGGGGGTGGGGGGCGCCTGGGTGGCTCAGGTGGCTAAGCGTCTGACTCTTGATTTTGGCTCAGGTCATGATCTCATGGTTTGTGAGGTCGAGTCCTGAGTCGGGCTCTGGGCTGACAGCTTGGCTCCCTCCCGGATCTGGACACCAGGAAGGCATGAGGTTACTGTGCTAAGCGTGGGTCCTGGGCTGAGGGCACCCCGCAGGACTGCAGTCCTTGCTGGGGTACCTCCAGTGAGCAGAGAGGCATGGCAGCCTGTCTGGACAGGACCCAGCACCCCTCGGCTCACCCTAGGTCAGGGCTTCCAACCCTAACCTTGTCGGTGCTCCAGCCCCGCGTCAGCGGGTGAAGCCTGTGGACTCCTCAGAGGAATGGTGGTAAGTAGGTAAGTGGTAACATGCAAGCTAAGGGGGAAACCTATTGCATTAGTTTGCAAGGACTGCTTGAGCCACAGAAATGTGCGGCCTTGAAGTTCTGGAGGCAAGTCCAGGATCAAGGTGTCGGCAGGCCCGTGCTGTTGTCACACTAGGGAGGAGTCCGTCCTGGGCCTCTCTCCTATGTTTTTTCGTTTTTTTTATTTTGTTGTTGTTGTTGATTTATTTTTGAGGGAGAGAGACAGAGACAGAGCATGAGCGGGGGAAGGCAGAGAGAGAGGGAGACACAGAATCCGAAGCAGGCTCCAGGCTCCGAGCTGTCAGGACAGAGTCCGATGCGGGGCTTGAACCCACGAACTGCGAGATCATGACCTGAGCAGAAGTTGGAGGCTTAACCGACTGAGTTGCCCGGGTGCCCCTCTGCTGTCTTCTGATAGTGCCCTGGCCTGTGGGGTATAGCTTCAATGTTCCCCGTGTGTGGGTCTGTGTCCACATCTGCCCTCTAAGGACACCAGTCAGATTGGGGTAGGGGCCCGCCCTACTCTGCTATGACCTCACCTTAACTGATCACATCTGCAAAGACCCTCTTTCCAAAATGGCTACTATCTAAGGCACTGGGTGTTGGTGAGGACTTCAACATAGGAGCTGGGGACACGGTTCTGCCTGGAACACCTATGAAATAGTTTAGAAACCAAATTTATAATCTGTACTTTTACGTCCATGCTTCTCTACTCACACATTAGTAACGTGATCTGGTGGCCAAAGAATTACCATAATTTGGACACACAGTCATGAGTGTGTGTAACCAAGGTATTTATGACTGTAATGCCATGAAAACATCCAGAGAGAGTCATGGAGGCTGCTGATACCAGTGGGGTGTTTCCCCACGTTCCCAGTTGAAGAAAGTGTTGTCATTAAGAGATTCTTAAAGTTAAGGGTGTTAATTTTTTCCCCATTCAAGTGCACAGACCCAAATTCGATCCTGAATCCCAGGTTGACAGCTTCTGTCCAAACCCAAGCCCACAGCCCAAGGTGGCAACCAAGCAGGTGAAAAGCCAGAGCAGCTTGCTGTCCCCGCTGGAAATCGGCCCCGGGCACACCTGCCTCTGGGGCAGGGCACAAGGCCAGCAGGTGCTGTGTGGCCAGAGGCTGGAAGGTCAGGTGGGGCACCACGCTGGGGAAGCCGGCCACCTCCAAGGCCACCTGTGTTGTTGCAGAAGACTGTTCCCCCTCCTGTGGGGCAGGGGCTGGGACGATGGACTTTGTTTCTTACTGCACAAAATACCCACCTACTGACAACCCAGAAGAGCTCTTTCTGAGCTGCTTCATTAAAGATAATTGCTGCTTGCAAGGCTCCTTCTTTCCCCAGCAGGATTTACATACAGCCTTGGGTGTTGAACAGGGATGGTCTCCACATGGCGTTGGGGTTGGTGGTCTGGGCTTGCCCCTCATCGGCTCCCGCTCTGGGAGGAGGGATAATCGGCCACCATTCCTGGCCCCGGGGAGGCTGACAGTGCTTCCCGTGGCCTTCCTGTCCACTTTTCCACATCAGGAACTACAACATAAATGCTCTGTCACCTTGAGACGAGGTTCCCAAGGACTTCATGCTCCGTCACTGATGGGCTCCCCTCCCCAAAGCTCCCTCCCAGACACGGTCTGGCCCCTGGGTGTCCAAGGAACCAATGCAATTGGGTGTGCTGGCCAGAGACTGGGTGCAAATCCCACATCCACCACTGGGAGGATGGCAGCCATTCTCACTGCAGCCAGGCTCTCCGGGTGCCCAGTGTGGTATTTAGTGCTTTACAGAACCTGACCTCAATTCCATTAGCCCTGCCATCACTGAATTGGGGACACACACACACACAGACCCACAGCCAGCTGGTTCTGCCCCCTGCCGCTACCAGTGTGAGCCCGTGGGGAGGAGCTTCAACCTCTTGCCTGGTTCCTCACCAGCAGGAAGCAGACAAGAATGCCCATCTCTGGGGTCACTGTGCGAATTAAAGGAGGCAATTATGCAAAGCGCTGGTCAGCGGCAACACAGAGGCTGGCACGCACATGGGGCCAGGCTCTGGAAAAGGCCCGCATGTCCCACGTCCGCAGCTCCAGAGAACGGGAGGCAGGTCGGCTTAGGCAGGCTCCTTCCTTCCTTGGCCTTCACTATCCACCGCTCCTTGATTTAGACACCCGCTGGAGTTGTAGCTGGCGTGTCCCGCCTCCCTTGGGAATGCGCAAAGGTTATGTGTGCAAGTTTTGGGGCGTGCCCTTAAAGAGGCTTGCTGGTCCAATGTCCTCTTCCTCCCTTCCTACCAGCTGGAATGCAGAGGAGATGGCAGGAACCGGGTAGCCATGTTGGGCCAGGAGATGGAAGCCTTGCACGCAAGCTGCCAGAGCAACAGGATAGGAGACGGCTGGGGACCAACCCTGTGGAGCTACCCTGGCCTGGGCTCGCTTACACTCACACTGAGGCTGCATAAATGCGAAATACACCTTTACTTACCGTCTGTGCAGGCTGTCCTGCGGCCCATTAGGAGGCCGTCCCACCCCCTTCTGATGGCCACTGTCTGGGTCTCATGCCTGCAAGGTGGCTGGCTGTCATTGCACCACCGGGGCAGGAGTGGGCAGTATGAAGGCTGGGTGTCCCTCCCAGGGCTGTGCCTGGGGGCCGCGGAGGCAGCTGGGAGGGCGTCTCTGCTCGGCTGTTCTAAGTGTGCCATGTTTTTGAGATCGACTCACTAGTTCAAGTGATGCTCGTTGAACCTGGTGAGAAATGAGTTGTGACACTCCTGGGGCATCTGAATCAGCTCTTCATGCCATTAAAGGTCAGTTTGGGTTCTGAGGGCCTGCACACCGCCGAGGTTCCGAGCACCCGCTGCCCTGTCCCTTCGTTCACATGTGCCGCGAAGGCTCATAAAGGGACATCAGGGGACGGGAGCGTCAGAGAAGCCACCTTGGGCTAAGTAATGCTGGTCCCTGGGGCGATGACACCACCCTACCCCTCGACCGGGGCTCACAGAGATGAGTGCATTTAGAGTTCCCCTCACAGGGGCTTTTCAGGAAAGCAATCTGGATTCTGCTGCTGAAATAATCCGAGGAAAGGAACCTCTCATCTGGGTGCCGGAGGGTCCCTGGGGAGGGGGTCTCCGCACCCCCCAACTCACCAGAGGGGCAGACGCCAGTGAGTGGGGGGTAACTTCGAGCCCCGGCTAGTGGGGCAAAATCCAAGTCTGCCCGCGCCTTGGGTCCGAAGACTGGTCCCAGCACCCAGGGGAAGAAGCAAGATTTCAAGATTTTTCTCAGCTCTTTTATTAAGTTAGAAACAGAAGGAACACAACTCGGGGGACACACCACTGCAAGGCCCGCTGTGCTGTGCGCGAAGTGTGGTCACTCCACCTTGGCCGTCCTGCAGCCCGGGGCCTCCGGCGGGCGGCTTCCCCGCCACCTGCCTTCCCGGCCTCCCTGGTGGAGCTGCCTCCCGGAGCAAAGGAGGCCAGCCTCTGCTGTGGAAGGGCCTGCAGCCTCCAAGGGACCCGGGAACGCACTCCGCTTCCAGCTTTTCCCCAGGTGGCAGCCGATCGATGATGCCCAGTGCCCGGTGCTCCGGGGTGGGGGGCAACCTAGCCCCCGAGGTCCCTCCCCGAGAGATGCCCACAGGCCCAGCGGCAGCACAGAGGTCCTGTGAGGGGGCAGGGCGAGACCGCACACAGCAAGTGCTTTGTGATGTGGCCCCACCACCAGTTCAGCCCGCTCCGGGGCCCCAGTCCTGAACCGGCCAAGTAGCACCCAGTGAACAGTAGGCAGCTGGCAGGCGGCCGGGGAAGCCACAGGTTTGGTGCAGGCCCCTTCCCCCTCCGGTGGTGCCCCGGGGACTGGCAAGGGATGAGCCAGAAGCCCGAACACCAGGTGCAAGCTGACCCCTCCAGAACCCCAGATACTGGGGATGTGCCGGTGAGGGACCCAGTGGCTGGGGAGGTGGAGAAATGAGCGAAGGACTGGCAGTTCTCTCGGGGACCACACTTGCCTTTTGCAGCTCAGGGAGCAAACCGGCCAGCTGGACGCTGAGGATCACGGGCCTTGCTGCTGTCCTCCATGCTGGTGGGCTCCAGAGTGGGTGCCCTAAGGTGACCCTGGGGTCCCCAGCTCACACCTGCTCCTGGTCTAAGGGCCCGCACGGTCGTGTCGGGAGATGATGGGGTCATTGCCACCTCTTGGGACCGGGAGGCTCTGAGGGGGGAAGCCCCTGAGGGCACCCTCGTCTAACAGGACAGGGGGCCCAGAGTCCCACTGCAATGGGGCATGAGTGTCCCTCTGCACCTGGCACAGCTGCCCTGACTGGGAGGAAGGTGGGGAGGTCACAGAGAGCACAGCCCCACCCTGGGGAGGGGCGCACAAGGGTTTCTGCTTTAACGCTGGGGGGGTCTCGGGGCCATTTGCTAACGAAGTCCTGCAGGTGCCATGAGGTCACCCTATGGGTTTCTGCCCCCTACACAGTGTGTCTTCATTTCTCCCAGGTAGCTCTGCTCTCAGTCCTGGTGGACCCAGCTTCCACGAGGCCCGACACACCCCGTGCTGGGTGACATTACGGTCACAGCAGGGCGACGAGGCAAAGGCTGTTTGGTCGGTGCTGTGTGACCGCCTGGTGCCGCCCACCCCAGCCCACCCAGGGCTCCTCTCAGCCCCCCGAGCGGGGTTTGCGGCAACAGGACACGACTCTGCGGATGTGTCTCTGCCCCAAGGCCGAGGGAGTCCTGAGGTTGGTCCACGCCCCTCTGGAAGGTCCTCTCCTCTGCAAACCACCTCACAGAGGCCAAGGCCTCAGGCAGACACACAGGGCTCTCGAGACAGCTTCTCTTCCCTTGTCTAAAGCTCACAACAGCCCCGAGAATGCTGCTCCCAGAGCCGGTGGGGCCAGCTTCCGGCCACTTCAAGTGCTGGTGTGGGGCCGGGCCGGGCTTCCTGCAGTGGCAGACAGGGTCAGGGCCACTCTGGCGGTGAGGGCTGCGGCCGCGGGGTGGGGACAGACACACGGAGTCTGCAGAGGAAGAGAGGGAGGGAGGGAGACAGAGTATGAATCATGCCCACATGGTTCTGTCCTACCCTGGAACAGAGTGATAATCAAGAGGCCACTGTGAGGGGCTAGAGCCTGGGGCCCGACAACAGAAGGCCTGGGTGTGAGAAGGCAGCTCTCTCGTTTACCAGCACTGCGGCCCCGAGCCCTGGTCTACCCCCCGGAACAGGGGAACTACCCACCTGTCCATTCAGCCACTCCAACCACATGCCCGGCACACCCACGAGCCAGCAGGTGCCACACTAGGCCCTGGGGGACAGGAGGGCAAAGAAATACAGCTGCCGTCTCCTGGATCATCCCCCAGGTGGGAGACACTGCACGCTTGTACCAATAAGTGCATACAGTAATCACAAGTTGACGGAAGTGCTATGCATGAAAAACAAAAAATTATGGATAAGAACCAGGACTTTATTTTGGTGGAGGGTATGGGAAGGTGGCAATAATCTAACCTGAGATGTGAAGGATGGACAGGAGTTTGCCAGAGGGGGAAACAGCAGTCCAGGCAGGAGGGACGGCATGTGCAAAGGTCCTGAGGTAGGAATCTGGCACATTTGAAAATTGAAATAAAGTAGGCCAGTGAGGTGGAAACAGCGAGGGGGTAGACCTGGTCAGAGAGTAGGGGGCAGGCAGGGGTGGACCGGCCATGTGGTTAGAAGAACGGGCCAGCTGTGGGCGGCAGCCAGCACATTCATTCACGCCCTCGACAGACATTCACTGTGCAGCCCATCGACCTGGGCCGTGATATAGGCTGTGGTGGCTGACGGTGGTGAATGAGGGGTGACCCTGCGCCCATCGAGCTCACACTCCAGCGCCAGCTTCCCAATCAATGCAGCGCCTGCTCTCTCTGAGCTTCAGCTTTTCCTGGGGAATACGAGGGGATGGATCTCAGCCTCCCGGAGAGGATGATGTGGTCTAATGCACGTGGAAGGCCTTGTGCAGAACCTCCTTGGAGCAGGTAAGATAACCCAGCAGCTGGCCAGTGCGGTCATCTTCAAAGCATAACCCATTGCGACAGCTCAGCATGACCCTGCGCGAGTTCGCGTGGAGATGTGGCTGTGGACGTGTGTCAGGAAGGGACACCCTCGGCTGGAGCCAGCAGGCAGAGGAAGAGGAAGCCCTTGGGACAGCGGTGGGGCCGTAGTCTACGAGCAGGTTCTCTGGAGTCCTGTGTGGAGGGGGCCGGGAGTTCTTTGGAGGATTTTCGGGCGTCCTGCTCGTCCATGCACCATTTCAACACCAGATGCCACTTCCTCTGGCCAGCGCCGTAAGGGCCGTGGGCTCAGAGGTGGCCCTAACCAAGCAGGCCCTTTGTGCCCGGGACACGGATGATGTCTGGCCAGCATGATGAGCTGCCCGAAGCAGGTGTCACGGTGGCTCCGGAGAGGCACAGATAAGCCAGCCCTTGGCACGGGCAGGGGGAGCCCTCCAGAAAGCCTGCGTGTCCTTGCAGCCAACAGGCAAAGAGGCAAGACGCTCTCTGCAGAACATCAACGAATGATGACGCCATTCTTGGTTTTAGAGCTTTGGTTCTATTTAGCCAGCATGCTTGTGTCCACTGCACAGCCGTGTAAGAACTACACACATAAGGGGCTTTTACCTACTTGTCAGTCTGCACGTACTCAAGTAACATTTAAAAATTCAAGCCAGCACTGGAATCCGTGGGGCTTTCTTCTTTCAAGTGGGGTACACCTTCCCTCCCTCCCTGCCAAGGCTTCTAGAAGGTTGACTTGAGCTCTGTGGGGTCAGCACTCCCCAGGCGGTAGGCAGAGCAGCCACTGCTCCCTCAGCGGGGCTGGCGAAGGCCCTTCACAAGCAAGAAGCTGGGTCATGAGGCTTCTAGGACCCCGAGATACTCTTAAGGTGGCAAACCTAAACCTTGGGCCTGTCTGCCCCACACCCTCCGGACGCATGAGGCAGATGGGGCAGGGTGCTGTTCCCCTCTAGGCAGGGCCCCACTGCTGCCCCAAACCAAACCTCTGAGCCACCCACACCATGAGACCCTGACCTGGGGAACGGGGGCCCCTCTGGGCTGTCCCTTGTTGCTGAAGACAAGACTGCACCTAGGGGCACCCTGAAAGGCTGAGGAACTGGGGAGCCACACTGGCTGGCTCCTGAATTCCCTCCCAGCCCACACAGCTGCCCCCAGACTGGGACAGCCATGGGCCACCCCAAATTTTGGCAGGTGCTTCTCTGAGGCCTAGTCTCCTCATCTGTGAGAGGGGACACTCCTCCACCTTGCAGAGACAGGGCGTCAATGGTCACCCTGCCCGCACACAACAGGTTTGCCCTGCCGGACTGCAGCAAGGGAGGGCGCTGGTGTGCTGATCCCAGGCCTGGCATGGGGCCAACCCTGGTAAACACAAGCCCAGTGAAGACTCCAGGTGCATGGATGGATGCATGGACAGACAGACGGAGCTGATGTGTTTCAAGAGGCCTGAACTCTTGTCTGGGCACCTTTCTCAATATACCAGGCCTGTCTGTGTAGGTCTGCGCTCTGGGATTTCCTCTCGGTGGTGATTTCTTTGAAGGCAGGACAGAATGTGCTGAATTGCCCTCTGGTGGCAGTGACTGAGCCCCTCGTGGGGCCCCGAGGGGGACTAACCGGCTCAGCCTTTCCCAGAGCTGGGATTGGAGGCCCCTCCGCCCCCACACCCCAAGTGGCTGGGGCCTAACAATGCCTGTGCAGAGATGAGCTCCTGGTGGCCTGGATGCCTGCACGACATGCTGGGTGGGGGTCAGGGGAGGAGACATGAGGGCAAGGGTTGTGCCTTTAAAGGGCTTGCTGGGGGCAGGGGGACTCAGTGGGAGAGAAAAAGAACTTTCGCGGCTGATCTACACTCGGTGAGTAACCCAGGGTAACCCAGCCCGGGCTCCGGGGGCCTGCCATCACCCACATATGTAGATCTGGCTGGGACACTGGGGCTGGTCCTGGAGGTCCGCCCTGCCTTTGACGAGGGCAGGCGGAGCTGAACTGAAGCAGGGCAGTGCAGGGCACGGGAACCACCCAGGGTCAACTTGGAGGGCAGAGCCTCGGGAGGGGCCGTCTCTCAGGCCCCAGAGGCACTGCGGGGAGGCTGGCTGGTGGGCTGCTGGGCCACGTAAAAAGGAGATGGCTGGGATGCGGGACAAGAGCTGAAGCCTAAAAAGGCCCTCTGCCTCTGATGCAGATGTTGCTCGTGCAGGAGTTCGGGAAACGTGCAGGCTGGAGCTGCTCAGTCTCACCAGGCAGCGTGGCTCTGGGAGGGTAGGGCCCATGCGTGGCGTTCCGGTCCCGTCCAGGACCGGCTCCATCTTGGGCAATCAGCCTCTTTGCACCCGCTTCCTCGTCCCGGAGATGGGGCTGACGACAGCACCCCCACCACGGACTGGGCCGGACTGGAGGGACAAGGCCCCTGCTGCACTCAGATGTGCACATACAACGTGCCTCGTGACTATGGGCGATGGACCCTTCTAGAAGAAGGGGCTAGCCCAGGGACGTGGAGAGGGCCCCCACCGCCCAAAGCATCCCCAAACCATCACGGCCACCATCCTTCTGCATCACTGACTCGCATAAGCGTCAACTCTCAACCCGCCCCTCACTTGGCCTCTTCAAATACTCTGAGTAACACGATTTTCACTCCTGTGTTTGAGATGGCAACACTGAGCTCAGGGGAGTTAGGTAACCGGGGTCAAGCAGCCAGTAAGAGCCAGAACCAAGGAATGATGTGTCCCTGGAACGGGGGAAACTCCTGGAGAGGTAAAGGGCTCACTATGTCCCCTGGCCTGCCCCCACCTCCTCCCGCACGGGGATGAACCACTGGTCAGGTCCGTGGGGAGGGGTGAGCACCAGCGGGAGGAGCCCTCAGGCTCCACAGGTGAGCACCCCAGAGTGCAGGAACTGGGGCGGGGGGGGGGGTGACAGGAGGCACCACCATTCTCTTAAAGCTTATGCCCCAGGGGACCAACAACTTGGGCCGCTCAGATTTTTCTCTCCAAGAGAGGGGGAGTAGATTAGAACAAAACTGGACAACTCGGAAGCCCCCATCTATCTAGGCTGGCTTTTGGGGGTCCGAACACCCTGGACGTAGGAGGCGATGCGACCTGGGCCTGCCTGGCTTGTCCCCGTCAAGGCCTTGAAGGCCCGGCCACGCTGGTCTGGCTGGAGCATCCGCTTGCCTGGAGGAGCAGTCCCAGCGAAGTCGAAACCGCTCTGCTGTGGACAGCCTTCGGCACGCAGGCCAGCAGCCGCCATGTCACGGAGCAAATTAGGTTTTCGGTCCGGGCTGGCTCCTGAGGGGGTTTCTGTGATCTGCACTGAAGGGGGCACCTGGCCTGAGGGCCGATTTCTCAGAGCTGCCAGAGAGCTGCCCGGGGGGGTGCAGAGGCTTCCGGGTCAGCCTCAGAGCTGGGACTGGTCACCAGCCCTCCTGGGTAAGGAGAGCTGGCCTGTGCCGGAGGCAGAGCCTGGGATCTCCCACCCCAGGCCCCAGCCTCTCAGAGCCCCTGGGACCCATGCCTCCCTGCCTCCCATCCCAGAACCTGCTGCTCCTGTCCCAGGTGTGAGGGATCCAGGAGGAGGACTAAGGGCCGGGACACACAGCCTGGCTTCCCCAGGGCCTGACCAAAGAGGATGGAACCAGAACTCAAACCTTTCCCTTGTGTCTACAAATCCACCAGCCCCTATTCCTGAGCTCCCTGACAGGCTGGCTCGGGACACCCTGATCCAACCTCAGGACTGGCACTGACCCTGCCCCTCAAAGAGGCCGGTCTGGATAAGCTGGTCCTTCCCTCCACTTGACTCTGCACCTGCCCTCAGGCCTTGGGCAAGTCCCTCCCCCCAAAGGGCACCTGTGCCCCTTAGCCCCCTGCATCCAGTGTCTCCTCCCCCTTGGGTGAGGATCTCCTGTAATAATGGCACTGAGAACAAGGGCAGGAGCAGTACCTTGGGCAGTGCTCTGCAGCCGTCCTGCCCGGCCACGGTTCCCTCCTTCAGCATGCCGCCCGCGCTGAGGCGGCCTCTCACCACCTCGCGGGACAGGAGCGCCCTGCTGCCTCCACCGGGGGCCTGGCCCCACAGCTCCGGCACCCCCCTGGCCCCTTGAGCGCTCTGCCCATCATCCATGTTCCTCACAGGTCCCCGGGGTGCTGCTCACGTGTTGGACACACGCTAGAGTCGCCTGGTCTGGGGTGTGGTGTGGGCTTTAGCATTCGTGTTGTAAGGAGGTCTGGTCTTTGCCCCTGGCTTCTGGGAGATGATCGGTCATACCCATTAGACTGTCTCCACCTAGGGCAGGATTTGGGGTGGGCACATCTGTGTGACTTAGGGAAGGGGCTCTGGGTCACGCTGTATCAGCTGACCTGGAGGCAGAGTAACCACGTGGGCCATCAGTCGAGCCTACGTGATGGGGCCCTGGTAAAAACCCCGGACACCTGAGCCTGTGTGAGCCTTCCGGCTGGGGAATATTCTGTATGTACGGTCAGTCACTGATGTGGGCACAGTGACGCCATCCTGACCGCGTGGGGAGAGGACCCTGCCCTGTTCGTCTCTGTCCTTGGCTGATCTCAATCTGCATCCCTTCCCTGTACTTGACCGTGACCGTGAAGAGGATGCCCTTATGTGGAGACTGCCCTCGTACTTGGCCGGCTGGCCTCAACTCCACGTGGTGTTGTCTGAGGACCCCAGTGACTCTGACGTGCAGCCGTGTCTGGGAAGCACCACACCTGTCTGAGGGGGCTGTCTCCACGTGGCAGGGGGCTGACATGCTTTGCTCAAGGTCAACTGCAAGCAAGGGGCAGAGCTAGGCTGTAGCTCCAGACCCGGAAAAGGGTCCCGGAGCACCCAGCCACCTGCTGCCCCATCCACCCTCCCCTGGAAGGACACAGTGACCCTGACCCAGGTGGAAGGACACAGTGACCCTGACCCAGAGCGGGCCCGGGCCCCGGGGTGCTGGCGGCTCACCTGGCTGGGTCCTGCATCGCTCCTCACGAAGGCAGGTGTTTCCAGGTGCTGACAAAGGCAGTGGGGATGAGCGAGTAGGGCACCGTGGTGATGCAATTCCACGTGTCCGACGTGGGGTCATAGCAGTCCAGGGTCTTACACCTCTGGGTCCCGAAGTAGCCCCCCACAACGTAGAGCTTGTTGCCCGAGGCCAGGGCGTGGCAGGACATGCGTTTGGCGGTCATGTCTCCGATCCGCGTCCACTGGTTGGTCTCACAGTCGAAGCGGTAGGCGGAGGCGGCCGTGAACTCGGTGTCACCGCCCATGATGAAGATCTGGCTGCCCAGCACGGCGGCCGCCGTGTACCGCCAAGGCTGGGGGCACTCGGCCTTGATGCTCCACCGGTTCTCTGAGGGGTCGTAGCACTGGACTTTGGACACCATGTCTCGGTGGATGCTGGTCCCCCCGAAAACAAACAGCTTCAGCTTGGCGCTCACCACCGCGGCATTGCTGACGCCGTCCCTCAACGGGGCCACCATGGTCCACTTGTTAGCCCCGGGGTCGTACTTCTCCACCTGCTTCAGGGAGACAGACGGGGAGGCCGGGAAGACGCCTGCCAGGGACGTGTGTCCCCCGACCACGTAGAGGCAGTTCTCCAGCTCGGCAGAGCCGTGGCCGAAGCGGGCGATCAGCATGGGCGCCGCCTTGGACCACTCCTCGTGGACGGTGTCATACACCCACACGTCCTTGGAGACCCCATTCTCGGAGCCCCGGCCCCCGGTCACGTAGACCTTGCAGCCGATGGCTGAGGCGCTGAACTCCTTGCGGGGGCTGGGCAGGTCCGCCTTGGGGATGATCTCCTTGGCCTTGTGGTCCACCTGGTAGATCTTGTCGCACATGAAGGTCTGGCCCCCCAGGATCAGCAGCGTGTGGCCTGCCTTGCGCGGCCGGGCGCAAGGGCTGGTGACCACCCCGTCGTTCTGCAGGATCTTGGTCTTGCAGCGGAGCGCCTCGTCCACGATGAGCCTGGTACGCTCGTCGGCCATGAGGAGGGCCTCGCCGGAGACGGCCTCCTTGAGGCAGTCGGACGGCAGCAGGGCCAGCCGCACGCTGCGGAGCAGCTCGGGCAGGTGCACCTTCCGCCGCTCGAGGTCGTGCTTCACCCACTGCAGGATGGCCTCGAAGACCACGCGCTCGTCCTCCGTCTCCAGCTCGTCGCTGGAGATGAGGTCCAGCAGGGTGTCCTTGGACAGGCTGTTGAAGTCCTCGCTCTGCCGCACCGCCTCGAAGTGCACCAGGCACATGCGCCACGAGAACTCGTACAGCCGGCGGCACTGGTGAGCGTCCGACAGGAGCATCATGCCCAGGCAGTTGGAGGGGAAGAGGTTCTTCTCCAGGAACTCGGCGGCGGCGTCCCGCACGTCGTGGAACTGCAGCATGTCACCGGCCTCCAGCAGAGACTCGGCGTTCTCCTCGTTGATGACGATGCGGGACGAGTAGGCGAAGTCCAGCAGCAGCTCCAGCACCTCGGGGTGCAGGTTGTCCTGGAAGTTGACCGTGTCGTCCCGGCTCTCCCGCAGGCCGTGGCTGAACATGGCCTCGAAGTAGCGGCTGGAGGCGGCCAGCACGGCGCGGTGGCAGGGGAAGGCACGGTCGCCTGCCCACAGCGTGACGTCCGTGAACATGCAGTGCTTGCGCAGGGTGTTGAGGTGGGCCAGCACGCAGTCGGGGTGGGAGGCTTTGTGGAAGAGGGTGATGTTCATGGACCCCGTGCTGCTCCGTGACTTTCGGGTCTCATGGACGCTGACCGACATGCTGAGCCGACCTGCCAGGGGACAAGGCCACACGAGGTGAGAGGGGCTGGCCCTGTGCTGGCTCACCCTTCAGCCCCTCCTCTCTCAGCTCCGCCCCTCCCCTTGACCACGTGGCCAGGGAACGTGCGGGTGGCAGTGGCTGCTCTGACCTCTGCCCTTCAGAAATTGCTTTTGTTGATTTTGGACCAGCTGTGGAACCGAACGTCTCTGGCCTGGAGATGAGCCACGTCTGGGTGGCTGTGAGCTGTGGCTGCCCACCCCGGGACAAGAGAACATGCAATATGGTGTCCCTGGGCCACTAAGCAGATAGCAGGTTGGGGCGGTGCTAAGTAGCCTGTGCCCTGGGCCACATCCCACCCTCGAGCTGCCCTCTGGGGCCGAGGCTCCCGTGGCCCGTTTCTACAGCTGGGGAAGCCAAGGCTCAGAGAAGCAGAGTGGCTGGCTGCCCAAAGTGCCGGAGCCAGGATCCCCATGTGGGCCCTCCAGCTCCAAGCCCAATCTCCACCCTCCACAGGCCCAAGGAGGCTGATTCTTTCCGGGTTTTCTGTGGCAGACTGGAAACAAGGAGCCCAGGGAGCCATGGAGCCCGAGCAGGGCCTCACATGCCACCACCCCCTCCCCCCCGCCCTGCTCCCAGCCAGACCTGGGCTGAGCTGGGCTCCTAGCAGCACTGGCCAGAGTCCCTCACCAACCCTGCCCTTGGGAAGTTCCCAAGAGCCACCACTACAGCCTAAGGGCTGTGTAGACACGTTCTCCAAATCCAGGGTCTTCAGAGGCCAACTGACCCAGTGGGGATGAGCAAGGGTTTGAAGGCAAAGCTGGGCCGACCAGCGGCTCACCTGAAAGACACCGGCTCAATTCTGAGGTCCCAAAAAGCAAGCCACGAGAAAGGTCCAGGTGACAGTAGGGCATGCTGACCACTAACGCAATCCAGATTTGCCTCAGCAACTGAGTTTCCAAATGAGCTTCCCTAGGCCCTACAGGCGACTCCAGGATCTTGGGCCATAGTGAGTGTCTCACCTGCCTCCCTCCTGTGTTCTCCTCTGCCCCGCCCAGGACTTGGCCCTCAGAAGGCTGCTCTGTGTGGGCAGACACGGGCTTGTCACACACTTGAACGTGCGGGATTCCAAGGCATCTTCATTAAAGTCCAGTAGACAGGAGCACCTGGGTGGCTCAGTCAGTTAAGTGTCTGAATCTTGATTTTGGCTCAGGTCATGATCTCATAGTTTGGTGAGTTCGAGCCCCACGTTGGGCTCTGTGCTGACTATACAGAAACTGCTTGGGATTTTTTTTTTTCTCCTTCTATCTGTCCCTCCCCTGATCATGCTCTCTTGGTCTTTCTCAAAATAAATAAATAAAACTTAAAAAATATTAAAAAAATTTTTTTAATGTTTATTCATTTGTGAGAGACAGAGTGAGCAGGGGAGGGGCAGAGAGAGAGGGAGACACAGAATCAGAAGCAGGCTCCAGGCTCTGAGCTGTCGGCACAGAGCCTGACATGGGGCTCGAACCCATGAATTGTGAGATCACGACCTAAGCCGAAGCTGGACGCTTAACCAACTGAGCCACCCAGGTGCCCCAAAACTTTAAAAAATGTTAAAAAAAAAAAAACCCAAACCTAGCCTTTTTTCCTTTTTAATTTTCAAAAGTATATAATTCTCCCAACCCCCACTCCAAGTCAATTTTCTGCTTAAGTAATAATCTGGTAAGGGAAGGAAGCGATTTCATGCTTCAGTGAAATTGTAAATTAGTGTCCAAGTACAGTGCTGTCTCTCTGCCTCACTCCTCCCCTGGCAAAGAACCAAGGAAACCACAAACTGACGTGATCCGAGCTGCCTGGGCAAGGCCCCTGCTCCCTGGGCCCAGGCTGGGTCTGGCCCTGCTGCTCTGGCCCCCAAGCTCCAGGCAGACCTCGAGTCGATGATGCACCAGAGACACCGCTGTGCACACCAGCCACTGGGCTCTGGGGTCATGAGGTGAGCCCACGGGGATGGGGGGTGCAGCCAGCACAAGAGTAAGAGAGGTGGGCCAAGGCTGGACAGGATAGTTCCTGTTCGATCGTCATCCTGGGGCACCCCTTCCCTGCAGCTCAGTGTTCTCTTCTGTAAAACGAAGTCCTGTCCTGCTCAGGCCTCAGGGGCACTCAGCTGTTGGCAAGTATTTACGGAGCGTGACCTCTCAGCCTGGCCCTGGGGCTGGGTGGCACGGGGATCGGGAGGCCTCGGTGGCTTAGCCCCCCGAGGCTTTCCTGGCAGCTTGGCACGTACCCCAGATCTGAATTCCGGACCCTGCACCACGTTTCCCCGAATCTTGTTCACAGACATGTTCCCAAACATGGACGTTCATTGAGTTGACTCTATCCATCCTGTCCCCACTGTGTCTGGGCTGAACAGGAGCGATGGCCTTTGACCTGTGCGCCATGCTGGTGGTGCGGCCCCAAGGACTCCAACTCAGGGGTCCAGGTGGAGACTCCCTACAGAGGGGGTTAAGGACGGGACAAAGCAGGACTCAAAGAATGAGAAAGCATCAAAAGGCAGGGCAAACCCACACAGAGCAGCCACGTTTGCCCTGGGAATGAGGTCAAGTGGTGGCAAGGCCAGTGCTGAGTGGGCAGCCCAGGGCCCCAGAGCTGACTGATGTCTTGCTTAGCACCAAGATGCCTGCCCGCTGACGCAAATTCCCCGCACAGGCAAAGAGCCAGGGATGGGCGTATACACCCAAGCAGGTTCCCACCCCCAGATGGCTGCCTGTCTGGGCACCTCCGTGCCGAGGGCAGAGGCACCTGCCCGGCTGTTTCCTCAGATTGTCCCACCTCCTTGTGAGCAGTGCCTGCATCTGAGCCAACCTCCCAGAGACAGCAGCCATCAGTCATGCACGGACTTGCCCCGGTCCGTGAGGTGATGTCCCAGAAGCATCGTGATTCCAGAAGGTGGAGGGTCTCATCACCCCAGTTTACAGATGAGGATGCTGAGGCCCAGACACAGGAATGGAATCATGTGAGCTGCAAACCTGTACCCAGGTCCCTGAGGATCCCCAGGGCTGTGCCTCTGCTCTGGGCTGGTCGGCGTGGGAGGACCGGCCTAAGAGCCAGAGGCCCTGGGTGCTACTCGCCCTGTGTCGGGCCCCTCACCTCAACCACAGGACATCTGGAAGCGGCTCGCCTTGACCGTCACGCGTCCAGGAGAGCCCTCAGCATTTCCTCCAGACCCGCTGCTCCCCAGGCCAGGCAAACGGGAAATGGCACCAGCATGCTCCTTCTTATTCAGGCCAAATGCCCAGGCTCCCTTCGTCCCTCCCCGGCACCAGCACCCGGCCGCCACCAAGTCCTGTGGCTCCTAAGTGAGCCCCGAGTCTGACCCTTATCCCCACCTCTGTCCCTCCCTTGACCGCTGGAAACCCCTGACTGGCTTCTGCTTCTTTCTCCACAATCTGTGCTCCATCCAGAGACCAGAGTGATGATCCCATCACGCCCAGCTTGAAACCCTCCAGGGGTGTCCCAGCGCCCTCAGTGAAATCCTAAGTTCTCACCGTGGCAGCCAGGTCCCACATGAGTTGACCCCTCCTCACTGGCTACCCCTCTGTCATCACATCCTCACACTTCCCAACTCGCTCGCCCCCTCAGGCCACACCGGACTTCTTACTGGGCCTCAGGACCTTTTCACAGGCTCCTCCTCGGACTGGAATGCTCCCCTGACTGTCTACATGGCTCACTCTGTCACCTCCTCAGAGAGTGACCTGACCACCTTTTGGGGTCACCTCCTCTCCACACCTCACCCAATTCTGCCTTCCTCACAGCACCCACTGCTATGTAACACGCGTTCGTCCCCAGTCTCCCCAACGTGCTGAAGGTGGACACCACGGGTAGGGCTAACTGATGCGACCCCAACACCCAGTGGGACCTGGCACAGAGCGGCCACTCGCCTCGACTGAACGAACCCCGCCTTTGCTCGTGACGAAGCCTGGAGATGCATACAGTGCACGGAATCCCTTCACCTTGAGCGCTCGTCCAGCCGCCCCAGAGAAGACGAAGGCTGGGCTGGAGAAGGCACTCGAGGGGGCCGCCACGATGGACGCGTGCGGTGGACACTCACAGCCTCACTCGGGTCAGCGCTGGCAGAACCCGAGGCTGGGCATTTGGGCCCGGCTGGCCAAAGCGGCAGATCACCGGGCCCTGGCCCTGAGCGTGGAGCCCGATCCATGTGCAATCCCACCGGCCACCGCGATGGGCCAAGCAGACTCTTGTCTGCGACGTTTCCTGAACTGCAGGGCAAGGTAGAGGTGCCAAGAGCACTGGGGCAGGGCAGGGGCGGGAGTGGTCGGTGGCCGTGCCACCCAGGACCACTGCACGGAGGAGGCAGAGCCCACGGCCAGGCTGCCCTTCTGCTCCAAGAGGGCTTTCCGTCCCTTGTCGCCTAGAGCCGCAAGCAGTACGAGCACTCACTGCACATCAGTTCCTGGGGGTCAGTGACCAGGGGCTGCTCTCCTTGCTAAGGGGTCTTCTACCTTCTCCACCTGCAGGGAGGGCACCCCCCCCGCACACCGAAAACGGGTTGTATGAGATGGTTTTCCGTGTTCACTACCAGTCACACAGGCAGCCCCACGCAGGGCAGAGGATACGCAGGGTGCAGGACACAGGCTCCCGGCCAGTGGAGGCAAGGGTGAACGTGCCAGAGTGTGTGTGCCCAAAAGCGTGTCTGCCCAGAGCCTCCTTGGCTCCCTGCCTCGGGGGCCACGATAAATCAGACGCTCTCATGCTGTGTGTATCACAGAACTACTCTGACTACCTAAGCGTTGTCCTGGGCTTTGATGGATTTAAGGCACATGAAGTAATAGCCATGCTCCAAACGAGCAATTTCTCATCCTGCTAAGAGGTATTGACCCACGTCAGACCACACTTCTGCTCACACTGCGATCCTCACCTGCACAGAAGAAGTTAAAGTGCACCCAACAACAACGTGCCCGGCTCATTTCTCCCATCACCCTTGGAAAGTTAAAGAAACACACAAGGAAACAAAGTAGCCAGTGGTGAGACCTCCAGAAGAAACTTGCCGTGTTCTCCAAAGACCCCAGCCACAGGAAGCTGAAGGCCCCCACTCCCAGGGAGAAATGCGCCACAGGATCAAACTGCTGCCACTGTCCAGAAAGCCCGACCCCATCTGGCTGCAGCACCGACCCCCTCCCTGCCTCCCTCCACCTGCCAGGGGCCTGAGTTCCTCAAAATCAGGATGTCAACGCTACTGCTCCTTGCGGGGGGCCAGAGGGAGCGGGAAAGCCCAGGGCCCCGCCGGGGGGTTGCAGGTAATGTGGTTCTGACTCACTCATCAACCATAAGCTTCCCGAACAATCCCCACGTGCTACGTACCAGGCGTGGGAGACAAGGACGGACAGAGACAGGTTCCTGTCCCTGTGGGCCTGCGGTGTGGGAGGCAGAGACAGACTAGCAGTGAGGAAACAAAACAGCAGTAGGTCACGGTGACAGGAAGATGGTGGGGTCACTTAGGCTTCTGTGAAGAGGGGACACGTGAGCTGAAGCTTAACCAATGAGCCAGGCTATGACGACAGGGGAAAGGACGCTTCCAGGTGGCAGGGCTGCGGACACAAAGGCAGGGCAGAAACAAGGTTGGCCCGTTGAGGGGAGAGAAAGGCCAGGCCGACAGGTAGGGGCACAGTCACATGGGGCTGGGGGACGACTAAAGATGCCCACAAACTGTGACACGGCTTCCACTGACAGGCGGGGTCTACGTCCCCTCCCTTTGAGCAGGTTCTGTGACCGACCAAAGGGAGCCGGAGAGACGCTGTGCCCATTTCCGGGCCCAGACCTTCAGACACTGGCAGCTTCCACTCTTGCAGTGCCCCCCTCCAGGGGAAGCCAGACAACGGGAGGCCTGACCACACCGCGAGGAGACGGCAGCCTGCCACGTGGAGGAGGGCAGCCCGGCCGTTCCCCCTGCCCTTCTGGCCACGGGAGCCCAGGCACCACACACGAGAGTGAGGAAGTCGCCTTGGACGGCCCAGCTGCAGCAGGTGGGCCCCCGCCAGCAAGTCGGAACCGGGGCCCCAGACACTGGCCCCAGTGACTGCAAAGGTCACGCATCACCCAACCTCAAACCCTGAGACAGATCCTGACTGAGCAACTGCTGGAGGCCAGGCTACGTTGAAGGCCCACACCAAATCAAGATGGCGGCTCTCACTCTTGATCTCGGGGTCGAGATCAAGACACACGTAACAGAAAGGCCAAGGTGCGAGCGAGGTGGGAGGGGGCCTGGGGGTGGGGAGAGAAGGCAAGTATTCTGCAGATGCCTCTCTGGTGGCGGCATTCTGACGGCTGTGACAAAGTGGCCTGGAGGGAAGATCAGGGTACCTCAGGGACGGCAGACAGAACGGGGTCCCCGAAGGCCACAGCCATGACCGTGTGGCACTGGGAAAAGTTCACTGGTCTCCCTGGGTCTGTTTCAACCACAGAGTGACACTAAAAGCAAGTGACAAACCAGACAGGACACGACATGCGCTTCCAGTGGCCTGGGCCTCTCGCATATGCTCACACGGCCAGCTGTTCCAGTATTGTTGCTGTTACTACCACGTCCGCTGAACAAAGCACGGAGCAGACACTCCGGATCCTGACTCCATCCCTACCCTCCGCTTTCTGGTTTTATTTTGTTTGTAAGTAAGCTCTACGCCCAACGTGGAGTTTGAATTGACGACCCCGAGATCTAGAGGCACCCGCTCCACTGACAGCCAGCCGGGCGTCCCTCTGCTTTGCTCTGAATAAGGCAGTGCTCACGGTCTATTCGTGTTTAGGTTGTTCGGATTTTTTAAATGATTATATGATATTGTTGCGATCAGAAAAAAAACACTAAAGGTTTCTGTCAAGCCTGTGAGATCTGTGAAAAAGGAAGGAGTTAAATGCTATTAAACACCACATAAGCACAGGGCTGTGTGATTCAACACCCGTTCCCAGGCAGGGATCTCGGGACTGACGCGTGACGCTGCGGCCCAGATGCCTGCCCCACCCCACCCCCACGTCTGGGGATCCAAGCACCTCAGGGAGCCTGCAGGGTGCAGGGGTATCTTTCTTCCCCTTGCCAAGTGGAAAGCAGACTAAGCACCCTTGTAGAGCACACAAATCTAATTGTTAATTGAAAGCAAATCAGTATGACCAGGGTAACTGAATCAGAGGCGCAGATCATTCTAGATACGAGTGCACTATCACACAAAGGGCCCTTTCCCTAAAAGCCTCTGCCTTTCAATGGTCCTTTCTTTAAGAAAGTAATAACACTTTATGTACATTCAAAAAATTGTAGGTACCTTTTTATTATTTTTATTTAAAATTTTATTTTTTTGACAGAGAGAGAGCTAGCATGCACTCAAACGGGGGAGGGGCAGAGAGAAGGGGAGAGAAATCCCAAGCAGGTTCCGTGCTGTCAGCACAGAGCCCAATGCGGGGCTTGTACCCACGAACTGTGAGATCATGACCTGAGCCGAAATGAAGAGCCAGACACTTCACTGACTGAGGCACCCAGGCGCCCCATAGGTACCCTGTTTTTAATTTAAAATGCAAAGGATTAGAATTATTTGTATTTTTGTGTGTGTATTTATTTTGATTTTGTTTTCCATCTCTTTATTGTGCAAGACTCCAATCCTGCAGTAAGGTCGTGATAATTGTGTAACACACGCCTTGTGTCGGCTGGATGCAACTTTGCCCCACGCCAGCCCACAGCCTCACCCCATCCCTCCTGCAGGGGAAATGGGGTGGCTGTAAGGGCGGTTCGAGAACGGAGCCTGGCTCAGGGAAGGGGTGAGGGTGTTGCTTCACCCAGCACTTAGTAACAAATGAGGTTCCTCTTTTGGTGGTACCCAAATGACTCTGCGTCGGATGGCTCCCCATGAAAGGCAGAGAGCAGATCGGTTCGCCGCTGAGCTCATCTCACGGGGCAGATTTCCAACTGCCTTCCACACCTCTGACACACCACACTGCGGGACAACCCGCTTCTCGCCTGCTATCTGAGGTCTCGATCACCAGTGCCACCGTGCCTCCCCTACAGTGCCCCGTGGTGGGCGGTTAGTCCTAAGGCCCACCCGTCCACCTGCAACCAAAGCCTGGAAGGGGATGGGGATCCCAGGAGACCCCGAGGGTGGGCAATGGCTTCAGCACCTTCTCCACGTGCTCTTGCCTTTTCCCTCGGTGCTCCCGCAGGTTAAGCACACTTGAGGAAGGACAGCTTCTTTGGCTTCCAAGATTGAGCCGGGATCCAGGCTGCTGCAGCCTCTGCTAGCCAGGAGGCCGTGCTCTTATTACAAGCTGATAGACCTACCGGAGTGGAAGCCAACTCTGCTAGTGTGCAAACGCTGCTCTGGGGAAGGGCTTGGGGGGTTGCTCTGCGCTCGTTTACCCAGGGGAATAGGCCCCTCCCAGAGGAGGCACAGGACAGGAGGTGAGGGGTCAAGGCTGTGCAACCCTCCTGGACGATGAAGCAACACTTGTTGCAAACGGTAGAGAGTTCTGGTCAGGAAGGGAGCCAGGCGAAACGCATGACCACCAGGGGCCTCTGCCGTGCTGGGCGTCGCACGCAGAAGGGGTGGTCCCCCAACCACTCCCGGCCCGCTCAGGCCTGTCCGCTTTAATCAGGATGGGCCAGGTTCTGCCGCATCAACAAACACCCCCGTATCTCAGAGGCTTCGGAGGACGGCGATTTCTCTCTGGCTCATACCACTTGCATCATGGTTCGGGGGTAGTGGGGGGGGGGTGACTGTGAGAAGTGTCCTTGTCATCACTATCAGCCCCAGGGACCCAGATGACAGAGCAGCACCCTGTCACCGGTCAGTAAGCCACAGGGAAGAGAGAGGGCGCTTGGGAACCCCGCACACGGCCTGGAAGACACACGCCTCTTCCGCTCCCATCTCCCTGGCCCAAACCAGGCACATGGCTTCACTCACCCACGAGGGCCAGAGGCGCAATCCTGCCACCTGCCCCACTGTTTCGGTAACCTGCACGTCGGCACGGGAGCTCCGAGATTAACGGCAGTGACAGTTCCACCAGCACTAAGTTACAGTCACCAAGGACTTGCTCCATCGCGGGCGCTGCTCCAAGCGCTTTCTGTGTGAACGCGTGCAAGCCTCACCACGGCCTTATGTCCAACCCTCACCTGCACCTCACGGGAGGGACGCTGGGCAAAGAGCTCCCACCTCTGCGCTCTGTGAGCCCAACATCACAAGCTGCTTGCGACCCAGATCTGTATCGTTCTTTCCCACACACCAAAGGGACAGAAGAGAGGCTCTGGGGGCCACAGCCCGGGGCTCCAGCCACCGGACACCCTTCTCCGTACCCCCTTGGAGCAACCCTTGTCAACCCTTCTGCACACCTGGAACAGCGCCATCTCGAGGAGAATGAAGCCTCCGTGCTCCGAGACCCCCAACGCGGGTAACGAATCAACTTTTCTCCTGTGCGTGGCAAAGGGTCCTAGTGCGAAAGCGGCCTCTAGGGTCATTTTCTGGGTCCTGTTCAGATGAGGACACCCGGCTAAGCAAGGCCACCTCAGGGAAAGGATCTGATGGTCCCCCACGCCGTGTCTAGCTGCTCAAAGACAAGGTCAGGATTCTGTCAGCTCCGCACCAGCCAGGTTTTGTTCTTTCAGAGAAGCCATCTTGCTAAGGAGAGAAGTGAACCCTCAGGAGGGGCTGTGTGGGCCACGTACCCAGCCCACAGCAGCCACGGCCACGGTGCTCAGCACCCTATTCTCTGCTCACAGCCCTGCCTTCTCAGTGTGAGCTCCACGGACCAAGCTAGACAGGCCAAGGGGCATACCCAGGAGCTCAATCATTTTTACTGACAAGACAATGTAGGATTGAAAAGCACAAGATACAAAAGACGCAAATCCCCTGGAATGTCAAGCCGGAACACAGGCATTTTCATGAGGGGGAGGGGGGGAGGGGGATGATGGCTGGGGACACTGCCCTGCGGGGGCAAAACCTCATTCTTGGCGGGGGGTGGGGGGGGGGTGGGGTGGAAAAGATCTTGTTGTTTTTATATACAAAGCATAGTTATGTACACAGCACACAGACTTATATCTGGTATTAACATTTATGGGAGGGTAAGGAGAATGGGGAGGGGGGAAGTTCTAAGAAAGTTTTGGGGGAAGGTGATAAGGTTAAGCCAGTCTCCGAACAGAGTAACTATTTTCGTGTTGGCTCATTTTTGCCTTTTATCCCCAAACGTTTTACATTGTTGCAGTTACAGAACGTTATTTTACATTGTTTTTACCTATTTACACAGTTTCCATATTCCTATCCTTCACTCACTACTGAACAAAGGTGGATTGAGCGCCCGTGGGGTGCAGGCCCTGGCATCCAGTCTTCCGGGCTCCCTCATGAAACGGCCCAGCGTCTGTGTGGTTGTCACATGTAACTTTTGGTGTCTGTGAAATGCAGAACAGCTATGACTTAGGAAAAGTCATTCATCCACAGTTCTAAAAGTTTCTATCAAACAAATCACATCTCTGCTTATGTTGAATTACTGGTATTCTCTTGAGATACAATCTTGGGAGAAGAATTCTAGATGTTTGATGTCACAAAGTCCTAAAAGTTCTGTTTGCCATGCTTAAACCACCCCTGCAACAAAGCAACTTCTTTCAGCTAAGGGGGAGGGGGGGTGGGTAGTGCAGACACCTCCAAACTCATCAGGGCAGGGCAGACAGAAGCTACCACTCAGCTTCTTCTGCCATATCCTGTCCCCCCTCAGCTCGGTGGGGCCTCCTGGACCATCTCTGGCCCCCAAAGCCGGGAGTCTGCAGGTCTGGCTGTTGGCTCCAGCTGGGATCAGGGCCAATGTAATGGATACCACTGCTCTAATCAGAGAGGGGACAGAGAACTCGGCACTCAGGCTCACCCATCTGTTGAAATAACTTGTTTCCTTTCACTTATCCAGAGTGACACAGGGAGAAACAAAGGGGGCAGAGAGAACAGTCCCCTCCAAAGCAAACATTGCATCATGACCCCGGGCTCCTCCCTTTTCAGAAGGATTAGCCTGGCCCTCAGCAAACAGAGCAGGGGCTGGGGACCCAGAGGGAGGCAGTCTCTTTTCCTGTCTGGTCCCTTGAAAGGTTCAGGGTCCCACAGATGGAGCCGCTGAAAGCACTCTCGCCTAGATATCACTTTCAATGAGCCACCTGGAGTCTTGGCGGCAAATGAAGAAGGATACAACAGGAAAATAAAAAAACACCAAGAGTAAAGCGCTAGCCATTTCCTGGTGTGGGTCCTTCTCCCTGTTCATTCTTCTCCAGGCTGTCAGTGCCGCTGTGCAACTGTAATCGGAGTGCTGTTCAACTCCCAAGGCCCAGGATGCAGCTCTGTCTTCTCCGTGGAGCCGGAGAGCGATTCGGAGTATCTTGCAAACTGACAGCTGCAGGCGCCCTCGGCCCGGCATTTCCACTCCAAGGAACCTCACCTTCAGTCCTACTTGCACATGGGCCTTTGGCTGCAAGCAAAAGGCTGGGAACAACTCAATATTCATAAATAAGAGCCCTAGTCAAATACACCTTGTTTCATTCATCGAGTGGAACACTGTGCAACCAATATATACACATACATATTTTTTTAGAAAAAATTTTTATTATTTTTTCAATGTTTATTTGAGAGAGAGAGAGAGAGAGAGAGAGAGAGACAGAGAGAGAGAGAGACACAGAGCATGAGCGGGGGAGGAGCAGAGAGAGGGGGAGACACAGAATCCGAAGCAGGCTCCAGGCTCTGAGCTGTCAGCACAGAGCCCAATACGGGGCTCAAACTCACAAACTGCAAGACCATGACCTGAGCCAAAGTCAGACACTCAACTGACTGAGCCACCCAGGCGCCCCCAAATACATACATATGTACATACGTATACATACATATATATATTTACATAAGAAACCAGACTGCCTATGCTCACACACACAGAGACATGCTATACACACACCCGTGTATACATACAAGGACTATCTCCGGCAGGCTGTGTAAGAAACCGGTTGACATTAGTGCGCTGGGGAGAACAGTGGAAACCCCGTACCCCTCTGAACCTGCTGAATTCCATGCCAGATACAGTATCACTTTTTCAAAACCCTGTCATGTGTGAGCCTTTGTGCTGGGTGCTTTAAATGCATCCTTTTACTTAATCCTTAAGACTCGTCTTCAAGGTCCCAATTGTAAAGATGGGCAAACTGAGGCTCACAGAAGATAAAAACAAGAAATGCACACACATCTTCAGTATTCAAAGCTGTTTTGCTCCCAAGTCCCTGCTCAAATGGCACAATGGGGGCTATTTACGAAGACAAAGAACCTTCCTGGCCACAAAGTACCTACAGCAGAATGGAAGAGCATATTTTAAATGAAAACCCCTGATTTCTCAAGCACCCCTGCTGCACTTAGCAGACCTGCATCCTCCCCTCCTGGGCTTCAGGAAAGGAGAGAGCGTGTGGGCTTAGTAAAGCCAGAAGAGTGCCAGCTGCAGAGGACAGTGGATGACCTGGGGACACACCAGGTCTGTGTCACAGGCTTTCTCTCAGGCACCTGCCTTCCCCCTTGCCTGGAGAACAGCCACATAGGTCTGGGGCCTCCCCTCTAGCTGGCACTGCCACGACTGTGCTGTAAGACCCGTGCCTGGTATTCAAATGCTCTGGGCCTTTGTTTCCACATTTGTAAAATGGGGATGAGAATAATCACACAACCTCACAGGATTGCTGAGGGGGCTAAAGGCTGAGAGCCTTTAGTACTGAGAGCTGGGCTCAGGGTCTGGTACTCAGCTCCCCGTTTACAGGTGCATGGGGCAGCACAGTGCTTTCAAACGTTTGGTCTCAGGATCTTTCTACAAGTTAAAAATGACTGAGGACCCTAAGGGGCTTTTCTTTATGTGGTTTTGCCTATTGATAGTTATCAAAATTAAATTTTAAATGTTTTAAAATTAAAACTGGGAAAAAGCTTAAAATGTGTATTAGTTAACAACAGGGGCGCCTGGGTGGCTCGGTCGGTTCGACGTCTGACTTCGGCTCAGGTCATGATCTCCTAGTTCATGAGTTCAAGTCCCGCGTCGGGCTCTGTGCTGACAGCTCGGAGCCTGAAGCCTGCTTCACATTCTGTGTCTCCCTCTCTCTGCTCCTCCCCCACTCATGCTCTGTCTCTCCCCCTCTCAAAAATAAACATTAAAAAAAATTAGAAAAAAACAATAAACCATTATATGTTAACATAAATAACAACTGTGTTTCATAAATCTATTTTCAAAAAAAAACTTTTTAAAAAAATTTTTTAAATTGAGAATACTGACTGGATCCCCATATCTGCTTCTGCATTGTTTGCTGTGAAACATTTCCACTGAAGAATGTGCAGAGAACCCAGCCTCACGGGGACAGGTTGTTAGAAGAGGGAGACTGCAAGAGCCTTTTCAGATAATTTAGGATATTCTTCTTGGATACCACACCAAGACCTGACAAGTGGTAGTTTCCTAGAGATTCACTGCGGTGTGGAACCTGAGCCTGAGTCAGTGAACTTTTGTACTCTGTGACATTCCGACCTCCTGGTCTACCCTACACTTTGAATGGACTGTTCCACATTGTTCGGTAATACCGTGCAATGGTCACTGGGAAAACATCAGCTCACTAAGCTATGTGCTCTGAATCAGTGGAAAAGGCAAGTAACACTTTGGCATTGCCATGGAAACAGTTTTGACCTTGTGGACCCAGAAAGAGACTCCGGGATCCTCCCGACCACGCTTTGAGAACACCGGGTTAGCAGAATTCCCTTACCCTCCACATTAGCCATGCTTTTTGGGAAGAACTCAGAGGAAAATTTCTGCGGAGAGCAGGGGGTGACTGACAGCTGGATCGCCTGCCCCTGCTGGTCTTGGTCCCCTGCCTGCTTGCACGGAGCAGTCACATGGGCCAGTGCCCTCTAACCCACGGCTGGCTGGCCTCCCCACCTGCCCTGCTCCTCCCTTCACCACCAGCCACTTTTTTCTTACCACAGGACCCCCTCCTTTTCCCCCAAAATAACAGATTTGGGCACCTTGTACTGGGCAGGGCCTCAGATAGCAAAGTACAGGGGCCACGCATGGGCTGCTGCCCTTGGGCTTTGCAGCTGATAGTTCTTGGTCTCCTGAAATTACATGTGTGTATATTTATAGCCAAATGCACGGGTGCCCAGAAATCACGACTCACTCATATACATTTTTAGCACATCGTTTGGCCACCAAGTTCTTTTAAATCTTCCTTCCCGGTCCATCGTGTCACTGGTTCTATGCTGGAGATAAGGTGAGGCCTTCACCTCTGCAGGCTGGGCTACCAGAGGCCCCGGCCTCTCCCACGCCCAGCAATCTGAGGCCAAATGCTTTGCTCCTGACCACCAATCTCTCCTGCTCAAAAACCTTCAGTGAGGGTTGGACATCCAAGCCTTGGCCAGCCTGTCTCCCCCTCCAGCTTCGTGGCCCACCCCAGCCCCTCTCCCTGCCTCATGCAGATACAGGCTGGCCTTTCCAGCTCTCCTGCCAAGTCTCAACTCCTCCATGAGACCTCATGTCACCGTCACGCCTTTCTCTGGCTGATATGTAGGGGGATTGCATATACAGGATGCTCAAATTCACGGGACAAGTAATCTGAGTACCCACCATGTGCAGGGCCCTGTACTATGTACCAGGGATGTGGCCGTGGTAAATACACATTTTTGTCTTGTTTCCTGCAGCTGACATTCTGATACCCGTTGACCCTTTCCTACAGCATTGTGATGTTTCTTGTCCGGCACTCTTACTCCTTCAGGTCATTGTGTGTTGTGCCCTTATTTTAATTTCCAGCTCCTCCAGGACAGTATTCTGTGTCATCTCTGCTGCCTAGAATGTATGCGATGCTCAATAAATACTGCTCAACGGAAAGTGGATAAGCCACGATACCCACTGAATGAGAATCAGAAAGGTCCAGACATCTGTCAAACCCAGGTGAGATGTTCCTGATGTCTGCTGTATTAACTTGCAGTATGGTTGACAGCTTTCATATTTAAATATTTTAAGTGCTGCATGGGAAAGCGCTCTGCCCTGCCCTCAACCCTGCCCTGGACGGTGTCTCATAAATTGTAGGAATCAAACTGGAGAGGCCAATGAGGTGGCTAGGCTGGCTCTAAGCCTCTGGTTGCAAAGCCCAGTATTGCTGTCTGTACCCCAGATATTTATATTCCATGATCCTCGGCTTTCTCATCTGGAAAATGGGGGTGAAAGGAACTGTCCCTCTGTGAACATACTATCCTGGGATTAAAGGAGAGAATCCATCTGTCTCTGTCTCTCAAAAATGAATAAACGTTTAAAAGAAAAAAGGGGGGTGGGGTGGGGAATGCCTGGGTGGCTCAGTCGGTTAAGCGTCCGACTTCGGCTCAGGTCATGATCTTGCAGTTTGTGGGTTCCAGCCCCGCGTCGGGCTCTGTGCTGACAGCTCGGAGCCTGGAGCCTGCTTCGGATTCTGTGTCTCCCTCTCTCTCTCTGCCCCTCCCCCACTCACGCTCTGTCATTCTCTTTCTTGCTCTCGCAAAACCATTGAGTTTTTTTTTTTTTTTTTTTTTTTTAAAGGAGAGAATCCAGGTAAAGAGCTTAGCACAACAGGGCACACAACATTTACTCAGCTCATGAGAACTGCTGTTCTTAATACTGTCCGTGTGGCCCCTGGTGGCATGAGCCCTGTGGCAAAGATGGCTGGCCCCCTGATCTCCACCCCTGGCTTTGCTCCTGCGACCTACATGGCATGCGTGCCTCTGTCACCCATGTGGCAGAGGAATCTGTAGATATAATTAATGATGTTACTAACTAATCAGGTGACCTAGAAACAGAGAGCTTATCGGGGTGGGCCTGACCTAATCACAGGAGCCCTTTACGGCAGAGTTTTCTCCAGGTGATCACAGACGTGGATGCCAGAGATTTGAAGCAGGAAAGGATCTGATGCCCCACTTTGGGTTTGGAGATGGAGGGGGCCATGTGGCACAAAACGTGGCAGCCTCTAGGAGCCAAGATCAGCATCCAGCTGACAGCCAGAGAGGACAGGGGACGTTAGTCTTACAACCAACCACCAGGAACTCGATTGTGCCAAAAACCTGAATGGCCAGGAAGTAGATTCTACCCCGGGGCCTCAGGGTAAGAGCTCAATACCTTGACCTTGGACTTATGGTCCAAGACCCTAAGCAGAAAACCCAGTCCAGCCAGCTTAGGCTTCTGCCCTACAAAGCTATGAGCTAATAAATAAGTACAGCCTAAGCCACTAAGTTTGTGGTGATCTGTTGTTATGCAGCAAGAGAACCTAATATAAGGCCAGCTTGGCCTTTAGCCATAATGCACATAGAGGAAAAGCATACCAGGTGCTTGTCCAAAGGGTTTGGGGACCATTCGCACCTTCTGTCTCCTTAATTGCTGCCATACGTGATGCTTCAGAGTCAGGACTGTCTTACTCATTTCCACCCCTCGCACTTAGCAGGCGGGAATCGTGTAGCAGGCTGTCAATTTCACTGAACAAAACTTCAGCTTCTAGGGCAGTCAGGAAGAGAATGGCTTAGCTGGTTAGCTTCAGTCCCACGACCAGACAATTATAAGGTGATGGGGTGCAATTATCTGGGCAAAACCCAGCAAAGGCCTCTTTTTTGCCGAGAGGAGAAGTCCAGACCCTGCAAAGAGTTCAGAGGAAGCCACTCCCAGCAACTAGGGGAGGTATGTGTCCACGTGCAAAGTGTCTTGCTTTACACACCAACCGACCATGCCGTGGTTCCTGCCTCAGCCTGCGGCAGCCTCCCAGGGCTCAGCTGGCCAACCAAACCCTGACATTTTGCTTGTAATTGTACCTTCCAGTAAAAAGTCCTAGTTGCAGTGGTAAAAATAGCAACTACAACTTCCTGCAGCACCGATATACCAGTCCATCTCGGTGCTGGAAAGGAAACCTGGGGTCTGAGCTCACTCCAGCTCCATGAAACGCCCACAAGCTGGGGTCAGGATGGCAGTGGGGGGGACCCAGCAAGGGCAGCCCACTGGTGCCCCTGACCCTGTGAACCACCCTCAGATCGGCTCCCGAGATGCTCCCCTCACTCCCTTCCTGAAAAACCCAACCCTCAGAATCAGAGGATATCTGAGAAAGGTAAAAAGTTGCCAGCAGCCAGGCTTCCCACCCTCTCCTCCTCCTACTCACTAGCTGCCAAGGTACAAAGAGGGGAGGCCTTCCACCAAAGCCCTTTGGGGATTCCAAGGTGCCCTTGTTCATCTGCTCTTTATTACCCTCCCCCATGTGTGTCTACCTTCCTGTCTGTGGCCCACTGTCCCCTGCAGCTGTCTTAACCAGGTCGAGATGGTGGGGATAACAGAAGCCTCCACCAGGACTTACGTCTGAGTCATCCCCAGGCGGCAGGGCTCAGCCCAGCCTGGATGCTGTCCCCCAAGAAGTGGAGGGGAGCTGTTAGAGCCGACTTAGGGAATGACAGGAGAGCCTGGCTAAAATGCCACCAGGCACCAGAATCCCAGCAGTCAGGTTGCCTGCCCCCTGAGGGCCCAATGCCACCCAGGAACCACATGGGTGAGGTTCTCCCTGGCCCCAGATTCCTCCTTTCCTCATCTACCAATCTCCAGAGCTTCCCATCCTTCTGTCTCTGAATCAAGTGCAAGGGCCCTTTTGTCAGTCTTTTACTTGTTTTAAAGCCTCCTGTTACAGGAAAACTGACCAGGACCCCCAAAGTAATAGAATCAATAAAGTTCTAAGGGCCCCAGTCTTCGGTCTCCACCAACAGGTAAATACGGGGATCAGCCTGTGGTGGCCAATGCCCCTTTCTGAGTCTTTTTATGGACAGGCTAGAGAACTTTCTCTACCTTCCTGGCTCATTTCTCCATTCCTGCAGGTGAGACAGGGAGGAACACACCTACTCAGCTAGCCCTCTGACTTCTCTCTCGGGCCACGTGGTGGATGCCAGGCAGGTGTCCCACCTAAAGCCACCCCAGCCCTTCCTCTAGACACACTGGCTGTTTAGAAACACTCAGATTCACTCACATGTTCTAGGCTTCAGATATTTCGCTCTCACTGCTAAACCCCATGATGTTTGTAGAACTTTTCAGCATAAAATGAACTTTCAGGAATGTTTTCCCAAGCGCAATGCACAGCAGCCTGGCTGGGGCAGGACGGGGATTAAAAGGGCCTCATTTCACAGATGAAGCTTCGCTGGAGGTCAGGAGACCAGGCACAGTCAGAGCCAGCAATCACTAAACCTTGATATTCTGGAAAAACAAAGATGGATGAAAACAAAAAGAGAAAGCCTGGATAAACTGGATCACTTTTGTTTTGTTTGCTTGTTTTAAAGGAATAATGACATCATTCCCTCCCCCATCACATGAGCTAAAAGTGAAAACGTGGATAATATCAAGTATGGGTGAGGACGTGGGCAACCGGGCTCCCAAACACTATCAGTGGGCGAGTGATGTGCCTAAGTCTTCGGGAAAGGTATTCGGCTTTGACGACGAAAATTAAAAATCAGAAACATGCACGATCAAGGACGCACAAGACTTCATGGACTGTATGAAGGGAAAAAGAAAAAAATATCAGACATGACCTAACATCTCCCGGGGGACAGGGTAAGATGAAAGATGGTGGCTTGTGTGGCTGTGCCATGAGGAGGGGTGCCACCACACACGGAGTGACATAAACACAAAATCTGTACAGGAAAAGGGGGACCAGAACGGTATGCACCAAACCACCGATGGATACCAAGGACGAGGTGGACCTCCACACCAGGCTGCATTTTTTTCCTACGGGGTTATTCTTTATGAAGGAAATCTACTGATGTATTACCGAAATGAAAGAAAACAAACAACTTTACATGTTTTCTGTAGCCTCCGTAGGGATCAGAAGATTCCAGAATGTGATGGCTGTCACCTATCTCTGGCTGCATCCCCCTCCGCGGCCCACGATGTTCCCGGCCTACACACTCACCTGCTCCCTGGCTGGCAGGCCCTTCCGCAGACCTTCCCATGGGCACCTCGGTCCAGTCTTGCAGGTCTTGGCTCAAATGTCACCAGCCCAGAGAGGCCTTCTCTAGGCCCCCTTGAGCTCCCACCTTGACCTTTTCCTCCCCACCCACCTCCAGCAGCCCTAATGGCAGCTGTATTTATTTTGTCCATGTGGTGTCTGCCTCCCTCGGTTGAATAAGGCCTCCAGGATGGTGGGGACCTTGCCCTGTTTTCTGCTGCATCCCAGAGCGTGGTAGAGAACAGGTGGCAAAAAATACTCACTGGATACACTGGGAATGGGGATGCTAAAAATAGTCTACTTCCTCACCTCTCAGTGGGGAAACTGAGGCAGGCTCTTGCCATGCCACTCACACCCTAGCAGTGTGCTACAACCACCTGACTACGTGTCTGCCTCACATGCCAGGGGCCAAACTTGCTAGAAGGGATCCTCTGAACTCCACTTCTTTTTCCCAGTTTCTAGTTCAGGATGAGCCATTCAGAAAGTGCTAAACACCTACTTGTTGCATGAACGCAGCTGTACGGGTTTCTCCTTTGCATTTTCACAGCTGTGAACAACAGAGGCATTCACAGGTTAAGGGACCTGCTGCCCAGGGTCTCACAAGCCCCACTAGGATGCCGCAGAACTTGAACTCTGGATGCTGGATGTAATTGCTACAGCTTTCTAGAAAAAGAACTCCTGCATCTCTTGGCCCTCACTCCTGCCCAGACAAATCTGGCCTGGCCAACTGCAAACCTGGCAGGCAGCACATCCTGGAATTGAGTGAGCAAAGCTCCTCTTAATTAGGAAATTAATTCCATTCACCCTAGATTGATCTGTGGTCAGCCTCTCCTTGGGGGCCCAACAGGAACAGGTAGATAATAAGCAAGGCTTGTTTTTCCATCCTATGCCTGCATCCTACCCTGATGGATCAGCTGATGGTCCAAGGTTTCTTCTTGGCACATAGAGGTGGGTGGGAAGTAACACCCCAGGCTAATGTGGTCCTCCCTCTGGCAAGAGACAGTTCTCCCACGGCCCTGCTCAGCGCCTGCCTTCTTGCAGGAGGAGCTATCCCACAGGTCTTGCAGGCACCTCCTGGGCAAAGCCCGGTGTGTCGGGCGCCTCAGATCCTCCTGCACCCCTGGGCTCCCTCCTGATCCCTCCTGATCTCGGGAGATCTGTGCCTATCTTTCTTCTTCAAAATGGCCCTGGGGACACCTGCAGGCGAGGTCCTACCCCATCCATTTCAGGATTTGGGGGGTGGGATAGGTGTCAGTCTAAGTGCTCCCACACCTGCCGCCTGGGACCAGCCAGAGCAACCTTGAGAAGTCAGTCACCCACGTGCCACCTTCCTTTGGGCCCAGCTTGGTTCTTCTCTGGCCCAGTCCTCTGGCTTCACCAGTCCCTCATCTGTGGGCACCAGTGCCTGTAGGCCCTTCACACCTGGGCCCTGGGCTCCTAGCCAGTGGGCAGAGGCAGGGAGCCCAGGGAGGCCTGAGAAACTGGGAGAGTCAGACTTGGTTTCCACTCACCAAGAAAGGAAAGAACACTGGGAGCTTGCCTACTGTATACCCTTCTCATTCTCCAGGAGGAATAATTAGGACCCAGAGAGGGAAACTGACTTACCTGGAGCCCCACAGCACACACCAGAGGCAGAGCTGGAACTAGAAGCCCAGACTCCTAACTTCTCATTTGCTCCTCAGCACTCTACTGGCTGCCTATCTCTTCCTGCCCATGAGGGCTAGGCAAATAACTCAAGCCTATAAAATTTCATGAGGCTGCAAGAACTTCTGGGAGTTTACAGCAAAACATTAAATAGAAGCACTGTACACAACAGCATCCACCCATTTTAGAGAAGAGCAAGTTGAGGCCCATAAAGGTATGGGGACCTCCATGAAATCACACAGCCAGGGAGAGGCAGAGTAGGACTTCCAGACACCCCACTTAAGTGGTCTTTCTGTCAACAGGCTCTAGGTGTGAAAGGTCCAACTGTGGGATGGTGAAGAGGGGGAGCTGGCCCTGAGCCTTGGTCACACATTGAAATGAGGTGTGGCCCAGAGAGCCTGGTCCAGACTCCGTACACATCCCAAGGGTGCAGACCACCACGGGAGAAAGAACATCTGAGTAGATTTTTATGTTTTTGCAGAAAATACAGTGAAACTTCCCAACTAAACTGGATTTCTCAGATCACAGAGCCAGCACTTAAAAAAAAAATTTTTTTAATGTTTTTTTACTTTTGAGAGAGAGAAAGAGCGTGAGTTGGGGAGGGGCAGAGAGAGAGGGAGACACAGAATCCGAAGCAGGCTCCAGGCTCTGAGCTGTCAGCACAGAGCCTGACGCGGGGCTCGAACCCACAAACCATGAGATCATGACCTGAGCTGAAGTCAGACGCTTAACTGACTGAGCCACCCAGGCGCCCCCAGAGCCAGCACTTTTAAAAACAGGCCGGTGAGCCACACGTGCCTACCTTTTTTCATCCAAAGGGCATGGTCTGGGCTTGGAAGGAAAGGTTCAGCAGTAATAAAGCAGAGTCTACTGGCTCCAGAGGGAGGGGATGAGGGTGGGTGGAGGTGGCCGGGGGCCCAAGAGATGGCTGATTACAGACACACAGGCAGTATCTGAACCCAAGTCTGGTTCCTGAGCCTGTGCTCTTTCCCCTGACCTGGTGTTGAGGAGTCTTAACAGGAGGCCCTCCCATCTTTGAGCTCTCTCTCGGCTCCCACCATCTCAACCCCAACAGCTGAGGGGTCTGGAGTCAGTCCTGCAAGGCGAGTGCCTGAAGGTGACAGGTCACAGCTTTAACTGCTATCCACTGGGATAGTGGCAGTGATGCTCAGGGGCCAGGTGGTCCTCCAAAGAGGCTGGCACCTTCTGTGGAACCAGGGCTGGACTGCATCACCTGGGGACAGACCCAGATTGCTAAGGGGGGAGCCCTGCTGGGTGGGATGAGAGGAGTAAAGGCTGTGGAGGCACATATGCCCCCCCACCTCCACCCCCAGCTGTCCCAACTAAGTGCTTTCTGGCTGGGAAAACGCTTCAATGGCTCTGGCTGCCTGAGGCAATTCAATTATGAAATTTACCACTTTAGATGAAAACCGGCATCTCAGTCAGCCAATTCATTTGCATCTGGCCACTCTGTTTTCTCCCGCCAGCTCTGTTCACCCCTCCCTGGCCAGGCCGCACTGTAGGCTGGTCCAGATGGATTAGGGCTCAGGTGATGGGCAGGTCTTTGGAGCTCCTGGGGCTGCTATTCCCAGGACCCCCTGAGCAGAGAGGCTGCATCCAGAAGCCACCTATCTTCCCAGAGACTCTCAGGACTGCTGACTCCACAAGCCAAAGCACCACGGTCTCAGGTGAACCTTTCTATCACCTCACACCCACACTCTTCTAACCTCAACCTGCACCTGCCCTGAGGTTGCACGGGTGGTGGGAGAAGGAGGCCACCCAGAGCCTGGAATCTGGGCTGTGTCATGCCTTTCTCATCTTTATTTTGTCAAGGCATCATCTCCCCAGAAAGCTTTGCCATCCATGCCCCTCAGCTCCCCTTGCTGCCTTTATCACTGGGGTATTGTGCACACCTAGGTGTGTCTGTGTATCCAGGTCCCAGTCCATGTGCCCACACACCCTGGTCTAGAAGCTCCCAGAATACAGGGTCAAGACCCTTCAAACAATGACTCATTCGTCAATTAACAAAAGAATGAACTAATGAATGAACAAACCACTCACAGAATAACACTCCCACCCCCGCCCCCACCCCCTGGCGCATCACAGTGGTAGATGAGAAGCCTGCTTTTACTGCAGACCACGAAGTCCCAGGCCTGGGTAATCTTCCCCTCCTTCCGGCTCTCCTCCCCCACACTGGGTGCCCAGAGGTTTGAGAGGCCATTAAGGGGCATCGGGCTGCAGAGGCTGTCTCTGATACCGGGGGTGCAGCTCGCCCACAGCCCCTCTTTCTCTGCACCACAACCATAAATCCAGCTGCAGCCCGAGCCCCAGGATGAAGGTTTCTACCATTTCTCTCTACCTTCCTTTTAAGAGCCTCCCTGGAGTCACTTCCTGACAAATGGAATGACTCCAGACCAAGAGAGCTGCCAGGCCCAGAAGACTGACTCCATCAAACTCCTCAGGCACAGCTTGGGGACCTAAGGACCCCTGGTCTCAGAAGGATACCAAATCTGCCTGCAGTGGGGCGGACCTTGTGTCCTACTCCACCCCCACCCCCAGCCCCCAAATGCAAGCCTTTACCAACAACCCCTAGGAAACTGAACAGCACACTGGGGGCCATAGAGCACCAGTCCTACCTACGAAGGGGGAGACTGAGGTCCAGGATCCCAAAGGGAGTGACTGCACATCGCTGCCACCACAGCCCAGTCCATGATAAGAATGGGGGGGGGGGGGGTTCCCGACTCCTCCCCCCAGTGCCACATGGCCAGAGTGAAACCAGAGGCCCAGACACATGGTGTTCTCTGCCCTGCCTCACCAGGGAGGGCCAAAGCTCAGGGAGCCTGTCTCCTGCTCAGAGGAAGTCAGCAGGACCAGAGTGCCCAGATTAAACCTGCAGGGGCCTGGAACGGCCTTTACCCCAATCCCTTTGATCAGATCTCTATAAAGATTTTTCTTTGCTCAAAGAGAGCTATAATGCATCTTGGGGACTTTGAAGCAGCAGCACCAAAAAAGTGTAAGGTGCCCCCTGGGGGCGGGGGGAGGGGTCCAATCTCTCATAGGAAAAGCTTCCCAAGCAACTAGAGGAAGAAAAGGAGCAGTGGGGGGGCGTGCCCGAATGAGGTCCTGTGCCAGGCAAGGGGACAGCCGGGCTAGCTGTCTAGAGAAGACTTGCTCTGGACCTGCGTGGGTGGCGCCACCTCGGTGGGCAGGTGGGTGGGACTTAACCATTCCTCCGCTGTTCTCCAGCTCTCTAAACCCAGAGAAGGGACCCCCGTCAGGCGGGACGTGAACGGCCCAGGGCACCGGGGGCGCCGGACCCGGTCCCGGCTCGCGTGGACAACCGCCCCTGGCTCGACCCCGGGCCCTCGCTCCGCACGAGGCAGGCGGCCATCTGGCCCTCGGCGTCAAGTGCGCGGGGACTTCTCCGGGCCCGGGCGCAGAGCCCGGCCGCTCACATCCTCAAAGCCGAGCAGCCTCCTCTTTCCAGGATCGATAGTAATTTTTTAAAAAGAGAGTCTGCGGACTCAATGAATCAACCACTCCCAAGGGAAAGAGTTGTAGCTCCCGCGCGCTACATCCATTTGCAAAAACAATTCATTCCCTCGCCCGGAGCTCTCTGCAAATACCCTCGCAGGGTCCCCAGGCACGCGCGGGGCGGGAGCAGCCGCGGGGGCTGAGGAGGCGGCGGCGGACTGCGGCCACCCCTCTCTCCACCATTGTCCCCGACTCCGCCGGCCCCCGAGACCCTGCGGCGGCCCGGGAGCTCCGGGGACCCGAGCAGCGCTGGGCTGCTCCCGGGACGCGCAGCCCCGCGGGGGCTCTCTCGGCCGGGGGGGGGGGGGGAGCTCAGACGGTGAGGCGCACAAATCCCCGCACCCTCCGGCCCCGTCGGGGGCGGGGAGGTGACAAGTGTCGAGCCGGCGGCCGGGCGCGCAGCCAGAACAGCCCGAGGCGGGCGCCCCCAGCCCGGCCCAGCCCCGCCACTCACCGCTCGGGGCGCCGCCGCCCGCCGCACTCAGAGGCTCCTGGTCGCCCGCGCGAGGCTCCACAGCCCCGGCCGCCGCCGCCGCCACTCCCCTCCCCCGGCTCGCCACAGCCGGAGCGCGCTGCCGCCGCGGTACAGCCCGGGCGCCGCCAACAAACTAGTTTCTCAGGCCTTCCCGCCCCGCCTCCCGGCGCGAAGCCAATCAGAAGCGGCGCCTCTGTGACGGATGGGCGGCCGAACCAGTAGTTCAGTCGGCGGTGGGAGAAAGGGGTGGGCGCCGGGCCCCGCCGGCAAGGCGAGGGGGCGGGGCGGGGAGAGGAAAAGGACTTCGACCAGATTCTTAAAGGCACAGGCGCCTGCCCGCCCCCGCCGCCGAAGTTGGGGGACAAAACCCGACGGTGTTCTAGAGCTTTCCGAAGGAGGCAACTTTATAGATTGCAAATGCCTCTTCTGCACCGGGTGTGCGGAGCCACGCTTTTCGTTGTGAAAGTGTTAGGGAAACCCTTTCATTTTGATCTGGGCTTGTTTCAAAGTTGGGGATTTTCTGCAGCCACGAAACCCCATTAGTACTTGGAATACGTACTTTTCAGGGTACTTCAGCTCTCCCTCTCCTGCCATTGCTCACTAAGTTTTTTATGTAAGCCAGTCTTCAAATATTCACATATTCATCCATTCATTAATTCCTTGCACAAACGTTTACCGGACGCCTGCGCGATGTGCTAGTTTCTGAGATGATCTATAATTTCTATTTCTTAACTTCTGGTTTTGTATCTCGTTCCACCACTTCAGGTTGCTGTGTATACAATTTCTTCATCTGTAACGCGGCAGGTAAAAAGTCCTAATGGGATCATTTGCGGTGTGAAAGGAGACAAACTTCTATGACAAAGTAAGTGTGCAATAAATGTGTTTTCTTTTCTCTCTTCCCCTGAAAATTGATAATAGGGTAGGTTACTTAAGGATACAAAAAGCTCTGGTAAAGTTTATAAAGTCCTAAGTGTTGTAGGAGCCAATTATGGGGCGGGGAGAATTCCCAGGAAGCAGAGGTCACCGGGATGGGAGGTGCCAGAAAGGTTTATAAAGGGGGAGGGGAGCGCACAAAAGATTTGCAAGAGGGTGGGATTTTAACTCGTGGAAAGTGGGACGAAGAACCCATGCCTAGAAAGCTGTTTAGACTGGACAAAAGAGATTCCAGGCTTAAAAGGGTGTGAGATGGCAGGGGAGGCGTGTCGGGGAAGCAGCATGGTGCACAGGAGAGCGGAGGAAACCCGATCTGGGTTTGGATTCTGGTTCTACCCCCTCAGGAGCTGTGGAGGACTGGAGGCAGATTGCTCAGGCTCTCTGGGTGTCAAACTCTTACTGGCAAAAGAAGGATTCTAGAACCTATGGCAGGGTTGCTGTAAAGATTAGGTAAGAGAATGGACGTAATAGACCTGGCACTTAGTAAGTGCTCAATATAGTTTTGTGTCTCCCTTTGGCCTAGATCTGGAGAGAGGGTTCTGGTATTTAAGAGCAGTCTTGGCCAGCGGTAAGCAGTTGGCCAAGTGTGCTGTTCAGGTGCCTTCCAGGGGGAAAAGGCGGCATCAAAATAATTGGCGCATTAGAGAAATGGCACAGATCACATTTGTAGTTTTAGCGTCCTGCCAATTTTGCGGAGCTGGAGTATTTATATAATTGTTGGTTGGATGAAGCTCCACATACAAAATTGATTCTTAGCAAGCTCATACCATTGCTTAGTATTCCATTCAGGTTCTCTGAGAGATTATAAGTGCCAAGCATCTAAAATCTAGCTTGCGTGATCATTTCTCCCCTCTTCAACTCCACGGCTTAAATTAGCTACTGGAATATATTAAAATCAAATGCCGGCAACGGAACCAAACCAGACCAAGAACACGTGTTGAGTTATTGAATTTAGATGTGATTTGAGAGGAAAAGAGGAGATGAAGCTTGCTTTGCTCGGTCCTCACTCTAGACCCTGGGGCATAACCACCGTCATAGCCCCTACCCCTGTGCTGTAATGAACCACTTACGACCTGTTAGCCCACCCCACTGCGCAGGGAGTTCTGAGAAAGTGGGGATCACGACATCTCTGAATCCTTGCTTCCTCTTACAAGTCGTCTGCACAATTTTGAAATCCTATGAACAAATCTCCTATCAGTTAGATTTCGCTTTTGCTACATGTGACAGAAATAACTATGAATTTTAAAAAGGTAGAAGTTTGTTTCTTGCCCGTGCGAAATAAAGCTGACATTAAGTAATCTGGAACTGGTTGGCAACTCCACAGTTACCAAGTGCATAGGCTATATTTCCACTCTGCCACCCTTAATGCTTGATTTTCCTTTCCAGTTGCCTCATGTTCCAAAATGGCTGCTGGAACTCCAGCAATAGCACCCGCATTTCAGAGGCAGCATGGGATAGAGTAGAAGAGCAGATATGTGCCTCCCAACTGTGTTCACTCCATTTAAGCAGAAGTCCCACACGTACTTCCATTTACGTTTGTGAGTGTATAGCCTCTCCAAACAGAGTCAGGGGTCTTTTACCAAGAAAGAAAAGAGGGAATGGGTTCTCCATGTCAACCAACAGTTCTGGCCCACACCTTTTTCTTTTCCTCCTGTCTCTGGCGTCTTTCCAGTGTTCTGGTGGCTCAGAATCTAAAGTCTTAAAACTTCTCAGATGATGTGCAGAATTCAATGCAAATTTGTTAATAGATGATTGAACTCTTGGTTCGTCTGCCTTCTGGAATGTTCCTTTTCAGTTTCCTCTGCTGATTCCCACTCCCTTCCCAGAGGACCAGATACTGGGGTGCCTAGCAAGTGAGTGCAGGGAGGTAAGACCTCTTCTCCACCCATATTCACACTCCAGGTGATTTCACTAAGGCCTGTGCCTTATGTGTGCAAAAACTCTGGCAACTTCCTGATCTGTTCTTCCCCCCCCCCCCCATTCTGCATACCTCCTGGCCCACAGGTCCAACTGCTTACTCCATGTCTCAGCTTGAATGTCTAAGGGCACCTCTCCCTCACATACCCCCCTGAGCCCCTGATGAACTACCCTGCAAAAGATATGTTGTTCTCCCTGTCAGTGACGAGTGTTGTGGGTATAAAAAAAATTTTTTTAATGTTTATTTTTGAGAGAGAGAGAGAAGAGAGACAGAGTATGAGCAGGGGAGGGAGAGCGAGACACAGAATCCTAAGCAGGCTCCAGGCCTTGAGCTGTCAGCACAGAGCCCTATACGGGGTGCGAGCCTCAAACCCACCAACCGTGAGATCGTGACCCTGAGCCATACACGGAAGCTTAACTGACTGAGCCTCCTAGGCGCCCTTTGTTGCACTTAGGATTTCAAGACACCCTTCAGCAACAACCATCAGAAATTTTGAAAAAATAATATTACTTACAAAACCTGGAAATTACACAGCACCCTTGGGGCCAAACAGCAAGGTTGCAGGTAAAGAGAGAGAGAGAGCACACAAGTGAGTATGGGCCTGGGGTTCTGTGTTTACTGAGATAACACAGTAACACAGCACCTTGGGTTCAGGGTTGGGGTCTAGGGTTTCATGGGCTGACCCTTTCTTGGTAAGTTCAAAACGTAAGAGCTGGAATTTCAAGAGCAGGAATAGAAAAAAATGTAAGTAGCCCAAATGGTCAGTTATTGAAATCAAACAAGATTTCCAAAACAAAGGAGCCTCAGTTGGGGGCTGGGGGTAGCCTGGGTCTGATCTCCAGCCAGTGTGTGGCCGGCCATGTATTTATTCCTGATAGCCATCTTTGAAGTCTATGCCCTTATGGTCAAAGAGAAAAAAAGAGAAAACCCAACTGTCAGGGCTCACACTACAACAACTCGGTCTTTTGCTCAAATGAAGTCTTGGCCCCGCCCTCCCTTACCGACCTCTAATCCTTGTCAAGTCTGAGCGAATGGGTCTCACCAAGTTCACCGCTACCACCAGACTGCTCCAAACCACCATCGTCTTTCCCCCGGGTCATCAGAGCAGACACCCAGCTCCCCTCCCTCCTTTCCCTCTTGTCCCCTAGAGTCTGTTCTCAACACAGCGGCCAGAGGGATCTTACCACATGATGTGTCGTCCTTCCCTCAGGATTCTCTCATCTCAGAGTCGAGGCCAGAGTCCTTCTGTTGGCCTGACCTGATCTGGCCACACATCATCTTCCACTCCCCTGTCCTCACCCGTTCTGCTCCAGAATCCCTGACCCCTTTGCCAGGCCTCAAACAAGCCAAGCGCATTCATACTTCGAGGCCTCTGCCTTTGCTGGCTGGCTCTACCCAGAAAGTTCTTCCGCTCCGATGGCCACACAGGAACACTCCCTTGCTTCTCTAGGTCTGCTCAAATGTTACGTGACCACATAGGCCTCCCTGACCGCCTCTCTAAAGTAACCACATTCCCCATCCTGGGAATCCCTAGCCTTACTCCACAGCACTTTTTTTCTGCCTGAAATTATATTTATATATGTATATATTTTGGGGGGCGGGGGAAAAGTGGGAAGCAGTCCTGACATCTAGAAACTGGACCTGCATGTATTACATGATGTTCTCCTGCTGAAAATAAAGAATCTCACAGAGGGGCGCCTGGGTGGCTCAGTCGGTTGAGCGTCCGACTTCGGCTCAGGTCATGATCTCGCGGTTTGTGGGTTCGAGCCCCGTCTCAGGCTCTGTGCTGACAGCTCACAGCCTGGAGCCTGTTTCAGATTCTGTGTCTCCCTCTCTCTCTGCTCCTCCCCCGCTCACACTCTGTCTCTCTCTCTCTCAAAAAGTAAACATTAAGAAAAAAAAAGAATCTCACAGAACGTCAGCATCAGACAAGGCTTCTCTTGGCCGTGATAGGTCAAAACAAAAAATAAGACTGCTTCCTAATCGTGTCTGAACACAGCAAATGTAAGCATTGTCCAGGTCACAAAATACCAAACATCCACCTCTCCTAGTTAGTGTAAGTACTGTTTATTAATTACAGCTGTGACCTTGATCTGGTCTCCTGTTTTTCAGATAGGGTTTATTGAGCAACACTATAATAGACTCATCCCTGCTTTCTGACAGCACCCAATCCAGAGAAAGCCCAGCTTCCTTGGGCCCTCTCCCAAACCACCCACCCAAAGCCTAGATCCTAGGCAGGCTCTTCTAACACCTTTGGACCATGGTGCATGGTCTCCGTGGTGGCAACAAGTGCTAAACCCAAGTCACTCATCTGCACACGTTCCTGGTGGGCAATACAGGCCCAACACATCGACAGTATAAATACACACGTGCATACATTCGTACATTTTATTTGGTATGGGGATTTAATTGGCTGGCTGCTCTCCAAGAATGTAAGTTCCACAAGGGCAAAGACTTTGTCTTGCTGCTCTGTTTACAGACCTAGAAAGTGCGTGGCACATAGTGGGCTCTCAACAAATATTTATTCAATGATTTTAGTGTGTTAGCCACCATTAAGTCAGTGGTTTCTTTTTATTTTTTTTAAGTTTATTTACTTTTGGCAGAGAGAGAGGCAGAGAGAGAGAGAGAAAGGGAGGGACGGAGGGAGACAGAGAATCCCAAGCAGGCTCCCCGCTGTCTGCACAGAGCCTGATGTGGGGTTTGAACCCACAAACTGTGAGATCATGACCTGAGTGGAACTCAAGAGTCAGACACTCACTCAACTGACTGAGCCACCCAGCTGCCCCGTGCCAGCGGTTTCTGATCTCAGTGTTGGATACGTTCAGCCAGCTCTTCAATTTTGGGTCAAGCTCCCTAAAGATGGAACCCCTGGTCAGATGGGGCCTGCCCAGGGCAGGGCTGGGGATGGCTTTGTCAGCTTCAGTTCCCAAGGGAGGGGCCAGGTGTCACTGATTGCTCCTCTGGGGGAGCAGCTGGGATCAAGGTCACCGATGAGTCACCGAGTCGGCTGTGGGTGCATAAAGGAGCAGGGCAGGGCTGGGTCTGGCAGGAACAAAAGCTGTGGAAAACAGACCGTGTCCTGCCTTCACCTGGTGGCGGTGTGGGCACTGCGTGAGGAAGCAGCCTTTCGGACCTGGCGGCTGCCTCCACCCCAGGAAGCAGCAGCCACGTGGCAGCGGTCCCCCTTCAGCGGTGCCCATGAAGCCCCTTCCCCAAATGCACTCTCCCTATACCACCCGGAAGGCCATAACTTAGACCTTTATTGGCTAGCAAAAGCATACTCATGGGGCTCCTGGGTGGCTCAGTCAGTTAAGTGTCTGACTCTTGATTTCGGCTCAGGCCATGATCTCACGGCTCAGGGGTTCGAGCCCCACGTCAGGCTCCGCACTCACACTGTGATGCCTGCTTGGAATTCTCTCTCTCCCTCTCTCTCTCTCTCTCTCTCTCTGTTCCTCCCCTGTGCACCTGCATTTTCTCTCTCTCTCTCTTCTCTCTCTCTCTCTCTCTCTCTCTCTCAAAGAAGTAAACATTAGGGGTGCCTGGGTGGTTCAGTCGGGTAAGCATCCGACTTCGGCTCAGGTCATGATCTCATGGTTCGTGAGTTTCAGCCCCACGTCAGGCTCTGTGCTGACAGCTTAAAGGCTGGAGCCTGCTTCAGATTCTGTGTCTCCTTCTGTCTCTGCCCCTTCCCCGCTCGTGCTCTGTCTTTCTCTCTCTCTCTCACAAAAATAAACATTAAAAACAAAATTAAAAGAAAAAAGAAGTAAGCATTTAAAAAAAGCAAACTCCTGTTTCTGTGCCATACAGTCCAAACTAGCGGTATGGTAAGGCCAAAGGGGGTGACAGTTTCAGCCTGTGGGTCGGGGCACCTGCAGAGACACCGGGAAGGAGATTTAGATGTCCAGAGCCCAGCCTGTGATGCCAGCAGTGGGGGAGCTGGACCCAGGGGGTGGGAGTGAGCTGTAGGAAGATAAGAGAACATCACAGAACAAACGCCTCCTTTTAGAAATGTAGGCTGGGGCCTGCCCTGCTCCCTTGCTTCCCAGAAACCAGAAGGCAACACACAGTATGGAACAATGGTTAATGAACAACTGTTGAAATGCAAAACAGTGTGTGTACTGTGCTATCTTTGGAGCCCGAAGTGGGAAAAATCAGCAAGTTCGCTTGTAAAGGCGTGTATGTAAATGAAGATGCTCTGTGAGGGCGATCAGAGAATGGACCCAGTGGTCCCTGTTGAGTGAGGACAGGCGGTGGGGCCACTGAGGGACCGAGGTCGAAACAGCGCAGGAAAGTCAGACGGTTTGAGTTCTGAGCTGTGGGAATCTATTGCTTTTTTCTTTTTTCTTTTTTTTGCCGCGGGGGGTGGGGGGGCGCGTAGAATCTATCACCTAAGCAAAAACGAATTTAATTTTTTTAAGTCTATTTATTTTGAGAGACAGAGAGGGAGGCAGGCAAGGAGAGAGAGAGAATCCCAAGCAGTCTCTGTGCTGCCCTCACAGAGCTTGACGTGGGGCTCAAGCTCACGAACCGCAAGATCATGACCTGAGCTGAAACCGAATCAGACGCTTAACAGACTGAGCCACCCATGTGCCCCTCAGAAGAGAATTTAAAAACAAAGTCAGAAGCTTAAATCCCCTCCAGTTGGTTGTGAGGGGATGGCCTCCACCCCCAAGGCCCTCTCCCTGGCATTCAGGAAAGCTGTGAGGGGCACAGGCAGGGCAGGACTCCTGGGCCTGGCTCCAGAAGAGCTTCTCTGGGAAAATAGACACTGTGCCCCATGCAATTTAGATCCATGCTCTTATGGGTCCCTGCATAGCTGAGTGGCAGTGAGACCGAGGAGTTGTTTAAAGGCCAGAGGCTTTGTTCATTGACATGTTGATTTCAAAACGTTCAGTATGTTCTAGGCACGAGGCTGCCAGATGAATAGTTCCTGAGGGAGATGGGGCTCTGAGGTGAATAAATCATCGTTCTTTATCCTTAAAAAGAAATCGTGCCCCATAGAGCAGAAAATACACGAACCACAAAATAAAACTAAGAATGTTGCTGAGATTCAGATATAATGCTGCGACAGGGCGGGAGAGGGAAGGATCAGTCTTAGAGGCATTTGGACCTTGCTGGGTGAGTAGCATTTAACAGGGGGCAGAGAAGGCATTCATTCCAAGGCAGAAACAAAGAGCCGGCATGGGGAAATTGCAGGGACAGATTCTAGAAAAGAAGAGATGGCCCTGGGAAGACTATTGTGTGTGTGTGTGGGGGGGGGTGTCATGGGGGTGCTGGGAGAGATGAGAAGACCAGAAGGAAGAGGAAAGCCGGGACTGACTCCTGGTTACTGTCCTGCTGTAGACCCTACGAAGGCCTATAATAGAACCGGCTTTCCTACCACACAAAGAGTCACTGGAACGGATAAAGTGTTCGTGTTTATTCACACAAAGGGTTACAGCACAGCCTGTTGAGAGCAATGAAGTATCCTTATGTGTCAACACGGATATATCTTGAAAACTGAAATGTTGAGTGAGAAAAAAAAAAGCGATTTGCAAATGGACACAAAGAGACCGTCACATTTAGGAACATTATGAAATCTTACAAAGCAATGCAGGTGAAGTCTATGCTGTTTGCAGATAGTTGTTCATATCGTATAAACGTTCAAACACCACGTAGGCCTACACCCACAATGCGCTGAGGTGAAACAGAACACTTTGGGAACCCCAATGATACTGAAGATTTTCTGGGAAAATACAAGTGTTAAAACTACCTCAAAGATGTGCGGGGGGCGGGGACGCATATCAGTTGCTCAGTTGGTTAAGTGTCTGACTTCGGCTCAGGTCATGACCACATGGTTTGTGGGGGCTCTGTGCTGACAGCTCAGAGCCTGAAGTCTGCTTCAGATTCGGTCTCCCTCTCTCTCTGTCCCTCCCTCACTCATGCTCTGTTTCTCTCTCTCAAAAATGAATAAACATTTAAAAAATTAAAAAAAAAAACATTAGAAAAAGATATGTGGAAACCGTGAAAGGCTCGATGCCAATAAAAGGAATTTTAGGGGCGCCCAGGAGGCTCAGTCGGTTGAGCGTCTGACTCTTGGTTTTGTCTCAGGTCATGATCTTGCAGTTCGTGAGTTCGAGCCCCTCATTGGGCTCTGTGCTCAGTATGAAACCTGCTTGGGATTCTCTCTCTCTCCCTCTCTCTGCCCCTTCCCCGCTTTGCTCTCTCTGTCTCTCTCTCAAGATAAAAAAACGTTAAAAAAAGGAATTTTAAAAGCTATTGATAAAAAGGGTCAATCCACCAGGAAGATGGACAATATCATGGCTCTAAATATGTATGCACCACACATCAGAGCCTCAAAATATGTAACATAAAAATGGAGAGATAAGTCCACCACGGTGGTTAGGGACTTCAACACTCCACTCTCCTCTGATAGAGCAACTGATGAACCACCAGACACAAAATCAGCAAGGATGTAGAAGATCTAAAAAGCACAATTACATTTACAGAACACCCCGGCAACAGCATAGACATTCTCTTTCAGGTGCCTATGAGACATTCCCTAGCATTAGGTCTCGGACCACGAGAGGAACGTCAACTAAAAAAAGAAATTGAAATCATACAGAGTGTGTTCTCTGACCATAATGGAATCAAAGTAGAAATCAATAACAGAAAGACAAATAAAATCTCTAAACATGTAGGAATTAAACAAGATGCTTTTCAATAATCCATGGGTCGAAGGGAAGTCTCAAAAGAAATTTAAAAAACAAAACAAACCAACACAGTCAATCTCAGCAAGACATCTGTCAAGATGATACCATATTAAAAGCCACAGAGGTCCAATTCCCTATAAAACCTGTTGTAAGCAGAGACATGAAGGTCTTCACATGATGCTGTTTGGCAGACTTAGAAGAAGACTGATTTGTCATGCACCAGCAAGAATGTAACCTGAATTTTCCCCCTTGCAGAAGAAAACTTACACACAGCTGGCCAACAGCATTCCCTACACCCCCTTCTTCCAATATAATTAGAATATAATTTAATACAATATAATTTCTTACTGACTTTCCTCCAAGACTGGTATGATGTCTCAGATGTGCACCTGAGTTTGAAAGCATTTATCTGTGTTTTTATTTTCCTTTTTTTTTTTTTTTAAACACAGATGTGGTTGAGAACTGTCTGTTCATTGAAGTTCATCATTTGTATAAGAGTGGGTCATGGGCAACGAATCACATACACTTCTGACTATTAATGATGACACAACTGAATATGAATAAAAATACAACATATCCCAGTATGTGGGATGCATTGAGGCAGTACTAGGGGGAAGAAAGGTATCACTAACTGCTTCCATTAGAAGAGTCGCAAGTTAATAACCCAAGTTCCCGCCTCAAGGGACTAGAAAAAGAAGAGCAAAATAAATCCAAAGCAAGGAGAAGGAAGGAAGGAATAGAGACAGGAGAAGTAATCAATGACATGGAAACTAGGGAAACAACAGAGAAAATCAATGGAGCAAAAATCTCGTTCTTAAAAAAAAATCAATAAAATTGATAAGCCTCTAGTAAGAATGACAAGCAAAAAGAGAGAAGACACAAACTATTAATAGCAAGAATGAAACGGGATATCACTATAGATTTGGTCCCTCTGTTAACACACAATATGGAAAAAAACTCATTTTTTTCTTTAAAAAAAATAAAGATCAGTGTGGCATGTTCCAGAAATAATTAAAGGAAAGAAATAATAATCAGAGAAGTTATAATGCTTGTTTGAGGCTCCAGAATTATAATTAAAAAAAATCACTGCTTCCGTGTTCACAGGGTACACACCTTGATGTATCCTGTGAACACAAATTTTTAATACTAAACAAGCCCAAAATAAAAACGAATTTGAGTTATGGCAGTGCTATATTACATAAGGCAGTTGTTGGTATATGTCGTCTTTAAACTGCATTCCAGACTCTAGTTCTTTTGTAACATACAATACAGTAACAAATTTTTTCTCTTTTTTAAAAATAAGGGGCATTGTAGGGGTGCCTGGGTGGCTCAGTCGGTTGAGCATCTTGACTTCGGCTCAGGTCATGATCTCACTTTTCGTGGCTTTGAGCTCCACGCTGGGCTCTGTGCTGACAGCTCAGAGCCTGGCGTCTGCTTTGGATTCTGTGTCTCCCTTTCTGTCTGCCCCTCCCCCGCTCGTGCTCTGTCTCTCTTTGTCAAAAATAAATAAACATTAAAAAAAATAAGGGGGGCTGTAGATCTTCTACTACAAAGAGAATAGCAGTATACTATAAACAACTTTACAGTGATAAATTTGACCATTTCCTCAAAAACTACAAACTGTCAGACTCAACGAAGACGAAATAGTCAATCTGATTCTTCCTATAACCATGAGAAAAACTGAGTTAGTAATTTTAAAACTCCCAGAAAAAAAAATCTCCAGGCACAGATAGTTTCACTGGAGAATTCTACCAAACATTTAAAGAACTAATGCCAATTCCACATATTTTCTTCAGAAAATAGAAGAGAAAGGAACACTTCACAGTTTATTTCATGAAGTTACTATTACCCTAATGCCAAAAGCAGTAAAAAAAAAAAAAAAAAAAAAAAAAAAAAAAAGGAAGCTATAGAATGATCTCTCTCATGAATTCAGACACAAAACTCTCCAACAAAATATTAGCAACTAGAATTTAGTGATGTATAAAAAGAATTAATTGAGGTGCCTGGGTGTTTCAGTTGGTTGAACGTCTGACTTTGGTTCAGGTCATGATCTCACAGTTTGTGAGTTTGAACCCCACATCAGTTCGCTGCTGTCAGCACAGATCCTGCTTCGGATCCTCTGTCCCCTTCTCTCTCTGCTCCTCCCCTACATGCACTCTCTCTCCCTCAAAAATTAAAAAAAAAAAAAAAGGCATTAAAAAATTAATTATATACCATGACCAACTGGGATTTATTCCAGGTATTCAAGGCCGGTTCAACATTTAAAAGTCAAACAGTGAAATCTATCATACCAATAGGCTAAAACACAAAAATTATATGATCATATCAATTAATTGATCCATAAAAAGCGTTTGAATCCAACACCCACTTGTGATCAAAACTTCCAACAAGTTTGCAATTGAGGGGAATTATCACAACTTGATAAAGAGCATCTACAAAAATCATACACTAAACATTAAACTTAATGGTGAGAGACTGATGTCCCTCTCAAATGGGGAAAGAAGCAAGGATGTCCACCATCACTGTTACTCAGTCTAGTACTGGAAGTGCTAGGCACTGCAGAAATGTAAGAAAAGGTAAATTAAAAGCATACGGATGAGGAAGGAAGAGATAAAACTATCTTTATTTGCAGATGACATGATTATTTACATAGAAAATTCCAAAGAATCCATGCAAAAAATCCTCAGAGACTAATAAATATTTTTTTCAGGATCACAGCATACGGGATCAACACAAGGCAATCAATTGAATTTATATACAATCACAATGAACATGCAAGAAAGGAAAATAGAAACACAATGTCTACAGTGGCTCTAGTGAAAATGAAATCATTGCATTATACATGTAACAAAACAGGTACTTTATGTGTACAAAATTGATGAAAGATATCAAAGAGGAAATAGGTAAATGGAGATATACTGTGTTTATAGATTGTGAAACAACCTAGTAAGATGCCAGTTCTCCCCACATTGATTGATAGGTTTAATACAATTCTTATTACTACATCAGCAGGGTTTTTAGAGACATAAACAAGCTTATACTAAAATTCATATGAACCCCACATGGGGCTCTGTGCTGACAGCTCAGAGCCTGGAGCCTGCTTTGAGTTCTATGTCCCCCTCTCTCTCTGCCCCTCCCCTGCTCATGCTCTGTCTCTCAAAAATAAATAAACATGAAAAAAATTTTAAGTAAAAAAAAAGAATGTATAGAGACATTTAGACACTGGGGAAAAAACATATTTGCAAACCCACATCCAACAAAGCACTAGTTTCTGGAATATAAAAAGAAGTCTCAAACTCAACAATCAAAGCGTTAGCAAATAATCCAATAAGAAAACAGGCAAAAGACATGAATATTGGATTTTATTGAAAAGAGTATGAGATGACAAATAGGCACATGAAAAGATGCTCAACCTTATTAGCCATCAGGGAAACGTAAATTAAAACCACAATGGGGTGCCTGGATGGCTCAGTCAGTTGAGCAGCCAACTTCCTCTCAGGTCATGATCTCACAGCTCGTGAGTTCAAGTCCTGCGTAGGGCTCTGTGCTGACAGCTCGGAGCCTGGAGCCTGCTTCGGATTCTATGTCTCCCTCTCTCTCTGCCCCTAACCCACTCACATTCTGTCTCTGTCTCTCTCAAAAACAAATAAATATTTAAAAAAATTAAAAAAAAAACCCTCAATGAACTTGGAAACTTACTATAATGTCATATGTCCATTATATCTCAAAAACAAAAACAAAAACAAAAACCCCACCAACCCCACAATGAGCTCTCACCACCTACCTATCAGAATGGCTACAATAAAAAATAGTGACAACACCAAATGCTGGGGAGGAGACACAGAAACATGGATCCCTTATACATTTGCTAGTGGGGATACAAAATGGCATTGCCACCCTGGAGAACAAGTTTGGCAGTTTCTTATAAAACGGAATATGCACTTACCATCTAACCCAGCAATTGAGCATTATCCCAGAGAAATGAGAACTTATGTTCTCACAAAAACGCATATGCAGATGTTCATAGCAGTTTCATTTGTAATAGCCCCAAACTGAAAATAACCCAGGTGTCATTCAGCAGATGAACAGTTAAACCATGGGTCATTCATGTCATGGAATAGCACTCAGCAATGAAAAGGGAAAAAACTATTGGTTCAGGCAACAACTTGAATGAATAGCCAAGGACTTTGTTTTATTTTATTATTTTTTTAAAGTAAACGCCTTCAGCTCAGGTCATGATCTCACAGTTTGTGGGTTCAAGCCCTGCATCGGGCTCTGTGCTGATGGCTCAGAGCCTGGAGCCTGCTTCGAATTCTGTGTTTCCCATTCTCTCTGCTCCTCCCCCGCTCGTGCTCTGTCTCTCTCTCTCTCCCTCAAAAATAAAAACATTAAAAACAATTTTTTTAAAAGTAAACTCTACACCCAACATGGGGCATGAACTTACAACCCTGAGGTCAAGTGTCACATGCCCCACTGACTGAGCTGGCCAGGTGCCCTGCCAGGGACTTAGGCTGAGTGACAAAAGCCAATCCCAATAGGTCACACACTGGATGGTTCCATTCAGATAGCATTTTTATTTTTTGTTAAAAATTTTTTTAAGACATTAACATCTTTTTTAAAAAATAAATGTCTTTTTTATTAAAGTTTATTTATTTATTTTGAGAGAGAGAGAGAGAGAGAGAGAATCCCAAGCAAGCTTCACACTATCCATGCAGGGCTTGAACTGACGAACCGCGAGATCATGACCTGAGCCTAAATCAAGAGTTGGATGCTTAACTGATTGAGCCACATCCAGGTACCCCAATATCTTTTTTATAAAATGTTTCTTATTTTGTTTTGAGAGAGAGAGCGAGAGAGAGAGAGAGAGAGCGAGCGTGAGCATGGGCAGGGGGAAGGACAGAGAAAGGGTGACAGAGAGAATCCCAAGCAGGCTTGTGCTGTCAGCCCAGAGCCTGACACAGGGCTGGAACTTATGACCCGAGCTGAAATGAAAAGTGCAATAGCCCAACCAACTGAGCCACCCAGGTGTCCCCATATAACATTTTTTAAATGAAAACATTTTGAAATGGAGGACATAGTAGTGATTTTCAGGGATGAGAAGTGGGTAGGGGAAGGGGTGCCAGGAGGGGTGTGGGTGTGACTATACAAGGGCAGCATGACGCATCCCTGTGATGTAGGGGCTGTTGACTGTTGAGTAGCTTAACTGTGGTGGTCGATACCCGAACCCACAAAATTGTATATTTCTTACACACACGCACACACAAGTACAACTAAAACTGGGGAAATCCAAATAAGACTGATAAATTATATCAATGCCAATATCCTGTCAGCTTACCATAGTTATGTTTTTTTTTTTTGGTTTTGTTTTTAATGTTTATTGTTGACAGAGAGAGACACAGAGCACGAGTGGGGGAGGAACAGAAAGAGAGAGAGACACAGAATCCAAAGCAGGCTCCAGGCTCTGAGCTGTCAGCACAGAGCCCGACGTAGGGCTGGAACCCACAAACCATGAGATCATGACCTGAGCTGAAGTCGGACGCCCAACCGACTGAGCCGTCCAGGCGGCCCATACCGTAGTTTTGAAAACATCAGCATTGGGGAAAATTGGGCAGAGTGTACAAGGAACCTCTCTGTATTATTTCTTACAATTGCATGGGCATCTACAATGATCTCAATACAAATTTCAATCCAAAAAGTCTTCAAAGTTACTGACCCTCTTACTACACCCCCCCACCCCCCAATTAAGAGGACCCAAGTCCAAATGATTTTAAGGAACAGACTACTTCCCGTGCCTATTTCAAGTGTGTCAGGATATATGAAGAGATGGAAAACCACCAATTCCTTTCACTCCAACGTGAATACTAAAACCACATGTAGAAGCCCCATGTGTGAAGGAGGTTTCGAAGAATGAAGCATCTCCAGCTGAGGCAGAGCCAAGAGCATGAAGCCTCTTACCTGCGTTCACCGCCCTCCCCCCTGGCCTCCTCCCCGCCCCCAGCTACACTTAGGGCCTCCGTGGAAACCAAGGGCCCTGCAGCTGACTGTTGGAAAATCACTGCTTTGCAAACCCCTAATTATTGAAAATCATAGCTGTGAAAATCCCAAACAAAACACTACTAAACTGAATTCAATGGAAAACAATTATCTGCTATCACAAGGAAGTAATGTTTGTCTCAGGAGGGTTAAAATGGCATAAAAGGGGGGAATATGTTAATATGATACAGCATATCAGTAGATTCAGTAAGAATTCTACCTGCTGAGTTTTAGAGAGGCAAGAAAAAGAAACTTAGTAAAATTAATACTTCTCGTTAAAAAAAAAAAAAAAAGAAGCCTAATTTGCTAATATAAGGCAATTTCCTTAACCCCTTAACCCCGACTATCAGGGGTAGGGGAATCTCTGTGGCTCTTAACGATATGGTCTGCAGCGTAGGAAGCCTCAGTTTGTGGAGGGTATGTGGGTAGAGGCTCCAGGTGGGGAGAGCAATCAGATGCCAGTTGGGGAGTCAGGATAACAGGCTGGATGGAACAGCAGTGCTCGCCAGGTAGAGACGGGGCACCGTCGATGAGGCACCTGACAGTGCCTGGAACGCTGAGGGTAAAAGAGAAATCGAAAATGCCTCCAAGGTTCAGAGAGTGACTCAATGAACAATGTCAGACTCAGAAATGGAGCAGAGATGGTGGAGAAGCAGGTTTGGTGAGCACTGAAGGAAATTTCTATTTCTGTCTGTACCTCTGTAACTGCACAGAAGGTGATGTGAAGTGTGAGGAAATATTAGCTCCTCTGAGAACACCTGTTGCTTTCTTCCTGACTTGAGGTCTTTTAACACTCCAGTGAAATTTTTGAAAATATGTTTTGTGAGAAAGAGAGACAGAGACAGAGCATGAGCGGGGGAGGGGCAGAGAGAGAGGGAGACACAGAATCCGAAGCAGGCTCCAGGCTCCGAGCTGTCAGCACAGAGCCCGACGCGGGGCTCGAACTCACAGACTGTGAGATCATGACCTGAGCCGAAGTCGGATGCTCAACCGACTGAGCCACCCAGGCGCCCTGGACATTTTTTACCATAAACAAAATTTTGATTAATCACATTGTTCTCTAGTAAATGCTAGAGATCATGAATATGGTTTTTAACATCCAAACAGCAGCTGGAGAAACCCCAGATAGAACTGTGGTCTTGCAGTGGACTGCTTCTCATGGCTGCACTGTCAGCACACTGGAGGAAGTTGGGTCAATAATTAGTGTCATAATTACCATTACCATCCTCTGCCCATGAATTAACAGTAATGAGAGAATATCCTGCTTTGGATGAAAGGAGCTTTCAAACTAAAAAGATAGGGAGGAAGACAGGAAGAAACACCCCTCTTCCTGGATCATGGAGAAAACTAAGAGCTAAATATTCCAGGAACATTTTAAGGGGTATGGGGAAGGGTTCCAAGCAGGACAGATGACAATGGAGAGGGGACATTGGGGACAAAGCCTTCCTCAACTGGTGCTTCCCTTGGCAAATAGTGTAACACCATGTGTGAGACTTAGAAAAACCAAGTTTCCGTGGGGCACAAGAAATGACGGAGAATTTCCCTTTGCTTGCGTTTTGTCTGGGCCCGGGTGGCAGATTTAGAGTGGGATTGAGTGAGCAGAGAAACCGGAGTAGGAGGTGGGGGTAGGAGTGTCTCCAGGGAGCCATGACTCATTCTCTGATCTTGAAAAAGGAGAGGATAAAGAATGACAGAAGAGGTCCTCAAAGAACCTTAAAAAATTTATTGGCATTTGTGCAGACACTTCTTTCAAAGCACTTGAATTTCTATGCTCTCATTTAATCTTCACCCTGTGAAACTCCTGAAAGGTGTCCTAGTCTGCAGATCCACCTTGGGAGTTCTGGGGGGGCCATGTAAGACTTCGGAAGGGCAGGGGCGCTGCTCAATTTAGAGACTGCACCGCCCAAAACACATGGAAATGAACCCTGGAGCCAGACTGAATGTAATTCATGCAAAACCAACGAATAGCTGACTGGAGCTGCAATCGATTAGCTGCCTCGTGTTACATTTGATAGACGTTTAAATATGTATTTATATTGATTTTTTTTTTAAATATTTAGAGCGCATGTGTTTCCCCTGGTTCCTAACACTACAGTAGGTCCTCTAAAAGCTTATCAACCTTAGTCACCTCCGCCGAAGTGCCCTGTGGGTAAAAGGTCCTGGAGTCTAACATATCAGGCAAGACAGGCTTCTAAAGTCCCAAAAGAATGTCCTGGCAGAATGTGACAAAGTGTGGGATGTATGGTTGCAACATCACGCTTTGAAGACTTATTTTAGACAAACAAACAAAATGGGGCAGTTGGTGAAATGAGTGGAGGCTGGGAGGCGAGGTGCCAGGGCTCTGGGTACGGTAGTGGGTGAAAGTGTTCGAAGAGCTTCCAACCAACCCCTAGGGAACTTCTCCAGAATCCCTTGGAAGTGACACAGCTTCCTTCTCCCGAAGGTGAGAAAAAAGTCATCTCCCTTTTGACTCAGAGAGATGTGGAGCAGATCCGACTACCACCATGTTGATGTCGAAGGACAGAGGGGCCGGAGGCTCTCAGTCTCCTGCTCCATCATTAGGTTTGTGACATTTCTTCACTCTGCTTTCAGATCCTGGCTGCTGTGTGTAGTTGCCGTGCCGGATCCCCGAGCGTGCTTGGCTTTTCCTCGGGAGCCCTCCAGAAGCAGTCTTGCAGCATTATTTCTACCATTAATTATTTTTCTTTCAATCCACATGGCAGGTCTCACCCTATGAGAGAGAGAGAGACTCTCACATAGATGGGATCTGGACCCTGCTGGGGAGAAATATGCAACATGAACAAAGTGAAATGGAAATGGAAATCTACAGCTCCAGAACCCTGAGTATTTTTGTTTTGTTTTCTCTTTTTAAAAATAATCATTTTTGAGCTATATGTTCTACATCCATAGGCTCCAAAGCCAGGCAATGTTTGATGATTTTGATGCTGTCCTAAAAGGAATTTATTTTAACATTTTTAATGTTTGTTTTTGAGAGACAGAGAGAGACAGAGAGACAGAGACAAGGGGGAGTAGGAGAGGGGCAAAGAGACAGGAAGTCACAGAATCTGAGTCAGGCCCCAGGGTCTGAGCTGTCAGCACAAACTGTGAGATCATGATCTGAGCCGAAGTTGGACACTTAACCGACTGAGCCACCCAGGTGTCCCTAAGTGGCATTTATTTTGAAATTTCGTTTTGAAAGTGTTTATTTATTTATTTTGAGAGAGAGAGAGAATGCACACTTGTGCAGGAGGGACAGAGAGAGGGAGAGAGAGAATCTCAAGCAGGCTCTGTACTGTCAGCACAGAGCCCATGAGATCATGACCTGAGCCAAAATCAAGAGTCAGACGCTTAACCGACTGAGCCTCCCAGACATCCCTAAAATTTCATTTTTTATTAGCATGTTGCTCCTATGTGGAAATACAATTGATTTTTTTTCAGTTTTATTTATTTATTTTGAGAGAGAGAGACAGCATAAGTGGGGAAGGGGCAAAGAGAGAGGGGGACAGAGAATCCCAAGCAGGCTCCTCGCTGACAGCAGAGAGCCTGATGTGGGGCTCGAACTCATGAACAGTGAGGTCATGACCTGAGTCATAGTCAGATGCTCAACCAACTGAGCCACCCAGGTGCCCCAAAATACAATTGATTTTTATTTTTTATTAAAAAAAAATTTTTTTTTAACATTTATTTATTTTTGAGACAGAGAGAGACAGAGCATGAACAGGGGAGGGGCAGAGAGAGAGGGAGACACAGAATCTGAAACAGGCTCCAGGCTCTGAGCTGTCAGCACAGAGCCCGACGTGGGGCTCGAACTCACGGACCGTGAGATCATGACCTGAGCCCAAGTCGGATGCTTAAGCAACCAAGCCACCCAGGCGCCCCTACAATTGATTTTTAAATGGACTTTTTTCTCATGGTTTCGAATAAATTCATTATTAATAGTTAATGTATAGATTCTTCTGAATTTTCTAAGCACACAATCATATTCTCCATGAATAATAACAGCTTTGTTTTTTCCTTTCCAATCCTTATAGTTCCTACTTCCTTCTCCTTTACCAAACTCCCTTTGACCCCAGGTTCATTTTTGATACAAACGGAGCTCCTAGGCAACTTTGTTTTCTCTGCAACTTGAGGGAAAAGCATCCAACGTTTCACATTTGAATGTACTGTTTGGTGTAGGTTTTGTACATATTCTGTATCAGAGGCCTCCTATGTACCATCTGGATTCTTTGCCTCAGATGTCCTGTTGGAGCTGTTGCCTCTAGAAGCATCTTTCCATGGACTCTGATCACCATCGTGTGTGCCTGGACAGCACCTCCTTTGTGCCCATGCTATGTGATTCTTCCCCCATGCCCAGAGGCTTTCCTGCTAATGCTGAAGTGGCAGACAATGGGGGTCCCCACTGGGTGCATCCCCAGGGCCACGCTTTGACAGTGGACATGGGAGCCAGTTGATCAGATCTCATCCCCCCCTAGACAGATTGTGCTGAGAAACAGATGGTCTCACAGGACCGTGCGCATTAAGGCAATGGCCAGCTGGCATCCTCCTAATGGCCATCCTCCTAATGGCTCTCCCACTTCCCTGTCTCATTCCCTCTTCTCCAAACTCTAGCTCTTTGGGATTGTCTCAGGCTCTGCTGTCTGGGAGACTCGGAGAGAGTTGAGAACAGGTGTGACCCCAGAAAACAGACAGAATGTCAGAGCCGGATCACAGACCGACTGAAGTCTTAAGGACCCCACTATTTGTGACAAGGGAGTGATCACACCTGGCATGCAATGGCATCACCGTTGACGCTCTCTGCCTGTGGTTAATTTGGATAAGGTGTAAGATGGGGAGGGGAAAGTGAGGCATTTGTTGATGCAGTGGCTGGGGGACTTGGACGCTTAGGGGCAATGATTAGCACAGGCTGTGGATCGTGCTGGCTTTTGGTAATGGCATGGGGAGCCTTAAAAAAGTTAACTCAGGGCAAGCAGCTGGCTGTCAACTCCAGGCATGCTCTGAAAGTGACAAGCGAGAGACTTAGCCTCTTCAAGTACAGGGAACTCTTGGGAAAATCACTTCTGTCAAATTTTGTTTCATGTATCTGGGAGCTGTGTTATGAAGCGCACTCAAGATAGTTATATTTTTTTTTTTCTGTTTTCTTTTTTTCATTAAAAAAATTCTTTTAATGTTTATTTTTGAAAGAGAGAGAGACAGAGTGCGAGCAGGGGAGGGGCAGAGGTAGAGGGAGACACAGAATCCGAAGCAGGCTCCAGGCTCTGAACTGTCAGCGCAGAGCCCGACTCAGGGCTGGAACCCAGGAGCCGTGAGATCACGACTTGAGCCGAAGTCAGCCGCCTAACCGACTGTGCCACCCAAGTGCCCCAGATTGTTATGTTTTCTTGATGAACTGACCTCTTACTGGAATGAAATGCCCTGCTTGACTTCTTGTAAGTACACTGTCTCTTGAAGTTTACTTTGCCTGTTATTCTTAGGGTCATACCGGCTTGCTGATGCTTGGCGTCTTTGTAGGTCTTTCCTCAACCTTTTTCTTTCGACTTGTTTTCATCTTTATGTTTACAGTGTGTTTTTTGTAAAGGACATATCGTTACGTCTTGCTTTTTTATTGAGTCTGCTAGTCTCTGTTTTTAAAGTGGGCATTTCAGGGACGCCTGGGTGACTCAGTCCATTAAGCGTCCAACTCTTGGTTTCGACTCAGGTCATGATCTTTCGGTTTGTGAGTTGGAGCCCTGCATCAGGCACTTTGCTGGCAATGCGGAGCAAAGTGCATTGGGATTCTCTGTCTCCCTCTCTCAGCCTTTAACCCACTCGTTCTTTCTCTCTCACAAAATAAAAAAAATTAGGTGAGCATTTTAAAGATTTGGTTTCAAGTAAGCATTTAGGTAAGGGTTTTTAAAAATTGGTTTTGTTTTATTCTTCCATTATGTAAAAAGTATAAATACATATTTTTACATTCATATTTCCTCCCTTCTTACATAAAATGTAACATACTCTGTAAACATTGTTCGATGCTTTGATTTTTCCTCCTCTGTTAACAATATATCATGAACACAGACTCAGCAATTTATAGGTGGCTTCCTCATTTCTTTGTGGAGTTGCAGGGCTTTGTTTTGATGTCCCAATGTTTATTCAATCCATTCTTACTGATGACATTTGGGTCCTGTTTTTCACTATTACAAATACAGTTGCAAAAACCCAAAAGACTCCACCAAAAAACAAACAAACAAACAAACAAACAAACAAACCCTGCTAGAATTGATGAATGAATTCAGTAAAGTTGAAGGATACAAAATCAGTGCACAAAAATCTGTTGCATTTCTATACACCAATAATAAAGGAGCAGAAAGAGAAATTAAAACATCAATCTCATTTACAATTGCACCGAAAATAAGATAGCTAGGAATCAACCTAACCAAAGAGGTGAAAGACCTGTGCTCTGAAAACTATAAAACACTGATGAAAGAAGTTAAAGATGACACAAAGAAATGAGAAGACATTCCATGCTTGTGGATTGGAAGGACAAATATTGTTAAAATGTCAATACTACCCAAAGCAATCTACAGGTTTAATGGAATCCCTATCAAAATACCAACCACATTTTTCACAAAGCTAGAACAAACAATTCTAAACCTTGTATGGAAGCACAAATGACCTGAATAGCCAAAGCAATCTTGAAAAACCAAAGCAAAGCTGGAAACATCATAATTCTGGACTCAAAGGTATACCAGAAAGCTGTAGTAATCAAAACACTATGGTGCTGGCATAAAAGTAGACGCATAGATCAATAGAACAGAAAAGAAAACCCAGAAATAAATGCACAACTGTATAGTCAATTAATCTTTGACAAAGCAGAAAAGAATATATAATGGGAAAAGACAGGCTCTTCAACAAGTGGTGCTGGGAACACTGGACAGCTACATGGGAAAGAATGAAACTGGACCACTGTCTTACACCATATGCAAAAATAAACTCAAAATCTGTTAAAGACCTAAATGTGAGACCCGAAACCATAAAAATCCTGGAAGAGAACACAGCCAGTAACTTCTTTGACATTGGCCATAGTAACTTCTTTCAAGATATGTCTCCTGAGACAAGGGAAACAAAAGCAAAAATAAACTATTGGGGCCTCATCAGAATAAAAATCTTCTGCACAGTGAAGGAAACAATCAACAAAACTAAAACATAACCCACGGAATAAGAGAAGATATTTCCACATGACATTTCTGATAAAGGGTTCATATCCAAGATCTATAAAGAACTTATATAACTCAACACATAAAAAATGAATAATCCAATTAAAAACTGAACAGAAGACATGAATAGACATTTTTCCAAAGAAGATATATATATATATATATATATATATATATATATATAGCCAACAGACATATGAAAAGATGCTCAATATCACTCATCATGAGGGAAGTACAAGTCAAAACTACAATGAGATGTCACCTCACACTGTCAGTATGACTAAAATCAACAACACAAGAAACACCAGGTGTTGGTGAGGATGTGAAGAAAGAGGAAACTTCTTGACTGTTGGTGGTAATGCAAACTGGCATGGCCACTCTGGAGAACAGTATGGAAGTTTCCAAAAAAGATAAAAACAGAACTACCCTATGACCTAGCAATTGCACTACAAGGTATTTACCCAAAGAATACAGAAATGCTAAGTCAAAGGGATACATGCACCCCATTATTTTATTTATAGCAGCATTGTGTACAATAGCCAAATTATGGAAACAGCCCAGGTCTTCGCTGATTGATGAATGGATAAGGAAGATGTGGTGTACATATATGTGTATATATACACACACATATATATATATATATATATATATATATATATATGTATATATATAAATACACAATGGAATACTACTCGGCCATAAAAAGAAGGAAATCTTGTCATTTGCAATGCAAGGATGGGACTAGAGACTATTATGCTAAGCAAAATAAGTCAGTCAAAGACAAATCCATATAATTTCACTCATATGTGGAATTTATGAAACAAATGAGCAAAGGGGAAAAAAGAGAGAGCAAGAGAGAGGCAAACCAAGAAACAGATTCTTAAGTACAGAGAACAAACTGATAGTTACCTGACAGGCGGTAGGTGGGGGGGATGCGTTAAATCGGTGATGGGTTTCAAGGAGTACGGTTGTGAAGAATGGAAGTGTTGAATCACTATATTGTGTACCTAAAACTAATATTACCCTGTATGTTAGCGAACTGGAATTTGAATAAAAACTGAAGAAAAAACCCCACCAAATACACTCTTTTCTAGTGAGGGCTTATACCTTTTTAAAATACAGTTGTAGCAGGGCGCCTGGGTGGCTTGGTCGGTTAAGTGTCCGACTTTGGCTCGGGTCATGATCTCACGGTCCGTGAGTTCGAGCCCCGCGTCGGGCTCTGTGCTGACAGCTCAGAGCCTGGAGCCTGTTTCGGATTCTGTGTCTCCCTCTCTCTCTGCCCCTCCCCTGTTCATGCTCTGTCTCTCTCTGTCTCAAAAATAAATTAAAAAAAAAACGTTAAAAAAAATAAAAAATAAAATACAGTTGTAGCGAATAGCCTTATGCATAGTTTTGAGTATGTATCATTTGGTAAATTCGTGGAAGCGGACTTGATGGTCAGAGAACAGGTGCATATGTGATTTTGTTCGGTATTGCTACATTTCCCTTTAGAAGGATTACATCCTTTTGCGTCTTGTAGGTGGGGCTTCTCGAATGGAAGGCTTTGTCTCAGGGGGATCAGGAAGACTGCTCTCTATTATCTTGGGCCTCTCAATGCCAGAACACAGAGTTCTTTTCCCTGGAACATTCAATTGCTTTAAGAAGTTGTCTGATTGTTTGCCTGGAGGGAATTTGTATTGCTTCCAGGTGTCTGTGTTTCTACATGTGTGTGTGAGGTATGGTGTCAGGGGACAGTGGTGGTGAGGTCACTAGCTCCATATATACATCTTCTGAAATTCTCCGTGGCAGCCTCACATTTCACTTCTACCAAGTGTTTCTGAATCTCAAGCCTCTCTGTATGCCTTCAAGGCAGGCTGAGAGCCTTTCTGAGCGTAATGCCGGTCACGTCACTCTTGGTTGGGACTTCTGCTCGCTCAGTAGTTGTTCTTGTGTGTCCCTCCACGGGCTAACCGTCTTGCAGAATGCTGTTGAAATCTTCTATTTGTGTCCTGCCGCTTATTCTCTTTTCTAGTGAGGGCTTATACCTTTTTAAAATGAATTAAGGACTGTTTTACGGGTTGGGGGCGGGAGAGATCATTTTGTGGTGTGATTCCACCACTTTGATCCGGAAGCGTGCCGGTACTGAAGCAATGACAGGAAAGCGAGGAAAATGGTCAGGAAATGGTCAGGCCTTTCTAATAATGGCTTCTCTGGACTGTATATTAAAGTTCCACTTCATGGTTTTTGAGAAACGTAAATGAAGGAGTTAAGCTTATTTTGAAATCGCTTTTGGTTGCCAGATGGCGTATCTTTGGCTGGGCCACCCTGGTTCTTGATACATAAAGGATTAATGAATAACTGACTTAATTCTGAAAATAGAGCAGATCTTATGCTTAAAATTCGCAACATGCTAAAATATTTGATTCAGCCATTCTGCTTCCTGACATGCATATGAGGCTTTAATTTTATTATAAAGCAATAAAACAAAAAAAAAACCCTGCAAGGCATCTGCAGAATTCTCTTAGGCTCTGGCAATTCACTGGGGCCTCTGCATATGCCATAGGTTTTCCCAGACACCTGGCTTCCTCTAGGACTAAGGGGTGAAATGAATATTTGCCATTATAGATGGTACATACCTCGCTTGCCCAATCAATGGTCTAACTGCCATCTATCTGGGGTCAGCCTTGTATCAGGTACTGTGCTCGAGGCTGGGGATAAGACAATCGCTGTTGTCAGGGGATCTACAGTCTGGTGGAGGAGGAAGGGGAGGTGGGCCAGCAAAGAGACAGTTATAAGATGATGTGATGCGTGCCGTTATAGCAGAATGTAGAGATGAGTCCAGGATTTAATTATCATCGTTAACAATGTTCATTTTTATATATGTTCCCTTTGACAGTGCATATATTAAAGCTGAAGCAATACGGAGAAGATTGGCTAGGTTTCTGAGCAGAGATGGCTTGGAAACTCATGAGGCACTTATATTTTTGTTAGGCAACCTGTTATAGTAGAAATATGTCTGAACTTGGTCTCCGAAGGCCTGGGTTTGATTCCTTTTCCTACCTTTAATTTCTACTAAACAAGTCCCTTACCCCTCTTAGGGCCTCCATTTCCTCATGTTTAAATGCAAGGGGGAGAGAAGAAATGATTGCTGAGGCCCTTCTGTGTCAACCATCTCATGGGGTGAATTCCAGCTCCTCTCTGATGTGAAACTAAGAGCCTGGTTTCAATGATTCTATTACAGAGTTGGACCAGATGTGTCTAAATAACCAAAAGGGTCTTTGTCAGGTGTTCATGGTAGCTTCATGAGGTACCGTGTTGGCGAACAACCTCACCAAGTTTAATGCCAATGGGGTGATGTTCTTTATTTCTGAAATAAAATGCTGTCTGGAATAAACACGCGGAACAGAGAAAGTGCACAGTCCCAAAAATGCATGGACCAGTTAAGGTTACCAAGTCTAGCAAAGGCTGGAGAACCCATTCCAGGGCTGTTAAACAGCCTGACCACTGGAAATTTGTTGATAGAGGCCCAAACAAGTCTTTAGGGAATCTGGTGCTCAATAAGATTTAGTCACTTGAAAGATAAAATGTACATTTTGGTTTAAGAACGTTTTTTAAAAAAGTGTTTATTTATTTTGAGAGAGAGAGAGTGTGTGTGAGCAGGGGAGAGGGGCAAAGGGAGAGAGAGAGAGAATCCCAAGCGGGATCCACACTCAGCACAGCTCAATGTGGACAAGAGTTGGACGCTCAACTGACTGAGCCACCCAGGTGCTCCTGGTTTAAGAGCATCTTTGTAGATTGTTCAAGTTCATGCTCAGGTCTACTGGAAGGTCAGAGATAATCCCAGGTCTATCTCATTTCAAGGTATATGCTCCAGTCGGGGCAAGAATTGAACAATGCCCTCAGTGGGGCTTTATTTATTTGTTTCGTATTTTTTTTTAACTTTAGTAAAAGGCACCTCACATAAAATTTGTCATCTTAACCATTTTCAAATGTACAGTTCAACAGTATTAAGCACATCCATATTGTTGTGCAACCAATCTCCAAAACTCCTTTCATCTTGTAAAACTAAAACTTTGTGTCCATTAAAATAAGTCCCTATTCCTTTCTTTCCCACCCTCAGCCCCTGGAAACCATCAATCTACTGACTGTCTCTATAAATTTAACTACTAGTTCCCTCCTAGAAGTGGAATTATACACGGTTTGTCTTTGCCACTGGTTTATTTCACTCAGCACAGTGTCCTCAAGATGGATCCATATTGTTGCAAGTGTCAGAATTTCCTTCCTTTTAAAGGATGAGTAATTGTTACGAACTGAATGTTTGCGGATGGTATAAGGGTAGGACCGTGATCTGATAGGATTAGTGTCCTTATGAGAAGAGACACCAGAGAGCTCAGTCTCTGTGTCTCTGTGCAAACATCAAGGAAAAGCTCGTGTGAGGACATAGCAAGAAGGTGGCCTTCTGCAAGCCAGGAAGAGAGCTCTCACCAGACCGAAACTAGCCAGAAACCGGATCTTGGAGTCTTAGCCTCCAGAACTAGGAGAAAATAAATTCGTGTTGTAGATGCTACCCATTCTATGGCATTTTGTGATGGCAGACCGATAGAATAATATTCCATTGTTTGCAGGCCCTGTTTTGTTTATCCCCTCATCCATTGATGGACCCTTGGGTCTCTTCCATATCTTGGCCATGAACATGGCGTGCAGATATCTTTTTGGGACCCTGCTTTCAATTCTTTTGGCTATGCACTCAGAAGTGGCATCGCTGGATTAGATGGCTATTCTAGGTTACTGTTTTGAGAAACGTGATATTGTTTTCCACAGTGGCTACACCGTTTTACATCCCTACCACAAGCGTTCCAATCTCCCTGTCCTCAACAACACTTGCTATTTTGTTGTTTGATAGCAGCCATCCTAATGGGTATGAGATAGAGGGATTTATTTATTTATTTATTTATTTATTTATTTATTTATTGTGCAAGTGGGAGAGGGGCAGAGAGTGAGAGGGAGAAAGAGAGAATCCCAAGCAGGCTCTGCACCACCAGCACAGACCCCGACGCATGACCTGAACCCACGAACTGTGAGATCATGACCCGAGCTGAAGTCAGATGCTTAACCGACTAAGCCACTCAGGCGCCCCAGAACAGCTTTCTTTTTTTAATTTTTATTTTTTTTCGTTTAAATTCAAGTTAGTTAACATACCGTGTAGTCTTGGATTCAGGAGTAGAACCCAGTGATTCATCTCTTACATACAGAAGGAATTTCTTTTTAAGAAATAGAAGCTATGGTAGTTCTTAACCTTTTCCAGAGCAGGGAATCTGAGAATCTGGTGAAAGCTTGTGACTTCTCACAAGAAGAAAGTATAAAGAAAATGCTCATAAGCATACGATTTAATTAAGTTCCTCTAAGGAGTCATGAACTCCAGATTACAAATCCGTGATCTATGCTACGAGCGTCACTAGAAGGTACTTAATGGCTTGTAATACTTGCCCTGGTAATGGCTTTTCTCATTCTCTCTCTTTTTTTCTGTTTCTTCTCTATACAGGTCTCCCTGGCTATCTGAAAGTAGAACATTCCTATGAAAACTTTCGTAAGTTGAAATAGCATAAAGCAAAGAAGCAATTACTATTAATTTATATGGAAAAGGTTTTGAGTGTTCCCAGACCCAAAAAGTAACCTCTGAGGTTTTTCTGATACCTTAGGACACGTCTTGCGAACGGATGCACAAAATAAATCGAGATAAAGCACAGGTGCTCGCAGACACAGTTCAGACCTCTGGAGGCTGATGTTGGCATATGAGTGCAGTTCTGGGGTCAGGGGCTTGGCGGTGGGTGCTGTCTCTACAGCGGTTTGCTGCAAAACAAACATTCAACACGGTTTTTGCTTTTCACCTTTTTTTTTTTGGTAAAAACAAAAATATTCTTAAGTTTCTTTTGGTTAGCAACAGCAGGTACCAGTGTAGGTTTTTCTTAAAAGCAAAGTGGCATGTTTAAAAAAAAAAAGAAAGTAAAGGGAGCGCCTGGGTGGCTCAGTTGGTTAAGCATCCAACTTTGGCTCAGATCATGATCTCTTGGTTCCCGAGATCTAGCCCTGAGTTGGGCTCTGTGCTGATAGCTTGGAGGCTGCTTCAGATTCTCCGTCTCCCTCTTTTTCTCTGCCCCTCCCCTGCTCGTGCTCTCTCAAAAACAAATAAATAAATACTTAAAGAAAAGTTTAAAAAAATGTAAAGTGGCATAATGCAAACTTTCAAAGAGTAGGGGCTACCTCTGTTGGGCATTTACCATTTGCCTAATGCTGTGCTAAATGTTTAACATATACTTTTCCACCTCACAATAACCTTATAGGGTAGATACAATTATTTTTTTAAAGTTTGTTTATGTTTACTTATTTTGAGAGAGAGAGAATCAGAGTATGAGTGGGGGAGGGGCAGAGAGAGAGGGAGACACAGAATCTGAAGTAGGCTCCAGGCTCTGAGCTGTCAGCACAGAGCCCGACAAGGGGCTCGAACTCGCAAGCTGTGAGATCATGACCTGAGGCGAAGTCGGATGATCAACCGACTGAGCCACCCAGGCTCCCCAAGTAGATACAATTATTATTCCCATTTTACAGATGAAGGAACTGAGGCTGCTCAATTTTCTCACAGGTAGTCCACAGAGGAGCTGGGATTCTTTGAGCTTAAAGATTTTGGTGTAACTGGGGAAATCTACAGATGTTGGATGAAGGCAGCACCCATGTCATATGCCTGGGGCTTAGTGCACAGCCTCTCATCTCTTCTGGGAGGAGGCAGATGTAGCAATACTTGACCTTGCCCAAGCTCATCAACAGATGCCCAATCACTGGTCTTGTGATACTTTCAGGAGTCCCTGTAGTTCCTAAAGTTTCTTGATGCTTTATAACCTCTCCTCCCAGGATCCCAAGGGGGTAGCAAAGTGTTTCAATGATGAGGTCAACAGAGGAAGACCACCCAGAACCAAGTCAGGATGCCTTGTATCACTGAGACAGATCAGACACAGAAGTGGAGAAAAAGAAATAACAAACAATGGACTTCCAGGTTTTACTTCTGCTGCCATGACTACCGTTCAAGGGCTCACAGCTCCTAAGGAACAGCTCGTGCAGTCTATGCTGAACCTACTAAAACTTAAAGCAAGTGCCTGAAGCCTTCCCAGGGCTACTCATTTTCTTTTGTATTTATCTTTACAAATGGTAGCTGTTGCTGAACCATGTTACTTGACTAAAAAGGGGCATTCCCTGGCCTTGAACTCAGAGCATCAGGGGTTGGGTGGGGGCTGGGAGCGTCAAGCAGGCTTTTGGCTTCCCAGGAGAGGTTAGTACATTTCCAGGAAGGCAGCCCCTATGGATTGCCGTGGTTGCTGCACCTTGTGGGTCTGGAGCTGTATTTGGCCACAGAATGTTAGGTACCAGCTTCTTCTGCCCAAGAACACTGTCGTCTAGAGATTAGGCTGCTATGGAAGTGTAAGGAATTATCCTGGATGTTAAGAGAGAAACTCCATCATTTCAAATAATAAGAGCAGTTAACATTCATTGAATGCCCATCACGTATCAGGCACTGTGCTAAGCACTTCATGTGGATTATTAGCATCTCAAATCCTTCCAACATGTTATCTTTCTGCTTTCTGGGGACTCTTGTAAGAGCAAACCCACATGTTGAACTACAGCACTGTTTTATGGATCAGGGGACTCTTTCCTTCTGTCCTAATGATGATATTCTGTTTAAAAACTCTTGAAGAGCCGTAGTGAATGTTGATCCCCAGCCCCTGCCCCTCTACACTGGACACTCTCTCACAGTGGGCTCCCCCAAGTCTACAGGATGCTGGGATGCAGAGAGGATGAAATTTCACAGTTACTGCCTGTGTAATGCGAGATCGGATTGTGTCTCAAACTTGGTGTGGAGAGGGTGACTGAGAGAGAAACTGCCTAAAGAATGTAAACTACTCACTAATGAATATGGATGATCTGCCCACAAAGGATGCATTTCATGGGGAAAACTGTTGTCATTTCAATAGGTTTTTATCACATTATCTTGGCCACTTTGTAGCAGTATATTGGGGCAGTTATTGACAGGAAGGCATCTATGTTTGATCTCAGGATTGATCTGCCATGGAAAAGGCTGAAATTAATGGTGACCGTAGGCTGCTTGAGAAACCCCACCAAAGGAACTTACTTTGCCACAAGAAGAGACCCGGAATATCTTTTAAAAATCACACCGATTATGCAGGAATACACCTGGGGAATAACTTGACTTTTCAAAAGGGCTCGAAGTAGTTCTCAAAAGTCCCCTTCAGTAACCAAGGCTTTGTACCAGTTATATGTAAGCGATATGGGTGGCTAGACAGGAAATTTTGTGGTAATGATTCTACAAAGTTGTGAAATTCGCATACAGAGATTTGATGAGCCTTCACCAGTATAGGTTATTACCCAGCAACCCAGGAAAATGGCCAAGAAGTTGCTAAAAGTTTCCTACCTCTCAGTACATCACTGGAGTTCTTCTTGTGGAAATATTAACCAACCAGCCTCTGAAGACTTGCTTCAGCCATTTCCATGCAGATGTGGCCGAGACTTTCTAAGATAAATGTGGGCATATTTTGGCTGTTTATCTGTATCTACTCGGTTTTTTTATCATGTGATTCTGTCTTTGCCAGAAATAATGAAATTGGACAAAGTGGATTCACTGTGGAAGTTTCTGAAAACGTGCCTCAGTTTCCTCACTGTAACTGGGAAATGTCTGCAGAGATGAGGATTGAAACAAGAGCACAGTTTTATTTGGCCACTTCTATTTTATTTTATTAAATGAATTTTTTTGAGTAGGTTCCATGCCCCATGTGGGGCTTGAACTCATGACCCTGAGATCAAAGTTCGCATGCTCTGACTGAGCCAGCCAGGTGCCCCTATTTGGTCACTTCTTATCTCCCCTTGCACAGAGCTGAATACCATCCACTCATGATTCTAGGCAGACAGCACGGGGTAAGGACAACCAATTATTTACTTACAATTGTGTCATTAGCACTTCCAAAACACTGGTGACCATCCTCAAGTCTTTCATAGCTCAGCCTAGATTTGTGGCTTTTTAAGAATCAGTTTGCTTTCTTTCTTTTTTTACCCCATTGTTTGTTGATAGATAAGCTTGAAAACACCCCCTTTTTAAGAATCAGTTTTCTTTCTTTCTTTTTTTACCCCATTGTTTGTTGATAGATAAGCTTGAAAACACCCCCTTCCTCGGAGCTTGATTGGCAAGTGTCAAATCCGCAAGCTTTGGCAGCTATGTGCTATGTGGCTGTGTGGCAGCTACGTTAAGGAGGAGTGAAGGAGGACACGGGTTGGTTTGTGGCCAGAGGGAAAAGAGAAACCCATATAACCAGGATGAACAGACGAGTAGAAGGTGTGCGTAGTAGTTCCCTGGGGCTGCCCTAACAAATCACCGCAAACCTGGTAGCTTAAAACAACAGAAATTTATTTTTTCACAGTTGTGGAGGTTAGAAGCCTGAAATCAAGACGTTAGGGCCATGCTTCCTCTGAAGGCTCTAGGGGCGGGTCCTTCCTTGCGTTGTTTTCTGGCTTCGGGTGGCTCTTGGCACTTGCTGGGTTTTCTTGCCTCGTGGACTTAACACTTCAATACTTCTACCTCTGTCGTCACATGGCATTCTCCCCTGTGTATCTTCTCACCACTTCTCTCTATGTGCCTTCTGCATATCTTCTTACACAGGCACCAGTCACTGCATTGAAACTCCACCCTAACCCAGTGTGACCTCATCTTAATTTAACCAATTGCATCTGCCAAGACCCTATTTACAGATAAAGTCACTGAGCTTCCACGCAGACACAAAGTTTGGGGGACACTATTCAACACAGTGTAGAGGGGGTGGTCTGATGGCATCTGGAATGTGGATTTGAATGTGTTCTTTAGACCAAATCACACTCTGGGACGCCTGGGGTGCTCAGTCAGTTAAGCGTCCGATCTCAGCTCAGGTCATGATCTCACGGTTTCGTGAGTTCGAGCCCCACGTCGGGCTCTGTGCTGACAGCTCAGAGCCTGGAGCCTGCTTTGGATTCTGTGTCTCCTTCTCTCTCTGCCCCTCCTCCGTTCACACTCTGTTTCTCTCTGTCTCTCAAAAATGAATAAGTGTTAAAAAAAGAAAAAAAAAGACCACATCACACTCCAAGCTTTGAGTGCTGTGAGACAGGCCCATATCCTTATCATTAGTTCTCATTTGTGTGTAAGCCAGGTTCAAGTTGTGTGACTACTAATGCAACCAAAAGAATTTTTAATATATACAAAATAAAAACCACCCTATTATTACGATTCTATTAGCTGCCACCGTAGGTCGTAGGTCAAGGAATACGATCTTTTTCTATATGCCCCAGTATGGGTGGGTGCCATATTTATCAACCATGAAGGTATTCTTCCCAGGGTAGCTTGAGGAAAGCAAACTGTTTTATACATTGTAGAAAATGAGGCCCGGAGAGACTTGACCAAGCATACTTCTTGACCAAGCATACTTAGTATATCAGGAGGGAGCCTGCACGGCCAACTTCAACTCAACTTCATAGGAAGGTCATAGGCAGGACAAGCCCAGGAGGTTGCTGGGCTCCAGTTCTCTGTTTCTCTGTGAGTCTTTGGGCTCTATGCCTCTCCATATGTCTGACCCACCCCTAGGCTAGAGACCAGGTAGCTGGCACAGGTCCAGACATCATATTCAGTCACAAGGTCCTGAAGCAGGAAGAGGTTATATCTGGTTTAGGTCTCTTCTTAAGGGCAAGGAAAACATTCCCAGGAGTCTGCCAGTAGACTTCCCTTTGTGTCCTGTTGGCCAGAAAGATGACAGGTGCCCATATCTAAATCCATCACCAGCAAAGATTTGGGAACCCATGATTGACTGAGACTTATCTGGACTCGCCCCACAGCCTGGGCTTACATGGAGTCCTCTAGAAGCACAAGGCTGAGCGAAGGAGGGCAGATGCCTGTTCTGAATTAAGAGGAAAGGAGGGTGGGCGAGAAATGCGTGCTGAGTGGGCAACCAGAAGCGTCAGCTACACTTGGCAAGCTTATGTTTCCAAAATCCCAGATGACTCCAGGGCTCTTTCCACCAGACTTTTTACATCACTCCTAAACAGCCATCCATGTGTGGTCGGCAGAGTCTAGCACAAAGTGCCAGAATGTAGCATCCCACCAATGTTCTGATCTGCCTGCTGTGCCTCTGACGTCAGTAGCACAAAGGGCAAAAATCAGTTCAGCTTTCCTGATGGCTCCACAGCCCTGGAAGTGGCTCTTTAGAAGGTGGTTTTAAGGGACCCATAAAAGAACAGAAATACTTCACTGCTGTGAGCCCACAGACTGGGCTCCAAGGTGACGCCAGCTAGCTTTCTTGGCTAGGGCCCTTCCGATGCCCTCCGTGTGGGTCCCACAGCAAAGAATCCTGTTCACTAAATTTTCAGCTGGGAAAAGGGTGTGAGAGGGTGGTTCTGAGTAGGGCGGTTGGTTTAACCCCATAAAATCATGTGTTAAACAATTGCTACATGCAAAGATGCACCAAATCTGTCTGTCCTTTGTGGCCTCCATCCAAGGGCTGCAACCTCTCAGTGAGCCACCAACATAGCACCCTAAGCCTTGTTCGGTGAACTTGTGGAAAGCCATGGAGTCCTGGCAGCAGGAAGCGGTTCTCCTTTAAACCCAGTGCTTACAGGGGAATCTCTGCTCAGGTTTTCTGTGATCTGTAGGGCTGGGGCAGGGGTCTCTGAGCTGGGGCAGGGACAGTCACTTGGTGGAGGGTGGTCAGGGGTCAGAAATTTGACCCATGCCTCATCCCATCCTGGAACCTTCCTGTCACTCGGCAAAGGGGAAGGAAACTTTTCTGTTTGTTATCTCATGGACTCATCATAGCGGCCAACAGTGTGGGTGTTAGCACCCCCAATTAACATTTGGAGCCAAGGGTTCAGACAGGGTGAGATGTATACTCAGGTCACACAGCCAGTGAATGAATTCAGAGCCCATCAAGATCCTGAGGGAATGGGGTGTGGAGACAGTCACGTGATAGAAGACAAAGCTCAGGGAGACCTGGGAGGCTATTTGGGAGGGCAGGCTGAGTCCCAGATGTAGGGCATAGCCTGGGGGCACAAGAGTTAGCATCTGGCAGCACCTGGGGAGGAGGGAATCGCAAGGGCCAGGAGGTGAACGGCCCGTTGCTAAAAAAATACATGGCACACCAAGGGTTCGGTTCTTCCCAAGGGAGCCCAGCTGGCTGGCAAGGGGGAACAGTTCTTGCAAAAATAGGAAAGCACAGGGACTGCCAGGAGGTGGGCAAAGTGTTACTTGTGGTTACCTTCAGATGTGGGCGTCCCCCAGGTGGGGATTCCACATGCAGAAGTTAGCCTGTGCAGCGGGGTTTGGAGCACAGGCCCCATCCCTTCCCCCCAGTGGGAAGGACAGGGAGAGCGAGCGGGCAGGGACTTTGGGCCAGAGGGCTGGCTTCCCTGTTGTCTGAGACAAACAAAGGAACTCTGGGACCAAATGGAAACTCAGTTCCTTTTCTGTCAGTGGCCGAGGGACACCTTTAATTGTAAAATTCAAGACCAGCTCTTGATGGAAATTGCAACAAGGCCAGGCCATATGGGAACGTTTGGATGGAAATGAGCATCTGTTCTCTATAAGAAATGCAAATGATGCTTAATTGCGCCTTCAGAGGGATCTGTCTCTGTCCCCAGCAGGGGGCCCATAGGTGGGGTAATCTGACCGCGGTTCAAAGTCCCCAGCCCTCTCCCCACAAGACAGAGGTAGCCAAGAAAGCACATCAGAAGTTTCCTACTTGGAGTGACCCCAGACCAGCCAGTGGCCTCCGGTGACGTTCCCTCCAGGAACATCTGTACAGAAGGGGACTCATGCATACTAAATCCCTACGGTGTTCCAGGTTTCACTTGATGTGGGCATCCTCCCCCCCCACCCCCCATGCCGTGGGATCCCCTGCTTTACAGATAAGGAAACAAAACTCAGAAAAAAAAACATGCTGTTTGTCTGGTGTGTCAGATAGCGTATGGTGGGACAGATTCACAGCCAGGACCGACAGTTTGAAGAGCCCCACAGACTTCTTCTAACATTGACTGAATGCCTAGGTCATGTCTTTAGCAAACCTTCTCTTACTCTGTCTGTCTGGCTATCTCTCCACTCCCCTCTGAAGGGCTGAATAAAGGGGGCCTGCACAGGAAAGGGTTATTCCTTCATAATTCACATGTCACTTCCAGAAACACTACAGACGTCTTACAACAAAAAGCACTTATAATAGGACTGGTAAAATGAAAAGAGAAAACTGGAGCCCGCAGCCCCTCCCTGCAGGGTGCTGAGGAGCGAAGTTTCTACACCATCATCTCAATCATCATCAGCAGCAGATTTGATGATGCTGTGATCAGGGATGCTTGCTGTAGTTCATGGCTTCTGTAAGGCCCCTGAGCACAGGTCCTGGGCTCCAGGACTTTGCTTCCGGTGTAGGAGGGAAGTCATTTTCTCCTCTGTGCTCCCCTTCTCATCTGTAAAGTGGGATGATAGTTCCTCATGGGTTGTTATGAGAGTTAACGCGTTCACGCTTTTAGAATGGCACCTGGCCCATACTAAGTGCTTAAGAGATGCTAGCTGTTACTACTTTTCCAGATCTCACTGTGAACCCTGCATGGGTTTGAGAACTCCCCGGAGGTGCTGGGTTGAGGTGTGGTTGCTGCCCTTGCTTCTGCGACCAGAGCCACGACAGGCTTTTTACCTTTTCCAGACCTCAGGCTGCCTACAAGATCTTTGAAAAACTGCCTTAGATTATAGGGGCCATTTTACCTCTGAGCTCCCAGAGGAGCAGGGAATATTTCTTGCTAATGCCGTGTTACGGGCTGAATTGTATCCCCCGCAAACTCATGTGTTGAACCTCTAAAGCCCGGTACCTCAGAATGTAGCCGTATTTGAGAATGAGGTCTTAAAAGAGGTGATAAAGTTGCAATGGGGCTATTAGGGTGGCCCTTAATCCAATATGGCTGTGTCCTTATAAGAAGAGGAAGAGACACAAGGGACCATCCTGCACGGAAGTAATCATGTGGGGAGACAGCAGGGAGGTGGCCGTCTGCCAGCCAAGGATAAGAGCCTCAGAGGAAACCAACCCTCCGGCACTTTGATTTTGGACTTCCGGCTTCCAGAACCATGAGAAGTAAATGTCTGTTTAAGCCAGCCAGTCTGTGGCATTTCATTTTTGCAGCCCAAGCCACGGCAGACTGTGTTCCCGGTGCCTAGCGGGGAGTGGATGCTAATAAATGCATGCTGAATTGGCTGAACTGGATGCATGTTCATTTCCCACGAAATGAAAAAGAAGGCCTGGGTCCTAGGGTTTGCGACCCTTTGAAGAGAGATGCCCTTCCAGGCAAGTCTCCTGCAAGATCCCTGATTCTGTCCACCCCCGGGGAAGGAACCAAAGTCTTTCAGGAGCAGTAAGATCCAGCTGTGGCAATGAGGCCAGAGGGAGTGGGGGCGGAGCAGGGAGAAAAGAGAGGAAGTGGGGCCAGTGTCCTCAGAGGGGGTAGGCGGGAGCAGAACCTGGGAGGACCGCTTGGTTCTGTGTGGCTCACGGGAGGATGAGAAGTTGGTGCTCCGGAAAGGTGGGTCCTCGGGTACCCCAGGCGGTGGGGGTGGGGTTGCTAATGGCAAAACTGGTCCTCTATGGGGCTTTCCTTCTCTGAAAGGGGAGGGGCTGCTGGTGCCTGGAAGCTGTTGGCCAGATACCAAACGAGAACATGCTGGAAGAAGGCCTCAGTAGCAGCAGCTACTCTCACCTCCCCAGCTCCATCCCGCCTGCCACAGTTTGGGGGAGGAGAAGCCATGGCCCTGAGGTTACCACTGGGATTCCCCGAGCTGTGAAGACTGCATATTCAGAGTATCATTCTTCAGAGGTGGGTGAAGGAGGTTGAGGAGGGGTTGAATAAACAGATCTCCCCTTGCTGGCCCCAAGGAAGAGAATGTTCTCTTCTTATAGATGAGACTCAGAGAAGAGACACTGTGGCTTGTCCAAGGTCACACAGATGGGATTTCCCGAGTGTGCCAGAAACCAAAATCTGGGCAATGTTTTTTTCTGCACACGAGCCAGCACTGCAAGCTCTCAGACCTGCCGGTTTGTGTGATGTTTCTCAGGCCCCGCCCACCTGGAAGGATGAAAACCTCTAGCAGGGTCAGCGCGTGCCCACCCGTTCCCTACGTCCTCACGGTGCCCTCTGGACTCTCTCACCACGTGGGTTCCAAGCACTGAGCTCCCCCAGCGCCAGAAAGCAGAGATTTGATGAAATATGGAATGCATATGCCACTGGGCCTCACCTGTCCACGGGTCTGGGATGGCAGAATAAGGCCCCGCTTACACGTATGACAGAGGCTCTAAACCACTGATCTCCCCGAACAAGAACGTTAGCCTTCCCTACCCTGCCCACCCCCTCCCCCACCCTCCCCAACCCCCCACCTGCCTTCCATCCATCTCTAGCCGTCTCAGGGAGATCTCAAAGGCAGCCTCCCACATACTCTATCAGCTGCAAGGCTTTCCTGCCATTACAATCATGACAGGGGACCATGAACAATGATGCTGTCCCGGTATCTGGAAGAGTCCATGCTGATGACTCTGGTCCAGGGCTGGGAGCTCCTCCACTGTTGGCAGAGTCTCACAAAGGCTGTCATGAAGACGGTTCAAGCCCCATCTCCAAGGTCTCAACTAACACTTGCCCTGAAGGCTGGCCTGGGCACAGGTGCCTCCGGTTTCCAGACGGCATGTAACGGTGATTGCATTTCTTTTCTTTCCCTTGTCCCTTGGTTTTTTTTTTTTAAGTTTTAAGTTTTAACTTAAGATTTTATTTTATTTTTTTAAAAGAAGTTCATTCATTTATTTTGAGAGCGTGGGGAGCCAGAGAAAGGGGAGATAGAGAGAATCCAAGCAGGCTCTGCATTGCTGGCATGGAAACTGCCTGACATGAGGTTCAAACCCACAGGACAGCGAGATCATGACCTGAGCCAAAGTCGGATGCTCAACTGACTGAGCCACCCTGGTGCCCCTGCAATAAGGTATTTTGAGAGTGAGAGAGAGAGAGAGACCACAGACCACATTCATGTAACTTTTATTAGAGTATATTGTTATAATTGTTCTATTTTATTATTACTTGTTACTCTCTTACTGTGCCTAATTTATAAACTAAACTTTATCATGAGTATGTATGTATAGGAAAATCAGTATATACAGGGTATGGTACTATGTGTGTTTTAGGCATTCACAAGGAGTCTTGGGACATATCCCTTCAGATAAGGGGGGGGGGGACTACTGTGCACCTGGATATGCAAATCTGTTTACTCAGAATAGTCTATACATATAGCACATTAAAGCCATGAACAAAGTAGAAATGTACAAGGATGATATTTTTCATAATATGGAAACATGTATGTACTTATCTGTTATGCTTTTTCTCTCATGTGTTATGTTTATGAAAACCATATATAAAAATACAAATGTAAGAAGAGGTAGGATACATGTAAAAAGAAGTTCTTACTTCTTTTCTGCCTCCACCCCAGTGGTTGTCTTTAAAAAAATATTTTTATTTTTTAATACAAAAAAATTATATTAAATTTTGTGAGCCACTGGGTGGCTCAGTTGGTTGGGCGTCCGACTTCGGCTCAGGTCACGATCTCACGGTTCATGAGTGAGTTCGAGCCCCCTGTCGGGCTCTCTGCTGTTGGCACAGAGCCTGCTTCGGATCCTCTCTGCACCTCCCCTGCTCATGCTTGTGCTCTCTCTCTCAAAAATAAAGATTAAAAATATTTATTTTTAAATATTTATTTTTCATTGAGGTATAACTTACATATAACATTGTGCATATTTCAATGTGCAACATAAGGATTTGATACATGTGTATATCGTGGAATGATTACTACATTAAGTCTAGTTACCGTCTATTATCACGGATAGCTCTTATGATGAGAACTTTTAAGAACTATTCTCTTAGCAACTTTCAAATGCAAAATACAGCGTTGTGAACTGTGGCCCCAGTCCTGGTCTTTCCTCCCGTCCCCACTCCCAGGGGCATGCACCTCGTTCTAGAAATGACTCTTTTCTTCAACATCTGCACACTCACTTAGACGTTCACATCACACACACAATATCACTCCCACTTCATTGCTGCCCTGGGTGGAATGTGTCTTTCCCTTGGTTTTGTATGTTCAGATCAGGAGACAGGCCGAGAGAGGCTGAGTGACTCATTTGGGACACGGTGAGGAGGTTTGGAGACTGAGGTCCATCCATGCCTGTCTTTGTCAGCCCAGGTTGCTATTATTACAAGATACCTTAAACTGGGCAGCTGAGACAACAGAAAAGGATTTCCCACAGTCCTGGAGGCTGGACATTTGAGATCAAGGCATCGGCATGGTTGGCTTCCTCCACAGCCTCTCTCCTTGGCCTGCGACGGCCACCTTCTTCTCCCTGTGTCCTCACAAAGTATTTTCCTCTGTGCGCACAAACCCCTGAGGTCTCTTCTTCTTGTAAGTGATGCCTGTCCAATAGGATGAGGGCCCCACCCTATGACCTCACTTAACCTTATTACCTCCTTAAAGGCTTTGTCTCCAAATACAATCACATTGGGTTTTTTTTTTTTTTTTTGATGTTTATTTATTTATTTTTGAGGGAGAGCAAGCATGTGCCAGAGGGGGAGGGACGGAGAGAGGGGGACAGAGCATCTGAAGCAGGCTCTGCACTGACAGCAGCAAACCCTACGTGGGGCTTGAACTCATGAACCATGAGATCATGACCTGGGCTGAAGTCGGATGCTTAACTGACTGAGCCACCCAGGGGCCCCTGCAATCACCTTCTAAGGTTCTGGGGTTAGCTCTTCAACATATGAATTCTGGGGGGAACATAATTCAGTCCCTGATCACTCTCAAGACTGAGCTCTCTGGTTAGTAGACTGCCCTGCGGGGCTGGCCTGAGTTTGTGACATGGGAGCACTCATCCAGAGGGCACCCTTGGTGTGACCCTCCCAGGGGACGCTCCAGCAGAATCTCTGTGCTCCTAGCTGGCGTTCATTCATTCATCCCCACTCCCAGGATGCTGTTTCACCAACCCCTCTGCCTGGATTATCCCACACTCTGCTCTCAACAGCCCCCTTGCCACCCACCTCCCCCTCTCTACCTGCCCAAATCCCACCTGTCCTTTCTGCACACTCAAATGTCACCTCCTCCATGCAGCACCCCCCATGGAGAAGCAGGCTGAATCTGGCACTAGGTGACCAGCTGAGGGCCTTTCACTGAGAAGGGGGTAGTGTTAAAAGCCAGCTCGCTCTTTGTTTGCCAGGCCCTGGGCTCAGGGAGCTGGGTTTGTCAAGGCAGAACCTTTCTTCCGATTTGCAGCAGGGCGCCTCCTGGCTAGGAGGAAAATTACTTGTCTTTTTCCTTCACTTCTACAGAATTTCATGGAGCATCCCACATGCAAGCCTATAACATAGGTATTTTTGCATTTGAATCACCTTCTCTAGAGGTGACTTCTGAGTGTGCTGAGTTCCTATCTTATCTTCTTTCAGTCTTTTCCTGGTGTTCAGTACTTTGTCCTTCCTTCCTTCCTTCCTTCCTTCCTTCCTTCCTTCCTTCCTTCACTCGTTTCTTCGTTCATTCCTTCATTAGTTCGTTCATTCATTCATTCATTCATTCCATAAATATCCCTGAGACTTGGTTGTGTAAATTCAGTTGCAGTTTGTTGAATGCATGTGTGAGCGAGATGTCCTCTCTGCCTGGGTATCCTGTCCTGTTCTTCCCGTGTCCTGTCCCCTCACTCCTTCCTGCTCTTTCAGCCAGTTTCCAGAATTAGACCTCCCCAGCCTCAGGCGTGGGTGGCCAGGTGGCCTCCAACAGGAGCACAGGGGATCACACCTGGGGCTTCTGGCCCCTTTATGACCTGAAAGTGCACTCTTTCTTTTTTTTTTTTTTTAATAAGATTTAAAAAAAAAAAGTTTATTTGTTTATTCTGAGAGAAAGAGAGGAAGAGAGAGAGCGTGTGTGCATGGGGAAGGGGCAGAGACAGAAGGAAAGAGAGAATCCCAAGCAGGCTCCGCACTGCCAGCACAGAGCCCAACGTGGGGCTTGATCCCATGAATCGTGAGATCATGACCTGAGCCGAAATCAGGAGTTAGTCACTCAGCTGAGCCACCTGGGCGCCCCCAAGTGTACTCTTTGCCAAAGCCCACCGACCCTCATTCTCCAGGGATATTATCTGTCCCACTCCACACTCCTCTCCTTCCCCATAGGATGATCGGTTTGACCAGGCTGTGCAGATGAAGCCTATACACCCCGATGCTCCCTCAAATGGCAGGCAACAACTTATGGGGGTAGGAGCCAAGCTCCGAAGGAAGGAAGTGGGCAGAGAGCTGGGCTCTGGTCCTGCAGCAGAATCTCAGCTTTTCCACCAGAGGGCGGTGCTAGGAATGACCCCAGCTGTAGTTCCTGGGAGAGAAAGAGCATCGAACTCGGATTTAAGAAAGATGTGCTAAAGCCAAAAAATCCCCACTGAATACAAAACCGAACAAGTAAGTACAATGACTTTGTTCAGGCTGTTTCAACAGAGACAACTCCCCAGATCCAAAGATTCTAGAAGCTCATGGGGCAAGGTAGTTTTTTGCCTTAGACTTTTCTAGGGAGAAGCAGATGAGTTATAGATGGGGCAATTTTGTAGTCAGATGGCTTTTGTGATTGGGTGGGGAGGGTCTCAGTCTAAGTGTTTATCTCTGTGTCTCGCTAGTTTCGGCGGAAAATATTCAGCCAGTCATTTATGGCACAGGAAACCGAAGGTTGGAGGGGCTGAGTCCTGCCTGGTCACAGACAATTAGGGGTTCATCTGCGAGTATGGGAGTCAGAAGGAAGAGGGGACTTCTCTGTCGATCAGGAAAGGTGGTTCTCAGCGGTAAGCTGTTTCCCAGAACACAGAAGGATGGGAGGATCTCAGAATACACAAGTTTGGGGGGAATTTCTTTACCGTTTCTGTTTTCTGGGGAAAAGGGGCTCGAGTGAAGTTCAGTGTTGTCCAATTCTCCCAACAACCTTGTCTGATGGGTGTTACTAGGCTATTTCTTAAAAATTCCAGTTTGCTGTTTTTTTAATTTTAATTAATTTTAATTTTTTTATTAATTCTTTTAATTTTTATTTTATTTTTGAGAGAGAGAGAGACCTAGCATGAGTGGGAGAGGGACAGAGAGAGAGGGAGACACAGAATCTGAAGCAGGCTCCAGCTTCCGAGCTGTCAGCACTGAGCCGAACATGGGGCTCAAACCCATGAACTGTGAGATCATGACCTGAGCCAAAGTCAGATGCTTACCCGACTGAGCCACCCAGGTGCTCCTATTTTTATTTATTTTTAGAAGTTTATTTATCTATTTTGAGAGAGAGAGTGAGCTGCGGAAGGGGCAGAGAGAGAGAGGGAGAGAGAGAGAATCCCAAGCAGGCTCTGCACTACCAGCACAGAGCCCAACGTGGGGCCTAATCCCATGAACCTTGAGATCAAGTCCTGAGCTGAAACAAAGAGTCGGATGCTCAACAGACTGAGGTACCCAGGTGCCCCAAGGCTATTTTTTTTTTAAGTAAACTCTACCCCTATCTTGGAGCTTAAACTCATGACCCTGAGATCAAGAGTCACATGCTCTACTGACTGAACCAACCAGGTGCCCCAACCAGGCTAATTTTATGCCAGGCCTGACAGGTCTCAGGACACTGATGCTCTGAAGGCCTCTTCTCTTTGCTGCTGAGGAGGGCAGCTGGCTGGGGGACAATCTCTATTGTGCTGGACACAAGGAGGGGAGTGCATTATTTGGAACCAGCCAGGAAAGAGGAAATTGCAGGAAGAAAAGAGGGCTTATGTTGAATTATCTGTACATTTGTTTGAATTCTCCATTGACTCCCACCCTGTGGTGTTAATCTTTTTTAGTGGATAATTTTACAGAGAAGTGGATTGAAATTTTGGTGCAAAGAATTTTTTCTTGCCAAAGGAGTGTAAAATCTCTGAGTCTTAAATCAGGCTTGAGGGTTTGGATTTGAGGTAGAACTCAAAGTTTAGAAAGAAGTTGTACAGACATTTGTCAATATGTATCTGACCTTGAAAATGTGGACATCCTTCCACCCAGGACTTTCATTTCTAGGAATTTATCTGAAGGAAGTAATCAGATAATGCTCAATGATGTTCACAGTAGGGGTGCCTGGGTGGCTCAGCTGGTTAAGCATCCAACTCTTGATTTCGACTCAGGTCATGATCTCACAGTTTGTAAGTTTAAGCTCCACATCAGGTTTTGAGCTGCTGGGATTCTCCCTGCCCCTCCCCTGCTCACACACATGCTCTCTCTCAAAATAAATAAATAACATTAAAAAAAAGATGCTCAATGTAAAAGGACTCTCCCTGCATTGTTTATACTGTGAAGGATCAGAAACAACTAGAAGTCCAGTAACAGTTGGTTACATGAACTATAGGAACATCATCATAATACAAAAATATGTAACCATTGAAGACAGAGCACAGAAGTGTTTATTGACATAGGGTAGGGAAAAGAATGTGTACTTCCGTTGAAAACTGGGCACTGTGCAGAGCACAGCCACTTGGGTTAGCAGCTTCTTCACCTTTTCTGGCCTTCAAGCTACTTTATAGCTCCATAAATTATAGAGAACTGATAGCAATGCAAATTATTCTTTATGGACATGCAAATAAATTCTGTCCAGTGGAAGTTCATTTGACATCCCTGTCCCAGGAGAGGAAACCACATCTGTGTTCATCTGCAAATCCATTTCAGTATTCCTGATCTATAAATGTCTCTTCTTTTTGGAATTCTTTGAACCTGTGGTAATGCCTTCATGATTCCCTCATTAATAACAAGTTAAATAAAATCTTCAACATGCTCTCATTTTATGTCTGTAGGAGGGTCATGATTTTGCCTTAAAAAATTATTCCTTAACTATTGAAAGATACTTATTTTATTTTATTTTATTTTATTTTATTTTATTTTATTTTATTTTATATGTATATAGAGAGAGCGTGCACACAAGAGGAGAGGGGTGGGGAGACAGAGGAAGAGAGAGCCTGTTGAGCAGGCTCCACACTCCACGTGGAGCCCCATGGGGACTTGATCCCACCACCCTAGGATCATGATATAAGTGGAAATCAAGGGTCAGACACTCAACCAACTGAGCCACCCAGACGCCTCTGCATTATTATTAAATGATAACAATGAGTTACAATAGTGCATTCAACATCATGTTTCAGAAAAAATGACCTGTGAATCAACAGGTGCACAGGAAGAAAAAGTTCAGTGGAATCTGTACCAAAATGGTAGGTGTGTTTACTTCCGTGTGGGTTCATGGATGAATCTAATTGTCTTTATGGTGTATTTTATTTCTTAGGCTGACATATGTGACTTGTGAATAAAAATATCTAAACAGCAAAGAAACACTAATCAAAATCTGGGAGATAACACCCTTTCTAACCAGATTCCCACAAGATTTATTCAGATCCCTCCTCCTCCCAATCTGGCAGGTGGAAAGTCAGAAAGTGACAGTTCGGCATGATCCTGCTTCCTTACCAGGGGGAGACGGGGTGGCTAACATTTAGGGAGCTCTGAGGAGCTTTTGTGGCTGGGCTCCCACCTGGGCACAGGCCTGGGAGGCTCGGGCTGGCCTGCTGGGTGGAGAGATGGGGGCATGTGGCGTCGAAGCACCTTAGTTAAGACATTTAGGCTGTGACTGTACAGAAAAGAAATTTGGAGGAAACCACTGGTTTGTACAGAGTAGCTTTGAATGATTATGATTTTAAAAGATTGAGCGATTGAGTATTCGTGCCTGAATTTCTCAGGTGGCTAAGGTACCAGACAGACAGTCTCAAGAAATACTTGGGTCAATGGGAGCAGTGGGTGGTTTGAGCTCAGGAAGGAAGGGTTCAAGGTTAACATACTCTTCTGATGTCACGTGAAGAAGCTGGTGGGCAGACCTGGGAGGGGTGGACAGGCTCCTTGAGGATGCTGGGTGAGGTCATAGGAAGCTGCTGGAGGTGCTGTCTCAGCCCCGGTGACACAGTTACCCTGAGCCTCTCAGCTCTCAGAGCAAGGAATGGGGGATGTTACTGCCTGGAAAAGCTGCGCTGCCCTGGGAAAAGCAGGGTGCCCCTAATTGGGCAGTGTCTGCCAGGAATGAAATGCACATCCTTTGCACTGCAACCCCTGTTCTATTTTCAGACTGATTCATGACTAAAACATGAACTAAGTGATGTGAAAGCATTCAGCGCTGTCTGACACTTGCTCAGTGCACATTACTCTCTTCCTTCCTCCATCTCCTCTTCATCAAAATCCCTGCGGGGCCAGTCCGCAGGTGCTGACTCTCAGACTCCTGTTTTTCTCAGGTACTTGCTGAGGCAGTGGATCCCAGGTCCCGCTGTGGGGGAAGGAACCTGGTTCCAAGTAACCACCTTGGAGCTCAGGACGCCACCAGCGCGCCCTCTAGCGGCAAAGTCTCAGCCTTCCTCAGGGGCTTAACTGCAAAGCTTCCTGCCCAGTGAGCCCAGTTGCGTTCAGGTCACCGCACAGATGACCCACGTCAGGTTAGGTGGCTTGTGTCCCCACTTTAGACCCAGTCACTGGGCAGGACTGCAAGGTGGCTTGCTATTGCAATCAGACAAGAAAGGAGGGCATGTGGATCTGCAGGGAGAGGAGAAGAAGTTTCAAATTTCTTAAAATGTGAGGGGCACCTCTTGCACCGTTCCTCAAAATTTTATTGTGGAAACTTTCAAAGACACCTAAAAGTTCAAAGAAATTTTCAGTGAACACACATATCTCCATCACCTAGCTTCTTCCATTAACATTTTACTCCATGTGTCTTATTGCATATCCAGCCATCTATCCATCCACCTCTCTACCCATAAACCATCTTATTTCTCTACATTTCTTTGCATAGTAGGTTGCAGACATCAGGACCCCTCTAAACACCTCAGCCCTCAGGAGCAAATGGGAGAGGTAGCTACTATTTTGCCACACGGTTTGTAGTCCTATTATCATCTGTGGTTGTTATAGTCCTACTCGGTAGGCACTTAAAATCCCATTTACGGGCGTGGATGCTGAGGATCAGGAAGGGCAAGTCATTTGACAGGCCTGGGACTCAATCTGTGTCACCCTTCATGGCAGGTCCCTCTTTTCCTTTCTTTTGATGCTTCATATTGTTCTTGGAATAAAATCAGAACTTGCACCCGGGCATCCAGGACCCTGGGCTTCCCTCTCCTTGCAGATACACTCCCAGACCGTCCTGTCTGGAGTCGGCCCCAGTGATGCTATATTATCGCCAAATTTTATTTCTTTCTTAGTACTTTTCACAGTAAGGAATTACCTCAGTTTACATTTGTTCACTCATTATCTGATTCTCTAGGAATGTATTCGTTAAGTGGGTCAGTATGGTGTGGTGCTCAGACCGCTTCTCATGGTTGCTGGTCTCCACCATATCAGCTCTTGAAGTCTCCATGACATGGTAAAAGGATGAAGTTCAGAACAGTGTTGCTGGCTAGATAATGCATCACTTTTGGTCACAATAATTGTTCTGGTCATCTGCATGGTGGCTACTGAAAGAAAATAATGGAGAAAACAACCCGGGAAGGGAATGTGACTTTTCTACTCTTTTGCTCCAGTGGAAATGAGACTTAAGAGGCTTCTGAGTGTAGGGTTGACTGGGTGGCTCAGTCGGTTGAGTGTCTGACTCTTGATCTCGGCTCAGATCGTGAGCTCGTGGTTCATGGGTTCAAGCCCTGCATCAGGCTCTGCTCTGACAGCATGGATCCTGCTTGGGATTCTCTTTCTCCCTCTCTCTCTGCTCCTCCCCTGCACATGCTGTCTCTCTCTCTCTCTCTCAAAATAAATAAGTAAACTTTAACAACAACAAAAAAGAGGCTCCTGAATGTATTGATCAGTTGTGTTGAGGTTCCCCCAGTCGCTCTTTGTAGTAGATGTTGGAATGTAGTAGATGTAGGAATATTCTATTTGCCATTGTTTCCAGACACTGTGACCTGGAAGCTCAGCTCTGAGGTGGGATGGACTAAGCTGGTCAGAATGATCCAACCCCTGCTGTTGTGATTGGCTCTGGGATGAGCAAGAGTGAGCAGTTTGTGCTTGGTCTTGTTGTGGCCTTGGCTTCTTTGAGGAGAGAGATGTGCCCTGTTTCAACACAGGCAAGGAAGAGGCACTTGTTGGGTGTTTCTGAGAAGGAAACTACCAGCTCTCTTGAGACCATCTGGAAGTTGCCCTTTCTCTTCCTGGGAACATTGGGGTGCACAGATGTCAGGAGTACAAGTGCTGCTGCCATTTTGTTTCTTGTGGGAGAAAGAGCCAGCCCACAGAAGGGCAAAGGCAAGCAGGTTCTCTGACTGGACCTCCTGGTCCCCACCCTCTTCTAGGACCTGCAATTCTGTGGACCAAGGAGTACTTTCTTGTATCAACCAAGTTGAAAAATTTCTGTTATTGGCAGCCAAAGGCATCCTTCACTGTTAGCTGACCACTTACTATGTACCCCTTACTTTGCTTAGAAGTTTAGACAAAGCATTTCCGGTTTTTATAATGTTGGGGCTGGGACTAGAGTGGCTTTGTGAGAATTGGTAGTAGTTGACCCCTGGGCAGGGGTAGCCTCATGGACCCCACTCACCGTTTGCTGGGATGTCTTCGGTGAGGGTGCAGCTTGAACCACACTCCAAGGTGGTGCTGGTAACCCTGCAATGTAGAAACCACTGTTCCCATTTTGCACTGGAAGAGACACAGGCTCAGAGAGAACAGGCGATGACGTGCCTGATGTCATGTGGTTTGGCCATGACAGAACTGGGAATCAAACCTGTGTCTTTCAAAAGATCATACTAGGTTTCAAAAATAATGTGTAGTTCTGACTATAACTGATAGATTAGAATTAACATGAAATAAAATAAAAATAAACACTTAGAAATAAAGGTATGGTACTTGGTTCTTTCTTCAGGCAAAGCTTACCAAAATATTTTCAGTATTTTAAAAACGGACTTATCGAGATACAATTTATATCCCTTACAGTTCACTCATTTAAATTGTATAATTCAGTGTCTTTCAGTATTTTCACAGGATTGGGCAGCCATCACCTCAGTCAATTTTAGAATATTTTCATCACCCCAAAAAGAAACCCTGTACCCTTGAGCCCCAATGTCCCCTCCCCTTGGCCCCTGGCAACCCCCAATCTGCTTTCTGTTTCTACAAGGTTACCTGCTCTGGGTGTTTCACATACATTGAGTTATATAACATGTGGTCCTTTGAGATCGATTTCTTTCACTCAGCATAACGTTTTCAAGGTTCATCTATGTTGTAGCGTGTGGCAGTAATTCATTCTTTTTTATTGCTAAATAAGATTATATTATATGGATAGATCACCTTTTATGTATTCAGTCATTGGCCGATGGGCATTTGACTTGTTTCCACTCTGGGGCCATTATGGATAATGCTGCTGTGAACATTCACACACAGGTTTTGTGTGGGGGCGTGTGTTCCCATTTCTCTTGGGTACATGCCTAGGAGCAGAATTGCTGGATCCTATGACAACTCTAAGTTTAACTATTTGAGGGACTTCTATGCTGTGTTCCAGAAGAGCCACACCGTTGCATATTCCCATCCCATCAGCAGTGTCGAGGGGTCACTGTTTATCTCTGCATCCTCACCAACACTTGTTACTGTGTGGCTTTTTGATTATAGTCCTCCTAGTGAATGGGATGTGGTGTCTCATTGTGGTTTTGATTTGCATTTCCCTGAAGGCTAATGACATTGAGCAACTTTTCATGTGCTTCCTGGCCATTGGCATGGTCTCTCCTCTTAGAAAACCAGATTTTTTCCCCATACAGTTTAAGTAGATCTCGATTCAAATAGGCTAAATTGGAGTAGGATGCTCCTAAACCTTGCTAACCCTGTGGGGGAATTCCCTAATGCTGTGGGGGAATGCTTGCTCGCCATGTGATCTTGAGTAAATTACTTACCTTCTCTGAGCCTCAGTTTTTGGATCATTTTATAGGCTATTCCTCTTGGTCTCAATCTGTGAGTGTTAGATAATAATGAAACTGCTCAACGTGATTGATGCCATGGAAACTAATCATAAAGTGTATCAGAAATGCATGAGGCCAGCTCCTTCGAGTAACTGGAAAGAACAATTTTGTTCCAACACTCGAGCATCATATTCTGTTTTCTTTTTGCTCCAAGTTTCTCTTTCTCCATTCTCTGCCCTTCCCACCCCCTCCAGATGCAGACTCATCAGTTATTGTGATAACACGGGAAAGTGATAGCAGTGCAAAGTGAGGTTCAAAGATAATCTCCCACACGAGGGTCAGACTGTCTAGTACATGGAGGGCTTAAAAAGGTGGGAGACAAAGGGAGAGTCTAGGTGTCTAGTAATTTTTGCAGAGAGCTTTGGAATTTCCCCGTGGTGGGTGCAAGATCACCTCAGAATGTCAGCTCAGCTGTTCAGTCTTGATCTTTTAAAGACGCATCCCCTGTAAAGTGACTCCATAGATGACTTGTGTTTGAATCTTCATCATCCAAGGGCATTGGCGTCTGGGGGGTACATCTCTTTCATGATCTTTCCGAGTCTTATTCAAAGTCATCTGCAGTAACTATAATATGATCTATGGAGTATTTCCAAATATGAACCAATTGATATTTTGGTTGTCAAAGAATGATCTGGGATACATTAATTATTCCTTTTCTACACAGACCCTTTAGTATTGTCCAGACCTTACGATTATTGACATGCTAACCCAGCCTTTAAGAATAGCTCCTTTTTGTTGAGCTCAGGGCCAGGTGCTTTAACTCAGATAGATAAGTGGCATTATCCTTGTTTTACAGATGAGAAAATGGAGACTCAGTGAATTTAAGTGATTTGCCAAAGTTCACCTACTAAGTCATCAAGTTATCCAGACTTCTTGCTCTCTCCATCATACAGTGCTATTTCAAAGTGGTAAAGTAGGAGTTTGTAAGTCTGTTGATTATACAAGTCAGTTGATTTGGCCTTTGATGAATTATGGGCCAATAACTCTCACCTGGGCCATTCAAGCTGTGAAATGTTCCAAGATAAGAGTTTGTAGGCCCCTGACTTTGCACTATTTGTGCATTTGATTTGATGTGCCCAGTACTTTTAGTCTTTTTGTTACGGGTACAGTGAATCCTATTCAGTCCCTGAACTCATGCTGCCTTGACATCTATTTTGATGGTCATTTGTGTTATGATTTCCTAAGTGAAACAGTGCAAAGGGCTGAAGATGGGTGCCATCTGACTCAGCTGCTCAAAGCCGATGAAGAGACCCATCAAAGGTACAGAGCGGTGTCTCTAAAAATTCATGGTTTCCGGTCTAAAGGTGGTTCTTCCATTCCTTTTATTACCAGCTTCAAATTTTCACTGCCTTGATTCCATTTTGCATGATCTTCTGTCTTTCTTCATAAAGATAGGGCAAGCCAACAGTGTGACTGCTCCTTGCTTCCTGTCCATTTCATTCTTACCTAAAACATGTCGGTATCTTCAAACATTCTTGCCTTGTTTTCTGTGGTCAAAATGGAAGAGGTAGCCCTCACCTGGATGTATCAGTCAGGGTTCAGATGGAAAATGAAAATAATTCACATGACTTAAATGAGGTGATTTCTAACAGAGGGTCTAATTGTAGAGGGTGTTTGTGGCATGGGTTTATTTTTTAATTTATTTTATTTTATTTTTTTTCTGCAGGTCGTACACACTTATATATCTTTTTTTTTTTCAATATATGAAATTTATTGTCAAATTGGTTTCCACACAACACCCAGTGCTCATCCCAAAAGGTGCCCTCCTCAATACCCATCACCCACCCTCCCCTCCCTCCCACCCCCCATCAACCCTCAGTTTGTTCTCAGTTTTTAGGAGTCTCTTATGCTTTGGCTCTCTTCCACTCTAACCTCTATTTTTTTTTCCTTCCCCTCCCTAAAGGGTTTCTGTTAAGATTCTCAGGATCCACATACGAGTGAAACCATATGGTATCTGTCTTTCTCCGTATGGCTTATTTCACTTAGCATCACACTCTCCAGTTCCATCCACGTTGCTACAAAGGGCCATATTTCATTCTTTCTCATTGCCACGTAGTACTCCATTGTGTATATAAACCACAATTTTTTTATCCATTCATCAGTTGATGGACATTTAGGCTCTTTCCATAATTTGGCTATTGTTGAGAGTGCTGCTATAAACATTGGGGTACAAGTGCCCCTATGCATCAGTACTCCTGGATCCCTTGGGTAAATTCCTAGCAGTGCTATTGCTGGGTCATGGGGTAGGTCTATTTTTAATTTTCTGAGGAACCTCCACACTGTTTTCCAGAGTGGCTGCACCAATTTGCATTCCCATCAACAGTGCAAGAGGGTTCCCGTTTCTCCACATCCTCTCCAGCATCTATAGTCTCCTGATTTGTTCATTTTGTCCACTCTGACTGGCGTGAGGTGATATCTGAGTGTGGTTTTGATTTGTATTTCCCTGATGAGGAGCGACATTGAGCATCTTTTCATGTGCCTGTTGGCCATCCGGATGTCTTCTTTAGAGAAGTGTCTATTCATGTTTTCTGCCCATTTCTTCACTGGGTTATTTGTTTTTCGGGTGTGGAGTTTGGTGAGCTCTTTATAGATTTTGGATACTAGCCCTTTGTCTGATATGTCCTTTGCAAATATCTTTTCCCATTCCGTTGGTTGCCTTTTAGTTTTGTTGGTTGTTTCCTTTGCTGTGCAGAAGCTTTTTATCTTCATAAGGTCCCAGTAGTTCATTTTTGCTTTTAATTCCCTTGCCTTTGGGGATGTGTCAAGTAAGAAATTGCTTTGACTGAGGTCAGAGAGGTCTTTTCCTGCTTTCTCCTCTAGGGTTTTGATGGTTTCCTGTCTCACATTCAGGTCCTTTATCCATTTTGAATTTATTTTTGTGAATGGTGTGAGAAAGTGGTCTAGTTTCAATCTTCTGCATGTTGCTGTCCAGTTCTCCCAGCACCATTTGTTAAAGAGACTTTTTTCCATTGGATGTTCTTTCCTGCTTTGTCAAGGATTAGTTGGCCATACTTTTGTGGGTCTAGTTCTGGGGTTTCTATTCTATTCCATTAGTCTATGTGTCTGTTTTTGTGCCAATACCATGCTGTCTTGATAATTACAGCTTTGTAGTAGAGGCTAAAGTCTGGGATTGTGATGCCTCCTGCTTTGGTCTTCTTCTTCAAAATTACTTTGGCTATTCGGGGCCTTTTGTGGTTCCATACGAATTTTAGGATTGCTTGTTCTAGCTTTGAGAAGAATGCTGGTGCAATTTTGATTGGGATTGCATTGAATGTGTAGATAGCTTTGGGTAGTATTGACATTTTGACAATATTTATTCTTCCAATCCATGAGCACGGAATGTTTTTCCATTTCTTTATATCTTCTTCAATTTCCTTCATAAGCTTTCTATAGTTTCAGCATACAGATCTTTTACATCTTTGGTTAGATTTATCCCTAGGTATTTTATGCTTCTTGGTGCAATTGTGAATGGGATCAGTTTCTTTATTTGTCTTTCTGTTGCTTCATTATTAGTGTGTAGGAATGCAACTGATTTCTGTACATTGATTTTGTATCCTGCAACTTTACTAAATTCATGTATCCGTTCTAGCAGACTTTTGGTGGAGTCTATCGGATTTTTCATGTATAATATCATGTCATCTGAAAAGTGAAAGCTTAACTTCATCTTTGCCAATTTTGATGCCTTTGATTTCCTTTTGTTGTCTGATTGCTGATGCTAGAACTTCCAACACTATGTTAAACAGCAGCGGTGAGAGTGGGCATCCCTGTCGTGTTCCTGATCTCAGGAAGAAAGCTCTCAGTTTTTCCCCATTGAGGATGATGTTAGCTGTGGGCTTTTCATAAATGGCTTTTGTGATGTTTAAGTATGTTCCTTCTATCCCGACTTTCTCGAGGGTTTTTATTAAGAAAGGATGCTGAATTTTGTCAAATGCCTTTTCTGCATCGATTGACAGGATCATATGTTTCTTATCTTTTCTTTTATTAATGTGATGCATCATGTTGATTGATTTGCGAATGTTGAACCAGTCCTGCATCCCAGGAATGAATCCCACTTGATCATGGTGAATAATTCTTTTTATAAGCTGTTGAATTCGATTTTCTAGTATCTTATTGAGAATTTTTGCATCCATATTCATCAGGGATATTGGCCTGTAGTTCTCTTTTTTTACTGGGTCTCTGTCTGGTTTAGGAATCAAAGTAATACTGGCTTCATAGAATGAGACTGGAAGTTTTCCTTCCCTTTCTATTTTTTGGAATAGCTGGAGAAGGATAGGTATTATCTCTGTTTTAAACGTCTGGTAGAACTCCCCTGGGAAGCCATCTGGTACTGGACTCTTATTTGTTGGGAGATTTTTGATAACTGATTCAATTTCTTCGCTGGTTATGGGTCTGTTCAAGCTTTCTATTTCCTCCTGATTGAGTTTTGGAAGAGTGTGGGTGTTTAGGAATTTGTCCATTTCTTTCAGGTTGTCCAGTTTGTTGGCACATAATTTTTCATAGTATTCCCTGATAATTGTTTGTATCTCTGAGGGATTGGTTGTAATAATTCCATTTTCATTCATGATTTTATCTATTTGGGTCATCTCCCTTTTCTTTTTGAGAAGCCTGGCTAGAGGTTTATCAATTTTGTTTATTTTTTCAAAAAACCAACTCTTGGTTTTGTTGATCTGCTCTACAGTTTTTTTAGATTCTATATTGTTTATTTCTGCTCTGATCTTTATTATTTCTCTTCTTGTGCTGGGTTTAGGCTGTCTTTGCTGTTCTGCTTCTATTTCCTTTAGGTGTGCTGTTAGATGTTGTATTTGGGATTTTTCTTGTTTCTTGAGATAGGCCTGGATTGCAATGTATTTTCCTCTCAGGACTGTCTTCGCTGCATCCCAAAGCATTTGGATTGTTGTATTTTCATTTTCGTTTGTTTCCATATATTTTTTAATTTCTTCTCTAATTGCCTGGTTGACCCACTCATTCTTTAGTAGGGTGTTCTTTAACCTCCATGCTTTTGGAGGTTTTCCAGACTTTTTCCTGTGGTTGATTTCAAGCTTCATAGCATTGTGGTCTGAAAGTATGCATGGTATAATTTCAATTCTTGTATACTTTTGAAGGGCTGTTTTGTGACCCAGTATGTGATCTATCTTGGAGAATGTTCCATGTGCACTCGAGAAGAAAGTATATTCTGTTGCTTTGGGATGCAGAGTTCTAAATATATCTGTCAAGTCCATCTGATCCAATGTATCATTCAGGGCTCTTGTTTCTTTATTGACCGTGTGTCTAGGTGATCTATCCATTTCTGTAAGTGGAGTGTTAAAGTCCCCTGCAATTACCACATTCTTATCAGTAAGGTTGCTTGTGTTTGTGAGTAATTGTTTTATATATTTGGGGGCTCCTATATTCAGCGGATAGACGTTTATAAGTGTTAGCTCTTCCTGATGGATAGACCCTGTCATTATTATATAATGCCCTTCTTCATCTCTTGTTACAGCCTTTAATTTAAAGTCTAGTTTGTCTGATATAAGTATGGCTACTCCAGCTTTCTTTTGACTTCCAGTAGCATGATAAATAGTTCTCCATCCCCTCACTTTCAATCTGAAGGTGTCCTCAGGTCTAAAATGAGTCTCTTGTAGACAGCAAATAGATGGGTCTTGTTTTTTTATCCATTCTGATACCCTATGTCTTTTGGTTGGTGCATTTAGTCCATTTACATTCAGTGTTATTATAGAAAGATATGGGTTTAGAGTCATTGTGATGTCTGTAAATTTCATGCTTGTAGCGATGTCTCTGGTACTTTGTCTCACAAGATCCCCCTTAGGATCTCTTGTAGGGCTGGTTTAGTGGTGACGAATTCCTTCAGTTTTTGTTTGTTTGGGAAGACCTTTTTATCTCCTTCTATTCTAAATGACAGACTTGCTGGATAAAGGATTCTCGGCTGCATATTTTTTCTGTTCATCACATTGAAGATCTCCTGCCATTCATTTCTGGCCTGCCAAGTTTCAGTAGAGAGATCAGTCACGAGTCTTATAGGTCTCCCTTTTTATGTTAGAGCGTGTTTATCCCTAGCTGCTTTCAGAATTTTCTCTTTATCTTTGTATTTTGTCAGTTTCACTATGATATGTCATGCAGAAGATCGATTCAAGTTACGTCTGAAGGGAGTTCTCTGTGCCTCTTGGATTTCAATGCCTTTTTTCCTTCCCCAGATCAGGGAAGTTCTCAGCTATGATTTCTTCAAGTATACCTTCAGCACCTTTCCCTCTCTCTTCCTCCTCTGGAATACCAATTATGTGTATATTATTTCTTTTTAGTGTATCACTTAGTTCTCTAATTTTCTCCTCATACTCCTGGATTTTTTTATCTCTCTTTTTCTCAACTTCCTTTTTCCATAATTTTATCTTCTAGTTCACCTATTCTCTCCTCTGCCTCTTCAATCCAAGCTGTGGTCGTTTCCATTTTATTTTGCAGCTCGTTTATAGCATTTTTTTAGCTCCTCCTCACTGTTCCTTAGTCCCTTGATCTCTGTAGCAATAGATTCTCTGCTGTCCTCTATACTGTTTTCAAGCCCAGCGATTAATTTTATGACTATTATTCTAAATTCACTTTCTGTTATATTGTTTAAATCCTTTTTGTTCAGCTCATTAGCTGTTGTTATCCCGGAGATTCTTTTGAGGGGAATTCTTCTGTTTCGTCATTTTGGAAAGAACTACAGGGCACTTCCCCCGTGCTGTCTTGAATAACTCACGTTGGTGGGCAGGGCCGCAGTCATACCTGATGTCTGCCCCAGCCCACCGCTGGGGCCACAGTCAGACTGGTGTGTGCCTTCTCTTTCCCTCTCCTAGGGGCGGGATTCACTGTGGGGTGGCATGGCCCATCTGGGCTACTTGCACACTGCCAGGCTTGTGGTGCTGGGGATCTGGCATATTAGCTGGGGTGGATCGGCAAGGTGCACGGGGGCAGGAGGGGTAGGCTCAGCTCGCTTTTCCTTCAGAGATCTGCTTTGGGAGGGGCCCTGTGGCACCGGGAGGGAGTCAGACCCGCTGCTGTTGGGATGGATCCGCAGAAGCACAGTGTTGGGTGTTTGCGAGGTACAAGCCAGTCCCCTGGCAGGAACCGGTTCCCTTTGGGATTTTGGCTGGGGGATGGGCGAGGGAGATGGCGCTGGTGAGCACCTTTGTTCCCTGCCAACCTGAGCTCTGTCATCCGGGGCTCAACAACTCTCCCTCCCGTTGTCCTCCAGCCCTCCTGCTCTCCGAGCAGAGCTGTTAACTTATAACCTTCCAGATGTTAAGTCCCGCTCGCTGTCAGAACACACTCCGTCCGGCCTCTCTGCTTTTGCAAGCCAGACTCGGGGTCTCTGCTTGGCCGGTGGGCCGCCCCTCCGCCCCAGCTCCCTCCCGCCAGTCCGTGGAGCGCGCACCGCCTCGTCGCCCTTCCTACCCTCTTCTGTGGACCTCTCGTCTACACTTGGCTCCGGAGAATCCGTTCTGCTAGTCTTCTGGTGGTTTTCTGGGTTATTTAGGCAGGTGTGGGTGGAATCTAAGTGATCCGCAGGACGAGGTGAGCACAGCGTCTTCCTACGCCGCCATCTTCCCCCTGGCATGGGTTTAAAAGCACAAGAGATGTTGAAACTCCCAGAGCTAGCAATAAGGAAAGATATCACCACTGTAGGATTGATGACACCAGGGTTAGAAATGTTGTCACTGGAGCCTCTGAGATCTGGACCTGTGGGAGGGGATGTTGGTCATGGAGGGGCAGAGATGCTGCCAGATATGTGGGGCAAAGGGAAGTCCTGGCTGCCTTTGGTGGACCCCAACTGGAAGGCAGCTGTGTTAGGGTTCTTCAAAGAAACAGAACCTCTCTTGTTCTGCCTCTTTGTCTCTCTCTTTCTCTATCTCTTTCTCTGTCTGTCTCTACACACACACACACACGCACTCACATTTATTACAAGGAGTTGGTTCACACAACTATGGAGGCTGAGAAGTTCCAAGATTTATAGTTGTTAAGCTGGAGAAAGTTGGAAAGTTGGAAAGCTTATGGTGTAAGTTCCAGTCTGAGTGCAGGAGAAGTCTGATGTTCCAGCTCAAACAGCCAGGCTGGAAAAGTTCCCTCTTACTCAGTCTTTTTGCTGTATTCAGTCCTTCAACTTATTGGATGAGACCCACCACATTGGGTAGGGCCAAGTGCTTTACTCAGTCTGTCAATTCAAATGTTAATTTAATCTCTCAAACACCCTTGCAGACACAACCAGAATAATGCTTGTCCATCTATCTGGGCACCTCCTGGCCCAACCAGGTTGACACATTAAAATTAACCATTGCAGTGGCCATCTTGGGAGCCCATATGCTGCAGTCTGCAGGGATCAGTCTCCAAGAGCCCCAAGGGCAGGGAGGGACAGAGGACAGGGAGTGGATTGGATTAGAGAACCAATGGAGAATAACCAGCATAATTGTTTTATTAAATGGATTGAGCTCTGTAGGAAGCAATTAGGAGACTGGTTTATTTTTTCCTCCTCACTACCTTCAATTATACTCCAACTGATCTTGGGCACAGCCTGTTCTTTTTAGCCACTCTGGGGCCTAATTAGCTTCCTTTTCAGGTGTTACAAAGTCCAATCTGATGTGAAACAAGACATCAACTTCTCAGGCAGTTCAAACATTTTTCCCTCCCCTCCTCACCCAAGCCTGTGTCACCCACAAGGGGAACATGGGCACCTGCCTGTTGCTTCCATCCTCTTGTTCTGTGTCACACTCTCTGCTTCACTGCTAGCTTTTCCAGGGTGCATGCTGGAGGAGGGATGAGTGGGAACCTGGTCAAAGGTCTCTTGACTTAGTTGGAGCTTTTGTTCCTACCCTTCAATGGCCTGTGAAATGCCATCTGTGGGCCACATGGTTTCTATAGGGCACATCATTAGGTTCCTCAGAGGCATCCCATGGGCACCCTGGACTGTACCATTTTCTGATATAGGTGATTCATTCTCTGAGATTCTTTTTTTTTTCATGTTTATTTATTTTTGAGAGAGAGAGAGAGAGAAGGCATGATCAGGGGAAGAGCAGAGAGAGAGGGAGACACAGAATCTGAAGCAGGCTCCAGGCTCTGAGCTGTTAGCACAGAGCCCAACGCAGGGCTCAAACTCACAAACCACGAGATCATGACCTGAGCCAAAGTCGGACGCTTAACCGACTGAGCCACCCAGGCGCCCTTCTCTGAGCCTCTTCTGACTCTCTCCTCACTACACCCCTGTAAACCTCCTCTGTTGGTGTCCCCACTGTGCAGCGTGCTGTTAATCTGTATACAGTCCCTTTAGTGCTGCTTTGACTCAGCTTCTCTCTCCAGCCTACACCTGGTCTGGGAGATCCCTGTACCCCTCTCTCCCATATGGACCCTTCTGGAGGGGGAATGGACCCATCTGTTGTCCTTTATCTCAGGTGGGCTTCCTTTGGTGCATTGCTATAACCAGGAGACCAAGAGGCTTTAGTTTCTGTACCCCCAAACACCAGGAAGCTCACACCAAACTTTCCCTTCTATTTCTTTCAATTTCTTGAAAAATATTCCTGCCCCATGGGAATCCCCTTTGAATCTATGGCCTCTCTCACATAGGTTGTTGAGGGGGATATCTGCCAATAGGCATGTGCTCTCTTTACAATGTTGTGTCAGGGCTGGGACTAGGGTGAGGTGAATGAGGCATGGGTGTGGATGCAAGATTTAATAAAGTGCCAAAAAAAACCCCACCTCAGTGATCAAGATAAGTAATGTCATTCTGCAATATTAAAAAAAAAATCAAGATCAATGCAAGCAATATTGAAAAAAATATCAAGAATTTAAAGACAGGATCAGAATGGCTGATTTTCCCACTTGCCCAGGCTCAGTTGTGGTTCAGCAAGGCATTGTACCTGACCCTGTCTTTGTTTAAAATTTCAAGATTTTTCTCCAACCCTCTTTGAGCTTAAAATTGAATTTTTAAAGATTGCATTATCTTGATTCCTTAGTGTTTTGGCACCTCCTTCCCCTTTAATTTTGCTTCTCAGTCAGTGCCTCACATCTGTACCCTGTGTAGGGTCACCTATCACACTGCCCTGGGCTCTGAGGTTGACTCAAATTCCTGAGAAAATGGTTCAATTTCCATTCCATTGCCTAGTTCATGAAACCATCCCTGCTTTAGAGTTGTCTTGCAATTCATCTTTCCAGACCTCTCTTTTAGCTCCCTAGAACATTCTAGAACATTCTTTCTATTGCACGAACATGCTCTGGACTTCCCTGCCTCTGTGCCTTTGCTCATGCCTTGCCTATTGCCTGGAATGCTTCCTAAACTCCGAGCTTTGAACTTCTCCTCAGCCTCTGGGAATGGTTTCATCATCTCCTCTATGAGGTCTTCTGTGGCTTCTTTGAAAAGACTGACCCTCACCTTGTTTCTCCTCCCCGAGTGAGGCACGAATACCTCTATTACAGCAATGCTGACACCGGGAAGAGTGTGTTGGCTGCTGTAACAAATTACCACAAACTTAGTGCCTTAAAACGGCTCACATTTACACACTCTTACAGTTTGGAGCTTGGAAGTCTAAAACCAATGTGCCCACGAGGATACATTCCTTCTGGAGGATTCAAGGGGAAATCTGTTTCTTTGCCTTTTCCAGTTTCTAAAAGCCACCTGCCTTCCTTGGCTCATGGTTCCTTCCTTGTATCGCTCTAACCTCCTCCTTCTTGTGGTCATATCTCCTACTATTGACTCTGACCTTCCAGCCTCCTCTTATAAGGGCCTTGGTAATGACACTGGGTTCACCACGGTAACCCAAGATGGTCTTCCATCCAGGATGCTTAACTTAATCACATCTGTTGAGTTCCATGCAGCATGTAGGATAACACAGTCACAGGTTCAGGGCTTAGCATGCAGACATCTTTGGGGGCCATAGTTCTGTCTACTGTAACTATCTATCATACTGTGATGGCCAAGCCAGAATCGTATTCTTTGTTTTATCCTCGCTACTCAGCACACTGCTGAGTGTGAATCCCACCTTCCAGCGGTCTTGCTGAATGGAAGGGGATTTTCCCAACTTGAGCCTTCTCTCTCTCAACAGCTTTGCTGTTAGTTCCAGGTGGTAGCCCTTGGAACCTTCTACAGGTCAGAGCCCAGTCTCTCTGAACTGGAGTAGGTGCCATTATGGATTCCTTCCCAGGCAGGTTGTGGGGGAGGGAGGTGTTGCAGACTGACCTACCTCCTCCATGGTATCTCGATTTCCTTTCCTTTCCTAGGCCTAACCCCTTGTTTTAAAACCCACTGCATGTTTCTGATGTATTGAAAATAGATTTGGTTTTATGCTGTGCGTGTCTTCAAAAACTGAGAAAAAGCCCCACACCAAACATCTCTGGAGCAGTAATCTGGTTTCAGGTTCCCACTGTTTGCAGGAAACAGACTCGGAGGAATTCAGGCCGATTTATCCAGCCCCAGAGAATAGACATATTCCAGAACTATCCTTACCCTGCTGGGCACCCTCTCCTGACTTTCCGACCACCTCAGCTCTGTTTACAACACAGGGGTCGACTTGTCCTGCCGGTCTGCAGGTGGGCTGGGAAGACAAGAGCAGAGGTCTCGCTTGCCGCTAGGGCACAGGGTGGGCCTGTCCCTTAGTTCAGGGAGGGCCCTTCTGGGTCTTATATCCTGGGTTTTGGGTCCAGTCCTCTTTGGCAGGTGCCAAAGGAATGCAGGAACGGAAGCCACATTTAGCAATTGAGGGGTGATTAACGTTCATGGCAATGTTTGCATGAAATGCCAAATTAATGCGTTCTAAAAGATTCATGTAGTGGCTAAATATTTTGACAAAGATGCGAGAGTAACTGTGTAGACCACTCCATCTGGCTCCCCTTGTTTATTGCCTGAATATTTACACTCCTGCTTTGGAAGTTTCATTGATTCGAGAATTAATGTACAGAAAAAATATTCTGTCTTTTGACCAGAATGAGACAAGCTCTTGTTCTGTGAATTTAGGGTGAGGAGAGAAAACAAACACGTATAACCCCTGAAGGCTTCCGTCCCCTCTCCCTTCCTTTTCACTTTCAAGATGAATGCCATCCCTTCACCTCCCCCCAAAATCCTTAAAAAAATTTATTTTTACTTAGGCTTCACACCCGGTGTGGAGCCCATCATGGGGATTGAACTCACAGCCCTGAGATCAAGACCTCGGCTGAGATCAAGAGTCGGGCACTTAACCACGTCAGTCACCTAGACACCCCCCTCAAGATCCTTTAACAATGTGCTGCTTACAGAGAGAGAGGGAGGCAAACCATAAGAGACTCTTAAATACAGAGAACAAACGAGGGTTGATGGCGGAGTGGGGGAGAGGGGGAAATGGGTGATGGGCATTAAAGAGGGCACTTGTTGGGATGAGCACTGGGTGTTGTATGGAAGCGATGAATCACGGAAATCTACCCCCCAAACCAAGAGCATACTGTATACACTGTATGTTAGCCAACTTGACAATAAATTATATTTAAAAAATGTGCTCCTAGGGGTGCCTGGGTGGCTCAGTCCATTAAGTGTTCGACTCTTGGTTTCTGCTCAGGTTTTGACCTCACACACGGTTCATGGGTTCAGGCCCCGAATAGGGCTCCGCGTTGACAGCATGGAACCTGCTTGGGATTTCTCTCTCTTCCTCTCTCTCTGCCCCTCCCCTGCTCACTCTCTCTGTCTCTCTCAAAATAAATAAATAAGGGGAAAAAAAGAATGTGCTGCTATTGTTGTTAGTTGCACATGTGGTTGCCGTTGTAGGAGAGTGAATGGCTGCCATTGAAAAATCATGAATAGATGTTTGCAGCTAGTGCCAAACAGAGAAGATATTGCTGGTACTTAACGAATTTCAGATCTATAGCGATCTGAGAGGAAACACACAGAACTGTTTTTGGAAAGTCAATGGAATATATGTAAGTGGCGGTGGGGGTGAAGTATCAGGGAGACCTGCAAAGGGACAGTTAAAATTTTTTTTAAATTTTATGCACATTTTATTTACTTTTGAGAGAGAGAGAGAGAGAGAGAAAGAGAGATAGAGAGAGCACACTGCAAGCAGGGGAGGGTCAGAGGGAGAAAGAGAATCCCAAGCAGGCTCCACACTCAGCACGAACCTGATTAGGGACTCAATCTCAGGACCATGAGATCATGGCCTGAGCTGAAATCAAGAGTCAGGTGCTCAACTAATTGAGTTACCCAGGCACCTCCTAAAATTTTATGTACATTTAAAACACTGAGGTATAATTGACATAGAACATTGTATTAGTTTCAGGCATACAGCATAATGATTTGATATTTGTATACCCTGAGAAGTGATCACTGCAATCTAGTTCCTATCGGTCACCATACATAGTTAGAAAAATTTATTTTTCTTGTGATGAGAACCTTTAAGATGTACTCTCTTAGCAACTTTCAAATATGCAGTACAGTATTACTGACTAATGATTACAGTATTACTGACTAACCACCATGCTGTACATTACATTCCTGTAACTTATGTCTGTTATAACTGGAAGCTTGTACCTTTGACCCCCTTCACCCATTTTGCCCACCTTCCACTCTGCCTCCCCGCTAGCAACCACCCTCTGTTCTCTGTATCTGTGAGCTTGGCTTTTGTTTTGTTTTGGTTTTATTTTTTATTTATTTATTTTTTTTTTAGATTCCACATATAACCGAGGTCATATGGTATTTGTCTTTCTCTGTCAGACTTATTTCACTTATCACAATGTTCTCAAGGTCCATTTGCATTGTTGCAAATGGCAAGATTTCATTCTTTCTTATGGCTGAGCAGTATTTCATATATATATATATATATATGTATATGGTATAGTATATATATATACATATTATACATATATATACACCATATACACACTCTATACTATATATACACACACACTATATATACTATACCATGTATATATACACTATATATACTAAACATATACCATATATATATATGTCTATACTATATCTTCTATATCACTATATCATATCTTTATTCATTCATCAATTGATGGACATTTAGTTTGTTTCCATATCTTGGCTATTGTAAATAACACTGCAGTGAACATGGGGGTGTGTGTATATCTCTTTGAATTAGTGTTTTTATTTTCTTTGGGTAAATACCCAGAAGTGGGATTGCTGGATCATATGGTAGTTCTATTCTCAGTTTTTTTTTTTTAAGTTTATTTATTTATTTTGAGAGAGCGAGAGGGAGACAGAGAGAGTGTGTGTGAGCAGGGGAGGGGTGACAGAGAGGAAGAGAGAGAATCTCAGGCAGGTTCCACACTCACAGCCCAGAGCCTGATGCAGGGCTCGAACTCAGGTACCTTGAGATCATGATCTGAGCCTAAATCAAGAGTCAATGCTTAACGGACTGAGCCACCCAGGCGCCCTATTTTTAGTTTTTTGAGGAACTTCCATATTTTCTATAGTGTCTGCACTGATTTACATTCCTAACAGGGCACAGGGTTTCCTTTTTCTCCACATTCTGGTCAACACTTACTTCTTGTTCTTGGATGCTAGCCATTCTAACAGGTGTGAACCGATATAGTATCATGGTTTTGATTTGCATTTCCCTGATGATTAGTGACATTGAGCATTTTTTTTCATGTGCCTATTGGCCACCTGTATGTGTTCTTAGGAAAAAAATGTCTATTTGGGTCCTCTGCCTGGTTTTTAATTGGATTGTTTGTTTGCTTTTTTTTTTTTTTTTTTTTTTGCTAGTGCATTATATGAGTTCTTTATATATTTTGGATATGAATCAATCCTTATTGTATATATGATTTGCAAATATTTTCTCCTATTCATTAGGTTGCCTTTTTCATTCCTGACAAAGGGGGAGTTTTGAGGCAGAGCTGGGGATCTGGAAGAGTGAAGAATCTGGTTTAGCATTTCCACCTGGGGCTGCCCTAACATGCTCTAATGGCCCTTACCTGTGTCCCTGTACTTGATCTCCCTCTGTCTTCAAGGCTGCCACCTGGCCACCTGGCCAGCTCGCTTCCAGATCTTACCTCAGACAAAAATTATGACAAACAAAACTTTTTCCTTTTTGGTTCTAAACCTCATTTGGTGGCAAATCCTGCCTAAACTAGCTTGAGGTTGTTGACTGGCTTTATTTCACTTTATTCCTCCCGAGTTTTGCTGCAGAAATATGGATGTGACTGATTATGGGTGACATTTGAGACTCCAGTGGAGATATTATGAAATATATAACATGTCGACTGGTTACCTTCCTAAAATCTGACAAATTCAGAGCTCCAAACCCACTTGGCTCAAGCATTTTAATGAAGGGATCATGGGCCTGTGTCTCCCTTGCAGCAAGGGCTTGAAGCATTCCTGTTCTTTGTTGATGAAGTCTTTCTTCTGGAAGCCCATGAGCTTAAGCAAAGCAGTTTATTTTCCTTTCCTTTCCTTTCCTTTCCTTTCCTTTCCTTTCCTTTCCTTTCCTTTCCTTTCCTTTCCTTTCCTTCCCTTCTCTCCCCTCCCCTCCCCTCCCCTCCCCTCCCCTCCCCTCCCCTTCCTTTCCTTTCTTTAAGCTTATTTATTGATTTTGAGAGAGACAAAGTACAAGCATGGAGTGGCAGAGAGAGAGAGAGAGAGAGAGAGGAAGAAAAAATCCCAGGCAGGCTCTGCACTGTCAGCGCAGGGGCTCGATCCCACGAACCCTGAGATCATGACCTGAGCCAAGAGCAAGAGTCAATGCTTAAACGACTCAGCCCCCCAGGTGTCCCCAAAGCAGTCTACTTTCATCTTTACTTACCACACATAGCAACATGTTTATACCCATAAGCATGATAAATATTGGTCGACAGGTTATTATTTGGAGATATTTGCTGAGGGTTTCCCTCTTTACTGTGCCCCCTGGCAGTCATGCCTCAGCGGAGGGGGAGAGGGAGGCTGGCTTTGGCCATGAGATGCCTGACGGCAGGCCCTGGGTGTAGGAGCACACTCTCCAGTGGGGAAGTCGTGGCCCAAGCTGAGCAGACAGATGGGAGTGTGGACCCCCAGGCCCGACCCGGCTCCCAGACTGAGCGTTGTGCGAGTCCTCTGGAACATGGATAAAGTGAGGGCAGGGGGCTTCGGATTTACTGACATCAACTTCCTTCTCCGTGATGGGATGGGTAAGTTCATTGATAGAAAACAAAGAAAACCTACTTCTTGCACATCTACGTTTGTGGGTTAGGAAGCCACAAACACTGGCTGAACAAGTGAACAAAATGATAAAGGACGACTTTATCACTTTTAAGATCCCAGATGAGTCTTATTCTCCTACATGTCTGCTGTTGGCTTATTTGTATCATTTTATGTGCTATCCAGGGGGCCTCTGAGGCAGTTCCTGACTTATTTAGAGCTAGGTATGGGATAGGAGGGCAGAACGTTCAGAAAATGAGATGCAACGCTAGTGCCAAAGCTGACGTTGAGCTCTGTTTCTCCACTTGGGAAGCAAAGAGGCTCAATAAACTTGGTTGAAATAGATTTGGTGGACAGATCCCTCAAAATGTGAAGGAAAACACCAGACAAAAAAGCATCCGCTTTCATCCATCACTGTGCGTTTTGGGGACTGCAGAATACCCAATATCCCACTAGGTGGAGCTGCCGATCCACACTTGGAGTACCTAGAGCCCGTCTCTATGGCAACAAGTTTACAAATTTATGGGGAGAATTGGTCTTGTCCTCTGGGGAGGGCGCGCGCGCGTGTGTGTGGCAGCTTTGAGTGTTCAGAAAAGTCAGCTCTGTGCAGCAGAGACTGTTGATATGCAGCTGTCAAAAAAATAGAGAATCAAGGAAACCTCGTATTGTGCGAGGCAGTGAGAAGGGGAGGGTGCAGAAATGCTCCTTCCAATACAGTTACAAACTACCTTCGTGGGGCGGCTTGGATTCTAATGTTTTTTAACGCGTGTGGCTGGGAAGCAAGGGTCTGAGGCATGCTGGGAGCCTGGGGGTGGGCTGCAGGCTGCATTGGCTTTTTGTGGAAGATATCACCGCAGGAGTTCAGCCTGCGAGGGGAGCCTGGGTTGTTTGAATTGTGGTTGTTCTAGGGACGTGGTGATGGAAAATATTACATAAGCCCAGACATCCAGTTCTACGTGTTACTATATGTCTAGACATTTATGATCGCTCTCTCTTGTTTGTGGGTATCCCACACTGTCTGAATAAAATTGTGTTTCCAGAATGTGGTTCTGCTAGCCCTTGGGATCTCTCTTACTTGATCAAAAGCCCAGCTTCCCGATCTTCCTCTGGCTTGTACTTTCTCACTGCAGGGTACTGGGTGCTTCGGATTCACCCTGTGCTCCAGTAACTTCCTGGATTCTGGGTGCAGGTGGGGGGCGGCTCTTAGACCTGGAGGGATCCCAGGTGCCTTACCCTGCAGAGGACCGGTAAATAACCACTCTGGAAGGAAACCGCTTATTCTGAATCCTCTTTCTCGGCTGCCAGGGGTCCTAACCTGGTGCCCTGAAGGTTAACGGGTCACAGCTGTTGAGGGCCTATCTCCACGTAGAGTTTAGTTGCTTTCCAGTTTATTTGCTCTTCAGGCCTATTCAGTGGGGCCAATCATTCTTTTCGTTTTTGTCAAGAGAGGGAAAAAAGAGAAAAAAAAATTGAAAAAAAAAAAAAAAAAGGACCTGGGCAATATTTTTGTAGAGCTTTGCAAGAGTATGCTCATTGTTGGAGTTTTACCTGGATAGCTGTACTGCATATTTCTAGAATATCTAGAATTTCTAGAATATCAAAACTATTTTGAAGTAATTTCAGGGTACGAGAAATATTGTAAAACAGTACAAAGAATTGTCATATATCCTTCATCCACAGTTTCCAATTTTGCCTCCTATGGTGATATAGGTATTCAACATTTTTTCTAACACTTCTGAAAACAAGTTGTAGACATGATATCTTTTTATATGGGGACACTTCATTCAGTGTTTCCTAAAAACAAGGACATTCTCTTATATGATGACAGTACAATTATCACACGCAGAAAGTCAACATCAATCCAATACTATAATCAGTGGACTCTAGTCAATTATCCCACTGTGTCTCTCATATCATAAGGAAAATAGTTTCACAGTTCATGAGCTGATCAAGGATCACACATTGCATTTAGTTGTTCTGTACGTTGTCTCTAAATGGGGCATCTGGGTGGCTCAGTGGGTTAAGCATCTGACTTCGGCTCAAGTCATGATCTTACGGTTTATGGGTTCAAGCCCCATGACAGGCTCTGTGCTGACAGTGTGGAATCTGCTTGGAACTCTCTCTCTCTCTCCCTCCCTCTCTCTCTGCCCCTTCCCCACTTGTGCTTTCTCTCTCAAAATAAATAAATAAACTTAAAATATGTATTTAAGTTGCTTTTTCCTTGATAGTGGCCTTTGATTTTATTGAGTTTTTCCTTTCCTTGCTATTGTGAGTCAGTGGCTTGCAGTTGAATGGTTTTCTGCTCCTGGGAATCATAGCTATTTCTTAAATGGCTAGCAGATCTGGTGATGGAACGCACATAAATCCACACACACCTGGATTCAAATCCCAAACTGGCCAATTTCTAGCTGTGTGACCTGGGAAACATCTCGCTTCACTTCTCTGAGGAGTAACTTTCTTTATAAAACGTTGATCAGAATCTGAATGTTTGAAGATCAGTATGAGGCTTAATGAGATAATGTCCAATCTGCCACAAGGTCTATAATATGCTCCATACGCAGTTTCTCTAATCCACAGAGGGAATTCTTTTATATTAAAAATATTCAGAATATTCAAAACATCTGAGGATGTTTGAACCCCAAAGTGCTTTAATTAACTTTTTTAATGTTTATTTATTTATTTTTAATTAATTAATTAATTTATAATTTACATCCAAATTAGTTAGCATATAGTGCAACAATGATTTCAGGAGTGGAGTCCTTAGTGCCCTGTACCCATTTAGCCCATCCCACCCTCCCACAACCCCTCTAGCAACCCTCAGTTTGTTCTCCATATTTATGAGTCTCTTCGGTTTTATCCCCCTCCCTGTTTTTATATTGTTTTTGTTTCCCTTCCCTTATGTTCATCTGTTTTGTCTCTTAAAGTCCTCATATGAGTGAAGTCATATGATTTTTGTCTTTCTCTGACTGACTAATTTCACTTAGCATAATACCCTCCAGTTCCATCCACATTGTTGCAAATGGCAAAATTTCATTCTTTTTGATTGCCGAGTAATACTCCATTGTATATATATACCACATCTTCTTTATCCATTCATCCCTCGATGGACATTTGGGCTCTTTCCATACTTTGGCTACTGTTGATAGTGCTGCTATAAACATGGGGGTGCATGTGCCTCTTCAAAACAGCACACCTGTATCCCTTACATAAATACCTAATAGTGCTGGGTTGTAGGGTAGTTCTATTTTTAGTTTTTTTTAGGAACCTCCATACTGTTTTCCAGAGTGGCTGCACCAGCTTACATTCCTACCAACAATGCAAAAGGGATCCTCTTTCTCCACATCCTCGCCAACATCTGTTGTTGCCTGAGTTGTTAATGTGAGCCACCCTGACAGGTGTGAGGTGGTATCTCATTGTGGTTTTGATTTGCGTTTCCCTGATGATGAGTGAAGTTGAGCATTTTTTCATGTGTCAGTTGGCCATCTGGATGTCTTCTCTGGAGAAGTGTCTATTCATGTCTTTTGTCCATTTATTAACTAGATTATTTGTTTTTTGGGTGTTGAGTTTGATAAGTTCTTTATAAATTTTGGATACTAACCCTTTATCTGATATGTCATTTGCAAATATCTTCTCCCATTCTGTCGGTTGCCTTTTAGTTTTGCTGATTATTTCCTTCACTGTGCAGAAATTTTTATTTTGATGAGGTCCCAGTAGTTCATTTTTGCTATTGTTTCCCTTGCCTCCAGAGACGTGTTGAGTAAGAAGTTGCTGCGGCCAAGATCAAAGAGGTTTTTTCCTGCTTTCTTCTCGAGGATTTTGATGACTTCCTGTCTTACATTGAGGTCTTTCATCCATTTTGAGTTTATTTTTGCGTATGGTGTAATAAAGTTGTCCAGGTTCATTCTTCTGCATGTCGCTGTCCAGTTTTCCCAGCACCACTTGCTGAAGAGACCGTCTTTATTCGATTGGATATTCTTTCCTGCTTTGTCAAAGATTAGTTGGCCATATGTTTGTGGGTCGATTTCTGGGTTCTCTATTCTGTTCCATTGATCTGAGTGTCTGTTTTTGTGCCAGTACCATACTGTCTTGATGATTACAGCTTTGTAATACAGCTTGAGGTCTGGGATTGTGATGCCTCCTGCTTTGGTTTTCTTTTTCAAGATTGCTTTGGCTATTCAGGGTCTTTTCTGGTTCCATACACATTTTAGGATTATTTGTTCTAGCTCTGTGAAGAATGCTGGTGCTATTTTGATAGGGATTGCATTGAATATGTAGATTGCTTTGGGTAGTATTGACATTTTAACAATATTTGTTCTTCCTATCCAGGAGCATGGAATCTTTTTCCATTTTTCCATTTTTTTGTGTCTTATTCAATTTCTTTGATAAGCTTTCTATAGTTTCAGTGTATAGATTTTTTACCTCGTTGGTTAGATTTATTCCTAGGTATTTTATGGTTTTTGGTGCAATTGTAAATGGGATCAATTCCTTGGTGTCTCTTTCTATTGTTTCATTGTTGGTGTAGAGGAATACAACCGATTTTTGTGCATTGATTTTGTATCCTACAACTTTGCTGAATTCATGAATCAGTTCTAGCAGTTTCTTGGTGGAATCTTTAGGGTTTTTCATATAGAGTATTATGTCAACTGTGAAGAGTGAAAATTTGACTTCCTCCTGGCCGTTCTGGATGCCATTTATTTCTTTGTGTTGTCTGATTGCTGAGGCTAAGACTTCCAATACTATGTTGAATAACAGTGGTGAGAGTGGACATCCCTGTCTTGTTCCTGACCTTAGGGGGAAAGCTCTCAGTTTTTCCCCATTGAGGATGATATTGGGGTTGGGTCATTCATATATGGCTTTTATGATCTCGAGGTATGCTTCTTCCATCCCTACTTTCTTGAGGGTTTTTATCAAGGAAGGATGCTGTATTTTGTCAAGTGCTTTCTCTGCATCTATTGAGAGGACCATATGGTTCTTGTCCTTTCTTTTATTGATGTGATGAATCATGTTCATTGTTTTGCTGATATTGAACCAGCCCTGCATTCCAGGTATAAATCCCACTTGGTCGTGGTGAATAATTTTTTTAATGTATAGTTGGATCTGGTTGGCTAATGTGTTGTTGAGGATTTTTGCCTCCATGTTCATCAGGGAAATTGGTCTAGAGTTCTCCTTTTTAATGGGGTCTCTGTCTGGTTTTGGAGTCAAGGTAATGCTGGCTTCATAGAAAGAGTTTGGAAGTTTTCCTTCCATTTCTATTTTTTGGAACACCATCAAGAGAATAGGTGTTAACTCTTTCTTAAATGCTTGGTAGAATTCCCCTGGAAAGCCATCTGGTCCTGGACTCTTGTTTTTTGGGAAATTTTTGATTACTAATTCAATTTGTTTACTGGTTATGGGTCTGTCCAAATTTTCTATCCCTGTTTCAGTTTTTGGTAGTGTATATGTTTCTAGGAATTTGGCCATTTCTTCCAGATTTCCCATTTTATTGGCATATTATTGTTTGTATTTCTACTGTGTTGGTTGTGATCTCTCCTCTTTCATTCTTGATTTTATTTATTTGGGTCCTTTCCTTTTACTTTTTGATGAAACTGCCTAGTGATTTATCAATTTTGTTAATTCTTTCAAAGAACCAGCCTCTGGTTTCATTGATCTGTCATACTGGTTTTTTTTTTGGTTTCGATAGCATTAATTTCCAGTCTAATCTTTATTATTTCCTGTCTTCTACTGGTTTGGGGTTTTATTTGCTGTTCTTTTTCCAGCTCTTTAAGGAATAAGGTTAGGTTGTGTATCTGAGACCTTTCTTCCTTCTTTAGCAAGGCCTGGATTGCTACTTTCCTTTTATGACCACCTTTGCTGCATCCCAGAGGTTTTGGGTTGTGGTGTTATCATATTCATTGGCTTCCACATACGTTTTAGTTTCCTCTTTAACTGCTTAGTTAGCCCATTCAGTCTTTAGTAGAATGTTCTTCTGTCTCCAAGTATTTGTTAACTTTCCAAATTTTTTCTTGTGGTTGATTTAGAGTTTCATAGTGTTGTGGACTGAAAATATGCATGGTATGATCGATCTTTTTGTACTTGCTGAGGGCTGATTTGTGTCCCAGTATGTGGTCTATTCTGGAGATCATTCCAAGTGCACTGGAGAAGAATGTGTATTCTGCTGCTTTAGGATGAAATGTTCTGAATATATCTGTTAAGTCTATCTGGTCCAGTATGTCATTCACAGCCATTGTTTCCTTGTTGATTTTTTGATTAGATGATCTGTCCATTGCTGTGAGTGGGGTGTTGAAATCTCCTACTATTATGGTATTATTATCAAGGAGTTTCTTTATGTTTGTGATTGATTGATTTATATATTTGGGTTCCTGCACATTTGGTGCATAAATGTTTACAATCGTTAGGTTTTCTTGGTGGATAGACCCCTTAATTATGATATAATGCTCTTCTGCATCTCTTGTTACAGTCTTTATTCTAAAGTCTAGATTGTCTGATATAAGTATGGCTACTCCGGCTTTCTCTTGTTGACCATTAGCATGATAGATGGTTCTCCATCCCCTTACTTTCAATCTGAAGGTGTGTTTAGGTCTAAAGTGGGTCTTTTGCAAACAGCATATAGATGGATCTTGTTTTCTTATCCATTCTGTTACCCTATGTCTTTTAATTGGAGCATTGAGTCCACTGATGTTCAGAGTGAGTACTGAAAGATGGGAATGTATTGCCATTATGTTGCTTGTAGAGTTGGAGTTTCTGGAGGTGTTCTCTGATCCTTTCTAGTCTTTGTTGCTTTTGGTCTTTGTTGGTTTGGGTTTTTTTTTTTTTCATCTTTTCTCCCCTCAGAGAGTCCCCCTTAAAATTTCTTGCAGGGCTGGTTAAGTGGTCACAAACTCCTGTAATTTTTGTTTGTCTGGGAAACTTTTTATCTCTCCTTCTATTTTGAATGACAGCCTTGGTGGATAAAGAGTTCTTGGCTACATATTTTTCTGATTCAGCACATTGAATATATACTGCCACTCCTTTCTGGCCTTCCACGTTTCTGTGATAGGTCTGCTGCAAACCTGATCCATCTTCCCTTGTAGGTTAGGGACTTTTTTTCCCTTGCTGCTTTCATGATTCTCTCCTTGTGTGAATATTTTGTGAATTTGACTATGATGTGCCTTGTTGATGGTTGGTTTTTTATTTTTTTTTAAGTCTAATGGGAGTCCTCTGTGCTTCCCAGGTTTTGATGTCTGTATCTTTCCCCAGGTTAGGAAAGTTTTCCACTATGATTTGCTCACATAACCTTTCTAACCCTATCTCTCTCTCTTTTCCTCTTCTTGGACCCCTATGATTCTGATGTTCCTTTTTAAGGAGTCACTGATTTCTCTAATTCTTAAATCATGCTCTTTTGCCTTAATCTCCCTTTTTTTTTCTGCTTTGTTATTCTTTATAAGTTTGTCCTCTACATCGCTGATTCTCTGTTCTGCCTCATTCATCCTTGCTGCCATGGCATCCATCCATGGTTGCAGCTCCGTTCTAGCATTTTTTATTTCATTCAGACTAGTTTTTACTTCTTTTATCTCCACAGAAAGGGATTCTAGTCTATTTTCGACTCCAGCTAGTATTCTTATTATTGTGATTCTAAATTCTGGTTCAGACGTCTTACTTGTATCTGTGTTGTTTAAATCCCTGGCTGTCGTTTATTCGTGCTCTTTCTTTTGGGGTGAATTCCTTCATTTCATCATTTTGAAGGGAGAAAAGGAATTAATGAGGTAGAAAAATTAAAATTAAAAACAATTAAAATTAAACAAATATTAAAATTAAAAATTAAAAAAACCACACACAAAATTGAATAAATGATGCTAGATCCTAGGTTTGTTTTGGTCTGGGTGTTGAAAGTAGTTTGATAGATTAGAGAAAAAAGGGGTGGGGAAGGAAATCATTTGAGAATTTGAAAAAAATGAATACACTGAAGTAGACTAAAATGAAATGATGGAAGTAAAATAGAATTTGAAAAAATTTACACAAAAGTAAAGAATATAGTATAAAAAAATTAAATAAAAATATTTTTAATAAAAATTAAAAATAAAAGTGAATTTTTTGTCTCTTTATTCAAGAAAAAGAAAAGAAACGAAAAAGAGAAAAAAGAAAAAAAAGAGAATCATTTGAAAATTTGAAAAAGTGAATACACTGTAGGAAAGTAAAATAAAATGATGGAAGTAAAATGGAATTTGAAAAATTTGCATAAAAGTAAAAAATATAGTGAAAAATTAAAGGAAAATATTTTAATAAAAATTGAAAATAAAAAGGAATTTTTCTCTTTCTTTATTCAAGAAAAAAGAAGTGAAAAAGAGAAAAAAAATAAAATTGAGTAGATGGACCTAACAGATTGAAATACGACTGAAATTACTTCGTTTTCCCCTAGAAGTCAGACTATGTAGCGTTTTATAGTCCACAAACTAAGCAGGTGGTGAGATTTGTGTTCCTGCAGAGCGAAGTTGGCCCGGTTGGGCGGGGCTAAGTGTAATGGCTCCGCTCTCCACTAGATGGCGCTGCTAGCCTACTGGGGTGGATTGTTGCCGCGCTAGTAGGTGCATATGCGCATGCGCGGGGGCAGTGACCATGCTTCCACCCAGTCTGTTCTCTCCGTTCAGCAATCATGCACTCGTCCTCTGTCTTCAGCTTTCGTCCATTTCCCGCTTTTTCCCTCTCGGTGACCAGGCCCCAGGCCGTACCTCTCTCCCGAGTTTTGTCTCAGACGGGGCTGTTTTCCCCGGCCCCTTACTTTGAAGGACTGCGGCTTTGACCCGGTCTGCCCCTCTGCGGGAGGGTCTCACCGAGCGATGGCCGAATGTCGGCTGCACCCAGGAATGCCTGCCGGACCCTGCTGCTGCCGGTGCCCTGAGACTGCGGCCAGGTGCCAGCTGCCCCAGAAAAAGTTCGCGAGATAGTGTAGCAGCACCGTCTCAGGGATTATGGAGAATCACAACACACGCCTGGCACCAGGCTCTACCCTTAATGACCTTGCCCCAGCACCAGCGAATGTGGCCGTTTTCTGGAGTGTGCTGGGACCGGGTGGCCTCAACAGTCTCTACCGAATGTCCTTCCAGCAGTGGAACCGCTTTTCCCCGTGTGGCCCGAGAACCTCCCGGACCCCACTCTGCTCCTGGGGATTCACCTTTCCCACCAGAGCACTGCCAGGTATCGAGCTGCGGAGTTGCAGTCTTTGCGTTCCCCTTGTTTACAGTCTTAATGGAATTTAGACCCTCTCCTTTCTCCTTTCTCCCTTTTTAGTTTAGTCCATTTGGCTATTTCCAATTTTCCACTTTGTCTCCAGCTGCTTTTGGGGAGGGAGCTGCTTTTCCCATATTCCCCCCCACCCCCACCCCATCTCCGTCCTCTCTCTGCCTGCAAAAGCAGCTCCCTGCCCACCGCTGGCTTCTCTCTCCCCAAGTTCACCTCTCTGTGCCGCGTACCTGCTGAATTCTTTGGTTCAGGTTGTGAAGATTGTTGTGTTAACCCTCAGGTCAGTTTTCTAGGTGTGCAGGATGGTTTAGTGTTGGTCTGGCTGTATTTTATGGATGCGAGACATACAAAAAACTTCTATGCTGTTCTGCCATCTTGGCTCTCCCCCCCGTTTATTTATTTTTGAGTGAGAGAGAGAGAGAGAGAGACCGAACAAGTGGGGGAGGGGCAGGGAGAGACGGAGACAGGATCCAAAGCAGGCTCCAGGCTCTTAGCTGTCAGCACAGAGCCCAACGCAGGGCTCAAACTCACAAGCTGTGCCATCATGACCTGAGCTGAAGTAGGATGCTTAACCAACTGAGCCACCCAGGCACCCCAGTAAACTTAAAAAAAAAAGTTTATTTATTTGTTTTGAGAGACAGAGAGGGGGGAGAGAGAGAGAGAGAGAGAGAGAGAGAAAGAAAGAAATCTCAAGAAGGCTCCGAACTGTCAGCACAGAGCCTGATGCAGGGCTGGAACTCATGAACCTGATCATGACCTGAGCTGAGATCCAGAGTTGATGCTTAACTGACTGAGCCACCCAGGACCCCCTAAACAATTTTTTAATTTGAGTATAGGTAACACACAACATTACATTCGTTTCAGGTATACAACATAGTGATTCCACATTTCTGTGCATTGTGCTATGTTCGCAAGTGTAACTACCCCCATTACCATACAACACTAATATATAATATCATTGATTGTATTCCCTATGCTGTTCCTTTTATTCCCATGACTTATTCATTCCATGACTGGAATGGAAGCCTGTGTGCCTCTCTCCCCTTCACCCATTTTGCCCATTCCCCCACAACCCCTTCCCTCTGGCAACCATCAGATTGTTCTCTGTATTTATAGGTCTGATTCTGCTTTTTGTTTTTTTTTCGTTTTATTCATTTGTTTTGTTTTGTAGATTCCACAGATGAGTGAAATCATATGGTATTTGTCTTTCTTAGTCTGACTTCTTTCACTGAGCATGACACCCTCTAGGTCCATCTGTGTCATTGCAAATGGCAAGATCCCATCCTTTTTTATGGCTGTGTAATATTCCAGAGTGTATATACCACATCTTCTTTATCCACTCATCTGTCGATGGACGAGTAGGTTGCTTCTGATGCACCACTCTCTTTAGTTTTCTTGTTAGAGTTTAGTTTACTTGAGTTTAGTTTAGTTGGCCACATTAAGTCAATAAACTCTTCCAGTCTGGAAAGTAGTTATAGAGATCTGTGTTTCTACCACAAGTTCCACACTTGAAAACAAAAATTCTTTTTTCTTTCTTTCTTTCTTCCTTTTTTTTTTTTTTTTTTTTTTTTTTTTTAGGATTTTACTTGTAAGTAATCTCTACACCCAGGGCAGGGCCTGAACCCACAACTCTGAGACCAAGAGTCACATGCTCCAGTGAATAGAAAGGCACCCAGCAGGCACCCCCCAAAAAATCGTTTTGAAAACCTTCTTCACAGTAATGAAAGATCAGAAGTTCTACAATTTTATTATTTTCAAACAATGAGATAATTAAAAATAAAAGCAATTCCCAAGAAACAATACTGTTGCAACACTAAAGTTTTCCAAGAATTGTTGAGATATCATTCTGGAGTGGTGTCTCTGACAATGTGAGGTGTTGTACATAATTTTTCTCAAAATTTCTGATTGTGTAAAATTAAGAAAAACAAAACCAGGAAGAATTGTCTGGCAAATTCCATAACTGTCTCTTAAGTTTTGCATTTTTCACACTTATACCTTGCATTTCCTTCAGTTAGAAAGTCAAGATTTAAGAAAGGCACCATCAGCCCCAAGTATAAGAGGCTATAAAAAAAAAAGCTGTGATTGGCAGATGCATGTGGGGCCATGAGGCTACCATGGCCCAGCTTCAGACTTATTATAATAATACATGATGTAAAAAGTTATGCCACTGTAAAACATTTAGCACTGAAGTGAATAAATGAAATATTTATAAGTAGACATTTGACTCTTCCTTGCACATTCCTAGAAAGTTTGCATATTCAAATTGACCCCAAACCTTTTTTTTTTTTTATAATATATTCTCATTAGGAAAATAAGAGCTCTCTCTCTATTTGGCTGTCAGGGAGGCTTGCCCCCTTCCCTGCTTTGGGATGAGAATTTAAATACCTCTTCTATGGCCATTTAGCTTCCGACAGAGCAGAGTTAGTACGTAACAAAAAAATGTAGACACAAGACCCAGGTTGGGAACAGCTTTGCATTAGACCTTCTCTGAACACCTTAAGTTTGCAATTTTTAGGATGCCCTAGTTGATCTGCATGAAGGTAATTTGACTCTGGTTTGCTACACATTCCAACCTGAGGCGTGTGTAAGCTATACTTTTTTTTTTTCCTTATTAGGGTTCTAATAATGTAATTTATTTTCTTTATTAGTATTTACTTCTGAATGCTAGTTCCTGTGCTGTCTGCTGCCCTTGGGGTAGATCTGGAGCCACCGACAGCATGGGCTTTGTCTTTGCCACTGGTGAAATCAGTGGCCCTGGGTAACTGACAGTCTGTCTGATCACCAAATTTTCTCATTAGTGAGAATGAAGGTAACAGGGGGAGCCTCGGTGGCTCCGCTGGTTGAGCGTCTGACTTCGGCTCAGGTCACGATCTCATGGTTCGTGGGTTCGAGCCCCACGGTGGGCTCTGTGCTGACAGCTCAGAGCCTGGAGCCTGCTTCGGATTCTGTGTCTCCCTCTCTCTCTGCCCCTCCCCAGCTTGCTCTCTGTCTCTCAAAAATAAATAAACATTAAAAAAAAAAAAGAATGAAGGTAACGGTATCTTCCTCTGGTGGATAGGTGGCAGGTGTGACCTAGGCTTGGGCAGAGGGGGTTGGCAGGGGCCGTTTACCTGACCTCTGCCTCCTGATCTCTGGGCTTCTGTCCAGCCCTCCTTCCTCCTGAAGCACACTCCCTAATGGATGGAGAAAGAGCATGTGTTTCTTACTGCCAGTTCTTTCCCAGAGTTCCTGGCAGTGTGTGTGTGTGTGTGTGCATGCGTGCACATAGCCCTAGTGGCTAAGTTCTTTACTTAGAGCCCAGCCCTCTTCTCCAGACTGTCAGTCCCTGAGGGTGCAGGTGGAGACAGTGATGGTCTGGCCAGCCTCTTGCTGTTTGTGGACTGTCTACTCCAGCTTCCCGGCCTTGCTCTCAGCCACACACCTGGGCTGATTCTTCCTTTGAGCCTCAAGGTCGGGCCTCACCAAGGGGGATCCTCAGCCCAGCAAACCTTCTGTACATGTCTGAACCCCTAAATATGAGACACGTTCAGATATGTTTTCACAGGGTGCCAGAACTCCATGTACATCAAGATGGTGGCCGCATCTTGGCTGCATCTCCAATATTCAGGGACGGGTCTCAGTTGGCCTCTGGGGGATCAGTGTTGCTGCCCCCAGTGCTCTGCTACTCATGTGGCCTTTGACAAACCACAGTTGCTGCAGGATAACAACCCTGATCACAGCTGCCCCAGCTGTTATGGTTACCCCATTGCAACCCCAGGTCAGAAACACCTTCCTACATCAGAGCCTGGGAATCTCTTAGCACTTAGCATCTGGAAATCTCGCTTGGCATTTCGCGTATTCTGCCTTGATTGTGGTTTTTGTTTTTGGTATAACTTATCCCTCTATTTGCCTTTACGTTGCTGGAGAGAAGGGATGTGTAAGTTTTCTTTGATTCTTGACCATCTCTGCCCCCCACCCCCCAAACACTAGGTCTGGAGCAGGGTCTCAGTGTGTGTTTGCTGATGATGAGGTGATGGCGGCGGGGGCAGTGGTGTGGAGACTGAAAGTGAGGCCCAGGGGCTGCTCGGTGCCTAGTCATTCCTGGATATGCCATGCCTATTCCTCACTCCACAGCAGGGCCCTCCGTCCTGACCCACTCCCCACCTTTATGCTCTCTCCGTCTGTTTCCTTATCTGTCAAATGGAGATAGTACTAACTCGTATTCACCTCACTGCCCTCAGTTTGAAAAGGACACACTTTCCCCACAACCTCTTTAGGTACTGAAGGCTTAAAAGAACAGTCAAAGGTAGCAGCTGGGGCTTGAAGGCTCCAGAGATGATCCAGCATCGTTTGGAGAGCCTCTTGCTTCAGGGATAAGCATGCTGATGGGGGCGACAGGCTGTGTTCACAAGGGGGCACTGAGAAGACTGTATGGGGCTTCTCTGGATCACTGATGGTCCCTGACACCCTAGGGGACCATACACCTGCTAATGAGAATGAGGCCCGGTGAGGATGCTGGGGCAGAGCACATTGCCCTAGACCTTGAACTTATGGTCATGGTTCTTTGACCTTGTGCTTATATACTGGTTTGTGACTTTCAGAATGCTCTCAGATCTCATTTTCTCTTAGATGTCACATGGCCCGCTGTGGCAGCTGGCTCATTTGACCAGGAGACCTATCTGGAATCTCAGAGCTGGTTGATGGAGGAACCGGGACGAGAATGTGAGCCTCTCGACCCCTTCTTCTGTGCTGCTGTCTCGCAGGTTCACTGCCTGCTCAGAAGTGCACACTCAGGACAGGAGGGCAGTGAGTGGGTACCTTGGACCACCCTAGTGGTGCCTTGCCTCATCCCTGTGTCCCTGGCACCTACAGGAGTGACACTTCACCATTCCGTGGCTTCTGAGCTGGCTTGTTAGTCAAAGTGTGGTCCACGGACCAGCACCAGTGACATCCTCTGCAGTGTGCTAGGGATACAGGATCCCGGGTCCATCCCACATCCACATCAGGCTCTGGTGCCCTGGCACACACTGTGCGCCCGTATCTCAGGGTGCTGCCATTGTGTCGTGGGACCCATGGGGTCAGGGACGGTCCATGGAGTGAATAGTCATCCAGGTGTGCCTGTCAATGCATCCAGGAGCTTCCCCTTCCCGGGCACTCATGATAAACATGGGGACCCCCAGATGGGCAGCCCCATGCTTTGAGCTCTGGGCTTAGGTTCCCTGCACGAGAAACCTCACAAAGGCCTCCTTTAGACCCATGGGGCCAACTTTAGACACAGGTAGAGGGCACTGAACCCCAGTGGGGCCCACAGCCCTGAGAACATAGTGTGTGTGGCGTTTCCCCCATTCACGAGGCCACTTTCAACCCTTCCTCTGGGTGCACCGTGGTCCACAGTGCCAAACCACAACAGACACTCAGTTGAAAGTCTAGTCATTTTCCCTAATGCAAAGACAAAGAAGCCTGCTTTATTAATAGCATAAATCCAAGAGCAGTTTCATCTTCCAATTTAACCCCAAAGCACTGAAGGCCCAAGTGTTCATAAAAGCACTCTCAAGATGCGCCAGGAGCCCCTCGACCCTTGGGGACACCTCCTGGGAACACACGCATGCCCATGAGTGGAAAGTATTGTCTTCGAGGGAACGATGTTAGCTTGAACTGAATGGAATTTGGCATAATGCAAAATTCATGCCAAGGGATGGCAAATGAAAGGTGGCTTATTAGTCCAGCGTATTCAAGATGGCGAGGAAATGCTTGCAAGATTGGGTCAGCCTGTGGATATTCTTCATGCTGATCGGAAATGTATTTCAGGGCTCTGCTGGGCAGGGGCAGGACAAGATAGAAAGTTCAAAATCCCCTTTGGAATCACAAGAGTTGTGCCCAGCCAGGAGCTACAGGCTTCTGCATTGGCCACCTCCCGATCAGGGCCCAGCTAAGTGAGGTGTGTCCTTGTCTTTGTCCCCGATCCTGGCAACTGGGCTGCAGTCCAGTGCTCTTTCTAACAGCTGGTCATAGGAAGCATTCTGCTCACAAATAGGCAGAAGCAGGATTTATAGGGACAAGTCTCTTGCTGAGGAATCAATGACAATGGTGGGGGGTCAGAGTAGCTCTGTATCTACCAGCCTCATGGTTTCAAGGACATTATTTCCCCCTTTTCCCCATCAGCTTTAGTCTCTTCATTTTTTTCTTTAAAAAAATTGTTTTAAAATGTTTATTTATTTTTGAGAGAGAGAGAGAAAAAGAGAGGGAGAGAGAGGGAGAGAGAATGGGGGGGAGGGGCAGAGAGAGAGACACGTAGAATCTGAAGCAGGCTCCAGGCTCTGAGCTGTCAGCACAGAACCCGATGCAGAGCTTGAACTCACGAACTGTGAGATCATGACCTGAGTCGAAGCTGGACGCTTAACTGACTGAGCAACCCAGGCACCCCTTTTTCTTTTTTTTAACTGCAAATATTTTCAGGTGTATCGAGATATAATTGACACACAACACTGTATAAATTTAAGGTTTGATGTGCTTATATATTGCAGTATGATTACCACCATTACCTACATTACTAACACCTCCATTATATCACATAATTACCATTTGTGTGTGTGTGTGTGTGTGTTGAGAACATTGAATATCAACTGTCTTAGTAACTTTCAAGTACCTAATATAGTATTATTCACCATAATCACCATGCTGTATGTTAGATCCCCATAACTTATTCATCTTCTGACTGATAGTTGTGCCCTTTGACCAACATCTCTGTATTTTCCACCACCTCCCAGGCCCTTGTAACCACCATTCTACCTCCTGTTTTTGTGAGTTCTGCTTTTTTAGATTCTGCATATAAGTGAGATCATACAGTATTTGTTTTTCTCTGTCTGACTTATTTCACTTAGCATAATGCCTGCAAGGTCTATCCGAGATTTCCTTCTTTCTCGTGGTTGAATAATATTTCATTGTGTGTATCTATATCTATGTGTGTATATCTATCACATCTTCTTTATCCATTCATCCATTGTCTGACACTTAGGTGGTTTCCATATCTTGGCTATCGTGAATAAGGCTGCAAAGAGCACGGGTATGCAGATTATCTCTTTGAGATCTGATTTCATTCCCTTTGCATATATACCCAGAGGTGAGATTGCTGGATCATATGGTAGTTCTGTTTTTAATTTTTTGCATTTTGCATTTTTCACAAGGCTGTTCTAAGGACTATGTGAATTAGTGTGTGCAGCATTTGTAGACAGGTGTCAAGTGAGTACTGAAAATATGGTGTCTGTGGCAGGCCACCTTCTGAGATGGTCCCCAGTGATTCTCACCTCTTGATATTCACACCAATGTAAGAGCCCCTCTCCTTGAGTATGGCCTAGGCTAGTGATTACTTAAAATTTTTTTTTAAATTTTTTTAATGTTTATTTATTTATTTTTTAAAAAAAAAATTTTTTTTTCAACGTTTTTTATTTATTTTTGGGACAGAGAGAGACAGAGCATGAACGGGGGAGGGGCAGAGAGAGAGGGAGACACAGAATCGGAAACAGGCTCCAGGCTCCGAGCCATCAGCCCAGAGCCTGACGCGGGGCTCGAACTCACGGACCGCGAGATCGTGACCTGGCTGAAGTCGGACGCTTAACCGACTGCGCCACCCAGGCGCCCCTTAATGTTTATTTTTGAGAGACAGAGAGAGAGAGAGAGAGAGAGAGAGAGAGAACATGAGTGGGGGAGGGGCAGAGAGAGAGGAAGACACAGAATCTGAAGCAGGCTCCAGGCTCTGAGCTGTCAGCACAGAGCCCGATGTAGGGCTTAAACTCACAAACTGTTAGATCATGACCTGAGCTGAAGTCAGACACTTAACCAACTGAGACACCCAGGCACCCCAATTAAAAACATTTTTTTAAAGACAATTTTTTAGAGCAGTTTCAAGTTCACAGGAAAACTGAGGGGAAGCTATAGAGATTTCGTTAGGTTCCCTGCCCTTACACATGCACAGGACTCCCCACTCTCAACATCCCCCACCAAGGTAGTACATTTGCTACAACTGATGAACCTACATTGACACATCATAATCACCCCAAGTCCATAGTTTACATTAGGTTTTACTCTTGGTGTTGGAAATTCTATGGATTTAAACAAATGTATAATGATATTTATGAACCATTATAGTATCATACAGAGTATTTTCACTGTCCTAAAAATCCCCTGTGTTCCAGGAAACAATAGATGTTGGCAAGGATGCAGAGAAAAGGGAGCCAACCCTCTTGCACTGCTGGTGGGAATGCAAACTGGTGCAGCCACTCTGGAAAACAGTATGGAGTTTCCTCAAAAAGCTAAAAATAGAACTACCCTGTGATCCAGCAATTGCACTACTAGGTATTTACCTAAAGGATACAAAAATACAGATTCAGAGGGGTACATGCATCCCAGTGTTTATAGCAGCATTATCAAAATAGCCAAACTATGGAAAGAGCCCAAATGTCCATCTATTGATGAATGGATAAAGACAATGTGGTATATATATTCAATGGAATATTAGCCATCGAAAAAGTGAAATCTTGCCATTTGCAATGATGTGCACGGAGCTAGAGTGTATTGTGCTAATGAAATAAGTCCATCAGAGAAAGACAAATACCATATGATTTCACTCACATGTAGAATTCGGGAAACAAAACAGATGAACATGTGGGAAGGGGAAAAAAAAGAAAGAGGGAAGCAAATCATAAGAGACTCTTAACAATAGAGAACAAATTGAGAGTTGGTGGAGGGAGGTGGGTGGTGGATGGGCTAGATGGGTGATGGGTATTAAAGGGGATATTTGTTGTGATGAGCACTGGATGTTGTATGTAAGTGATGAATCATTGAATTCTATGCCAGAAACCAATATTACACTGTATGTTAACTAACTAGAATTTAAATACAAATTTGGAAAATAAAATTGCCTGTGTTCCATCCATTCATCCCTCCCTCTCCCCTAACCTTTGGCAACCAGTGATCTTTTTATTATCTCCATACTTTAGCCTTTTTCCAGAATCCCATATAATTGGAATCTACCGTAGGTAGCCTTTCAGATTGACTGCTTGATAATAGGCATTTACGTTTCCTCCATGTTTTTGCATGGCTTGATAGCCCATTTCTTTTTGGTGCCAAATAATATTTCCATGGTGTGGATTTATCCCGAGTTTTTTGCTTGTTTGTTTTTTACCAATTCACCTACTGACAGACATCTTGGTTGCTTCTAAGTTTGGCAATTATGAATAAATCTGCCATAAATATCCACATTCAGGTTTTTATGTGGACATACATTTTTAACTGCTTTGGATAACTACCAGAAAGCATGATCGGTGGATCATATGGTAAGAGTATGTTTAGTTTTGTAAGGAACCATCAAATTGTCTTCCATTGTGGATGCACCATTTTGTATTCCCACCAACAATGAATGAGAGCTACCGTTGATCCATATCCTGGCCAGTGCTGGTGTTGTCAGCGTGCTGGATGTTGGCTGTTCTAATAGGTGTGTGGTGGTATTTCTTGTTTTAGTGACTTGCTTTTAATAAATAGAATACCACACAAGTGATGGGATGCCCCTTCTGTGACTAGGTCACAAAAGACTATGACTTCCATCAGGTTAGCATTTTCTCTCAGGCTTGTCCTGATGAAGCCAGCTACCATGTTGTAAGCTGCCCTATAGAGAGCTCCATGTGGCGGGGAACAGAGGAGGGTCTCTAGGCAACACCCAGTGAGGAACTGAGGACCTCAACCCAATAGCATGAGAGCGATAAATCCTATCAGAAATCACTTGAGTGAGCTTGGACCAAGGTCCACCCCATGGCCAAGACCAGAGATGACTGCAGTCCCAGCTGACACCTTCACTGCAGCTTGGGAGAGACCCAGACCCAGAGGATCCAGCTAACTCATACTTGGATTCCTGACCCACGGAAAGTGTGAGATAACATTTTTTAAAGACTGGAATAATTTATTATGTGGCAGTGGATAACTAACACAGTAGCCATTAAAATATGTTTATTATTATTATTTTAATGTTTATTACTTTGAGAGAGACAGATAGGGTGTGAGTGGAGGAGGGACAGACAGTGAGGGAGACACAGAATCTGAAGCAGGCTCCAGGCTCTGAGCTGTCAGCACAGAGCCTGACATGGGGCTCAAACTAACAAGCTGTGAGATCATGACCTGAGTCAAAGTCGGATGCTCTACTGACTAAGCCACTCAGGTGCCCCAAATATATCTATTATTTTAATTGTTCTTCCCCAGGTTAGAGATACAGGTTGGGTACACAGCAGAATCACAGGGAATGGGAATTTCTAAAATACTGATTCTCAGCCCCAAACTGATTCTGTATACCTGGGTTGAATCCTAGATGAGGCTGATATATATCCCGAACAGAAGAACATTATTGTAGGTTGCTGGCTGATTTTTGAAATCAAGCAGGCATCTGGGAAAAAATGCTGAGTTCTAGGCTTCAACAAAGAAGATCCTGTTTCAGTTGATTAAGGGTCAGGTCAGGGATCTGAATGTTTATTTATTTGTAAATTTATTTAAATCCAAGTTAGTTAATATATAGTGTAATAATGGTTTAAAGAGTAGAATTCAGTGATTCATCACTTACATATAACACCCAGGGCTCAGCCCAACAAGTACCCTCCTTAATGCCCATCACCCATTTAGCCCATTCCCTCACCCAACACCCCTCCAGCAACCCTCATTTTGTTCTCTGATTTAAGAGTCTCTTACAGTTTGTCTCCCTCCCTCTTTTTATTTTTCCTTCCCTTCCCCTATGTTCATATGTTTTGTTTCTTAAATTCCACATATGAATGAAGCCATATATTTACCTTTCTGTGACTGACTTATTTCATTTAGCGTAACACACTCTAGTTCCATCCACATCGTTGCAAATAGAAAGATTTCGTTCTTTTTGATGGCTGAGTAATATTCCATTGTATGTATATATCACATCATCTTTATCCATTCGTCAGTCAATGGACATTTGGGATCTTTCCATGATTGGGCTTGTTGATAGCACTGCTATAAACATTGGGGAGCATGTGCCTCTTCAAATCAGCATTTTGTATCCTTTGGGTAAATACCTAGTAGTGTAATTACCGGGTTGTAGGGTAGCCCTATTTTTAATTTTGTGAGGAACCTCCATACTGTTTTCCATAGTGGCTGCACCAATTTGCATTCCCACCAACAGTGCAAAAGGGTTCCGCTTTCTCTGCATCCTCATTAACATCTATAGTTTCCCAGGTTGTTAATCTTAGCCATTCTGGCAGGTGTAAGGTGGTATCTCATTGTGGTTTTGATTTGTATTAGGGATCCAAATTTTAAAAAATGTCTCAGATGTTTCTGATGATCCTCCTGCTGTGGGAACTACTGGTTTAGGTGACGTCTGTACTATTTAGTGAACATGCACATTTCCTGAAGTGTTTGCCTAATATTAGACCCATGATTTTTATTCCTGGCTGCACATTATGATCACCAAGGGAGCTTTTAAAAAAATACTGTTACCTGGGCCCCACCCCAGACCAATTAAGTCAGAATCTCAGGGGGTTGCTTCTGGCACTAACATTTTTAAAAGCTCCCCGGTTGAATCTAACGTGCAACTAAGGTTGAGAACTTTATGTTAAATCTTTAAAGAACAAATAGAATTTTCTCATGAACTGCATTTAGAGGCTGCATTGGATTATTGTCTGTTTTTAGTCTTTCATAGAGTTGATTTATTAAAAAAGTTTTCCAGTGTGATCTGATCAGTCCCAACCTACTGCATCTGTATCTTCCTTTGATCTGAGTGCTCCACTTCTATAAATGTGGTGGAAGGCAGCTTTAGCTTAAATTTTTTGTTTGGTTTTTGTTTTTGTTTTTGTCGTTTTGTTTTGTTTTTTTGGGGGCAGCATCACCACTCTGTTGTTTCACTGGGCCTTGAAAGAACTGGATCTTTAGGTCTTCTTCACATTTGCTGCCAATGAAATGGTCTCCTCCATCAGATATGTTTCCTGGAGGTCATTTTGGTGCCTGTGGCCAGGGACAGATCAGGCTTGGGTCCTGGAGAGGCAACGGGGATGACCTTTCAGGGCAGGTGAATAGCAAGGGGACTGATCCATTGGCCTGAAGACGCACATGCTTGGGCTGAAGCTGGCTTTCAGCCTCACTCACTCCTTCAGCCACATGCCCCTGTGTGGGGCACAGCCCCTAGTGGCAAGACTGAGACCCAAGTGAACCACGTGGACTGGAGCAGTGGAGAGTGGTTCCCCGAAGGGAAATTGAGGTGCTGTTCCCCAAAGATGGGCCGTGGATGTTGGGTAGGCAAAATTAGTGCTGCCCTTAAACCCGGGCAACAGGAGCCCCTACTCTAGGCCCTGTGCTTTAAAAGGCCCTTCTCAGGTCCTGCTTGGGGTGGGGCCCCACAAGGTTGGGCTAAGGAACTGTGTCCATCCACACCTGTGCCACACCACTCTGTGCCTGATATCACTCATCTGGTGGCTGGAGGCTACTTTCCGGACCTATGTGCATCTCTACCCTGGGCCCAATTCCCGAGGGCCAACTATACTTCCAGTGTGGGTACCCTAGGCCTGTGGGGTGATCTAGGGGTGACAGGTGGTAGATGGTATAGATGGAACTTGGACATGTGGGCTGGGGTATCCATTCAGTGCAAGTGTGTAAGGCCCTTCGAGGTGTAGGGCAGAGCTAGGCTGTTAAGAGCAGGAGTGGGCTGGGTGCTAATAGCTAAGGGACTGAGGTACACGGGTTCTCCCTAGGCTGCCATATTCCAGAAAACATTACTAATAAGTCCAAGAATTTGAAAGTCAAACCTGGCCTTGCAGGTAAATGTGAAGGTCATTTGATTGCTTTTTAGCTTGATTTCTAACGTTTAGGTATTTAGATATGTGGTATGTGGGCCCTCATTTGGATTCTTGACCATGTGTGTGACACCACACATGTGAAGGGTGAGCTTATGCAAAACCAACAAATGGATCCAAAAGATGTCCATCCAGAATGAGCCCAAGGGAAGGATATCTTGAGCTGGAGGTCAAGGTGAAGAAGAGGGATCATGTAGACGATGGGGAAGTTCTTGGATAATTTGAGACCCTTTCTCTTTATTAAAATCTCCTGGAAGGACCCTTAGCAATTGATCCTGCTAGAACCCTACAGTTTCCTTTGATTCTTGCTGATTGACTGGCCTCCAAAGACCACAGAGATGGCCAAATGTTTCCTTCCTTGCTTTATGGCGGCATCATTCCAATCTTTGCTTCTGTCTTCACATGGCTGTCTTCCCACTGAGTGTCTTTTTTTAAATGTTTATTTATTTTGAGAGACAAAGGGAGTGTGAGCAGGGGAAGGAAGGTGAGAGAGGGAATTCGAAGCAGGCTCCATACTGTCAGCATGAAGCCCGACATGGGGCCTGATCTCATGAATCCTGAGATCGTGACCTCAACCAAAATCAAGAGTCAGACGCTTAACTGACTGAGCCACCCAGGTGCCCCTCCAATGTGTGTCTTTCTGTGTATCTCTTTCTCTCCTGAGGACACCCTCACTGGATTTGAGACTTACTCTAATCCGCTATTGTCTCATCTTGATCCTCACCTACACCACATTGGCAAGGACCCTGTTTCCAAACAAGGTCGCTTTCTGAGATTCCATGTGGACAAGCATTTTTGGGGGTCCACCCCACTATGGGCTACAAAGTGTCTTTAGGAAGGACTTGGCTGCATGCTCTTGGAGATAACTTCAGTCTCGGAAATGCTTGTGTCAACTCTAAGGTCGGTGCAGGGGGTGTGTGGGATGGAATCGGGGGAGATGACAGGTGGACATTTATGGGCTGTCAGCTCCCTGCTAGGTGCTTACCTGATGTTTGTGGAGTTTAATCCTTAAAACAATGGCTTTCAAGGGATGACCAAGACCAGCAGCATCAGCATTACCTGGGGGGTTGTTAGAAACGCACATTCTCAGAAAGGGGACCCCTCTTGCACTGTTGGTGGGAATGCAAACTGGTGCAGCCTCTCTGGAGAACGGAGTGGAGTTTCCTCAAAACACTAAAAATAGAACCACCCTGCGATCCAGCAATTGCACTATTAGGTATTTACCCAAAGGATACAAAAATACAGATTCAGAGGGGTACATGCTTCCCAATGTTTATAGCAGCCTTAGCAACAGTAGCCAATCTATGGGAAGAGCCCAAGTGTCTATCAACTGATGAATAGATAAAAACCATGTGGTGTAGGGCACCTGGGTGGTTCATTTGGTTCAGTGTCTGACTTCAGCTCAGGTCATCATCTCACAGTTTGTGAGTTTGAACCCTGCATCGGGCTGTCAGCACAGAGCCTGCCTCAGATCCTCTGTTCCCTTTTCCCTTTGGCCTCCCCTGCTTTTGCTCTCTCCCTCTCTCTTGAAAATAAATAAACATTAAAAAGAAGAAGATGTAGTGTATATGTACAGTGAAATATTACTCGGCAATCAAAAAGAATGAAATCTCGGCAGTTGCAATGAAATGGATGGAACTAGAATGTATTATGCTAAGCGAAGTAAGTCAGTCAGAGAAAGACAAATATGATTTTACTCATACGTGGAATTTAAGAAACAAAAACAGGTGAACGTATGGGAAGGGGAGGTGGGAAGATAAGAGAGAGAAACAAACCACAAGAGACTCCCAATAATGAAGAGTAAGCTGAGGGTTGATGGAGGGATGGGGGTAGGGGATGGGCTAGATGGGTGATGGGGATTAAGGGAGGCGCTTGTGATGAGCACTGGGTGTTGCATGTAAGTGAATCACTGAATTCTACTCCTGAAACCAATATTGCACTGTATGTTAACTAACTAGAATTTAGATAGAGTAAAAAAAAGAAAGAAAGAAAGAAAGAAATGCACATTCTCAGGCCACCTGAGACCCAGTGAATCAGAAACTATGGGGTTGGGGCCCAGCAATCTGTGTTTTAACTCACAGGTCTTCGGGTGCTTGGTCAAGTCTGAGAAGCACTGCCTGAAAACATCCTTAATCCTTAAAACAACCCTATGTGTTATCATTACCATGCTGATGAGGAACGTTCAGGAAGGTGGTGTATCCAAGCTGCCCCAAGAGGGAAACAGCCCTGCAAAGCCAAAATGCTCACCCACGTAAGCCCACCCTTGAAATTCTCAGGGCTTGCATCACACCTATCCTGCATGCAAGGAAAATCCAGAATCTAGTACCCCACCGACCCCCCAAATCCACTTTTATTCCCAGCTGCTTTTAGCATTCTGGCAAGGCAGTCTACCCCCTTCTCCTTCCTTATTGCCTTCCCAGACCTGCTTTTAAGTTTTGTCTGTGAATTCGAGTTTTGAAAAGGCACTATCAAAAACCCCTGGTCTTGTTTTTAGTAGCCTTATGACTAAGAATACAATGCCAACAAGTCAATATTGTGTGCAAATGGCAGTAAAATGCCCCTAAATGGCTCCCTGACTCCAGTTTTGTAGAATGAATCAATGGAAAGTTCTGTTAGGCCTGGTAATTTTATTTTTATTTTTATTTTTTATTTTTATTAAAAAATTTTTTTTAACATTTATTTATTTGTAAAATGCCCCTAAATGGTTCCCTGACTCCAGTTTTGTAGAATGAATCAATGGAAAGTTCTGTTAGGCCTGGTAATTTTATTTTTATTTTTATTTTTATTTTTTATTAAAAAAATTTTTTTTAACATTTATTTTTGAGACAGAGAGAGAGCATGAACAGGGGAGGGTCAGAGAAAGAGGGAGACAGAATCTGAAACAGGCTCCAGGCTCTGAGCTGTCAGCACAGAGCCTGATGCGGGGCTTGAACCCACAGGCTGTGAGATCATGACCTGAGCCGAAGTCGGACGCTCAACCGACTGAGCCACCCAGGCGCCCCAGGCCTGGTAATTTTAAAGGCAAAAGACGCTGTGCGTCCAGGGAGCCCGGCGGGAGGACGGAAGCTGTGTTTCTCCATTACTCACTATGGAGGAGGCTAACACAAGGGCTTAAACCTTTAACCTCCAGTGTGTTAGCCATCAGGCGGTGGAGGGTAGCTCATTAGCATCCAGTGACCCTGAATGTCTGGCTTCCACCCTCACTGAGACTCAGAGAAGAGATCCACAAGATGGCAGTAGTCACTAGAGCATGGCATATATGGTCTGTGCTGCTTCTGGAATTTCCAAATTAAAAAAAAAAATCTGCAATCTGGAGGGAGACCACGAAGGATCATTCATCCAAATCCTGCCTCCCTTCCTTCCAGAGCTGCACCCGTCCGAATCAGTGTGAGCCAACTGCTCATAAAGCTCTCAGGGAAAGGGGCTCCCTGAATCCTGTTTGTTTAATCAATGGATTAATCAAATTGTTTACATATTTCCCATCGTCCCAACTTTTTATCCTGAAAAATCCAACCTGTAGGCAAGCTGGAAGATGAATACACCTTCTTGCCTTTCTCTCGGACCCATCGGTTGTTATCATTTAGCCACATTTATTGTGTCTCTGTCTTTCTCCCCTTTTGGGGAAGAAATGCTTGACAGTAAGCTGCAGACATCCTGATGCTTCAGCCCTCAGTCATTCAACATCAGCGACAATGAAGACCTTTTTCCACATAAGCACAACATCATTATCACACTCTAGAAGCTTAACGTTGATGCATTAATATTATGTGCACTCAATCCATATCTAAATTGCCACCATAGTCCCAGTGATGTACTTTATAGGGATTTCCAATCCCTCCTCCATGGTCCATTTGGGAATCACATACTGCATTTAGCGGTTGTGTCTTTTTATCCCCCCGCCCTCTTTTTGGGGGAGGGTTTTCTTTTAAGACTTCACATTTCTTAACAGCCCAGTTCCCTGGTCTTGTAGAATGCCCAGCCCTCTGGATTTATCGTCATTGGTTCTGTGTGATTCGACTGAAGTTCAGTATCTTGGCAAGAATTCTACCTGAGTCGTCTGGTGTCCTTCCTGTTGAGTCAGCTCAGGTGACCCGTGATGTCACACAGTCACCATCTTGGTGGTGCTGAGCTGGAGCACCTGGCTAAGGCACAAAACCTTATGCAGAGCCCTCTTTCTGTGACTATGGCCATCCTGGATGGTGGAATGACTTTCCACAGGCCGTTCTCTCCCCACAGCTGTCAGGGGCTGTTCTCACAGTGCCAATAGAATCAGGACATTCCTTTGCCTAAACTCTACCTGTCGCTTCCCACCACGCCCAGAGTAAATTGCAGACCTCCTGGCATGGCTTTTATATCCTGCAGCATCTGGTCCCTGCCTCCCTTCTGACATCATTTGGTACCAGTCTCCCCTGCTCACTGTGCTCCACCTACCAGGCCTTCTTTCTGTGTTTTCCAGACACCAAACTGTGCACTTACGGTTTCCTCTGCCCTTAATGCTCTGGCATGGCTGGCTCCTTCCAATCCTTCAAGCTTCTGTTCAGGTGCCACGTTTCCATCCCTATCCCACTTTTCTTGTTCTTTTCGTCTGTGAAGCGGTGATCACCACCTGAAAGGATCTGCTTCCTTATTCTTTCACTTCTAGTTTATCGTCTGTCCCTTCCCACAGGCCACAGGCTCCATGAAGGCCAACGCCTGGGTTGGATTGCTCACCACTGGGTTGGCACTCCAGAATAAAACCTGGCACATAGTAAGTGCTCAGTAAATGTTGGTGAATGAATGAATGAATGAATGATTTTGATTCTGCATTGTTTTCGATTCTGAGACGGAAAAATAAAGATATGGCCTCTGCCCACAGGTGGCTCCTGGTTTGGTGACTCACATATAAAAAGACAACTGGAGTCCCATCAGGCAAGTGCTGGGTGCTCTGGGCAGACAGAGGAGAGGGTGGCTGATTCCCCTCTGAGGAAGGGGAGGTGTCTCACCAGGGGTGACTATAGAGCTCTCTCATTTGTGTGCTTGTGACACAGATTTTCCCTTAAAATGCTGTGGGTGGCAGCATTTGGAACAGTGTCCTGGGAGGCAGAAGACGCAAGTTCTGAGTCTGAGCTGTGTGACCTCACAGCAGACACTTAGCCCCCCTGGGCTTCATTTCTCTTCCTTGTACCATAAAAGGTTTGAACCCCAGTCACGTTTAGACTGCCTTGACTCCAGTGTTGTCTGAGATTACATTCTACTCTTTGTGAGCAGGTGACCCTGGACAAACGTCTTCCCTTTGTGTCTCACTCACCCCATCTGTAAAATGGGATCAATGATACCCATCTCACACAGTTGCTGTGAGGAACATTGCGATGGCAAAGTGACCAAACTCAGCCAACTGTACAACACGCTCTCCAAAATTAAGGGGCTGTTCTACTTCAGGGGCAATTCTCCTGAAATATATGTCTCACTGGGATGCCTGGGTGGCTCAGTCGGTTAAGTGCCCAACCCTTGATTTCAGCTCAGGTTATGATTACACAGTTTGTGGGTTCGAGCCCCATGATGGGCTCTCTGCTGACAGTGTGGAGTCTGCTTGGGATTCATTCTCTCTCTCTCTCTCTCTCCCTCCCTCCCTCCCTCCCTCTCCCCCCCTCTCTTTGCTCCTTCCCTGCTTGCATGCTCTCTCTCAAAATAAATAACCATTAAAAAATATATAGAAATCTCAGATTCTCTGTGTCTTCAGAACTTTCTTTCTATAGCTGTCCCAGCAAGAAAAACTCCTTTTTTTTTTTTTTTTTTTTACCTGAAATCCTTCTCTGGAAGTCTTGGCACTTTGAGTTGAAGGGTCATTAAAAGACCAGATGGCAGAGAAAGCCTTTAGGTTACTGTTTCCAGAAGCTCTGTGGTTCAGTTAGAAGCCCCAGTGCCCTGGGAGTGCCCTGCAGAGATGAAGGTCAATAATGCCAGCTCAGTCAATGCATCTGGTGCTCTTCAGCACTGCAGCCCCTGCCAGTGCCTGGCACCCCTGCCCACCTGCTGTACTGGAGACGAGAAGCAGAAGCCAGGCATGGACCTGTCACATGTCACTGCGACGACTGCCTGTGTCCCCTTGCTATCCACCAACCACCTGTCTCAACCCGGGGGTGAGAGGGACCTATGGAGGATGCCGATGGGGGTGGCAGGGAGGTCTGTGCAGATGTGGGAGGGTGTGGGTGGGTACAGAGTGTCAGACTGTCAGCCCTTCCTTCCTTCTTTCCTTAACCCTTCTCTTTTTAATTTCTTTTAATGTTTATTTATTTTTGAGAGACAGAGAGAGAGAGACAGAGTACCAGAGGGGGAGGGACAGAGAGAGAGGGAGACACAGAATCCGAAGCAGGCTCCAGGCTCTGAGCCGCCCACACAGAGCCCCACATGGGGCTCGAACCCACAAACTGCAAGATCATGACCTGAGCCAAAGTTGGGACGCTTAACCAACTGAGCCACCCAGACGCCCCCAAATCCACCCTTTGAAAGTGTATAAAGTTCAATGGTTTTTAGTCATTCAAAGGTGGCACAACCACCACCACTACCTAATTTCACAAACGGAAACCCAGCCACTCTCCATTCCCCAGCCATGTCTCCGTGGGTTTCCCTATTCTGGACACGTGATCTAAGTGGAACCGTGTCGTGGTTGCCATTTTGTGTCTGGTCCCTTTCACCTAGCATGATGTTTTCGAGACTCATCCACACTGTAGCATGTGTTAGTTTCCTTCCTTCTTCAGGCTGAATGATAGTCTGTGATGTGGATACATCACATTCTGTTTATCCGTTCTCTACTGATGGATGCTCAGGGCTATTGTGAGTAATGCTGCTGTGAACGTTCATGTGCACGTTTTAGGGAGAGCACGTGCCTTCATTTCTCTTGGGTTTATACCCACGAGTGGAATCGCTGGCTTCTGGTCCTTTATTCTTCTGCCACAACAGGATTCTCATGTTGTAGGTGTATAAAGGGAGTGTCGGATAAGAGGGCATTTCAACCCTCTGATTTGTGAGTTCTGCAGGCAAACGTGAGCTAGGTATTCAACAAACAACTTATTTCCTGTGCTACTATGGCACACGGCTGTATTTTCCTGCCTCCCTGAAGTCTGATCCAGCTATGAGATTTTGTTCCAGCTGGTCATGAAGCCCATTTCCAGGCACTCTTTGCCTCTCTCCTCCTGTGTCTGTGATTGAGCTCAGAGGACCCGGTGGTTGGGGGGGATTCTGGCCTAAGGGGTCACAAAGCTATCCACTGAAGGGCCCACACGGCTGAATGTGGAGCAGAGCCTCTCTGCCAGCCCACGTTAATTTGTCATATAAGCAACAAATAAACAATACCTTAGGACACTGAGATCTGGGGGCTATTTTTAACCCCAGCTAGTCTATCCTGCCTCGTGCGGGTTCTTGATGTAAGAAGTGACTGTTCGGTTTTGAGAGCAGTCTGAGGGGCTTCCGGCCCTGCCTCCAGCTTCCTACTACCTTTGCCATCCGCTGGTTCGGTGGTCGGAGTTTCTGCACGGACCTCCCCTTGGACTTGGTGTTGTCTAGTCAGGTGACCAGCTGTCCTGGTGTACCTGGGACTGAGGGGATTCCTGGGATTTGGGACTTTTGGTTTTGAAACTGGGACACTCCAGGGCCAACTGATGCTCTTACCCGTCTCTGATCTGGGACGTGGGCTGAACTCCACTGCCCTTGGCGCAGCAGGAAGGAATGACATGCCCGTCACAGGTGAAGTTTTGGTGGTGGGTGTGGGGGGGGCTGGGAGGGGCGCTGAGGCATACCCTTGAGGTGTTTGCCACTCCCGGACAAGAGCTGGGATTGTTCTGCACTCTTCTGGTGGTGACATCAGCCCTTCTCAGGCGCTTGTTTGGAACCTCAGCCAGGCTGCTCACGGGGCATTGCTGCTGTATAGGCGGTCCCTTAGGTCGTGATCTCGTGGTCTGTGAGTTTGAGCCCCATGTCGGTTCTGTGCTGATGGCTCAGGGCCTGGAGCCTGCTTCAGTTTCTGTGTCTCCCTCTCTCTCTGCTCCTCCCCCACTCACACTCTGTCTCTCAAAAATGAATAAATGTAAAAAAAAAAAAAAGATGTGCTAGGTGCAGTTTGCTGTGAGAAGGGGGGAGGCCACTCAGCGTTTGGAAAATAAATTAGGAAATATAGGATGGGGAACAATAGAGGGATGGAGAGAAGGGGAGTAGACAGACACGGGTGAAGGGCGGGAAGCAGGGTGGACAGGAAGGGAGTGGGTCCAGATCTATGTCTGCGAACGTGTCCCACCTCCCCGGGTGTTGCTCTGTGTGCCGCTTGGTGTGCCCGAGGGCCTGGGGCTGTGCTCTCCTTCACGCTGTGTATGCTGTTTGAGACTTCTGCTACGTCTCTGGGTTCAGTTTTGTTCCTAGTGTTCCAGGCCTTCCAAGGACCACCCCCGGCAAGGCCCGGAGGACACCTGTGCTGGCTCTCTGGGCAAGAGGACATACACCTGCCCTTGTGTGGTTAGAGGACTCACACCTATCATCTGTGGTTAGCGCTCAGTGGGGAAGCACCAGAGGGCAGGCGTGATTCCTGCACATGCGCGGTGCGGCGCGGCACGCCAGGCCTCAGCTTCCACCCCAAGCTCAGGCTTCCGCCTCGTTAGTGCCTACGTCTGGTGGCAGGGAGAGCCTGGAGAGCCGGGTAGACCTGCACCGTCCAGCGGCACCGTCGGAAAACAGTGTCTGGCTTCTCCGTTCGTGAGCCAGTGGCATGAAAGATAGCTTCTCATTTGACTCTGCTGTAAGCCAGAAAATGAGCAAATTAAAGCTCTCATTAAGGTCCTCCCGTGACAGAGACGAGCTCTCCCACTGGCCATTCACCATTACAAGAGAATAAGACCATCCACAGAGTCGGATATTAGGCTCGAGTTCCTTTCTCTAAGTGCTAAAGGGTTTTTTTTTTTTTTTTTTCTTCTTCTGGATCATGAAAAATAAATGCCCATTTCCCTTCAATCCAGTCAGCACGAGGGACCTACGGGGGAGAGACTCACTGTTCTCACAAAGGAGGATTTTCTGCAGCTGAATCTTTTCGTGGTTGTTCTCTCCCTCCCCACCCCCACCCCCACCCCCCACCCCCAGCTGGCAGGAGGAGGCACTGCAGTCTGGGGTCTGGGACACGGTGCTGGAGCTGTGAGAGCAGTCCTGCCTGGGGGTCTGGGGTGAAGGAGCCAGTCAGCCAGCTGCTGACTCCTACCAGGTATGTGCCACAAACTGTGCCAAACACTTCAAGTGCCTGATGTTCTTTGCATTCTCCTGGAAGCCATGTGGGGGCAATTTACAAACGGAGGAACTGAGGCTCAGAAAATGGAGTATTTTGCCCCAAAATACAGACCTGGGATTCAAACACAGTTCTGTCTGGTCCCAAATCCGGCTTTGGAATCCTCAACGGCCATCCCAGTCTGCCCCCCAGCTGTGGGATATTAGGTAACTGGAAGGGATACTTTCTAGAAGCAGTGCCAAGAGGAAGCCTAAAGCTGGGGATGGTTTGGGAAGGGGATAGAAATAAGAGGAGCAGCCCAGAGCACGGGGCCAGTCACAGGGACAGACACAGACACAGGGAACAGGACTCTGTTCTGAGCATTCACTGTCTGGGAGCCCCGGTCAATGACAGGATGGAGAAAACAGTGGAGGACCCTGCCGTGGGTAAGGCAGGGGGTCTGATCACCAGCTGACAGTGGAGGCTAGTTAGGAAACTAAGGCAGAAGCTTGCTTGAGTGGACTTATCCACAGGACAGGGCTTACTAAAGCTGGGAACCAAGGCTCTGTGAGATGCTAGGGCTCCCTCTTGGCTCTCCCAGACACTGGGTTTGTGGCGCTGTGATTTGTTCCAGACGCTATCCAATTATCCTCCCTTTGCTGATAAGGCAAGGCAGGGCGAAGTGACCGGACACGGGGTTGGTTTTCTTTCCAATGTATCGAGAGCCAGAGTTTCCGAACTTTGGCAAGCCTCACAGGACCTGCCTCAGCTCTTTGCCATAATGATGTTCTCCCTCATTGTTCTGTGTAGAGCCCATGGCCACATTGTGCACTTGGATCTATAAACACGATGGGAGACTGAAGCTGGTAAGGCACATTTGCGTGACCTTGGGTAAGTCACCCCCTCATCAGACATAGTTATAGATATTGACAAGCTGGTTCTAAGACACACAGGCGAAAGCAAATGGACTAGAATAACCAAAACAATTGTGGAAAAAAACAAACAAACAAAACAACCCAAAACAAAGTTGGAGGATTCCCACTACCTGATTTTGAGTCAGACTATAAATCCCCAGTCATCAAGACCATATAGTATTGGAAAAAGGATGGACATACAGGTCAATGGGATAGAATAGAGTCCAGAAATGGACTGCACATGTATGGTCAATTGGTTTCAACAAAGATGTCAACGCAGTTTGATGGAGAAAGGATGATCTTTTAAGCAAGTCATGTAAGAACGATTGATATCTCTATGTGAAACAAACAAAATCTTTATAAAACAAACAAAAGCCAGCCTTGAAGTTTTGCACCCCCCTATGCAAAATTTAACTCCAAATGGATCGTAGCCTAACACTATAAAACTTCTAGAAGAAAACAGAAGAGAAAATGTTTGTGACCTTGGGTTAGGCAAATATTTCTTCTAGAGGATGCAAAAAACATGAGCTATGAAAGGGAGAAAATGAACATTGGACTTCATCAAAATCAAAAACTTAGGCTCTTAAAAGACACTGTATGAGGAAATGAAAATGCAAGGCGGCCTTGGAGAAAATATTTGCAAAACACCTATCTGATAAAGGCCGAGGACCCCGGTATTAGATATCAACTTTCTGAACAAAGAGCTGGAATAAAGAACTTTCACATTTCAGTAATAAGGAAGCAAATAACCCAATTAAAAAAAAAATGGGCAAAAGACTTGAGTGGGCACTTCATCAAAGAGGATGTATGGATAGGAAGTAAGCACATGATGGTCACCTGGGTGGCTCAGTCGGTTAAGTGCCTGACTTCGGCTCAGGTCATGATCTCGCGGTTCCTGAGTTCGAGCCCTGTGTCAGGCTCTGTGCTGACAGCTCAGAGCCTGGAGCCTGCTTCGGATTCTATGTCTCCCTCTTTCTACCCCTCCCCTGCTCATGCGCTCTCTCTCTCTCTCTCTCTCTCTCTCTCTCTCTCTCTCTCAAAAATAAACATTAAAAAAAAAAAAGTAAGCACATGAAAAGATACTCCGCGTTACCAGTCATCAGGGAGAGGTAAATCAGATACCATCCCACCAGAGGGGCCGCCCATCTGGCAATACCGACTTCGGCAGCAATGTGGAGCTGGTCTCTCAAATGCTGCTGTTGGGAAAGGGAAGTAGAACAACCACTCTGCTGGAAAATCATTTGGCAGTTTTTTTATAAAGTTAAATACATTTATTTTACAACCCAGCAATCCCACACAGAGGTATTTACCCAAGGGAAATGAAAATATTCACCCACACAAAAACCTGTATGCAAGGTTTTATTAATAACCATCTCCAAATGGAAACACCCCAATTGTCTATCCACTGGAATGGATTAAAAAAAAATGTGGTGAATCCAAACAGTGGAATTTTGCTCATCAATAAACAGGAACAAAGGGGCACCTGGGTGGCTGAATTGGTTAAGCGTCGGACTCTTGATTTCAGCTCAGGTAGTGATCTCTTGGTTTGTGGGTTTGAGCCCTGCGATAGGCTCTGTGCTGACTAAGGGGAGTCTGCTTGGGATTCTCTCTCTCCTTCTTTCTCTCTGCCTCTCCTGCACTTGAGTGTACACGTGTTTGGGCACACTCTCTCTCAAAATAAATAAATAAACGTGAAAAAATAGGAATAGCTACTAAAACAAACATACAACAACATGGCTGAATCTCACATGTATGATGCTATATGAAAGAAGGTCAAAAGGCCATCTGCTGTAGGATTCCATTCCTAGGGCATTCTAGAGAAGGCAAATCCATAGGGATGGTTGCCAGGGCTGGGCATGGGGGATGGGAATTGATTCAAAGCAGGCACGAAGGAACTTTTTGGGGTTGTGGCAGTGTTCTAGATCTTGATTGTGGTGGTGGTTACATTTGCCAGAGCATTTGCCAAAATTTATAGAAGTGTGCGTGTGTGTGTATGTATATAGATTTGAATTTTACTGTGTATAATAAACCTGACTCATAAAATTAACACTTTTCTTGAAACTGCATTTTTTTGTGAGTCAAAAACCAGTCTATGTCATGTGGTTTAAGGCATAATGTGAGGAGTCACACTAGGGCACTGTAAGAGGTAAGGTTCACATGAGCTCACGTTAGGTGACAGTGCTTTGTAACCCATAGTCTCAGGATGACTCTGGAGCCATCCAGCTGGAAGGGAGGGAGTCCTCTGTTCATCAGAGTCAGAGGGAAATGCTGCTCAGGGCTCCAATTTCCCCACAATGGGGTCTGGTCACGCAAACACATCTTCTAGTCTTTTCTCCTAAACCAGGTCCCTCGGCCAGAGGAGACCAGCTCTCGCTGGAGCAGAGGCATGAGTGAATTCTGGATAACACCATTCCCTCTGGACTCCAAGCTCCACATCTCGGTGCCCTTTTGTCTGCTAGCCGCTTCGGCTGCCAGTGGCATCACATAGACGTTTTCTCTGAGCTGACAAGTAAAAAGCCAATAATTCTCTGTCAGGCTGAGGCTTCTCTCATAGCAAATCATTGAATGGTCATTTCAAAAGGGTAAAGAATAGAAACCATCCTTAAAGCTCCCCTGACAGGAGAGATTTAAGAACACGAAGGGTATTATTGGGCTGTACCATTATTGGATTCAATGACAGGCATTACATGGCTGGTGATAAAATCACTAATATCTGCACGCTTTGCCTCCTAGTGGATTTGATTCTTCCACGGCAAAGTCCCCATCAAGAACTGTTTCTTTTCATGAGGGTAGGCAGCTACAGAGAGTATACCTTTGTCTTCACAAAAATAGGTCCGCTTTTGAACTACTTTCTTCAACACTGATAAAGAAAAAAGTCCTTTTATCTCCCGTGAAGGGCTTCAGCTTCGAGCTCAAGTTAGCTAGATTTGCGACATTCTCTGACCCCACCAAAACCACGCTGGCTGCTGAGGTCTCGAACAGAAACCTAATATAAGGCAAAGAACAGATACAGCCCTCAAAACTCTTCCCATCTTGAAGGAGTCTTTCTTTCCAGACTCATGAAAGTGTCTGAGGGATGTGGTCCCAGGAAACAGAAAAGACATCTCTGTTTGAGGAGAGCATCTATTTAATCCTATTTTAGTGCAAAATTGGGGAAGAGAAGGCAGTCGCTCATTGCTTTTCCTTTCTACAGCTTCCATTAATTTTCTGTGAGGGATCTAGGACTTGAACTGATACATTATGGTTCTTATTCCACCATCCTGAACATTTCCCGAGGGTCTCATTTATCTCTGTATTTCCAGAATGTATCATAGAACTTGGAATGTAGTGGGGAGAGGGAAGGACATTAGTATGTATTGGGCATCACTATACACTGAGTTCTGTGAGAGATAACCTCATGCATGCGTGCACGTGTGTGTGTATAAAGGTATGTTGTATTGGTTAGCTGTTGCAATGGTGATGCTGTGTAACAAACCATTCCAAAATCCAGTAGCTTGAGAACCCTCAAGCAGTTAGAATTGCTCAGATTTGTGCAGTTTGGCTGATCCAAACTGAGCAGAACTGGATTTGCTTGGGTATTTCTTCTTATTGTAGGTCTACACCTTTGCCAGGATAGCTCTGTTTCAGGTGCTAGTGACTGGTGGGGGGTGGGGCTCTGCCTCATGTGTCTCACCCTCCTGGGATGAGTCATTTAGCCATGGCAAGCTCTTCTCTTGCCTATGGCAGAGGCACAAGAGAACAAAGGGAAAAATGCAAGGCCTCTTATGGTTTATGCTAGGAACTGGTACATGTCATGGCCACCTTGTTCAATCGGTCAAAGCAAAGGATGGGGCCAAACCCAAAGTTAAAGGATGGGAAAGAGGTGGTGGGCAGGGAGGGGACAGCTCCAAAGTCACACAGGGCAAAGTGTGCAGGAGAGATGAAAACTGAGGCCAGGAATGCAATCTACACAATATGCTTTTTTAAAAGTTCATTTATTTTGAGAGAGAGAGAGAGAGAGAGAGAGAGAGAGAGAAAACCAGTAGGGCAGAGGCAGAGAGAGAGAGGGAGAGAAAGAGAATCCCAAGCAGGCTCTGCACTGTCAGCCCAGAGTCCAATGTGGGGCTCAATCTCACAAACCATGAGATCATGACCTGAGCCGAAATCAACAGTTGGGGATGCTTAACTGACTGAGCCACCTGGGCGCCCCTACACAATATGTTTAATCTCACAGCAAACCTATGTGATAGATCTGGTATTACTCCCATTTTCCTGATGAGGAAACTGAGGTCGAGGGAGGCCAGACCATGGTTCCAAACCATGTTTTCTTTCTGGCATAACCGTGTTCCCTCTGCCTGGTGTTTCCTGGGACTCAGTGAATAAAAACCACAAGTCTGTCTGAAAGTTAAAACAAGCAAGGATCTCTTTTACTGAAGTAAATTCCAGTTTGTCTGTGGTTTTTCTCATGCAGTGATTCTGGCTGTCTGTAACTCCCACATCCTGGTGTTGTCCAGACTTGAATCAGCTGGGCTGTGTTAGATCCTTGTTCCCGCCCTGCTCTGTCTAGAGCAAGCAGGCAAGAAGGCAAATAGACCAGGGGCCTCTGATGCAGGAAGGATCTTCTGTACAGAACTTTTTTTTTTTTTTTTTTGCCAGAATGCCTCTGTTTGCTAGAGAATCCTGGTATGGTGATTTCAAGCCTGCTCTGGATGGATTTCTTTTTTTTTCTTTTCTTTTTTCTTTTCTTTCTTTCTTTCTTTCTTTCTTTCAAGTTTATTTTAGAGAGAGAGAGTGAGAGCAAGAAGGGGAGGGGCAGAGAGAGAGAGAGAGGGAGAGAGAGAGGGAGAGAGAGAGAGAGAGAGAGAGAGAGAGAGAGAGAGAGAGAGAGAGAAAAGCCCAAGCAAGCTCCCCACTGCCAGCGTGGAACCTGATGTGAGGCTTGAACTCACGAACTGTGAGATCATGACCTGATCTGAAATCAAGAGTCGGGGATGCTTAACCAACTGAGTCTCCCAGGAGTCTCTCTGGATGGATTTCTTAATCAAAATTGATTATGTCCAACATAAAGAAATGTTTCCTTTTAGGTTAGCTGCCAAATTCCCCCATCATTTCACTGACCCAAGACTGTCGTGTGGGTCATGCTGTGTATAGGTAGCAAAGTGGGAATAAAGACAGACAAAACATCTCCCAGTGGCCCCTGGTTGTGTTGTCACTGAAGAGCTTGTCAAGATCTGAGGAGGAGATTTTGAAGAGCAGCTGAACCAGCTGGCCAGAGCAGCCCTGGTGATTCAGGAGGTGACATTCTCCTCTCTGAGTCACCGGGAGCCCCTCAAGGCACCCTGTGGGGGCCCGTGTTTGCCAGACACAGACATCATGCTTTCCTGTCAAGGAAGGTGTTTCTCTGCCCTCAAGGGGGTCACCAGAAGGCTGTTTCCAGCATAGGTGCCATGGAAAAGGGAACCGAGGCTCAGGCTCCAATCACAGCACAGACCTGTGGGATAGAAGCATCTGGAAGTCAGGGGATGGAGGTACCTCACGAAGGGCCCTGCTTGGTGACTTCTAGCGTGAACCACTACAGTCATTGTCAAATTTTTGAACAGCCCTCCGGCATCCCAACTAGATCTGCAAATCACCGGTCCTCTCATCTGTCCCTGTCTGTTAACATCCTGCAGTATTTCTGAGGCAGTTAAGTGGATGACACGTTTCTTATGAAGGGATGGTGGTGATCCCATCATTTCACAGAGGAGCAAGATGCCTGTTTTGGGATGAGATAACATGTGGTTTTGGGAAAATTTCCTTGCAACTTTGAAAATGTTAGATGAACATCGATCATCTTTGAGTCCTGATTCCCCACCGCTGCTTGTCACAATCCCTCAGAAGCTGGGGATGACACTGGCCTTCTAGGGATTTCTTTACACCCTGGATAGAGTTCCTTTAGGATTATTTGCAAGCGCTCACATCTTTGTCAGAGTTTGTGTGTGATGTCCTTCTGGGGGAGGACACATGAGATTTTATCTCATTTCTAGGGCTAGGTTATTGGAGGGAGGGATGGAAATGAGAAGGCAGGAGGGAAGGGTGAAAGGAAATAGCACTTTCTGAGCACAGATCAGATATTTGACACCTTTATGTCTATCCTTCCATGAAGTCTTAGGGGCTGGGCTCTTTGATCCCCATTTCTCAGATGAGGAAGCTAAGCCTTAAATTGAGATACTAGCCAATAATCTGGTGAGTAACAAGAGTGAGCATTCAAATCCTAGTTTTTCTGAATCCAAACCTGGTCCACGCTTGCTCTTTCCTCCTCACCAGCCTGCCTGGACAAGCTTTCCCTCCATTCCATCACCGAAATGACCATAGCCCTGATGCCTCTCCTGCGGGCCAAATGGCTGTGGCTTTGTCTCCACCTCATCTATGCTTTTCAATATTCAACTCCTCTTCTGAATGCTTCCCTGGAGTTAGCTTTGGCCTTTGAATACAGGAAAATCGTGATTTTCTGCTGTAGGTGGCCAAGGGATGTTCTTAACTAGCGTCTTCCCAGCCCCTGAGATGGTTCCCTCAGCTGCTCCCAGCTCTTTATCAGCAAAATCAAAACGATGCTGTATAGCCCATGGGCCATCAGGGGGCCACACACAGTGATTTAACCCATATGGTGGATTCCAGAGCTTTCAATCTCAGGCAGCATGGATCCTGAAGCACGGGCCACAGGTGTATGACCAAACAAAAGACTGCACAAAACACTCGATAAATAAAACCTTTATGCCATATTCAGGAGCGAACTGAACAGAGATTATTTTGGAAATAAGATCCCAACGCAGGCATTCACACGGCCCTTTATCTTAGGGGAGTATAACATTACAAAACAGAAACATTTCTTAGCATGTATTCTCTTTGCAAACTGGCCTTCGAACTGGTTTATTTTTCTACGTGCCCCATGTCCAAAATCTATCTCTACCTTTTTTCTTATTCCAGCTTTTTGCATAATAAGTGCATCCTCAATGCGAAGCCACAGCCAACCTTCCGTGGGTGACAAGGTGGCCCCAGATGTTTCTCACGCTTCTCCCTTGGGTTAGCTTTATGGCTTGCACTGCATGTCCTACTGTATGGCATGGGCACCAACTCTGCCCTGTTCCTCCCTCCATGACGAGAGGGCAGTGCTGTCTCTTCTCTGCCCAGCTTCCAAGGATTCCATTTTCCTTCCACTACTCCTTTCTTATTTTAGTGGGAATTTGAGAGGGGGGGCGGGGGAGGTTGGTGTTGTTGTATAGGCAAGTGGGAGCCATTGAAGATTCGTGGGCATGAGGCTGACTCTATCAGTAGGAACCAGAGGACCTGGCGGTAGTGGGGTGGGGTGGTGGGTGGCGAGGGGCCAAATTGGTGACATCATTTACAGTACTATTGTGACAGTCAAGGGAAGGAGAGTGAGAGAGAGAGCTATGGTGGGGTTGGGGGCGGGAAGAGTTATAGAGCTCCTTCTGGGATCCGTAAGTCCCCAGATATCGGAAGGGACACCAGCCTTTACAGTAATGACAGCCAGATTCCAGCTCTCGTATGAAGCTACCAGCTGCCTTGGAAAGGACCCACAAATAAGAGGTATATAATTCCGGGCTGTGTTGTGGGTAATGGCTAGCCTTATACAACACAGAAGTCCTAGGAAGGAGGTTTTGGTCTCCGATGAAGGAAGGAGAGAAAATAACCCAAATTATTATAAATGAAAGAAGAGATCTCAGAGTTAGGTTAAGAAAATGGGACAAGGAGGCATGATCAAGACTCTTCAAAGGGTGGAGTGGAAAGGAGGAGGACTGCGTGCTCCAGTGGAGCAGAACTGCATCCGATTTCTCTGTCTTTTCTGTCTGTTTTAGTTGACATTGGAGTTACCATGAGGAAAGAAAATGTTTTATTTAGAAAAATATCTTGCTTGGTTTAGAAGAGGAGATGTTGCAGGCAGACGTTAGTGAGAGTCAAGAAACAAGCTCTGTGCATTATAAATAAGCAGCAGGTGGGTGATGAAGGGGCGGCAGAAAAAAGGGAGGGAGGTGAGAAGGGGAGGAGAATGTCAGAATACTATGGTAGGGTCTTGCTTTTAAGAATGGGGTGATATTACTCAATTACAAATGATTTATGTTTTTGTGACATAGTCCCTTTCCACAGTAACTTTGGAAAGTCTGCCACCTCTAAAATCCTATGGCAGGTTTTCCTTTCCATTCCTTTCCTTTCCTTTCCTTTCCTTTCCTTTCCTTTCCTTTCCTTTCCTTTCCTTTCCTTTCCTTTCCTTTCCTTTCCTTTCCTTTCCTTTCCTTTCTTTCCTTTCCTTTCCTCTTCTTTCTTTCATTCTTTCTTCCCTCCTTCCCTCCCTTTCCTTCTCTTTCTTCCTTTCTTTCTCCCTTTCTTTCTTCCTTCCTTCCTTTCCTCTTCTTTCCTTCATTCCTCCCTCCCTCCCTTTCCTTCTCTCTTTCCTTCTTCGTTTCTTTCTCCCTTTCTTTCTTCCTTCTTCTTTCTTTCCTCTTCTTTCTTTCCTTCCTTCCTCTCTCCCTCCCTTTCCTTGTTTATTCCTTCCTTCCTTTCTTTTTTCTTTTCCTTTCTTTCCTTTTATTTCCTTTCCTTTATTTCCTCTTCTTTTCTTCCTACCTCCCTCCCTCCCTTTCCTTATCTCTTTCTTCCTTCTTCTTTCTTTCCTTCCTTCCTTATTTCCTCCTTCCTTCCTCCTTCCTTCCTTCCTTCCTTCCTTCCTTCCTTCCTTCCTCCTTTCCTTTCCTTTCCTTTCCTTTCCTTTCCTTTCCTTTCCTTTCCTTTCCTTTCCTTTCCTTTCCTTTCCTTTCCTTTCCTTTCCTTTCCTTTCCTTTCCTTTCCTTTCCTTTCCTTTCCTTTCAACATGAAACCACCAGTGGGATGGATCCCTACCCACAGGGTGCATGCGAGGGTGAATGAGGTTATCTGACTGCTGACCTGATCTATAGGAACCCGAACCTGGAAGAAACCCTGAGATCAGAAACTTTGCAGGAACACCCAGGAATCTTGGGGGAGGATCCTAGGATTTCCACGGGTCAAGGAATGAAGTTCTGGCTGATCAGTCCTGGTCCTTAAGAAGGGCAGAGAGCTGCCACGTGGGTGATACACCTCTGCTTTTCTTTTTTTCATCTGGGGACCAGCTTACCTAAGTAGGGTACACTAATATGGAATGATCATTACTGACCAGCTCAGGTCTAAAGCTTGGGACTCCCAGGGCTGGGGAGGAGCCTAGATTCTGGAACTGGTCTCTGTGGCTAACTATGCTAAGATGTTGAACAGCGACAGATGCTGCTGTCCAGAGCCAACGTTCTGGATCCTCCTTCCAAGCTGTAATCAGAACGCCTTTTCTGAGATGCCTCCAAACTACCGCCTTCCAAAATGCATAAGCAGTACCCTAAATCGGTGCCACTCAAACTTCACTGTGCTTCAGAACCACCTGGATGGTTCTTTAAAACCGTTTGCCAAGTCCCATCTGCAGAGGTCCAGGAAACAGGCGACTGCCAACTTGCATTTCTAACAAGTTCTCAGGGGAAGCTGATACTTGTGGTGTTGGAACCACACTTTGAGAACTGTCATCCTACGCTAGCTTTTCTAGAACTTTAATGTGCATGAAGTCATCCGGGGATCTTGCGAAAATGCAGATTCTGATTCAGTAGGTCTGGGGTGGGGCCCGAGAATGTGCATGTTGGATGATGCTGATGCTTCCTCTGAGGACCACTCTTTGGGTCGCGTGGCCCTACACCGTGCAGCCTTTAGCCTTTGTCTGACTGGCTGAAGGTCAGGAGTTTCCATCCCACTGGGATTAAGTACCTTTATCCCAGGCTGCTACTTGCAACTGCTTTACGAGGGTCTGGCTGTCTCTTCTTCCTTGAGCTTCTGCAATTCCCTGAGGAGTCAGCCCCACCCCATGTTCCTGCTGGGAGCTGAGCTGCCTAGTCAGCTGCTGGAACACCTGTTCCAACCGCAGTGCTTGTAGGGACAGTTAAGCCTTGTCAGGTTCTGGCTCTTGGTGGCGGCTGGAGACGTGTGGCCACTCTCACTCCTTGGGGCCTGCTCTGCCCTCACCGTGCTGACAGTGGCCTTCTGAAGTGCCAGCTGATGTTCTGCTCTTCAGACCAGCCGCACTTGGCTCTCTCCTGGCTCCCCTGCTGTTCCTGGCCGCTCCTGAACGACTCCATGCTTCAATATGCATCCGCCACAGCCTTCACCGGCCACGGCTCCGGGGCAAGGGCAGGAGGATCTGGGAGGTCGTTCAGGATGTGGACGCGTTGAAAAGATGGAAACACTGGGGGGAAGGAGGGAGGGATGGGAGTTCATGTATGCCTCATATGAGATTTAATATTTGCATGAAATATTGCAGTGAAAAAAAGCTCATCGATTTCATCTGCAGCAGGACGGACTCAGGGACGGTTTCTTGTAGGATGGGAGGAGGGAGGAGAAATGGTTTGGGATTCAGGAGACCCAGAGTTCTAGTCCCCATTCTGACGCTAGTCAAGAACCAGCCCGCTGCCCTGGGCCTCAGTGTTCTCATTTAGAAAAAGAGAGGATTGGGGGGCGCCTGGGTGGCTCAGTCAGTTAAGCCCACGACTTTGGCTCAGGTCCTGGTCTCACAATTTGTGAATTTGAGCCCCACATCCGGCTCTCTGCTGTTAGCACAGAGCCCGCTTAGTATCCTCTGTCTTCCTCTCTCTCTCTGCCCCACCCCCCTCACTCTTGTGTGCTCTGTCTCTCTGTCTCTCTCTCTAAAAAATAAGCATTTTTTTTTTAAAAGAGAGGGTTGGATTAAACTCCCTTTGGGATGTCACATATCTCAGAGTCACTTATTATTAGATTCATTATCAAGGGAAGCTGGGGAAAGACTTAGGCTTTGGGTTTGGAAAGACCTGACTTCAGTTTCTTGCTTCTCCTTGTCGACAGCTGGGAGGCACTGGACACGTCTCAGCCACTCTGAGTTGTTTCTTCACCAGTGAGGATTACATGCTACATCTATGCTACAATAAATGAAAAGAACCTAAAATAATTTTACAGGTTGATAGCAAGCAGGCATTCAAGAAACAGATGCCAATATTATGACAATCATTAAAAACTGGGACCTTTTCACTGTACTCCATTTATTGGGGCTAGACACAAATGCTCAAAAGTGTATTACTTTTTTTTTTTTTAAACTAGAAATTACTTCAATTCTGTGCTTCTCATGCCTGTCCCTTAGGTAGTCTGTGTCTGCTCAACTCAGCCTCCAAGAGAACATGTTCCAAAACCCTGCGGCAAGAGGGTGAGAACGATTAAGACAACATTTTGCGATACTTAGTAAGTTTTAGGGAATAATTTAATACTGACTCGCAGCAAAGCTGACTGAAACATAACCTGTGCCCACCATCCCCCCCCCCCCCCAAGGACACTGTAAACCCAAGGACCGGTTTGAGAACAGGGTAGATAGCACAGGATAAAATGATTTTCTATTCTCTTTGAAGATGGTTGTCTTGGGATCAGCACTAATGGGTACTCACTAAGTGGTTCCTGGTTGAAAGAAGGATGTTCTAGAGGCTTACCTGTCCCACCGCCTGAAGACTGTGGTACACCCCAAATGTGACTGGCATGTTTTTTTTTTTTTTATATAGCCTGGAAGTTTGTTTACCTTGTTCTTCTTCAGGGCCTCTGGGAGGCAGGCGTCTGGTTGTAAGCAACAGGAACAGTCCAGCTAACTTAGGCGGTTAGTTGGAGCTTACAGGTGCTCACGGAAGGCTGGACAGTCAGAGTTAGTGAAGCAGTAGGAATCTAGACACTTCTGCATGGATGAATCCATTCGGGGACCCCATGTACTTCAGATCTCTTATCTCTTAAGGAAACAGGCCTGGCATTTCCAGGTCATTCTCTCAGGCCCAGCCCCCAAATATGGCCTCCTTCCCTTTCCCCTCCTACTCCCCAACCCAGGACTCTGAGATCAGCAGCTGGTAAAAGGCTCGGTGGCACATCTGAGGGCCAGCCTGTGTATGACCCCCATGCCCAGCAGTTATTTTGTCCAGCTACACCTGATGGAAGGATATCCATGTGACTCCTACGTTCAATATTCAGCCCGATAGACAAAGTTGCCTTTGATATTAATCTTTGGGGACTGGGTAGTTAATTTCGTATTATACCTGGTGCTATTATTTAGTCATTTCACACTCTGTATGTTTGGTTTTTATGAATATGTGCTTCTTAGCTCAGTGTGTCTGCAAATCACCCCCTATATGATATGTGATAAGCCCAGGGATCTGCATTAGCCAAACAATTATGGCCACAGACAGAATCGTTTTTGTGATATCTACACATTTCAGAATCCAACTAGGGAAAGACAGCAGTGCTGTCTCCTGTGCCTTATTTCCCAATGAAATGGACATAATGGCACCAACATGGTGAATTTGTTGCCTTAAATTATATAATATATACACAGTGCCTGATGTATAGGGAAGTATAAAAGGCAAGTATTATAGCTAATTTTTCTTCTGTCTTTCCCCTAATCAGTGACTAAACCTTTGTTGGTTCATATCAAAAGCTTTAAGGCAGCAGGAGGGTGGGAGAAGGGAAGAGGGTGGCCATACTGCCCAGCCCTTAACTCTCTCCATGGTAAAGATCTGAGTTACTGTATGCAACCCCCATCTCCTCCCTCCTAGGTTTGACTGTCTGCATACTCTTAATTCTGATTCAGGAGTGATGTAGAATTGTTATTTTTTTTGTGTGATTATGTGTTATTTTGTATGAAAATAATGAAGTAGCTGTTATTTATAACAAAGCTCTGATAATTTATTTCTTTCCATGTATCACTGCTCAAGACACAAAGTCCCAAAAGAGAGTAGGAGGAAGAGAGAGAGAGGGAGAGAGAGAAAGAGAGTGAGTTTAATTTGTCTGGCTTTGATGATGTGCCTAACCCTTCAGCTAGGGGAAAGAATGTCGCTCTGGTTTACAGTTCTACCGAGCAAATTAGGGCAAGTTGATTTTCATAAAAGGAAATTGGGTCACAGTTGCCAGAATACAGGGAGTAGATGCAGTGGGGTGGTGCAAACCCCAGATCTCTGTGGCAAGGTTCTAAGCAACTACTCCTGTAAAAAAATGTAAGGCCCAATAAACAAACCACTTCATAGCAGCAACTACAATTTGAACAAGAAAGGTAAGAGATGGTATAGTTTAATCACTTTGTATATGATGCACACATATGCACACAAACATAGACATGTAGCTAGGTGTAGAGTGGAATATTTTATATGGACACGGTTCATTAAAGTTACCCATTATTAATGGACATCAATCCATCCACATACTTTGTTCGAGGCTCTCATACTCCCGCCCCCTCCCTCCTGCTCACTGACTGAGTCACCCAAGTCTGTCTGTCTCCTACTGTGTTAAAAAATAGGTCCTGTTCTTGGTTCTGGCACAAAGAATGAGTCCAGGGATAAGCCTGAGTGGCCCTCGTCCTCAGAGAAGGCACATTCCAGGTGGCCCGGGGGCTCGAGGGCACCAGACTTTGGATGTGCAAGTGTGGCCTGAGCCGGAACACCAGGGACTCTGGCTCCAAGGTTTGTGCCTGTAGCTCTTACTGCACTTGGCTCTGTAGGATTCCTGGGGCTTTTCTCATGCCTGTACTCATTTTCTACCTTCAGTAGCCTGTCTGTCACTCGCACAAACCCAGCAGTCAACTGGCTGGGTCCAACTCAGTGCCCTGAGGCTGCTGTGGGCAGTGGAGAAGGGGTGCTTGGCTCCCTGGGCACCTGCAGCCTGGTCAGCTCCTGCCCGACACAGAGTCGGGTTTGCCAGGAGCAAGGCAGTGCATTCCTCAGTCTCATTCCTTCTCTCCTCCTCCAACCCTTTTGCAAGAAGACTCCAGAAGGCCAGCTTGTCACCCTAGTTTCTCCAGAAAGCCCTCCCTTTCCTCAGGGGTGGACATTTTTTCTGGCCATTGAGCACTCCTCATCAGTTGATCAGAGACCCACCTAGGAAGCTCCAAGGGGCAGGTCGATCACCGTTCAGGGTCAAAGGGCAAGAATTAGCCATGGCCACCTCTTTCCATCTGCCCTTCCTGGAGAGAGGCCAGCCAGAGGAATGTGGAAGGGGTTTTATTTAATTTCATTTCTGTTCATTTTCAAGTCTCCCAAGCAGTGGAATTGCCTCCTCTGTTCTTGGATCAGGTGCAGGAAGATGATAGAAGTCTGAGTAAATTGGGAAAGTATCTTCTAGAGTTCTGCTTTGATCTCATCACCCTCCTACTCAATAACCTTTGCCCTCTCCCTCTGCCTTCAGGGACTCCATAACCCTTTCTCCGGTATTTCAGGCCCTGTGCGGGAAGTGGGCCACCTATCCAGCCACACTTCCCACTATCCCATCCCCCCTACTCTCTGTTTCAGCCACATTGGGTTACCCTCCATTCCCCCAGACCCTTGTCTGCTTTGCCTGTGTTGGGCCCTTACCCAGAATGCCTTCCTCCCCTGTTTTCACCTCCTCATATCCTACCCCATTCCGACATCACATCTGTCAGGAAGCCTTCCCGGCGTCCCCAGCTGGAAGTGAACTGCTCCTTCCATCTGCTCTCAGAGCATTTGTGTGTGGCTCTCTCTTGCTTTTTCCATTCTAACTTGCATTCTGGAACTTGCACCTTTCGTCACCACATTCCATTTCTTATTCCAGCAATTGATCACTCAAGACACAAAGAATATTTGGGACACCTCGGTGGCTCAGTTGGTTAAGTGTCTGACTACAGCTCAGGTCATGATCTCACAGCTTGTGGGTTCGAGGCCTGCGTTAGGCTCTGTGCTGATGGCTCAGATCCTGGAGCCTGCTTCCGATTCTGTGTCTCCCTCTCTCTCTCTCTCTCTCTGCCCCACCTCTGCTTGCTCTCTGTCTCTCAAAAATGAACAAATGTCAAAAAAAAGACACAAAAAGAAAAATCTTGGGGACACCCAGAACCCACCTGTGCTACCGCATGCATCCCATCCACCAGCAGCTCTGCTGGTTTTACCAGCTCAACATTTCTTGAGCCCATTCTTTCTTCTCTCTAGTCATTATCAGCTCAGCAGTTGGGTCTCTCAGAGGTCATCAGAGCAGCCTGCCAACTGGGCTCCTTGCTGGGGTCTGCTGGGCAAAACTCCATCGTCCTAACAGGGCTGGCAGATTTGTTCCTCTCCCCATTAGTCCAGAAACTTCTTGGTAGAAACCACATCCTGGTTTCTAGGGCCTGGTGCATAACAGGTACTTAATAAATGCTGAGATAACGAGGCATGAATAAATGATGCCACCTGGTGGCGGGGGGTGGGGGCAGAGAATGTCACATAATCATGGGTCCTTGACCCATACAAACATCCTGCCTTCCCTCTACACACCCACTTTACTCATCTGTAATATGACAGTGATGCTTTCATTTCTGAGGTCTAATCAATGACCCAACTTCCTTGCCAATTCCCTTTACGTTTGTCTCACAGGGAAACAAACACCTTAAGTTGTGGTGATTTGGGGGACACTTTGCAAGAGATGATGCTTCTCTCATTAAAAAATACTTTTCTGTTTATCTCAGCTCGTTCCTTAGGCCAAGATAAACATTAATTTTCCTTCAGAGTGGACATGGGCTATTGCTAGCTGGGAAGAATGCAACCAGAAAGCGTTCTAATCCGGTGTGTGACTCTTTTCTCTTTCATCACCTGCTTGGGTCTTTCGGATGCCGTGATTCAGAATCAAGTTAAAGATTGTCTGAAAAATCTGCTTAGACATAAAAATCAATAGATGAAAAGGAAGCAAGACTGATTTCGAGCTACAAATCATATAATTCAGGGGCTGGGCACACATGGCTTCCTCTTTTGAAGACTGTGGAAAGTGGAACTCTGAAGTATTAATTCAGTGGTTGAAGGAAATGACAATAATGATTATGCCAGGAAATTTCTACCTGTGTAATAGGAAAATGTGCTCAGACAACAGAAGAAGTAGCCATTAGAATCCCCCCCTCCCAAATTCTTCCTCAATTCATATATTCTGTTCTCTTGCTCCCAGAAATATATCCATTCTGGTCAGTTCAATTAGGGTAATGTGGTCAGTGCATCAACAGGTCTTGTAAAGTTTTGGTGAGATTACACCAGGTTTGTCTTGTCTACCAGAATAAAGTACATATCACAATAAAGGCAGGGACTTCATAAATGCCTCCTGGATGTATAGTTCCAATTTCCTTATGAAACATCTCTACTTGAAGATCAATCCAAGTCCCAAAGTCATCATTTTCCTGGAAAACAGAACGTCTTACGTGGGATCCCATTTCATTCTGTGGTGCTTCTCAATGAGACGGGGCCTGGTGGGGGGCAAACAGATTGGTCTGTTGGTTGGGGTTAAGCTTGGGAAAGTAGTTGAGCGGTGTGTGGACAAAGGGAGTTGCGTTATTATGCTATTTCTGCCAGGGAAGTAAACTGTGAGCACAGCTGTGTAGGACAGAAAAACATGGCAGACCAGGGGCGAGATGGTAAGTTGTTAATGGGAAACACATGAGTGTGATACATGGCGATGACCCTTGAGAAGGTGAAATGTCTAGGTGTGTATTCCTTTGTGAGCACTAGCGTTTACCTTCTGTAACTTTCTGTCCTCTTAGCCATGTTGTAGCCCTAGCTTTTCTGTTCCTGTGCCTTTCACCATTTTATTAATAACTATGTCATGGCAGATATTGGGAAATCAATATGACCCCACATAATCCTTGTCCAAGGTGGAATGTGTAGAGCAGTGGAGAACCAGTTAGGTCAAATGAGTTGATTGAACAAAGCCAGTGATTTTGACCAGGGAAGTGGATCCATGGAGCCAGAAGGTTGGGGGTGGGAAGGGAAGATGGTGTCAGGGACCTGTTTTTCAATAGGTAGGAAGTCAGAAAGTCACTGAGGTCAAGATGGTGTCCAGGTCAGGAAGGGGTCTGAGCATCTGTGCCCCTAGTGGTTGGGAGGTCAGAGTATAGCTAGGGAGTTAAGGAATCCCCCCCCCCCCCCCCCGCCAGCAAGAGGTGGGATTGCCTATCCAGAGACATGTTGTCTTGGAACAGGTCTCACAAGTATTTTGTTATAGCAATAGGGAAAGAATCAATGCTGATAAATTTTTTAATGAATGGAAGCAGATTCAAGATGATCTCTTTACAAAAATTCACCAACTTGCATTCTGGTGTGTTTTCTTGAGTAGGAGAAAAATGATCACATGTACAGATAGCACACCGGGAACCACAGGACTATCCTTCTGTTAGTACCTGCAAAATAAAATATTATCCAGCATTTTACTATTAATACCTGCAAAATAAAATATTGTGCAGCATTTTACTCCCACCAAAAATTTTTATGTGTTTTCATCAAAATCTGAGGAGCATATTATATATGTAAATAACAAATGTCAGGTGCATTGCTGAAGGGAAAAGTTTGAGAATTGCCAATTTAGCGTTGCTGAGCTGTGGCAGTGGAGGCAGAACAGGAGGGGGGTGGGGAACAGGTGATTCTTTCCGCTTTTGGGTTTCATGATCTTGGAGTTCAGCACTGGCCAACATCTGGGTCATAGACCAGTCGGGAAGGCCAACAGCTGCACTACTGTCTTCTCTTCCAGAACATAAATTTCTGAGGCTTTAACTGTTTCCCTCGTTATGGTCTAACATGGTCTCTGCTGCTCCTTGCTACTCAGTGTCCAGGAGTCTGGCCACCGCTTCTCTGGTAGCATCTCTCCTGTCAGCTGCCCTCAGTTCTTCTGTGCCTTCCACCCTGCCTGTCCGCCAATCTTCCTAAACTGTCCCTGGTGCCCTGTGCTTCCTGTGTTGGAAAACATGAGCAGAACACAGTGTGATGACACAGCGTCCACCAAGGCACATACCTAGTTTCTCGCCCCCTTGGCTCCTTCTCCCTGGGTCCCTGAGCAAGTGGCTTACAATTTCAATGTCTCAGTCTCCTCCTGGGTAACATGAAACGATGCAATTAGCAGAATATCATGAACTCCGATTCCTCTGCTTCAAAGCTCCCCAACTATGCCCCCCCTACAGTTTTAATACAATACTGATTGCTATTTATTACACACATTTATGTATTCATTGGAGAAATTTTGGAAGTGCAGAGGAGCACAAGGGAAAAAATCGGAAAGTTACTGCAGTTAGGGAGGAAATTTGCTTTTGAGAGAGGATGGGACCACATCTCTTTGTGTGTCTCTCTCTGCTTCTACCTTTAACTCTTTTTTTTTTTTTTGAGTTTATTTATTTATTTTGAGAGAGACAGAGACAGCATGAGCAGGGGAGGGGCAGAGAGGGAGAGAGGCAGAATCTGTGCTATCAGCAGCGAGCCCGATGTGGGGCTTGAACTCATGAACCAGGAGATCATGACCTGAGTCGAAACCAAGGGTTGGACGCTTAACTGACTGAGCCACCCAGGCGTCCCTCCTTTAAGTGTTGATTTAGCGTGGCCTCTGTCTCCTTTGCCTGTCTCTCTCTGCTCCATGGAGGATGGTAACATTATGGGAGGCTGAATAATAATTAGCACTAGCTGTGGTTAGAAAAACTGGCATTGAAATCAGAGCAGCTGATGCCTAATTTCAGGGTAGCCTGCCTGAACCTTGATGGCAATGTTTCTAAATGTCTGTAAAATGGAGTTAATGATTGGACCTGTCTCAAAGCCTGGTGAGGGATTTATTGTATGGCCTGGTGCACAGTAATAACTAAATAAATGTTTGCTTTGAATAAGGCCCAGCTCGAGCCTTCTCTTCTTTATGCAGCTTTTTCTAATCTGGTCTTTACTGACCTTCCAGTGACCTTACAGAATTGTTAGTTTGCATTCAGTTTTCACCTAATCCTGAGTCCTTCCCCCCGCCCCCCTCCCGGCCAGCCAAATGGGAAGTCCTTTGGCCGTGGACCCCACTTCTATTTCTTTAGTTTTCTCCAGGACAACCAAACAAAATGCTTGCCAATAATATTTTTGGAACACTAAAGTGTTAACACTGATTAGATGTTATGGAATTTATCCTAGAGCTCATCGAAAGTTGGTGAAATTGTCCTTCCTGGGTCATACCTCTGTGCCTGCCACTATGCAGACACTTCTGTGACACCCAGAGACTCGTGAGATTTGGGATTGGGTGACCTCTTAGAGTGGCTGTCTGCACTGTCTCAGTCACCCAGGGCTCTCTGCCTCCCAGCCAGGTGCTGTCTGCATCCTTCCAACTCATGGTGACTTTGGGAATGGCCGTCCAGAGGCTCAGGAGTGGAGATGCTGCTGTCAGGCACGGAGGGTAAGTAACTTTGGAGTGAAGTCTGTGAGCTTGTTAGCTGTCCGTCACTTGCCATGGGCCACTGGAGGGAATGACAGTAGGTGTTTCATTCACCATCCCCAGTGTTGTGATAATAGTTGTACTGGAGGATGGGTGGGGAGGAGATCTTTCCCTATGAACTTCAGATAAACCTCCCATTAGCCACCTGCCTGAGGATCAAAATCTCACTGTGGACCTCCTCCGGGTGGTGAGTATTTGGGTGTCTGGGCAGAAGTTGACCCCAGGCTGCTCCAAGCAGAAGGCCGTCTCTTGCTCTGATCTTGCTCTCTGACAGCACGGTTCTGTCCCGCTCCCCGCAGGAGGCCAGCATGTGCCATGCGATTGCTGGCCTTTCCTTCCAAGCACATCAGATGGGCTCTGTTTGCAGGGTCCGTGCATCGCCCCATGTTGCTGTGTGGAACCTGGCATTCTCCAAATGCCTGCAGCTGTCACCAAAGTATTTTCAGCCCAGCTCAGTTTGTACCCAAAATCCAGGGTGGGGGTGGGGAAGCAACACAGGAACATTTGGAGGAACCAGAACCCAAATGGAATTATTAACATTTGAGGTGGGGGTGGCGATATCTTTGCTCAGGATCTGAGTGGAAAGGAACCCAGGGACATGAGTGGATCATTTGGTCTCTTGGAGACCCCTCCAGTTTTGTGATGTTCTAAGTTCTAATTCAGAATGAGAATGGCAAGGGGCAGGCCAACCAGGTAGAAATTTGCTCCTGTTTATTAGAAATGGAGATTCAGAGTCGTGGAAGGGAAAGGAATATCCTTAGGTCACAGTGGCTGCACTCCCTCAGGTGTGCTGGAGAAGGGGGTGGTGAAGCTAGAGGGCTGTGTGGGGCCAGGGGGTGCCGGAGCAGAGGGTACCCTGTGTGTGGGCAAACGAGAGCAGACTCAAGACTGGTGTTACTGACAGATGTGGGCTCCAAGGCCCTGACACTAATTCTAGACCCATCCTCTTGAAGGTCTGAGGCCACCTGCCTACATATGTACTGTTAAGGATTGGCTCTGAAGGCTGAGTTTTCCAGGGACGTTATCAGAGGTGGCTTCTGGCCACTGTATTAGTTCAAGGCTGTGGAACAGGTGCCATTCATCTTCGTACCGTGTTCTATTCATTCTCAACAATGCTTCAGTTCTCCTAGGTGCCACTTTCAAGGTTGTAATGACCCCATTGGATAAGACATGCATTTCCCCCTACCCCCCCACCCCCTTTCATCAGGATCGCTGGTTTGCTTGTCCATGGAGAATGGTCATGGTATGAATGTTTACGTCTGTTGCTGGAATGCATTGCTATCATATACTTGGGGAGGGATGTGAGGGGCAGGTTTTGTTCTGTTAGCAGGAGCTTTATTAGCATCACAGAGCAAAGGAAGTTCTGCAAAAGTGCTATCAAGGGGAGCTCATAAGAAGAAACCCCTGTGAGGACTGTGATATGTCCTGATGAAGGGGGTGATCTCCTCACTGAGTTACAGAACTGCAGTGAGCCACTGTCACCAGTGGACAAGTTGAAGCATGTAGCTGGGAAATGCCCTTTAGCCACCTCTGGGGTTAACAGGGATTAAGGTCGTCATCCATGCATCACTTGAAGTGATGTCCTCTATGACATCCTGCCACCGTATCCTCACCTCGTTGTGTTTTTAGAGGTTCAAGAGTGCCTGGACTCCAGCACCCAAAATGAGCAGGAAGGCCCAGATGAAGATTTCTGTCAGGACATAGTTTTGCTCTGAGAAGAGTAGCAAGTCTTGAACCGAGGTCACGGGTGTCTTGAGGTGTCTGTTCCAGCTTCATAAATATTAAGCATTATTTTTCACATGTCTTATACATTTTTGTGTAATCCCTGTAATATAATGGCAGGTATAATTGTATATTCTTTATAAAATGTGTGGCAGATACAATTAGCCTTACTTTCTACATGGGGAGACTGAGACTCGGATGAGAAAAGTCAGTCTTTCAAGTCACACATTTCATCGCCGGCGGAGTCTGGGGCATGAGTTCCTATCTCCTGATTCCCAGGTACATGCTGTTTTTGCTAGACTCAAAGTATTAAAGAATCCAGACTCTTTGGAAGTAATGAGGGATTCCAGAAATAGCCTTAGCAGTGCTTAACAATTTGAAAGACCAAAGGCACTGAGGCCAAAGAAGATTGAGACAGGTGAGCTGTTTCATTGTATAAATTTCCATTAACTTGGTTCATAATAATTGAGGCCACACTTGTGCATTTCTATATTAATTAAAAATACTTGAGATCTGATACAGGGTCGAAAATGACACATTGAATTGTCTCTCAAATTGTGCTCATCCCAAATGAGAATCCCCTTGTGACCATGATTTTGCAGACTTGATTAGGTGAGAAGAAATGCATTCAAGTGTCAAAGGCTACATTTGCTAATGAGCTTGACCTCTCAGAGCTGCCTGGCTGGGCAGAGTTGGTGCACAGTTGGTGCTCAATGAGTGCTGATGGTTGGCTGGATGGACTGAGTGTTCAGTTAGCCTCCCATCCCACGGATCGTGGTGCTTTCATTGTGTCAGCTAGAGTGACATTCCAAACCGAACAGCCTATAAATTTAAAGACACATTTGGAAACTTTTCAAACCTACAAAAGGTAAAGAGAATAGTATCATAAACTCCAAGGTCTTGTTTTCCAGATTCAATACTTATCGATATTCTGCTGTTTTCATTTATTGATTTCCCTCACACACATACACACACACACATACACACACACACACAGGGTGGGAGAAGAGAGAGAGAGAAAGGGAGAGAGAGGGAGAGAGAGTTTCTTTTTGGCTGAGATACTATAAAAAAATTTCCAAATATCATATCATTCACCTGTGAATACATCTGTATATATCTGCAATAGAGAATGATTTAAAAAAGTATATACAACTACAATATCATTATCACAACAAAGTCACAATCATTTCTTATTATCATAGAATACCTCTTTCATGTTTAATGTTCCATGATTGTCTCAAAATGCCATTCTGTTCTTTAGATTCTTCAAATTACATTTCAGACAATGTCCACACTATATTTAGTTGATTCAGCTTTTATATCTCCTTCAGTGTATGATAGTTTTTCCTCCCCTGTAAAGAAAAAAAGTTAGGTCAAGAGACTAAACCAGATTCAGGTCTTTTTTTTTTCTTTTTGAAAAATACTTCATAGGCAAAATTGTGCACTTTCTTTAACCTACAATATTTAGAAAGAATTCTATGTTTCTTAAGTATGCATTTATTCCAGGTCCTGATTCGTAGACAAAACTCATAAGGTGACGAATGTTTTGAGGAAATGATACAGAATGGTCCTTTCCCACACATCAGAAATCAGACTCTTGCAAATCGTGGCCATCTAGGACACTGCTGCTGGGTAATGACCATAGGCTTCCAAATGCCTGACATAACTGTCACATACTCCCTTTTAGGAAGGATTTTAGGGCAGAGCAAGGCCCCAATTCAGGGCCTATGTTTTCTTGCTTTACACACAACTCTAAGAAGCTTCATTTTATTTTGGTACTCCACAGGAAATACGAAAACAAAATTAGAGGGAGCGGGTGGTCTGGAAACAGGGAGAGGGATGGCTGTCATCTGAAGAAAATGGAGGAAAAATGAAAAGCAAAAACAAGAACGAGAGAAGACACAGAGTCCGGGATACACTGACAGAAAGGCCGAGAAACTTCCTCTTCCTGTTGGAGGATACCTCATGCCTGCCTGTTTACGTACAGTATCTAATTTATTTTCACATCAACCTTAGGATGGAAGTACTCTCTTGTTCTGTATTTTATGGATAAAAAACATTAAGAAATGTTCCTACAGTCATCCAGCTGAAAGGAAATCCCTAAGAACATTGTCCTATTGCCCCACGATCTGATACTGGGTGAGCCTATGCGTTCATGAGACAGAAAGCAGGATAATTGAGGCCCTGCATCTGTTGGTCAAACAGATAAGACACCACATGGTACATTTTTGAAATCTACTGACTTTCACACAAAACGGGAAAAATGAAAAGTTTGTAATCACGTTATACAGCTTTAAGTTTCTAGAAAATTTATATACATCGAAGTACAGATTTAAATGTTTAGGAGTTGGACTCTCCAAAATTTTACAAACCAGAAACACAGAGATATTACAGCAGTAGTTAAATTAATGGATTGGCTTATCTTGAAGTGTTATGTGGTAAATTTTCAATGGCATTGATGTTGCCTATTCTGTCCATCAGCCTGGAGTATTTCTGTGGTTTTCTAGAATTTTCAGTGAGGCAATTGACTGCCAGAGCCAGCAAGCTCTACTCAAGAATCTAATTTTTTATCCTTCCTCCTCTGTAACTCAAGATTGGATCACCATCACATCCTACAAGTGGCAGTGATTATCGAAGAAATGATGTGTGTATTTCTCTCTTCCTGTGAAAAACGAACCTGATGGGAGCCCTTAGACTGGATAAATTCTGCATGATGACTGTCTTAACCAATTCTTACTGAAGGTTAGGGATTTGGGGAAGGTAAATGCTTCATCATTAGAAATGACACTTTGGGGGCACCTGGCTGGCTCAGTTAGTAAAGCATGCGACTCTTGATCTCAGGGTTCTGAGTTTGAGCCCTACGTTGGATGTAGAGATTACTTAAAAATAAAATCTTAAAAAAATAAAAAGAAATGAAACCTTGAAAGTCACCTAGCATCATGTTACCTGTCTGAGACTCAATCTTCTGGGGCCCACCTGAGAGTCAGAAAATAGAGAATCCAAGTTAGGAGTCACGGTCAGGCACATCCTATACAATCTGGGGCGACTGATGGAGGGACAAATAACCCTGCCCAACTGGTCAAGGCCTCAAGCCTTTGGTAAGTAACTTCTGGTTCTCCTAGCGTGGACTCCGAATGAGTGAATGATTTTAAATATGGACATGGTTAAGATAAAGAAAAACTTTTGCTGCTTAAAGAACTTGCCTTCAACTCTGGAAAACTTAGCTATCCAGCAATTATTCATTTCCTGACCATTCTGGTAACCCAGGTTTTATTCTATTGAGCTTTTGGAAAAAAACTTTTGTTTCACCAGCAGAGACAAGTCTGGACCACATGAACTAGTCTCACCTGGCATGACATTTCTCCTGTGCCTTCAACAATTTCACAGCATATTGATTCTTCATTTCTTTCTCAGACATCAGTTAATTAGCTAACCTGGGTTTTGATTCACACGTATTAAACACCATCTTTTTTGAGCACACAAAACCCCTCTTATGTGACATAAATGGCATTATGTCCAAAAGAATAGTGTTAGATTGTCTTTTACCCTGGAAGAAAAGGAGGTAATTAGTTTGATATATATTTTTTCACTGGCGAATGTTAATGCCGTTTTCACTGCAGAAGGAAAGGTGAATGGCTGTGCCCAGTCACTGCTCCTGGTTTTTGTGGCTCTGACATTATATGAAAGGAGTTTGGGGGAAATGGAATGGAATAGAAGGGCCTCAGTTGAATATGTGGATAAGTAGTGTTCTTAATACTTCAACAAAATCTAAGAGAGTTTGCAATTCATATAGCTTCTCTGAAAGGCTGCCAAGAGGGATATTTTCAATAGATTGGTGGAATGAGGAATTAAATGTAGATTATTCTGGAAAAGATTGGAATTTAATATAACATTTGAACAGGTTAAATTTATATCAATAAAATACCAGATGGAGAATGGGACTGTTTAATTTCCAGCACACAGAAGACACATAACGGTTCTAGAAAGGATGAACGCAGCGTCGGCTGCTGTCTGAGGCTTCTGTGTTCCTTTTCAAAAGCAGCCTGGGAAATTTCTGCCATTCTTTGAAATTCAAGGCACTGGCAAAACTGCGGTCAGATGTGATGGATTACGCAGCCAATTTGCTTGAAGTTTGTGGTTCATTAATCCAGCTCTTTGAAATTCAAAGAACTGAAGTGATGTCATTTGGAATGTACATCACAGAAAATTAATGGGGTTCCTTGGTCAGAAGTGAGAAGGAAGACAATGTGACGAGGGAAAAAAGGGGCTGGCGAGGGGTGGGAAGCCTGGTTTCCAAAGGGAGAAACTGCCTAGCCATTCAGAGCCCCTCATGGTCCCCCCACATAGGCTTTGAGGGGACCCCTCTTTGTGGGGCAGCCTTGCCAGGAATAAGAAAACACAAAGTGTTGCTTATTCAAGCGGTTCCCCAGAATTCCACAGCAGTAGCTCTTGTTAAAAGTTTTAGTCTGTCTGATTCAAATCAGCTGATCTGACTGGTTCCCCTGTCTCTAGTGCCCCAGGGCCACAGTTCCATCGGGGTCTTGCTGGCTGGGCTGGGCCAGGCTCAACTGATGCTGTGCTGACATTGGATGCTCCCAGCGTGGACCGGCCTTCAAGGCCTGAGGCCTTAGTGGCAGGAAGGAGATTGAATCACTGCCAAGGAGGCGGGCTGGGAAAGTGGGCTGAGAGGTCTCTGGAAAGATCCAATGAAATAAACGAATGGGAAAGGAATAGATGTTTAAGGAGCTTGTACTCTGCCAAGCTGGGAGCTGGGTGCTGTCACAGTTCACTGGATCATCATAGCAACTATCTGTGCTTTCAGCAGAAACAATGCCCTGTTGCAAAGTGGTTGCCCCACAATTTTTTTTTCTGGATAAAAGCAAAGCAAAGCCAAACCAAACCCCTAAAAACAAAACCAAAAAATCCAAACGTAAACCCCAAACCAAAAAAAAAAAAAAAACCTGAAAAAACCCAACACTGTTCTTTAGCTGGATAGTAATATTGTCCTTCCTTTTCAAATCAGGACACAGACCTACTTGAATAGCAAGAGAGTTCTGTTTGTACTTTGTAAACTGCAAAAACGCTCTTCAAATGTTAGCTTCCATTATGGTATCCATGAATAAGCCCATTTCCTTAAAGCCCTCGCTTCTGGAAGTGGCTGGAGCATTGTAGCGATTCAATACCTGTTTGTTGATTAAATGACTCGTTGACCATTGGGCAGGAGGGTCTGATGGTACCTTAATGGGATTGCTATCTCACAGGAAGAGAGATGAGAATTTACACACATATATACAACCCACTGTGTATGGCGAGTTTCCAATACTGTGTAAGGAAGTTGAAGTTAGCTATTTATTAAAAGAGGCAACGTGAACATTTTCAGAATTATTTTCCCCTTGGAAATCTTAACTTTGGCTTAGACCCCTTGAAAACTCCATTAGGGCTCAAAATGTACCAGTATTTTTATTGGGTAACAATATAATCTGAAAGAGTGAAATATTTTGTGTTTGACAGTGCAGATGGCGGTTCTATTTCATATTAATAGTCGAATCTAATGTGGATAGTAGTTTTTGTTGCCTATATGTTTATTAACGTTTGAGTGCGATTTGAACTTGATCGCATGTTTTATTGCTTCCTCCAACAGTAACTACTCTTTCACTTTAAATACATTTACGATATTACACATATATTTCGAGGCATAATAAAAGTAAATTTATATGAAAAAATTCCAAACAGCTTTATGCATTCTTATTTCTAGCCCTTACTTCCACTTAGAGTCTGAGAGTATTGGACGTAGCCACTAAAAGTTGGTCAATGAATTGCAGCTCTCAGGAAGAGTAAGCTTTAAAAGAGAATGCCACGACTTTGTGTTCATTCTCTCCTGGTGCCATCTTTCTCCAGGTGGAGAATACCTAGATTTTCTTAGTCTGTGTTGAGCTCCCATTTGCTGACTAGAGTTGGGATCCTCACTAGCTTTGATAGGGTTGAATTTACCTGTAGGTAAAAAGTCTCTGTATGTTTTTCACAGGTTAAAAACAAATGAACAAACAAACAAACAAATGAACAAACAAAACTTTATCACGGTAAGTTTTGCTCAATACAAAATGTAGAGAGAACAGATTTATGGACCTCCCCCTCCAATCCCAATTCACCAATTATTATCATTTTCCTCATCTTGTTTTACCTTTCTCCTATTTATTTATTTTGCATTATTTTTAAGACAAATCCCATATCATTTCACCTATAAATAGTTCAGTATAAATCTCTGTTAAGGACTTTTTAAAAACCGCCTTGCGATTATCACACCCAAAGCAGTTAACCGTGGTTTCCTTAATATCATCTACTACGCTGCACATGTTGGAATTTCTCTGATTGTTTTAAAGGTGTCCTTTGTGGTTGGTTTGTTTGAATCAGGATACAATTACTGAATGTTTCTCCTAAAGCATAGATACTTCCCTGGGGCTACCTCAGGTATCTTTAGAATTAAGATATTAAGGGAAACTTGGCCTCTAAGGCATTAGGGCTCCATTTGCTAGTCAGGGCTGAAGGGAGGGGGAGGTTGCAAGGGAGGACTAATGTGGCCTCTTGGGCTGGATTGGGTGGGAGAGGGCACCCAAATGGACAAGCTACAACTTTAAAGGGGCAGAGCACTCCCATTCCTAATTCTAGAAGTGGTCTATGCCAGGTCATTTTACCCTGTGGCCGCAAAGTCAGCAGTGGAATCCTTTGGAGCCTGGTGGGAAATATCAGTCATTCCAGGAGATTCAGCTTAAGAAGGTAGCAAAACACCAGGTCTTGTGAGTTGGGGAGGATGGTCCCTGCACCTCAGCCAATTAGTATTTGGAGGCAGTAGGATAGAAGGCAGAGAATAAAACAGAAGGAACTGAAACAGAGATGGTGGATTTATTACCCATGTTGGAGAGAAGCAAGAATGTGTACGACTGGTTCTATGACTCTTCTAGGACAATAGGTATCAAGTGTGTTTGGAAAACAAGATTATTTGGCTCATGTTGGTAGGAGACCAATAGTAGGATCTGGTCATTAGATCCTAGTCCTGGAAACATAACTTCCTTTCAAGTCCCACTGGATGGGGGAAGTAGGAAAGAGGTAATCCGTGCATCACCTGCCCATGCTGAGATTGTCCTGGAAGGTTTTGGGGGAAGGGCTCTGACTGAGCCGCACAGGCAGAGGAGAGCACTCAGGTGGGGTTGATAGAAGGTGTTATTTAGTACCGAAGCAAGCATCCCAAACGATATGTTCCTGATCTGAAATAATTAGGTCTTGTCTCCTCAGATTCATTGACATTCTTTGTCCATATTACTGATGGTATAAATAATATCACTAGGTGTAGAAATAATGAAAATGGACATTTGGGTTGTATTTCATAGAGCTTGATGCATTTTAACAAGCATTATGTCCTTCATCTTCACAAAAACTCTGTCCATTCAAACTTGGCTGATGTTTACTGAGCTCTTACTATATACCATAATCTGTGCTGGGTGCTTTTATATCTGGTGTGGTCCACTCCAGATCCCTTCTTTAAGGATTGTGTCTCTAAAATCCCTTACTTGTTGCATTGAACGGGATTCACCCAAAGAATCAGAATAAATATATAATTTATTTTCTACAAGGAACTGACTTGTGTATTTGCAGGCATAGGCTAAGCAGCCCCCACGTGCTGCTAATTAGTCTAATGCTAGAGCTTGAAGCCCCCAGGTAGGTGGTCAGAAAGGAAAGAAATCACAAGCCCACTGGACCTCCACATGCATAAGCTGGAATCCCAGAAAGACCAACTGAACCCTGCATCTGTTCTTGTTGTCTCTGACCTTGATGATGAGGGTATCCTACAGGGGCCAGAGTGTTTCTTCATGGAACTGAACACACACATACCTGACCCAAGGGTCAGAGAAAAGGAAGAGAAATCCAGGGGGAAGAAGAGAGCAACTATAAGACCAGCTAAAGAGGCCAAGTCAGCAGATCAGCAACAACATAAGTACTGCAAAATAGCTACAAAACACAAGTGTTACAGAATCCCAACTCCTGGAGAATCTTTCTTGGGGCCGATGCTAACAAGAAACACACAGATGAAGGGAATTCTGGGAAATGTAGTTCAGCCTAACCAACTGGGCACAGAGCTGGCACAGCTGTTCTATGTAAAGCGGGTTTGTTTCCAGTATTAGGGCAGGGAGTGGGGCTTGACCTGCAGAAGGGAGGGCTGGTCTGCAGCATGCAGAGAGAACATAGGGTCAACTAGAACTTAGTGACCATGCAAGACAGGAACTTCATGTCTTAGGTAGGGCTCACTTTGCTGATGCATTCTGCTAAATTTTCAATGAAATGGGGCAGCACGTCTTGACCTTGAACAATTAGCAGGGAAACATGGAGTGCTGTCTTACTTAAGCTGATGGGTCATTTATTCACATGGCATTTATTTGTTGGCTGTGTGGTGGTGTGGTTCTGTTGTTTTGTTTCACAAGGGACATTCCAGCATCACATGGGGGAACAGCTGAATCCTTTGGCATCCCAGTTGGAAGCAGCTAATTGTCACATACTCCTTATCCCAGCAAGCCTGTGCCTGGCAGACTGCTTGCCTCAACCAGGTGGGCACCTGGCCACTTGGGGCATGTTCCCTGACATGTGGAAAACGTCTTCCTTAGCAAATTTGGTCTCAGGTAAAGGACATAACTGGGTCAGCCCAACCGTTACCTATTTAGACTCAAACCCCAACAACGTGTACCTCGAGCAATGTGCTCTTTGGGAATCTATCACTATGCACCCTGCAGGGTGAGGGGAAGGGCCTCTGTCTTGGCTCGTCCAGAATAGGTGGAATGCACACTTACTGACAGTACGGTCGTCTGTCCGAGCTGGGATAGGCAGCATGGAGCCACTTTTGAAATTAGGAATAGAGACTAAATGTCCTGGTGGGTGACAATTCCTGAGGATGAGCGTGGGGACGTTTGGATCAGCAGAACCTATTACTTGGTCCAGGAATCAAATCCACTGGGCCAATGGCAGGTCTGAACCCTGGAACAAGAGTACAGGCCCTGCCAAAGTCCTCTTCATGGAGCTCTGATATCGATGTGTTCCCTGGGAATTTCTTGCCATTTTTAATCTCTGTTCTTTGATCTTTGCTTAATGGGGGAAATAAAAAAGCTTTGTGTGTTCCAACTGGAGAGGCTGGACTCCCAGACTAGGAAGTGGAGCTCGGGCAGGCAGACCAGAAAGGCAGAGCAGAACCTGTCTAGGGCTGCAAATTAGTATATGCCCCTTTGCCGGCAGGCTTTCTTCTCTAGCCAAGGGCAGGTGATGACTTTTTAGGCTTTTTCTATAAATCAATCTAGGTAATTTTATCTAATGTCTCTGTCACAGGGGAAGGTAGGGGTGACTTTCAGAAGTTCAGATACGTGGTTCAGCCCCTGACAAGTAGGCTGAGCCTTGGGGCCCGGGAGGAGGAAGCTCCAGACACCAATGTGGTTCTTGGCAGGGCAAAGGTTTGATCTTTAAAAAAAACTGATTTCCTTTTCTGAGAGGATTTAGTAAGTTATTCTGTGCATTATCGCTGAACTAGTCAGTTGTGTCCCTGGGCCTCTGGAATTGCACTGAGAACCAGTGGGGACATCTGAGAGAATGAGTTCTTTTTGGATCATTTCGGTGGTGAACTTCTTCCAGTTCATGGCAGTCAGCTTGTGCGAAGTCAAAGACAGAAGATCCAGCTTGAGGATTTCCTGGGCTTTTAAGACCCTTTACTGGTTATGAGCAATCCTACCTCCCTACCACTCAAAGACATTCCAACCCATCAAGATCCAATGAATCAGATCTACTCTAAAAAAGTGTGTGCGTGTGCGTGTGTGTGTGTGTGTGTGTGTGTGTGTCTTTCATTTCCCTGCTAAGCAGGGATGTTAGGACCTGGGTGTGTGTCATGTAGAAGATGCCACATAGAATGTGCTCAGGGAGACACATCTAGGTGCATTTGCCTTTTCGTCCTGCCAGCCCTGAAGATTCTGATAGGGAATGTGCCTTCAGAATGTGTTTTATCAGTCCACTCCAGCAGAGGGCTTTGACAGAAGAACCCTTGACTCTAGGTCAGGAGTGCATTCCCCACCTGCTCCTTAAAATAGACTGTGTGTCCTTCACTCCATCTTCATGAGTGGTTTAGACTTGATCTGCTCTTTCGGACACCTGTCCTGTGCCTTTTCCCCCATTTCTATTTGCTACTCCTGTCTATGCCCTGATGATTCTGGGTCCTATCATTTTTCTTTGAGACCAAAAGAAAACAGTAGCCCTTGTTTTGGGGGAACCAATTCCCTCCCTCCTTCCTTCTTTCTTCCTTCCTTCCTCTTCCTTCCTTCCCTCCCTCCCTTTTTTCTTTCCTTCCCCTCCTTCCCTTCTTCTCTTTCTTCCTCTTGTTCTCCTTCCTTCCTCTCTTCCTGCTTTCTTTCCTTCCCTTCTATTCCTTCCTTCCTTCCTTCCTTCCTTCCTTCCTCCCTCCCTCCCTCCCTCCCTCCCTCCCTCCTTCCCTCCCTCCCCTAAACCTCTTCTGAATACTAAGAACTGTGCCAACCATGAGGATTCAAAGTCACATATAATGTGGTCTGTACTTTGAGGAGCTCCTAATGTTCTAGGGTTGACATTCATTTATATTCAGTTTAACAGCTTGTTCTATGCATCCAGTCATGTGATTCTCTACTTGCTTTGTATATTTAAACTGTGTCAGCAACAAGACTGCTAAATCCCCATGAACAGAGACTATGATTTTGCATGGTTCCCAGTGCCTGTCTCAGTGGTACAGATGAGCTTCCGCATCTATAAAATGGAAATAAAATGAGCTACTTCCTGGTCCTGTGGTGAACTTGAAGTTCCATGATGTCTCTAAGTGAACAGCCCCATGCCTGGCCCAGAGCAGGTCTTGATAAGTGATAGCTATTATGGTCTGTGGTTAGAGCAGCTCGGTAAATACTCCTGCAACTCATTGGAAATGTGTTGACTTGACAGATGGGCAGAGACAGGAGGTGAAATTCAAGCCCACTGACTTGTTAGTAGAGTAGCTCCAAAATTGGATACCAGACAGAGCAGAGATATCCTAATGCTGCCTTTGTTCTGCTACAAGTTGAAGCACATACGCAAAGTTGACTTCTCAGGAGAGCATGTGGAACTACGAAATTCACTGTCAACAGCAGGATCAATCTGACTCTGGATTTGCTGAGTTGATTGTATACATGATGATGCACGTATGACCTGCATTACCACGGGAGAAAGAGCAATGCTGGAGGAACACTTATGAGAATTAGACCTCACTTTCGTACAGACTGCATTAGTTTTCCAGAGCTGCCCTAACAAGGTACCATGGATGAGGTGGCTTAGACAATAGACATGTCTGTATCTGAGGGTTGAAAGTCCAAAGCCAAGGTGTCATCAGGATTGGATCCTTACAACACTGTGGGGGAAGGATCTGTTCTGGGGCTCTCTTCTTGGCCTATCGATGGCCATGTTCTCCCGTTGTTTCTTGCTGTCGTCTTCCTCTATGCATGTCTCTGTGTCCAGATTTCCCTTTGTTATAAGGACACCAGTCATACTGGGTTGGATTGTACCCTCATGACCTTATTTCCACACGATCACCTCTGTCAAGTTGCTGTGTCCAAATAACTCGATATTCTGAGATAATGAAGGTTTGGATTTCTTTTTTGTTTTTAATTAATTTATTTAATTTACATCCAAGTTAGCTAATAGTGCAACAATGATTTCAGGAGTAGATTCCTTAATGCCCCTTACCTATTTAGCCCATCCCCCCTCCCACAACCCCTCCAGTAACCCTCTGTTTGTTTTCCATATTTATCAGTCTCTTAGGTTTTGTCTACCTCCCTGTTTTTATATTATTTTTGCTTCCCTTCCCTTATGTTCATCTGTTTTGTATCTTAAAGTCCTCATATGAGTGAAGTCATATGATATTTGTCTTTCTCTGACTAATTTCACTTGGCATAATACCCTCTAGTTCCATCCACGTAGTTGCAAATGGCAAGATTTCTTTCTTTTTGATTGCCGGGTAATACTCCATTGTTTATATATATACCACATCTTCTTTATCAGTTCATCCATCGATGGACATTTGGGCTTTTTCCATACTTTGGCTATTGTTGATAGCGCTGCTATAAACATGGGGGTGCATGTGTCCCTTCGAAACAACACACCTGTATCCTTTGGATAAATGCCTAGTAGTCAATTGCTGGGTCATAGGGTAGTTCTATTTTTAATTTTTTGAGGAACCTCCATACTGTTTTCCAGAGTGGCTGCACCAGTTTGCATTCCCACCAGCAGTGCAAAAGATATCCTTTTTCTCCACATCCTCCCCAACATCTGTTGTTGCCTGAGTTGTTAATGTTAGCCATCCTGACAGGTGTGAGGTGGTATCTTGTTGTGGTTTTGATTTGTATTTCCCTGATGATGAGTCATGTTGAGCATTTTTTCATGTGTCAGTTGGCCACCTGGATGTCTTCTTTGCAGAAGTGTCTATTCATGTCTTTTGCCCATTTATTCACTAGGTTATTTGTTTCTTGGGTGTTGAGTTTGATAAGTTCTTTATAGATTTTGGATACTAACCCTTTATCTGATATGTCATTTGCAAATATCTTCTCCCATTCTATCGGCTGCCTTTTAGTTTTGCTGATTGTTTCCTTCGCTGTGCAGAAATTTTTTTATCTTGATGAGGTCCCAATAGTTCATTTTTGCTTTTGTTTCCTTTGCCTCTGGAGACATGTTGAGTAAGAAGTTGCTGCGGCAAAGGTCAAAGAGGTTTTTGCCTGCTTTCTCCTTGAGGATTCCTTACATTTAGGTCTTTCATCCATTTTATTTTTGTGTATGGTGTAATAAAGTGGTCCAGGTTCATTTTTCTACATGTTGCTGTCCAGTTTTCCCAGCACCACTTGCTGAAGAGACTGTCTTTATTCCACTGGATATTCTTTCCTGCTTTGTCAAAGATTAGTTGGCCATACGTTTGTGGGTCCATTTCTGGGTTCTTTATTCTGTTCCATTGATATGAGTGTCTGTTCTTGTCCCAGTACCATACTGTCTTAATGATTACAGCTTTGTAATACAGTTTGAAGTCCGGGATTGTGATGCCTCCTGCTTTTTCTTTTGTTTGTTTGTTTTCAAGATTGCTTTGGCAATTTGGGGTCTTTTTTGGTTCCATACAAATTTTAGGATTGTTTGTTCTCGCTTTGTGAAGAACGCTGCTGTTGTTGATAGGGATTGCATTGAATATGTAGATTGCTTTGGGTAGTATTGACATTTTAACAATATTTGTTCTTCCTATCCAGGAGCATGGAATCTTTTTCCATTTTTTTGTGTGTCTTCTTTCATAAGTTTTCTATAGTTTTCAGTGTATAGATTTTTCACCTCTTTGGTTAGATTTATTCCTAGGTATTTTATGGTTCTTGGTGCAATTGTAAATGGGATCAATTCCTTGGTTTCTCTTTCTGTTGTTTCATTGTTGGTGTAGAGGAATGCAACCAATTTCTCTGCATTGACTTTATATCCTGCAACTTTGCTGAATTCATGGATCAGTTCTAGCAGTTTCTTGGTGGAATCTTTTGGGTTTTCCATATAGAGTATCATGTCATCTGCGAAGAGTGAAAGTTTGACCTCCTCCTGGCCAATTTGGATACCTTTTATTTCTTTGTGTTGTCTGATTGCCGAGGCTAAGACTTCCAATACTATGTTGAATAACAGTGGTGAGAGTGGAAGCCCTGTCTTGTTCCTGACCTTAGGGGGAAAGCTCTCAGTTTTTCCCCATTTAGGATGATATTAGCACTGCGTCTTTCATATATGGCTTTTATAATCTCAAGGTATGCTTCTTCTATCCCTACTTTCTTGAGGGTTTTTATCAAGAAAGGACGCTGTATTTTGTCAAATGCTTTCTCTGCATTCATTGAGAGGATCATATGGTTCTTGTCCTTTCTTTTATTGATGTGATGAATCATGTTCATTGTTTTGCTGATATTGAACCAGCCCTGCATTCCAGGTATAAATCCCACTTGGTCGTGGTGAATAATTTTTTTAATGTATAGTTGGATCTGGTTGGCTAATGTCTTGTTGAGGATTTTTGCATCCATGTCCATCAGGGAAATTGGTCTAGAGTTCTCCTTTTTAGTGGGGTCTTTGTCTGGTTTTGGAATCAAGGTAATGCTGGCTTCATGAAAAGAGTTTGGAAGTTTTCCTTCCATTTCTATTTTTTGGAACACCTTCAAGAGAATAGGTGTTAACTCTTCTTTAAATGTTTTGTAGCATTCCCCTGGAAAGCCATCTGGCTCTGGACTCTTGTTCTTTGGGAGAGTTTTGATTACTAATTTGATTTCTTTACTGGTTATGGGTCTGTTCAAATTTTCTATTGCTTCCTGTTTCAGTTTTGGTAGTTTATATGTTTCTAGGAATTTGTCCATTTCTTCCAGATTGCCCATTTTTGGGGAGTATAACTTCTCATAATATTCACGTATTATTGTTTGTATTTCTACTGTGTTGGTTGTGATCTCTTCTCTTTTATTCTTGATTTTATTTATTTGGGTCCTTTCCTTTTTCTTTTTGATCAAACTAGGGGTTTATCAATTTTGTTAATTCTTTCAAAGAACCTGCTTCTGGTTTCATTGATCTGTTCTAATGTTGTTTTTGGTTTCTATAGCATTGATTTCTGCTCTAATCTTTATTATTCCCTGTCTTCTGCTGGTTTGGGTTTTATTTGCTGTTCTTTTTCCAGCTCTTTATTGTGTAAGGTTAGGTTGTGTATCTGAAACCTTTCTTCCTTCTTTAGGAAGGCCTGGATTGCTATGTGTTTCCCTCCTATGACCACCTTTGCTGCATCCCAGAGGTTTTGGGCTGTGGTGTTATCACTTTCATTGTCTTACATGTACTTTTTAATTTCCTCTTTAACTTCTTGATTAGCCCATTTATTCCTTAGTAGGATGTACTTTAGTCTTCAAGTATTTGTTATCTTTCCAAATTTTCTTGTGGTTGATTTTGAGTTTCATAGTGTTGTGGTCTGAAAATATGCATGCTATGATCTTGATCTTTTTGTATTTGTTGAGGGCTGATTTGTGTCCCAGTATATGGTCTATTCTGGAGAATGTTCCATGTGCACTGGAGAAGAATGTGTATTCCACTGCTTTAGGATGAAATGTTCTGGATATATCAGTTAAGTCTTTTAGGTCCAGTGCATCATTCACAGCCATTGTTTGCTTGTTGATTTTCTGTTTGGATGATCTGTCCATTGCTTTGAGTGGGGTGTTGAAGTCTTTTAGTATTATGGTATTACTATCGATGAGTTTATGTTTGTGATTGATTGATTTATATATTTGGGTGCTTTCACATTTAGAGCATAAATGTTTACAACTGTTAGGTTTTCTTGTTGGATAGACCCTTTAATTACGATATAATGCACTTCTTCATCTCTTGTTACAGTCTTTATTTTGAAGTCTAGATTGTCTGATATAAGTATGGCTACTCTGGCTTTCTTTTGTCGACCATTAGCATGATAGATGGTTCGCCATCCCCTTACTTTCAATCTGAAGGTGTGTTTAGGTCTAAAGTGGGCCTCTTGTAAACAGCATATAGATGGATCTTGTTTTCTTATCCATTCTGTTACCCTATGTGTTTTGATTGGAGCATTTAGTCCATTGACATTTAGAGTGAGTACTGAAAGGAATTTATTGCCATTATGTTGCTTGTAGAGTTGAAGTTTCTGGTGGTATTCTCTGGTCCTTTCTAGTCTTTGTTGCTTTTGATCTTTTTTTTTTTTTCATCTTTTCTCCCCTTCAGAGAGTCCCCCTCAAAATTTCTTGCAGTGCTTTTTAGTGGTCATGAATTCCTTTAATTTTTGTTTGTCTGGGAAACTTTTTATCTCTCCTTCTATTTTGAAAGACAGCCTTGCTGGATAAAGAATTCTTAGCTGCATATTTTTCCAATTTAGCACATTGAATATATCCTGCCACTCTTTTCTGGCCTGCCAAGTTTCTGGGGATAGGACTGCTGTGAACCTGATCTGTCTTCTCTTGTAGGTTAGGGACATTTTTTCCCTTGCTACTTTCATGATTCTTTCCTTGTCTGAGTATTTTGTGAATTTGATGATATGCCTTGTTGATGGTCAGTTTTTGTTGAATCAAATGGGAGTCCTCTGTGCTTCCCAGATTTTGATGTGTGTGTCTTTCCCCATGTTAGGAACATTTTCCACTCTGATTTGCTCACACAACCCTTCTACCACTTTTTTCTCTCTTCATCTTATGGGACCCCTATGATTCTGATGTTGTTACTTTTTAATGAGTCACTGATTTTTCTAATTCTTAAATTGTGCTCTTTTGCCTTAGTCTCCCTCTTTTTCTGCTTCATTATTCTCCATAAGTTTGTCCTCTATATCGCTGATTCACTTCTCTGCCTCATTCATTCTTGCCACCGTGGCATTCATTCAAGATTGCAGCTCAGTTATAGCAGTTTTTATTTCATCCTGACTAGCTTTTACTCCTTTTATCTCTGCAGAAAGGGATTCTAATCTATTTTCAACCCCAGTTAGTATTCTTATTATTACAATTCTAAATTCTGTTTCAGACATCTTGCTTGTATCTGTGTTGATTAAGTCCCTGGCTGTCATTTCTTCTTGTTCTTTCTTTTGGGGTGAATTACTTCATTTTGTCATTTTGAAGGAAGAAAAGGAATTAAAGAGGTAAAAAAAATTAAAATTAAAAAATTAAAACAACACACACAAAAAGTCAAATAAATGATGCTAGATCCTAGGTGTATTTTGGTCTGGTTGTTGAAAGGAGCTTGATAGATTAGAGAAAAGAGGTAAAAAAGAAACATTTGAAAATTTGAAAAAATGGATACAATGAAATAGAATAAAATGAAATGATGGAAGTAAAATAGAATTTGGAAAATTTACAAAATGTGAAAGATATAGTAGAAAAAAATTAAAGAAAAATATTTTTAATAAAAAGTGAAAATAAAAATAAATTTTTTCTCTTTGTTTTCAAGAAAAAGAAAACAAATGAAAAAAGAAGAAAAAAATGGAATAGATGGACCAGTGAACAGACTGAAATACGATTGAAATTGCATCGTTTTCCCTTAGAAGTCAAACTATGAAGCACTTTATAGTCCATAAACTAAGGAGGGGGAGAGACTTGTGTTCCTGAAGAGTGAGGTTGGCCCAGTTGGGCGGGGCTTAGTGTAACAGCTCCATTCTCCACTAGATGGCGCTGCTTAGCTTACGGGGTAGATTGTTGTGGTGCTTGTAGGTAGTATGTGCGTGCGCGGTAGCAACGGCAATGGCGTCACCCATCTACCCAGTCTCTGTTATTGGAACTCTGTTCTCTCGGATCAGCAGTCATGCAATGTCCTTTGTCCCCGGCTTCCCTGCACTGCCCGCTTTTACACTCTCCGTGACCAAGCCGTCAGGTTGCCAGGCGGCACCTCCTTCCTGAGTTTTACCTCCGATGTGGCTGTGTTTCGCGACCCCTCACTTCTGAGCGACCGCGGCTTTGACCCGCTCCGCCCCTCTGCGGGAGGGTCTCCCCGAGCACCAGCCGGGCGCCGGCCGCCCCCAGGAATGTTTGTGGGACCCTGCTGCCGCAGATGCCCAGAGACCGCGGCCGGGTGCCAGCCGCCCCAGAAAAAGTTCCCGCGTTTGTGTAGCAGCAGCGTTTCAGGGACTGTGGAAAATCACAACACACACCTGGCACCAGACTTCACCCCAGTGACCTTGTTCCAGCACCAGCCAATGTGGTTGTTCTCTGGGGTCTGCTGGGACCGGGTGGCTGCACGGCCTCTACCGAATGTCCTTCCAGCAGGGGAAACGCTTCTCCCCGTGTGGCCCCAGAACCTCCCGGACCCCACTCTGCTCCTGAGGATCCGCCCTTCCCACCAGAGCTCCACCAGGTAACGAGCTGCGGAGTTGCAGACTCTGCGCTCCCCGTTTATACAGTCTTAATGGAATTCACCCCTCTCCTTTCTCCCTTCTCCTTTTTTAGTTAAGTCTCTGCGGCTGTTTCCACTTTTCCACGTTCTCTCCAGCTGCTTTTGGGGGCGGTTGCTTTTCCCCTATTATACCCCCCGCCCCGCGCCGTCTCCATCCTCTCTCCACAAGCAAAAACAGCTCCCTGTCTTCCGAGGCTTCTCTCTCCCCAAGTTCATCTTTTTGCACCGCATACCTGCTGAGTTGTGTGGTTCGGGTTGTGCACACTGTTGTGTTAACCCTCAGATCAGTTTTCTAGGTGTGCAGGATGGTTTAGTGTTGGTCTGGCTGCATTTCAGGGACGCGAGACACACAAAAAACTTCCATGTGTTCTGCCATCTTGGCCTCTCGATCTGGATTTCAATATATGAATTTTGGAGGATTGGGGGGCACATTTCAGCCCATAATACAGACTGTGATTACTATTATTTCCCATCCTTTAGAGAAGGGGAATGGGGGCCCAGGGAGCTTTGGGATGGCCTAGCAATGGACCTCAGATTCCCGCTACACTTGTAGGTCAGTGGGCTCCAGCAAAACTGGGGCATATCAAGGAGCTCTGAGGCCTTGGGGTTAGGGTCCTCCAAATAGGCATGGAGTTGGTGTGAGTATTTATCCCGCCCAGGAAGTGTGTTTGGATTTCAGGCCAAGTGGACATGTTATTCAGAAATGCAATGAGGCTTTTCCCTTCTTCTTACTTATCCACTTTCAGGGTGATGATGGTGCCGATGGTCATGGTTACAACCACCACCATCGCCTACATCTGGCTGGTGGTTTGTGCTTCTCCAAGGCTCTTTGTACGCATTACCACTTTTCATCCTTACAGCAACCCCATGGGATAGGCTCAGGTTTATAAACCCTCATCAAAGCTCCTGGGGCCAGAGGTATTCTGGAAATTCTGAGTTCTGCAGACTTAAGAAAAGCAACCACGGCACACGTCCTGTTTATGACAGAACAGCCTTCGTGCGGTCAGGGGCAGCACTTGAAATCAAACAGCAAAATACATAAAACTTCACACCAAATTGTATCAGGAGTGATAACCAAGAGTCTCTTACCCATTTGAATCAGGTTCCACTGTTGACCAGTTTTGAAAAACCTTCCATTTTCAGAGCTTCATGAATGTGAGTGAATTTCAGGCATGTGGCTGGGGGATCACAGGCCTGTTGCCATTATGATCCCTTTGCCAGATGAGCAGGTGAAGTCACAACCTCTCTTGTGGAGATGAGTCAGCCGGGCCTTGGGGAGGAAGCCTGAAGGCCTGTGGCAGAGTGCTGTCTGAAGGACATGGGCAGCGGGGCACCAGTTCCAGGCCTCCTGCCTCACTGTTCCCCTCTCAGTGCAGGCTGGTGCTTGGTTGTGATGTGTGCTGCCTGTGCAGTGAGAATGGAACCAGCCAAAGGGGTGGCCGGCCAGGGAGGTTGGTCTGGGCTTTGTGGGGCTCGAAGCTTGTGAGACGTGGGAGGTGCTCTTGAGAAGAGGGGTACAAAATTACAAACATAAAGTTAGGTGCAAAATGAATTTTTTCGTTAAAAAATTTTTTTAAAGAGTGGGTGCCTGGGTGGCTTAGTCGGTTAAGCATCCGACTTCAGCTCAGGTCGTGATCTCACAGTTTGTGAGTTCAAGACCCTCATAGGGCTCTGTGCTGACAGCTTGGGCCTGGAAGCTGCTTTGGATTCTGTGTCTCCCTCTCTCTCTGAGACCCCTCCCCTGCTCATGCTTTCTCTCTCTCTCTCTCCCTCCCTCTCTCTCCTTCTCCCTCTCTCCCCTCTCTCAAAAATAAATAAACATTAAAAAAATTTTTTTAAAAAACTCTGTTAAATTGGGTGCCTGGGTGGCTCAGTCTGGTTAAGCATCTGACTCTTAATCCCGGCTCAGGTCATGATCTCATGGTTTGTGGGTTTGAGCCCCGTGGTGGGCTCCATGCTGACAGTGCGCTGCTCGGGATGCTGTCTCTCCCTTTCTCTCTTCCCCTCTCCCACTCACTCTCTCTCTCTCAAAATAAATAAATAAACGTAAAAAAAATCTGCCAAGTCAACTGGAGTATGTGCGTGAGGGGGTTTATGGGAACTTTGTGTATTTTCTGTTCAATTTTTCTGTGGACCTAAAATTGGAAACAGTGTGTTAATTAAAAAAACAAAACAAAACAAGCTACTGAATAGCTTAGATATCACACAATCTAGAAAGGGAACATGGTATTTATTTATTTTTTAATTAATTACCTACCTGCACACCTCCATCATGTTTTTCTTCTCTACCTGTTGTGGCTGTGCATTCTTTAATTTCCTTTTCACATGACAATGATTTTGTAATATTTTTAGAGAGAGGCCATAAAATCATATAGGACGATGATTCAGTCTTCCCTGCAGCAAGATGGATCAAATTGGCTTTTCATTATTGAGAGCTTAGAAATGTTCCTTTCAATGTCGCAACTCTTTATTGGTAACATCATGCAAATTGTTAAGATTGTTGACAAATTTGAGATAGCTCTGCCAAGTTTCTTGCAAATATGCACCTTTGTTTAACCATGGGGACAGCCTTGCTGGGGAAAGAAGATCCCCCCTGCAAGTGAGATTTCTGAGCAGCCTGGCGTGTGGCGGGTAGAGAAGCTACTCACATCCTGTCTGCTTCTCACGAGAGTAGTGATGCTGTCTGTCATCCTACGAGAGGGCCATTCCTGCCCTGGCTTCCACACCAATCCTTAGGAGGAGTTTTCCCAGTCCTGTCTTCCCAAAGCACTGGCTCTCAGCCGGCTGGGCCTCTGTTTGACTTGGATATGGTGCCTCATATCCCAGCCCTAGAAGGCAGGCCCTGTCTGACCCTCTCCCTGATCCCCTCTCTGACGACGTCTTAATGGAGGGCACTCTGAGCTGCCTGCCTGAATTTCTGAGCATACTTCTCCCTCTCAAATATGAGCTCCCTGGTATAAGAGGTGTGTATTTTATGCCCCCATGTTTGTGACCCCAGCAACCAAGATAGTATCTGGCATAGAAATGGTACTTGGAATGGGGCATCTGGGTGGCTTTGTGGGTTAAGCGTCCGAATTCGGCTCAGGTTATGATCTCATGGTCTGTGAGTTCCAGCCCCAGGTCGGGCTCTGTGCTGACAGCTCAGAACCTGGAGCATGCTTCTGATTCTGTGTCTCCCTCTCTCTCTGCCCCCCCCCCCCCCCGCTCAAGCACTGTCTCTCTCAAAAAATAAATAAACATTAAAAAAAAAAAGAAATGGTACTTGGGAAATTTAGAAGAATGGAGGCATGGATGAGTCATAGAGGGCTGGGCTTGCTTGATTGCCAAAAGGCATCTGGAAGCCCTCTGAGCAATAGGTATAGATGCTTCTAGGCTTGACAGAGAAGGATTTGAGGGGCTGAGGGTGGGGTGTGTGGAGCACCTCCATATTATCCTGCTGGGGACTGCCATAAGGAAGTGCCTCACACTGGTGGCTTACATAATAGAAAACTATTGTTTCACAGATCTGGAAGCTGGAGGTCTGAAATCAAGATATCAGCAGGGCCATGCTCCCTCTGAAACCTACAGGAAACCCTTCCTTGCTTCTTCCTACTTCTGGTGGTTTTCTGGCCATCTTTGGTGTTCCTTGGCTTATAATTGATTCATACCCACCCTCTGTCTGACATGGCATTCTCCCTGTGCTTCTTCACATTACTTCCCTCTGTGTGTGTCTGTGTCCCAATTTCCTCTTTCTATGAGGACTTCACTCATAATGGGTTAGGACCCACTCTAAGGACCTCAGCTTAGCTTGGCTAATCTGCAAAGAACTTGTCACCAATTAAGGTGATATCTTGAGTTACTGGGGGTTAGGATTTCAATGCACCTTTTTTTTTTTTTTTTTTTTTTTTTTTTCAGTCCATAATGGATTTGGGTTTGGAACTATTACCTGGATGTTTTGGACATTCCCATGGTTTTCATGGAATGGAGTGAGGATGGGATGTTCACATGGGCAGCAGCACAAAAATCCTGGGAGGAGTTTCTCAGCATTATCTGGGACAGGGGTTAGTGCTTATTCAATGAAGGGGAAAAATAAAAAGAGAATGAATGAATGAATGAATGAACACATTCTGCAGAGCAAATCTCCATCATCCTATGGAGCCATCCTTGTGGCTTCATCTTGGACATGCAGGCATATGAACTTGCCCGGACAGATCGTTTCTGGATGCTTTGACTATGTCGCTGACAGATTGAACTCTCCTGATGCCTACAAACTGGGAGCCAGACAGACCTGGCTCCACTATTTTCTCACTATAGGATGTAGGTCAAGTTTACTCAACTCCAAGAATCTTGGATTTCCCATGTTGGAATGAGAATAGTAAGAATCATCTTATAGAATTGTTAAGCATAGGGGGCATCTGGGTGGCTCAGTCTTCTAAGCATCTGACTCCTGGCTTCGGCTCAGATCATAATCTCACTGTTCATGACATTGAGCCCCGCAACAGGCTCTGTGCTGCTGCGGGGCCTGCTTGTGATTCTCTCTCCCTCTCTCTCTCTCTGCCCTTTCCTGCTCGTGCACTCTCTCTCTCTAAATAAATAAATAAAACTTAAAAAAAAAAAGAACGGGTAAGCATAAGTATGGTAATGTCCATAATGCAGGTAGCTTTGAGCAGGTAGAGAGTACATGCCCAATAACGATAAGTGGTTTGAAGTTGCCATCTCTGGCTCTGTCTTTCCTGTGGCTTCCCTACCCTCGCTTGTTACTCTGGTTGTAGTTCCTCCTACACTTCCCCTTTCTTCGATCCGTAGTTTATCATGCTCTTCCAGCCACTCCTAGAAATAGGGTAATCAGATACAGAGCCCCAAGTTAGGCAGGAGACCTTGCTTCTGGGTCAGATCTTCAATTAAGTGGCTCTGTGGACTAAACCATGCATCTACCTTGTCCCCTGAGTGTCCTCATTTGTGAAATAAAGAGGTTGCTGGGCTGGTCCTCTATATGTCCTGTCAGTACCTACATTTTGTGTCCCTGTGAAAGCAGATGGTAAAAATTATTAGACTATTATTCTAGTGTAGGACAGTGTTTTTATTTTGTGTCGTATTGGTGCTGACGTGGTGTTAAGACCCATGGAATGAAGAGCAATATAAGAAATCACAGATTATAGGGGCACCTGGGTAGCTCAGTCGGTTAAGCATTCGACTTTGGCTCAGGTCATGATCTAACAGTTTGTGAGTTCGAGCCCCATATCAGGCTCTGTGCTGCCAGCTCAGAGCCTAGAGCCTGCTTTGGATTCTGTGTCTTTCTCTCTCTGCTCCTTACCTGCTCACACTCTGTCTCTCTCTCAAAAATAAATAAACATTAAAAAAAAAAAAAGAAATCACGGATTATAGGTGCACCTGGGTGGCTCAGTCGTTTAAGCGTCTGACTTCAGCTCAGGTCATGATCTCATGGTTTGTGAGTTTGAGCCCTGTGTCGGGCTCTGTGCTGACAGCTCAGAGCCTGGAGCCTGCTTCAGATTCTGTGTCTTCCTATTTCTCTGCCCCTCCCCAACTCAACCTCTGTCTCTCTCTCTCCTTCAAAAATAAACATTAAAAAAAAAATCACAGATTATAGCATGCTCTAGAAGAAAGGGAACAAAGTGCCTGAGACTCTGCTCTGTTTCATGCACCTTGGTCTATGCTTTGTGTACAATATCCTATCACATACACACCAGAGCCTCAAAACAAGGAGCTAAGACTTCCATTTTACAGGGCATAAAACTGAGGTCTGCAGAAATTACATAACTCACTGGAAGTCTCAGTGCTGGGGAGTGGGAGAGCCAAAATTTGAACCTAGGACGGCTGACATTCAGGTCCCTCTGGAAAGGCAGCTGGGCCCCAGAAGGAGTAACAACAGCCACGTGCTGACCACGTGCGGGAGTGGGAGCTGCCCCTGGGCTTGAGCAGTGTTCCGTGGAAATAAGTTCTTGTGGAAGCCACAGACCAAGACTAAGGACCCACAGATTCTCTGGCCTGCCAAGCTCCTCTGCATGAGAAAGCAAGCTTTTAAGAGGATAATGAACTTGGCCCCTAAGGGAAGTTAGCAGGCAGCTGGTGGAAAATGTTCCTGTACAGATTTAGCACATCTTCAGTGCCCCTGGCAGCCCGTTTCCGCTGGTGAGGAAATGGCCTCACACCAAGGCAAGGATATCTGTCTTCCTTCAGCCTTGAACCCTGGGAGTAATTATGGCCATCGGTGAGGTTCCCAGCCTATTTTCCTTAAAGTATTTATACTAAGCAGGTGCTTTTCGCTTATGAACTCTTTCTGTCGAAAGGATATTAAAATGGGACTCGCACCTCCATCGCTGTTCTAAGACAGCGAAGGCCAACTGTTCCCATATCACAAAGTCTGCTGCTAGAGGATTTACAGAAGAGATAGTTGCAAACTGGTTTTGGAACCTCAAATACTTACCCGCTGGAGGGTGTGAAAAGGGGTAGAAAGACAGGACATAAAAAGTTGGAAAGGAGGAGATGGGTGATTAGAATTTGGAGAGAGCTGTGCAATGGTTTTTACCCTTGGCAGCAGAGGACCAGGGGATTCTTTCTTTCTGACCCAAACCTATTGAGAAGAATGTTAATGGGAATTCTCAAAGCTCTTGGCATGCGTCCCCTGGTGCTTGAAAGCCACAGTGGTCTGATATCTATCTCAAATTGGGGAATTTACAGAGCAAGAGCCTGTGGCTGAAGCTGTCTGCAGGTGAATCAGTGAACAGAAGGATGCCTTTGGAAAGTCATTCCACCCCCACTGACTGAGGTCAAATGCGAGTATTTCCTGTGGGCCAGAGAAAGCAAGAAAACCGACAAGGGGTTGTTGCCCAGACGGGAAAAGGGTACCTTGGAAGAGAAGGCTGAAGCTGTACATGCATGCCCAGGAGTCAACAGAGAAATGCTGGGAGAGATGCATTTGCCCACATCAAGGCTACTGAAACACCTTTAAATAGGACTTTTATAATGATAATTCATACTTGGATCAAGTTTATCCAGGGCCAAGGGTTCAAGCCCTCATGTAACTCTCAATAACTCTTTGAAACAGATACAATGATCTCCGTTTTATAGATGAGGGAACAGAGAGGTCAAGTGACTTGCCCAAGGTTGCACAGGTAGAGCGTGGCAGAGCTGGGTTTCAAAGCCAGGAGGTCTGGCTCAGGTGTTCACACTTGTGATCAGTTCACCTGTGCTGAATCTTCTAGCGGCAAGGAAGCAGCTACATAGTTCTGTGGAGGAAAATGTTCAGTTTCTCTCCCAGAACCCCATGGGGAACGCTGGGATCCTGGCCCCACTTGTCTCTCTCACAGGCAGTGCCCTGAGCCCCTGACTTGTCTTCTCTTGACAGCAGCTCCCGTGTTCTCTCAGCGCGTTTTCCCCAATGGCATGCTCTGGGGATGCTGGCATCCCTCCTCCTGGCCAACTTGAAACTCTGGTGTGTGCGGAAGCTGGCATTAGCGCCAGATGCCTTTTGTAGGCCCCTCCACCCACTGGGTATGGGAGCATCTCTGTAAGTCCAGTCTCAGAGCCTCAAGGAATTCTGTAGTGTCCTAAGGGAGAAGCTACAGGTTCAGGTGTAGTGCTTTTTGTTGCCAAAGTCAGCTGGGGAGGCTCTTAGGATTTATTTATAAATGCTTTCTCTTCTTCCACCGGCTTCCAGTCCTCTGTAGCCTGAAATAGGAGATGGCTCTGGAATAGGGGGAAAGCTGTACCTGGACTAGTGTGATCTGGGGGCATCCTGAGCTCTGTACCTGGGAGAACGAACTGGTAAGGTCCAGGCAGAAATGTCTCCCTGCAGCTCCCACTGCTATGTGATGCCTGCTAAAGACCCTTTGACAAAGCCCTAGATGAAAATATTCTTGAGAAGACACAAAACTTTAAAAAAAAGTATATATATTTTTCACATACACATATATACATATATGCACAAATACTCGACAATTCTATAAAAATTTGTATTTATGTGTATATGTGTCTGTATGTCTATATATGTGTATATACCTATGCATGTATCTGTCATCTATCTATCAATCATCTATCTATCTAGCTTAGACTTTGCAAGATGCCTAGCAAGAAACAGAGAATTTAAACTTATTGGTGACCCTAGAGGTTGTAAGCCAACCTCTCTATTAATAATTTAGAAAATTGAGACCCAGAGATGCCAAGTGATTTGCCCAACATCACACAGCCAGGCAGTGGAGCTGGGGCTGGTCTAGTCTCCTGCCTCCTTAAAGTGCACTGCTCCTCCCTACTCACCCCTGATTCTGTTTCCCAGGTGCCCAGTATGTGCTTGGGGAGGCCGTAGGCATCTCTGTGCTGTTTCCACCAGCCTCTGTCTTAAGGGTAGGAGATTGAGGGGCAGAATGGTTAAGGGACCCAGACACACAACAGGACCTTCCAGGCCTTTCTAATTCCAGAATCAGGACTCTTCCCGGACACACAAGCCTCTACCTGGTGTGTCAGTTCCAATTGCCTGATAGCGGCTGCATGGAGTGCTCGGGGTCTGGGCTGATTCGAAGGTGGGCTTCAGTTTCTGTGGCCCTGGTGTGCATGCTGGCACCCAGCTCCTAGAGGGGAGCCCTTTAGAGTTCTCGATGGAGAGTCTGGACTGTTTTCTGGAGCCTTTGCTGCTGGATGGGCTCCAGACTTCAATGTTACTACTTTGAAGCTCTCGAGACACCTACGTTTTGTCCAAGTTTTCGGCCAGCAGTCACTATATTGGAAAGGGCAGATGCCACAAGGCGCTCCCCTGCCTGCACTTCACTGTGTGCTCTTGTGTCATCAAGTCCTGGTTAGCTCAGGAGATCTCTGATGCCTTCACACAGATATTTTAAGTATGCCTCATTCTTCTAGTTGCTTCAGCAAGAGGGGCTGTTTGCCACATGCGAATCCACCCTTAGCATAAGAAGAGCCTCCCTACCTTAGGATGTAAATAAACCAAACCTGCAAGTTCAATGCTAATTGAGTTATTTGAGAAATTAGCCTCCTCCCAGAGGCTCTTCTCTGAACTAGGCTATGCCTCTGAAGCTTCTCCACCCTTCAGCTAGGTCACACTGGCAGTTTGGAGATGGAGCTAGGGACAGCCAGCATTTTTACCCGAAGGACAATGGCCCCATTGCTCTGGTGTTGGGCCCAACAACTCGGCAAAGCTGGGTGAGTTTTACAATGTGGTGTCTGGGCAGAGTGGGCTATCTAGGAGAGGGATTGCGTCTCCTTCTATTGTGATGCTTTTGATCCCTGGCTCAAAGCAAGGTGCCCAATGGCCACAGCGGGGCTCAAATAAAGCCTGTTAGGTTGCACTTGGGCACAGGTTGATCAGGCGGGCTGGACTGTGAGCGGATCTGAGGATGACAGATATCTGCCCCCATCTTTCCACTGTCACCCTGCCAAATCTTCCGAGAATAATCTAAGAGGGGCTACTGCTAGCTGTGGGCTGTCTCCTGTTTCTCAAACAGTTTGTTCTAAATGGTCAGAATAGGTAATGATGTATAAAAGGGTTGAAATGGTGACAAAAACGAACCCGTTTGCAAAGTGCTTATACAGTATTTATGACCCAGATACATCATTTAGCACTGTATTTGGAAATCGATGGATGCTTTAGCAATATCCAGTGCTTCGCCTTGGAGGAGCTGGTGACAGGTGGAAAAGGCACAGCCTTGCACTTGGGAGGGGCAGGGTAGCTCTTCCCTCAGAGTGGCCAAGGGCAAATGCTTGCCGGGCTGTAGCCCTCACTTGTCCTTCTTGTGACCTTGTGTCTTCATAATTCTGCTGCTTCTCTTTTCCTTTCAGCTCATGAGGCATCCTTGGGGCAGCCACTGCAGCAAAAATTCAGAGGAAGGGCAAGGCATGAGGTGTGATGTGGGCTTAGTGAAGTTGCCAGATCACAGCTCAGGCAATGGGCAGTGGAAGGAAGGCCACAGTCATTGTTTTTTGTTTTTTTGTTTTTAAACATTTATTCATTTTTGGGAGACACAGAGAGACAGAGCATGAGCGAGGAAGGGGCAGAGGGAGAGGGAGACACAGGATCCGAAGCAGGCTCCAGGCTCTGAGCTGTCAGCACAGAGCCCGAAATGGGGCTCAAACCCACAGACCATGAGATCATGAACTGAGCTGAAGTCAGATGCCCAGCCAACTGAGTCACCCAGGTGCCCTGGGCCATGGTCATTGCTAAAGTCAGACTCCCTTGGTTGAAGCCCAGCTCTGTGACTCCCCTGTCCTTGACCTGTCATGTAACCTCTGGGACTCTTCATCATCTCTTAAAGGACGACAATCATGCCAGTGCAGCAGCAGCTTTGCTTCAAGAGGGAAATAAGACACCACCTGTGAAGGCTAACATGTCCACATCCTGGCTTCTCCATTTCTCCACCTTCTAATTGTCAGAGAACTTGCCCAACATCACACAGCTGGTGTGTGGCTGCACTGGGAGTCAAACCAGGCAGCCAGGCTCCTCCCTGGCCAGCATGTTTCTGCTCAGGGTGTGGTGGGGGGCTTGGCTCAAGCCCACTGTTTACTGAGAGGCTCCCACCATTTGTGCATAATAAACCCTGTGGTGTAGCACAGGACATTTCGACCCCCCACCCAGCATGGTTCCTTTGTAGAAAATCTTAGGCTGTGTCCCAGGCAAAAATCTGTCTTCTGTGCTCTCTCACTGTCTTAACTCTTGTTGGTACTCTTGCCCCAGGCTCCTGGTTTTACAGCTTTCTCTTCTCCCTCCTTCCAACAATTCTGGATCCAGCAGTCCTGTGACATAGGTGATATCTTTCTATCATCTCCATTAGGCTAGTAGAGTTTAACTTACTTGCTCATGCCCAGTTAGTGAGAAGTAGAACAAGGATTTGATCTCAGAACTTCTGCTGAAAATATTGCATTCTGTTATTCCTTGGTGCCATGTCAGTCGTTTCTCCCTATGGAATTCTGCAGCAGGGAGTTCCAGTAGGCTTCATCTAGTGTGATGCTGGCAGATTTTAGCAGTTTGTTGGAGTCCTGTGTTGAGAAGGGCTCTGAGGCTGCATTTAGACCCAAGTGGAGTGAGCGTCCTGATTGATTAGGGATGTGTGCTAAGTTATGGGGGGGGGGGCATGCCTGGGCTATTCTTGTATATCTAAATCCTCTGTTAGGTAACATAATGTGGAAACATCTAGTACAGTGCCTGGGATGTAGTAGAAGCTCAGAAAATGTTCATGAAATATTAGTTGATACATAGGATTTTTTTTCCCCTAGGGAGAAGAGTGGTGAAAACTGCTGATTCCTCTAAAATACCCACTTTTTCTCTTGCATTAGATGGGGTTCAGAGCTGATTTGGGAAATAGAAACACTGGAGTGGGTGGTGGATAATCCAACACTGTAGGTGAGGTGGTATAATGTAAAGAATTGAGACTTCAGGGTCAGCATCTCTGGATTTGAAATCTCTCTCTATGATGCGGTGGCTGAAGCAAGGTGTTCAATCCTTATAAACCTCGATTTTGGCATCTGTGAAGTGGAAGTCGTAATGGTACTTATCAAACAGGTTTGTTGAGTGGATTAAATGAAGTAATGTATGTGAAAATGACATAATGGAAGTATCTCATAAATGTATTGTCATACAGAAAGTGTTCCCAGGGCGCCTGGGTGGCCCAGTCAGTTGAGCGTCTTACCTCCGCTCAGGTCATGATCTCCCGGTTTGTGGGTTTGAGCTCCACATTGGGCTCCCTGTTGTCGGCAAGGAACCTGCCTCTGATCCTCTGCCCCTCCCCCGCTTGTGCTCTATCTCTCTCAGAAATAAATAAAACATTAAGAAAAAGGAAGTGTTCCCGACATGAAGTGTTCCTTAGATGTTAACTATTAATAGCATGACACATAAAACTCATGGGAGGTTCTCAAAATTTTTTCCTTTCCTCCTGCTGCAAGGAGGCAGGCAAGACATTCTCCATCTTCTGTCCCAGATCCTCTGTCTGCAAAGAAGAATCTGCCGGCATCATGTTCAGGTATGCGGGAGGGGGGGTGCCATGGAGACATCCGTGAAGCTTGCTGTTGCCCAGATGACAAGGGCAAAGAAAAGATCTGTTCTCTTCTTAAGTCATGACCTTCTTCTTCCAGTGAAAGACATTTACAGACGGTGCCCTTCATAGGGGTGGTGGGAGGCTGTGCCCCCGCCGTGGCACTTATGTGAGATGGTGGCAGGTGTCCACTGTTGGAGTCTGCCGCTGTGCCATCGCTAAGACCTCTTGGTCCCGCCCGGCATTTTCGCCTTTTGCTGATCAAGTTGTAGTCAGTGCGGGATTGCACTTTGGGCGGAACGGAAAGTCTAGGAGAGGTGGATGGGGCATCAAGAAAGGTGACTAATTGGGAAGTGTCTGGAGAGGTTGAGAAATTTTAAGGACCGATGGACTAAAAACAAAAATAAAATACCTAGAAGACTGGTTAGCACTGTCTTGTTAGCCTTCCCTACTTGAAGAGCCTCCTCATTATCTTGTTTCCTGTGATTCTTTTAGACTTTTGTTTTTTAGGTTCTTATTTGGAACTAGACTTGTATTTGAGAAGTGTGGGGCTTGGTGTTAGAAAGCACAGTTTTATTCAGCCATTTAGATGTGGGTTCAAATCGTGACGCCCTTATTCTTGCCATTTGACCTTGGACCAATTAGTTAACACTTCTCTGTTCTCATCTGTAAAGTGGGACAGTGATCCTTCCCTTAGAGCTTATTAGTGAGAAGAAAATAAAAGAATGGATGGAGAACATGTGTTACAGAACACATCCCAGTGTAGGAGAGGGGGCTGTCATTGACATTACGGCCCAAGCAGAGTTTCTGGGCAGAGAGGGAAGAGCTCTCCTTTAGGACTCAGAAGACAGGGTCTCCTTCAAGTTAAAAGAGCTCAAAACTCACCTACCTCCCAGTGCCCTGTGTCTTATAAAGGTAATAATACAACTTTGCCAGGTTGTTGTGAATCAACAAAGTAATGGATAAATGGTTAAATGTAAAGCATTATCCAAGTGGAAGATGATATTTGGGATGGGGTTAAGGTGTATTAATGAATAATTCACATGCAATAGGATTCACCTTTTTATTTTTATTTTTTTTAATATATGAAATTTATTGTCCAATTGGTTTCCATACAACACCCAGTGCTCATCCCAAAAGATGCCCTCCTCAATGCTCATCACCTACCCTTCCCTCCCTCCCACCCCCCCATCAACCCTCAGTTTGTTCTCAGTTTTCAAGAGTCTCTTATGCTTTGGCTCTCTCCCACTCTAACCTCATATTTTTTTTCCTTCCCCTCCCCCATGGGTTTCTGTCAAGTTTCTCAGGATCCACATAAGATGAATTCACCTTTTTAAAAGTATACACCTGGATAGGTTTTGATAAATACCTACAGTGGTGTAACCATGACCACAGTCAGTATATAAAACAGCTCTATCTATTGCTCTGAAAAAAAGTCCCTCATGCCCTTTTGCAGTAAATCGCCTCCCCCAACACCCAGCCCTTGGCAACTACAGATTGGCTCTCTGGCCCTATAGTTTTGCATTTTGTAGAATGTTGTATAAATGGAATCATAAAGTATATACTCTTGTGTCTGGCTTAACATAATGCTTTCGAGATTCACCCACACAGTTGTGTGTCAGTAGCTTGTTCCTTTTTATTATTGAGTGGTTTCCTACTGTGTACTGCAGGAGGCTGAATTGTGTTACCCTCAAATTCATATTTTGAAGCTCTAAGCTCCGGTGTAGTGAGGCTCCACTCCGGGGTGGAGTCATTGGGAGACAATTTGGTCCACATGAGGTCATGAGGGTGGGGCCCTCATGATGGGATTAGTGCCCTTGTAAGAAGAGATCCCCAGAGAGCAGCCTCTCTCTACCTGGGCCACATGTGGACGTAGTGAGAAGGCAGCCATCTGCAAGACAGGAAGGGAACTCTCGCCAGAACCTGAGTATGCCGGCACCCTGATCTTGGCTTTCCAGCTTCCAGAACTGTGAGAAAACAAATTTCTGTTGTTTAAGCCATCCGGTCTGTGGTATTTTGCTATGGCAGCCTGGCTGACTAAGACATATGGATAGACATTTTAAAAAAATAAATCATGGCATATTTCAAATATTTACATTTCCCATTAATTCCTTTAACACGTACCAAAATATTTTATTATAAATGTGCTGTTCACAAGATAATCACAGCATTTGAAAAGAGGAATTTGGAGCTCTGTGCTGTAGGACATAACATTTCAAGTGCTGGTCCTGCCTTGACATCTGTGAGCCTCCCGGGACCCCCAAGGCCTCCACAGATCCACCCTTTGCACAAGGGGGAAAGGCTCCTGCTCAGTTCCTGCTCCTCTAAGCCAGGTTGGCTTGCTCCCTGCAGGTTGCTCAGCCTGAGGGTGTCACATCCCTGCCAACCCAACGAGTTGTTCAAATAAACCATCACGAGAACCGGTGGTCACCTTACCCTCTTTCCACCTCAAAGCCTGCTGCTGGGCTGTGAGTATGTGTGACTGGTAGGCAGCTGCCAATCTCCAGTGTCGGGTGTGGTGGGTCTGGCCATCTTGTATTATTTAGTCCTGGGGAATCCCTCTTTTACCAGTGAGGTGAATAAGAACGCATAGCAGATTTCGGGATTTGGTGATAGGACTATAAAGTTAACATCCTCACTGGTCACTTTTCTTCAACCTTTTGCTGTGGCTCTGTTAGGCTGTGCGTGGCCCCACTTGCAGAGAAGGTTAAAAGGGCTTACTTTATGGACTTCTTGAATAGGGGACCCATAGAAATGATCCTGAGAAGGGGTTGTTTTGAACCATTTTGTATCCCTGCCTTTTCCTGAGATCCACAATACCTTTGGCCCAGGTTTTAGCCAGAGGCTGGGAAGATCTCTCCTGAAGGAAGAGGAGAAATGTCTTCATGGTGAAAGGAACATCACAGGTGGAGAGAAATCAGTCTGTTCTTCACTCAGTACCAGGATATGATTCTAACCTGGCTTTGCTTCTTCCAGTTGAGTGGTCTCCTTAGCAAATCATGGCCCTTGTGAATCCAGAGAGTATGTCCCTTGAATAAGAGAGTGTTTAACCACCTGCTTGAAATTCTCCTCATCTCTGTGCTTCTCGCTTCCAGTTCTGGATTGGCTTCCATGAGCCTCTTGGTTCCTGTATTAGGAATATATATGTACATATACACATATACACACATACATACACACAAGGAGGAGAGAGGGAGAGAGAGAGAGAGGGAGAGGGGGCAGGGAGAGGGAGATTCTAAGGAACTGGTTGCCATGATTACAGAGGCTGTCAACTCCAAAATCTACAAGCTATGCCATCATGCTGGAGACCTGTGGAAGAGCCAATATTGCAGTTCAATCCAGAGCCAGTCTGCTGCAGAATTCCTTCTTGTTCAGGGGAGGTCAGGCTTTTGTTCAGGCCTTCAACTGATTGGATCATGCCCACACATATTCTGGAGGGCAATCTGCTTTACTTATTGATTTAAATGTTAATCTCATACAAAAAAAAAAAAAAAAGATCCTCATAGAAACATCCAGAATAATATTTGACCAAATATCTGGGCACCATGGCCCAGCCAGGATGATTCATATGATTAACCATCATAGTCCCCACACTGAGCTGCTGGACATGGCCAGAGAGATCACACCACAGTGCTGCCTGGATTCACTTTATATACAAACTCTTAAACTGGTCTGTGTCTTGAGAAGAAGGCAGACTCTCTTCTTCGGCTATCCATGCTCCCTCTTCCATCGCCATTCTCCCATGATGTGCCCACCTTGCATGTCACTGAGGTCACAGAGGCTCAGATGTGAACTGCGCCCATCTAAGTACCTCCTGTATTTGGACTGACCATCACTCTTTGTGTCAGCTCCTCTGTCGCCTCCATCATGAACCCCTCTTTGTACAGTCATTCTTGCCTAAGGATTCCCCCTTTTACAACAACCTCACTGGACACTTGTCCTTCAGCTGTCCCCCGTTTCCCTGCTCCTGGCATCGCCAAACTTCTTGAGAAGCTTCTCCACTCATGCTGTCCTCACTCATCAACGGCTCCACCCTGGTTTCTGCCTTTGCCCCCAAGACTTCTCCCATCAGGGTCTCCAGTCACCCCGTTTCCATGGGAGATACCTCCCTCAGCATCCTGCATGGCTTATACTCACTCTCTCCTTAAAGCAATCTGTTCTCCTAGATTTTGGACTATTTTAGTTTTCTTCCTACCTCATTGGCTGCTTCTCCTCCATCATCCTTACTGTCTTTTCTACCTGACCTCCAAAGTTTGGGGAATTCTTAAGGCTAGAAGCCACATTCTCATATTTCCTCTCTTCATTCTTTCCTTAGGAGGTATCATCTCTTCCTCCAGACTTAAATATCAACTTTCAAAACAAGATTCCCAAAAGTACATCTCTAGCCAGACCTCTCCCCTGAGCTCCAGACCCACACCCCAAACTGACCCCTTGATATTTTCACTTGAAAGGATTGTATCTCATATCACAGACCTGCCACGTCTACGTCTTGGTTTTTGTGAATCCCGTCCCCATGCCCTCTGGCCCTAATCTGTCAATGGCATTACCAGCCACCCAGTAATCTGAGTCACAGATATGTGGGATGCTGAGATTCATTTTTTTCCTCATTACAGTCCAACCCCAATTTTGTCACATGGCTCAATTCCATCCATTTCACCCCTATTTCTCTATATATTTTTATATCATGTAGTATTTCACCCCTATTTCTATTTTTTTTTTTTTAGATTGTGCAGTATTTGTCTCTGATTTATTTTACTTTGTATAATGCTTTCAAGGTCCATCCAGGTTGTCACAAATGATAGGGTTTCCTTGTTTTATATGGTTTAATAATATGTTTAAATTTTTTGACCAACTATCAAACAGTTTTCCAGAGGCTTGCTATTTCTTTTTTTTTAATTTTTACTAATTTTTTAATGTTTTATTTATTTTTGAGAGAGAGAGAGAGAGAGAGAGAGAGACAGAGACAGAGCATGAGCAGGGGAGGAGCAGAGAGAGAGGGAGACAGAATCCAAACCAGGCTCCAGGCTCTGAGCTGTTAGTGCAGAGCTCCACGTGGGGCTCAAACACACAGACTGTGAGACCATGACCTGAGTCAAAGCTGGATGCTTAATCAATTGAGCCACCCAGGCACCCCTGTTTTGTTTTTTGGATTGGTGGATATCGCTATTTCTATTTCCCACTGACTTAGTCTAAGAAAACCTTCTTGGGAGTCCGGCAAAGCCCCTGCTCTGCTCATATCTACTCCTTCCTACCCTGCAAAAGTCCATGTGTAACACAGAAATAGTATAGTTTTGATTATGTGTGACCAGTTCATTCTTCTGCTAAAACTTTTCAGCGGCTTCTTATCTCATGATGAAATTGAAATTGCTGAAGTCAGCCTGCGTGCTGGTCCTAATCTGCTCCTCCCTGTCCTCCTTGCCTTTTCTCCCTATGCTCCAACCACACTGGCCTTGTTTCCAGCTTGGGGATACAACATCCAAGCCCTTTCTTAGCTCAGATTTTCTCATGCTCTCCCTTCTCCCTTCTTTCTGGAAGGTCCTATCTTCTATTCTTCAAAGGGTTGGCTCTTCATACTGCAGATCTCAGTTTAATTTTCATCTCTGCCCCTATCTGTCGAAAACAAACAAACAAACAAACAGCCCTCCCTCCCACATTCCTCCTTCTGTAACCCCCTAGATTATTTCTATCAGAACACCACATTTTGTAATTCTTCTCCCGCTTCCTTGGATCCAAGTCCTCCACTGTAAGGTTAGCTCCGTGAGAGCAGGTTTATCCCGTGCTGCTTCTCTGTGTGTCCCTGGCATCCAACACCGTGTCTGCTCATACAGCCTGTCCCCAAGAAGCTTGCCATAATAGGGCAGTCCTGGGACATGTGAGGATTGGGTGGCTAGTGTATTTTTTGGGGGGGAGGACTCTGTCCTGGTGGGCTGTGTGATCTTGCACAAACCACTTCCTCTTTCTCAGCCTCTACCTCCAGTTGTATGGCAGACACATAACAACAAATACCCTACAGAACTGAGCAAATCACAAGGCAGGGATGAGCTGTTCAAGTGGGGAGCAGCCTGCACTTTTTAATCTCGTTGACCTCCCTGGAAAAATAGTGTCTGAGAAGATGATGTGTTCCCTGCACAGTTGCTACAGATGTTCTCAGACACCATATTGATGAGATCTGTGTGTCCCCAGCCTGGCCACCTGTCTCCCCACTGTGTGTACAGAGAACCCTCTCTTACTATTGTAGTGAATTACCAAGGTGATCCTTGGGGTCTCCTGGGACTGGCAGAAGCCATAAAGATTAGTGGTCATCTACATTATCCCTGGAGGTAATAGGTAGGAAACCCTACCCAGGATTCTGGGCCTCAAATCCAAGTGGGCCAGGCTATGGCACCTTTCTTAAATCATCATTAATCACAGGGCGCATAAAGCTGATGGAAAGTTTTAGGGACAAGAGACAGGAAAAGCTGGAACGACAGCAAATGATACCGTTGCTTAGAGAAAATGGAAGGATAATCTTCAGAAGTCTCTAAGAGCCAGAATTAGGAATCAGGGAGGAAAGAATTTTGAATGTGAGAGCAAATGATTTTAATTGAACCCTTTACTTTAGATATTCTTATTTCTGCGAGAGCTTATCATGCTCAAGCAAGATGTTAAGTACATTCTTTAAAGTTTATATAAGAACTAAGCTTCCTTTTCGAGTTTTTTGGGGGACGTGCCATTCAGGATGAAAGGGGTCAAGGAGAGGAGGTGTTGAGAAAAGTGGGGGAGAGAGAGAGGTGTGCTTGCTGGAAAAAGATGGGATCACATATCAGCCACAAACATTTTCCCAGAGAACCCCAGCCTAGAGTTAAAAAATGGGGGCACAATTGTGTCATATAATGGGATTCCCCCATATCCGCCTTTCTCTGTTAAATGGAAAATTCAGTCCTTCTCAGATTCCTGTCAAGGGGCTAAAGGCAATACATGGGTATATACATGTGCCCCGGGGAAATTGTTTGCTTGACTCCCTGGGGCTTCTAGCATTTTCCTCTTCTCCTGTGCATGTACTCTGAAGGGAAGGATGTTGTCACCTCTTACATCAAAAGAAGCTTCTCTGCTGCTGATTCTCACAGAGGCAGAAAAGAAGCCATCGCCCCTCCCACTCTGCACACCCCCTGCTGGCATCCCTTGTGTGCTGTGACACGGCCCTGATGATGGCGCTGGGCCCCTGGTACCTTGTGAGTGGCCATGAGAATATTTCACATCATTTCTCTTTCTTTCTCTTTTTTTAAGCTTATTTTTTATTTATCTTAAGAGAGACCGAGAGAATGAGCAGGGTAGGGGCAGAGAGAGAGGGAGAGAGAGAGAGAATCCCAATCTCTGAGCTGACTGTGAGGAGCCTGACGTGGGGCTTGAACTCATGAACTGGGAGATTATGACCTGAGCTGAAACCAAGAGTCGGACGCTTAACCCACTGAGCCACCCAAACGCCCCTCATTTCTCTTTCTTGGCCGCTTTCTTGGCCCGTGTGCTGGCTGCCTCCCTCCCCTGAGGGTGAGGTCCTCCTAAGAGGCTCTCTGGCCCCTGAGGTAGGTCTGGAGTTGCTTCCTCCATTGCTTCTGAGAGCTGCCAGCTTCTATTTGAAGCCCAAGTAAACACAGCATCAGTTCGAGCTGTGCGGCCTCTCCCAGTGACACTTGGGTTTCCATTTCATCCTTTCTAAGCCTCTGGGAGCTTTGCTGAGCAAAGAGCTGCAGTGCAGGTATGGAGCGGGCAACGGCAGCTGTCCTCCCCTTAGCTGGAGCTTCTCTGCTCCCAGGCTGACTTTGAAGCAGATCCCAAGGGCAAACGGACCCCAGGACCCTGCAGTGTGTTTTCCACCTTCCTCTCCTGTGACTCTCCATGCTGCGTGGACCCTAGAGAGGAGGACGGAAATCGCAGGGAGGAGGGGAGGAGAGAAAAGTTTTTACATAACATTTAAAAGCCTAGCAGGCCCTTCCAGGCCACTCTTTGCTTATTGGATTCCCGCTGCTGAGTAGCGCCAACTTTCCAAATCCATCGGTTCCCTTACGCCCGACCCACGGGGACCTGGGACGGTGGAGACAGGGTCTTTCTCATCTTGGGGATGTTGCTGAGCCTGGTGACTGCATTACAGGAAAAGAGCGACATACATCCCCTTCTGTACAGACCTCCCTACAAGCTCTCCCCTTGCTCAGTGTCCCTCTGCTGCCCGAGCATGATCGCGAACCCTTCCCAGCCTGGCCTCCCATTCTGCTGTATTTGGTTCAGTTCACCTCTCCCTTCCTCTCTGCATGCTCACTGCACACACAGTATCTACAGAAGTGTCCTGCACCCCCCCAGCTCGGGTCCCTTTGTAATCACCCTGTTGTTCTCCCCTTGTGCGAGGCATGCCTTTCTCCTCCTGGCAAAATCACACTCATTCAATGGGCCATCCAACTGAAGAGTGTCTGCCATCAAAGCATGTCTCTGCACAGCCAAAAGTAGCCCCTTGTGTGTCTGTGCCTTCCCATAGCCACCCGTCCCCTTGCCAGAGAGCCTGCTTCCCCTATGTCACAGTTATCAGTCACATCACGTCTCACCTTCTAGTAGTAAAGTCCTTGAAAGGGACTACTGACTATTCATATTTTGCAACATACCTTGTACATTGTACTGCCCACAGTAGGTACTTAAAACGAAACCACCAAATAGGTGGCTTAGTTTGCCCCAGGCTATGCACCTCCACTGAATAATGAACAAGGAGGCTCAGCCATGTACCTGAATTTGCATTGTCCTATGCAGTGGCCAGTTAGGGTGGGGACTCCGACTCAGGGAGCAGTTCCTGACGGTGTCATGAAGTAAGTCTGTTTTGTCACTGTCACCCAGTTAAGCTTTGATCCCAACCTTAAAGAATAGAACGCAGAGAGAGGGACGTAAAAGAAATTTTGAGACACGTTTCGACTGCTAGTAAGTATTTGGGTTGTGAACAGTGAAGTCCCAAATGGAATTGAATGCTCGTGATTCATTCACTGGGGACGTATTGGACAAATATTTGGTGAGCACCTACTATGTGCTGTACCCTCTACACAAGGTGTGCAGGGGTGACATGTAGGCATAGACACTGACCTCACAGGGCACATATAACAGCATCTAAAATGTACTAGGTTGTTGTGTCATTGGGCACATGAAGCTGGTCAAGGCAAGTTCCAGCCCCCTTGGGCCCTCACCACGGGGGGTGTAGGGGGAGAGGCAGATGAGTTAACCTATGATTTTAGCAGTGCAGTAAGGGCCGGGAGAAGACTAATAAGCACAGTTCAAAGGAGGGTGCCAAGGAGTAGAAGTGCCTGCAGATTGTACAGGGTCAGGGTGCTACTCCCAGACTTTGAGGCATTGGCAGGCACTCCCGGGGCTGAACGTCAAGGGTGCCTGCAGCCTGACGAATGGGGACAGAAAACACAGATGCAGCTCACCCGTCAGATAGGCCTGGGTCCAAATCCCAGCTCCATGAATACCATTAGCTGTGATCATAGTTGTGATCAAGCCCAGTGTGCTGGGGAGTATGAGCCAGCAGGGCCAATTTGGGGAGCTCAGCTCTGTGGTCAGGGTGAAGAGTCAGAAGGGTTGGACCCAGAAGTCTGGCTGGAGAAACTGAGAGCGGCCAATGTAACATTCAGCTTCTCTAACATTTCACGGCATCGGTAACAGTGTTTTCGGCCACATTTTCTGTAGTGTTGGCAGCATGGCTGGGCAGGGCAGATGCACCCTTATGGGCCCAGACCTGAACCCCCCTCCCCCCCCCCCCCACGCCGAGAGCCTGAGCTCCCAGTAGCTGTGACCTCGAGGAGCAATCGCCTCCCAGACCCTGACAGAGACATTTGTGAAAACACACCTTACTTTGTTCCCGGTTGTGTGGGGCAGAAGTGATCTGCCCTCAGTATCCCATGATCCCCTTTCAAAGCCTGGCTGTGCAGGCCACACTCGGGGGTTACCCTGAGGACACTGTGTTGCTTTTCAGCTGTTCTCTCTTGGCTGTCGCCTGGCTTTGGTTCCACATTAATTTTGAGAGGGCCGGGCCCAGTGCCACTGCCACCAACCCACAGATCATAGGGCTCTCCTCTTGTCTACACATCTGAAATCTGTTGCGGCCATTTGTTCCCTGGGGAGAGGTGTGGGGGCATTGGGGTGTCATTGTCAGCCCAGGAGTAGTAAATCCCCAGGTGAGGGTTCATTTGGGCTGAGACGAGTCCTTTGAGAGTTCAGGGAGGGAGTGGGGGATGGAGAAGGCAGGGGGCTCTCTGGCCCTGGGAATGTCACAAAGAGTTTCATGTTTAGACTTCTGATGTGTTGTCCAAAGGAGCCTGGACTCATGATGATTTCTTTGTTATTAAAGGATAATGAAAGTGTTGGCCTGGTGTTTGTTGGTTTGCTCTGCCCCTTCTCCCCTCCCCATGGAGGTGGCCCAAGTCTCCCTGCATGCTTTGTTCAGGCTCACAGGTGCATCTGCTGGGTCCGAGGCACAGCCAACTGAGTGATCACCTCAGGAGACAGGTGAAACACGAGAAGGAGCCTGAAGTCAGGGTTGGAAAGTTGGGTGAAGAAGAAAAGAAGAGCAATGGGGATGGAGAGGAAATGAGGATGAACTTGCTCAGAACAATTTTTTTCTGCTTGTTTTTGCCTGAAGATGCCCCAGGCATCCATCATGGCTATCTGCCTCTGCTGTTTCCAAAGGGCAATTCTTGGGGTATCTGGTCTTGGAGGAGATCTACTGAAGCCTGACAGAGCATTTGGCCCCTCACTAGATGTTGAGAGTAGAAATCAGTGCATCTCCTGACCCCGCACATTGCCAGGGATTAGCCTTGACTATTTATGGATTAAACTTACATACTTGCAATGGGTACAAGGGTAACCACTCAACAGCCTCAGAAGGAAAAAGCAGTATTGTCTTACTTTGTTGAACCCAGCATGCAAGTCTCTGGTTTTAAAACCATCAGTCTTGGTACCCAGAAAGCTAAGGGCCTTCTCACTCACCCATTTGTGGGGGACATGGCTGGGAAAGAGGACCCAGGAGCCCAGTTCCGGATGAGAGGCATCTCACGGTTGGCCAGGACATATGCCCAGCTGAGGAAGGGGCAGAATGAGTAACCGTCTTGCTTTGCGGGGTCTGGGTGGTTCTAGGTAGACAAGATTTTGACAGTTAAAGCCCTGGAAGTCCCAGGCAAACTGGGCTAATTTGGGAGTAAGGACCTCATATGGCTTCTTCAGCTCCAGGGTGTTGGGACACATTGCCTGAGAGCTGAACTTAGAGCCTCCCTTTGAGGTGTGGGGAGTGCTTTGCTGCGGAGTATGGTGGCCTCAGCCCAGTTGTCCAGAGAAAGTTGTTTATATCTCATCCTTATAATAGTTTTGATTTGTTGATGGCATCCATATTCCAGAACGCATCTCTTGGCCTTCTTTGTGATTTTTTTCCTCTGGTAGTATTGTTTCTATTGACGAGATGTATCACTGGGCATTTCCAAACAAGATTCCTTGTCGTTTTCCCTGTTTGAACAGATGGTGGCCCGCTGTGCCCTGTTCTCTGTAAGCCAGGATGTTTCTGACTTTATCTCCAGTGACCTCCAGGCCTCCCCTGAGAAGAACATCTATTTAAGCCTTAAAGATAAAAAGATTTCCTTAATTTATTTCCCTTGCCTTCCAGAGGGAAAGGGAGTGTAGGGAGAAAAACAACTGGGGGAGGGGGTGAGAGAGAAAAGCAGGACCAAGGTCTGCTAAGGAGTGTGCACAGGGAACCCACCAGTGGGGTGAGGGGGTGGGGAACACACAGGCTGGAGGAGTAGGCTTTTGGGAGACAGAGCCCAAATTCTTATCATAAGGCTGTTTTGACATCCTTTCTTTGCCCTAATTGCTCCCTCCCTCCCTTCCTCCCTCCCTCCTTTGTCTTTCTTTCTCTCTTCTCTTCTCTTCTCTTCTCTTCTCTTCTCTTCTCTTCTCTTCTCTTCTCTTCTCTTTCTCCCTCTCTCTTTCTTCTTCCTCTCTTTCTCCTCTTCTTTTTCCTCCTTTTCTCTTTTCTTTTCTCTTCCTTCTTCTTTCAAAAGATTTCAGCTTCAACATACTTCCTTTGTCTTCCTTTCCTTCCATTTGTCAGTTGTGAGTATTTTGCTTTGACTCGAGAGAAACAGACAGCTGGTGCAGCCCTCATTGCTTCAGTAACACCAGGGTGTTTATGCTCACACTTTCCATCTGATGAGTGGAGTGGGTGTGCAGGAAAGCAGCTCAGTGTTCTGAGCCTTTGCGGGTGGATGAGGGATGGACTATGGTGGCAGTGGCCAAGTGCAAGTTCAAGGTCATATTGGTGAGCCCTAGGGAGGTGTGAGTAGTAACAGAGTATGTGTGTGTATGTGTGAGGGAAGGGAAGGCATGGGGGTACCAGGCAACTGAAATCATTTGATATCTCGCATTATGCCAGATGGCTACCTTGAAGAGAGCCTGGGCTGCCATGACTTTGTAGGTAGTAATGGGTAATAAGGAGGGTGATGGTTTGGGGGGAACTTCCGACAAGGATAAAGTGAATTCTGAAATTCAACCACCTCAGCAGCAAATTGAGACCTGGCTTCCCCCTCTAACTGTTCTTTGGGCATCTCATGACCCCAGAGCAGTGTTTTCAGTCGTGGCTGCATATTGGAATTGCCCAGGAGCTCAAACAACTCATGATGCCTGGGCCCACTCCTGGAGATTTTAATTTATTTGGTAGGGGCTGAGGCTTGCACATCAGGATATTTAAAAGCTCTCCAGGTGGGGCGCCTGGGTGGCGCAGTCGGTTAAGCGTCCGACTTCAGCCAGGTCACGATCTCGCGGTCCGTGAGTTCGAGCCCCGCGTCAGGCTCTGGGCTGATGGCTCGGAGCCTGGAGCCTGTTTCCGATTCTGTGTCTCCCTCTCTCTCTGCCCCTCCCCCGTTCATGCTCTGTCTCTCTCTGTCCCAAAAATAAAAAAAAAAAAAAAAAAGTTGAAAAAAAAAATTTAAAAGCTCTCCAGGTGACGGCAATGTGTGGCAAAATTTGAGAACTATTGTCTCAAAGTGTGTCTGGGGAGCCAGCACCCAGCAACACTTAGAAACTTGTTAGAAATGCAGAATCTCAGACCTTAACCCTGACAAATCAGAATCTGCATTTTATTGAGATTCCCCAGGTGGTTTGTGAGCACAATAAAGACTGAGAAGCTTTGCTAAATACTATACCCCTAGGCAGGTGGGACTGGCCAGCAGCTTTGCTGATCTATTGTACTAGTTACACAACAGTTTTGTCGAGTTGTTATATTAGTTAAAAGCCATGGAGGGTCCCCTGGGTGGCTCAGTTGGTTAAACGTCTGACTTTGGCTCAGGTCATGGTCTCACAGTTCGTGGGTTCGAGCCCTGTGTCAGGCTCTGTGCTGACAGTGCAGAGCCCGGAACCTGCTTCAAGTTCTGTGTTTCCCTCTCTCTCTTCCCCTCCCCTGCTCACAATCTGTCTCTCTCTCTCCCCAAAATAAAATAAAACATTAAAGAAAAGCCATGAGGTGTTTAAAAGCCTGGGTTTTAAGGTTAGCTATACCTGAATTCAAACCCTTGCTCTTCTGATTATTAGTTGTGAGGTATTGGGCAAGGCAATAATCACTTGGTACTTTGGTTTTCTCATCTGTAAAATGGGGACAATATGTATTCCTGTCTCACAGAATGGCTGTGGAGGGAACTACCTGTGAAGGGCTTTCCACAGTGCCTGGCCCATAGCAAGGGCTGTGTGTTAGCTGCCACCGCCACTGGGAAGATGTGCTGATTTCATCATTAGGGTTGAAGGATTATCAAACTTAAGTTCCTTATACAGTGAGTGGATGGGAGAGAGGGTCAATTTTAGTTAAACTATAAAATATTTTGTTTTGATTTTCTGATAAAATCACCCCCCCCCCCCCCGCCCCCTAAAGAATTTCTAGCAAGCATTATCCAAGACCAGTGGTTACTAAAAATGCAATCCTTTTTCCTTCCTGATGGTTTCAGAGATGGTTTCAGATTCTGGGAACTGGGTGTTGGAACATCAGAGACAAATCACCTCCTTTGAACTGTCCAGGTTATAGCCCCTTGGTGAACCCATTCCCCTCTCCCCAGGGCCAGCCAGTCTGCTTCTGGGAAGCTGTAGACATGCTTCTACTATATGGGAGCCGGCCCGGAGCCAGCCTGGAGGTTCTTGGCCCAATAAAAAAATGCAATCCTCAGCAGAGGCTGCCCTCAATGACTCACTGCTCTAAAGAATATAATTCATATATCTAGATGAGAGGCTCATATATTTGCTGGACACTAGACAGCCAATCAGGATCATTAGTTAAAGTATGACCTCAATTCCACCCAATCAAGCTATTCCCGGAAGAGCTGGACCTTCCACAGGTTTCCTGTTATTTGTAACTCACTTGGAAGACATGGGTCAGGGACGGAACAACCTGCTGGAGACTCTAGTTTCCTTCACTTTATAAACTTAGGGACATAAATGTTTGGAGGAGGGGTTTGCAAAGTGAGGCCAGGAGATACTACTTGAAAAAAAAAAATGTTTTGTGGTTGCATAAGTTTGAGGGCAGCTGCCTATGACATTCTTCTCATGGAGAAACATGCTTAGCATATTATAGACATGGAGCCATCAGGCCATCATGAAAATTCTGCTACTTGGTTTTACTCAAGTTTTTATAAGGATACGTGCTGTGGGTTCAGATTTTTATTTTTTAAAAATGTTTATTTATTTATTTTGAGAGAGAACAAGAGAGAGAGAGAGAGAGAAAGTGAGCATGAGTGCATGTGAGTCGGGGAAGGGCAAAGAGAGAGAGAGAGAGAGAGAGAGAGAGAGAGAGAGAGAGAATCCCAAGCAGGCTCCATGCTGTCAGCACAGAGCTTGATGTGGGGCTCGAACTCATGAGTCATGAGATCATGACTTGAGCCAAAATCAAGAGTCAGACCTTAACCCACTGAGCCACCCAGGCACCCCTGAATTCAGATTTTAAATAATGTCTATTGAACATCTAAACTAAATGTTTCACAGAACAAATTTTGGGACCTGCACAGAGAATTCTGATTCTGCAGCAGCACTGCCTTTCTGCTATTTATATTGCCATCAATCAATCAATCAGTCAATTAATCATTTAATTGAACTCTGGGTTCTGGGGCTACTTTGCACGGCATCATGACAGAGGGCTTCTCTGAGGAGGTTACAGTTTAAGTGAACCTTGAAGGGTAACAACAAACCAGACTTCTTTTTTTTTTTTTTTTTAATTTATCTATTTATTTTGAGAGAGAGAAGGAGAGAGAAAATGTGAGTAGGGGAGGGGTAGAGAGAGAGAATCCCAAGCAAGCTCCACACTATCAACACAAAGCCCAACATGGGGTTTGATCCCATGAACCGTGAAGATTATGACTTCGGCTGAAATCAAGAGTCAGACCTTAACCGACTGAGCCATCCAGGAGACCTAAGAAGAAACCAGACTTCTGAAGACTCAGGGAGGAGCACTGCATCCAGAAGGAAGGAGTGAGCAAGACAGTGGTGGATACATAGAACTAGAATATGCAGAGACTTCTGGGCTGCAGTAAAATGCCTGGATTAACCCCTCTTCTCTTCCCCCAGTGTGATGAGAAATCATTGAAGGATTTCCATCAAGTATGTGACAGAACTTGGTTAATTTTAGAATTATATAACTTTACCTACTGAATGGAACATGGTCCATAGAGCAACAAAACTAAAAGGGAGAGGAACAGATTATATTCTCCAAATATGGCTGCCAACAATAACTCCCCTCCCACATGTTCTTCTAGAACCTTCCAAGATTCAATCAAAAGAGTAAGTCTGAAAGAAGAGAAGTTTGATTGCACTCCTCTGGAACTCAAGCAGATTGTGACTTGCTCATAATTAATAGAATGCAGTAGAAGAAGTCTGACTCTCATTTCCCCAAGGCTGCCATGCTGTGGGGAATCCAGAACACGTGGAGAGGCTCCATGGAGGTGCTCCGGTCCACAGCCTCAGTGTCTCAGTTCTCCCAGTCCATGTGCCAGACATGGGAGCCAACAGGCTTTTAGATGATTCTAGCTTCCAGCCGTCAAGACACCCTCAGCCTTTGCATCTTCCCAGCTGAACCCCAGACATTGGGGAGCAGAGACAGGTGTTCCTGCTCTGCCCTTTCCAAATCCCTGATCAATAGAACCTTGAACAAGTTAAAGTGGTTGTTTTAAGTGACTGAGTGTTGGGATAATTTGTTATGCAGCAGAACAGGGAATATAGGTAGGGGCTGTTGCAGTGGTGTGGGCAGGAGAAGGTAATGCCTTGAATTCAGATCCCATCATCTGTAGATCACACAAGGAACACAGCTGTGTGTTAAAAAAAAAAAAAAAAAAAGGTAGATTTATTATTGCTGCAGCAAGGGAGGCTGCACACCATGGGGAACCATAGAGTACTCAATAATACCCCATAGGGAAGTGGTATTTACAAAGTTTTGGGGGCTAGAGTTAGTCATAGATGCCCTTAACAGGAATTAACCAGAATTTTGTTGCTTTGGAAGCTGCTGTCACAGTGAGAATTCTTATCTTTATTTTATTTTTTTAATTTTCAATTTTTTTGAAGTAAACTCTGTGCCCAACATGGAGCTTGAACTCATGACCCTGAAATCAAGAGTTGCATGCTCTCTTGACTGAGCAAGCCAGGCACCCCAAAAGGTCTTATCTTTAGAAGTCAGGAATCTGTATGCAGATTAGTTTATCTCCAAGATCAAGGTGCCTGGTCTTACCTGGAAGATAGGAGTCTGAATGAACTGGTATTAAAAGGGTTTGTGCTTTAGATAGTCTTAGGACCCATACCATGGCTTGGTGTAGCACAGATTATCTGTTGGTGAGTCAGGGTATATTTTGCAAGTTGCGGTTTCTGTTTTAATTCTAAATTCTCCTCAACATCTTTGCTGCCAGCTGTTCATTTGAAAAGTGAGATTGTGATTATGTTAAAAAAAAAAAAAAAAAAGACTCCTGATCTTTAAGAGATTGAAATGGAAATATTGACAGGACAAACCAGCAGTTTTTCAAATGTTTTGGTCTCAGAACACATATCTATTTAAAAATTATTGAAGACCCCAAAGGGCGTTGTTAATGTGAATTTAGCCATTGATGTTTACTAGGTTGGAAATTAAACCTTAATCATTTTTTTAAAATATTTAATTAATAACATTTACTTATATGTATTTATAATGCAAGTGACATTTTTATGAACAATAATGACATTTAAAAAGTTAACAAGAGGAGTGCCATTGTTTTACATTTTTGCAAATCTCTTTGATATTCTGGCTTAATATAAAGTGGTTGGGTTCTCATTTCTGCTTCTGAATTTAGTCTGTTGCGATATGTTGTTTTGGTTGGAGCATGTGGAAAAAAACTTGACCTTACACAAATATGTAGTTGGTAAAGGCAGGAGTATTTTAACAGACTTTTTCAGGTTATTGTGGATATTTTTCTTTGATATTATATCAAAAATGGTAGCTTTTATTTGTAACCATGTCAATGAACTTTTTGTGCTCTGTTAATATTACAAATCCACTGGTCTATCTTGTACTTTAAAATAGATCTTTTGCCCGTGTGTGATTTTATATTATCGTTAATTGGTCATTTGCAAATACCAGCTTACTGGATGTGGAGGTCTTCAAATGTTGGTACATTTCATTATACAGTGTTAATTTTTAAAAAATGTTTATTTTTGAGAGAGTGAGACAGAGCATGAGCAGGAGAGAGGCTGAGAGAGAGGGAGACACAGAATCTGAAGCAGGGTCTGAGCTGTCAGCACAGAGTCCAGCATGGGACTCAAACCCAGACTTGAACCCACAAACCATGAGATCATGACCTGAGCTGAAGTCAGACACTTAACCGACTGAGCCACCCAGATGCCCCTCATTATACAATATTAAAAAAAATCACATATATTAATATTATCACTGATTTGGAAGCTGTCAAACTTATGGTGGCAGATACAATTTTTCAAAATTCTAATTTTTGCTTTATAGGTTGAATTTATCATTGGCAACAAGTGCTGTCAGTTGCTTTCCTTGAAATGACAAGCTTGCTTTATTCATTTCTGAGAAAATTTGTGTCAAATACCTGAGTCTGTATAACCAGAGTTTGTCTATTAGTCAAACATTCAAGTAGAAATCGTGTTCCGTGGGAAAAAAAAAAAAAAAAAGCAGCTAGTTTAGCTGGTCACACAAACATTTGTGCAAGTGCTTTTCCTGGAGGCAACTATTATACTTTGGTGTGTAGCATAAGCCTTTTATGGGTATGTACTTACATTGTGTAGCACAGCATATGAAACACACATGTAATCAAAAGTTGAGGTTTTATAGAGGCACTTGGGAGGCTCAATTGGTTGAGTGTCCAGCTTCAGCTCACGTCATGATCTCATGGTTCATGGGTTTGAGCCCCTTGTTGGGCTCTGTGCTGACAGCTCAGCGCCTGGAGCCTGCTTCAGATTCTGTGTCTCCTTCTCTCTCTGCCCCTCCCCCACTTGTGCACACACTCGCTTCCGCTCTCTCTCTCAAAAGTAAATAAATAAATAAATAATAATTTTTTTCTTTAAAAAGTTGAGGTTTCATAGAATTATTACTAATTCGTCAAGGACCTCTTAAGAGAAGCTGGTGTTTGTTTTAATGCGAGTGAGTGGCAGTCAACAAAGCAATGCTCTCCTGCTGCCTTGATCCACATTTGGGGACCAGCAGTTTGCCTACCACTGCTTCTGCCCCATTAGCACAAGTGTCAATACAGTGAAGAAGGTAAATAATGTCCCAGCGTAATGGTAAAAATAGATTTGACGTTGAAGTTTCTCTTAAATGGTCTTAGAGACTTCTGAGAGTCCATGGACCACACTTTGAGAGGGAGGAAGGGGAAGGGGCTATAGATGAAATGAGTGGCCATGAGTTGATAATTGTTGAAGTTGGGTCATGGGGACAAGGGGTTTACTTATGGTATTCTGTTCACTTTGGTATGTGTTTGAACTTTTTCATAATAAGAAATTTAAATGAGTTGAATTATAGGACTCTAGCTTTAGCATCCGGGTGAACAGGAGTGTTGTTACTGATGGGGAAGGTTAGGGGAGCAGGGACAGGTTTGGATGGGGGCATATAATAATTCTGCTAAGGACACATTACATTTGGGTGCTCTGGTGGGGCATCCAGGTTGGATATATGCATCTGGAGCCTAGAATCTCCCACATATAGCCAGTATTTTAAGCCATGAAACCAGCTCTGGGGATGAGAATGTGGAGAGAGGGGAAGGCCCAGTTGGGCAACCTCCCTCATGCTTTGACTTTGCTGATTGGGCATTGGCTGGTTGCTTCCAACTCTGAGAGCCTGCATAGGCCTTCCTCAGCCCTGGGAATTGGCACTGCCCCTTGGAATTCAACCTCATCCTCTGGCATTCTGATTATCTCCAGGATTAGGGGGAATTAGAGTGGAGGAGGAGAAGGCAGCTTTCAGATTTCCTTGGAAAGCTCCATGCAGATCTTATCCCCTCCCCATCTGTATGATGGGAGTTATCTCGAGTGGTGAGATCCCAAGAGACTCAACTCACAGAGACTCTTTCAATCTAATTTTGACTTATGTTGGTAAACTCCACGCACCAAAATGTTTGCTGAAGCTGTTGAGAGTTTAGACATTGTCATGTTTGAGGCTAGTCTGGCAGTGAAGAACTTAACCTCTGGAATTCAATCAACTTGGATTCAAGTCTCTGCTCCTCCCCGTTACTGGCTGTGTGACCTGGGGTGAATTTCTGAAGTCCTTCAAGTCCCAATTCCCTCAAGTCTACAATGGAGAGTGAAAAAAGCACTTCTTCATTGGTTTGGAGGGAGGAATAATGAGGCAATGAATTCAAAGGGGTTAGCACTCAGCAAGTAATGAGTTAATGTTGGTTTGTTTTCTCCCCTTTATCTTTGTTCCTCCCTTGTGTGGACTTGATGTTAAGCCACCACTTACATCTTGATATAAGAGGGAATGAAGAGGGGAAACAGTGACTCATGCAGGTGACCAGATGGCTTTAGGAGTGGCTGTTTTTTATTGGTCTTCGATCTCCTTTACCACTCTTTCAGCCAAGAGTTCCCAGATCCAGCTGTAAATGACTTATCAAAGAAGAAAACCAGATCCATCTGGAGCCAACTGATGTCCTTCTATCTAGAACATTTGGGGACCCCTAGCCCCCTGAAGGGCATCACTGCTTTCCACCTCACCCAGTGTTGTAGAGCTGCTGTGCTGACTGCAGCCCTGCAATGGCCCAGCCCCTGCACAATGTTGGAACCTCATGCTCCTCTCTTCTGTGAGTCATCATCACTTGGTCCTTACCATTAAAAATTTGCCATTGAGGATAGCTAGACATTTGTCTGGTAGATGTCAGAGAGACCTATACCAATTGGTGCCACAGTGGTCTCTTGTCCTGGCATCTTGGGATCACCTGGTGTGCATTGTGGGCTTTGTCTGATGGAAAGTCTCTTACTCCACATCTCCTACTGATTGCTGCTCAGAACAGGCGTATCCTCAAGGCTTGTTTTCCAGATATAAGTCCTGGGGTAAGCCTGATCCCAGGTGGCACAGCAGGGGATGTCCTGACAATTGAGGAAGACACCAAAGAAATAACTGTCTTTGGTCAGACAGGGGAACATATTAAGGTAATTGCAGTTCAAGCTCACCTGGGGTCACGTTCCCCTAACTGAACCAAGATCCCCTATGCAGTCTCCAAGTTATCTTTTCAATTCTTTTGATTCCACCAGTGCTTGGTGTACATCTTCCCATGTCTGTATTTCTATTTGCTAAGAATCCACTTCATGACAGACTCCGACATAAACACTGACTCCACCCAGCGGGTTGGGTAGATACAGGAGGGTTAGAGTAGGTGTTCCAGTTCCAATGTTTACAGGGGCCTGTTAGCAACAAGCAAGAGTGTTTTGGGCTGGTGTGAGCAACACTGTCCCCTTAACTCGGCTAAAAGGAAAATCACGGTACAGGTCTGATGATGAATGCCACCTGCCCCCACTCCCTCAGCAGTAGAAGATGAGGTGGGTGTGAGCACGTACCTTCTGAAATAGTGGGAAACTCAGGTCTCCCCGTTCCCCACTGTATCAGCAGGACCTGGGACAGGCTGGCCCAGTGCAGGCACACAGTAACTTTGGTTGATGAATAAATGGGTGCCGGGGACAGTGGTGACTTGGGGCCAGCATATACCCTGTAAGGGAGCAGCTGTGACTTAGCTCTGGTTGATTTTGTCACATAGAAATGTGGGCTTAGTGTGATCAGATCTTCTGATTTTATTTTCCCCCAGCAAGATCCAGAAATCTTGATTATTAGGTGATATCTCCAGGTTTAAAGAAGACTGACAAAATTAAAATGTGCAAGCCATCAGTGGGTCAGCCAAAGCATTGTATCTGGAGGCTACATGTGTCTTGAAGGCTGTTGTTTTTCAGGGCTTGTAGAGACACCTCTGTACTAAAGTGCCACCCAAAGAGGTGAGATTCAGTGACAGACTGACCTGGGCAGTGTGTGCCTCCAGCCTGGGCTGGGGTGGGGAGCCCTGACTGAGGTTGAGAGAAACCAAGGTCAGATCTGGGAGCCTGGGTCAAATACAGAGACCCACCCACAAGAAAATGGGTCTTTTTGTATTATTTGCCTTTTTTGTTTGTTTGCTTTGTTTCTAACGTTTACTTATTTATTTTGAGAGAGAGTAGGGGAGGGGCAGAGAGAGAAGGAGAGAGAGAATCCCAAGCAGACTCCATGTTGACAGCACAGAGCCTGATGTGGGGCTTGATCTCGTGAACTATGAGATCATGATGTGAATTGAAACCAAGAGTCAGACACTTAACCAACTGAGTCACCCAGGTGCCCCTGCCTTTTTTGTTTTGACTTTAAGTCCTGTTTTCCATGGTAAAGGCACCAGAGAAGCATCCAACAGGCATATTTTCCTATGGCTTCCGTTTCCACTTCTGGCTCATGTATCTGAGGTTAGGCCCACTGGGAGCTGAGCTGCCCCCCCAATGAAACACATCCAAAGCGTGCACCACAAGGCCCTGTTAGATCCAAATGCATTTTTGTTGCACTTATCAAGGAGGAACTCCTTAGGGATGGGGGTCTGTAGGGCTGGGATGGCAGGAACAAAACCATTGAAATGCAAGTTGGCCCTGCTTCCCAGAGCCCTTCGAATCCTGAGGCCAGAGTGACAGAGCAGCTCCAAGCAGTGAAGCCAAGTAGTGTGTGAAGAGCATCCGTGCTGGTGGGCATGGTTCCAGCTGGCTGCCCGGAGGGAACTATATTTATACCAGCATTCACAAGGCAAGCTCTGCAGTGTCATGGGACAAGGTGACTGCCGGGCCTGTGGGGAGTGTCTGAGGTCGCTGGTCCTTAGCTGGGTTAGCACGGTGGAGCATTTGTGTGCCGCCCTGCCCAGCCACCAACCACCTGTAGGAAAGGTGGGCTTGGAGCATATGCCCAGCCTCCAGGCACAAGGATGGAAGTGAGTGTGGTGGCCAGGATTCTGTGTCTGGGTAGATTGATGAAGCTGCTGGAATTTTCTCGAACACCATGCTGTGTTAATTTCAGACCGCCTGTGGCTTAGAATTGCACAGCTTGGGGATGAAGGAGGTGATCAAACTTGTCTCCTCTCACTGCTTACAAGTGGGCAACGATGATGGGTAGAGGCTATCCCTGTCCTTCTGAAGTCTGCGGGGGTGTTCGGGCAGGCTGGAGGAAGGGACACGGGGACTGGGTCCTCTGAATGGCCAGTGGGACTGGCGAGGATGATCAGTTCTGCAGGCAAGACCCTGGCATCGATTCTTGGCTCTTTTACAACTTTTTGGGTCCTAATCTCAGATGCCTTTCCTGCCTCAGTGCCTCAGAATCTAGAAGCTATTTTCCAATCCTATGGTGCTGAGCACAGTGTTTAATACTTAGTGGATGTGCAATGTTAAAAATAAATAAACAATATTTAGCACTCACCAGGCACCAGCACCTGAGGTTGGCATATGGCATCCCTTGTCTCATATGATTGGCCCAGGAGTCCTGAGAAGTAACTGTTATTATCCCCGTTCCACAGAGGAGGAAGCAGAGGCTCACAGAAATTAAACATGTTTTCAGTGTTATGACAGTGTTGAATTTTACTAGTGCCCTGTTGATCCCGGAAAATAGTGAAGAGTCAAGAAATCCCCCCTGCTTTGTTCACTCTAATTTACTGTTAGAACCAGACACCTCTACCCATTCCTCCTGTTCATCCTCTTCCCCCATGCCTGGTTTTTCCCAGCCTGGTTCACTCCATCCAATAAAAGAAAAGCTCCTTTCTCACTGACCCTTCAGGCATTTGTAGATCTCGTGGCTGGAATGTTCTCTGGATTGCAATAGTCTCACCTTACCTAAGTCTAGAGTTGTTTTTCATTTGGCAGTAACTAACATTTATTGAGCACTTATTTAGGACCAGCCTGGCCTAAACACTTAATAGGTCATATCTCATTTAATTCTTAAAATAGAGCTATTTGCTAGTTCCCTACCATCACTGCATGCTAGAGATGAAGACTGGAGCCCAGGGTGCTTCATCAGGGACTTTAGAGCCAAAGCCAGTCTGGCTTTTCTGTTTTACTCATCATGCCAGATGACGGCCCACAGTGCATTCTTGGTCTCAAGATCAAATGATGGTAATCATCTTAACTTGCTGATTTTGATAATTATATTGTGGCTATGTGGGAGAATATCCTTTTGTATAGGAAGTGCAACACGAAAGAATTTGGGGGTGATGGGGCTTCCAATCCAGTGGTTCAGGAAAAAAACAAACTGTACTTGTAACTTCTCTGTAAGTTTGTGGCTGTTTCCAAATAAAACCATATTTAAAAAACTTAAAAGAAAACACTAGATCCTGTATATAAGGCATCTGGCACAGCATTGGGACTGAGAACACAGGGCTCCCTTTGCTGTTATCTTCCTTTATCTCTTGTACTCAGAGCTCTTCCTCATGTGCTGTGTTCATTATGTCCCCTCCTTGCTGCGATTCCCACCATGGCTCCATGTGCATCAAGGCCACACTCCCCAGGCTGATTTTGAAGGTGCTCTATAGTCATTCCTCATTCTGTTCTGCTTGTCTTTTCTTACCTGTGTGTCACGGACATCCTTGGTCAGCTCCGTCTTACTACTACTGCTCCTTTCCATCTTGACGCTCTGTGGTGGTCTAGTGGTTAGAAATCGGCATTCTCAATTTGCCCTCCTGGCAAGCCCTGTCCATTCATCCTTCTTGGTCAAAAATGTCTATCCTTGGGGCACCTGGGTGGCTCAATCTGTTGAGCATCTGACTCTCGATTTTAGCTCAGGTCATGATCCCAGGCTTGTGGGACTGAGTCCTGCATTGGGCTCTTCCCTGAGCATGGAGCCTACCTGAGATTTTCTCTCTCCCTCTGCCCCTCCTTCACTTGCACATGTGCACGCTCTCTCTCTCTCTCTCTCTCTCTCTCAACTAAAAAAAAAGTTTCTGTCCTCTAAGACTCTTTAGGAAGCCTTCCACATTTGGATGATTGCCCCTTGGATAGGTGCTAACACATTTACCACCTGAATCTTTGGGCAGACATTTAACCATTTGTAGAGGTATATGGGGATTTCACCCTCTCTATTAATTGTTATTCTTTCCCTGTTTTATGAGACTGCTGAGCCTCGGGCCCAGAGCTACTAGAATATAAACTCTGTAAAGGCTGGAATTTTGGTTTGTCTTGCTCACTGATGAACCTCAGAGCCTAGAATACTGGCACATAGTAGATGTTCAATGAATGTTTACGAATTTTGCATCAATGTCATACATTTCATTGTCTATCCCTCAGCATGGAGCATAGTGACCTACAGATGGGTGCTCAGGAAATGCATGTTGAACAAATTAATGGATGCACTGGATTGGCCAGTATGAGTGTCCTCAGCTATCATAGATGGTTTACTGTCTTTGCTCCAGGAAAGCAGGATGAATGATCCGTAACCACATTTGTTTGGTAGCCCTAGGATATGGACTGTAAAGTTCCTCCAGGAGGGTCAGTAGAATCTGTGGCTGACGGTGACAGCCATCACTGCAGTATTTATGGGTTTCTCACATACTGCCCTGGCAGACCTCTTTCCAAGTCATTTGTACATAACTAATTTCCTATCCTTGGATAAGGCATCATCTGGCCTTAGCAGTGACCTGCCTGATAAGACGTCCATCCGACAGGACTATGGGATGTGAAAGGATCTACAGGCAAGCCTTGCAGGTCTATTAGATTCCCCCAGGGCCAAGGTCAAGACAAAAGGACCTTAATACTAGAATCTGATCGGGAGCCCTGACAAGTTGTTGGAAAGGCACCTTTGTGGGAAATGGCAGACTGATTAAATGCAGGAGGATTAAAGGGACAGGAATTTGTATTTTTGAGCACCTACTGGATCAAGTGCTATGATAGACCCTTCACATACATTCTCTCATAAACATTATGAGCTAACAGTGAGTTTTGGGCCATGCGTCCTTTGAATCCAGGCATTGTGTCCATGCTTACTGTCTCCACTTCCCCACCTTCCAGTATCTTGTCTGTTCACGCCAATCAGGTTTTGTCCCTATTACTCCCTTAAACAGTTTTTATCAAGGTCATTAATGACATAACTTACCAAGGCTAACTCTCCTCCCTTGTGTGACTCTCTTTCTTCGCAGCATTGGGCGAGCTGACAACTTCCTCCTTGAAACCTGTTCTTTCTGTGCTTCTGTGACAGTCACATGGTTCTCTCCCTACCTCACTGGGGATTCCTTCTCAGTCTCTGTTGAATCCTCCCTTTCTTTCCACCTAAAGTCTAAATGTAAGACAACCCTCTGGCTACATTATTTCCTCGGAGAATCTTACCAAGTCCCATCTGTTTACTGATGACTCCCAAATGTATTTCTTCTACCCAGGCGCATCCCTTGTTGCAGGACTTACATATTGACTGCCTACTAGACATTTCTACTTGGATATTGAGTTGATGTCTAACCCTCAACTAGGCCAAAATGGAGATATCGATTTCCACGTTGTATCTGATATCCTGCGAATAGTTAGAAGAGTGTTTGATCAGCTTTTACCCATTTCTCTCCTGTTTATCGCCTTCCTTTCTTTTCATTCAAATCAGTGCAATGTACTACAGACTACAGAATCCTGAAATTAGAAATGGTTGGAGATTTGTTACTCAAATACCTTCAGAGACCCAGAGGCGCAATGATGGGTCAAAGTCTTGCAGTTAATTAACCGCAGAACTGAGACTGGGTTTCCTCACTAGTTTTCATTTTACTGGGAATTTTCACTTTCTCTTTTGAGTATCTGAATTTGAGGAAAACAATCTCTTTGGTTGCTTACTCTGTTAGTTTGTCTTCCAGCCTCACACACTGGCTTCTCTCTAGCCCTGACAATTGCTAAGCCTGACCTTATTTCGTAGCATCCCACAGTTTAGATCACAGATGGTAAATACTTGGCCCTTGTGCAGCCGCTCCTCAGTTAGTGTCCATGGCAGACATCATTAATTGATCATGATACTTTATCCTGCTGAGCCCTAATGCAACCTTAGAAGGCTTTGCAACATAGTGCTCCGGGAAGCTATGATCAATTGATCAGAGTTGACTTTCAAGATAAGACTTACTTGTTGCTGATTGCCTGAATCTTTTCCTCTGTACAACCTTAAATTCTATCCATTCCTGTCTGGTCTCATTTTTCCTCCCGAATCTGTCTTTGGAGGCTAGGTAATTTGATCTAGGGTGTTAGAGAGTGCTAGTGAGATATTACATCTTAGTAGTAACACTTGGAAACGAGGCCTACCCAAAGACATAGAATTTTAATGGTAAGAACGCGAGTGCCTCAGGGAAGCAGTCTGTATCTCTCCAGTTGCACCAGGTAGACAGATGGCTTCTGAGTCCAAGTTCAACTCCAAGCAACTTACCAGCGGTGTGACTTTGGATGAGTTGCTTAATCTCTCTGAGCCTTACTTTCTTTCTCCACTAAATGCAAGTAACAGCTTACATAAACTTTCATGGCTGCTTTGCATAAATGAGGCTTAGTCCCCAAAGCAATTTATCCTGGGTAAGCCATTATCTTCCCCAAGCTCTCCTTAGTCATCAGGGTGGTTTGAGGCTATATGTGGCCAAGAGGTTGTGGTATCTTAGAAAGAGCACAGCTTTGGAGTCAGGCAGACCTGTGTTTGGTCTTGCATCTGCTACTGACTGCTTGTATAATGACCTTGAGCAAATGACTCAGTCTTTCTGAGATTCCACCAGATCTCAGTGTCCTTAAGAGTTTTTAGTGCATAGTGGCTGGCACCTAGTAGATACATACCAATGAATGAATGAATAGAAGTAAATAAATCCAACCAATATTTATTGAATATCTACTATGTGCCAAGGATGGTGTTGTCAATAGGGCAATAAACACGACAGCTAGAGAGAGAGCCTTTCTTCGTGTAACTCAGGAGCCAGTTTATGCTGATAATGATGATTTAGTGACTTTCTCACAGGCTCTTGCCTTGCTCAGGGCTTCAAGCTCTCCAAGTGTGCTGCACTCCAGAGTAGGGACTCGCACCCAGGAGAGAGAGAGCATGATGTCTACCACTCCCCTGCATCATGGTTTTGGAGAAGAATGGAGGAACCTGCCCGGATATCCTAGTGCTGAATTGGAGTCGGGCTAGAGAGGTGCTGTCCCAGTATGGCAGAAGACCCATGCTCAGGAACCTATGTTCTGTGCCCAGCTTTTGCAGTATCCTGGCTCCCTCGGAGGCACATGGCACTGGGAATTTCTGCCAACTTGAAAGCCATCCAAGTAAAAATCAGAACTTCCCAAGAATGGCTGTAATTTCTTGATGGGGAGTTTAATTCTGTGGCGACAGTGCAGGCTTCTCTGGAACGAATATCATGTCCGTGCTATTTAATAATATGGTAACCACTGACCATTTAATTACACGGTAATTGTCACTTAGTGGCTGGGTAATTGCATAGTAAGTACCATCTAATTTCAGGGTAAAGGGTAAATACATGATTATTTCAGGCTCCTTAGGCACAGTATAGGTCACTCAGGAATTAGGTTTGGATTGACTAAGTATAAATTACGTAGAAATCTGTTTTCGGGTGATTACTCCTGTCATCCTTCCCTGACAAAGCCCCTAATGATTACCATACAATTAAAGAGAGATTTCAAGGTATGGGGCCTCAGGAACTTAAAGGGACACTGCTTCATTTATAGTCTGTCCCTACCTGCTGTGAGAGTGATGTTGCTAGTTTGGGAGACACGGAGAGAGGGTCTTCCTGGTACATCCTTCTCCAACTGGCAGCTGACTTTTCTTCATTTGATGTGGGTGATTCAACACTTGTTGCTGAAACGCAGGACCAACGGTGCCACAAGATGTGAATCTAATGTCTGCCTCCATTGCCTCTTGTCATGAGCTCTGGACTAGAAAGAGGGATGTCTCTGTGGAAGGCTAAACAGTTAACTCTCCCCAAAGGTATGTGCACATCTTAATTCTTGGAACCTGTGCATATAACCTTATTTGGAAAAAGGGTCTTTGTAGATGTAATTAAATTAAAGATCCTAAGATGAGATCATCCTTGATTATCCAGGTGGGGCCTAAATCCAATGGCAGATGTCCTTCAAAGAGACATATGGAGGAGACACAGATAAGAGAAGACAGAGGAGGAGCCTGGACACATGTGATACCTGGTGCCATCAGGGTCTGGAAGAGGAAAAGACTGGAATGTCCCCTAGAGCCTCTGGAGGGAGCATGGCCCCGCTGACACCTTGATTTCGGAAAGGATACATCTCTGTTGTTTTAAGCCACCCAGTTTGCATTAATTTCTTTTGTTAATTTTTTTTTTTAACATTTATTTATTTTTGTGAGACAGAGCATGAGCTGGGGAGGGGCAGAGAGAGATGGAGACACAGAATCCGAAGCAGGCTCCAGGCTGTGAGCTGTCAGCAGGTGCCCCTTCATTAATTTCTCATAGCAAGAAATGAACAGAATTGACAAGAGGCTTTGAGGCCTGGCCACCATCAGTTCTTTGCCCCTGGAGCTAGGTTGGTTGGAGTTGGCAAACAGCCACAGGGGAAAGAAAAGACATCTGAACAACTTGAGTCTCATCTCATGTGTTGAAGAAGGAGCTGTCCTCATGCAGACCATGAGCGGGGACTATTGGGTTCCCAGTCCAAGACCCCAGGCAGGAATCAGGGCTGGTCACGTGGGCCATCAGGGGCCTCCTGTTAGCTGGGATGTCATGTGGGAAGGGAATTTACAAAAATAGGTTTGATGTATGTTCTTCATTATAGAAGAAATTTATGACCCATCTGGACGAATACCAAGCACTGTTTAAAAGTACCCCAACTCCCAGAACTCGTATGTAATCACACTGATCTATTTCCTTTCAACATCTGTGTTGGTCATTGCTGGTCTCTCAGCACCACAGCAAAGATGAAAATGCAGGCTTTGGAGTCAGGCAGGTAAGGGCTTTAAACCCTGGTTCTATGCTTAGTCTTGAACCAGTGACTTAACTTCTCTGCTTTTCAGTTTTCCCACCTCCCAGCTGGAACAATAATAAAACTTACACTGTAGGGCGTCGGTTTAATGAGATAATATATGTAAAGAGTGGAGAGTTTGTGCTCAGTCAAGTGTAGCTATTATTTCTATACGGAGTGTACAGACCAGTGTGAAATAAGCATCGTTCATATTATTGTGCTCTCTCCATAGACATTTGTAAATGGCTGCATCACAGACCATCAAATAGATGTGGCAGAGACAAAACTGATGTTGGTGATCATGTTGCCTCCCCATGGACCCTGAATGAGCTTGCCTCTAATTGCACACTCCACCCTCCACCTCGGAGTTTCACCAGCTGCCCCTCCTCTCTCCCTTTGGTACCTTCTCCCCCTGCCCCCTGCCATGAGCTGATGGGTTTGGGGAGGCAAAGAAATTGGCTACCCTGCATACATACTTTGGGTACCTTGGGCACTCAGGTTTAGACAAGCAAATGCTTGGAGGCGGAGACTACGGCCCCAAAATAGCCCGTCCGAGATTGCACCTAGCTTTATGATCCTACAAGAAGGAGCTATCCAGCCAATAGGAGGATTAACCAATAAAGGATTTAAAAGACCCTCACTAAATAAAAATAACACGAACCATTCTCCAAGAGGCCTCCTGAGTCCTCGTTGCATTTAAGTGCTGCAAGCAGAGTTGGGTTTATTTTTATAGGTTTTGAGTCATTTGCTCCCATATCTGCCCTCGTTCTTGTAAGAATATGGTCTGCTCCATTCCACGTTGCTTCCTGCACACTCGCTGCTCCATCTTGTGAGTGGACCGTGGGAAAGATGCCATTACCAAGGGCTGGTGGTAGCCAGGGGGGCGCCCACTTTGATCCAGCATCTCACTGTTTGCCTTGCAATTAGGGAGCGTACCTTGGAGTGTAGTCTCAGAAAAAGGGTATTTCCTAAAAGAAGGTTAAGCAGCAAAAATCTTCCTTTATGGGGTTTTTCTACCACGCATACACTTTACTAAGAGTTTCACATCTACTTTTTTTAAAAGTTTATTTATTTACTTGGAGAGAGAGAGAGAGAGAGAGAGAGAGAGAGAGAGAGGGAAAACCTCAAGCACACTGTCAGCATAGAGCCCAACGCAGGACTCGAACCCATGCACCGTGAGATTATTACCTGCACCAAAGTTGGATGCTTAACCAACTGAACCACCCAAGCACCCCTCACGCATACTTTTTTTATTCAATGATTACAATACATTTATGAAACTGGCCTTGTCATCCCCATTTGTCTAGGCCACATGAAGCCTAGACAGGTCCCCAAACCCAGCAAAGGGCCATATAGATTATAAATGGAGGGGTTGGGATTCAGACCAAGCCCTGAGACCAGCTGGGCACATGGAGGGGTAGATGATGAGTCACTTCAGCTCCAGAACACAACCGTTTTGGAGTGATGTGTTAAGTGTTTCTCTACATCAGCACACTGAGGAAACCAATAATTGGCTGGGAGTCTCATCTTCACTCCCCTTTTGTTTGAGTTATCAAAATCTGGTTGGAGAGGAGTATAACTGTATATCAGGGGGCTTGTCTGCGAATGTGCACTTTATCATTCTCCAGATAACTTGACTGGGCACCAGAATTGTCCAATGCGTCAGATTCCCAGGGGTGGGGCCCAGACATCTGTATCTTTTTAAAGGTGAGCCCTTTAAATGCATATAGATGCATCTAATATGTGGACTAACATTTGGGAAACACAGCTTAACATGTTGTAGATTTTGTCGCTGGATTAAGCCTCACCATTAGAGAGTTATAAACGAGTTGATGTCCTTTTAGCTTTGAAAATCACAGCTTTTATCAGGCTGCATGGTCATTGGCTAAAAATGAAGGATATTATAAGATACAGCCCTATGTGAGTCAGAACTAAACAGTGTGTTTATGGGATGAAAGATATTGCTGAGGATATAATTCAGTAATCAGACAAGTCTCTTAATTAACTCTCTCTTAGGCTTCAGTACCAGAAATAGCTTTGCTTCTCCTGATAACGTTTTTTCCTTCCTCCATGTGGAAATTGTGTTATGTAACTGATTTTCTTTCTCTCTCCCTTCCTTCCTTCCCTCCTTCCCCTCTTCCTTCCTTCCTTCCTTCCTTCCTTCCTTCCTTCCTTCCTTCCTTCCTTCCTCTCTTTCCCTCCTTCTGTCACCCTCTGTCCCTTCCTCCCTCATCTTCCTTCCTCCCTCCACCCTTCTTCCTTCCCTCTTCCCCCTCTTCCTTCCTTCCTTCCTTCCTTCCTTCCTTCCTTCCTTCCTTCCTTCCTTCCTTCCCTCTTTAAAGAAATGCAGACTGCCACATGCATTGCCTCATTTGGATGTGTCTGAAGTCTTGGGAGCCTGACCAACATGCATGCTCCTACTAATGGACCTTGAGAGCTTGTGTGGAGGTTCCAGTAGGGGAGCACAGCTCCCCTTGACCAGACAGTGGTCCTTGTCTACTGGAGCACGTCATCCTTTTCTACTGAGTATCATTCAGCTTCAGGAGGGATGCATATGGAGTGGTGGGGGAGAAGAGGGCGTTGCCTACCCAACCAGATCAGCCAAATCAACCCTAGTGATAAAGAGGGGTGACAGATGTAGCAGCCAGATGGCCCTCACACCTTTGTTTTCTTTCTTTAAATTGGTCATTAGGAAGCCCAGAACAAAATTTATATCTCTGTAGCAAACTATGAAGAATCTTATTATGTTTTGTGAATTTTTCTTTTTCTGTCTTTCCTTCTGTTCTTAACATTGTCACGATTGCCTTACCAAACATACCATTAAAAAAATTGGTATCACGTGGTTATTCAGTCATAAACTGGAGATTTCTTCCTCACTTTAATTTTTCAGAAATTGGGATGAGACCTATGGTTAATGTATGCATCAGATGTGATAGTGTATTAGTTTCCTACAGCTGCCATTAAAAAGGACCCGAAACTAGGAGGCTTAAAACAACAGAAATTTATTGCCTCACAGTTTTGGAGCCTAGAAGTCTGAAATCATGGTGTTTGTGGGGCCAAGCTCTCTCTGATGGCTCTGGGGAAAATCCTTCCTTGTCGCTAGTGTATGACCATTTGCTGAAAATTCTCAGCATTTCCTGGCTTATAGATAGATGTATCCCTCCAGTCCCATGGCTGTCTTCTCCCTGTGTCTTCACATTGTCTTTCTTAGTGTGTATCTATCTTTGTGTTTAAATCGCCCCCCCCACCCCGCCTTTTTAAGAAGTACACCAGTCATATTGGATTAGAGGCTACCCTGATGGCCTCAATTTGATTACTGCTGTAAAGATTCTTTTTCCCAATCAGGTCACATTCTGAGATACTGAGGAATAGGACTTCAGCATGTCTTTTTTGAAGGGACACAATTTAACCCATAACAGTATTGCCTTTCTTCTTCATAGCTTTTTCCTTAATCTTTTGTTGAACATTTTCCTAATGGTCACTTGATAAGGAGAGACTATTGAGTGTCAATATCATTTTTTTTCCCTAAATGAGTTTAATTGTCCTCACTTTTCCTGGTACCAATAACCTGAATAATTAGTTAATAATTGTCCATAATACTCTTTAACTCTGCCATTAATATTAGATCAATTCATGAACCTTAGTGCCCCCCCTGCCCCCCAATGACAAGAGTCATCCCTTTCCTGTCTCCCTGTTATCTGCAGGGGTAATTTTTATTTCTAGAGGAAGGGATTGAATCACTATAGTATGATTCTATTACTGTGTAATCTCTTCCATATTTTCCCCACAAACCCAAACCCCTTCTGCAGTGCCCTAGACCAATGGAGACTATAGCAAGAAAACTTTTTTAACAAGCAAGTTTCCACCACCCAGTGTCTCAAGGGTCTTGGAGTAATGGGGGGAAGAGTTTCCCAGTAACCGTAGTACTCAAGACTTCTTTTCCTCACTAACGCCAGGGAAGTCTGAGCTACCTGCCCACCACAGCTAGACAGGGTACCTGTAGGATTCTTTCATAGGCTTTTCTGGAGGGTGTTGGCAAGAGCTTTCACCTTTGGTTGCATCAGCACTTGCATGGGACGAGACAGAGCAAAGCCTTACTGTCACTGAGAAGTTAGGAGCAGTGTAGAAACAGAACCCTCAGTAAATGTTGGTCTGGCTCTGGTATGAGTAAGTGTCTGGTCCATCATAGGTGGTCATGGGTCAGCAATGATCTTGGACTGGCATAGGGCATAGAAATGGAGTAGAGATGATGAAGCCAAGAGCTACAAAGCAGTAGTATAGCCAGACCAGGGGGCCAGCATAGAGATGCTCCTCAAGCCACTGCTGGTGGAATTTCATCAGTATCTGAGAGACGGGAAGGGGCAGTTAACACCAAACCCACACCCACGAAGTAATGTTCATTTTTATGTAAACCAATGTATAAGTTGTTAGTTTAGTAAATTGTATACTATTAATTGTAAAGAGATGAGCATTATATCACGAGAGTGTCCTTTTGAATACTGCTAAGAGGAAGTGCTTACAGTGAGGGATCTCCCTTTTTAGGCACAACCTTGGTCTCTGGGGTGTGCAGAGCAGGGGAGCATCCACCTTGCACCCTGATAACTCTTCATGCCTCTGGACACCTCATGCTGGCTTCCACCTCCATCACTCCACCAAGACAGTTATCTCTGAGGTCACCTGGGTGCCACCTGCTGTTGGAAATCATTCTTTCTACCCTCCTTGTAGTCCTCCTCTTTCATTACCTCCTAGCAGCAATGGATGCCCTTGAAAGCTCCTCTTCCTTTACCTTCTTCTACCCCTCACCCGTCCACGTCTGTTGCAGGCTCATGCTCCTTTCCTGGGTTGTTAAATGTTGGGATAATTCAAAAAAACAGGCACTATTTTCTGCAGCTGCTATTTATGTGCCAGTTGTCATGTGGTGAGTTGCTGGGTACGCTGTATTTAAAGAGCTGGGGATGGGGCAGCCTGAGATATTTCTGAGTTTTCAGAGGAAGTGCTCAGTGACTGCGGATACGGCTCTGATTCTGGGATGCCCTCCTGAGACTGAAACTCTTGTCAACTACCATCTTGCCTGTTCCTGGAGGAAGAAGAGTCCTGAGAGTGATGTTGAGCCAGAAATGCAACAGAGAAAGGAGAAATAGTGCATTCATATCAGAGACTGGAAAGACATTGAGTGGGCCAAGTGCTTGGAGATCATCCAGAAAGGAAGATGCAACAAAATCACCAATTATTTTTATTACTCTTCCAGTTATTATCTGTGTTAGTCTGTTTGGGCTGATATAACAACATACTAAAGACTGGGTGGCTTCAATATTTATTTTCTTGCCATCCTGGAGGCTGGGACATCCAAGTTCAAGGTGTTGGCAGATTCAGTTCTGGAGAGGGATCTCTTCCGGGCTTGTAGATAGCCACCTTCTTACTGCGTGCTCCCATGGCCTTTCCTTGGTGTGTATATTTGGACAGAGAAATCTCTCTTCCTATTTTTAAAAGGTCACTAATTCCATCATGATTGTCCCATCCTTATGATCTCATTGAATCCTAATTACCTCCCAAAGGCCCCATCTCCAAATACCATCACATTGGGGGGTAGGACTTCAACATAAGAATTTTGGGGGGGGGCTCAACCATTCATTCCATAACATTATCCTTCCAATGTTGTTTTCTTGGTGACATCATTAGATTATCACTGTAAAGCACCCATAATTATTCAGACCATTTTTTACAATGGATGGTTATGTCCTTTGATTTTTTACTAGGCTGAAGAGCCAGGCAAGAAATTGAGTTGCTTGAGATTTCAAGCTCTCCATCCTGCATGTTTTATGATGCTAAATAAAAGTTGCCTTCATTGCTTGCTGCAGTATATAAACAAGTGTCAGCCATCTTAGCAAAGAGGCATCATTTGATTTAATTGCAAATTAAAAAACATAAACCACCTTAAACATGGAGCTAATGCTGCATCAAATCAATACAATAATTGCACCAGGGCAATTGAGAGGCTCATGGAGTGTGCACACCTTGCATACTAAAAGAAGCCAGTCACTAGGGGAGTTGGTAAGTCCTAGTGAATGGTGGGTGATCATGGTAAATTGCACTGATTGGCTTTTTCTTTGAGAGTGGACTAGACAGGCTAAGTTTTTCACTGTCAGTGGCAACGCAAAGGAAGGGGCTTTGTCCTTGAAAAGTAATTAATAATTCTTTTTGTGAGTAGGGTTGGACAAGTTCTTGCAGTTCATAGTTGGGGGAAGAAAGGGACATTCCCAGAGCCTTTGTGATGCCTTGTGTTGAGTGTTGATTGTTTCGGGATCCAGCAATTATTTCTTTACAGACTGGACATATTGTGGCAGCTAAATTATGCCAGTGGAATATGTCTGATTGACAGGCCCCAAGTCAGTTGTGCTCTGCTGAGCCGTTCAGGTGATGCTGGCCCTTTGTTTAGCCCTGGAGCAGGCACTGGCAGGCTCCATTCCAAGTTGCCTTTGTTCTCTAAAAGTGGTCGTCAGTCTTATTTCAGGGATGCCCTGGGATGAAAGGTGGGTGAATCAGATAATCCCCTTTTGTCGTGCGGCTTGAAGGGTACAGAGAAGGTCTCTTGTCCCAAATAGCTCTCTTCTATCATCCTGTCATAGTCTCAAAATAACTTCCCATAGACACATTCTTCTGAGTGTCTGAAGTGTCAATTTCAATGCAATTGCCCCTGGGAAGGATGAACAAATCAAACAATTGACAGCTATTAATACTGCAATGTCAAGTTGATTCAGGAGGAAATATCCTCTGTGCCGCCATGAGGTGTTCATGAAATAATGCCTGATAATGTGTCTTGAATTAGTTTATCAAATTAGCCAGTCACCTAGCAAGAAGCTGAGGGAATGAGACATTCCGTGAGTATGGACTGCATGGTTTCTCCATTGCCCACTCCCTGGCCTTCCTATCTTCCTGGCCTTGCTAGGGGATGCGCTCTGTCTACAGCCTTGCTACCTCCAGCAGGTGCTAAGGTGTGTGTGCATATGGAGCCTGGCTGGGCCTTCATTCCTGGGAGCCTTAACCATCTTCCTTAGCATCTGCCCACCCCCACCCCCCCCCCAGTCTCATGTGACCCCCATGCAAGCTAGGCTTGTGGTCTTATTTGTCTTCCTGATTCCTTCCTAGAGCTTCACTTCTGCTCTCAGTGCATATGGCAGCCCCAACGACTACCTCAGTAGCTTATACCATTTTCTTTTTTTTGATGGCCAGCCCCTGTTCCTTGTATTCCCAGCTACGGTTAGCATCTGAACCCCAAATGAAGAGATCTCTACCTGGCTGCACACCATCAGCTCCTGACATGCTTCCTGCCCTGCATCAGATAGCAACCTTCCCTTGAGCTCCTCATTGGTTTACGTGGAGCCAAACTGGTCACAGGCCTTTGAAACCTATTATTGTTATTTAAAATTTTGATTTGTTTTTGAGTAGGTAAATTGTTTATAGCATAACTTGATCCAAAAGGCACAGAGAGATACACAGTGGAAAGTATGTCTCCTTTTGTCTTCTGCCCCAGTTGCCCAATTTCTGTTTTTGAGGCAACTATTATTACATTTCAATATATCTTTCTGGAGATATTACATGCATATATATATGTGTGTGTGTGTGTGTGTGTGTGTGTGTGTGTGTACAAATATGTAGTTTCTCTCCTTTCCACCATGAGAGTGATAAAAGAACATTATTCTGACCTTACCTTTTTAAGACTCATTTATTTATTAATTTTTAAATAGAATTTATGATTTAGAGCAGTTTTAGGTTCACAAAAAATTTGAGAGGAAGGTACAGAGATTTCCCATATATACCCTATACCAACCACCCACACATACACAGCCTCCCCCATGACCAGCACCTCCCACCTGAGGGGTATGCTTGTTACAATTGAGTCTACAATGACATGTTATGGTCACCCAAGTCCAAAGTTCACATAGTTCACTCTTGGTATTGTACATTCTGTGGGTTTGAACAAATGTGTGATGACAGGTATCCATCATTATAGGATCACACAGAGTATTTTCCTTGCCCTAAAAATCCTGTGTCCCACCTGGTCATTCTTCCTTTCCTGACCTTTGCTTTTTAACTTAAAATTGTATCTTGGAGATCATTCCATATCAGCATACAAAGAACTGCCTCATTATTTTTTTTAAGTTTATTTATTTACTTAGAGAGAGAGAGAGAGAGAGAGAGAGAGAGAGCACACAAATGAGGGAGGGTCACAGAAAAGGAGAGACAGAATCCCAAGCAAGCTCTGTAACGTCAGTGCAGAGCCCAATGTGGGGCTTCAACTCACAAACTGTGAGATCATGACCTGAGCCGAGATCAAGAGTCAGACACTTAACCAACTGTGCCACCCAGGTGCCCCAAGCTGCCTCATTATTTTTAATGACTGCATAGTATTTCATGACATGGATGTACCATAAAGTGTAGGCTGTTTTCAATCTGTTGCTTTGATAAACGATGCTGGAATGAATATCCTTTTCATGAATCATTAGGTACATAGACCAGATGTTTAGGATAAATATCTGGAAGGAGAGTTATTTTCCAAAGAGCATAGACATTTTTAAATTTTAATTGAAATACTGCCAAATTATCATCTGTACCCTATGGTTTTAAATGCTGCGCACACCAAGCCCATCCGTTCCCAGGCGAGATTCACCTCCAGGTCATTTCCCCAACCCATTCCCTGCCTCTTTTCCATTTGGGCTCCGATTGCATTATGCTTATGGCTAAATCTGTGGTTCAGGAGGCAGACAACTGGTATCTGAATAAGGGGCAAAGGTTTTCCCAGAGTGGAAAAGAGGTCAAGAGGGAAGGTGGGAAGTCATGGCGGGGAGAAGGAAGAGGGAGCTAATGTGCACCGAACATCCACCAGGAGCTTTCTTGCACAGAACCCATCTGAGTTCACAGCAGCCACATCAAGTAGGTCATAGCTCTGTTTCCTTCAGCTGGGGAAACTGAGGCTCAGAGCGGTCGATGAAGTTTACTAAAGTAACTCAACTAGTGTTATGGGTTGAATAGTGTCCCCTTGAAAACTTACATCGAAGCCCTAACCTCCATCTCTCCAGTATCTCAGAATGTGACCCTATTTAAAAATAGGGTTGCTGCAGATATAATTAGTTAAGCTGAAGTCATAGTGGAGCAGCTTTGAGGAGGCATGGAAGGATCCTCCCCTGCAGCCTTTGGAGGGATCACGGCTCTGGCAATACCTTGATTTCAGCACCCCAGCCTCCAGAACTGTGAGAGAATGAATTTCTGTTGTTTAAGCCACCCAGTCTGTGGGACTTTGTTAGGACAGCCCTAGCAAATGAATACAATAGTAACTGGAAAAACCAGAAATCCAACCCAAGACCATCAAAATGTAAATCCCAAGCTCGCTCAACCCTGTCACAGCATGATTCTTGCCCAAGAAACATCAATGGGCTTGGAGGTCCAGTTCTTCCTTACAGCTGTGCTCTTCATCCTCCATGACTCACAAGTGGGAGAAGTGATTGGAAGACAAGGTCCCATTCTGGCCATTTGGTGGCTCCTCAGTCTCATGGCAGGCATATTTCATGCGGGCTCCAGAACAGTGGGAAGCAACTCTGTTTCAAATTCCCTTATGGTCAGGACAGGGCTCCCAATAAACAAATCCACCTGCTGTGGGATGGCGTCAGGATTATCAAACTTAATCCAGGCATTGCTAATGTGATACGAGAGGAACGAACAGGCCCCAATTCCTACTGCCTGTCCATCAAGGTTAGGCTATGCCCTTTACAGATGGGCCTCAGGACTGGCAAGGCTGTTTTGTTACTGTTTACAGTGTTGCCAGTGGGAGAAAACAACACCCTGACTTCCACGTTTCCGTGGCAACGGGAGGAAGTGGCCTGACTTCTGCCATGGCATGCTGCTGTCCCTGGGCTGTGGGAACCATATAGGACCTTTGCTGGGCAGAGGTGGGACTCAGCCCCAGAGCGGGTCCCCAAGGATGGAAGGGCAGGACCAGAGACACTGACTTCTGAAGTCCTAGCCCCTGATTTCAGCTGGCACGGAGCTTCCTGACATATGAGAGATTGGCCCCCAGCTTTGGAAGAAGAGAACACGGCGAGTCTAAGAGGGCAGGATCTGGGCCGGAGTCATCTGGAACAGCGTCTGTAAGACTATTGGAGTGCAAGAAGACAGTAATAAAACTCGGACTTCGATTTGTGTCTCATCTCTTTAAATTTTTTACTTTTTGTATTTGCTTTATAAAATTCATAATATATTAATAAATTCAGACAGTGTAGAAAATAACCCGATAAGTGCTATGTGGGAGGTCATAGTCAAGTTTTGACAGCTGAGTGTATGACCAGAGAAATTTGGAGACATGGTTTTTTTTTTTTAATTTCACTAAGTTAGAGATCTTATTTATTTATTTATTTATTTATTTATTTTAATATATGAAATTTATTGTCAAATTGGTTTCCATACAACACCCAGTGCTCATCCCAACAGGTGCCCTCCTCAATGCCCATCACCCACTTTCCCCTCCCTCTCACCCCCCATCAACTCTTAGTTTATTCTCAGTTTTTACGCGTGAAGACATGGTTTTAGAAGATAATGGCTAATGGTCAGGGCACCTCCTCCCTCCTCCCCCTACCTTTGCCACAAGTTCAAGTTCTCTGTGCATGACTCTGAGACTTAGCCTTTGGGTTTTGAATCATGGATCATCCATTTGCCCTCAATGCTGTACATATATGTGCATAACACAAAGCCTGGCTTTGGTTGCAGAGATTTAAAAGTGCAACTCTTGCCTCTGCTGCGTACAAGCTGTGGGACCTATGGAAAGTTTCCTGTTCATATCTATGAGCCTCAGTTTCTCCTTTGAAAAATGAGAATAATAATTTTTACCTTTGTAATGTTGGTAGGATGCTTAAAGGACACAATGTGTATAAAGTGTTTGATGTTTTCAAGTAGGGGCTCCAGAAGTATTATTACTACTATCACCATGATTATCTGATTATTTAATGGTTGAGGATTCTACCTGATCTTCAAAGACACCTGAAGGATCTTCAAGGATACTGTGAGATACTCTCCTGACTTGTGTTCTCTCTGTTCTAGACCCCCTTCTCCCAACTTGGAGAGCACTTGTCTGTAGAACAACCTCGGCACTTTACTTGGATGTTGCTTTGTTATTAATCAGATTTGCAATTTGTTGGCATCATTACCCACTATTTCAGGGACTGGGCCCCATCTTATGCCTGGTCTGTGGGATTGTTGATGGTTCTCAGGTGCAGAGGGTTGGGTTAATCCTTTTCCCCAGTGAGCAGCCCTTTACCTCCTCTGGCCCTTATGAGGTCCTTGGTTTGTATTCTTTCACTTTCCCCTTATTCCTGTTCCCCACTCCTATCATCTCCTACACGGTTCACTTCTATGTGTTTGCAATATGCCTAAACATGTTTTTCTCCTTGTCAAATATGTAGTGGTGCTTTGTTAATTTACCTAATTTATTAATATTGTTGATTCACATGAAATAGTATTATGCTAAAATGTCTTATTTCCTTACTTATATTTTCGTCTCACAAAGCACTGTTTTTAAGCTCTATCCATGTTGCTATATATACATCTATCTAGGTATTTCTAAATGCCACATGAAATTCCTAAATATGCATTAGCCACATTTTGTGTATTGAATCCCTTGGTGATGGACACAGATCTTGCTTCTAACTCCTTGCTTCTACAATGCCATGATGAGTTCCTTGTCCCAATAGACAAGGATCTGTGAGGATCTTAAGGTTGAGGTATGTCCCTCCCTCAGTGTCTGTGTGATTCTTTCTCTGAGATATAGATTTAGGAATTGAATTGCCAGGTTGTAGGGTAGGAACATACCAAGCAGGGCTGGGACTAAGGTGAGGTACCCAAGGGCATCCAATTGAAAGTGGCACTCGCTCTGTGGGTCATGCTTATTCAGAGGTGTATAAAACCCTCCTAGTCTGTTTTTCCAGAATGGGTGATCTCATCAGCACCGTATCTTCACCAACACTCGATGTGATCCGCCTTTCTAAATTTGGCCAGTATGATGGGAATACAGTGGCATTTCATTGCTGTTTCGTCTCCTGTTTTTCAGTCTTTTATAGCATCTGTGCTGGTCTGGGCAGACTTTGGGAACCTATTACATGAGTACAGGATGGCTTTGATGAAATATGCAGGGTGATTCTGACTGATATATGATGTGATGGCAGCCAACAGGGCTGAGTGCCAAAAGGTCATCTGACATTCAATGTTCTTCTCACTACACCAGGAGGGTATGTTTCCATTCGCACCGATCATTTTATTATGGTGTACATCCTGAGCTGCATAGAAATGCATGTTTCCAAGTGTCGCAATGTGTGTTTTGGGATCAAAAGTTATCGTATTGATAATCATTTGAAATGGATGTGTGTGAGATGTGAGAAGCAGGGGTCATGCCTGATATTGTTCTGTTTCTCCCTCCTGTTAGTTTGAAATAGTCTTTCCTTTGGGGAATGTTCCTATCTCTGCAGCAGTGACTGGGGCCTTTACTGATGAATTTAGGACCTCAACCCTCTCTAAAATCACTTTTTCCAGTACAACATTTCGATGATGGTTAAATAAAAAGAAAAGTTTTGACGCTAAACAAGTAAGCCAGGGGTTGAGTCTGACCCTTAGATTTATTTTGTGTGGCTTGAATAGTGTTGTATACATTGGGAATTTCACATTAAAATCCGGATTTCCACCTCCTTTTGAAAAATTACAAGGGCTGGCAGTTGGGGTCTGTGTCAGTGAATGAATCTAACCCTCTGTCTGAAGATGAATGGAGGCAATTCTGTTGGGTGGGACCTGTGGCCTCTGCTTTCTCGCAGTCCCTGCCAAGCCCGCTGTCCTCTTACATCTGGTCTGTGTCATTTGTTTATGGCAGTGGCCTGACCCTTATGGGTATTTGTATTTCTAACTTTTGTTTTAAGCAGTATTTTAAGGATAGGAATTAGGAACTTGTTTGGAAGTTAACGAGCCCCTCATCCCCCAAATAAGGTTGGCTATGGGAAGGTAGGCTCTCTTTGTCAGCTTGGGCTACTATACCAAAAATAACATAGACTGGGTGGCTTAGAAACAGCGGGAATTTATTTCTCATGGTTCTGGAGGCTGGAAGTTTAAGATCAGTATGCCAGCACAGCTGGGTTCTGGTGAAAGTCTGCTTCTGAGCTGTAGGCTGTGACTTCTTGTTATACTCCTATATGACAGAGAGCAAAACCGGAAAGTGAGCTCTCTCATGACTCTTCCAAGGGCACTAATCTTGTTCATGAGGGCTCCACATTCATCACTTTATCCCAAAGGCCCCACCTCCTGCTACCATCATGCTGGGGATAAGGGTTTCAGTATAGGAATTTTGGGACAGCACGAGCATTCAGTCTCTAACAGGGAGCATGGAATGTTGGTGAGGATGTGGGGTAGTTGAGGCAGGACGGGGGTGGGGGGTGAAGTGAGGAAAATTTGAAACTTACTCTGCTTTAGATCAAGGAGGGGGATTTTGCCCTGAGCTGTCTTCGGATGGGGTGGTGAATGAGAAGTCTGACCCTGAGGGCGGATTTGAACTGGAGACATTCATTCAGAGCTAGAGACGGGGTGTCTGGTTAGGAAGAGATGATGTGGATTTACCAGTTTCAAGGGAAACACGATTCTTCTCTTGAATGTTGCAAAGGGCCCAGAGAATGACCCTTCTGCCATGCCCCTCCCCCATGCCCTGTGCTCCTCTCTGTCAGCAAGTTGAAAGAGAGGAGCTCCTTTTTCTGATTGGCCTCCTTGGAGCCATGAGCGGTTGATCTGGAGGTTTACTCTCCTGCGCACTGGAATAAGCAATATTCCCGGCTGCGGTGTTCATGAAAGTTGTGCTCTATGTTTCAGTGTGCTGCGTCAGGCTCCCAAAGGTGATTGTACACTCAGAAACCCAAGGCATAGTCTTTGGAGATGCCACAGGTGGAGGTAAGCACTGGGTTTTCTTTCATGCAGGACTGTCCCATGACAAGCAAGTCACAGCAGCCCATGCACATCAAGAACCATATTTATTATTACAGCTGGAGACTCCTTCATGATACTTACAGGGCTCTACCTTAGAAGCTAGTGTCCAAAGTAACCATAATAATAGAATAAGCAATGGCCTATCTTATTTTAGAGATTAGACAAACTCTCTTCAAATAGGATTTTGCCAGTAGAAAAGTATATCTAGGCTCAAGCCAATGGTCCTTTGGCACCTGAGTCAGGCTACGATCCAGCTTCACATCCCATCCCTTTATTAGTATATTTTTCATGAACCTGTGTGTTTCGATGGCATTTTGTAATTTGTGGGTGAAGTGGTGGTTTCTGGCATCATATTATAGCTGCAAGGTCTTTTGCTTAAATCCACGGGAGTGGGGCATTTATTACGCTGAAATGTGTAAGGGAGGACTTTTACCATCCAGCTTCTGTGTCTCCAAGCAAGCAATGTTACTCACTCTCTTTACAGTTTCCTCCTCTGTTCTGCATCAGTATGGCTTCTTTTTGTCCTTCAAAAGTCAGCCTTGGTGCCCCCTGGTCTACAAATCTTCCTGATGCTCCAGTGCTCCCATTTTCCACTCCCATGTTCCTCTGGAACCAACTGCTTTTCTCTATTTTTGCATTTATTAATCTATAATTGTCTAAGTACCTCCCCAACCCACCTGTCAGCCCCTGAGGGCAGGACTTTGTCTTGTCATTTCATGAAGGAGTTTCCTCCAGATCCACCCACCCTTCCCCACCTACCCCTGCCTAGGTCAGATGGCTCTTTTCTGTCTTCCCTCAATTCTACTGACCCTGATCAGAATCATCTTTTTAAGTGTCTTCATCTAGAGGCAGCTATCATGCTCCTCTTTGTATCTGATCACCTTGTGTCCTAATGCTTGACAGAATGAAGGTGGGTGATTGGCCTGAGACTTTCTGGGTTCTAAAATGCAAGATCTGGGGCAACCGGGTGGCTCAGTTGGTTGACTGTCCAACTTTGACTCAGGTCATGATCTTGTGGTTTGTGAGTTCGAGCCCCACATCAGGCTCACTGCTGTCGGCCTGTCAGTGCAGAGCTCACTTTGGATCATCTGTCCTCCTCTCTCTGCCCCTCTCTGACTTGCACTGTCCCCCAAATTAACAAATTTTAAAAGAAAGAAAGAAAGAAAGAAAGAAAGAAAGAAAGAAAGAAAGAAAGAAAGAAAGAAAGAAAGAAAGAAAGAAAGAAAGAAAGAAAGAAAAGAAAGAAAGACAGACAGACACCTGCGCCTGGGTGGCTCAGTCAGTTGAGCGTCCGACTTTGGCTCAGGTCATGATATCGTGGTTCATGGGTTCAAGTCCTGTGTCGGGCTCTGTGCTGACAACTCAGGGCCTGGAGCCTGCTTCAGATTCTGTGTCTCCCTCTCTCTCTGCCCTCCCCCGCTCATGCTCTGTCTGTCTCTCTTTCAAAAATAAGTAAACTTAATAAGTAAGTAAGTAAGTAAATAAATAGGGGCGCCTGGGTGACTCAGTTGGTTAAGCATCCGACATCAGCTCAGGTCATGATCTCATGGTTTGTGAGTTCGAGTCCTGCGTTAGGCTCTGTGCTGACAGCTCAGAGCCTGGAACCTGCTTCAGATTCTGTGTCTCCCTCTCTTTGCCCCTCCCCTGTTCATGCTTTCTCTCTCTCTCTCTCTCTCTCTCTCTCTCTCTCTCTCTCTCAGAATAAATAAACATTAAAAACAAATAAAAAAATAAAATGGAAAATCTCACCATTGCATTGCTGGGTATATACCTAAAAAAATAAGAAAATGGTACTCAAAAATACATGTACACCTGTGTTTGTAGTGGCATTGTTCATAACAGCCAAAAGTTGGAAACAGCCAAATGCCTATCAACTGATGAATGGCTGAATAAAATGTGGAATAGCCATTCAATGGACTATTATTCAGCTATGAAAAGGAACAAAGTACTGATACTTGCTGCAGTGTGGATGAACCTCAAAAATGTTATGCTAAGTCAAAGAGGCCATACATAAAATGTCACCGTTTATATGATTCCATTTATATGGAATGTCCAGAACTGGCAAACATACAGAGACAGAGCACACGTCATTGGTAATTGTGGGGGTCTGGAGGGAGGCAAATGGAGAGCAGTGACTTAATGGGTATTGGGTTTCCTTTTGAGGTGGTGAGAATATTCCAGAACTGGATGGAGGTGGTTGCACAGCATTGTGAATATACTCCAGGCCACTGCAGTATTCACTGTAAAATGTTTAATCTTATGTTATGTGAATTTCATCTTAGAAAACAAACAAAAAGTACAAAACCAAACTGGGATGGTTCTATGCCTATCTCTTACAGAAGAGGTTAAGAGAAGATGAGAATGCTTCTTCCATAATGAAGTCAAACCCAAGACTTTTCAAAGATTTTAAAGTGGAATCTGCTAATAGGGGTCAAAGGCCATGTGGTGATGCCCTTCTCCTTTGGGGTTCCCTCCCTGACAGCTGCTGTAATCTGTATCCTGGGTCCTGAGGGGCCTTGAGCCTCCTTTTACGTGGGCCCCAGCATGGACAAAGTTCCCCTCTGGCTTCCCATAGCCCAGCATAGGAGCTTGGAATTTTTTTTCTTTCTTTCTTGTTTTTTTTTTTTAGAGAGAGAGTGTGAGCAGGGGAGGGGCAGAAGGAGAAAGAGAGAGAATCTCAAGTAGGTTCCATGCTCAGCATAGAGCCCGACATGGGTTTCGAACCCATGACCTAAGGGTTCATGACCTAAGTCAAAATCAAGAGTTGGACACTCAACCAACTGAGCCACCCAGGTGCCCCATGGAGCTTGGACCTTAAAGACAGTGTTTAGAGGACAATAAAAGGGAAACACACATCATGAGAACCAGAAGGGTTTATAGGGCACAGGCTTATGCTTTTATCATAGTCACTCTTCTGGGGCTGGTTTGAAGGCTCATGTTGGCTCCATGTTATCCCAGAGAAATAAGGATATTCCTTAGAAATTTCTAACACTTAATCCTATAGTATCAGAATAAGTGCATTAGAAAAGCTTCCTCTTTCCTCTTAAAGGCTGGGTTTTCCCCACCTCCAGGAAGCAAGACCCTGATGAAGAACCCCAGGGCATGTGTATGGAGAGGTAGATGGGGGCTAATGGCTCTTCTGACCTCTTTGAGACCCCCAGAAAGTCCAGGAAGGAGGAACCCCAGCTATTTTGAGATTTTTCTTTATAGGATTTTACTTTCCAGGTTGGTGGATTGACTAGGAATGATAAGTGAGGACCATGCTGTGAGAACCACGTGAGTGTGGTGGATTCTGGAGGGAAGCTGGTCTGAAGAGTCTAACCTTGGAGACTAGAATGACGCCTGCTTGCATGGAGGCCTGGCTTGTCTTCTCACTCCTGGCCAGGTTACAGGAATCGAGGCCTCTCTGCCCTCACACAGGAAGTGAGTGCTAGCCTCTGTCTGCCTTGTCTGACACCTGCCGGTCCACACACCAGCCATGCACACCGGAGGGTAGGCTATGCCTTCTGTCACTCTCAGGGCACCATGGCAGCCCCGACTTAGCCCCTGTGAGCAGAGGAGGGAAAGGTAAAAGCACGTGCCAAGAAGGCATTTGTAAAACATCCAAAAGAGGTGCCTGAAATAGATAGGCTGGAAAAGATTTCAGCGAAAATTATGACCACGTATATAAGTTTTCCATGGCTGAACTAACAAATCACAAATTCGGTGGCTTAAAGTAACAGAAATGTATTCTCTCATGGTCCTGGAGGCCAGAAGTTCAAAAGCAAGATATTGGCTGGGCCATGCTCTCTCTGAAGGATCTTGGGGGGGGGGGGGGTGGAATCCATTTCTGCTTCTGGTGGCTCCTGCCACTCTCTGGTGTTGCTTGGCTTCTGGATGTGTAGTTCCAATCCCCTTCTCCATTGTCACATGGCCTTCTTCTCTTATGTTCTCTCTCTTTATTTTTTAAAGGACATCAGCCCTTGAATTAGGGCACATCCTAATCCAGCATGAACTCACCTAATTATATCTGCAAAGACTCTATTTTCAAACCAGGTCACATTCTGAGGTTCTGGGTGGGCGTAAGTTTAGAGAGATGCTACTCGACCCACTATCCTATACAAAGAGATTTAGGTATAACAGTAAAATACTTTTTGGTACCTAAAAAGTAGAGTTTTCCAGCTAAGAAATTCAATAGATAAATGGAACAGGAAGATGTGGACCTGAATTAGTGGCCAGGGAGACCAAGAGGAAGAAATAACTCGAGCAGAGCAAAAAAGCAGAGAAGAAATTCTCATGAGACAAGATAAGCAGCTTGAAGGAGCCCAATGTTAGTTCCACACAGTGAGAAAGGAACAGAAAAGAAGATGAGTTAGAAATGAAACAAATAACAGAAAAATAAAACATTTCTTAAGTGGAAACAAATTCTTTGAATCTTCAAATTGAGAGATTACACTGAGCTCCAGACAAGATTATGTGGAATTGAGACAGACCCCTGCATGATCTGGGAAAATTCCTGGTAAACTTCAGGGATAAAGAAAATCCCACAAGCTAACAGACATAAGCATTCAGCCAGAGGACTCTTTTCTCATACATTTTCAATTTCTCTATTGATTGGTTTGCTAAGCCATTTGTTGTTATTTAACTTTCCTTGTTTCCCTGACATGTTTGCAAGTTCTTGATAGTTGGGATGATGTTTTATTCATATTTCTATCTGTCTTAACATCTGGCCATCCAAACAATTGATGCATAAGACTGGAGAACTAAGACACCCTAAAATTCAACTTACAATATTCCAAGAGGCGTGTTGGGCTGTATACAGAACCATGTGCACTACAGATGTGGCCAGTGGTCTCCTGCTTTTGCAGTGGCCTAAGGGGAGTCTCAGCTTTGGTTTGGGAAGTACTGAGGCTTGGTTAGAATCTTAGGGTCAGGATGGTGATGGAAGAGAAGAAAGTCCTATAGAGCAGAGCGGAGCTGGGGGAACCAATGTACCATTCCCTGGTCTACTCAAGACTGACTCAGGGGTGAACATTGCTATGAGATACAACGTCACCCTCAGGCTTCACTCTCAAAGTCAAGGGCTGAGAGATGGGGTCCAGCCTCCTAGGAAAAAGCAAAACAGGAATGGTTAGGTTTCTAGCCTCCAAGGTATAACACAGCTCCTGCTGTATGTATGAGCTAGTCAGGAAACAGGCACAACCCAGGCACAAGGATGGGGTAAAAAGGGTAAAAAAGCAGGGGTGGAAAAGACCACAGTTCCGTTGGCAAAGTAATTACCAAAGTTTATGCCAGTCTGGGTCAGGGCCTTGGGGGTCAGGCAAGCCTGCGTGATATGACGATACTGGGCAAGTGCTGACACTCTCCAAGAATTGTTGTGAGGGTAAAAAGACTCTTGAATAAATAAAATATAAAAACAAATCACAGTGTTGGTGCAGTTACAGGTGCAGGGCAAGAACTCAGTAAGTGGTATTGCCTTATTATTAGTATATAGTGACTTGGCTATTTCTAGATCTTGGCTGGTGGGCTGGGAAGGCCCCTTCCTCTGTCCAGGTTGGGCTGAATCAGGCTGGTCTGAGGTTTAGTGATGTCTGTGGTATGGGATGGAGTGGGGTGTTGGCAGAGTCTGACAGTGGCACATTGCTCTGAAGATGCATTGTGCTGTGCCTTCGAGCAGACAGAAAAGCTAAAATCCCCACTCTTTTCTTTTTTGTCTCTTATTTTGAAATCACAACACTGGTCATCATCATCTCTTAAGTTTGCTCCCTGTAGGGTTTTCCAAACCACTGTTTTGTCATCTCTCCTTTTAAAGAAAATAAATCCAAGCTCACAAAGGACATGTCAATGTACTTGTCTTTTCCCCATGCACACATGAAGGATGTCAGCTACCACTGTTACCTTCCTTCCTCCTTCTGTCCTGTCTTCCTGACTTCCTGCCTTTCCTTTCTCCTATCCTTCCTTCCTCCTTTCTTCCTTCCTTCCTTCCTTCCTTCCTTCCTTCCTTCCTTCCTTCCTTCCTTCCTTCCTTCTCTTAATTCCATGTATTCATTTAATAAATGCTGATTTTTTGCCCAATGAAACACACTGAAATTAGTTTTGTGTGAGACCCTGAAATGAGTAAGATGTGATCTTTACTGTCAAGGTAGTCACTGATTACTAGGGGAAGATAAAAAATATACAGAAAGAGAGAAAGTGATGATAGATGATGATGACAGATTGATGGATAGATAGAAAGGCTATGAGATATACAAATATGTTGCTAAGATATGCCAGAGGCAGAAACAATCCTTCCACCTAAGTAGAATTCAGGAGCTATGACTATAATAATACCTGCCATATGCTTGTTGGCCTGGAGATTGGGTTCTTGCCTTTGTTTACTGTATATTATCTCTTTATTTATCACAGAGTCCAAGGACGTACCTTGGACCTAAATGTAAGGCTTTGTGAGATTAAGGACTTGCCCAAGGACATGTCACTTGCAAGGGGCTCGGGGGGGGGGGGAATTCTCACTCATGGTCATGTCACTTCTCTCCTAAAAATCCTCTAATGGTGTCCCTTCACACTCGAAATAGAAGTCAAATTCTTCTCCCTGATCTGCAAGGGCCTACCTGGCCAGGACTGTCTCAAACCTCATGTACTCCAGCCACCCTCATATTCCTACAGTTTCTGAGACCCTCGAGCATGTCTGTGCCCTAAGCCTTTGCTCCCTGTGTTTCCTTTCCTTGAAATGCATTTCCTTCTTGTAGGTCTCAGCTTAAAGCCCCCTCTCAGAGAGGCCTTTGTGGACCACCTGAGCTTCCTTGTTGCACTCTTTTGTCTAGACCATATTCTATTTTCTTCCCAGCCCACATCATCTCTGGATACTTTTCTCTTACTACCTCTGGTAGGATGACTGCCCCACATATAGAATGGACAGAGGCAGAGAGGCAGAAACCGGGAGACACAGAGAAAGAGAGAAAAAGAATTCATAGGGAAGATTAAATCTGACTGGGGTACAAGATGGATATGCTAGTGACAGAACTTGGAAGGTACATTTGGAATAGGGGGCCACCTCTACTTCTCTGTGAGCCTGTGCCTCAAACGTCAGGTTAAAAAGTTTAAACTTGATTTGCTAAAGTGCCGTTTTGGCAAGGGAATTAGCCTGTGAGTATGAGGTTTATATCATTTTGGCATGGGGGTAATTGCTCCTAGCATTTTAAAAATATCTTATGAATCTTGAATGGAAAGGCCATTTTGCTTTTTTAGACATTTTCATGGATCGTGAGCAACCCCCTTCTCTTGATGGAAGAGGCAGGGTGAAGGGAAAGCCAGGATTGTGTGGTCCCACAGGACAGACCATGTGTGATGGGACAATATGCTGCTGGTCCCAACTGGCCATGGTGCATTGGCCAGAATTCACGTATGGAATGCCATCCTTCAGAGAAGGCACCCAACTTTGACCTGGTGGTCCAAACCAGGGATGGGACTCTAGAGTCTAATTGATGGGAATCGAAGCCAAGACCTGCCATGAGGAAGAGACTAGGATGACTCCCATGGGTCATGGCACAACAGGGAGATTTTATGGACTCTGGGACACATGCCAGTTGTGCGAGAGAAGGTGCCTCAGATCCCAGGGAGGGGAGAGGATTTTGGTGGGAGTGCAGCTGACACCACTTCCAGAAAGAGTCTTTTCTCCTGCCCTGATGTGCATACAAGTTCTCCAGGCTGCTGCAGAAAGATGGTGGTCCTGGACTTGGAATTATTTTCCCTAAATCAGTGTTTCTCAGACATTTCCATCAAAGTTGCCACCCCTGGGAAGAACCCAATGCAGTTCTCCCCAAGCATGAAATTTCTGTGAATATTTTAATGTTGTATTTGATTTTTTTTTTTTTGAGAGACAGCGAGAGAGAGAGAGAGAGTGCACTTGCATGCATGGGAGGGGCAGAGGGAGAGAGAGAATCCCAAGCAGGCTCCACACTCAGCATGGAGCCCGATGCAGGGCTTGATCCCATGGCCTTGAGATCATGACCTGAGCCCATATCAAGAGTCAGACACTCAACCAGCTGAGTCACCAGGCGCCCCTATGTTTTATTTGAAAACTATTTATGTGAATTTTGCATTTTATATTCATGTCCAGTATTGAAGAATGCTTTAAATTATCATCATGCAAAACATGTTATAATTATCTTTTTTTTTCTAACCAAATCACTGAATAAAATGGATGTCTCCAGAAAATGTGCTCTGTGTGCATGGAGGCTTTGTATGAGTCCATGTTCCATGGGAAGAGGTGAGGTGAGCAGCAAGAATGACTCTGAACAGCTGTTGACTCCGGAGGTCCACAGAGCTGGGGGATTTTATGTTGCCAGGACTTGGCCATTGTGTCCACTAACTGACCGGAACTCTTCCCAGATGGAGATAGCTCATTTCCTGGGAGTTGAGAAGCGTGAAATGGTAACGGGAGAAACTGTGGACTAGGTTGACTCTCGTCAGCGTCTTTGTTTATGAGCCTAGTTGGGCTGGCAGATGCCTCACATTAGCATTATTTAGACATTAAGAGATTCTAATTGGAGACTAACATGTGTCCTCATCACAGTTGACCTTATTTATGGAGTGGCTGACATCTGAATGTCAAATTTGCATCAGTGAATTCTCTCCTCAAATAACCACTTTAATATGTAAATAAGTGATTTGCAGCAAGGAAAAATATACGTGATATTCTGATGATTGCTTGAAAGATGCAGCTTCCTTCCGTACACAGAGATTGAAGGAATCATAGGTTCCTCCCTACAATTGTGAGACATGGGCCAAAGGATTGAGCTGGAAAGAAACACACTTTACCTCAAATCAGCAGCTATGAAGAGAGTTCCCACTCTGTTGACATACTTGGCAAAGTGCTAAGGGAGACCAGGAGGGGGAAAATATGTTTTGCCCCCAGAATACTTGAAGCTGTTACGAGGTGGAATACAAAAGGTGCACAAGTCTGTACTTTTCACAACATGATAGGATAAATCATAAGGTAGAAACACAAGCAACACTTTGTTGCCATCCTCTCATTTGGAGTTGGGGTAGGGGACATCTGAAAAGGTATTGTGTTAATTAGGCATGTGATTATCTCCAAAACCCAGTGAGCACTATGGCTGTGAACTGAATAGACAAGCTGGAGTGAACTCATGCCATGAGAAGTCTTGAGTAGGCAATCCAAGGCAGACATAGTGACTCAGCAGGGCCTCAGGAACTCAGGCTCTTTCTAGCTTTTCTGCTTCACCACTCTTAGTGTGGAGGCCTTTATGCTTAGTGTGGAGGTATTATGCTTGTTGCTTCTTGGTTTCAAGATGGCTGCTTCATCTCCTAGGCCTTAGGTCTGTATCCTAGGCAGTAAAGAAGGAAGTGGGAGAGGTAAAGGGAAAAAGACCTTACCTTCAAGAAGCATTTGTCCTTCCCCTCCTCCCCCCCGCCCCCTTCCTCCTCTCCTTCTAATGCTTCTCCTCTCCCTCCTCCTTCTCTTCTTCCTCCTCCTCCTCTTCCTCCTCCTCCTCCTCCTCTTCCTCCTCCTCCTCTTCCTCCTCCTCCTCTTCCTCCTCTTCCTCCTCTTCCTCCTCTTCCTCCTCTTCCTCCTCTTCCTCCTCTTCCTCCTCTTCCTCCTCCTCCTCCTCTTCCTCCTCCTCCTCCTCTTCCTCCTCTTCCTCCTCTTCCTCCTCTTCCTCCTCTTCCTCCTCCTCCTCCTCTTCCTCCTCTTCCTCCTCTTCCTCCTCTTCCTCCTCTTCCTCCTCTTCCTCCTCTTCCTCCTCCTTCTAGAAGTCCTGGAAGAGAAGCCTTTCTCAGCACACTTATAACTATATCTTATTGGCCAGAACGGTCACAGGCCAGCCCCAGTTGGAAGGCACCCAAGGAGGAGAGGATTGTGGATGAGGGCTGGGACGAACAGTGGTGTCTACCACAAGTATGATGGAGAAGACAGTGATGTTCTGGTACAGGTAGAGACTTTGACAGATGCGTATGTGTGTGGGGGGAGGGATTAGCATGGGGGAAGATAGGACAACATGGTGGATAATTAATAAAGAAACTGGGAGAGCCGGGTGTGGAACAGACAGCAGAGCAGGAGCCAGGTGACTCTGCAGTGTCTTTGGGGAAGAAAAGGAAGCAATGTGTGTTGGCAAGGGGAGAGGAGATGTGTGCAGATGGGTTGTGGAGCTGGTCAGAGTGCTCTGACACAGCCTGACATGACCCCACCACAGGCAGGCATCTTGTTTTACAAGATGGATGGGGATCACCTCTCCTGTGCGCATGCTAGCTGGGTTCCCACAGGACTGCCACACTGAGTAGAGAGGTAAAGTTCCCATCAACTTCCATCTTACATATCTACATTACTAGAGAAATGGGGCAGAGCTGAACAAACAGTATTAAGAGAATTACTCATACACATCATGTTATTAATAAGGGCAAGCTGACTGCTGGTTCATTCAGTTATTTGTTTAGCAATGCTTCCCAAATGCCTACTAGATGCTTGGCACAGGGCTTGGTGCTAAAGAGGTACCATTGAGGCAGGTCTCTGCCTGCCAAGGGCTATCATTCTGAAAGGGAAGACAAGACAGAATTAGTGAGCACTCTGCACAGCACAGGATGATGTCCCCAAATGGGTGGTTCTGACAGGATGTACACGTAAGGGAGTTCAGAAAATAGGGTCACCGTGTCAGTTGGCACAGTAAGAAAAACCTCCTGGAGGAGGTGACATTTAATTTGTGGATCTTGAAAAGATGGTAGAATGTAGATGAAAAGTAGGGCAAAGGGGAGCCTTCTGGGGCAGGGAAGAGGCTGAGGAAGGAGGTGATGCAGGGCAGGGCCATCCCCCACATCGGAGAGCGAGAGGGACTGGGCCAGCCCAGTGTTGGGGAAGGATGGATGAAATGATGTGGGGGTGGAGCATCGAGTCAGCTCTTGAAGGAAAGAGGAACCTGGTGAAGGGATGGCCCTGGCACTGAATCCTGGCTCCACCAACCACTTGTGTGTCCTTGACAGAATAGTTGACCTTCTCAGAAGCTCAGAAGTATCCGTAGAATGGAAGCAGTAAGACTGACCTAGAGGGTAGTGTGGCATGGTCAATTGCAGCAGTGCTTTAAAATAAGTGCTGGTGTTCTGGGGTCAAAGAGATCAAGGTTTAATCCTGATAATTTTGTGGCGTTCTTTGGACAGATAACCCAATTTCTCTGAGGCTTTGTGTCCTCATCTATAAAATGGGGATATATTAATAGCATGTTTCTACACTGCAGTAATTTCACCTGCACATCCGTCAGGGTTCTGAAAGTCTTTGAAAATGACAGAGACATATTCTGGGGGTTAAGTCTAAAAGGAGTTTGTTACAGCGTTCTCAGGAGGACCAGAGAGCCAGGTCTGGAAGGACACGCAGCCTACAATGAGGCCTGCCGTACCCTGCAGGCCTGCTCCAAGGCAGACACCCCCACCATTGCTGCTGGGCTGGGCACTGCAGCGTGCCATGCTGGGCTGGTCCTGGACACCGGTCACCTGCATCCCTGCCCCTGGATGTGCATGTTCCCCTCTGCCATCCTGGCCACAGTGACTTCCATGTTGTACCTGCTGCTTTGGGCCACTGACTTCCCAAAGGAAACCTTCTGGGTGCCTCTGACTGGTAGAGACCGTGTCATATGCCTGTGATCTGGTTGCACTGGAGGCTGGGAAGGTGAGTTCCCGTGCTCCAGCTTGGGGAGGAGAGTTCTCAAAAGGTGAGGAAGTCCCCGAATAAAGAAAGGAAATGTGCTCAAAGGTGTTGGGAGTCAGAAGCAGGACCTTGTACCCAGCAAAGGAGCTCACCAGGATCCTGTGGAGATGAAATGATTCAGTGTATGTCAAGCACTTAGCAAGGTGCGTGCACAGTAAGCAAGCAGTAAATGCTAACTACCAGTGTTACTGATTTTTTTTTTTAATGTTTATTTATTTTTGAGAGAGAGAGAGAGACAGACAGAGCATGAGCAGGGGAGGGGCAGAGAGAGAGAGGGAGACACAGAATCCAGAGCAGGCTCCAGGATCTGAGCCGTCAGCACAGAGCCTGACGTGGGGCTCGGACTCAACAGCTATGAGATCATGACTTGAGCCGAAGTCGGATGCTTAACCGCTGGAGCCACCCGGCTGACCGTACCAGTATTACTGATTATTAATGGCAAGTGTGGAAGTGGCGAGGAGAAGAAGCACTGTAGTCAGTGTGGCTTTAAGAGCAGAAGCAGAGCAGTCGACCAAGGAGCTATGAATCCAGCACAGCCCATGACCTGACCTTTGTATTGTAGGCTTTGAATGCTGACTCGGGAGCACCCCACTAATCCCCCATTTAGTAATTTTAATTTATTGTCTCTCCTCTCATGGACCAGTTCATCACATGGACTTATCCCTTCGGGAAAGGTCCACGTGAAGCCATCTGAATCAGAAGTTTGTGTGGTGAGCATGAACTCAGAGCCTGGAATTTAAGTATGGCCTTTCCAGTCTGACAGTAGGGATTCAGGGGTATCCTGAGCCTGGATTGGTCCTGTACCTGACCAAAGAAAAAAACCCTGGACCAATGGTGTGCTGGTAACTAGTTTAGAAAGGAAGGCCCTGATTTGTGACATTTGCCAATTTCCATGGTGTAAATCCTGCCATCACAGCTACTTTCAAGCTATCAACTTGAAGTGATACGTTGAACCCACCACTATACTCTCATGAGCCAGCAGAAACTGGTTCTAGCACATGGCTCCCCTCGACTGAGCTGGGGTAGACTCTGCTGAGGGTGGCTTCCTGAAATTGCACTTTTTCTTCTTTTTAAATTACACTCCCCCCTCCCCCCAATTACAAAAGTTCTTTTGTAAGACGTTAGAATAAAGAGAGATTTTTTAAAACTCAATGGAGTAAACCAAAACTTACAATGTAAATTTTTTCATTTATAGAATTTTTTTTCCTTTGACTTGCATCATATAAAATTGATGACATTCAACCGTTTTGACCTATAAAAAAGGAAAATTTTATATATGATTCAACATAATGCATTTCACATTGTATATAAAGTTTTATGGCCTACTCTGCATATACTGTTATATCATAAACATTTCCCCATGTCATTACATTTTCTTTGAAGGCATGGTTTTTAATGGTTGTCTTCTAGTAAATTTGATGTGTGACCATAATTTAAGTTTTTTTCCTCCTCTCTCTCTTTTCTTTTCCTTCCCTTCCCCCCTTTTTTGCTACTATAAACAATGCTGATATAAACATTCTTGTAACATTAACTTTTGTGCATATCTCTAATTATATCCTTAGGATACAAACTCAGAAGAGGAATTATTTAGAAGAGGGTCAAAGGGCTTGAGCAATTACAAAAATCTTGATACATTAATGTCAAAATACTTTCCCCCAAATGTACTCATTCATCATCGAAGTGGCCATATATGAAAGTGCAGGTTCTCCTGCAGAGTTGTCACCAATGAATATTGCTTTCTGTTTTATTTTTCTCTTTTCCAAGTGCACTGGAGAGAAGTAGTAGGTAGAGTAAGTTTATTTCATAATTTAAAGGTTTGCAGCAATGAGTAGAGAGAAGAAACACAGAGAGATTTTCATCTGAACCTCTGTTCTGACCATCTGCCTTCAACTTCCACGCTTATTTCAAAAATATGGGACAGAGGCCATGTCACAGACCCGTGGCCTAAAGCCATTTAGCGTCATCCCTCTACCCATGAACCTCTCTTTACTCACCCACCTTCCATGACCTTTTCTGCCAACAGTATGTCAATGGGTGGCTCTAATAGGTGAGTAAGCCTGCGGCCAGATGGCTGCTCATTTTTTATTTTTGTCATGATTGAGCTGAATTACTATCATTTGGTGTAGGTGACTCAGCTATGCAATCATAACACATTGTCAGGAGCAGAAAGAACTGGTGTGGGTGGCTTGTCAGGCCTTGGGCACAGGGCCCTGTCATGTTGCCTCCGCTTGCATGTTTTCATTTATTTCCAACTTTGATATATGACTTCCAGCATTGCCAAACCTGGCTTTCAACTTGCACCCGTGTGCTGGTGTGGGGGGTGAGGAGGGGCGGGAGGAAAGGCAGGCAGAACAGGAGGGATGGGAAGGAATGTCATTATGGGTTGGCAGGAGGAGAGTGAGAATATGGTTGGGGGTGGAGGGAGGAATGCACAATGAGATAATAATTCCTCCGGTTCGGTGCCACTCATCAGACTGAAAAGTCAAAGTGAACACATGAGAGCATGGTGTTGTCTTCTTTTCACCATCAATGAAGAATACCAACAGCTAGCTGGTTGTGCATTTAAGCCAAAAAAGGGTAGGACTGTGAGCTGTTAGGGAAGAAAGGGGTCATCCCAGCCAGATCTCCCAACTGCTGAGTGGTCCATGGATGGACCCAGGAGAGGAATTTGTCTTGTTTTACAATGGCCACTGTAGCTTGTGTCTTCTGTTCTCTGGTCTCCGGGAGAGAATGGCGGGTGCTTACTGCTCCATGTCATAATCTGGGTGGGGACCATCTGGCTACACCTTGCTATGGTTAAATGTGCCCCAGCTGGCAGAGTCAGTCACACCGGGTGACACTAGAGGCAGTTACCCTACCTAATGTCTTCTAATGTCTCCATAAACTGAGCATGACTGTCATCTTATATGGCTTCTGTGAGGATTAAAAGCCTCTTGGAAATAAGATATAAATACATATGCTTTGTGTGTGTGTGTGTATGTGTGTGTTTTATTGTGGTAAAATAGAGATAACATAAAATTTACCATCTTAATCATTTTTAAGCATGCAGTTCAGTGGCATTGAACATATTCACATTGTTGGGCAACCATCACCCCCATCCATCTCCAGAACTTTTTCATCATCCCAAACTGAAACTCTGTATCCATTAAACACTAACACCCCATTCCCCACTGCCTCCCCTAGCCCTTGGTAAACTCTATTTCACCTCCTATCTCTATGAATTTGACTGCTTGAGATCGTTCATATAAATGGAATTATATAATGTTTGTCCTTTCATGCCTGGTTTATTTTACTCAGTGGAATGTGTTCAAGGTCATCCATGTTGTAGCGTGTGTCAGGATTTCTGTCCTTTCTTGGGGTTGAATAATATTCCACTGTATGTATATACCACATTCTGTTGATGTAGTCATCCATCAGTGAGCATTTGGATTGTTTCCATCTTTTACTATTGTGAATAATGCTGCCTGCCATGAACATGCACGTACAAATATCTGTTTGATAGATACATATCTGCTTTCAACTCTGTTGGGTATACATCTAGAAGTAGAATTGCTGAATCATATGCAATTACATGTTTATAAATACCTATGTTTTAAAAATGAGATTGTAGGGAAGTCAGTCTGTTCAAGTTGCTATAACAAAAATACCATAGACTAGGTGGCTTACAAACAACAGAAATCCATTTCTCAAACTAGGAAACTAGGAGACCCAAGAGGAAGGCACCAGCAGACTCAGAGTCTGGAAAGTGCCCACTTTGGGCTTTGGGTTCATAGATGGCTGTCTTCTTGGTGCATGTTCACATGGTGGCAGGGGCAAGGAGACTTTCTGGCGTCTCTTTCGTAAAGACACTAATCCCATGAGGGCTCCCCTCTCATGACCTAATCACCTCCCAAAGTCCTCAGCTCCAAATACTATTACATTGCGGATTAGGTTTCAATGTATGAATTGATGGAGGTGGGGCATAAACATTCAATCTGTGGCAAAAAGTGAAATAGTTCTGTATGATATCATAATGGTGGATACATGACATTAAACCATTGTCCAGAACCACAGAATGTACAATATAAAGAGTGAATCCTAATGTCAACTATGGACTTTAGTTAATGATAATGTTTGTTGGGGAGGTTGAGAAGATGTGACTGCTTGTTGACGCATGCATTGGACCCTGGCAATCAGAGGCTCCTCACCTCCTCCCCTGTCCTTGGAATGTGCACTTTGCTTGGCTTCCCTGCTCCCAGAAGCTGCCCCAAGAATGTAGCCTTGAGAGAGTTATGGGGTGTTGAGATCATCTGGATGATACATGTGACTGAACATAGTTCAGGCCTTTCTATAAATTTTTAAGATTTGGTGGGTGGGTGCAGAGATCTCATTTTGAGGCTGTCCAAGACAAGCCTTGTATGCAAGTCCCCTTGCTTAATAAACCTGTTACCTTTCAATCTGGAGTGGCTGCCTCTTTCTTCAGTCTCTTCCTTATTTCCAAGTATGGGGACATGTTTCAGATTTCACCTGCAAACTCCTTAGTAGCTTGCAAATCAACAGTGTTCTTAATACTGGCTCGTTAATTGTGACAAATGCAGCAAAAAAAGTCGACAATAGGAGAGGCTATGGAGGGGGGTGGGTGGGAGTAGGGGTATATGGGAATTCTTTGTACTTTGGGTTCAAATTTTCTATGAACTTAAAACTGCTATAAAAATAAAGTCCACCAATGAGAGAGAGAGAGAGAGAGAGAGAGAGAGAGAGAGAGAGAGAGAGAGAGAATGAGCACATACAAGAGTGAGAACTTCACAGTGCACGTCACTGGCTAGTTCCCACATAAATGCTTGCTACTCTTTCTTCACTTTCTTTGGCAATCACCCTGCCTTTTCTCCCCATTACACATTGTGGACATTGTCCTCTTCCAGGAGTCTGTGAAAGGTGCACCAGGGACAGGATGGTGCTCTTGTGCACCCGTTGGTTCCCTCAGGGTCCACCCTCTGGTACCCAACCCCTTGTCGGTACATCGCTCCTAATATTTGGTCTTTCTTCTTATTTCTGGATATTTCTGTGAAGTCTCATCTTTGCTCATGTCACACAGAAGAGGGGCTTAGCTCATTAGAGAGAAGGACCTGGAGCTCTAGAGAAATCTAGTGATCCCCCCAGCCCCACCATCCCAGAGTGTGACCAGAGCACACTCAAGACTAGCTGCTGCCTCCAGAGCACCTGGTGGGTGCTGGTTTTGCAGCAGACATTTTCCAGCGAGTAGCACCGTCAGAGAAAGAGGTCACTGTGGAAACTTCTAGGTCTCCTGCTTTCAACAGGAAGAAATCAAAGTGATTTATCATCGTTTCTAAGTCTCAATTTGGGGCTTCCAGCCACACAGGGCCAGTTTGTTTGCTAAAAAACACAGATATTCTGTACAAAATAAAACAATAAAAAGTGACTGAGTTTGAAAGAAAGAGAAGGGAAACCCCCAGGAGTCATGAGGCAAAACATGGTTGGAGTCAGAAAGGTAGAGATTTTACTGCTGGTGGCTGGCTGGGGCTTTTGACTAGATAGAAGCTGTGTGTCCTCAAGACTGAGATTCTGTTATCTATTCAGTGACAACAGACCTGGCAGAGGGCCTGTGAAAGCAGGAAGGGAATAGACAGAAGCCATCTACCCTTCATAAAGCCCAGAGTCTCAAAGAGCTCATGAATCTTGGCGACCAGAAAAGCTCTGCCCACCTGAGTAAAGGTTATTGAAGGAAAATTAAAACTTCAGATCTGCTTCCAAATGGGGTCCAAATCTACTGAAAGGCAAGGGATTCATATAAAAGTGGTCCAGATTGTTGAAGGTCCAGCAGCCTAACAAAAGCATACACCAAACTACTCTGTAATGATGTTTTACAACCCAGAGGACATCAACATCCCAAAGGGTTTACAATACTTGTTGAAAATGAGCTAATGTAACCATTAAAAAAAAAAAAAAAAAAAAAAGAAAAGAAACCATACAAGAAAACTAACCACCAAGAGGAACAGTCTGCTGAACCAACAAACAGAAATTAGTACCCTAAGACATAAAAATGATAGAATAAGCTGGAAAAAATCCCTTAAAAAACTCTTAACCCTGTAAAAATAAGTATGGTTGAAGTAATAAGCAAGACAAATTAAGGAGTAACAGGGAGAAGAGAACCATAGTAAAATAACAAGATTATTTTCTTCACAGAATTTTGAACACTTTGAGACAAGGGATCATCTTTCATTCACTCTGTGCCCTCAGATCCCAGGACCCAGCAAGATTCAATGGATGTTAGCTGAACAAATGTCTCTCTCCTCATCTCTGCCTTTGGAGGAGAAAGGCTGAGCACAGCTGATATGTGATATGAGCCTGTCTCTTTTTATTTTATGTGTGCCAAGGTAGGACTGGCAAATCGTCTTCAGGGAATAGTTCCAGGGTCGCCTATCTGGAGAATTGGTATTTCTTTTCTTCAATGGTGTCAGAGTATTAACCACAGAATCTAGAAAATGCCCATTTCTTTTTTTTTTTACAACATAATTAATATATTTATTGAGCACTTTAAGATTCCTGCCCACTTTTTAGAATATGCCCATTTCATAAGCTGGCACAAGGATGAAAGAAACAGAGTAAAAGTAACCTTCTATTCAAAATGACCATTGGTACCAGAAAGCCTGATTTTTTTTCCCCAAAAGGCTATGACAAAGAACACTGCAGAACTTCACACGAATATGCACACAGAGCTCCCCACTGTCCAACTAATCCTGTGGGCAGTCTCGTGAGAGGTGGGAAGACCATGGACTTGTACCAGAAGACTTGGGTTCAAGTTATGTCCCAAGAATCACTAGCCTAGTCATGTGTGAATCTCTCAATTTCTCTGAGCTTCAGCCTTATATCATTGAATGGGATGGATAAGACATGGCCCCTTGACCTCTTTCCAGGCTGCTGGGATCCTTAAATAACTGAGTGAGAACACTTTATAAAAGTTGAAGGGCAGTATAATATAAGGGAGGCTAATCCCTGACTTAGAGGAAAATGCTTATAGAAATGTGGTAGCATACAGTATGTGATAGTATCAGATTGAAGGTGAGGGTGCTGTGGTTTGTAGGGATGGATCCCTGGAGGAGGTAACATACAGTAAGATTAGAAGGAAGACTAGAAGTAGCCAAGAAAATGGGGAAGGGAAGAAAAACATTGCTGGCAAAGAGAAGAGCATGCCCAAAGGTCTAGAAAAGAAAGCTCAGGGCACTTTGGAAAGAAGACTGGTGGTACTGGATCATGTTCCATTCACAGACCTCTTGGAAGTGTGTGCCATTGAACTTTCTAGGTTTCGTCAGTGTAAGCTGTTGATCAAAGACAGTGCCTCACTCCACTGTCTGTTCCATACCCTGCACCCCTCCCCACTCAGATTTTTTGGTACTAACCTTCCTGTGACCTCACATAAATCCTTGCTCTGTCATCTTCTTCCATTAAATTCAGATATCCCCAGCCCCAGGGCTATGTCTTCTTCCTTTCAACACTGTCTCCTCTCTCCAAGTGCCCGCAAACTTCCTATGCCTAGCTCTTTTAAGGATCCTCTTCTGCATTCATTGATCTTTCCCACAGCTACCAGTTTTCATTCCTTCTTCTCTTCTCTTCTCTTCTCTTCTCTTCTCTTCTCTTCTCTTCTCTTCCCCTTCCCCTTCCCCTTCCCCTTCCCCTTCCCTCCCTCCTTCTTTCTTTCTTTCTTTCTTTCTTTCTTTCTTTCTTTCTTTCTTTCTTTCTTTCTTTCTTTCTTTCTTTCTTTCTTTCTCTCTCTCTCTCTCTCTCTCTCTCTCTCTCTCTCTCTCTCGGAAGAGAGAAAGCAGGATGGGGTAGATGGAGAGGGAGAGAGAATATTTAAGCAGTCTCCAGGCTCAGTGGGAAGCCCATTGTGGTGCTTGATCTCAGGACTCTTAGATCACAGCCTGAGCCTAAATCAAGGGTTGATTAAACCAACTGTACCACCCAGGCACACCTCAGCTACCAGTTTATTTTAAATGAAGGGTGAAGCTGATATTAAGGTTAATTTCAAAGCCAATCAGCACAACACATGTGACATGTATCTGTGAAAACAAGCATCTTAGGAAAGTTAAATCAGGCTCAGTAAAGGACTTCCTAATGTCAGGCTTGGAAGCATTAATTCTGTAAGGAGATGGATAATGAAATCAAACCAACACAAGAGAAGAGTCCTAAATGAGTCAGCCATTCAATATGTTTTCTTACTCATCAGGCATAGTGTTAGAGGTAGAGGGAGACACTGAAATGTCTAAGATATGGTCCTTGCCAGAAGGATGTTCTAATTTATTTTAGAGAGATAAGAGGAAATTAGAAAGAAAGTAGAAAGAGCAAACAACCAACATTTTAGACAGTTTATTAACTTCCCTTTCACATGCTTGACTCCGACCAAAAGAGAGATTATTTTATTCAACCTTGCTGTTAAGCTTTATTCAGGAGTCAGTGAGTATGTCATGGGCTGTATTGAGAGTGTGTAGTCAACAGATGACATCATGTATGGTGTTCAGAATGTCTAGAAAAAGAGGGGCACTGGGTTTGCTGTGACTGTAGGATCTGGCTTCTTTGGAGTTGAGTGGGTAGATTCTTACCATCATCTGTGGGGAGATACTTACAGCAATGGAAACATGGAACTTCAAGAGTCTATGCAACCATCTGGTATACCCTCCCACTTAAGGATGGAATCCCTTCCATGGTAACCCTCTCAGGAAAACAGAACAGCTCAGAAAGATAAAACATGGGGTTTTTTTGGAGTCACATGGATCTGGTCCAGTTCCTAGTTATGTCACTTACTAGCTGTGTGACCATGAATGAGTTGCTCAAATTTTCTAAGCTTGGGGTTCTTGAGTTGATCAGAAGTGTTGGCAGTGAGTAACAGAAAATCCCATTGGAATGGGTTTGCATGGTGTTTTCTTCTGACATCAAATGTGTGGCTTTTTTTTCGAACCAACAACCAATTCTCCAATTCTCTGACACCAACTGGGTGTCTAACAATTCAGGTCAACTCTGACACTCTCAGGAGTTAGTGCAGACCCCACAGGTTAAGGGCTCTGTTTCACAAGACCATGCTACTTCATTTGCCAGTCTTAAGTCCCGGAGGCATTCTGTGCTTTTGACCAACCAGCTATAAACCCAAAGTTTCCCACAGTGACCTTTCTCAAGTTCAATAATTTGCTAGAATGATTCACAGACTTCAGGAAAATGCCTTACTTACTACAGCCAGTTTATTACCAAGGATACAGCTCAGGAGCACCAAGTGGAAGTGCTGCAATGTGCATGCACGTGTGTGTGTGTGTGTGTGCGCGCGCGCGTGTGTGTGTGTGTGTGCGCGCGCGCTTTCCATGCCTTCTCCAGGCGGGTCACCCTCTCAACACCTCAGTATGTTCACTAACTCGAAGCTCCTGAAGTCTCCATGTTCAAGAGTTTTGTTTTGTAGAACATCATCTCCAGCCACTTCTCCCCTCCTGGGAGGTGTTTCTGGTGACCAGCCCCATCCTGAGGCCATCCAGCTGCTTGCTCCACTTGCAATCATTCATTAGCAGAAACCCAGGCCCAAAGAGGCTGGTATAAATAACAAAAGATACTCCTACCACTCAGGAAATTACAAGGGTTTGGGGGACTCTGTGACAGAAGCCAGCAACAAAGACCAAATACATGTATTTTATTCTTCCACAGGATTTAATGATGACAAGGGGTTGCAGGAATTTTTGTCTTGTGTAATTGAAATATGCAGTGCTTGTTATAGCTACACATGTGGCTGGCTGGGGAATTCATTTTCCTCCATTTCTCAGCCTCAACCTCCCTTTGTGTTGGCTACATTCTTGGGCAGGCTGTCTACTAGAGAAAGGAAATTGGTGGCTGGTAGCCTGAGACTGTTTTCTTAGGTCTTAGCAAGCGCCACAGACAGAAAACATCTCTTTCCTGATAATTTCAGAAAAAGAATCTCAGAATTTCTCTCTTTTGTCTGGCATAGGCCACATGTTCATCCCTAAGCTAGATGGGCTCCACCCAAAGTACAAGACCCCAGAGTGGGGAATGAGTGACTCCTCAAAAGACAGTAGAGTTTCTGTCACCAGAAGGAAGGGAAATGGTGGCTGGGCAGGAGTTAGCTATTCAACCCCTTTCTTCATCTGTAAAATGGGGGCAGTCATCTCTTCCCTTGGGGTCAGTAGTTTTCTCTAATGCCTCTTGTACCATGATCTACATCCCCAAGGCCCTCTCCAACATGCAGGGGGTGTGTTCTCTGAGTCTTTGTCCAGCTGTGTGTGATAGAGCCTCCAGCAATTCCTTCAGAGAGATGAAACCAGAGTTTAATAAAGTTTCCCATTGGACAAAGTTTCTCCACATTTTTTCTAGACTTAAATTTATCCATTCCCCATTTCGGTTATACCCTGAGAATTTACAGAATGCAATATTCTTCCCTGGCCCGTATCATCTCACTACTTTATGTGTTTTTTATTCGAGCCCATATTTCATCTGAAAATGTCAAAATACTGCCCACACATGGCCAGCACCCAGCCAAGAAGATAGAGTCACTTTATAAGGCCTGCCAAATGGGGTTCGGTGCTTATCTGATCATGAATCATGAAAGCTTTTTGGACAGATGGTGTAATCATATCCAAGAATAATGACCTTTCAAGAGCGATGCTAATTGGATCACATGGCATGAGAGTTTCACATCTGTCACATGAGCGATCACACATGGCAGAGACTAAGTTTCCTTAAACTTTGGTTTGTTTCTATTTCCAGGAGTGGTTATAGCTTACTTCAGTGTGTTCAGTAAATACTTGCAGCATGCTAACTGCATCAATTCATTCATTCATTCATCCATCCATCCATCCATCCATCCATCCATCCATCCATCCATCCAGCATGTATGTTCTCAGTTCCTTCTATATGCCAGACACTGTTCTACATGGTTTTGCTCTGCAAAGTTTTCTTCCCAGTTAGGAGAAGATGATTAACAAATAAGTAGACCGATAAATAAATAGTATGAATGCACTAATGATACACATTATGAGGATGACCAATAGGGTACTCATGAGTGTGTGCGTGTGTGTGTGTGTGTGTGTGTGTGCGCGCGCACGCACAGGAGATGAGCATGGGAAAGCTCATGGGAACTAGGTGGTGACATTTCTGCTCATGTCTGAATGATGAGAGGGAGCCAGCCATGTGGTGACCTGAAGAGAAGGGTGCCTAGAAGAGAGAACCGAGAACAATAAATAGAAAAATCCTGAGCTCCAAGTGAACTTGGTCTGTTTAAAAATCAAGAAGACCAGTGTGGTTATTACCTAGGGAGTGAGGGACAGAAAAGATCAGAATGAGGTCATATAGTGAGGGTCCCTGGTACAGAGGTTGGGATTTATTTTCTTAAAACCTAATATCAGTGAATGCTAATGCTATGCCACTTAACTAATAGTAACTCATTTAACCCTCTTGAAAATTACATGAGATAGGGAGTTATTAATGTTGTTTACAGAGCAGGATGCTGAAGCACAGGGCAGGTAAAATTTGAACTGAGATCTTAACTCAGCACTTGGGTCCAGAGCTGGGCACTCAGCACTTGGGTCCAGAGCTGGGCTCTGAGCCATATCTGTGGAATGAAAGCCTCTGTGTGGTTTAAAACTGGGATGACATACACACCTTACATTTTACAAAGGTCTCTCTGGCTGGGATGGATTATAGAGGAGCAAGACTGAAGCAGGGACAAGAGTTAGAAGGTTGCTATACGGATGCAGGTGATACCTGGCTTTGTTGAGGGCAGTGGCCCCAGAGAGAGAAGTGGAGAGATTTGGGGTGTGCTTTTGGTGTCATGACTTCAGATGGACTGGATGTGTCTCCTGACAGAGAAACCAAGCATGACTCAGATTTAAGAGAAGGCAGTTCAGGGGCGTAGTCATTTGAGCGTCTGACTTCAGCTCAAGTCATGAGCTCATAGTTTGTGAGTTCGAGCCCTGTGTTGGGCTCTGTACTGACAGCTCAGAGCCTAGAGCCTGCTTCAGATTTTGTGTGTGTGTGTGTGTGTGTGTGTGTGTGTGTGTGTGTGTGTGTGTCTCCCCATCCCTACTTGTGCACGCATGCTGTCTCTCTCTGTCAAAAATAAATACTTAAAAAAGAAAAAAGAGAAGGCATTTCAGTCTCTGCTTTCACAAAGTTACTGTCCAGTGGTCCAGACAAAGGCATGTTTATTATTTATTCTGGGGGACTAATTTGGCAGTTTTCTTGGTTTATTCATCCATGCAATCATGGGAATGAGTTTAGGCCACAGAGAGAAGGGGTACATCTTCACTGAGGAGGGCTTCAGGTAGAAACATGTATATTTATTTTCCCGGATCCTTCCCCCTAGGATTCTGGATCACCAAATGTATAGGGAAGTGTGTTTTATTTCCTCTTCCTCCAGCCCCAGTGATGCAGGGAAAGTGCCTTGGGCTGCATTAGTATTGTTAGGCACGGCCCAAGCTGACAGAGGCCAGATGGCTTTATTCTCTGGACGTCCTGAACTCACCAGTCTCCCGAACAAGCCAGGCTGCTTGGCCCTCCAGCTGTCCTGCCTGTGTGCTTCCTTTTACCAAAGTCCTCCCTCCTCTGCACCCTTCAGATTTCCACTCAGCATCTAACTCCTCTGAGGGGCCCTCCCTGACACTTCCCAGCAAACCAGCCCCCAGCCCTGCTCCTCTCCTGCATTCCCACTGTACTTTGGATGTGACTCCATGCTAATGATTATTTTGGTGAATGCTGACAGTCCCACTAGACTGTGAGTTTCTCAAGAGTCAGACATGTGTGCATGATTGTGTGTGTGCATGTGTTTGTGTATGCACACATGCCTGTGTGTGAGGGCTTGTGTGCATACTTGTGTGTGGTTGTGTGGCTGCATTTTTATGTATGTGTCTGTGTGTGTATGTGTATGTGAATGGATATGTGTATTTGTGTGAGTTGTATATGTGTGTGTCTGAGTGTGTGTGTGTGTGTGTGTGTGTGTGTGTGTGAGCATACGTGTGATTGCCTGTGTGAGTGTCTGTGTGCACAGTTGTATTTCATCTCAGTCTCCCCGTGTCTGGCAGAATACCTATCACACACAAGAAGGACTGGGAAGTCAAGGAAGATCAATGAAGGAACAGAGAGAGAAGGGGCCACAGAAGATACAAGTTCTATTTCCGCCTCTGTAACAGGAACTAGAACAGCTTCCTTGTGCCCTTGGCCCCCTGAGTACAGATGGCGTGTGGGAAATCAGAGTAAAGACAGTAACCCTGATGAATCTGGCTCTTCCTCGGGACAAAATCCCTTGGCACACTGGCAGGTCAGGTTGTGGGGATCTTTGCTTCCACAGCAGCTCATGGTGAACAGGCTTTTCCAGTTGAAATGTTCAATCGTTTTTCTCCTGTTATGTTTCCTCCCCTGGGCAAATTTACCTTCACAAAATAATTACCTCATTCAGATTCTTTCAAAATGTCATTGGGTTTGATGGCTTCTACAGTTGGATTTGCCCTTATAGGCAGACAGGAGGGCTATGACAGAGTTTACTTTCCATTATATGAAGTGGGCAGAACAGAGAAAAATGGGGGTGGTGGAAAGAGGTAGGCTTGGAGAAATGGTTACTTGGTTACTTGGAGAAAAGCAACTATTTTGCAGAACGGAAAAAACTAGAGAGCCATCAATTACGTGATTAAATATATTATAAAATTTTGTGTTCTCAAATGCATTCTTCTTTTTCGCCATCTTCATTCATTCATTCGTTCCTGCATCATTTTCCTCACTAGACTTCCACAGAGCATAGCCCACGTGTCATAGGAAGAAGGACCACAGCCTTAGAATTCAGAAATAAGACTTCACCGTTTGTGAGGTCTGCATTGCTACTTGCTAGCAGCTCCCTCACACATTAAAAGGCAAGGATTTCCTTTACACCTGGGTAAAACCCAAGACCCTCCCAAGGTTTCCCTTGTAATTCCTGGAGAAGAGGAATCCCCTGGCTCTCAGGCAGGGAAGATGGACCTTGAAAACACAAGTCAGAGGAGAAAGAGGAGAACTCCAGGGTCAGGAGTCAAACTTCATGCAGGAGTTTTGGAAGGGTTCCCAACAACATGTAGTTGAAAGAGGCCACCACATTTATCCCACAAAATATTTAGGGTCACAGCACATCACGGTGTTTATGCAGGGGAGGAGTCACAGTGTCTGTACAGGGGAATGAAATATTATGACCGTGAGCTTCTGTTTGCTGGACAAGATAGTTTTAACATCCAGAATAGGTGACATGAAGGTCTGAAGTTACAGAGGGGCTGATTTCCTGGCCATATGCTCCTGCACTGTAGGGGTGTCGAAGGTGACTTAAGTGTGGTCTCTGTTCTCCGGATGTTCCTTGTCTTGGTGGGGAGACATATGGGCATATGGATCACTTCTACGGTGAGTGGGGAGGTGTGGTAGCAGTGACAGACATCACCCCATGATGGGAGGGTTCTACAGGAAGCATTTGCTTTGGCTGAGGGTATTGGGGTGTCTGCATGAAGGAGGTGACATCTGAGCTGAGTTTTTGTGGGAGAGTAGGAGTTTCTCCCACACAACAGAAAAGGGTTACTGAAGAGGAAATGTCACTCAGGGGGAAGCAATAGCACATGGCAGGACAGAGCATGGTCTCTGGGCTACCATGCAGGATACCCGTGAGACATTTGGGGTGCTGGACTGGAGGATCTATGAAGAGCAGTGGGGTGTGAGGCTGGAGGAGGCAGGGAGAACTTTGGAGGCCATAATGGGGTATCTGGATTTATCCCACAATCACCCTAGTGAGACTGAACCATCTCTTTGGCTGTCCACCTCCTTCCTACTTTGCTGTCAAGTAACTGGGGGGTGTGATACCCTAAGTTGGAGCCTTCTGTAGCAGTTTTCTGAGACCACACCACAGACTCAGTGGCTTTCTTGTTGTCTCATTGTTCTGGAAACTAGAAGCCTGGGATCAAAGAGTTGGCAGGATGGCTCCTTCTGAGCCTGTGAAGGGGAATCGTTCTTGGCTTCTCTTCTAACTTCTGGTGATTTTCTGGAAATCTTCGGGTTTCCTTGGCTTGTGTAAGCATCACCTCTATCTCTGCCTTCATCTTCAAGGGGTGTTCTTTCTGTGTGCATCTGTTTTCAGACATCTCCTTTTTTTTTTTTTTTTTTTTTTTTTTTTTTTAATTTTTTTTCAACGTTTTTTATTTATTTTTCGGACAGAGAGAGACAGAGCATGAACGGGGGAGGGGCAGAGAGAGAGGGAGACACAGAATCGGAAACAGGCTCCAGGCTCCGAGCCATCAGCCCAGAGCCTGACGCGGGGCTCGAACTCACAGACCGCGAGATCATGACCTGGCTGAAGTCGGACGCTTAACCGACTGCGCCACCCAGGCGCCCCCAGACATCTCCTTTTTAGAAGGACAGCAGTGACATTGAATCAAGACTCACCCTAATGACCCTAATGACTTCATCTTAATTAGTGACCCTAAATCTGAGGTACCAGGGGTTATGACTGCAACATAGGAACTTTTGGGGGACATAATTCAACCCATAATATCTTCTCAGCATAAAGGTCTCATGGGAAGAGGACAAGGAAGGCAGCGAGAATAAGGTTGAATGTGGCATGTGAGTGTCCAGCTGGCCATATGGGGAGTTTTCAAAGATGTTCTATACCAAGTTTTCAGCTCTTTTTAAGCCTCTTGTCCAACCAGGTCCATAGCTCCGTGTTGCTTTGAGAGTTCATTAAATTGCTTCTACATCTACTGGTAAGGTGTCACCTGGGAGTAACTAATGGCCTTAATGTTTTTTCCAGATCTCTCTCTCTCTCTCTTTTAAAATTTATTTATTTATTTTGGGAGAGAGGGAAAGTATGAGTTGGGAAGGGGCAGAGAGAGAGAGAGAGAGAGAGAGAGGGAGAGAGAATCCCAAGCAGTCTCTGTATTGTCAGCGCAGAGCCTGATGTGGAGCTCGAACTCATGAACCATGAGATTATGACCTGAACCGAAATCAAGAGTTAGATGCTTAACCACCTGAGCCATTCAGGCACCCCTTTTCCAGATCTCTTGTAGAAAAAGACAAAGGGGTGTTTCTTCGGTGACTCCAGAGCTCCCCAAAAGTAGAATACTTAACTAGAAAACACTGAATCACTTACTTTCTATTGTGTTCTCAGCCCCGTCTTGTGGAGATAGACCTTCTGACATGCTGGGAAAGAAGAAAGATGAGGGTTTGAGTTAGATAAGCTGGCAAAATAGAACATTGGAGGCAACCCAGACTTGAGACAGTGTATGTGTGTGTCTTAGCTTAGGTTACTTCCAGGAAGAAATGGGGAGAAGTTAAAAAGTGAACTCCAAAGCATTTCAAGTCTCCAAATGCCCCAGCTGTGTAAATCTCATTCAGGACCCCCATAACAAACTCACAACCAGGAGGACAAAGAATCGCACAGGAGACAGGGCATGGAGGCCTGGTATAGCCTCTTGCTTGGGGCTGATCTAGCCCTGACTCTGAGACTGGATCTGAGTGTAGATTTCAGAGCTCATGTTCAAACCCTCTTGATTTTCTAACGTTGGCTCATGGGATTTCAGTGCCAAAGTGAGCACGGTCAGGAAAATAGGACTGGTTATTGGTGATGGCTGTGGTGTCTGGATTTCAGAGGCTGCAGAGTCAGGTTCCTGACTCAGAGGTGGCCTGGATGCTTAGGACATGGGTGTGGGCAACACCATCAGGTTCTTGCCATCTCACTGGGCTCAGCACTCAGTAGCAGTGGTGGAGGCTTTTTTCACATCAGGCTGGAACTGTGGCTTTTATTCTGAGTTTTCCTTCTGAACACTTAGCTTCTGCTCTGTTTATCTCTTTGTTATTAAACCGATATTCCTTAATAATTCCCTTTTCTGCTCAAACTAGCCAAAGTGGGCTCTGTAGACAAACCATGAGTGGCCCACTGGGTGTTTAAGATACTTTGTGCTAATAATATGTTCAAAAGGGAGGATGGAAGGCAGGGAGGGAGAGAAGAAAGAGAAAAGGAAGGAAATAAGGAAGGAATTAAAGACGGAAGTAAGGGAGGAAGGAAAAGAGGAAAAGAAAGGTTGACCAATGGATTGAGAATCTGGAGGTTCTGGTTTTATTTTTTATTTTTTTTAGGTTTATTTATTTATTTTGAGAGAGAGAGCTAGCACTTGGGAGGGGCAGAGAGAGAGGGAAAAAGAGAATCCCAAGCAGACTCTGCACTGTCAGCACAGAGCTGGACTCGGGGCTCGAACTCATGAACTGCGAGAACATGACCTGAGCCGAAACCAAGAGTCGGATGCATAACTGACCGGGCCACCCAGGTGCCCCGTGGAGGCTCTGGTTTTAGAACTGAGCAGTGACTCTGGGTGAGTCGTTTCTCATTTCTGATCTCTAGAGAATTTATAGTATTATGAGTAAGCCTTTTAAAAATGATTATTATTTTTTTTACGAGTAGGTTTCAAAGGTCCCTTCTGGTTTAAACAGCCTTTGAAACAATGTGATAGTTCCCTGTTTTATATGATATTTACTTTTTGAGTTTTTATTTTTTGCCATTAAATGACTAGAATGAGGTAAGATTTAGATGGGATCACAGTCACTGATTTGGATCAATCTAATGATAATAAAAAAACCCAAACCAATATGCTTTCTTCTTGCTCCAGGAAGCTGGAAGCAACAGTCTTCCACCTTCCCTCACCACAGAGCTGAGGCTCAGGAAAGCAGGCAGGGCTGCCCCACGCAGCTTTGCCCAACCTCCCCCATGCCTGGAGAAGGCTTCTCCTCAGCTGGTAAGCTTTGCACCTTGAAGCAGCGTGTTTCTGTCTTTCACTGTGTATTATGAAAGTCCATGAAATGAAAATATAAAGGAGAGATATTTATCAAAATCCTCAGCACGATTAAATCAGTGAACTGTGCACCAGGACATTTATTCTTATTAAGCATTAAAATGGCAGAAACCAGGGATTGTCGCTGATTTGGCCCGCTGGGCCCAGCTCTGTTAAGGTGGGGAAGACAACTGCATGAAGTCTCCCTGAAGAAAACCATGCGGCCTGACCCACTGGGTGGTACAGGGTGCGTGTCAGGATGGTGGGCTCTCAGCTTAGATTCTTTCTCTCTGGATGAAGGCATTGTCTTCCAGGCTGTGGATTCATCACCCTGTCTCAGGGACCGAGGAGGCCAGAGGGGCTGGCAGACTTGCTGTCATGAGAAACTTTTCCACGTTTCCAAATTCTTCTCCCAAACAGAAAGGAAAGCAGGGGGTAGGCTACAGCTGGGATTCCAGCTGTCATGGTTGGTTTCCTGTGTCAGCGTGGCTCATGCTTCCCAGTTGTTTGGCCGAACACTAGTCTGATGTTGCTCTGAGGGTATTTTTAGGATGTGAGTGACATTTAAATCAGTAGACTTTGAATAAGGCAGATTACCCTCCATCATGTGGAGGGACCTCAACCAGTCACTTGAAGGCTGGAAAAGCAAAGACTGAAGTTTCCTGAAAAGAAAGGAACTCTCAAAACTGCAGCTAGAAACCTGGCCTGAATTTCCAGCCCATTGCTCTGTGGAATCCAGACTCAAGACTGCAACATCAACTCTTACCTCAATTTCCAGCCTGCTGGCCTGCCCCCCAAATTTCAGACTTGCCAACTTCCCACAGTCTTGTGGGCTCATTTGTTAAAATTTCTCTCTCACTCTGTGTATGTATGTCTAACTATATCTGTATCTATATCATCTATATCTATAGCTATCTATATCTACCCTATATTTATCTAGCTCCTATTGGTCCTGTTTTTTTTTTTTCCCAGAGAACCCTCCTGATGAATAAAACAGTCCTGTCTTTAATTCCCACTGATGGTGTTTTCTTTTTTTCATTAAAAAAATTTTTTTAAGTTTATTTATTTTGAGAGAGAGAGAGAGAGAGAAAGAGAAAGAGATGGGAAGGGGTAGAGAGAGAATCCCAAGCAAGCCCCACACTGTCAATAGAGGCTGATTCAGGGCTTGAACTCACAAACTGTGAGATCATGACCTGAGCGGAAACCAAGAGTCAGGCACTCAACCAACTGAGTTACCTGGGTGCCCCAGTGTTTTCTCTTATGTCAGTTTCCTCACCTACTTTTAAGAGAACATTCCTATCAAGTCTAGTAAGAGTTTTTGAAAATACGCCCCCATCATCTTCTGTGTTAGGATCTCTCTCCAGGCTGCCACCTTTCCATAATGCTGATGCCTGGGCCCCTTCTAAGCATCTGGATCAACAGAATCAGGGTGGGCACTGGGCATTTAGTCTTTAAAATGTGTCCCAGGTAAGTTCGATGTGAGGGAAATTGGACACCATCGGCTTGGTAATAACATTGGACCTCCTTCCTGTCCCAACACTGTTACAGTCTGGGACCTTTCACCATATCACACCCCAGTCTTGACACGTGGACTCTTCACACCTTCCTCTCCTCGTGTTTTTGTGCACACTTTCCTCCAACTGAAATCCACCCCACCAAACACCACTCCCCCACTCGGCAAACTCCTATTAATTCTTTAAGGTCCTGCAGAGAGGCGATGCTTTGCCTATACATCTAACACCTCCATGTTGATCACATCGAACTGCTCTTCTCCATTTGGCTACAAACTTTGAAGTTGAGCATCACATCTTTGTGTCCTCATTACCCGGCATGATGCCTGACGTATAAAGTTCAATAAATTTTTGCTGAATTTAAATTGCAAAGCAAGCTTCTCTTGTACTGATTCCACGCTCACCAAGCAACCTTTTGATAATTTGACTTCCCTGGTAGCTGCCACTGATGGAGCACATGCATGTTCCGACAGATGTGAATGCCTGCGCCACATAACAGCACATTCATTTTTAGCAGTGAATTAATAAATTGGAGCTTTGGTTTACACATACAAAATTTGTTGAACAAATGGCTTGCTTATGGTCATAGCTCAATTATCCCAATACAGATGATCCTCCTAGCCTATTATTTGCAGACCGATTTTTATTTATTTTATTGAATTGGTTCTCTTCTTCAGCTCTGATTAGTTTCCTCTCTCCTCCCTTCTATGGATAATTAAAAGCTGGCACTGAATGTGACCCCGTCAGAAAGGTAACTTTATAAAGCACTGGTGTTGTGCCGTGGTTATTGTCCCCGATGGTTTGGGCTCAAATCTAGGGCAGAATCCACCAGATATTGGTATGGTGGGTCCCAACCCCATCCCTGATCTATCAAGGTTCCTGTGGTAAAATCTAACTTGGGACAGTGTCTGTGTGAGTGCTGTCAGGAGGATAGGGCCCTCACCTCTTGGCTGGAAGGTGGGTGATGAAGACTGAGTCAGATTGGTCTGTGTACATAGACGCCGATCTTTCTTATATTTAGGTTTGAGACAGACGGGCCATCATGTACTTTGCTCTCTGGGGCAGCTCTGACTGCTGATACTTGCATTCTGGCCCAGTTGCAGCAAGCAGGCTCTTTCTGGTAGCTGTTGAAGGCCACAGGCCCCCTGGGCAGAGGACTTTCCCATACAAGAACCCTGGAGTCATCGCAGTACAGTCAGAGCCCCTAGCTAGAGATCAGTGGGGGTGGGGCCCATGTGCCCAGAGCAATAGGCAAACCCTGCCTCTTGTTGACTTTGCTCTGGAGCTGGGATCCACCTCACGGTCTGTGTGTGCTGAAATTTAAGGACGAGGTGTCTGTTGAGGGGAAGTGAGACAGGACTGGTCAAATAGGCTGATGTTGGACTCTAAACCTACCTTCCTCCAAACCGTCACCTCATTTAGGAAACTCTTTGCTCATCCCAGATTCCATCCTCCACACAGTCCTGCAGCAACCATGGGATTCTGTAGAAGATTAGAGTCCCCTCCCTGCACCTCTCCTTCTCCAAGTTACCATGAAATGCTAGAAAGCGTTCTCTGAGAATCCAGACTATGACCACCCCTCATGGCTGTCAGGGTGAATCCCTGCCCTGCCTGCTTCTGTCCCTGTGCCTCCCCCTTGCTGTAATCTACAGACACACTGTGGGGGTGCAGCAGTGATGGGTCTGCCTTCCAGCCAACCTTCCTGTGCCTCTGCTTTTCATGTGGCTCCCACCCTGAGGGGCTGTTGACCTTATGCTGGGGACAGGGGAAGGAGGACAGGGGTGGGGGCAGGGAAGGAGAGGATGGGGGTTAGGGAGGACGTGGGGAGTTGGAACAGCCAGCTTCATGGCTGGTTTAAGGCCATGTTGATATATCGATAGCACAGCTACACTAGAGACAGAGAAACCCCTCTAATCCTTTGTATTTTCTTTCTGAAAGTCTGATTTGGGGGCGGTAGGGCAGGACTTCTGATGCTTGGAGAAACCTGGGGCAGGTCCTCTAGCTGCTGGCGGGTTGTCTCTATATCCCATGGGAGTCTGGGAAAGAAAATTTGAGAATGCAGCAGGGAGAAGAGGAGAGCAGATGCAAAGCTTGGCCCAGAGGCAGGAGCAGGGATGTGGATGTGGGCAGAGGGCACACTGAAGCGTGGATGTGCCCCAAGCTGGATGGTGGCGGAACCAGTTCTAGGAGGTGGGAGGGCGGATGACATGGAGGAGAGCCCGCTGGGAAGCCATCTGGACATTGTCCTGGGAAGTGACGGTACCAATCCACCCTGAAGACTAGAGGTGGCCCTTCCGGGCCTCATCCCTTGCACCCCAGCCAGGCCACCTCACCCAGAAACTCTCCGTCTCTTCCTGGCACAATCACAATGCAAGAGAAATAACCACGAGAAACCCTGGATCGCTGATTCTCAATCGAAGTGCCTTATAAAACATGGATGCCTGGGGCCCCATCCACATCTCTTGAATTATGCTCTCCAGGGGAGGGGTCCAGGGATATGTATTTTTTAGAAAAGCTTTCTAAGAAATGCTCATCTAACTCTCCAAAGGGGCTTAACTGCTGTATGTCATAGTACTTTGATAGCTTTCTCAAAATTCTACAGAAGCAGTCTCACCTTTCCTGGGATCATGGGTTTGTAGCACATCCAGAAGCATAACATAATTTGAATAACTGCTAATATCTTCTGTTGTTTCTCACCCACCTGAGGCAGGCATGCAGCCTCAGCCTCTTCCTTAAGTTTCACGGTTCTTGTAGCCCTTCATGAAAAGTGCCAGGGAAAGGGTAAGAACTCTGGGAATAGTGAGTCATGCATGCAAGGCCGGAGAATTCAAGGCAACCGTAAGCACACACATGAGCACACAGACGTTCACATGTGATTTGTTACACAGGAGAGAAGTGTATGCTGCAGGAAAATGAGAAAGTGCCAAAGAGAACACAAGAGAAAATGGAAAGTACCTACATTCGCTCTGCACCCTCAGAGACTGCCAGTTCCAGGTGTGTGTGTGTGTGTGTGTATGTGTGTGTGTGTGTGTGTGCGCGCACGCACATGTGTTCATGTGTATGTGCATGTGTGTGCATGTCTAGGCTTTATATCAACATGGGATCATGCTATGTATACTCTTTTATAATAACTGTGCTTTGAAATTTAACAATAGGTCATAAGCAAATTATGTTCTCTTAAGAATACCAACATAGCATTAGGTCCTAAGCATGGATTTCACTAGGAAATCATTATCAAAAATATCTTAGGGCACCTGGGTGGCTCAGTCGGTTGAGCATCTGACTTTGGCTCAGGTCATGATCTTGTGGTTGGTGGGTTTGAGTCTCATGTCGGGCTGTGTGCTGACAGCTCAAAGCCTGGAGCCTGCTTCGAATTTTGTGTCTTCCTCTCTCTCTCAGCCTCTCCCCCACTCATGATCTGTCTCTTTCTCTCAAAAATAAATAAATGAAAAAAGAATTTTAAATGTTTATTATTTATTTTTGAGAGAGAGAGAGAGAGAATGTGAGCGGGGAAGGGACAGAGAGAAGAGGGAGACACAGAATCTGAAGCAGACTTCAGGCTCAGAGCTGTCAGCACAGAGCCCAATGCAGGGCTTGAACCCATGAACCACGAGATGATGACCTGAGCTGAAGTTGGACGCTTAACTGACTGAATCACCCAGGAGCAACCCCCCGAAAACAAATATTTTAATAAAAACAAATATCTCAAGGATGGGATATGAGATTCCAAAATTCGAAATTTTGGGTCCCCCCCCTATATATCTGACACATATGTACATAATCAACACATCCTCAAAGCATACCATTACAAATTAAATATTTAATTCAAACACAGAGATCATATGTACTTTACTATTTTCATGGTATTACTTTTCTGCTCAGTTCTTTTTGATAATTTGGCAGTTTGTTAATAATCATAACAAACCTCTCAAAGCTGGTGGCTTAATATGACCATTTCTCATTTCTCATGGTTTTTGGGATCAGCAGTCAGGGCTGGGATCAGCCAGACAATCCTGCTGCTGAACTCACCTGTGGGATTCTCAGATTCAGCAAGTGAGAATATGGGATACCAGTTAAAGGTGAATTCCGGATGGACAGTAACTCATTTTTAGTGTAAGCATGTCCATGTGACATTTGGAAGATAATAATGCTAAAACTTACTACTTTCACTGGTGTTGTGTGTTTCAGCTGGGACCCCCACTCACCTGGGATCACCCCTTCTGTGCTCCCCTCCGGGTGGCCGCTCGCCTTCCTCTAAGCTGGATGGGGCTTCTTCACATAGGGAAGGGCACAATTTCAAAAGGGCAAAGATGGAAATGTTGGATGTTGCAGAAGCTCGCTTTCTCTACTTTCTAGTGGTCAAAGGAGTCACAGGCCAGCCCTTGTTCAACAGATGTCAACTAGGACTCTAACTTCTTAAAGTTTTTTTCTTTTTATGTTTACTTATTTTTGAGAGAGAGACAGCACAAGTGGGAAGGGGCAGAGAGAGAGAGAGGGAGACACAGAATTGGAAGCAGGCTCCAGGCACTGAGGGGTCAGCACAGAGCCTGACGCGGGGCTCGAACCCACAAACTGTGAGATCATGACCTGAGGCGAAGTCAGACGCTTGACTGACTGAGCCATCCAGGTGCCCTAGGACTCTAACTTCTGATGGGAAGAACAGCAAGGTGACATTGCAAAGGGCCCTGGATTTGGGGGTGAAGGGATTCCTGCAGCCCTCTGCAAGCAGAGAGTCTATCCTTCTCTCACATGGAAAACCCTGCCTTTTGTTCTACGGTGCCACAATTTCTTCCCAAGTCTGTATTCCGTATTTAGATTTGTTGCCAAGAGCAGGAATTTTTGTGTATTTGTCCGATTTTCTTGCATACTTTTCTTTCTTTCTTTTTTTTTTTTAATTTAAGAGTGAGAAATCACTGCCTCGGTTCAGAGCCCAACGTTAGCACTTACTGGCTGTGTGTCCAGGGGGACAATCCCTTGGCATCTTTGAGCCTCAGTTTTCTCATCTGCAAAATGGAGACACAAGTATGACTCACCTCATTCTTACTGGATGATTAAATGGATATTGAGTATAAAATGACCAGTAACTGTTGGTCATTATTAAGATGAATTCCTAGAAGTGGAATATTTAGGTTGAGAGGTGTAAGGGTATTTGAGACATTTGCTATATATAAGAAAGTGAAAAGAATCATGTTTTTGATTAAGGAAAACAGGTCCAAACTCTATAGCCTTGTGGTTATAAACTAAGACTTTAGATCAGGAGTCAGCAAAATACTACCTATAGCTCATTTGTTTATTTTATTTTATTTTATTTTATTTTATTTTATTTTATTTTATTTTATTTTATTTTATTTTATTTTATTTTATTTTATCAAGTTAGTTAACATATAGTGTAATAATGCTTTAAGGAGTAGAATTTACTGATTCATCACTTACATATAACACCCAGTGCTCATCCCATGGCCATCCTTCATGCCCATCACCCATTTAGCCCATCCTCTCCCACCCCCCCTCCATCAACCCTCAGTTTGTTCTCTGTATTTAAGAGTCTCTAATGGTTTGTCTCCCTCTCTGTTTTTTTTTTTTTTTGCTTCCCTTCCCGTATGTTCATCTGTTTTGTTTCTTAAATTCCACATGTGAGTGAAATCATATGATATTTGTCTTTCTCTGACTGACTTACTTCACTTTAGCATAATATACTCTAGTTCCATCCACATTGTTGCAAATGGCAAAATTTCGTTCTTTTTGATTGCTGAGCAATATTCCATTTTATATATGTACCACATCTTTATCCATTTATCATTCGATGGACATTTGGGCTCTTTCTATACTTTAGCTATTATCAATAGTGCTGCTATAAACATTGGAGTGCATGTGCCCCTTTGAATCAGCATTTTTGTATCCTTTGGATAAATTCCTAGTTGTGCAATTGCTGGGTCTAGGGTAGTTTTATTTTTAATTTTTCAAGGAACCTTCCCACTGTTTTCCACAGTGACTGCACCAGTTTGTATTCCCACCAGCAGTGCAAAAGAGTTCCCCTTTCTCCACATTCTCGCCAACGTCTGTTGTTGCCTGAGTTGTTAATTTTATGCCTTTTTTTTTTTTAATAAGATTTTACTGGAACACAACCACACCCTTTGTTAATGCCCCGACTATCTGTGCTTTTGCCCTACAAAGGCAGAGTTGAGTAGTTGTTACAGAGACCTGTTGGCCCACAACACTGAAAATATTTACCATCAGACCCTTTACAGAAAGTTTTCCCACCTCTGGCTTGGAGTAGGAAAGGCCTGGGCACAAACCTGCACTCTGCCAGGCACCCTCTGTATGGTGGCCGGTGTGTATGTGTGCATGTGTGTGTGCATGTGTATGTAGTAGCCAGAGGATGGGGGTGTGGCCATTCTACTCCAGCAGTTTAGAAAGTTTTATGTTCTTTTTTTTTTTTTTTTTAAATTTTATTTGTTTTTGAGATAGAGACAGAGCATGAACAGGGGAGGGTCAGAGAGAGAGGGAGACACAGAATCCGAAGCAGGCTACAGGCTCTGAGCTGTCAGCACAGAGCCCGACGCGGGGCTCGAACTCACGGACCGTGAGATCATGACCTGAGCCGAAGTTGGACGTTTAACCGACTGAGCCACCCAGGTGCCCCGTTTTATGTTCTTTTAATAGTACTATTGACATGACTGTTGCTGAGCAATGGTGAGAGGTGCCAGAGGAAGCTATGTGGACGCCTGGTCATGGGAAATATGTGAGGAAGGTCACTATAGGCAGGAGCCTATCCAGTGTGCCTACTCACCCAACAACCAGTTGCACTGGCCCTGCCTGCATGTCCTGACCTCTGCCCGCTGACAACCCCCGGCCCCTCCCACTCTTGATGCTGGAACCTTCTGGCTCCTCTTACTGCCTCTGTGAAATTGGGTTTCTGTCCTGCATTCTGTTGGCCAGAACGTCATCATGTGCCCATCAGCCCATGGACCATGACAAGGGTACCTGTTAGGTCTTGAGTGCTATACTGTAAGCTGGACGTTGGTAACCTTAGAAGCTCTGCTTTTATCCTTACAACGGTGCTCTGAAGTAGGTCTTGTTATCTTGACTTTATAGACTCAGAAACTGAGGTTCAGAAAGGTCACAAAACTTTCTCAAACCCACATGGCCATGTAAAGACTGGAGCTGGGGTTCGATCTACCTGACTCCAAAAAGTTGTTCTTTCTGCTGAACTGGAGAAACAATAGCCCAACAGAAAGATGCTGTAGTACAAACATTGTAATTGAAGTCCGGATGAGATATATTCCATATAAATGGGAGATTAACGCTAAAAGAGTCTAGAAGAATAAAGGGAAATCTTATGAGATAGACATTTGATCTTGATAGTGATTCCATATGGCTAACATAAGGAAATATGTTTTTCAAAATCTGAGGTTTTAGGTAAAATTAGGGGGGCAAATTTAGGTAAAAAATTAGATGGAACCAGATATGTTGGGTCAGCATTTGGGAGGTAAACGACAATCTTCACTGAAGAAAAGGAGTTGACTGGTTGATGTAATGGGAAGGCCCTGCCCACATGGGCCCCACATGTTTCTACTGCAAGTGGTGACTCTAGAGAGAGGTCATTCATGCACCCCAGAAAATGTTTAAGGCAGAAGCATCATCACTTTTGTTGGGCTCTGTCTCTTGTCTCCCAAAGTCACCTACCTGGTGTCCACTGCATTTGCTGATGGGGCAGCCAGTTGAGGTGCCAGGATTAGGTTCTGGGCACCACTCTGACCAGTCCAATCCTGTAAGGGAATAATTGTCACTCTGCACGCTCTTCACAGAGGTCTTGAGAAGCAGGGAACAAGAAATCAACAGTGCTGATAGGTGTTAACCATGTATCTGTGGACAGCAGTTCCCAGCCTCCACACTGGCCAGCCGAGGCCTCCAGGAACATGATTTCCAGTCTAAGTGAGAGCAAATGAGATGTTTCCCATAGAAGCGTTGTGATGGGGCAATAAGACCTACCAGCCCAGGATGTGGTATGTAGAAGAGCTTAGGAAGAGCCTGTGGGGGGAAGGAAAGTATGGCTGTGTGAACATAAGCTGAATGTCTCCATCATTAATTGCTGAGCCCACTGCTGTGCAGACTTGATGCATTTTCAAAATACAACTCTTTGCTTGGATGTTCAAGCTGGAACTCAGTGAGATCAAAGACCATTCAGTTCAGCTTCAGATAGTGTGATTCCATTGGTCTTGGAAGGAACCTGGCAATGGTGTTCTGAAAATGCTCCTCTGGTGATTCTGACAAGCTGTCAGGACTGAGAATCACCGGGATGTAATCCAACCTGAGTTCTTCACTTTATAGGTAGGGAAACTGAGGCCCCAAGAAAGGCTCCACCTGGGAAGCCACCTGCCATGAAACAAAATGCAGAAAACCTGCTGGGCTACTTCTGGTAGTTTCTTTCATTTTGTTTTCTTTGCTCCTCCTTCCTCCACATGTGCAGGGAGGGAGAAGAAGTTGAACAGGGGCCTGTGGTCAAGACCAAACACTAGCTTCCAACCTACCTCTTCCTTCCCTGGATGCTCTGTGACCCTGTGACTCCCTCCTGCCCACTTTCTGTTTCCCAAGTGACTTGGGTTCCACTTTTGTTTTAATTGATAAAATGTCCCTTCTGGAATGTCACGTCTGTTTTGCCTGCTCATTCTCCTAGAAGCAAACGGAAAAGATTTATGGCTCCTTGTAAAACCCCAGCCTTGTTTAGAAATTGCTTGTGATTGATTAAGTAATAAAAATGCTTTTAAGACAGGGAGGTAAATCTCCCTGCTAATTGCCCTGTGCTTTACATTAGAACCTTGTTACATTGCCTGACGCTCTCCCAGGCTGGACAACTTTGTAATTTCCATCACCCTGAAAAGTCACATTGGAATCATTGTCTGCAGCTTTTTTCCAGGACTGAGACTGTTAAAAGACACAGACAGATAATTAATGGGCCAATAAACACAACCAGCAATGCATTTGAAACAAGAGACCAAACCTCTTCTTCCCTCTGAGTGCGAGTTCCAGTGTTCATCTGGGTGTGCAAATGGAAGCCAAGCCTCCATGGAAGGGTGGTCCAGATGGGAGATGGAAGGAGTTTCTCAGCCTTCAATTGCCCCTCCCCTCTTTCTAGCACAATAGTCTGGATACCCTAAAAGATGGATAGATGATGAGTCAGATTCACTGGCTTCCAGCCAAAAGGGGATGAACTTGCTTCCCAGTGGAGGAGAACGTGGTCCCAGACAGGGCAACAGGGCACAGGGAACGTCTGGTGTGGGGTCTAGTGAGCCTGGATTAGATGGCTGGCCATCTGGGTCCTGAAGAAATTATATGATGCAGGCATGACCAAATTTATTCCCAGTCTCCATCAACAGAGTTATTGTGCTCTTATACAGCCTTACACAGTTTCCCAAACTTTTGAAGCCCACAAGAATGGCATTAAACAGCTCTTGGTGCCTCTCTTCTGACAGCTGTCTCTGTCCTCCACAGACACAGGCAGTTTCCAATCAGTCCTGGAGGACAGGGAAATGTTCCATAGTGGGAAGCAGGAAACAGGCCCCTAGGGAAGGTATGGTATAATAAGAAAGATATTTGGTCTTTGTCCCCAGTTCCTGGCATTAGGCTCCTAAATCCTTGGAAGGTTTTGAGTGATAAGAGTGCCAGGAATCCTTTTTGTTCTGAGGACGTAGCAGGCCCCTAGATGGCTTCAGGATGGGGGCTCGTAGTCATAAATATTAAGCTTTGATTAGAAGCTGGAAATGATCAGTTCCACCATCCTAGAAGGGGAAAGGGGCTGGAGTTAAGCTAATCAATAATAGCCAATAATTTATTCAATCATGCTTACATAATGAAACCTTAATAAAACCCTCTAAACAATAGGTTCAGAGAGCTTCCAAGTTGGAAAACAAATCCACGTGCTGGGAGAGTAACACACCCTAACTCCAGGGAGATGGAAGCTCCTGTGCTTGAGACCCTTCCAGACCTCGTCCTATGCACCTCTCCATCTGACTGTTCATGCCTATGCTTTGCAATAAACAGATATTAATAAATAAAGTGTTTTCCAGAGTTTTGTCAACTATTCAAGGAAACTCTCCAACCTGAAAAGGAGGATTGTGGGAACCCTCAGATTTTGTATCCAAGTCAGAAAGCAGTGTCTGATACTTGCAGCTGGCCTGTGACATAGGTGTAGGCTTGTGGGACTGAGCTCTCAGACCTGTGGACTCTGTGTTAACTCCAGGTGGTTAGTGTCAGAATTGAACTGGATTATAGCACACCAACCAATTCTGGTTGGTGTGAGAAAAGACCTCCACATATTTGGTGTCAGAAGTGTGAGTATAAACAACGGAGAAGGGTTTCGGAGTGTGAAGAAAGAACTATCCAAGGGGCATCCGGTCCAGGAGACACTTCTTGTCCTACCACAGCTAGCTGTCTGACTACCTTTATTTACCACCCTTAGTGGTGGCAGCTTTGGCAGCCACCTGTAATTGGTCCACCGATGAACTCAGGAGATCTGTGAGTGCTCTAAAACTACTTAGAATATGATGTGTGGTTTTGAGCATTTTTCTGAGGAGGGTCCACTTCCTTCATCAAAGTTTTAAGGGATTCACAGTTCAAAGATGATTAAAAGAAAAATCCTAAAGTTGTATTAAAACTATCAGAAAGTTAACAGGAGAAATAATTCTGACTCAGAGGGTTAGGGAGGGCTTCACTGAGGAAATAACATTTGGACTTGGCCTTGGAAGAGAATGAATTGTCTAGGTGGCAAAGAAGGGGATTGCAGCAGAGGTAATTTCTTTTTTAATTTTTTAAACTGTTTTTATTTTTTAAATAATTTCTCTTTTTTTAATGTTTTTATTTATTTTTGAGACAGAGAGAGACAGAACTTGAGTGGGGAAGGGGCAGAGAGAGAGGGAGACACAATCTGAAGCAGGATCCAGGCTCTGAGCTGTCAGCACAGAGCCCGACGCGGGGCTCGAACTCACAGACTGTGAGATCGTGACCTGAGCTGAAGTCAGATGCTTAACCGACTGAGCCACCCAGGCGCCCTGTGTTTTATTTATTTTTGAGACAGAGAGAGAGCATGAGCAGGGGAGAGGCAGAGAGAGAGGGAGACACAGAATCTGAAGCAGGTTCCAGGCTCTGAGCTGTCAGCACAGAGCCCAACGTGGGGCTCGAACTCACGGAGTGTGAGATCACGATCTGAGCTGAAGTCGGACGCTTAACCAACTGAGCCGCCCAGGAGCCCCGCAGCAGAGGTAATTTATGTGCGGAGTTCTGGAAAATCACAACTTAACTATAGGCCAGAGAGAAAGGAGGTTGGAACAGAGGGCACCAAGGAGAATGCACCTAAAAAAAGCATGCTTGGGCCCCATCACAGGGGGATGGAGTTTAGGTTTGACTCTTAAGTGCCCAGACACTAACTCCCTTGTGTCCACTGCATCAGCATTCTTTTTGGAACAAGGTCAAGGCCAGCTCAGAGAGGGAAAGTGGAACATCAGTTGAGTCCAGTTGTTAGGTAGGCAAACCAACTTGGCATCCAGAAGACTGAGCACGATAAAGAGGACACACTACTTCAAATATACGGTTGGCCAGCTATTCTCAGACTTCTGAGGTCTTCCTCAGGACTTTCCGTCACCCTGCCTCCCAGCTTTTCTGGACCAGCTTCCATGGAAAGTCATTCTACTCTAACAAGTTACGGTGGAATGATTGTTTCCTGGGGAAGAGTTTCAGGTTTTGGCCATGGTCAACTGGGAGCTTTTCACTTGGCTTAAGGGAAATATGTGGAGCAAATGACAGGGACAGATCGTGCATATGAATATGTCATTATGCTTCTGTCACAGCATTTTTTTAGCTATTCTATTTTTGCAATGCATTGGGGACACCCAGACTTTAAATTACTGAAGAGAGATGTAAGCTTTCACTCAACTCCTGGCTTCCACAGCACCCCTGAGAAGAGGAGATCAAAAGACCATAACTCCTGGACCCCTCCATGTGGTAATAGGATAATGATGAGAATACCCATTGAAGGCAGGGTCTTAGTTTTAGAACTGCTGCTCCTCAGGTTATGCCTCAGGTCCTGCCATGAAGAAACTCCATTCAGATTCAGTCTCAGGATGAGTGAGGGCCTTCAAGCCCACATGATAGTAGCAAATAGACAATGGGGAGCTCCCTACCACCTCTGCTGAGTACGCCTTCTGACACATTCTGCTGGTCTGGCTCTTTTAAAGTTGTAGGCAGGGCTTTCAGTTCTTTCCTGGCAGTGGGCCAAGTTGTCACCACTATGTCCCCTGTGGAAGGTAGAAACTGAAGAGTCTTCCAACAGACAGAAGGTCTCTGCCTTCCAAGGCCTGGCTGTTGATATTACCAAGTCTGGCAGAGTGACAGAGTGACAAATTCTGGTCTAATAAAAAGAAGTAGCTAACCACTATTTAATACATACTAGGAGTCACTATGCTCAGTGTCTTATTATTAGTGGAATTGTCTCATTGAATCTTCCCAACTGTCTTGTGGACTAGGCACTCTAGGTACCCCCATTTTACTGATGAGAAAATTGAAGATTGGAAAGGAGGAGAGTTAACTCGCTCAAGGTTCCCAACCAGTTAATAGGGGACTCATGATCCAAACCCAAGCTGCCTGGCTTCAGAGGAACACTCTTAGCCATGATGTGCTAATGCTGCCACAGTCTATGGCTAGCTGGCTTTAGTCCCCTAGGCATCCTGTACATAGGTTGGGGTAGAGGAAAAGGCTTCTAGGGTGGCTTCTAATCTAGAAATAAAGTGGATACAGAATAGATACATCTGAGAGATCCAAGTTGTTGCAAGTATACTGGAAGCATGTCACAGCTCATGGAGGGATGGGCTGGACAGCAACCAGGTGGGAGGCCAGGGTCCTGTCCAAGTGGCATGAGGCATAGAGGCTGCCCAGCAGGTGGGCAGAAACTGTAGATTTCTGAGTGAGGCTGGGACAAACAGAACCTGGCTTTGTTGAGGTTGTTCTCGTGAAGAGGTCAGTTACTTCCTTTCTTTGTTCATCTTTTCAGAATGCCAGGTAGAGGCAATTGCTACTCTATGGCTCTCCAGACACATATAACAGTAATAGCAACAATTACCATATCAAGGAACTTACAGAAGTTTCATTTATTGGCCTGAGTGGGCTTAGGTGAGCTCCTCCTTCCTCCAGATGTGGTCTGGAAGCAGAGTTGTGGCATTGAGTACAGGGGGACCAATGAGGTATAAACTAATAGAAGAACCTTCATAGTCCAATGTGTTCTCTGAGGCTCTACTTACTCAAACCACCTTTGGGACTGGCCCAAACATTAACCTCTCCTGCTGCCACTGAATCCTCCCTGGGAAGAATCTTAGGCCTCTTCCTTCCAAGTTACTTCTTTTGGCATCCAGTTTTTTTTTTTTCTTATCAGGAGGTAAATACATTTCTCAAAACTATTGACTTATAAGAATTGAAAAGAACTATGATTCTTAATGGAAAGTGAAATATATCAGATATTTTCTACTCCTCCTACAGGGACTGTGCAAAAGATTAGTTTCTGAAAGTGAGGATGCAGGTTGAATAATTTACAACCAACGTTTTAAACATTTCCTTTGGTAAATGGTGATCTATTGAAAGTGTTTAAGCAGGGAAATAATATGATCAGATTTGTGAATTCTTGTTCAACAACTGAAAGTTATAATTAATGCTCTCTGCTTGGCTGTGATGCTCTTGAGGAAAAGGAATGAAGCCTTCTTTTTGCATCCCTAGCACACAAGTGCCCCATACTTACTTGCTACTCAATAAATCTTGAGTGAATGAAAGAATGTGCAGGAAAGTGTCTGTAAGTGCAGGCAAGAATGAGGTTGTAGTTGGAGGTTGTGAATTGGAAGCTGGAAGAGGCTGGAGTCAGGGAAAGAGACCAAAGGAACTTAAACACAAGGCCAGGAGAATGTTAGTTATAGAAATGGGCTGGGGAAAGGGAGAGAAATGGGTGGACGCAGGACATATCATGCAAGCAAGATGGGCACTTACTTCTATGCTCTTGAGGGGGCCAATGGTGTAGCACAGTGCTGTCCAAAAGAACTTTCTATAATGATGGGAATGCTCCATATTTACATTGTCCAATATGGTAGCCATTAGCCATATGTGGTTATTCGGCACTTGGAAAATGTGCTTAACATTACTGAGAAACTGAATTTTTAATTTAGGAAATTTGTAATTAAATTTAAACGGCCACATGAGGCTGGTAGCTACTATATTGGACAGTGTACTCTAATATCTCCAAATAACAGAAATGGTTTTGTGGGTCCAGGAAAAAGTTGGGGGGGGGAGTTGAAGACAAGCATAGTAGCAGGAAATTCTACAGTGAAATTTCAGGTTTGAGCTATTCATTATAGGTGCAAACTTGGTGGAAAACAAATAAAATTACAATATCCCAAAGGTTGTCTCTCTCATATCCGTGACGTATTAGCTGACTTGCAACTGGAGTCATTTATCCATTAGTTTTATGGTCATAAATAAAGTATCTCTCTGTTTCTTTGGCATCCAACCTGGTCCAGGTGACGATGCTCTGTTTCCCCTTGCCAGAGGTGTGTGGATGAGGAATCACTGGAAGGGACAATCCAATCCAGCCAAATCTAGCTGAGCTTTTCATGAGCACTTACAGCAAATTAACCCAAATTTGCTTTGGCTGGGGGAGGATTTTATTTTGGTGGCATCATGTGCTTGTACTAAAAGTGCCCTTTTTAATAAAAATCAATGACAACTCTAAATACACAGTAAATGTTGCAACATTAATAAAACATACTATGCATTAAATCCAACTTTACTATGCAACGTGCACTATTTACAGCTTTCATTTCAGGCCTGATCGTGCTTCCAGTGGTGAGTGAAATGGCCTCAAACAGCTGTCAGATGGTGTGAAATGAACACAGACACAGGGTAAATAAAACTCAAATGAGCCCTGAATGTTCTTTCTCAGCAGTGAGAACAGCTCTGGGTAACTAAGAGCTGGGTAACTAAGAGCTGGGTAACTAAGAGTGGGTATATGGTCTGTAGCCATTTGCACTATGTCATACACCCTTCCTCCCTCCATCTCTCTTCCTCTTTTCCTCCCTGATTCTCTCTTCTTCCTTCTTACCATAAGTTCAGAACTTGAGGAATACAAAAGAGATTTAAGGCATCTTCTGCTATCTAGGGGCTTAACATATGATTATGGAAATTAAACATGAACTATATACATGACACAGTTCTTTATTGATTTCCTGATGTGTAAAGATATAGATAGGCTATTTCCTCTAACTGATTTGCCCTGTCTCTCCTTCTCCACCTAGAAAATTCTTACTCATCCTTCAAAACCCAAATCAAATGTCACCTCCTCTCTGAAGACTTCCTTGGGCTCCCAGGCAGAGTCCACAACTACATCTTTTGTGCTCTCTTCATACTATTTTTTCTATTTCCCAAATATTGTGATTACACTTGATCTTAGCCAAAAGGCCAAGAGGGACGTACATACCACATTGTCTACAACTCAGTCACATGGCCACACCTAATTGCAAGAGAGTCTGGGAAACAGTTCAGTGAGGTTCCCAAAGGAAAGAGTTTGGTGCTCACAAAGCCAGTTTGAAGAGGCAGACAGGGTCTGAAACATCTCCCCCTTATTCATGATGCCCAGACACATTAGCTTCCTTGATTTTCTTTGTGACAAGAAAATTCCCTCTTTACATATGCTGTTCCCTCTGCCCAGGATCTTTTTTTTCCTGGTATCCTTGATCAATCTCAAGCAGTTTACACTACTCTCCCACCTATTCCCCTCTTGGATGTTTTATGGCACTCAGAACTCACTCCAGTTATATTGCATTTACCTCCACTAGATTGCAAGTTTCATGAGCGCATGGCCCCTTCTCACAATAGACCAATGGCTGCTACTGATTGCATTCTGAGGGCCAACCACTGGGGCCAGAAGTTCAGGTCCCTCTGATGGCCAACTTGACAATCCCATTCTCCTTCATGTTAGTGAATCCCAAAGAAGATTCTTCCATATCTTGTACTGGTTTAAAAAACAAATTGGCAGAGGTTGTGGATAAGGCAGTTGAGATGTCTTAGAATCAGCTCCATCCTATATACAAACTCAAGACACCATACTTTCTATAAAAATGAACTTTACAGGGCACCTGGGTGGCTCAGTTGGTGAAATGTCCAACTCTTGATTTTGGCTCAAGTCATGATCTCATGGTTTGTGAGTTAGAACCCCAAGTCAGGCTCTGCACTGACAACGTGGAGCCTACTAAGGATTCTGTGTCTCCCTCTCTCTCTGCTCTTCCCCCACTCATGCACACACAGTCTTTCTCTCTCTAAACAAACAAACACACAAACAGACAAACTTAAACAAAAATGAAGTTTAGTAAGCTCTGACCCTGAATGGTCAAATTGAAGACTGATGTGACAGCTCTGGAGCCCAGCTACTTCTGGTTTATGTGGCCTTGGGAAATTACCTAACTTCCATGGGGGCAGTTTTATGTAAAATGGGTCTGACAATACAGAGGAGAGAACATATGGGAAGCAGAGGAACAGTGCCTAATGCATGGTAGGAACTCAGTGTGTACCCCCTGCCATATCTCTTTCACTTTATCCTTTCTTTGTCCTTTTTCTTCCTCTTTCATGTTTTTCTTTTTTAATAGTTAGGGTCTTGTATGAATATCTAGCAAGCCGTCTTCATTTCCCTCTGTCTCCCCGTCTGTCAGAGCTCACAGCCCCTTTCCTGCCCCTAGGACTCTTGCTATGGCCTTGTTGAACTCCTTGGTCCACTGAACTTCGGTACAGACCGACTTTCCTGAAAGACCGTGTGACAGCAAATTTCTAGTACATGTAGTTAATAGGTTAATAGGTTTCAGGGGACCCAACTTGGCCCATATTCAGAATGTAATAATGACGTGCTTTAATTGGTTTTCCCTCATTTGGGGGCCATGGGAAGATAATTTCCTCAAATTCTCAATAGGATCTAAGGTTGGAGTAACCACTGAATTCTGCCTCAGTCAGACTGAATGTGAAAAGGTCCTTTTAGGACAAAACACAGACCTCTGTGCTTTCCCACAAATGAGGACACCAGTGAAGCCACCCACGTGCCTGCTCAGGTACGGAATCCAGTCCCTAGACAGACTCTTTCACCTGAATTATTAACAACTGCGTTTGCTCCTTCATCAGTTAGGCAGCCATGACAGTGTGGCTCCTTTGGAAATGCAAATACTATATGGACAGGACAAGCAAAAAATACTCTATGAAAACTAATTAGCTTGCTTTCAATGAAGAGTAAAAAAGGTGATCTTATACAGCACTTTGGGGAATGACGTGAAGGTTTTGAACTCTCTGGGTTCCATCAAATGACTGAAAGCGACAGAGAGTGAGAATGGGTTCTCGTGTGAGCACCTTCAGGTGACGTCTTTGTTTTCCTTTGTGTCTCAGGGCCTATGCCATAATAGAGGCCTCACAGACATTTATTGAAATAAAATGAAAAATTCCCAGGACTTTTAACTAAGATAGGAAAGGGCTGCTCGATACAAGAACACAGTTGGATAACATATTAAATATATGCTCTTTTCTCCATCTGATGGCTTGGTTTGTGTTGAAATTTCTCCTTTCCTCTTCTGTGTTGATTGTTCCTAGACTTTGTTATCTGAGTGAGACAGAGAAGGAGAAGGGGAGAAGGTGAAGAGACTCACGTTTTCTTTTTGTTTTGTTTTGTTTTGTTTTTGAGTGTGTACTATAAGGGATCCCACGTTACAAACATTGCTTTTGTCATTTTCATTAACAGATGCAAAAAACTAGGTCCAGGGAGGTTGAGAAACATGTCAGGTTCATATAACTGTGCCAGCATTGAAACCACGGTTACCCTCTCTAAAACGGATGCTTCCCCCCCTACCCCCCAACTAAGTCCATGATAGGTCAAGTTGAGGTCAGCAGGAAATGAGGGATAGATATCAGCACCAACTACACAGATATTGTGTGTCAACTGGCCCAACAAATTACGGGAAACCCTTTCGGGGCTGCCCTATGAGACCTGTTATCTCCCTATTCCCTGCCTTCCTCCGGCCGCCTCAGTGACGCACATTGTAGGTTATGTGATGGAAGATGCAGGTGACTTCAGCTCTGAAATCCCCAAGGAGAGCTGTGACCCCATAGTAAGGGATGGACCTTGTGACTGTTTCCCTTATACTTAGAGACCCAGGTCTTGGGAGGCGGGAGCTTTTCTTTCTTACTTCTTTTTCTTTTTTAATTTTTTTTAACGTTTATTTATTTTTGAGACAGAGAGACAGAGCATGAACAGGGGAGGGTCAGAGAGAGAGGGAGACACAGAATCCGAAACAGGCTCCAGGCTCTTAGCTGTCAGCGCAGAGCCCAACTAGGGGCTTGAACTCACAGACCGTGAGATCATTACCCACAAATGAGCGGAAGTCAGACGCTTAACCGACTGAACCACCCAGGCTCCCCGAGCTTTTCTTAATTGTAGGCAGGGTGTTATTTCCTTGTGACGAAGGAGGTGAGAAGTTGAGACTTCTTTCTCTCGGACAGTTGCTCAGAGGTGGTGACTGTGATGCATGGAAGACAAATTGTGGTGGTTGCTTGTGGCCTCAGGTTTCAATTCCCCGGGGCAGCTGGAGAAGATAGCGCCCCCTTCTGTTCTCATGATTTCCTCCAAACCTTTCCACCATACGTCTGACAGTCCTTGGCCACAGCACCTCATGCCACCTGCGGTGATCTTTTTTTGCTATTCCCTCAACCCTCTTGGGGCCATCAGGGCAACATCAGGCCTGCACCATATGGAGCTTTCTGGGTCTGAAATGTGATGTTTTAGAACAAGTCTTTTAGAAGAGCCAGTGTGTCTCATGGGGGACTGGAGTCAGACAGTCCTGGGTTTGAATCCAATCTGTTCTATGATGACCTGAGATTTCTGAGCTTCCTCATCTGGGAAACAGGGAGCATGAGTCCCACCCAGTGGAGTAGCGACATCAGATATCATAGTGTAAAACTTACAGCTATTTGCTAGGCCTTCGGGCAATACAATTCTTTTTAGATTATTTATTTTTGAGAGAGAGAGAGCACATGGGAGGGGCAGAGAGAGAGAGAGAGAGAGAGGGAGAGAGAAAGAATCCCAAGCAGTGTCTGCACTGTCAGCTTGGATCCCGATGTGGGGCTTGAACTGAGATCATGACCTGAGCCAAAATCAAGAGTCGGATGCTTAACCAACTGAACCAGCCAGGCGTCCCTGGGCAACATGATTCTTTGTGAAAGACGAAAAGCCTAGGCTCTGAGGTCTGATGGAGCTGTGTCAAATTCTGAAGCTGTTACTGACCAGTTTTCAAGCTTGAATGAGTGTTTCAACCTCTCTGATTCTGTAATTTAGTAATAACTAGTGATCCATCCAGTAATAACTACCTTCTAGGGTCTGTGTGAAGATTCAGTGAAATAACATATGAGAGGGGTTAGCAAAGAACTGGGTACAAAGAAGACAGTTAATAAATGCTAATTCGTATGTTGTTAAGTATTGGTATTATTACTATATTACTATTGCAAGTGTTGTTAGGTACCACAGTAGTGATGCTGTGCTGCCCAGACTCTTCATTCAAGATCAAGGCTCTCCATTCCCCTGCCTGCAGGGCTATGGCTCCTGATGGCTCATAGCTGAGTCCTGCTGCCCTCAGCTGAGGGGAGCTGCCTCCCCCAAGGTCACACCCCATCCCTGAGGTGGTTTGTAACCAGTGACTGGCCCCCTGGCTCCATTGGGACAACTCTGCATGCAGGACCCTTCCAGCTCCAGACTCCTGTGGCTGAAGCCTCTGCTATAACCACAGTGTGACCAATCCTGCTTCCCTTACCCATCACAGGCACTGACAGAAACTCTGGTCAGGCTCTTCTGAATCCTTTTCCCAACGAGGCCTTGACTTCTGGGCTTCCATGTTTGTTTCTACATTGCCTAGTTTGGGCAAGGATCCTGCTAAGTGAGTCCTTTTATCCAGAAGTCCCTGTCCTTGATATCTGATCACCCTGGATGTCTGAGCAGGCACCTCACCCTCCACCTTCCCCTGGTGATGTCTGGTCACCCTGGTCTGCCTTCTGCAAGGAGCCTGTTAGGTTGCTTTAGCCAGAATGCCCCAGACTCCCCATGTTTCCTCTGAGTAATTCCAATCCATTGACCCCTAATCTGCTCCTTGACTATAAATTCTCACTTTTCCTTGTTGAATGAGGAGCTGAGCCCCCCTCCCCCCCCGCTATAAACCCCCAATGGGAGCAGCCCCTCACCTCTTACATGAAGTCTGTCTTGACATTAGCTAACAAGTGTCATGAACAATTTTTTCTTTTTTTTTATTTAAAAAAATTTTTTTTCAACGTTTTTTATTTATTTTTGGGACAGAGAGAGACAGAGCATGAACGGGGGAGGGGCAGAGAGAGAGGGAGACACAGAATCGGAAACAGGCTCCAGGCTCCGAGCCATCAGCCCAGAGCCTGACGCGGGGCTTGAACTCACGGACCGCGAGATCGTGACCTGGCTGAAGTCGGACGCTTAACCGACTGCGCCACCCAGGTGCCCCAGAACAATTTTTTCTTTAACAGTACTGTGCACTTGCAACAGGCCCCCCATATGAAAAATCTCAGCATCTCAAAGTCTCTGCTTTTCCAGGACTTATTCCATTCAATATTTGAATCTTCTTTACGGCAGTGTAAACCAACCTCCCCACCCTACCCCTCAAGCCCTCCTGAGACAGGGAGCTCTCTCCATCTTCTGTAAGACCCAAACTACTTTGCAGACCGTTCTAATAATTAGAAAGTTCCTAAAAATAATATCCAACAATTATGTAGCTCCTTATTCTTACAAAGTATTCCTATCTATCTTATTTCTCCTGAGCCCCACAAAATCTTGTTAAGGCAAATCTTATTAATATCCCCATTTTACAGAAGAACAACTCCAGGAAAATCAAAGAAATTAAATAACTTTCTCAAGATTACTTAAGGGATTACAATTAGAGATGTATACAATCAAATTGGTCCACTGACAATTTTTTTTTCAATGCATGTTTTAAAAAACTGAGTTGGAAGGACTGTAGTCCTCATCTTGCCATTGGTGCCACAATTCCTTATCCTCTTGGAATCACTTCCCACATTTAAGTCACCTATCTGGCCTCAGAGATAATGTGAATTCAGAGAATCTCACTCAGAAATGGTGGACACAGAATTCAACATCTGGCATCTTCACTTTGGAGCTGTCAGGCACATACACCATGCCATCTGTTTTTTCATTTCCACACGTGTCCTGTGTCCTAATTTGGGGGTCACATCACAAGCAGATAATCCACCTTGCATGGATTCTCTTTTAGTTATTCCAAGACACCTACACCGTGTCTTTCCCTACACCTTGAGTTCCCTAGCTCCTCCATTGTTTTTCATGAGCCATGTGTGATAACAAAAATATATGTATTTGGTCTTCATCTATGTTTCTGGCACAGAGCTCCTAAAATCCTTAGAATTTTGTAAGCGGTTGGAGTCTTAAAGGTGTCTTCTGTTATGGCAAGCAGGTGAGGTGGTAATGAGGTTGGGGGCTGGTTGCAGGAGAACTGACCATGTGATCGAGGGTTGGAAATTTATGTTCCACCCCTTAACCTCCAAGGAAGGGAGAGAGGCTGGAGATTGAATCAATAGCTAATAGGCAATTATTTAATCAATCATGCCTATGTAATGAAGCCTCTATAAACACCCAAAAGGACAGGGTTTGGAAAGCTTTCAGGTTGCTGAACATGTGGAGATTCAGGAAGAGGGACATGTTCAAGATCATGGAAGCAGTGTTCTCTTTCCCCATACTTGCCCTGGGCAGCAATTTCATCTGGCTGTTCCTGAGTTATAACCCTTTGTAATAAACTGGTGATCTAATAAGTAAAATGTTCCTCTGAGTTCCATGAGCCACTCTAGCGAATAAATCAAACCAAGGAGGTGTTTTGATCAGTTAGTCAGATGTACCGGTAACAACCAGGACTTACATTGGCATCTGATGCGGGGTCAGTCTTGTGGGATTGAGTCTCTAATCTATGGGGTCTGATACTCTATGCAGGTAGATAGTGTGAGAATTGAATTGAATTGTGGGACACAGAGCTGGTGTCAGAGATTTCCCTGGTTGTGTGGGAACCCCCTCCCAAAACACTGGAATTGGAATCAGAATCATAATATGGTTATGTGTTCACATATTATACTAGGGTCCACTTAACTAGATGGACTCCTTTTTGTTTTTGTTTTTGTTTTGTTTTTTTTTAATTTTTTTAACGTTTATTTATTTTTGAGACAGAGAGAGACAGAGCATGAACGGGGGAGGGGCAGAGAGAGAGGGAGACACAGAATCGGAAGCAGGCTCCAGGCTCTGAGCCATCAGCCCAGAGCCTGACGTGGGGCTCGAACTCACGGACCGCGAGATCGTGACCTGAGCCGAAGTCGGACGCTTAACCGACTGAGCCACCCAGGTGCCCTGGATAGACTCCTTTTTGGTAATAATGCTTTAAAAATGGCCCTAGAACTTGAGATAGTCCAAATGTGATCTGACCAGCACAGAGAAGTTTAACTGAAACTCAGTGACCTCCAAATCACCACAATCCAGGTTTAATGGCTGGTCACATAACTTCATAGTCTCTTAAGTGGTTAAGCATTCCACTTAAACCAGAGAAACAAGGTTCATGCAAGAGTGTGTCTCTTCTTTATTATCTCTCTTAAAGTTTATGTGTTCAAATATGGTCTGGTTATGAGTTAACAACACAAGAACAATCGATACCAGACTCTGAACAGGAGAACTCACAACATGTCTATAAAAGTGAAATTAGCATCATAAAACGATTATGGATTCAAGTTTTGTTTTTTTGCCTCGGCAAGGTGTATGATGATCTCTTGTGCTCTTAAATTAAAATTGCAATGCTTTCAAAATCCATGTTACCTTTTTGGGGGGGGTGCATGCCGAATTCTACCATTATTTGGATCCAGCTGTATTGTGTTCCAGTTGGTTCCATTTTCAAGAAGAAAGTAACAGGAGATAACAAGTGTTCAAGACCTACTCTGTGCCAACAATTGTGCAAAGCATGTCACAGATATTTTCTCATTTTATCCTCACAATAACCTGGAGGAGGAAGGTGCAATTACTGAGTAGCTTGCCCCAGGTCATACAGCTCCTAGGACGGTCGGCAAGGATGTAAGCCAGGACAGTAGACTTCCTCAAAAAAACAGCAAGGATGTGAGCCGGGATAGTAGACTTCCTCCATAATAAGATGGATGCTTGCTCTTCCTCTGCCTATCGGCTGAGCCTACAACCCGGGACCCAGTTGGTTGTGAACGTGAGCAAAGAACAAAGATATCAAAGATACCCTTTTTAGTTCCCTGAAAACTCACATTCTCAGCAGAAAAGTCTGGAGAACACTGGCTCAGAGATCTAATTCTGTTCTCTCCCAGCACCCCCTTACCTTTTGACTTCCTCTCTGAGCTTCATTCTAAACCCCAAACAATTATGAACCCCCCCCCCCATGAAAGTCCTGGAATAAACATTATTAGAGATTTTAAAAATTATAGGAAAAGAAGAAGGAGGAAAACTGAGGAAAATGCAATCTAATTTTACAAGAATTATTTTGTCACTTCATTTAAATATTTCCTTTCAAGGCACAAGTTCAAGAAATCTAGTTGGAGATTCAACCTTTCATAAAGGAAAATGGCAGGGCCATTGATTTTTAATATCCTATATGTTACCTAAATAAGGTAATGACCAATTTTGTCAGCTGCCTTTGGGGATGGGGCCGGGCTGACTGTGAGTGAGACATGAAATGATTCTTTGTGAAGAACATTTCCAAACATCTTTTATAAACGCCTGTCGTGGCTTCAATGGGCTTGTCAATTGTAAGTGTTTCCAATGTCATCCTCGTGGGTGATGCCTTTTTACTATCCTGTGGCACTAATGGAGAACCATTTGGAGGGTGTCTTTCCTACACGTTGACAACTTGGCTTAAGGAGGAAAGGCCAGAAACCATTTAAGTTGTTGATGTAGTTCTTTTTATGGAAGCAATAACGCTTGCTCTTGAAATGTCATTGCATATAGTTTCCTATAAGCAATAATTATACATTTAGTACCTGTACAGTTGATGTGATCTAGGGTGAATGTCTCTACAGTACCTCCTTCTCTTGGCCTTGGCATACTTCCTTCAGCCCCAGTTATGTTTTCAGAATGTTCAGATAGCTGTCTTCCTTCTCATTGGTTGCTTTTCTGTGAAGCGTGAGTAGGTGGGTGAGAGTTTGCCTTTTTTTTATGTTTACTTATTTATTTTGAGAGAGAGAGAGAGAGAGATCATGGGGGGAGGGCAGAGAGAGGGAGAGAATCCCAAGCAGGCTCCGCACAGAGCCCAATGCTTCACTTGATCCCAGGAATGGTGAGATCATGACCTGTGCTGAACACGAGAGCTGGAGGCTCAACTGACTGAACCACCCAGGCGCCCCCAGAGAGTTTGCCTTTTATAGGCAGCAAAGCATGTTATCCCTTTGGGTTATTGATGTTCCTTGTTCCCTGTGATAATTGGTGACTCCTTGTAAGAAAGCAGGATATGTCCCTGTTTCCCAGGAAGATTTGAGATGACAGGAGAAGTCAGAGGGCCCAGAATAAAGTTCGGGTGATGGAGAGAAATGGAAACTTGTTCCTAAAACACTGAGGAGTCTCGTTATGACTGCAGGAAAATCACAGCACCCTGTCTCCTCCAAGAGCCTGATTTCTCCCTCTCCATCTCTTATTTCTATGATGCCAACAACTGGGGCCATAAGACCCTCTGGTCCCCGCTCCAGCCATGTGGATGGGATGTATGTACTTGATTTCCTGTCCTCAACCTCATGCAGTGGGTTTGTGCATGGACTTGGATCATGATGATTTGGATTCAGACACCACCTTCTACTTCCTTGTGGTGGCATTTTAGGCAAGTTAACCTCTCTGTGCCTTAATTTGCTCATTTGCAAAATAATAATCATGATGAAGATAGGCTTAATTTTAGAAAGTCCTAAACACACAGTAGAGTGAAGCCAAACCAGGATTTGAATTTTATCTTTGCCAGTTACCAATTTTCTGACCTTGAATGTATTTGACCTATAAAATGGGTATATTAACAATAATAATAACCATCTGTTCCACAGGATTTGGGGCAAGAACTGATATAGGTGATTAATGTATACTCTATACTAAAGATAGTACCTGGCATATAAGTACTCAATAAATACCAGCTTTACTGAACAATCAATATAATTGTTTTAGTCTATTATTATTGTTATTATTGTTTTATTTTATTTTATTAAAAAAAATTTTTTTTTTATATTTATTTACTTTTGAGACAGAGAGAGACAGAGCATGAAGCGGGGAGGGTCAGAGAGAGAGGGAGACACAGAATCTGAGACAGGCTCCAGGCTCCAAGCTGTCAGCACGGAGCCTGACGCGGGGCTCGATCTCATGGACTGTGAGATCATGACCTGAGCCGAAGTCGGATGCTTAATCGACTGAGCCACCCAGGCGCCCCTATTATTATTATTTTAAATCTAAGAGCATGTTGGTAGTGTGCAATTTGACACCAGGGAATCATTACAAGAGTCTGGGAAATCAGGGGAAGCACCACTGACCCCAGTCAAATACAGGAGCTGCTGCTGGCCACTGTGGAAAACAGCACCACCACCAGGAGCAGGAAAGGGGCTGGCAATTGCTAAGGAGAAGAGCCATTTCTGCTGAAGGGTAGCCTGCCTGCCTGCACGTAGGCCACCTGTGTGCCCATGTAGGCTTCTGAACACCCGAGCCACCCCTGACCTCCACCACATGGTTCCACGTTGCACGTGGCCTGTGGATCCCGGGGGAGAGCTCACAAGTCCCACTGGCCCCTGGTACAGGCTTGAGGTCCGAGTCAGCACAGATTTGGAGACAAACTGGATGTCAAGAGAGGCAGGTTAGCTCCCATCCCAGGGCTGCAGTTGGCACTAAAGAGCCTTACCAGGGTCTAGGGGGAGAGAGAGAGAGAGAGAGAGACTGAGACTGCCTTGTCTCACGTTTATAATACGGCACTATCTTTCCAGGAGGAATGGATTAATAATTTACATAAGGCATTTAATTAAAAATGTGTCATCACCTCATTAATGTCTTCTCCAAGGATGCATCATTATTCTCTTTTGTTAATAGATTTGAGTGCCTGTGTGCCCACGCTGCCGGCCTGCCTGCCCGAAGTGGCAGGTGCCAAAGGAGAGGTGTGGGAGAGGGGGGCCTGCCTTCGTGGTGGCCTTATGGTTTCTGCTTCCAGGTGGCAAGAAGGACAATCTTTCCCTCCACTCTCCCCCTCTTGTGTTTCTTTCCCTCTGGGGGGCTGGCCCTGCCTGGTGGTAGGGGGGCCAGGGTCTAGCCACCTAAGGAGCCTGCTGGGCCTCTGGGACAACTCCTCTCTCCAAGAGATCCAGGGAGGAGGTGGAACCCCACAGCGCGACAGTCCCCAGCCCTACGTTTCCTTTCAAATGTTAAGTACAAGGAAGCAGAAAGGAACACAGAGGGGCCCCGGAAGAAGGACAATGAATTATTCATCTCCTAGTCAGGGCTCCGAGGCTCACAGAGCCTCCTCTTTCCATCCTGAAAGGCAGCCAATGAGAAAGACACCTGATTCACTGGTTGAATTACCGCGTATGAATGGCTGGAGGACCCATTTCAAAGCTGCACTTAGAATTGGCCTATTAAAAAGGCAGCCTGATTTGTTTCAGAAGCTACACTGGGAATGAATGAGGGCTCTTTCATCTCTGCTGCCTATTAAAAAAGCTTCACTTCTCACAGAGCAACTATTTTAATTAAATCAATAATTATGTTTTATTGAATTCAATGCTCTTCAGCAAAAACCAGCACAGAGCCTCTCTGCCTTTTGAAAACTTAATTCAGGCCAACAGTGGGTTGGGGAAGGGAGGGGAGGCCGGTGAGGCAATGGCAGGGGTAGGGGGAGAGAACAGCAGAGGGAATTGGCTATTTCGTGGCACCTGTTAGAATGTCTCCCTTCCCACCCTCAGCACTGAGAGAGACACATGCTTAGGTGAGATTAAGGATGATTGTAGTGACTTCCTAACTGGTGTTCCATCAACTTCAAAGTCTCAACTGAAACTCTCTGGTCCAGGGGCACCTGGGTGGCTCAGTCAGTTAAGTATCCGACTTTGGCTCGGGTCATGATCTCGTGGTTAGTGGGTTCAAGCCCTGTGTCAAGCTCTGTGCTGACAGCTCAGAGCCTAGAGCCTGCTTCGCATTCTGCGTCTCTCTCTCTCTCTGGCCCTCCCCTGCTCACATTCTGTCTGTCTGTCTCTCTCTCTCAAAAATAAATAAACATTAAAAAAACCCAAAACAAATAAAAAGAAAAAACTGTCTGGTCCAGTCCCTTTCCTCTTTCAGTGGCTGCCTCTTGCTCATTTGCATAACCCGGGCCAGGTAGTAACAGGTGTGAGTGAGCAGGAGGTGGAGGGAACTGTGACAAACTGGTAAGAAGCATTGCTGGGTCTAAAGGCCATGGCTAAAGCTCAGGCCCAGCCAATTGTTGGCACATAGCAACAGAGCCCCCTGTTGCCAGGAATTTTGATTTTTTTCCCCCCATAAAACCTGGCAATCCTGACTTTTCTGTGCAATCTGTCAATTTTTAAATATTGGCTACCATGGTAAACAAAATAATTTGTTCAAAATACTCGTTATACCCTTTTACTAGGCCCGGCTTGCAGGAGAAATTGTTAACCAACCTGTTGGGACACAGGGCTTTTGTGACATGCTGTGTTTTGGCCAATGAAATACAGGTAGCATTGATGTGTACCACTGCCGAGCAGAAGCTTTAAGAGCCACTGCATGGTTGTGCCATCATGACTTTTTTTTCTGCTACAAGAATGCACATCCCAGGGGCGCCTGGGTGGTTCAGTCGGTTAAGCGGCCGACTTTGGCTCAGGTCATGATCTCGCGGTCCGTGAGTTCGAGGCCCGCGTTGGGCTCTGTGCTGACAGCTCAGAGCCTGGAGCCTGTTTCAGATTCTGTGTCTCCCTCTCTCTGACCCTCCCTCATTCATGCCCTGTCTCAAAAATAAATAAACATTAAAAAAAAAAAAAAGAATGCACATCCCAGACAGGGTCTGCCCCCTCAGCCTCTGTGTCAGTGCAAACAGATTGTAGGGCAGAGCTAGGGTCACCCCACAACTGACTTGACAGTGACCAAGAAAGAAAGTGCAATTTGTTGAAATCCACTAAAGATTATGGGTTATTTGTTGCTGTATATGAGCTGACTGATGCATTTACTAATTAAAATATTTTTGAGGGGCACCTGGGTGGCTCAGTTGGTTATGCGTCGGACTTCAACTCAGGTCATGATCTCGGGGTTCGTGAGTTTGAGCCCCAGTGCATCAGGCTCTGTGCTGACAGCTCAGAGCCTGGAGCCTCCTTTAGATTCTGTGTTTTTTTTCTCTCTGCCCCTCCCCTGCTTGTACTCTGTCTGAAAAATAAATAAAAATTTAAAAATTTAATATATTATTTTGGAAACACAATGAAAACCCTAAATCTATGGGTTCTCACTTTTAAACCTGTGTTCTACAGAACAGAGTCTAACTTCTTTTTCATGACATGTGGGGCCCTTTTCTAGTCGTGCAGACTTACCTGTCTTAACCCCAGCCCTGCACCAGTCAGATCACACTCTTTGTAAGGAACTACACACAAGGGATGCTTTGCATAAGCCTGCACATATTGTAACTCTGTCTAGAGCAGCCTCCTCCTCTTCAGCTAAATCCTTGCCCTAAATATGTAACTTGAGATCTACCCTCTTTGAATCAACTTCCTTGCCCTTATACCTCCCTCCTCTCTGACAGGATTGGGTCCCTCTTCCACATACTTCAGAACATGCTGATCAGATTTTGCTCTTCTGTAATCCTTATGACCCATGATTGGAATTACTGGTTTATTTGTCTGTCTTTCTGCACTGGAACTATGAACTCCTTGATGGCAGGATCTCTGCTGGTCTTGGTTACTGCTGTCACTCAACAAATGTTAAGTGAATGAATGAAAGTCTTCCCAAGAAAGAGAAATGGACCAGTGTGTCTCTCAGGGGTCTAATCATAATTGCATAATTTCCGAATATAATAGATAGTACAAAATCCTCAAGAGAAATTGGAGATGTTCATAGGCATTCCAAGAATAAAAGTTTATGTCAACTTCAGGGCTGCCTGGGTGGCTCAGTTGGTTAAGCGTCTGACTTTGGCTCAGGTCACGATCTCATGGTTGTGGGGTTCGAGCCCTGCGTCGGGCTCTGTGCTGATAGCTCAGAGCCTGGAGCCCGCTTCTGATTCTGTGTCTCCTCTGCTCCTCCCCTTCTTATGCTCTTTCAAAAATAAATAAATGTTAAAAAATTTAAAAAAAAAACACCTTTATGTCAACCTCAGACACACTTTGGGAGGTAGACCAAGTTTAATTCAAAGGGGTGCCGAAGGATACCAGGAATTTGATATACACAGATGAAGATAACATGACCTTATGGCCCTTCAGAAGTTCCCATAAGGAATTGTGATGAATAGATCTCACAGGTGGGAATTAGCTTAACTCCATAAATAATGCATTACTTTTCAGGAGAAAAGGAAGGGTAGCTTGCAACTAGTGAGGCAGAAAGAAAAATAATTTAAATTTAAGAGGCAGATACCCCATAGGAATAGTTTAAGCCACTTCTCAAATTAGGTGGCTTTCCTTGGCTTCCAACCTAAACGATCATCTCTCTTAGGCAGGCAGGTGGGATCATGCATGGTCTGATAAAGGCTAACCCTTCCAATACCTTCAGTAAGCAGAGCTGGTCCTGGAGGGAGATGGGCAGATGTGTGTAAGAACCATGAGTCCCCATGGAAGAAAAGGGAATGGTATGTATGATTCTTCTCTTTGGAGGTTCTATAATCCTAAAATATCTGCATTGCCTTGAGAAAGTTTCTACAGAGAGTATTGGAAGAAAAAGACCCAGGGTTCCCTTACTGCAACTTATCATGAGGGGACAGGGTTCTGGGCTGTGGTTCTCAATGCCAAGGCCTAGAAGTTTATTCCAGAAGGATCAGTCTCTTAAGGGTGACCACTGGTGATATCTGGATCTAGCCACTGTGATGGGGTGATATTCTTCTGAGCTCAATGGCTGAGCATGGAATTGAAAAAGCTGTGAATTGAAAAAGGTGTAATCTTGGATATACAAGTCTGGGACTATTATGGAGGCTCTGGAAGGGCCCAAGGATATCATTGCAACAGTAGATAAAAGCACATCTTCCTGGAAAGCATTGTTCAGAAACCATACAAAAAATGGCCACCCAAAGTCAACACCTTCCAGTGAATTGACCACTGACTACCTATTTCCCTCTACCTGGTATTTTGAATGAGGACTGACCAAACTCTGTACTGACCAAGCTCCCTAGCTTCTTAGATGTTTCATAGACAGTGCCATGAGTGTGTCTTAAGAGATTGATTTTCTTGTCAATATTATTTGCCAGACATGATTCCAGATACTTTAGATGGAATCCTTATTACAGTCTTTCACTGCTGTTTAACAGATGAGGAATTGGAGGTACCAAGAGGTTAAGTAACTTGCCCAAGGTCATATAGCTGATAAGTTCTTGCACCAACCTTCAAATCTACCCAGACTGCAGTCAGACATTAAAGCATTAACTGGGAACATAAAAGCCACCACGTCTGTCCCTGAAGGTGATGAAAAGGGTCATATGGGCTACATTAGGTGTGAAATGCAATTTAATAATTCATCTCAATTCACTGCTATTTGACAAACAAACATGTACTGAGCAACAGCTCTTTTTTGGTTGTTGCACTAACTCTAGGGATTCAAAGAACAAACTGGCCCCCTCATCCAGGAGCTTTTGGCCAAAAGCCATTCTGTACTCCGTCTCTGTTCGGACAGCAACCTAGACTTGGTGCGGAAATGGCACTGTTTAAAGGAAAACCACACACACACAAAGCAGCCCCCACTGTGTGTAGGAAGACCGATCGCAGCCCCGCTGCTCACGGGCGCCCGCACAAAAGGGAGCACCTGACAGGGTGGCACCAAGGCCCCTGACAGGAAGCACACCATAGAGACAAGCTTAAAAGCTCCTTTTCATTAAGGTGTTTTCAAACTGTGACCACTGGTGAGAGCTCTCCTGTGGCTCAGAAGCCTCCCTTGATGCTAAGTGGGTGCTCAGGAAAATCAGATTGATTTGCTATCTTTATGGAGTGCAGTGCATATGTGTGTCATGGTCCCTTGGGGCCCCTATCACAGAATATCAGAGACCAGATGGCTTATAAACAACAGAAATTTATTTCTCCCAGCTCTGGAGGCTGGGAAGCTCAAGACTGAGGCACCAGCTGATTGGGTGTCTGCAGAAGGCCCTTCCAGGTTCATAGATGGATGTCTTCTCGCTGCGTCTCCACATGGGTGCAAGGGGTGAGGGGAGCGGGGAGCTCTCTGGACGGTCTCCTTTATAAGGGCATTGATTCCAGTCATGTGGGCTCTACCCTCCTGACCTATTCACCTCCCAGAGACCCCACCTCCTAATATTATCACATTGGAGGTTAGGTCTCCTATGAATTCTGTGGAGGACACAAACATTCAGTCTATAGCAATGTGTGTGTATTTATACGAGAGAGATTGAGACAGAGACAGATTTCCCTCAGACAGCACCCTCTCGTGGGCAGCCAGAGGAAACCATAAAACTTAGCTCCCTAGAGTAGTGCCTGTTTGGGGAGGGAGAGTTCAGCTTGCTAGAGCAGAGGTTTGCAATTTTTTTCTTTAAAAGACCAGATAGCAAATATTTTAGGCTTGGCAGGCCTTATAGTCTCTGTTACAACTACTCAGCTCTGCCATCACAGTATGAAAGCAGCCACAGAAAATATGTGAATGAATGAGCATGGCTGTGTTCCAATAAAACTTTATTAACAAACACAGGCTGTGGGCCAGATTTTGCCCTTAAGCCATAGTTAGCTGATCCCTACTTTAGATCCTTCAGCTCCAGGCCCATCAGGACTAGGGGAAGGGGGAGAATATCCAAAACTTTATGTGGTGGTGACTCAGAGAGAGAGACAGTGTAAAGGTCAAGGTAGACTTCTTGAATGCCTGGAATTCACCAGATTCAGGAAAATGAAGGTATCACTTGCTTTGGTACATGGGCTTTGGACAGAGTTAGGGCAGGTATGGATATATAACTTTTTATTTTGGAATGATTTCAGATTTACAGAAACATTGCAAAGATAATAGAGTTCCCATATACCTCTCACTCACTTTCCTTTAACGTTAGTATCTTTTTTAATATTTTATATTTTTATTTGATGAATTTGACAGGTTATGTGTTATAAATTTAAGGTATACAGTGTATTACTTTGATATATTTATATACTGTAATATGATTTCATTGAAGCAATATGAATCACATCACATCATTATAGTACAATATTATTGTCTACATTCATTATGCTGTGCATTAGATCTCTCTGGCTGATTTACTGCTTGTTTGTCCCCTTAAACACCATCAGTCCTACCCATCCTCACATCCCCTAGTAACTGCTAATTTTACTGTTGTTGTTGTTGTTGTTGTTGTTGTTGTTTTTACAAATTTGAATTTTTTGATTCCACATATAAATGATCTATTATAGTGCTTGTCTTTTTCTGATTGACTTACTTAACATCATGTGCTCAGGGTTCATTCATGTTACTACAAATTGCAAGATATCTGCCTTCCTTAAGGGTGAATAATGTTCCATTGTGTATATGTATCACATCTTAAAATTTTTTTTATTTGAGTAGAGCGGACACACAATATTACATTAGTTTCAGGCGTACAACACAGCGATTCAATATCTCTATACATTATGCTATGCTTGGGACAAGTGTAGCTACCATTTGTCACCATACAACACTATTACAATACCATTGACTCTATTTCCTATGCTGTGCATTTTATTCCCATGACTTAATTCATTCCATACCTGGAAGCCTGTTATCTCTCACTTCCCTTCACTGATTTTGCCCAACCCTTACTCCTTTTCCCTCTGGCAACCATCAGTTTGTTCTCTGTATTTGTAGGTGTAATTCTGCTTTTTTGTTTGTTCTTTTTTCTTTTTTTAGATTCCACATATGAAATCATATGGTATTTGTGTTCTCAGTGTGACTTATTTCTCCTAGGATGACACCCCCTAGGTCCATCCATGTTGTCACAAATGACAAAATCTTACTTTTTAGGGCTGTGTAATATTCGTGTGTGTGTATGTGTGTGTGTGTGTGTGTGTGTGTGTGTATAATATATACATATATACTCAAACATACCACATCTTCTTCATTTACTCATCTCTCAGTGGACATTAGATTACTTTCATATCTTGGCTACTGTAAATAATACTGCAATAAACATAAGGGTGCCTGTATCTTTTGAATTAATGTTTTCATTTTCTTTGGTGTACTATATCTTTTGTATCCATTCATCCATTGATGGGAATTTGGGTTGTTTCCATACCTTGGCTATTGTGAATAATGAAGCAATAAACATGGGAGTGCAGATCAACACCCTGTTTTTATTTCCTTTGGGTATACACCCAAGCAGTGGAATGACTTCACCATATGGTAATTCCATTTTTTAATTTTAGAAACCTCCACACTGTTTTCCATAGTGGTTGGGCTAATTTCCATTCCCACCGGCAGTGTAAAAGTGTTCCCTTTTTACCACAATCCTTGCCAGCACTTGTTGTCTCTTGTCTTGTTGATGATAGCCATGCTAACACGTACGTGGATCTCATTGTGGATTTGATTTGCATTTCCCTGCTGAAGAGTGATGTAGAGCATCTTTTCATGTGTCTGTTGGACATTTTGATGTCCTCTTTGGGAAATGGCTAATTAGTTTTCTATTTTTAAATCAGAATTTGTTGTTGCTATTAAGTTGTGTTAGTTCTTTATATATTTTAGATATTAACCCCGTATCTGATACATGGTTTGCAAACTTTTTCTCCCATTCTGTAGGCTGCTGTTTCATTTTGGTACCTGTTTCTTTTGTTGTGCAGAAACTTTGGAGTTTGATGTAGTCCGCCCACTTGCTGATTTTTGTTTTTGTTGTCTGTCCTTTTGGCATTATGTTAAAAAATTGTTGCCAAGACAAATATTGATGAACTTCTTCCCTATGTTTTCTTCTAGGAGTTTTATGGCCTCTGGTCTTATGTTTAAGTCTTTGATGCAGGTCGAGTTAATTGTTGGTGTGAGATAGGGGTCCAATTTCATTGTTCTGTATGTGTTCAGTTTTGTCTTAGTGTTTTACATTACTGTGATACATTCATCAAATCTAAGAAACCTATATTTGTGCATTACTATGATATAATACAAGAATATATGTTTGGCTTTTGTTCCCAGTTTTTGGCACAGAGCCCCTAAAGCCCTTAGAATTTCTTGTGTGGTAGGAATGCCTTTTGTAGTTCATCACAAGCCCCCTTATGACCACACCTGAGTTAATGCTAATGAGGTGGTTCTTGGTGGTGATGATCGGGGCTTGACAGCTTCAGGATGGGGGCTACTTGCCAGATGAACCAACCACAGATTAGAGGGTTGGTGTTTTCAGCACCCCCTCAACCTCTGGCTAGAGATTGAGTTCAATTGCCAATAACAAATGAATTAGTCAATCATGCATATGTTATACAATTTTGATAAAAGCTCTTGGACAACAAGATTAGGGGAGCTTCTGGTTTGGTAAAAAAAAAAAAAAAACAAACATCAATGTGCTGAGATAGTGGCTCACCCGAAGACGGCATTGATGTTCTGTCCTGTGTATCTCTTCCATTTGGCTATTCCTGAGTTGTATCCTACATAATCACCTGGCAATTGTAAGTAAAGTGTTTCCTAAGTTCTGTGAGTCATTGGAGTGAATTTTCAAACCCGAGGAGGGGGTTGTGGATACCACAAATTTGTAGCTAGCCAATAGAAGTGTAGGTGGGCTGGACACCTCATTTGCAGCTGACATCTGAAGTGGGGACGGTCTTGTAGGACCGAGTCTTTAACCTGGGAGGTCTGTCCTAACTCTGAGTAGTTAGTGTCAGAATTGAATTGAATTGCAGGACCTGGTTGGTGTTGGGGAATTGATTGTCATTTAGACAAAGCACACATAATTACTGTTAACAAAATTCCAGCCCCCACGCCCCAAATCCAGACTTTATTTAGATTTCACTTGGGACTGCATTTTGCAGAATGAACTGCAGCCAGGTCTATTCACGTCAGAACCAACGGCGAGGGGCAGGTAAGATGTGTGCATGCCTCCCTTTTGGAAGCTCTCTTGTCTTTTCTCATCTGCACACTGGCTGCAGATGACTCTGAAGCCCTAGGGGTTGGTAGCACTTGGGTTTCTGAATCATACATCAAGGAAAGACACCTGTCAATTGGAAACTACTGCACTGGATTATTACACTGAGCAAGAAATAAACTTCTACTGTGTTAAGCCTGTCTCATTTGTAGCAGCTGCTAGCAATCCTTTAATGAATAATGCCTTCAGCAGAGGACGGGGTGAATCTTGACAACCAAAAAGGCGGGTGCTGGTGTAGAAGGGTACTTGGGAGAAACCAGTGGTGCTGAAACACATCCTCATTACAATTCATTGATCACCTACTATGTCTGGAGCATAGTACTAAGTATTACAAAGCCAAACAAAATGTAACAAGATAACAAGCAAGTTCTTATATGGCTACTTGGGTAGCCTTCTCTTGTTTACAAAATGCTTTCTTATTCGTCATTCTCATCTGACCTTGAGAAAAATCTCAGGAGGCTGCCAGAGTTAAGAAGACTCATCTTTAATGATGCAGCATTTGGAAGACCAATTGAAAGGGCTGATAATAAAATAACCCATAATTTGGCCCTTTTATTTGAACTCGAAGCACATAAATATACATCCTTTTACCAACATTTTGATGTGGTCTTTTATGTGAGTGTGGATCTTCTGATTGGAGATATACATTGTTTTCCATACACAAGCCTCATGCATAATGCATCAGCTACAGTCTCTAGGGTTAATTTCTTTAAAGTGAAATCAAAACATAAAACACTTTCAAGACATTAGGAGCTTAGAATTCTTCTAGATGTTGTAATTTGCTCCAATCACTTATGATTGTTTCTATCATACCTAATTAGATGACAATAAAATAACGCACTTTATTGAGGTCTGATTGACATGTAAAAAGCTAAGTGCATTTAATGTATACAACTCAGTGAGTTTAGGAATAAGACTACACCTGTGAACCATCACCACGATCAAGGCCATAAACACACCATCACCTCCCTAAGTTTCCCTCACCATTATTATTATTATTAATAATATTATTATTATTTGTGTGTGTGTGTGTGGTAAGAGCACTTAATATAAGACACCTTTTTAGCAAACTTTAGGTATACAATACAGTATTAGTATCTATAGGTACTATGCTGTATAGTAGATCTCCATATCTTATTTATCTTGCATAACTGAAATTTTATACTCTTTAACCAAAATCTCCCTCTCCCCTAACCTTGGCAACCATCATTTTGTTCTCTGCTTCCATGCATTTCACTATTTTAGATTGCACATACAAGTTAGATTATAAAGTATATTTCTTTATGTCTCTGGCTTATTTCACTTAACATAATGTTTTTGAGATTCATCCATGTTGTTGCAAATGGCAGGGTTTTCTTTTTTTTTTTCCAATGTTTATTTATTTATTTTGAGAGAGAGAAAGCGAGCGAGCTTGCATGCGTGCTTGCTAGTGGGGGAGGGGCAGAGAGAGAGAGAGGGAGAGAGAGAGAATCCCAATCAGGTTCCACACTATCATGTAGAGCCTGACACGGGGCTCGATCTCACAAATTGTGAGATCATGACCTGAGCTGAAACCAAGAGTTGGACGCTCAATTGACTGAGCCATCCAGGTGTCCCTGGACAGTCATTTTTAAGATTTATTGTCTTTGTTGTGATTTTCCTAAGTATTCAACTTAGTTTCCATAGAAATAAAAGCCTTTTGCATCCGTATTTCATTGGTTCAGATACTATTTAATAAAATGACACAGTTGCAGTAATTGGCAAACCAGGTTTGTGAACAAAGTCCTGTGAACATGAGGCATTTGGTGGAAATAACAGTGTGAGCACATACATCTTTGTGATTCAGTGGGACTGTGGGCTCAGTTTGAGTGTTTAGCGGGAGAAACAGAACATCAGTTAGTTCATTAAGTGATTATTAGACCTTCCACCCTTAGCAGTGGCTAACCCATAAGACACATTTTTCTGGGCAGTACAGTACCCTGCCATGCGTAAGGCTTGATAAGTGAATCCCAGGCAGGATTTCAGCCCTCACACCCTTCGTCAGTTAAGAATCCTTATGTAGAACACAATCAGAAGATCCTTATGTGGTAGGTGGTCCAGTCTATTGTTTCAGTAAAATTTAGATATTGTGCTGGGATGACAACAAATAAACTGACAGTCCCCAAATTGCCAAATTGTCAATTAGGGCAACTGGGACTTAGGTGCAAGTCCAGAATGGACTAATCCAGAATGGACTGAACCATCTGGTCCAGGGATCTGGATAAGACATCTTGTTTTGATCATAAGACAAGAGCCTTTCCAGTCTTAACCCAGCATTTAATATACTTGGTCAAGCAATATGCATGGCTGCCCACAGGAGTCTGCCCACATGGGTTTCTCACCAAATAGGACCTGCTCTGTACTTGTTCTTCAAACACCTGCTCAATCCCTCCTGCCCATTGAACCCCCTATCTTTTCAGGTGTCCTATTGCTGCAATGGTTCTCAAGTCTGTACTCTTGCACTGAAGTTTTAAAAATTCCCATGCCAGGATCTCATGCACAACAACTCAATCAGAATTTCTGTGCATGGGACCCAGCCTTCATCCAGGTGATTCAAATGTGCAACCAAGTTTGAAGACCAAGTTTGAATTAGAAGGGTCTGACTTGCACAATCCACCTCCTGATTGTGTCCTCTTGTGAACAGGTAATTAATTATTTCATCTGTGTATACTTTATCATGCCAACAAGACAACTTGGAGACTGGAGCCAGGAGTTTACTTTTCCTGCACATGAGGGATTCTTAATTCCCATTTGTTAGATGGCGTTTAATGGGATTTGGGGAGAGGCTCTGTCCCCAGGAGGAGGCCTGTTGTATACTCTCTAATGACAGACGCATTGGCACAGCCAGGAGATGGCATGAGTGAATCTGGGAAGTGGAGCTCAGCCCTCTGGCTCCAACTTATATGAATTTACAGCTTTGTAGTATAGTTGTAGAAGTCTGTGAGTAGACAACTCATTTAGAGGAGAGTGACCTAACACTTTGTCCATTATCCACTCCTTTGACCACAATGGCAACTTGAAGTCTACAGAATGAGGTTCAGACTTCTTCATCCGGTCTTTGTGATCTGGCCTCAACCTACCTACCTGTTCCAGCCTTCCTTATCCAAAGTAGCACCCTCCCCCCCCCCAGGTTAGTGTTACAATTACATAATGCTCTCTTTCTCCAGACCTATCCCTCTGCATTTTCTAGAATTCTCTCGTTTCTTCAGCATTCTCTCCGTTAAAGCTTATATTCAATTATTTTCTAAGTCCTTTATGTGTTGCCTCTATGCCAGGGAGCCCTCTCATTTTCTCCCTAGCGCACCCTTTACCCATAGGATCTGCTCATAGTATGATTTTGTTCCCAACAGAGGCATGGCTACCTGCACCAAAAATGAACATTGAGGTTAAGATTTACTCCTTTGAGGGAGACAAAGTTGGAGAGCAGGAGTAGGTGTACAGACAAAGAGAGTGACTGTTTTGGTTCCTGACGATTTTTAAATTTTCAGTTCTAGTCATCTACCCGTCCACCCATTCATCCATCTATCCATCGAACAAACATATACTGAGAGTTTACTCTGGGTCAGGCCCTGTTGAAGGCATTGGTAATATAACAAATGCAAGTGATATATTTTTGTCTTCATGGATGACCTTACATTCTAATGGGGTAGGCAGTCAATAAATGAACTTGTCAGGTGTTGATAAGTGCTGTGGAAAAGATTTGAGCTAAGTAAGGGTGATAACGAGTCTTGGAACAGGTGCAACTTTTTAGAGGGTGACCAGGGAAGGAATATCCAGCATGATATTTGAGCAGAGACCTGAATAAAATAAGGAAGCAAATGATGAGGCTATCTGGGGGTGGAGGGGACAATGTTCCAGGCAGCTGGAACAGCAAGTGTCAAAACCCAAAGGTGGGACTACTGGTGGTATTTTCACAGAATGCCAAGGGGGCATTAGGGGGTAGTGCAGAACGGGCAGATGGGAAGATGACGTAACTGAGGACAGGTGAGCCCCAGGAGCCTTGGGGGCTACTGCAAGGGCTTCAGCTTTTACTCAGAGTAAGATGGGGAGCCACTGAAAGAGAGCATCATCCAATTTTCACTTAAAAGGACCACTTGGGCTTTTGTGTGGAGGATAAACTATAGGTGGGGAGGACAGGAGCAGCAAGGCCACGGCCATCCTGCAGGCAGGAGCTGGCTGTGGTTTTGGACAAAGTGGAAGCAGTAGACAGGGAGAGAGAGAAAGGTTCTGCATCTTTTGAGATGGAGAAGACAGATTTGCTGGCGGATTTGAAGGAAATGTGTGTGTAAGAAAGGACAAAGTCTTTCCTGAGATGGAAAAGACTATGGAGAGATCAGGCTTTGGGGTGAGAATCAGGAGTCTTGCCTCGTCCATGTAAGTGGGTGCTACCTATGTGACATCTAAGTGGAGGAAATGCAAGGGGAGTTGGGCCACTGGGATGTGTGAGTCTAAACATCCTAGGCGCTTCCCTTTCTCTCCCATGAACATCTAATTCACAGGAAACCTGCTTGAACCTTTCCAGTGGGGTTTCACTTCCCTCAGAGTCAAAGCCCAAGTCCTTGGAGGCCCCTATGTGCTCTGACCTCTGTGCCTCTGATCTCATCCCCTGTGACTCTCCTCTCACTCACTGCTCTGGGCCATGCCAACCCTGGGCTGTTCCCAGCAGAATATCAGCTCCAAGAGGGCAGTCATTTTGCCCCTACAGCTCACTGCTGTATCCCCAGTGCCTGGCACACTGTAGACCCTGAGAAAACATTTGTCAAATGAATAAAGAAGTTTAATGCTCTTCTCATCTTTGGTGCTTAAAAGATACTTCAGTATTTTTGTAGCAAATTCCCCTTAGAGCAAGTGGGTTTTTGTTTCTTGCAACAGAATGATGTTCATCTTATAAAAAAGTCCTCTTGGGCTTTGGGCTGGGTGGCTCAGTCAGTTAAACGTCGGACTTCAGCTGAGGTCATGATCTTAGGGTTCGTGAGTTTGAGCCCCGCATCGGGCTCTGCGCTGACAGCTCAGAGCCTAGAGCCTGCTTTGGATTCTGTGTCTCCTTCTCTTTCTGCCCCTCCCTTACGTGTGCTCTGTCTCTCTCTGTCTCTCAAAAATAAATAAACATTGAAAAAAATTTTTTAAAAAAGTCCTCCTTCCTCCTTGGGTTCATCCAAAGCACTTTGTAGCTTCCTAGAGCACCTGGTAACGTTCTGTGGTACGTTTGCCTGTCTCCCCACAAGACTGCAAATGCACCAAGCTCAAGGACTCCATATAAACCCAGCACAGTGCTTATGTCAAACGATGAGCAACAATCATTTATGGAATGAAATAATTTTAACCAAAATATATCTCTGTTTCATGCTAAAAGGCGACTAAGTTGTAAAAGGAAAATACCTACCTAAATCATCTACTAAAGATAAATCACTCAGGTGTATCGTAGAACATGATTGCTTGACAGACAGGAAACTGAATTTGTTCTTAATGCGGATGCCTCGCAGAAGGGGTGCTCAACTACTTGGGGGGAATATTTTGCCAAAACGGAACAAAAGAAAAGCAATAATTTACCTGTAAGGAACCATTCTAAGGACTTCAAATTATATTAACTCCCTTAATCCTTACACCCCTATGGAGGTGGGAATTAGTGACATGACAGTTCTACAGATGAGGAAACCAAATCACAGAGAATGGAAGCAGCTGTCTCATAAGTGGGGAACCAGGCCAGTAAGTGGGGAACCAGGATTGAACTGAGACAGTCTGGCTCCAGGGCCCCCCTCTAAGGGGCCAATGAATATAGAGGGGACAGTATACTGGGAAACTAATATTCTATGAAGGCTAGAATTAGTGCAGTTGGTAGAATAGAGAAGTGCGTAGCTGGGAGAGAGGAATACAACAGCCTTGATCCCCTCATGGTGTGGCTTTCCCTCATGTAGAAGCAGGCACTGACCCCTCCAGGCAGAACTTGCCACCTGGCATGGGGATGGCCTGGCAGGTGGGCCATGTTTCCAGAGTTAATGATTGAACCAGTTTTGAGCTCTGTTCCACAGACCTGGAGCTGCCTTCAGTTGCTCTGCTTCTGACTCCCCTTTCCTGCTGCTCCATTAACCTTCTCTGCCCTCCTGCATCACTTCCTGGGTGTCAGCTAGCCTGCCCCTGGGTCCCATGTGTCTGCATGCCAGGCATAGCTCTCAAGCCCCAGACACCTGGGTATGTGCTTTCCTTGTGGGGACTAGCCTGGCTTCTTTTCTGGTCAGCTTCTGGGAGGGCTAACTTTGTTTTTCCTCTTCTGCATGCTTCATTCTTCTGTCCTGCAAGGTGGTGGTGGGGTACCATTGAGGCAAGACCTTCCTGAATGCAAGTACTTAATCTACAGCTGTCTTCTGAGCACCCAGTGTTTCACCCAATGTGAAATCTACAGGGAAGAAGTCAGAAATATTAGCCTCATGCCTCCCCTTTAAGCAGTCACGCATTTATTAGGAAGATGAGACTGTATGGAAAGCAATTATTGGATAAGGTGACTGTGTGTAACGAATGATTAAATTTCACAGCAATGCTATAAAGTGCTGGAGGTCAGAAAGTGGACACATTGGAGTGGCCTGGAGTAAATCACAGAATGTCACAGTTGAGGGAGACCTTGACTATCATCCTCATTGTCCCACGGGGAAAACAGAAGTGCAGAGAACCCAAGCCACATGCTGGAGGCTGGAGACAAAACAGCAAAGGGCTGGCAGAGATCACCTGGGATACCGGTCCTAAGCCTGGGTCACATGCTCTTCTCACATGATGGAGACCCGTCTCTCAGGAGAACCATAGGCAAGCAAGGGAGCTGGAGAAGGCTGCTGGGTAGAAGGAGTTGATAGGCAGGGTCTGTCTGCAGGGGAGAGTACCCAGGAGAGGAAGGAGTCGTGAAGATAAAGATGAGGAGGAGACAAAAGGAAAATCCATCCAGGAGAAAGGTATGGGTCGAGCAAACCCCTCTTGGTCAAGCCCAGTGGCTTAGAGGCTGTGATGGTGGGTCCTGCCTGGCCACTGAAGTATTGTCACTAACTAAGCAAGCATCTTAACGTTTCAGAGTGTCCTTATGGGCAGTAAAGCTACTGAGGTGCAAAGACATGCACGTGAGAGCCATTGGGTGAGTAATTTCACAAGGGAGGCAGTGAAAGTCCCGTTATGGGCATCATTTAACCCCTCCATCTGGACATCAGGTTTTGACAGGCCGAATAGAAGCTCTCCCAAGGGCTCCTGCTCCTCCAGGGCTCTGGAAGCATCTGGGAGTTCATGGAGCTGGCTGCCTCCTTCATGTGGTTCCTGAGTACATTTATGCCCCTGCAGCTGCTCTGGGAAGACAAAATGTGCTGACCTTGTTTCCTGAACATTTTGCTCTGTTTCTTACCGACTTGATTTGATAGGATAATATCACACATAGTTAAGGCTCTTCTGAGAGGCTGGGTTGATGCCAAAAGCGTCGGAATGGGAGTTAGGAGAAACGAGTTTTGCCTCTACCATGGACCAGCTGGGTGACCTGTGGTTGATGACTTAACCTCTCCGGACCTCCGACAGTTCAGCCTAGATAATCTCAAAGGTCCATTTTGATCCTAATATTTTATGAGCCTAAGAAGACAATATTACAAGAGAAAAAGAGTGCACACTCCACAGTCAGATGGGCTGGACTCAGAATTATGGCTCTGAGCCTCATTCACTGTGTGCCCTGGGGAATGTTACTTAACTGCTGTGAGCATCAGTTTTTTTCATGTATAAAATACAATGAGGGAAATAAAGTGTTTAGAATCATGCCAAATACATATATGCATTTAGTAAGTGATGGTTTCTTCTATCTGTAGCAACTTACAGAAGCCAGCTAAACTTCACAGAAAAGGAAGTCTCCCTGCCTCCCTCCGTTTCTTCCTTTCTTCTTCACACATTTCCTGAGCATCTCTCTTCCAGTTTCTGGGTTAGGCACTGGAGATGTTCAGGTGAGTGTGATCTGGTCTGGGTGCTAAGTGATAGTCTGGTATGGGAGAGTGTGCTACATTGCAGGCATACCTCGAAGACATTGTGGGCTCAGTTCTATACCACAATAAAGCAAGACAAGGGAATTTTTTTGGTGTCTCAGTGCATATAAAAGTTATAGTGTAACCATAATTGTACTGCACTCAATGTGCAACAGCATGATGTCTAAAAAAGCGATGTATGTACCTTAATTAAAAAATACTTCATTGCTAAAAAAATGTTAACCGTCATCTGAGCTTTCAGTGGGTTGTAATCACTGGTCACAGATCATGAGAACAAATATAATAATAAAGAAAAAGTTTGAAATATTGCAAGAATAACCAAAATGTGACACAGAGGCTGTCGGAGAAACGGTGCCGACAGACTTGCTCAACGTGGGGTTGCCACAAACCTTCAACTTGTAAACAAACAAACAAAAAAACAAAAAAAACAAAAAAACAGACAAAACCCAACAACATACTATCTGTGAAGTGCAATAAAGCAAAGCACAGTAAAACAAGGTCTGCCTGTGTATAATGGAGACAAAACACACTTCTGAAGCCGTGAAATGAAACAAAGAGATCCTTCCTCCGGGGAGACCTCTGGGAATGCTTTATGCAGGAGTCAGACTTGTGGCTGGTTCTTGGATGGAACTTTGTAGAAGCAGAAGAGATGGGGTTTGTCAAGTGGGCGTGGGGGCACTTGGGATGTGGTTTGGGGCAAGGGACTAGAGAATGAGCACAGACATGCTTTACTGAGGCCAGAGTCTTTGCAAAAGAGGAGGGCCTGGCAAGGGCAGGCTGCGATTAGGCCTGTTACTTTCTTTTTTTTTTTTTTTTTTTTTTTTTTTTTTTTTACGTTTATTTATTTTTGGGACAGAGAGAGACAGAGCATGAACGGGGGAGGGGCAGAGAGAGAGGGAGACACAGAATCGGAAGCAGGCTCCAGGCTCTGAGCCGTCAGCCCAGAGCCCGACGCGGGGCTCGAACTCACGGACCACGAGATCGTGACCTGGCTGAAGTCGGACGCTCAACCGACTGAGCCACCCAGGCGCCCCTAGGCCTGTTACTTTCTTAAGGCTCACGTGATTGTGCATATTTCCCAGGGAAGATGATGGGGCTGTATGGGCATAGATTAATTTCTCAGCCTGGCTAGCTAGCCCACAGGGGGGTTACATGGGTCCCTGGAATGCTGATAAGGACCGTGTCAGTGGAGCCATATCTGGTTTGGAAAATGCCTCTCATTCTCCGCCAGACTTTCAGGGGCTTGCAGAACAAGTTTCTAGACTTCCCGGCTTTGCCTCTCCTCTGTCCTGTGCTGGCCACCCTGCATCGCCTTGAGCTCTTGGAGAGGTGAACTAATGGGTGTGTGTCCTGATCATAGGTCAGTGGGCATTGTCACAAACTTGTAACCCTACCCAGGCCAAAGTGACAGAACCTGAGCCGCAGGCTGAGCCAGCCCTTTCCCTTTCGTGTGACATTTGAGCCACTGGCTCACTGCTAAGTAGTAGTAACCTAAGAAACCAGAGGGGGCCATCTGGTCCAAGCTCCAGAGTGTTTACTTTCCTCAGTGGCAGCCTGGGCTTTCGCTGCGGTCTGGTCTGCCCTGCCTCCAGACTGGGTTCCGGGAGCTCTTCTTTTCTCCAGTTTAACTCCTTCCTCAGTGACTTACCCTGGGGCAGTCCCCATTTCCAGGTTAAGTGGGAGGGCTCATGGGTTGGGGGTTTTCCTGTTACAACTACGCTTTGTCACCTACTTGGATATACAACGTAGATGAAAGGGTGGTGAAGTCATTGCCTTAAAGCAGACCCCGTTCTGCTCTTTTGCCTCGAAGTGCTTGCCATTTTAAACCAGGAAAATAAATTTATTTATAAATGAGAGGCATTTCTCATTCTCCTCCTCCTCCTCCTTTTTTTCCCCCTTGTGATAAGAGGAGATTTTCCTCCAGGATGGTATGTGTTTGCTTCATCTGACTTCGGGGTGGCAGTTTTCATGTTCCCATGTTCCAGAGTAGAAGGTCACTGGGAGGGGTGAGGAGGACGCATCACCTGGAGCTAGAAGCCACACGGACTTAAAGGTCCCCATCTTGGCGGTGGTCGGGATTTGTACTCCGAGCGGAGACAGCCGATATCTCCCAGGGCAGCGTTCTTATTTTCGAATTGATAATCTCTCACAGCTTTCCTGACAGGTACAATTGTCGCCAGAAAGAGAATAAAGAGACAATGCAAAATAGCTCCTCTAAGTTGCCTTTAATTGGCTCTTAAAGTCATTTTCCTGAGATGGATTAATCACATCAAGACACAGTGTGCTAGCACAGCTCATAAAACCTGTTTTTCCGAATCATTTTCCAGGGTGAGGAGATATTCGGTGCCACTCTTGGTCCTCATGTAAGTCCTGTTATTAGGTTTTATAAGGGCCTGCTGATGGGACGTACCCCACCGAGGTTTTGACATTCAATGTCCAGTGGACAGGTGTGGCCCTAATCCCAGAGGCGGGTTTTCTTTCCATCTTAAGGTGCACATTCTTTCTGCTTGCGGAAAGTGACAAACTCCCACGGGGCCGTTCTGCTGGCCCTGGCAGAGGGCTAGGGGTATTATGTAAAGTCTTGTTCTGGGCTTGGCAGAGCTAACCTTTAAAATTCTATTGCTTATTCAAAGAAGAGTCTATGCCAGTATTGATCTTTGTACTGGCTTCCATTTTAGTGTTGAGGGAGCATCCCAAGTGTAACTGATCCCCCCCTTCCCCAAAGTTAGTGAATTTGAAGAAATCCATTGGACGTGGCAGATCTTTTAATTTTTCTTTTAAAGCTCTGTTACTTGGGAGAGAAAACCATGGAGGCTCAGCTTCCATGAAGAATTTAAGGCTGAAATCAAATAAAAGCTTGCACAAGTTAATCTTAAACACTTAATGGTATGCAAATTTGAGTTCCTATTCATGTAAATCACTGTAATGAGAATTGGTTTCAACCAGCCAGATCAGATTTTGCAGTTTTTCTCTCCTTGTTTCTTTATTTTTCTGTGTGAATGATGTACAAGCATGCAGAGCAATTTCCCGGGGATTTCTGTGCAGAGGGAGCAGATTGCTGGGGGACGGGGGCACTGATTCCCCCAGAGAGGGAAGGGAAGCAAGGACAGACGCAAGTCCAGCTGGGCTAGGTGGTCTGTTTGTGGCCTTGGCTTCCTCCACAAGGCTTCAGTTTAATCTTCTTCAGGCGGTCAACATAATGGTGAAGGGTGCTGGGGCTGGAGTCAGTCAGTCTGCGGTTGGGTGATAGAGGGCTCCAGCTTCTTGCTGGCTGTCTGATGGAGACTGTCTACAGTTCCTTGCCACATGGGCTTCTCCAACCTGGCCACTATATCACACCGGCAAAGAGAGCCTAGTCTGCTAGCAAAGTGGAGTCCTATAGTGTAATGTAATCGAGAGAGTGACATCACTTTTGCCATTTATTATTGGTTAGAAGCAGGTCCTAGGTCCCACCTACACTCAAGGGGAGGACATTACACAAAGATGGGAATTGCTGGTTGTGTTGTGGGGGACACCTTAGAGATCGTCCATCATGCCATTCCTTATTATCTCTATCAACGGTCCTAAAAGCCTTAAATAATGTCATCTTTCAAGTCACCTTGGAAGGATATCCAGAGTTTACAGGAGTTGGTCCCCTTTACCTTTCAAACCTTCCTACCTGTTTCAGGTATTTAATACTTCTCCAAAATGAGATGATGTCTTTTGTTCCTATAAGTTGATAGAAGATAGAAGTCTTAAATTTCAAGTGTTTCTCTGAGGTTACTTATGATTGAATTTAGTTATCCCCAGTTCATGGCAAACTTCAGACCATTAATTATTTGCATGGGAAAGAAGATCAGTTAGAAAAAAGAAAAGGTCCCACTGGATGAGGGATAGGGTAAAAATTAAGAAGGGGGACAAGGGGCTTTGTCATTTCCATGGATCTTGCTCCCTACTTACAGACAGTTAGGCTGTGAGTAATGGTGTTTCAGTCTAAACTGTTGCATATACAGATAGCATACCTAAAGCAATGGTCATTAAGTCCCAGAAGGGAAATCCAAAGTCTCTGATATGTTCACGAAGTACTAGGTATTCCAAAATAGTTCCATCATAAGTTGTTAATCAATTGTTTAACTCATAAAGAGAGCCTCCTGCTGTGATGAACTTATTAAACTCTGACCTGGGAAGATGAGAGAAGGGATAGGGAGAGGTCCGTTGAATCTCAAAAGACTTCCTTCATTCTTTGGAAGATATCTCAGATAACAGTTGTACCTTAGTAAACTGTAAATTCTCTTGGTGAAGTACTATATCATGCTTTGTTAGTCATTCACAGTCTAGTGTGAATAAGAGAAGAGGGAAATGAATTTGCCATACCTTCACTGCATGTGGAGTGAGAGAAAGCTCACATTTCCATGGAGAAGAAATTTAAACATGAAAATGAACTTTACCTATGTCCCTTCTCTGCTTATAAACTTTCAGTGGGCTCCCATTCCACATTATGGAAAATAAAGCTATTTGATTTGGCCCAAGTCAACTCAACAGTTTCACTGCGAATGCTCTATCACTTGTACATCTACCCCCTTTCATATAAGATACCCCAAACTCTCTTATATAGGTTTACTTTTCACTCTTACTTCTGCCTAGAATGTCCCTCTGTTGTCTTCTGCCTGGACATCCACCAAGGTCCAGTGCCAGGATCATATTCTTTGAGAAACTTTCCCCAACTTCTCCAGGTAGGAGAAGCTTTCTTCTTAGGTCTCCCATGCTGAAACTGCCATGGTCAGATCACATCAGGAAAGGTTATACACAGGTTGATCTCTCCCTCTACCCTAAGAACTCTTTGAAGCAGTAACTGTGTTTTTTTTCACCTTGATCTCTGTGATACCATCCCAGGGGCTGACAGTATAGCTACTAACAACTATTGAACATTTATTATATATCAGACACTGGGCTACACATTTTAAATGCATTACTCATTCAAGTGAAAATAACCTTTTGTGTTATTTAAAAAAATTTTTTTTAATGTTTTTATTTATTTTTGAAGGAGAGAGAGAGCGTGAGTAAGGGAGGAGCAGAGAGAGAGGGAGACACAATTCTAAGCAGGCTCCAGGCTCTGAGCCATCAGCACAGAGCCTGATGCGGGGCTCAAACCCACAGACTGTGAGATCATGACCTGAGCCGAAGCTGGATGCTCAACCGACTGAGCTACCCAGGCGCCCATAACCCTTTGTGTTATTATCCTTGTTTTAGTGAAGGGGAAACTGAGGTACAGAGAATTTATAACTTGTTAAAAGTAATGTAACTGGAACTGGCAGGGCCTAGATATGAATCTAAGTTGTCTGATTCCAGAGATTTTGTTCTTAGCTCTCTTTGGTATTATGCATTCTACCCAGTGTAGAGCTATGATTAATAAATGTTTGTGATACAAATGACTGAATGAATATGTCACAAGCTGGAACATGGCCTTGTCCTCATAGCCCCTCCCCAGCAAAGCCATGCCCCTATCCAGTTTGGCATTTGATTCCTGTAGTCCTGGCTTGCAGTCTCCCTAGCCTTCATTGAAGCAGAAGGAAGCATCTGGACTGGTGGCCTTGATGGCTGATATCTCTATTTCTCCCCCGCCCCACTCTGGGCAGCCTGACCTTAGGAGCCCTTGGTTCCAGCTTGTTTGTGACCTGATACTTCAGCTTTGGGGCCCAGGAGCCATGAGCCTCTGGGCTGGCCCAGTTGCAAGGGCCTGATGTACATTCCACACCTGTCAGCACTCCAGGTCTGGCCACTGATGGGACCAGCCTAGGCGGGAGGGTGCAGATTATCTTGGCTCTTCCTGCAGAACTTTATCAGGTGTCCATGGCAACAAAGCCCCAAGTAGATGCTGAGCAGAGAGCTGGCCCTCTGCCTCATGGGGCCAAGGATACAGTGACCTTTGAGCTGCCACTTACTGACAAGGCTGGGAATACTGGCATGTGGCTAGCCCAAAGATGAGCTTTCCTTTCTCATGAGAGGCTACTGGAACTCAATATTTTCTGCCAGCTACTGTATGCCTGGCATTGTTTTGGGTGTTGTAAACATAGAGGGTTCCCCTGACTCTTGAAAGAGTTTGAAACTAATGGCAAGGGTGTCCACATAAACTAATTATGGTAACATATATTATTATCGGTACGATGTTATACATACATGTGCTTTGGAGGGATAGAAAAGGAGGTTTTAAATTCTGCTAGCTGACAGAGTGGTGTTAGGGTAAGCTGCCAAAAGAAGACATAGTTTAGTGTAAAATAACGTGAGTATAACTCGTGCAGAGTGGTGGGCACATGATAGTGTAAGCACAGACAGTGTCACCAATATCAGATCTTATTATCAGCAGCAACAGCAGTGGAATCCCTAGATCTAGAAGAAAGGGTGAGGGATCTTAAGACACAGAAGTCAAGAAAGGGCTTAAGAAGAGATGTTATTCCCACGGAATCAGTTTAGAAAAAGTATTTAAAAAAAGCGATTAAGTTTTCACGTTGGAAAATTAGGAAGACACTGAGCCTTAGTTCAAGAGAATTGGTTATAGTTTCAGTTGGATACAGCTATCTGTGTGCATTGGGCAAATCCTTTCTCCCTGTTTTCATAAATAGCAAATGTAAAAAAATGGAGTACATGTTACTCAAGTGTCCTTCTAATACCAGAAACTGTAATCTCCATAATATCTCCATCACAATGCCTTGCAATCAGTAAAAAATTACTAGACATGTTTAGAAAAAGAAAAAAATGTATTTCATAGTCAAGAGAAAAAACAATGGAATATAACTCTGAGATATTGGAATGAATGGAGTAGAACTTTAAAACATCTATCTTAAATGTGCTTGAGAACTTAAAGAAAAATATGGTCATAATGAATAAACAGATGGGTAATATTAGCAGAGACATATAAAGTACAAAAAAGAATCTAATAATTAAATATTGAACATGAAATTACTCAAAGTAAAAAAATAATGAGAGGTAAGTGAACTTGGAATATTAATAAGAACAGTCCATTCTGAAGAACGGAAAAAAAAAAGCCTTGAAAAAAACACAACAGAGCCTCAGGAACCAGTGTTGCCATATGAAGTGATCTGACATCAAGTTAGTTGTAGTCCAAGAAGGAGAGTAGAAAGAATGGGGAAGAAACAATATTTGAAAATGTTGGAAATGCTAAAAATGTCCAAAATTTGGTGGAAAACACAAACTTACAAATCCAAGGAATTCACTCAACTCAAGTAAGATACATACAGAATAAGCCGTATTTAGATATTACATAGTAAATCTGCTGAAAGTCAAAGAAACAGAAAACAATGTTGAAAGTAGCAAAAGAAAAGTGACACAATCTATACTGGGAACATCTATACAGATGATTACTCCTCTGTAAAAAGAGTGGAGGCAAGAAGACAGTAGAAAAACATCTTAAAAAAAAAAATCGTCAGGGCGCCTGGGTGACTCAGTTAAGCATCCGACTTCAGCTCAGGTCATGATCTCACAGTCCGTGAGTCCGCGTCAGGCTCTGTGCTGACAGCTCAGAGCCTGGAGCCTGCTTCAGATTCTGTCTCCCTCTCTCTCTGCCCCTCCCCCACTCGCACTCTCTCTCAAAAATAAATAAAAACATTTAAAAAAAATTGTCAACCCAGAATCCTAGAATTCTATATCCTTCAAAAACAAAGGCAAAATGAATAATTTTCCAATAAATACGAATTGAGAAAATTTGCTGCCACTGGGTCACAACTTTAAAAATGTTGAATATTTTTTTTTTTCAAGCTGAAGGAAAGTGATTTGTGATAGAATATCCTATCTATAGGAAGAAAGGACAAGCACTGGGAATGGTAAGTGGGTAAATACAAAAGACTATATATTTTTTCTTCTCATAATTCCTTTAAAAGATATAGGACTATATTAAGCAAACTTAACATTGTGTGGGATTTACAACAAACACTGATGTACTATATAGTATAATAATATCAAAAAATAGGCAGAGGAGGGCAAATGGAGCTATTCTGTTTGAATGGTTACTGTATTTTACACGAAGTGGTGCTATGTAAATTCCAACTACACTGTGATAAGTGAAGGATACATAATGTAATCCTCGGAGCAAGTACTAAAGTATAATGTATGGAGGGGACAGCTGGGTAGCTCAGTCAGTTAAGCATCTGACTCTTGATTTTAGCTCAGGTCATGATCTCACAGTTTGTGAGTTTGAGTGTGGCATTGGGCTCCATGCTGACAGTGTGGAGTCTGCTTGGGATTCTCTCTCTCCCTCTCTCTCTGTCCCTCCCCTGCTCACACTGTCTCTGTCTCAAAAAATAAATTAAAAAAAATTAAATAAAAATAAAATATAATGCATAGAGGTAGAGCTGGAAAGACAAGAGCAGATTTAAAATGGAAGAATAAAAAAAGTGTGATTAACACAAAAGAAGGCAGAAAGGGAGGAAGAGAGGAACTAAAAATCAATGAGACTGGGGGCACCTGGGTGGCTCAGTTTGTTAAGTGTCTGACATGGCTCAGGTCATGATCTCATGGTTCATGGGTTTGAGCCCCACATCAGGCTCTGAGCTGACAGCTTGGAACCTGGAGCCTGCTTCAGATTCTCTGTCTCCCAATCTCTCTGTCCCTTTCCCACTTGTTTTCTCTCTTTCTTTCTCTCTCTCAAAAGTAAATAAATAAGCATTTTTAAAAAATGAAAACAAATGAGACAAATAGAAAACTAATGGCAAAATGATAGGCCTGAAACCAATGATAATAATTACATTAAATGTAAATACACTGAACACTCCAATTAAAAGGCAGAGATTATGAGACTGGATAAAAAAGTAAGACCCCCCCCCCCATATTCTCTGCACAAGAAATGACTTCAATGTAAAATACAGATAGTTTGAAAGTAAAGGATGAAAAAGATAAACCATAACACAATAAATCTGGAGTGACGATATCAGTATCACACAAGACAGACTTTAAGACAAAGAGTATTTCCAAAATTAAAGAGGGATATTTCATTAAGATAAAAGGGTCAACTCATCCAGAGAGCATAACAAGCACGAATGTGTATTTGCTTAATAATAGAACTTTAAAATATATGAAGCCATCAGGGCGGCTGGGTAGCTCAGTACGTTAAGTGTCCGACTACGGCTCAGGTCATGATCTTACAGTTCGTGAGTTCGAGCCCTGTGTTGGGCTCTGTGCTGACAGCTCAGAGCCTGGAGCCTGCTTCAGAATCTGTAGCTCCCTCTCTCTCTGCTCCTCCCCCACGCATGCTTTGTCTGTCTCTCAAAAAATAAACATTAAAAAATTTAAATATATGAAGCTAAACCTGACAAAACTAGGAGAGATGGACAAGTCTATAATCATAGGATGTAGAAGATCCAAACAAAACTGTCAACCAGCTTCCCCTGACATTTATTGTATGCTACATCCAACTATGGCAGAGTACATTCTTTTTATATAGTCATATAATTTTCTTCAAGATGGACTATATGTTGGGTCAAAAATGAAGTGTCAGTAATCTCACAATCTTTTAGAATATGTTTTCCATCTATGATGGAATTACATTAGAAATTAAATTTATAATAGTAGGAACTCAGTAATGTCCCAATATTTGTATATTCAAAACGCATGTCTAAATAACCCATATGTCAAATATTAGAAAATATTTTGAAGTGAATATTTGTGGGATGCACCTATAAAAGTACATAGAAGGAGACTTATAATTTTATATGCTTACGCTAGAAAAGAAAGATTTAAAATCAGTGATCTGAATTTCTACCTTAAGAAGTTAAAAAAATATGGGGTGCCTGGGTGGCTTAGTTGGTTAAGCGTTCCACTCTTGATTTTGGCTCAGGTCATGATCTTGGGGTTTGTGGGATTGAGCCTTGTGTTGGCTCCCCACTGACAGTGCAGAGTCTGCTTTGAATCCTTTCTCTCCCTCTCTCTCTGCCTCTTTCCCACTCGTGCATGGAAATAGTTCCAAAATACTTCCAATATTTTTAAATCTTTTTAATAAACATTAAAAAAAGTTAAAAAGAATCAATTTATTTTTTATTTTTAAAAAATGTTTATTTATTTATTTTGAGAAAAAGAGAGAGAGTGAGTGTGAGCAGAGGAGAGGCAGAGAGAGAGAGAGAGAGAGAGAGAGAGAGAGATTGGAAGAGAGAGAGTCCCAAGCAGGCTCTGTGCTGTCAGGGTAGAGTCCAGCTTAAGTTCAATCTCATGAACTGTGAGGTCATGACCTGAGCCAAAATCAAGAGTCAGGTGCTTAACCAACTGAGCTACCTGGTGCCCCAAATACAAACAATTTAATCCAAAGTAAGTGGGATGAAGGACATTGTAAATATATCTGTATCATCTCTATCTCTATCTCTATCTCTATCTCTATCTCTATCTCTATCTCTATCTCTATCTCTATTGAGATATCTATATCTATATTGAGATATAGATATAGATATAGATATAGATATAGAGATATAGATATATATTGTATATATATTGTGTATATATTGTATGCATATATAGATATATATTGTAAATTATCTATCTATCTATCTATCTATCTATCTATCTATATATCTATAGAGAGAGAGAGAGAGCGAGAGAGAGAGAGAGAGAAACACTATTACAGAGACAATTGCCCTTCCAACATTTTCTGATAAAAATAATTCAGTAGGGGTGCCTGGGTGGCCTAGTCATTTAAGTATCAGAATTTGGCTCAGGTCATGATCTCACAGTTCAGAGTTCAAGCCCCATGTAAGGCTTTGTGCAGACAGCTCAGAGCCTGGAGCCTGCTTTGGATTCTGTGTCTCCCTCTCTCTCTTTGCCCCTTCCCCACTCTCACTCTGTGTCTCTCTCTCTCTCAAAAATAAATAAACATTAAAAAAATTTTTTTTTAATAATTCAGTTGAACTAATGCATATTTGCTACCGATCCAATACAAGTATGTGTTTGGTCCCTTTTGTGGTGAGGTACAACCCTTTGGGGCTCTGGATTAACTTAAGAAAAGTCTGAAAAAACCATGAAAGGTTTTAAAAATGCTTATTATTCTTTTCTTTAAAAAATTTTTTTAATGTTTATTTATTTTTGAGAGAGAGAGACAGAGCATGAGTGGGGGGAGAAGGAGAGAGAGATAGACACAGAATATGAAGCAGGCTCCAGGCTCTGAGCTGTCAGCACAGAGCCTAACGTGGGGCTTGAACTCACAAGCTGTGAGATCATGATCTGAGCTGAAGCCGGACGCTCAACCGACTGAGCCACCCAGGTGCCCCTCACAGAAAACAGACACATATGGAAATAAGCAAAGTTGTCCTTAATCCTGTCTGCCAAGATTATATTGTAGAGCAAGGCTTGTGTGGTTCACAAGAAGGTATTGTTAAAGCACAGCATGACACAGTGTCCCTCCTGTGTGCACCCTTCCTAATTACCCTTATTACTCCACACTAGATGGCAGAGGGGTGGGGGACTTGGGTTGTTGTGGTCGTGTGTGGTCGGGGCGAGGGCAGGGCAAACAATATTAAGAGGAGGATAAATCAGCTGCTCCCGAAACCCTTTTTCACTATTTTTAGGAAGACTTATCTCTGTTGTATGGCTTTTGCATCTCATCACTCTTCACTTTGCTTCACATCAACCAGGAGGAATGGAAGAACATTCTAAGTGCAAAAGGACTAGTTATCACCTGGATGCCTTAACAGATCAGAATTTATAGATAAAGGGGTGCCTGAGTGGCTCAGTCGGTTAAGCGTCGGACTTCGGCTCAGGTCATGATCTCATGGTCTGTGAGTTCCAGCCCCGTGTCAGGCTCTGTGCTGTTGGCTCAGGGCCTGGAGCCTGCTTCAGACTCTGTGTCTCCCTCTCTCTCTGCCCCTCCCCCGCTTGTTCTCTGTCTGTTTCTCAAGAATAAACATTAAAAAAAAAAGAATTTATAGATAAGAAAAGGCAGAGTCATGAGCTATGTCAATCGTGGACAGATATGACTGAAGAAGGATAATTAAGTTGGGGAAACAGTGGTCAAGAATGTTCTCCTAATGTAAAGGGAAGGCATATAATTATTACTGAGGCCCAAATTACAAATTTATACCAGAAATGAGTCCACTGTAACATTCAGCAAGGATAGTTGTTTTGGAAGAGTTTGAGAAGGATAGGTATTAAATCTTTGTGTGTTTGGTAGAATTCACCAGTGAGATTATCTGGTTCTGGACTTCTATTTGTTGGGAGGTTTTTTATTTTTTTATTACTGATTCAACCTCCTTACTAGTAATCAGTCTATTCAGATTTTCTATTTCATTATGATTCCGTCTTAGAATATTACATGTTTCTAGGAATTTATCCATTTACTGTAACTTGTTTAATTTGTTAGCATATAATTGTTCATTGTAGTCTTTTATGATCCTTTGTATTTCTGTGTATAGGTTGTAACTTCTCTCCTTTCATTTCTTTTTTTTTCAATTTTTTAATGTTTATTTATTCTTGAAAGAAATGGAGTACGAGTTGGGGAGGGGCAGAGAGAGAGGGAGACGCAAAATCAGAAGCAGGCTCCAGGCTCTGAGCTGCCAGCACAGAGCCCAATGCGGGGCTCGAACCCACAGACTGTGAGATCATGACCTGAGCTGAAGTCGGATGCTTAACCGACTGAACCACCCAGGTACCCCACTTCTTTCATTTCTGATTTTTTTTATTTGAGCTCTCTTCTTCCCCTCTCTTTCTCTGTAGAGGCCAGCTAAAAACTAGCCGCAGTTTTTTTTGTTTTTTGTTTTTTGTTTTTTGTTTTTACTGATTCAATCTCTTTACTAATAATGAGTCTATTCAGATTCTCTATTTCATCATGATGCTTTATCGGGTAGATTACTTATCTCCATTTTACTGAAGTCTTTTTCTGAGGTTTTATCTTATTCTTTTGTTTGAAACATATTTCTCTGCTTCCTCACTTTGCTCGGCTCTTTGTGTTTGTTTCCACGCATCAGGCGAAACAGCTACCTGTCTCAGTCTTGGAGGAGTAGCCTTGTATAGGTGGCCAGCCTCATTGTTCAACCCTGCCTTAGTGCTTGGTTGTCTCTTGAACCTTTGTGACTGTCTAAGCAGCTCGATTTATTCTCAGTAGTTTCTTGTGCCGAGACCTATTGGCTCCAGAGGAAGGAATCTCAATTAGCATCTAGCTTTAGGCAGATTAGAACCCAGACTCTCAGGCAGCAGCTTTAAAAGTATATAAATATAGGGGTGTTTGGGTGACTCAGTTGGTTAAGTGTCCAACTTCAATTCAGTTCATGGGTTCGAGCCCCGTGTCTGGCTCTGTGCCTACAGCTCAGAGCCTGGAGCCTGCTTCAGATTCTTTGTCTCCCTCTCTGTCTGCCCCTCCTCTGCTCGCAGTCTGTCTCTCTCTTTCAAAAATAAATAAACATTTTTTTAAAAAGTATATAAATATACACAATCTTATGGGGCTGCAGTTGTAAACCCTGCTGGCTTCCAGACCAGAACATCTGAAGGCATCCCCTGAGTAACCATGGCAAAAATCAGGGCTCCAGGTTGGTGTCTAAGCTTTTTTCTGGGGGGTACAGCAAGTTGTTTTAAGGCCAAGGAGAGTGAAAGGGGGTTGTCTCCCTGCCTGTGTTTCCTGAGAGCTTGTCTGTAGCTTCTAGCTATGTGGCACACCTGACTCGGGTCCCTCAGACTGGAGCTCCAGGACAAGTAAATAGGCCTCGTCACAGGAAGACTGAGGATGTGTTTTGGTCTACTATCTGCGGAGTGCTCTGGGGGCGATAGCCTGCCAAGAATTGTCTTTCCTATTGTTACAGTCCACGGAGACCAGGAATGCCAGCCTCTCTGGCCACCAGGGCAGGGCCAGGAAATCAAGAGACATTTCCTGTGTGGACCAGGAGCCCCTTCTGGCTTTAGCGATGCAAATGGGGAGCATGGGGGCGGGGCATGCCCACCAACCCCAGAATGCCTTGGCTGTGCAAACCCACTGGCCTCAGTGATGCCGTGAGAAAGTGTGATGTCTGCATGTGCCCACCAGTTCCAGCAAGGCAGCGGGGAGGATGCCAGGACTGAGCATACCCTGTGGCTCCAGTAAGGCAGCAGGTGCATGTGGTTGAACGGCACATGCCTGCCTGTACCAGCAGGGGAAAGATAGAATGCAAAAAGGGTTCTTGCCAGTATTTCTGTCTCTGGAGACCGTCCCCTGCCCCCTCTGGCAGATGCTTTAATATTAGCAAACGAACTCCTTCACATCTGTTCTAGGTGCTTTTCAAACTGCTGCTTTTGCACTGGGTTCCCGGGGTGGGTGAGACCACATGTGAGTTCCCTACAGCCCTTTGGGTCCTTTGGACATCAGTCCTGTCCATTTTGCAAGCCAGACGTTGTGGGGGCTTGTCTCTCCAGTGCAGGTCTCAGAGGTTGGGGTGCCTGATGTGGAGCACAACCCCTCTGCTCTCCCAGGAGAAAGTCCAGACTTGTGAGATCCCTCCCTATGTGGGTCAGCTCACGAGGGGTCGGTGTTGGGTAAGACCATGTCTCTACTCCAACCCATCTCGATGTGGTCCTTTTATCCTTTGTTGTGGATGAATAGTTGGGCTAGTTTCTAGTTTTTTCAGAGGGAATTGTTCTATGTGTAGCATAGATTAGGTGTGTCTGTGGGAGGAGGTGAGTTCAGGATCTTTCTATGCCACCATCTTGGACCCAAGGACAGTCTCGATTTTGGTGTTGCCTAAAGATGCTCTCTCTGCCTCACTCTGTTGTGTCCTGTGTTGCTCTTATCACCAGGTCTGGTGGTCGCCGAGACGGCTCTGCTGCCTCAGACTCTTCACCTTGAAGTATCAAGTCAGCCCTTGTTGAAAGGGGGAAAACACCCAGTGTTGAGCATGCTGGTTGGGCTCACATTGGGCCCCTGTCCATGGGGCCCCTGCCCCACTGCCCTTTGTTTGTCTGATATCTCAGCTCAGGCAGCCATGGCTGCAGTAGAGCAGGTGCCTGTAGTTAGGGGAGTTCATCTCAGAGACACTTGGGATTGATGAGAACTCACAACTTGATGAGGGTTTCCTCACTGGACACAAATATGGATGGCACATCACTTCCTCTACCCTGCACCCTTTAATTTAGCAGCAGTCTAGGGCATCACTGCTCAGTCATTCCCACCCTTTCCTCACCTTACACCAGTCACTCCCACATATAATTGCTCATTTAATCCCCCCTCCGATGATTTGAAGTAGGTATTACTTAATCTGTAACAATGGTAATACCAATCATGATAACACCAATAACAACTGCATATATTGAGTGCTTACTGGGTGACACGTGGGGCTGAGAACACGGTGATTCTCCAGTCGATTCTCCCAGCAGCCCAATAAGGGGGCATTCTCACCCGCCATTTAACATGAGAAACCTGAGGCACAGAGAGTTTAGGTAACTTTCTCAAAGTCACATAGCTAATAGGTATGTATCTATTGAAATTTAAACTATTTGTCTGGGTCCCACCAAAATCATCCCATGTGCCACCAAGGAGAGTGGGACACATTCCAAAGAGCCTATGACCTGGAGCCATCTTTCTTCATGTCAGCAAGTTACTGAATATACAGTCTGTCCAAGACACCCTGGTTCTGGAATTCCCCTCTGGAACCTTTAGACCAAATGTTCTTTCAGTTTCTGCTGGGCATCCCCAATGTTGAAAAATAGCACCGTGTGGCAGCTATGAAAGCTCAGGACAGTACTGTGCCTGCCCCAAATCGGGTTTCTCGAAGCTTCTGGTTCTCACCTTGAAAACCCATTCCTCCTCCACTTCCTTTCCAGCCTTGGGGACAGCTGTCACACTCCTCTAGAGGCATGGAGCATGGATGGGATCTCTTCTGTTGTGACTCTGACACTACTATTAGTGATGTCTGTAAAAATAATACCCAGCTCTCACTGATGGATACTTCTTTGTACAAGGCATCATGCTGAGACCTGCACAGGTGGGCCTCAGTTCAGCCTCCCTGCCACCCTGGCTACAGATACAATCCCCACTGTAGGGCAATGACATTAGATTGAAGAGACACTTTAGGATATGGGCCATGCTGAAAACTCATATTGGTATCACCTCTGTCTAAACCCCCAAGCCTTTTCCCTATTCAACACTGTTTAGCCAAGTCTCCCCACCTTATTTTTGCACAGTTTGTGTTGGGGAGCCAGGGTAAGGAGCTTCTGGCTCCTTGGCTCTATTATATTATGTTCTGTAGGATTTGCTCCATCACGCAAGCCTGCTGAAATCTTTTTGGATCCCAGATATGTCGTATGACATATTTCTATCTTTTTCAACTTAGTGTAATCAGGAAATTTGATAAGCATGCAGACTTTATTTTCATTCTAGTCATTGATAAACATGTTGAACAGGGAAGAGCCAGGGGACTGAATTCTCTGGATGATGTTAGACATTAGTGTCAATTTAATTATTGCCACTCTTTGAGTACTGGCATTATAGTAGCTATGGAGTCATCCTAATTGTATAGGCCTGCACATAAGATACTATGAGAGTCTTGGGCCTGGGATTATGGGACGAGAGGGAAGGTGTGCAGTAAAGAGTTAGCCTTGCCCTAAGAAAGGTCTGGCTCTTGCCCAGCTCCTGAAAAGTATCTCTAAATCCTTGGAATGTTCTGGCTTGATAAGAGTGTTTTGTTTACCTGGAGGAGTGGGGCCATGCTAAATAGTCTATACAAAGAACATGATTTAGGTGAGACGTCAGGCCATGTACTATTAGCTTGACCTCTGGAGGAGCTAAGATCAGCCATGTCTATATGACCAACTCCCAGTAAAAACCCTGGACAGCAAGGCTCGGGTGAGCTTCCCTGGTTGACAGTACTCTGGGCATGTTGTCACGTGGTTGTTAGGACAAGTAAGCAGCATCTGCATGATGCCTCTGGGGAAGGAAATTGGAAGCTCATGCCTGGGTTCAGCTCTCCTGAGCCCTGCCCTGTGTGCCTCTTCCCTTTGCTGATTTTCATCTGTACCCTTTTGTGATAAGAAACAGTAATCAAGTATAATGGCTTTTCTGAGTTCTGTAAGTCCTTCTAGGGAATCATCAAACACGAGGGTGGTCTTGGGGACCCCTGAATTGCAACAGGAATCTCTTGGCCATATTAAATGTGTTTTTCTTTAAAGCCAAAGGACTGAGTTCTAGCCAGGCTTCTGCTTGGATCTGCCTGTGGTTTCCCTATACGTCTCCTTTGAAGGTACAGAGAGAAGCAAGTAGGAAGGCCTTTGTCTTCTACATGAAGCAGCCTCCTCCCTGGCCTGCCCCAGGGCCTGGCCTTCCCCTGTTGGCTGCCCCATGTGGTTTAATGGGCACTCATTTCAATCAACTGTGGGCGAGATACTGTATTATCCAAGCTTGGGCCTCAGCTCCTGCCTTTTAGAAAAGTCCCTGCTAAAATTCAAATACTAATGGGAAAGCGCACAGTAAGCTACTATCACACATTCATATTCAGAGTAAATTAATCAGTCCACAAACAGAACTGGACTCTCATTAAGATGGAATCCAGAAAAGGGAGGTATGGATGCAGGCACTGCTGGGGCTTTCCCATCCAATATGAGAGTAGAAAAGTTTCTGCTGACATGAGGATAGTGGGATCATGGTTGCTGGGGTCCCCACAGTGGGATCATGGTTGCTGGGGTCCCCACAGGGCAATGTTGAGGTGTGAGTGTTGGGGGATCAACAGGAGGAGTATGTTGAAGGAGTAACAGCTGAAATCAAGCTAGAAGCAAGCCCTAACTTTGTTAGAAAATCAGAGGACACAAACCAGAACTTTATTCCTAGTCTGGCATGCATGTGTCTCCACATGGGCAAGTGGGTGATGGTTCTCTAGAGGGTGAAGCTTTGTGGGGGTGGTGCAGTAGTGGAACAAAGCTGGCCATGTGACACAGGTATGTCTCCAGAGAAAAAGGGGGTACACTACTTGCCTTACTTCCTAGGGATCTTACTGGAAACAAGGTTCATGGTGTAGCTTGGGAAAGGTGTCATTGAGTAGAAGAGGGTGATCCCTTTCTGTAGAGGGTTTTTACCTCACTTGGTGCTACACAGTTCCAGTGAGTTGAACTAAGACACCTTGTCAAATGGGGACTTTTTTTTTTTTTTGTAATGTTTCTTTATGTTTTAGAGAGAGAGAGAGAGAGAGAGAGAGCCTGCATGTGAGAGAGCATGCTAGTGGGGGAGGGGCAGAGGTGGGTGGGGGGAGAGACACAGAATCTGAAGCTGGATCCAGGCTCCAAGTTGTCAGCATAGAGCCTGATGTGGGGATCAGAGTCACAAACCACAAGATCATGACCTGAACTGAAGTTGGACTGAGCGACTGAACCACCCAGGTGCCTCTCAAATGGGGACAATTTTACCTGAATGCTAACATAAGGGAGTATGACCATAATTCCTTTAGTTATGTCATCAGAGGTACTATTTATGAATTCTCCACTATGAAGGTGGTTTTTCTTTAAACTGCTCTTTAGGTATATATGGGGAGGTTTTATTCCCCCCACCCTTCCCTTTTCTTTATACTGCATTTGAGGAATGGAAGAATCTGCCGTTAAGATAATCACACGGGGACTGTTCACTTCTCCCTGTGCCCCTAGACCCTAGAAGATCATAGATCATGGTCCCTGAAAAGCTCCACCATTCATAGAAGGTGGAAATCCTTAGGGGTCTTCATTTGTTCCCTCCTGCCATTGAAGGAGGTAGAAAGTGTGAGGAGACAAGAGAGGCTCAACCCCCACCCCCACTGAGTAAACATGAGATGTCACAATCAGTTCGGTGGAAGTTCTCACATTTAAAGCCATTATAAGTAGAAGTTTCTGGAAGGCAGGAACCACATGCATTTGTCCTTGAATTTGAGGGCTTGGCCAGGCCTGGCTTTGAGGAGAGAATGTCTGAGGTGCTGACTCCTGACTCAGGACTTTAGGACATTTAGGCCAACGAAGATCATGAAATGCACTCTCTTCCCTCTGTCACAACTGTGCTTGCACAGCTGCTGGCTGGATGCTTTGACGCTCACGAAAGCTCCCCAATCTCTGCATGGGGGAGTTGGCTGTGAGCCGAGATCTTTCTGTCTAGCTGTGCTCTCAGTCGGTCATGAACCTCAGTGAGCTCACTCTCCAATTTCACACCCTGAAGTTGTGCTGTGTGTCTGCTGGCCCCCAGTTATTGGGGTGAAAACTGTCAGACATCAAACACACAGGCTGTCCTGGCAATGTAATCAATATGGTCAAAATAGGGGCTTCCTGGGGGTGCCTGGGTGGCTCATTCGGTTGAGTATCTGAGTTTAAATTAAAAAAATTTTTTTTAAATATTTTTTATTTTTGAGAGAGACAGCGACAGTGTGTGAGTAGGGGAGGGACAGACAGAGAGGGAGACACAGAAGCCAAAGCAGGCTCCAGGCTCTGAGCTGTCAGAACAGAGCCCAACGTGGGGCTCGAACTCATGAGCTGTGAGATCATGACCTGAGTCGAAGTGGGTCACCCACCCGACTGAGCCACCCAAGTGCCCCAAGTGTCCAACTTTAGCTCAGGTCACGACCTCATAGCTCATGAGTTCACACCCTGCGTCGGGCGCTCTTCTGTCAGCACAGAGCCTACTTGGGATTGTCTGTTTCCGTCTCTCTCTGCCCCTCCCCCACTCACACTCTCTCAACAATAAAAATATATTATATACATATATATTAATGTTTATTTTTGATAGAGAGACAGAGCGTGGGTGGGGGAGGAGCAGAGGGAGAGGAAGACACAGAGTCCAAAACAGGCTCCAGGCTCTGAGCTGTCAGCACAGAGCCCGATGTGGGGCTCGAACCCACGAACTGTGAGATCATGACCTCAGCCGAAGTTGGACGCTTAACTGACTGAGCTACCCAGGCACCCTAAAAATATATATATTAAAAACAAAAAACAAAAAAAACAAAACCTAGGGGCTTCCCAAACTTTAATCTGCTAGTAATTTTTTTTAACTTTATTTATTTTGAGAGAGAGAGCATGAATGAGTGGGGGAGGGGCAGAGAGAGAGGGAGAGAGAGAGAATCCCAAGCAGGCCCTGCACTGTCAGCGCAGAGCCTGATGCAGGGCTTGAACCCACAAAATGTGAGATTATGACCTGAGCTGAAATTGAGTCGGGTGTTTGAGCCACCCCGGTGCCGCTATGGTAAGTTTGTTAACCAGCTTTGATTCTTCTGGGGATCTTGGGAAAACGTAGACTCTGATTCCAGAGCTCTGTGGTGGGGTCTAAAAGGCTTCCCGGTGAGGTACCCAACCACATTCTGAAAAGCTGGCACCTAACGGACTGTTAGGTGTTGACATGGGGAGAAGGATTGGGTGACCAATTAGCCACTAAAACCCTTCTCACACACTCAAGCGGAGGACACAGAAAGAGATCACGGATCCCACATTGGTCCTGAGGACACTCAGGCAGGGCAGGTGCGTGGAGCTCCGTTACCTGTATCAATGTGTTTGCAACAGGAGGAGGCAGGATGGCTTTATGGTTAGTGCCTGTGCCTCAGGGCCAGCTTGTCTCTTTGAGAGCTGTTTTCTTAGGGCTTAACACCTCCGCGCCTCGGTTTTCTCATTTGAAAACAAAGATGGGGTACTAACAGACTGTCCTCCATTGGGGTGCGGTGGGACATAACAGGTTACATAAGGGACCCCGCTTGTAGATGCCCGCAGCAGTTATTTCCTTCTCGGCCAGAGCTCCAGTCCCTGAGCCTGGGACCTCAGGGGGCCCTGGGCTTCTGTGCTCTGCCTGCATGGTTGTGCAAGCAGCCTTGGGTCTCCTGTTACCCGGGAGCCGGCAACAGACCAAAATAACGGGAGGGGACAAGCGGGGAGGGCCGAGCGAGCCTCTGCAGGGAGTCTGACCAGGTCAGCTGGGAATGCCTGTCAGCCATCCAGGGTGGCTCCTGCGTGGGCCTGGAGGTGGGTGAGTGACTCACGCTGGTGCCCTCTCCACCCCCATGCCCAAATGCTCAGCCCTCCCCGGGCCGGGGCTCACCTAATCCCCACAGTGGGAGTCGGGGGGCATTTGCGCCTGAGCCGAGGGCTAGGGTTGCAGCGCGGTGACTTCACACTCAGCAGCATGTGCAGCTGAGGCCTCCGTGCAGCAGGCTCCCGCGAGGTGGGCAGCGAGGTCAGCTTGGCAGCCGCTGCCTCTCCAGCCCCGATCTGGCCGCAGGCAGCTGGTTCCCCGAGACCCAAGGAAAGGATGGCCGAACAAGAAGCCAGTGGGCTGCAGGTCCTGCTGCGCACGCTTCAGGTAGGAAGGGGTGGAGGGGTGTGGGGCCCAGCAGGCTGGGTCTCTGCTGGCCAGCCTGCCTTGGAGCTGTGCTCCCGCAGAGTCCTCTCTGGCACCAGTGGCCAGTTTGCCAACCAGCAAGAGCACACAGGAGCCAGCAGCAGCTCTCACCTTGAGGCTGACCTAAGTGATGCTATGGTCTTTAAATATTAACTACAACCATGTCGATGAGTGTGCTCTGCTACAATTATTGAGCCTGATGGGATTAGAGGCTCGGGCTGAAAGATCCGGGTTTGCTAGAGATGGGCAAGATGGAGAAAACGTGTGTCTGGCAAATGAAGGCCTGGCAGGAGAGCCGTGGGGATCACCTAGAATAACATGGAAGGAAAAGGGGGAGCAGGGGAGAGGACTCCTCTGGGCTTCCTCTGCTCCATGCCTACCACAGGGCTTCCCAAAGAGGGGTCTGCATCAGAACTGCCTAGGATGCCTGCTACGAGTGCGTCTTCCCAGGTGGGATGTGGCCAGAATGAATTGGAATCACCAGGGACAGGGGCCTGGGAAGCTGCCTCCCCTTGTGTGATTCTGTTCACTCCTGGTTGTGAGAATTCTTGTCCTAGAGTAGTAGTTTGCAAACTTGTCTGTGCACTAGAATCACCTGCAGGGTGTTAGAGATTGGTGATGCCTGGGACCCATTCACCAGAATTTGGATTTAATTGGTCTGGGGAGCAACCTGAACCTGATTGGAGCAAACTCCCTAGGTGGACTCATTGTGCAGTTAAGGGCCAGAACCACTGCCCTAAGACTTGGGTAGATGCTTGCACTTAACCTGATTCTGGGAATGCCAGGGCTCAAAGGGTACTGAGAGGTCTTTTGATTCAGGATCCTAGACCTGAAGTCCATAGACAGGCCTCTCCAGAAGATGGGCTTCAGGGACCCCATGACCCCATCTCCTGATTTAGAGTGGAAATGTTTTGTCCTTGCGTTCATTTTCCCCTGCTCTGAAAAGCTGTCTTAGTTTTCCTCTGATTCTTAAGGAAATCTGTATCTCTAAAAAATGTAAGAACCAATAAATCCAACCTTCCAGTGGACAAAAAAACTGAGTCTCAGAAGTGAAATAGCTTCCCCAAGGTCATATAACTCCTTGATAGAGAAACTGAGACTAACACCAAAGAACCTCTATATCGGGTTGACTTATAGTCTTTTGACTCATTCTATCTGATGCATAAAAGGCAAGAATGCATCTGGGCTAGAAGTATGGGGGGTGGGGTGGGAGTGGACCTCAAAGTAAATTTGCAGTTGGTGCCGGAAGTCACTGCAGGTTCAACTCAATCTCCTGTATTCCCACCAGTGGGGATTTATAATTGATATTTAGAATGATCGCTCCAGGGCAATGCAAAATTCTCAATCATCAAAGAAAGATTTAATTATGTTCAATATATCCTACTTAGTTCCCAATTAACCAGAACATTAAAATAACCGGAACATGCTTCCCCTGTGTGCTTGGCTGATCAGAATCTAGTTGTAGAATTGATTTGGGTTCCTGGCCCAGCCCTCTTAAAGTGTCTCCATGAGGCCTGTTCCTGTCTTGACAATTAGTTAGAACTCTGACATACTTTTAAAAAAGAGAACCCAGAGCAGACGTTCTGTGGAATGATGTTTCACAATGGGTTTGATGCTCTACCCTTGAGGACTGCCAGCTTTCTGGATTGCCAAAATGCTTTTGATTGGGAAATCCCGAAGTTCTTATTAATTCAAGCCAGTACCTCCTTCCTCATGCACGAAGCTGATAGAAGTATTGCTTCTCAAACCTCTGAGGAAGACAGTGGTTATGTCTGAGCAGGATGTGAGCTCAGTATGAGTTCCTTGTGTCTTTCAGGAGCACCCCAGAACATTGCCAAGGGAAGGGAGAAAGAGAAGGAGAACAGATAAACAGAAAAAGCAAGCACAGAAATGACAAATGTCCCCATGACATGTTAGTAGAAATCCCCATCCCAGAACATCACCACTTCTGCCTTTGGGGGGCACAATTATAAAACCAGGTCATGAAGGAATAGGCAGTTTCCACCTGTTACCTTTTGCTGTGCAAATGCGAAAGGGAGAGGTGACTTTTCCTACCTCAGTTTATGTACAGCTTACCTCTGTCCTGAAGTTATCAGAATCAGATTTTTACCCAGACATTTTCCAAGTCCCTGATTCACAGCTGGGGTTTGAGGCAGAAAATCAGATTGAGTCTCGAGGGCCTGGGTGAGGGAAGAGGCAGCCCACAGCGCAGGTGTGAGAGACAGAAAGAATTGGACCCCGTCCCCATTTCTGGCACTTACCAGCTGTATGTCCTTAGGCAAGTCCCTCAACCTCTCTGAGCCTTCATTTCTATATCTATAAAAAGAAGACAATAAAAATATGTTCCTCAGTGGTTTGTGCGAGGATTAAGAGAATCCATTTGAAAAGTGTTTATAAACTATAAATGACTGCTCAAATGCCTGTAGTTTTTATGACTTCCCCAGTCGAGTCACAGTGGAGAAGCTGGGAATACTAGCCTACCCTTTTCATCAACCTGCCCTGCTTTTTTCCCCGGGTGGGCTCCAGTATACTTGGGTAAAAGGGAGGTGTCTCATTCTGTCCCGCTCGCATGTCTCCATGTGGGTTGAGCTAATGGGAAGGATGGGGAGCTGCCAGGGTAGCAGGATGTGGGCTCCACGCCAGCTCTGATGCTGTGAGCCCTCACCCGGAGGCATCCTACAACATGCCAATTAAATCCCTTATCAACACATGAAAAATGTATCATTATTCGGTCAGCTTTGGCACACTCTGAGCCGCAATGTGGGCACGGTTTTGCTATTTGCATTTGTACTTTATTATTTTATGTTATAGCTCAAACCGAATTCTAGGTTGGCATCATTGCCAAATGTGCACAGCGAACTCCTTTTCTCAACTTGGGCTCCAGGAACATTATCTATTATGGATTGTGAACCAGGCTGCAGGATGTGAAGCTTCCTGTCTTGAGTTAGCATTAAGCTAATATAATCTTAGTATTAAGCTAAGATAATAGAAAACCCGGATGGGACCACAACTTTACTTTTCCCCTTGGACTTCTTCTTCCAAGGATTATTTCCAAGACAACAGGTGATTTCAGCCCCTGGGCTGCAAAGAGGGGATGAGTGAAAAAAACGGTGATTGATATGTTTCATTCACAACTCTTGGGAGTTGTGTTTCAAAACATGTGCTTGGAAATTTCCTTTCTAGAATTCTGTGCGGAAGATGTGGGGATCTCCATCTATTGTACATCAAAAGGGCCAGGTGGCACAGAAATGGAGCTTTCCTTCTGGACATAAACAGAAAGGTTTGGACAAATCAAGGGGATATTTTTCCTTTTAGGTAGCAAGCACTGTTGTACGCTTTCTAGAGATCACAGAATTTATCTCTTTTGGGGAGTCTGAGACTGTCTGAGGGTTTTGGAGAGCTCTACCTCAACCGCAACACAAACATGAAAACAAACTGAAGTCTGTTTTAATTTCAAGCACCAGTAGAAGCTAAGAAAAAGAAAAATCCCATAAGAACATGCATCAGATGAAAAAGGAACAAAGTGGGCAAGAATTAGCATCTGTGTCTAAGGAGTACTTGGTGCCGGTCAAAGTAGGGAATGAAGAGGATGGTGGTGTGTGGGCGTATGCTGAGATGGAACTGGAGAGAAACCTTTATTCGGTGTTTTGTTTTTCAAGAAACTGTTGCTTTCACAGCTACTTAAGTTCTTTGGAATTAGAGATTGGAAAAAAATGAACATTTATTAAGGGTCTGCTCTCTGCCAAGTTTTCACATTCATTACCTAACATCACTCTCTCTGCCACCTGTGAGGGAGGTGTGGTTGTTCTGTCTTGTAAAGGAGGACACTGACCCTCAAGGGAAGATTAGGATGCTTAAGGGTCCATGACAGAAACTTAGCAAATCCCTAGAAGAAGGATGTGAAGCATATCTTGTCACTCCAAAGTCCTTCCACTGGACTACATTGCTTACATGACCTAGGGAATGCCCAGTCATGCTTTGTTTGAGGGCACTACTTTAGCCTGATGGAAACTGAAGGTTGAGGTGTATGGATTCTCTATGAAAGGGGGAGTTTTATTTAGAACTAAAATCTTCCATATATTGTTTTGTTATGTGGATAAATAACTCTTGATAAAGGAAGGTAACACTTTTGATTTGGGTCAATTAGATATTTTTAATATCCATCCCTCTATCCATTTCTTCATCCATCCCTTCATTCATCTTTCCATCTTTCCATCCATCCATCCCTCCATCTGTCTTTCCATCCATCCATCCATCCATCCATCCATCCATCCATCCATCTTTCCCTCCATCTATCACTCCATCCATCTTTCCATCCTTCCATTTATCCATCCATCCATCCATCCATCCATCCATCCATCCATCCATCCATGCCTCTATAGCTTTCTATGTGCTAGAAGAGATCCAGAGGAGACTATTTGGTAGGATGACGTGTTAAGAAGAGCAAGGTCATTGGATCTTGGCTCAGCCAGGTGAAACTTTTGTGACTCAGGAGAAACTATTGAACTTCTCTTTCCTGAATTTTTTTTCATCTGAAAAATGAGAATTACTCTTCCTACTCATAGACTTATTATATGTTTAGAGAAAAATGCATGTAAAGAGCTAAGCATGGTGGTATGTGTCCGATAAATAGCAATCACTATAATTAAAAACAGTCCCTGCTCCCATGAAAATACAATGTTAAAATGAAAAGGTAGGAGGATAAAAATATTTGTAGAGCAGGTCTGTATGCAATGAATGCCATGGTGAAGGTAAACATCAAAAGAAAATTCTATAGAAGTTGGGAAAAGAAACTCCTCTTGGCTGGAGGTTCAGGGAAAGCCTTGTAAAGTGGGTCAGATTTCAGCAGGGGAAGGTATGATTCCCAGAGTGGGGAGGGTGCTCAGTGATCTTCCCCATGCCCAAAAAGTGTGGAGAGGATTCAGGACTTGCCTGGGCACTGAGTTTGATTAAAACTGAAAGTACATGAAGAAGAAGAAAGGAGATAGAAATGTAAGTTTGCCGAAATGCTAGAGAGTCTTGAGTGCAAACTTCAGATCTAACCATGCCCTTGGGGATGGCTGCCTATCCCTAAATGTGGGTGGTGGTGGCCAAAGGACATTCAGCCAAGGCAACAGTTCTAAAGCTAATTGGTGGGTTTGAGCCCTGCCTCAGGCTCTGTGCTGACAGCTCAGAGACTGAAGCCTGCTTCGAATTCTGTGTGTGTCTCTCTCTCTGCCCCTTCCCTGCTAGTGCTCTGTCTCTCTGTCTCTGTCTCTCTCTCAAAATAAACATCAAAAAAAAATTAAGCTAATTGGACAGTGGGTCTTTTGACATGAAGGTGTCACTGCTTTCTCTTGTCAAGTAATGTGACGTGTTCCCCCCAACCTCCCCATCCCTGACCTGCCTTCTGTCCCTGGTCCTCTTCCTATCCTGTCCCCAGCCTCCAGCCCCAACCTGCAGACCTTTCCTGTCACTTAACTCAGTTCTGCATCTCACCCCAAACTAAGCATATTTCTCTTCCTAATCCCACCCTGGGAGAAAGCCTGGGATGAACTGAAGCTCAGGGATTGGGAAAGGAGAACTGTTTTAAACATTTCTCTCTCTCTCTCTCTCTCTCTCTCTCTCTCTCTCTCTCTCTCTCTCTCCCCCTCTCTCCCTCCCTCTCTCTCTCTCTCCCCCTCTCTCCCTCCCTCTCTCTCTCATTTTGTAATTTGGAAGGAACAAATTATGTTAGAGGCAGCATTCAAATGTTCTTGTGTCAAAGCAGCTCTGATCACATGGCTATATTTGAAAGACCAGCATTGAGTTGAAAAGTCCTGTTCTCACTTGGGAATTGAGAGCAGTTGGCATTTCTATTCCTTGAGCCCAGATTCTGGATCTGATTGCTTCCTTGAACACCCACCTCCACAGGGCAGGGGCTGAGGGACATGGGGCCAGCATTGCTTTGAGATGTAATTGGAAATTTGGCATTACTGATGACATGTTGAAGCAAATGGCCAACAGAGAGACCCACACCCACAGTAGGAATCTGTAACCCGGCAACATTTACTCTACAATTTACTCAGTTACTAAAACTGGAACCAGTCTTTTTTGTTATGGTGGTAAAATATACATAACATGAAATTTACCGTCTTAATCATTTCTAAGTGTAGCGATCAGTGGCATTAAGTATATTCGTGTTGTTGTACCACTATCACTGCCAGCTGTCTCTAGAACTTTTTCAATTCCCCAAACTGGAAACTTGGTACACATTGAACACTAATTTCCCACTCCCCCAGCTCCTGGCAACCACCCTTGTACATTCTGTCTCTGTGAATTTGACTATTCCAGGTACTTCATATGAATGGACTTTTATGGTGTTTGTCCTTTTGTGTCTGGCTTATTTCACCTAGCATGATGTTTTCTAATGGAACCACTCTTACAAAAGCTAAATAGTCTTAGTTGGGGCCCTGGGAGTTGGGGACATTTGTAACCAAGGAGGGGAAGTTGGTCTGGGTTGCCAGTTACTGTATCTGTAAGGGTGGAACAGGTATCTACAACTCAAGCAGGCTGGGGAGAAATGCACCCTCTCAGGTATGACCTCCAGATCCTTTTGTCAAACCTCAAGTGAAGGAAGTTGAGGGTTGGTGGGATCCATACTTTTTCCATGAGTGATAAAATATCACTTCAAATTGATAGATCTCCAAGCCACACTCTTGTTAGAGAAAAGGGTGTGTATGTAGGATGAGGGAGAGATTAATAGCAGAGATGCTGGGAATAAATGAACAAGTGGAACAGGGGCACCTGGGTGACTCAGTTGGTTAAGTGTCTGATTCTTGATTTAGGCTCAGGTCATGATCTCATTGTTTGTGGGATCGAGCCCTGTGTCAGGCTCTACATTGGCAAAGTGGAGCCTGCTTGGGATTCTCTCTCTCCTCTCTCTCTGCTCCTCTCCTGCTTTCTCTCTCTCTCTCTCAAAATAAATAAATAAATCTTAAAAAAAAAAAAAGAATAAGTGGAACAAAGGACATGGAAGCAAACATAATGGTACAAAGTATGTGCTCAATACATATTTTTCCTTTCTGTCCTTCCTCCCTCTTCCCTCCCTCCCTCTCTCCCTTCTTTCTCCTTCCCTCCTTCCTTCCTTCCTCCCTCCCTCCCTCCTCTCTCCCTCCCTCCTTCTTTCTCTCCCTCCCATTTTTCTTCCTTCCCCTCTTTCTTTACTTTTTTAAAATAATTTTTTTGCAAACCGAATCCATCCACATAGCTAGTGCCCAGATGAAGTAATGGTAAACTCCATTACTCTTAACCCCCTTCAGTCACTTCTCCCCCATTGTGGCCACTAGCCTCGTTTCTAACACCACAGATTAGTCGTGCATGCTCTGTACTTCATATAAACAGAGCACTGCAGCCAATCCTCTTTTGACTCAGCATTCTGTACTTCCTCCATGTGGCTGCCTGTAGTGGCAGATTGTTCATATTCTCATTGCCGAAGAGCATTACATCATGTGAATATGCCACCATTTATTTGTCCTTTCTAGAGTTGATGATACTTGGGGTATTTTCCTTTTTTGGGTTTGAACAGTGTTGTCGTGAACATTCTAGTACATGTTTTTGGCAACACAGGTATGCGTGTCTGTTGGATATACATCCAGGAGTGGAGCTGATAATAAGTTTAGTAGGAAAGAACACTTTTCAAGAATGGGTGCTCCAAAATAAGCACCTATTAGCCATGTAAATACCATTACTTTGTGAGAGTTCTGGACCTCCACATCCTTGCCCAAATGTGCTCAATCCATATTTGTAGTTGGACCTGGCTTGAGATTCTTTGAATGGAGAGACTTTGTCAGATTCACATTCTGTGTGTTCGGTTCCCCCTATGTGGTCCCCCTCATAGTAATAGTTAAAATAATAACTTACATTTATTGAACAGTCAGGAGCTGTGCAAAGTCCTTCACATGCATTGTATCATTTAGTCCTTGAGGGAACCCTAAGAGGCACGTAGTATTTTCATCCTCATTTTAAAGCTCTAAAACAGAAAACTGGAGAGGTTGACAAATTTCTCACTGTCACAAAGTGAGTGAGTGGCATTGCTGCAATTTGAGAAGAGGGACTCTGACATCAGTGGTATTGACAGGTGTCAATCTCCAGGTGTATTGACTCTCTGAGGGAAAGGAAGGGCATCGAGAAGAATCTGAACCAGTTTTTCCAGGTGGTAGGTGTCTACTGGGAAAATGCAGTCTCCCCGCCCCCCGACTTGGCATACCTGGGAAGGAGAGCAACTGTCCCTGTGAGGCTGGGAGGATTGGCCAAGAGGGTGGAGAACAAGTGCCTAAGGCAGGGGTCAGCAAACTCAGTCAAGGCCAGATAGCTAATTTTTAGGTTTTGCAGGCCATAGGACCTCTGTTGCCAACTGTTCAATCCTGTCGCTGTAGTGGTAGATGACATGCAAGTGAATGGGCATAGCTACGTTCCAGTAAAACTTTATTTACAAAAATAAAGGGCCAGATTTAGCCAGTGGGCAGTGGTTTGCTGAGCCAGTCTGGAGGCCTTTGGGCATCAGCCTGGTAAGAAAGGTGGGAGGTGGGGTGGAAAGAGAGAATGGTGCAGCGGGGGCCTGCTGAGCTGCAAAATGCCATGAGTGGGGGAGCTCCCCTCATCTTCCATGGGTGTCCTACTCAATAACCAGGATATCCTTCTTGCCAAGGCATCATATCAAATGATGCTCTGGATGTCAGAGTTCCTCTGGGGGCAAGTCTTATAGAACCTGAAATGCACAGTTTAGAAGCCACATCCCAAGTCATTTCTGCTGCTGTTGCCTTCACTTCTCTGTGTATTAGTGGACATAGTGCTAGTGTCCATCAGCCCTCCAGGGGTAGACTTTCAAGGCCATTTTATCAGCATTAAATCAGTTTCAGAGGCAACTGTTCTCCACTTGGTTGTACCCAACAGCAGTACCAGCACAAGATATGGTCAAACAAGCACTTCTCAAACTAGGTTCTATAGAACACCAGTTTCTCTGGGATGCCAATGCCCTCACAAAGGGTCTTAGTGACAGATGGATTTGAAATGTCATAAATTTACTAGATTTCTTTACTGAAAGAATATTAATCTTCTATAATCTTTTTAAGCATTTATGTCTTTCAGCTCTCAGTTTAAATGTCCTTTACTCAGAGAGAACTTCTCTTTTTTTTTTTTAATTTTTTAATGTTTATTTTTGAAAGAGAGAGAGAGAGTGGGGGAGGGGTAGTGAGAGAGGGAGACACAGAATCGGAAGCAGGCTCCATTCTGAGTTGTAAGCACAGAGCCCGACACAGGGCTCAAACTCACGAACTGCAAGGTCATGACCAGAGCCGAAGTTGGACGCTCAACCGACTGAGCCACCCAGGCACCCCCAGAGAGAACTTGTCTTGATGGCCCAAGTAGGCACCAGATCCCGAAGTCTCCTTTCCCTAGTTTGACTCTGCATAGAACTTATATTCTCTGATAATTCTTTGTTTCCTCCCATCCTTCTTCCATCAGAGTAGCAATCTCAGTTGTCTTGTTCACTCCTTATCTCTACTGCCTAAAGCACTATCTAAATCATAGGAAGGTGCTGAATAAATGTTTGTTAATTGAATAATAAAATGCACATGGTATATTGAGTTGGGGATATAATATATAGCATTTCCAAACCATCTTGGGGATGGGATAGTTTTTATGGTAAAACCCCACTAGTGTCTCATAGGATATTAGAGAGCCATGGAGCATATTTGGGAAATGATGACTATAGGCCAAGGCTCCATTAAATCACTGCTGGTCCATGAGTGTTGAATTTCTCCTGGTCTGGAAACTGACTTCTGGCATGTTGAAACTATTCTGACCTGAGTGCTTGCAAAGTTAGTTCTATTGGAAACCTAGGGTCATTTCTCTGTTTAGTGGATTCCACTAGGCAATGACTCTGCCAACTGTCTGCAGGTCTTGAGTAGACATGAATTCTGGTCCTTGATTGGAAGGAAGAACATAAGCAACAGATGTGGAGGTTTAGAGAGAGTTTCTTCCTAGAGGTCACGAGATCCATTCTGCGTCTGATCAGGACGCCCGGTGGTTGATAAGGATGGCATTAGCCTCAGGTTTCAGATGAAAGCCAAGGTCAGATTTCATAGTTGGGGTATCTGATGAAACTTTCCCTAGGGGACTTGGGGAGAAGGCAGCACCTCCAATAAATGTCCAGTCAGGAGCTCTCTCCCCACCTTTCCAAAAACAAAAGAAAAAAAAAAAAGACTCCAAGTGGTGTTAACATCTCTAATCTCTGGATCGCACCAATCAGTACAGTTCAATGCCCTGCATTTCTGAATCCTAATCATCTTTTTTTTTTTTAATCCTAATCATCTTTATTCCATCCCTTTGAAGACGTGAATTAATCTAAGTAGTTCCTATGACAATGCAGATATCTTTCATTTCTCATAAAAGAAAGGCTATAAGCAAATCTCATTTTGTTCTTGACTTTCATTATTAAATCATAAAACATGTATTATACATCCTCATATATATTGGTATATATCATGTACTGGCATATGGCATATATACTATATATATTATATAGTATTTATATTATATAGTATTTATATTATATAGTATTTATATTATATAGTATTTATATTATATAGTATTTATATTATATAGTATTTATATTATATAGTATTTATATTATATTATATTATATTATATTATATTATATTATATTATATATGTATATATATATAGTATATATATATTCTAAAGGAAAAAGATTCCCCAAGTGACAGCTAAAATTTTGCAATGAGGAAGAGGCTAAGATGATAACATTTGAAGAAAAACGGGTATTAAAATTGAAAGAGTGTTTTTGCTGTGAGCCACCTACATTTGTTGAGCACTTACTCTGTGCCAGAAAATATTCTAAGCATTTTTCATGTTATCTCACAACACTCCTATAAGGTAGGTACAATTACTATCCTCATTGTACAGGTGAGGACCATAAGGCACTTGCTCCCTATAAGTAAGAGAATCAGGGCTTGAACCCAGGCACAGCTTGGTTCTAGATTGCTATTACTCATTGCTATTACTCATCAGGCTACAGCATTCCTTTTCCTTTTATCTGTCCTTGTTACCACTAAATAGTTTTTTTCCTTATTAAGGAAGTAATACAAGGAAGGGGCTAGGTGAATGAGCGAAGTAGGTGAAGGGGATTAAGACGTATAAACTTCTAATTATAAAATAAATAAGTCATGGAGATGAAAAGTACAGCATAGGGAATAAAGTCAATGATAGTATGATAATGTTGTATGGCGACAGATGGTCACTACACTCAATGTTGAGAGCATTGTTTAAAAATCGAATTGCTGAATCACTATGTTTTATGCCTGAAACTAATATAGCATTGTATGTCAACTATACTTCAATAATAGAAATGAAAAAAGTAATACAAGATAATTATGATAAAAATTTATTAATACATAAATATAAATTATAGGGAATAAAAATCCCCCCATGAAGTCCTATTCCTGAAGACCAACACACAAGGGTCTGCTGTCTTTTCTTTTAGATGGTTATACACATGCGGCAATATGTATATTTCTATAACTATGTACCTATGTCTCTATCATTTTAACACACTATTGTTCAATTTGCTTTTCCAACATATCAGTTTAATTGAACATCTTTCAAAGCAACACATACAGATTCGGCTCAATATTTTGTGGTAATTATATAGTAGTTTACTATATGGATGTACCATATACTAAATAAATAGAAGTACATTTTCTTCTAGGGTTTCACTTGAATTTGACTTTATGTTTTTTATTCTTTGATGTTAAATGTGTTACATTTCAACAGTCAGCTCTTCAAACTTTTCTTTCATGGATTATTATTTTTTTTACATACAGTGTTATATTAGTTTCAGGTGTATAATATAGTGATTCAGTAATTCCACACATCACTCGGTGCTCATCACGACAACTGCATTCCTTAATTTTCATTGATTATTTTTGACCATAAGACATACTTTTCCCCATGATCTCACTCTCATACTTAATGATGTTTAAATTTAACCTGGTACCATTCTCTTTTTCTTAAGTCCTGCTGCTTTCTTAGAGCTTCTTTGCCATACCACACTTCACCAGCATGCGGCAAAACAGTTAAATTTATATCCTTCAGATTTCTTTCCTGGAAGATCCCAGTTTGATAGCATCCAATAGAGCTCTGCTTGACAATATTTGGAAGCTTTACATTTGACATAAATGTTTATTTAAAAAGAACATAAAAAGGTTTCTTGGCTGGGTTTCAGGAGGCCGGAGCTGATTTTGGATGCTGCCACTGACTTTCTGTTTGACTTGAATCCCCTGGGACAGCATCCTCTGTATTTTGATAGTTTTCAGATTTCAGTGCTAGGAGATTTTCCCAGCAATATCATCTGCTTCATTGGTATATTACGACTCTCTTGTTATGGTTCGTTCATTTATCGAATGACTCTGTTGTTCCAGAGGCTGCACTAGGTAGTGGGTGGCAAGGTTCTCAGAATATTATCAACCATGCACTATCCTATTGAAAGACTCCTGAATGCTAATGACTAATGTCAGGAAGGATGAGATCCAGAATGCTGTGGTCACACCTGTCCCCCAATGCTCCGTGGACCATTCTGTTCTGGGGTGACTGGCTGAGAACACATTATTGTCATTACTCCAAGTCTCTGGAGGAAGATCTGAAGTCTCAGCACCTGTAACATGTTCAGCTGTGTCTACACACCTTTGTTAATTCATATGTAGTCTTTTTTTTTTTTTTAATTAAAGGGCAATGATTCTCAATCTCTTAATTCTTTTGTTTTTCTTCCAGGAAGCAGGGAATCATAGATCACATTCTGATGGCATTGAAATCTAAAGGCACTTTTCCCCCAGATAAATGCACAAGCAAACTTTTGTGAATAATTTCAGGGTAACAAACCACACCGTAAGGTTTCACTTTCTCGAGGTCTTAATTTGGGTTTGTTTCATACCATAGAGCTCTTCAAGGTCAGAATAGTAGAGGTAAGTTCTTTTTTTTTTTTTTTATAATGTTTTCATTTATTTATTTTGAGAGAGAGAGTGTGTGTGTGTGAATGGGGGAGGGGAAGAGAATGAGGGAGAGAGAGAGAACCCCAAGCAGGCTCAGCACTATTAGCCCCTGATGTAGAACTTGAACTCACAAACCATGAGACCATGACCCAGGCTGAAATCAAGAGTCTGATGCTTAACCGACTGAGCTACCCAGGGGCCCCAATAGAGGAAAGTTCTAATTACCATAAGGGAACCCCCACAATTCTGTCCAATTGAGATATTCCCCTCATGTTTCCAAACTGGGTGCAATATTCTTGCCTCCATAACACAACCTGGTCTTTTATACCTGATCTATACTTGTAAAAATCATAAGTATCTTTGATAGATCAACTGAAATGTTACTTTCCCTCTAAAAAACCCCCTTTCCTGATAATCTGAGTAGATGATATTTCTCCTCCCTCTGAGGTAACCCAGAAGCATCTGTACTTCTCTCTTAAATCATCTGTTCTTTGCTTTGTTATAAATATAGATGTTCTTTATCTAGTCAACAAACTTTTATTAGGCATTGGGAATCCCAAAATAAATATGACATGGTCCTTGTCCTCCCAGAGCTCATGGTATGAAGAGGAACCAGATATATATTCAAGAATCTCCCAAAAGTTGCAGACCCTGTGCCTGGGAAAGCATACACATGCACTTAAACCAAGCAATTAAATCTTAGAGGATTTGCCTACAGTTTGAATAAGAATCTATGCCATGTGACTGCTTGGGTCGACATATGAATAAATGATTATAGAGCATTATTATAAATAAAGAGATAACAACATGCCCAGTGTACTTTTGGAAGAAGAGGAATCTCAAACAATCTCTAACCTTCCATGAACTTCTGCTCCTGAGTAATAGATTAGATAATTCAGAACAACCCTTGCACTGGACCCAATTAAAAAAGTGTGGATAAAACAGGAATACTTTTTCTGAAGAGCATTAATATTCTAATAAGATAATGAACATTTAATGGACTAAGGTCAGGAGAAGTGAGAAACCCAGAGAGGTGAGCAGAATTCTGGGTCTTCTGCCTTGGAGGCATTTACTGTTTTGGAAGGTGTGGTTGGAAAGACTGAGTTGTATGTACATTCTGTGGCCTTGCACATCTAGAGGTACAAGAGTTGAGACAAGACTTGTCAAGAGTAGGGACCCTGGAAAACTACTCCCTACCTTTGAGCTGATTCCTGAAGGGCTGCTTCCTAAAAGTAAAGGTAAACTAAACACCAGCTAATCTTCACATTGACCCATTTTTCACCTTGTCTGGGTGGCCTAGAAATATCTTAAGAATTAGACAGGTGACCTCAGATCCCTAGAGCTTCTAGGTGCCTGGTAGTACAAAGTAAAATCTCATTGGTGGAAGAAAGTGTCATACTAGGCCTTACATAAATTCTACCAATAATTTGAAAACTAGGCCCAAGGGGAAATAAGTCCATATGAGTAAATGTCACAGAAACAATATGACAGTATTAGACCCACCAGCACTCCAAAAACTGGAATTATCAGACCCAGAATGTAAGAGAGCTTCGGTTATTACATTCAAAGAGATTAAGATCAAGTGTGAAAAATTTGGCAGTGAACTATAACCCATCAAAAGTGATATGGAAGATTTGAAAAGGAGCCACATGGAAATTCTTGAACTGAAAAATAATATAACCTAAATTAAGAACTCAATGGATAGGTTTGGGGCGCCTGGGTGGCTCAATCAGGTAAGTGTCCAACTTTGGCTCAGGTCATGATCTCATGGTCTGTGAGTTTGAGCCCTGCATTGGGCTCTGTGCTGACAGCTCAGAACCTGGAGCCTGCTTCAGAGTCTGTGTCTCCCTCTCTCTCTGCCCTTCCCTCACTTGTACTCTGTCTTTCAAAATAAATGTTAAAAAAAAAAAAAAAGAACTCAATGGATAGGTTTAACTGCGGTTTAGACTTGGCTGAAGAAAGAAGTGAAAATCAGGTCATCAGAAATCATCCATAACAAAACACAAAAGGTCAAAAGGATTGAGCATGCAGAAGGACAGGTAAGAGCCATAGAGGATAGAGTGAGAAGATCCAACTTACCTTTAGTTGAAGTGCTCATAGGACAGGACAGAATGGAGTAGTGATATTTAAAGAGATAATGATAGAGTCCCCAGTCTTCAATATGCTATCCATTCCTTGAAAATGGAGACAGTACCTACCTTACTCAAGTCTGTGTTCCATGAAACATCTAGCAGTACTTTATTGTTTGTTGAATTTGTTGGGTGAGGAAACCTTATTATTTTCTATTTCATTTTACATTTTTGGAATCATGTTGGAAGTTCCTTTAAAATGGTATATCTTTAAAGCAATATTGGGAAATTACTGTCTGAATATAGATATACATTCAAATATCCAAATCTCTGTATTTGCACTTGCCACTCCAAACCTTAGAGCTTAATCTACAGTTGACACCATGGATGAAGTTTACGCTTTTGTTTGAGATCTGATGATTCATTTCTGACCCAAAAAATCCCCCTCAAATTCATATATGTTACCTATTAATCATACTCCATTTGTTTTCTTGCTGCTTAAGCTTTATAGCTGACTTTCGCAATGTGTTATAAAATTCTAATCTGGTCACAGCTAATTAAAATGTTCTAGGGATGTCTGGGTGGCTCAGTGGGTTAAGCATCTGATTCTTGATTTCTGCTCAGGCCATGATCTCACGGTTTGTGAGACTGAGTCCTGTGTCGAGTTCTGTGCTGACAACATGAAGCCTGCTTGGGATTTTCTCTCTCTCTGCCCCTCCCCTGCTCTCACTCAAAATAAATAAATAAACTTAAAAAACATAGATTTTAAAATGTTCTATTTACTTGCTTTTGCTCTGTTCTCCTTAATGATATGGTATTCTGATAAGTAACTTCATATTTTCCTTTAAAATAGGAAATGCAAAAGATGCCTGGGTGGCTCAGTCAGTTGAGCATCTGACTTCAGTTTTGGTCATGATCTCTCTCTCGGTTTGTGAGTTTGAGCCCCATATCTGGCTCACTGTTGTCAGCACAGAGCCTCTGTCCCCCCCTCTCTCTCTGTCCCTCCCCCGGTCATGCTCTCTCTCTTTCAAAAATAAATATGTAAAAATAAATAAATAAAATATAAACTAGGAAATATGATGTTTTATCAGTTTCCCGGGAAACAGATTTGGAGACAGAGACTTGTGTGCAGGAGTTTCCTGGAGGAGTGCCTGGGGTCCATACACGGGGGAATTAGGGAAGCAAGGTTGGACAGAGGGAGGAGTTGAAATGCAGTGTAGCCACAGCAAAGGCTCCGTCTGATCCCACAGGGAGTTCTGGAACTTGGAAGGTCCTTTGGCAATTGTCCTGTTCTTCAGCAGGGTGAGTGAGCCCTTGTAACTCTGCCCCCGCACCAGGGACCAGTAGTTGGACACAGGCTGCTCCCACATATGGGACATGGCCTTAAAGACTCTACCTGACAGCAATTCCCAGAGGCAGGGCACAGGTGAGAGGTGCTAGTCACTAAGGTTCCCTCCAGTGGTGGGGAGTGGGGGTGGGGTGGTATTTGTACCTCAGTCCTGAAGGGGGGACCAAGGAGGCACACTGACACCATCCACTCTACGTGATCACCCATGACACTGGGCAACAGGAGGCCTAAGTCTGAATCTTGGCTTTGCTGCTAATTGGCTTTGTGATCTGGACCAGCCATATAACCCTCTGGGTCATGGTTTCATCATCTTTAATGTTTTCTTTTTTTTAATGTTTATTTATTTTTGAGATGGGGGAGGGGCTGAGGGAGAGGGAGACAGAGGATCTCCTTGCTGTCAGCAGACAGCCCCATGTGGGGCTCAAACTCACCAGGAGATCATGACCCAAGCCAAAGTTGGATGCTCAACCGACTGAGCCACCTAGGTGCCCCTTCATCTCTAAAATGAGGAGTCGGAATAAGGTCAGTTTTTCCTCAAAATTTAGTCATTTGTTTGCCAGTTCCATGACTGTATTTTCATACTTTTGGATCAGCAATACTATTACTCAATACCATTGTTTCCTTAACATAATTTCCTTCTAGTAAATTTGTTCCTTTTAACTTAACTTCATGTAAGGTGGCAATTTACATGCAACCATAAACATAGCAATAGCACTTAGCACAAATAGGAAGTAGCCACAAAAATAAATTTAATATAAATAACACAGTGCTGTTAAAGTCAGCTAAGCACAATTGCCTGTGGAGTCTCTGAGCCTGAGGCCTGCTCTCACTTTTCTGAAAAGATAGCAGCTATTGGAGAGGAATTGGAAATACATTAATAACTAAGACTTTAACAGACATTTCCCAAGAGAAGAATACACACTTTCCTGAGACGAAACATTTTTCTCTGTGTAATTCAGTGATATTTAATGCTATGTTTCCTGTAGCACCTAAATCCAGGTCATATATTCTCAATGGGAAGTTTCTGTCCTTTCATGCAAATCCTGGATTAGGTAGTCTTTAGGCTAAAAGTATATTAGTCCATGATTCTCTCCTTGCCTGAGAGGAGTGTTGGGGAGAAGATACGTACAACTTATAATTTTTTTAAGGTCATACATTTATTAGACTGAGTACTGGCCAGAAGCTTGAGGAATTAAATTCATTGGTTAGGGCTCCTAATTTTATGAGCACACCATATCTGAAATGTAGCCATGGTGATAAGCAATGAGAACCTGGTGTTTGAATTCTTCTAGTCTACTGGGAAGAAGGAGCCTTTCGTAGAAGGTAGACACCCCTTCCTTGATAGCCCAGCACAGACCTACCTTGTGCCTTAGCTTTCCCTCTTCAGGCATTTCTGATCCAAGGGAGCCGCTACATGATGCTGTCATCCTGAGAGCAGTAGTTTCTTCAGATGCCTTTTCCCTGCTGACCAAGGGTTAGCCGATTTATCATGGGACATTTAGGCATTATTAAGGGGAGCCTAGAAAATTCTCCTTCCCATGATCTTTCTGGAAGGTACCAGATCCTACACTGAGCTGCCCCGTGCTGCTGTCTTGCTTTCAGACTTATCTCCCCTCTGCACAAGCCAGTCACCCTCAGGAGTGGAGCTTTGAGTCTCCTCTAGAATTTCAGCTGTATCCTAAATTTTATTAGCGTCACTGTTCCTGATTCTTTGTTTAGCTGTTGGTAACAGATGCTGTATCCCAGTCTTGGCACCCTTTAATTCCCAAATGTTAGGATTTGGCATCTCCTACCAAATTCACCCAAATTCACCGAGCAGGGGATGAGTAGAGTTTGCTGTCAGTGCCAATTTACTCCCATAAGTAAATTAGGAAAAATGCCATCCTTCAGGCTAGTAAAGGCACACCCCTCATTCAGTTAAATCTACATTCTGAAAATTCCTAAGGAATTGAGACCATAAGGACTCTTTGCTTCTATCATAAAACCAATTTATGTCAATGTATAAATAATGATGATAATGGCAGTCATCATCCTAATAGTAAGAAGGTGAGACTGAGTAGGAGGAGGTACAAGAAGAGAGAGGAGAAAGGAGAGAGCTTTACTGAGCATGCACTAGTTCCAGGTACTATGTTCTGGGGGCTCAAGGTGGGGGGGCTAACAGTCTTTGAAAACAGACACCTCTGCCTGATGAAGTGATCCCTCAGGTTTTAGAGCTCAGATGTGATTGAACAAATGAGTGTCTCTTATTCCCTTCTGGGCCAACCCAATTGCAGTAATTTTTATGGCTCTCTCTGTCTCTCGGAATATAGTCAGTCCTCAGGCTGAATTCAACAAGTTTGTGAAAGCACGTTAGTTTTATATGTACGGTTTTATTTGGTGTGACTTACAAGTCACATGGAATATGCGAAATTATGCCGGTCTTTACCTAGTGACCTGCCAATTCAGCCCTCCGTTTCTTCAAATCTCATCTGAGAATTACTTTTCTCTTTACCTCCAAATGTCTTACTCCCCATGCTGTTATTCAATTCCGAAAATGGCACAGGGACAAAACTTACATGAATAATAATGTGCAAATAAATGTGTGTTTGGTCTGATGTGTGGGTGACTTCTCTGGTGTATTGTAACCTCGTATTCAGTTTTATTTGTCAAGTGCCTGGATATACAGAGAACAGGATGGTTCAATATTCAGTGAATGTGGCGTTTACATTACACGTACTTGATCTTTGTATGATTTGGTTCATTGAATTGTTTTTAGGAAAGCTATATTCCCCATTACTCAGGAAAAATGCATTTGGAAACACTCGAAGTACCCATGGTCAAAGCAATTTTCATGCATGGTGTGCTGGGGGTCATGAAGATGGAGGGCTGATAGGTTGCAGATCTGTGGACCTACTAGAGCCCTCATCAGAGCCAGGAAACCTCTATTTTGGGATAACACATACCTTTTCACTCAATTCCAGTGGTTGTCAACCAGTATAATTTTGCCCCCTAGGGGACATTGGGCAATGTATGGAGACAATTGTGGTTGTCACAATTGCGAGGGATCCTGCAGGCTAAACATCCTATGTTACTTAGCATCCTAAGCTGCTAAGTGCTAAATGTCCTACAAAGAATCCTGCCCCCTGCTGCCCTAATAAAGAATTACTCAGCTTAAAATGTCAATAGTGCCAAGATTAAAGTCCTGCCCTATTCAATCAACACCCCTTTGTGCTTTTTACTAATCTAGGTGAAATTTAACATGGCACAATACCAGAGAGCACAGTGTAATTTTGTTCAAATAATACTTTCTCTGAGAAAGACGGTGATGCTGTGCTTGCTAATTCTTGGAGTTGCTCTTGGAAGAATCAGGCCAGTGGATCTCAGGACAAACGTTTTCTCTCCAGAGTCGTCTCCTCCTCACTCCCCTCTGGCAGTGTGCTGTTGAGCCCAGAGAACCAATTGGCAGTAATCAATGTGATTTGCTTTGATGCATTCCTGAGGCTGAAGGAATTGTTGAACTCTCTGAATGACACATGCCTGGAGGCGAAGAGTAACATAATTCGCAAAGGAGAGAAAGAGACCAATTAGAGCTGATTAGAAACAGAACACACTGTGGGAAGTATTCCGGAGCCCAAGATCATTCTGGAAGATCCAGGTCTGCCAAAAACCAAAGACGGACACGGTGTCCTATGGTGTCCAAGTACACAGGAGACCACAGGACAAGGTGAAGTAGGAGAATTTTACAAACACTGTGAACTCCTGTACTTATGTCTTCTGCAGCATGATTAAAGATTGTACTGCTTAATTTTGATCTGTAGTGACCAGACAGTGGGATTAACTCCAGAAAGAGCTGAATTTCAATCTTAGTTCTACACGTATGAAGTATGGGCTCTTAGGCATGTTACCTAATGTCTTTAAATGTCAGTTTCCTCATCTACCAAGTGGGGAAAATGAGATCTACCTGTGGTAAAGATGAAAAGGAGGCAGCGTTGCAAAGGTGCCAGTGCAGTCTTGGCACACGGCAGATGCTTGGTGAATGTTCACCTGCCAACTCTTCCCATCCTACCAAAATGTTGAGCTTCTCAGAAGCACTTTCTCGGAAGCCTTTTGGATGTGCATCAAAGTGCAAGCCACGCTCTAGAATTCTTAGTGGGGACAGGAAGATGGTTTATTACCATTGTGTTACTACTTACATTTAACCAGCATTCTCTCCTCCATCATTGGTAGGGGGGCAGGGAGGAGAGAAACGGGAGGAAGGAGGATGGCAAACACTTGCTTCCAGCCTCCTCCATGGGTGAGAAGACAGGACTCTCTAGAACGGGCTGGGTGGCTGTTTTGTCCCCTCCAGCAGTCCTCGGAGTCTCAGACATCAGTAAGGGTTGGTTCCAATTCCACTGGCTTCTATAGTAATACCTCACTTTTGGTAACTCAGTTGTCTAGAAAGATCAGTACTCTAGAAACATAACTGAGAACCAAAACAACCAATGAATGCATGGGAAGAGCCCAAACTGGTGTCGTGTTGTAAGTTCAGATGAGGTGTTGGGAGAGCCCCATGCTACTCTAATCAGAGCGGCCTTACTTTTATTTTACATGCAGTTAAATAGCCTTTTGATCTAGTTTTCAAGCCTATCATTTCACTGGGACCAAGGGATTAAAGGTTAAAAGGGAAGACACTAATGGTAACTCCTTTGACAAAAGCAAAAAATGGCAATTCTATGTCCAAGCAGAAGCTTGCTCACCTTCACACACTGACGAGAGTAATAATTAATTTTCATTATTATGAGCATGCATCCTCTCCAAGAAAGCGGAAATGATTTGAAGTGTTTCCTGCTTAAAAGGGAATGGGAAATTTCAAACTTTTTCATATCTATCTATCAATGTACCCACATATATTTATATTTCTTTCTCTATATCTCATGTATATGATGAGATAAAATGAGGATGATGTAAAGTGAAAAGGGATAATATTTCCACTATAATTCTTTGCTGTACTTAGAAGATTCTTGTTAAATATTGTTATTAATATAAAATACTGTAATTTGATAATCAGGGGTGGACCCAGGTTTTGTAAGACCTGCAGTTTCTACATCTTTTAGCTCCCTCTTTGAGAAAAAGGATACAAAATTACAAATACAAAATTAAAGAAAATGGGAATATTTATTTAGAAAAGTAAACCTTTGCAAAGTAGTGATCTTTAAAATGCTGACAAATACCGTGAGCATCCCAAAATCCAGAAAAATAACGTTATTTTTTAAATTGACTTCCTGACACTTATTTATAATTCTTTTTTCATAAGGTTTTTGACTGAATATTCTTTGATTGCCCTATTCACATGGCATCTTATAATTCCGTTTTCTAAAGAGAATAAGGGTAATTCAACCTGTTTTCTAGCATGACTGATCAAAATTTACTTTTTACTATGGATAATTATGGGAATTTTTTTTTCAGCTTGACAACTTGTGTTTGGTCATGTCTGGTAAACTTTTAAGATTATTGTCAAATTTGAGAAAACCTCTGTTAAGATTCTTTTATAAGAGCTGTTAAGTTTTGAAAGAATATTTCATAGACCATATTCTGGCTCTGAACATTGTATGCCTTATGGCTGTAGCATTCCCCACATCTGGGGCTGGATGCTGCAGGCTATGTTCCCATCATGATGGGACCTTCATATCATGATGATGGTGAGTCTGCGGAGGTAGGAACACTTCTGGAAGCCATTGGAAGCCATTGTTGCACAGGATGGCTAGCAGTAAGTTAACTATACACAAAGGTTACTGTAAATCATGGAAACAAATCCTGCTGAAACCGGATGACTGAGTCCTTAACTCAACTCTAGTGTCACTCAATATGTGGGCAAAATACCTGCAGGAAGTCAGAGAGGAAAGAAACAGGGTCTTAATTGTGGTTAAAATACCTTCCTTCTGCAAAGTATGCACAAACGTACGACCACGTAAACACATAGCTGGGACCCCTCTCAGGTCTTGAAAGCGTCCCATGCTGGTGGGGGCTCTGAACCTCAAACTCCATACAATTCATGGCCAATCTACTCTGATAATAGTAACTAGTACTGAAAAGAGAAGAGAATTGGTGGACGTGGGCCATCACTTTGCTAGGGAACTAGCTGTGTGGCCCTGGGTAAATCATTTCATTTTTTATGGACCTTGCTTTCCCACTTTCAAAGTGACAAGTGTGAACGTGGTGATGTGCTAGGTCCTGATTCCCCCGCACTGAGTGGCCCCGAGGATGGTTTCTGAGCAAGCCCAGCAGGGTCAGGGAGGATGGAGCCAAGCAAGAAGTAGTTACTGCCTTAAGGACCATCTCTCCCTCCCCATCATGGCCAGCAGAGATTTGCTTAGCAAACAAGCCCAATGTTTTCCCAGCAGAGCAGAGCTATGAAAACTTGGCACCACTGAGCACTGGTACAATTACTGGCTGTGACAGGCCTATCTTTTATTTTCCTGGGAGCAAGATGTAAGGAGTGAGCTGTCTGAGTGACTGACCCGGGCATTCCTCTCTGGAAACCATCAGGACTGGAGAAGAATTGTCTCGGAGGCTGCAGGTGTCAGGCCAATTTCCCCAGCTAGTCCTGAGCAGCTCTTGTTTTCGAGGATGACTAGAAGTCAGGTCAGACTAATTTGGGGGAGGGTTCCAGTGCCTTCTCTCTTCACCTCTTGACTTTTAATTCCTCTCATTTGATTAGGGAAGTGGGAGCAGGAGAAGGTGGGTGGTGACTAGTCTTGTCTGGCGATAATTACTTTGAGTGTACTTTTGACATGAAAACTCATTTTCTAAAAATGTAAAATCATTCCTATCTCAGCCAGCTTGACCATACATAAAATTCCTTTTCCAAGATTCCTTTTCAACAAACCTTCGACAACTTTTTTATATCCATTCATTTTTTTGTCCTTTTTTTTTTCCTTTGTTCATTCTGGAACAACCATTTAACTTTCCTAACCTACTTTTATTACACAGCTGTTTCCTTTCACCCTTATGATTTCTAAAGAGTTTTAATTACATATATTGATTAGAATTCTTAATCCTTAGGCTCTTTTATTCCTAGTGAAAACTAAGAAGTAAGCAATTGTGGACTGTCTGTTACATTAGCATCATGTGGATTGGCAAACATAGAACTATGTTTCATAATTTCTAGAAGTATATTCTTCCTGATAGTAAATTTTTCATTGTGGCACAAAACATGGTTACTAATAGACCCGACTATGTTTAATTCCTCTGTAAAAGGAACCCTTGGTGTACAAACCTGTATTCAGTAACTAATGTTTCAGATCTTATTTGGAAATGATCTAGATATTTAATGAATATCCATTATTTAACTCATCCCACCAAAACTTGAAAGTTTCAAGTTATCAAAATGGTTACCATACCATACCATACAGCATAATTATTATTGAAAACCTCATTTAGAAACTTTTAATCTTAACATCTATTTGATTTACTTGTTCCTAACAGTTATGTTTAGATTCTTTATAAAAATTCCATGAGTTATTAAACAGCTAACCATCATTTTAAGTCATCTTTCTTGCTGAAACATTCTGTAACAGAGAAAACACTGTTTTTGACTTTTAGTAAACCTAGGTAGCATAGAAGTATTATATCTCATACTGATAACCCTAAAGACATGCCTGTTTTAATTAAACCAACACCCTCAAGCTAGCTTTTATTTCCCAAAGAGTATTCTAGATCACATGAATTTGAGAAACACTGGGGTTAGTTTCTATATTTCTGAGAGTATACTTGATTATATAATGCTTTTTTGTCTTTAAGCCAAGTAAACTGAGCTCTTTACAAATTAACTTTGACAATACCATCCAGAGGTAGAAAAAAAATCACACATCTATAATATACATACACAGACACAGAGACCTTAGAGCTTTCATTTTAAAAATTTTAGCCATGAGACAGGTATAATAATGCAAAACTCACTAGTTTATAAAAGAACAGTTGGATCTAGATTGTGCTTTTGGCAGATGGAATCTGTTAAGATTAACTACTTAGATGGGTGCAGCTTTTTACTAATATTTATGAAAGAGACTTCTAAGTTTTTTCATAGACCTCATTTTCAAGATAACCTTTCCTTTTGTACAAAATTCCTTCTGATCAAAATTACCTTGGTTCCCAGTGAAGACCAGGTAGAGTACTTGGATCTCAAAAGGCACAGGTGACAGAAGGTGAGCTCTACCAGGAAGGACTTTTATTCCCTACATCCAGATCTTTTATAATATCTGCAAACCTTTTGGGAGAGAGAGAAGCATGCACACAAGTGGGGGAGATGCAAAGAGAGGGAGGGAGGGAGGGAGGGAGAGAAAGAGAGAGAGAGAGAGAGAGAGAGAGAGAGAAATCTCAAGCAAGCTCTGCATTGTCAGCACAGAACCTAATGTGGTGCTTGAACTCACAAACTGTGAGATCAAGACTGAGCCGAAATCAAGAGTCAGATACTTAACTGACTGAGCCACTGAGGTGCCCCTAGAGCCTCATTTCTATTCTTGTAAAAACTCAACTTGGAACACAAATACAGTTGTTCTCAGTTTTTCAAAGAATTGGTTTGCAACTTGAATGATATCAAGAAACTGACCCACCCATCCAACTATATTTTCTTCAATTTGCTTTTTTATATCAGGGGGAAGATCTTCAACTAATATGGAGATCCAAAGATTCCTATGTCCTGGGTCTAGGACTGTGTGTTTTTAGAATGATTCAGTAAACCTTCTACAAGCCTTCAGAATATTTTTCTTTCTCTTTGGGTACATAGCTTCATTTGAGGTTGGGGGAGAAGGCCAAAAGTAAGTTCCTGCCTGGCTCTGAGTATCAGCTTCCAATTTGGCCAACTTCTGACCATAGAGGTACCTTAAAAAAAATCTTAAAAAATTTTTTTAAATGTTTATTTATTTTTGAGAGAGAGAGAGATAGAGAGAGAGAGAGAGACAGACAGACAGACAGAATGTGAGTGGGTTAGGGGCAGAGAATCTGAAGCAGGTTCCAGGCTCTGAGCTGTCAACACAGAGCCCAACACGGGGCTTGAACCCATGAGCTCTGAGATCATGACCTGAGTTGAAGTCGGATGCTCAACCAACTGAGCCACCCAGGCGCCCCCCAAAAATCATTTTGAATGTCTTGTCAGGTTTCGGCTGGACAAACAGTAAATATTCCTGGTGGTATTGAACAACTCCTTGGATGCAAGAGGCATTCCTAAAGAGGATGCAAAAGATACTATCCTCCCAAGACTTAAGGCCACTCCCAAAAATCACCAAAAGAAAGAGTTAAACAATTTCCCTGAGAGCTGACAACAGTTGGTAGGACCCTAGCCATAAATGCAACCCACATTTCTGTGCAGCCATATTTTTGGGGCTCCCACCCTGAAAGCTCCCACGTCAAGTTCTGAGGACACAGAAGAAGACGAAAAGAAGGCAATAGTTCTATCCCTGGGATTGAAAGGGTCAACAACCAATGGGTACCCGAAAGCAAATCCATAGGCCACAATTAAAGATCTAACTCTTAACAAATGTTTTTTGCCTGCCAATTTGACTTTGGGTGAGACAGGGACAACATGAAATTTTATCTTCCACTTTCAACCAGACATCACAGACAGAGACCTGGGACGGCTGTCCTGGGTAAGAATTCTCACCTGTTTCGAGCTTCTGCTGGTTTTCCTAGAATCCCATCTGCAGGCTCCGGAGTAAGCTTGGTGTCCCAGCATGTCTCATCTTGGTTAGCAGAAACAGTAGAGGAGGAAAAATAGTTTTCCCTCTGTTCTTTATGGTGAGTACTTGGCTGAGATCCCTTTTTCTCCAGGACACTTCATAAATGAATACGCTTATCTAGGTTAAAAGTTATCTAGGTAAAAGTTACACCATGGCCAATGTAATTCCATATTATCTTTGGTAAGGGTAACCTGCTTGTTCAGCCATAAAACAAAATTTTATTCACCTAAGGCCTCACACGTACCCTAGTCCAGCTTAAGTCAGACCCAGTATTTCCCTGGCTGGACCCAGTGTGGTTTCTCAAACTTAGTCTGGATTTTAAGCCTGATTGTGGCTAGTTTCTGGATCCAGTCCTGGAAAAGAAATGCTCCAATAAAGTCTGAAAACGCATAACGCAAAAGCTGCAGAGGTGAGGTCTGAGAGGGGTTACCCACCACCTCCAGAGACAGCGAGAAAGCAGTGAGCTCAAGGGCTAAAAAAGAACCTACCTCTGGTTGCTCATTGCTCCTGGGGACTATTGGGAGCCTCCTTCAATTCCCTTTTCTGATGACAGAACTGTTGAAAAGTAAATGGAAACAAACATTTTAAGAGTTCATGTGAGCAAAAATTGATTTGAATCTGAAGTATCCAATCTAGCAGACAGAAAGGAGGCTTGTGGAGCAGGACAAAATGGAAGACCTTTGTAGATGGAAAGGGGCAGAGACCAAGAAGTCATATGAGGCAAAAAGGGGGTTGATGATTGCAAGGTTATTTTCCTTCAGGGGACAGCAAGGTCTATCAGGGAGATTACCTCATGAGTGCTAATCTGACTACTCCCAACTCACTGGTTTAAGGTTCCATTTCTGGGGGAGCTGAAACTCTTAACTAAATTAAGTCTTGTTTGGTGATGAGGGGCTTGGCATAAGTGCCTCTGTTTTGGGACTGTTGTTTTTCTTTATATTGTTGAGGTACAGTTGACATACAATGTTGTATTATTTTCTGGTGTCAACATTGATTTGGCAATTCTGTGCTTTAAACACGGCTCCCCATGATAAATGTAGTCCCCACCTGACACCATACAACGCTGCTACAGTATTACTGACTGCATTGTCTATGCTGTGTTTTCATCTCTGTGACTTGTTTCTTTTATAACTGGAAGTTGGTACCTCTCCATCCCCTTCATCTACTTTGCCCCCACCCCAGCTCCCCTCTGGCAACCACCAGTTTGTTCTCTGTATTTAAGACAACCACCTGTTTGTTTTTTAGTTAGTTGTGTTTTGTTTTAGGTTCCACATATAAGCAGAATCATAAGGCATTTGTCTTTCTCGCTCTGATTTATTTCACTCAGCATAATACCCTCCAGGTCCATCCATGTTGCTGCAAATGGCAAGATTTCATTCTTTTTTTATGGCTGAGTAACATTCCATTGTATGTATTTGCCACATCTTTATCCATTTATTTACTGATGGATTCGGGCTACTTCCATAGTTTGGCCATTGTAAATAACGCTGCTATAAACATAGGGGTGCTGCTGTTTTGCTTCCAACAAGTTACATTTTGAAGGCTCAGGAAGGTTAGAAAATCAAGTAGAGGGTACTTGTAGGAGAGAGAAAGGCATGCACTGAATTATCATAGGCAAACAGAGACTGCCCATGGATAGAAAGGCTGAAGACAATGTATGTATGTTTTATCATTTCATATTTTGTTCTATGCATTTATCCATATAAATGCATGTTTAAGCAAAAAAAAAAAAAAAAAAGCCAGACACGCTGTGAATGTATTTTGTACATTTAATAATATAACACAAATATATTTTTGCATTCATAAAAATGTCCTACAACAATATCATTATTGATGACTGAATATCATTCCATTGTATTATGGCAATTTATTTAATGTTAGACATTTAGAGTGTTTTCAGTTTTTAACAATTAGCAACAGTAATAAACATCCTTGCAAATAGATGTTTGTCTCCATCTCTTGGGAATAATTGCAGTAGAATTGTTGGGTCAAAGGGTCTGTAAATTTTAAAGGCTTTTGATTAAGTATTTCTAAATTGCCCATCCAGAAATGTTGGATTTAAGGTCTGTCTCTTCAGCAGTGTAGAAGAATGCCTATTTTCTCTCCCCCTCACCCAGGCTAGATTTTATCATGCTTTTAAATCTGCCCATTCGAGAGGGGAAAAATGGTAATTTGTTTTCATTTGCATTTTTTTGATTACTAATGTGATTGAGCATTTTTTATAAGCCTATTAGCCATTTGCATTTCTGCTTTTGTAAATTTCCAGTTTATTTCTTTCAAGCAAGAGAATCTTTTCCTTCAGGAAACTCCCCTTGATATTAGGATCAGATTTATAGAACACAGTCTTCTGTTCTCACACTTACATGCCTCCCATTGGAAACATGAAGATACAGTCTAAAAGGAGGAAATGGTGTTCCTTTAGCAACTGGTGAGTTCATCAGCAATGGGGTCAGGGGCAGAATTCAGGCTTCTTGCCTCAACTGCTAGCTCTTGTCTCAGAGTCACTTCTGATGACCATCATTCATGGCCATATAGGAACCTTATATCTCTTTTACAGGAGTAACCTAAAGCTGCCTTATAGTCTAGATATTTGAGTATCTATGTCAAGTAGATATAATATACTTTATATTATATAGTTTATCTTATGCAGTTTCTGTTATATTCTATTATGATGTTATATGATCAAACTGATCATATATGGGGCATTACCCTGCCCTCTCCTAGGTCTTAAGCTCCTGAAAGGCATTTCTTCTTCACCTTTTAATGTCCTGCCACACCTAACACAGTGGCTTCTCCATAGTAGGTGCTTTCTAATATGGGGCAAATGAATGGATAATGATGACACTTCCCAGTAGTATCATTTTTTATTAGATTTTATTTTATTTTTAATTTTATTTTTTTCAGGCTGTTCTTTTGAATATGTTCATCCATGAAGAAAAGTTGATTCACCAAATCTGAATCCTAACATATATCTATAATAATAAGGTTTTTAGAGAGTGAAACCCAGACATAGCCCAATAGTACCATTTCAATTCTAGCAGATCTTGAGTTTTCTAGTTCTTCTTCAACTTGCTGGGTGGTCTCAGGAAAATGACCCAGCTTCACGGTGCTTCTCATTCTCCATGCCCAAAGGGAAAAATAGTAATATTTGTTTATAAAATGCTGTGTGTTACCCAGGTTCTTTGAAATGCTAAGAATTAGTGTAGTGCTAAAAAACAATTAGTAGAATTCTATATAGCAGTCATTAACTACATTTGAAATAAAATATGTGAGTTACCACTGACATTTCAAGGACTATATTTGCTAATAACTGAGCCTTGACAAATTGAAATTATTTATAAACCTGGCGGAAATGGGAATCCAATACTGTTTCTAGTCTTGTTGAACAATTCAATTAAGGAACTCTTTATATGCAACATGTATGCCACTTTTTCTATTTGAAATATTATGATGGTGTTATATTTGAAATCTGAAACTGGTTATTTGACAGTGACCTTGGACTTGGTGGGGTGGGGGTAGGAAGTGAGTTCACACTCTGCTTGGAGGTGCCATTTCCAATGAAACTTGTGAGAAGTGGCCTCAGTCCTCCACCCCAGTCTACTTGTGTGGGCTCAGTTTTTAGGAGACTCTTTCTGTTGATGATCCAATGGGACTCCTGGAGACCTTCTTTTGTGAAAAGCAGTAGGAACTTAGCTCCTTAAGGCCTGAATGTTGATTGGACCCCTGATGTGGCAAGGTACCTTACTTCCAGGATGAGAGTTCCTTTCCATCAGCTTGACCTCTAATCCAAAGCAAAGGTTTGGGGGGTTCTAGGAAGGGTCTTTTCTTTTCACTGATGTTGTGGTCAGCTTCTTGCATCTGAATCTTGTCTAACCTACAGACCTTGTGGCTTAGGGATTCCACATACTGGAGTATAGCCAGTAAGATCACCGTGCATTAGCTGAGTTTGGTGCAAATGACAACTCAACTCTTACTTGCCCTCTTCAGAATTGTTTAAATGCATGCCACTTTATTCTGCCATTCCTGCATACCAAGGCTGGGGGCCTCCAAGGGGTCCTTTTCTCAGTTGAATTCACTTGGAATCCAGTAAGAGTGGCCTGAGTTTTCAATGAATTCGGTTCATTTATTGGGCACCATGATACTCTGTAATGTGTAAGGAGAGGAAAACTTGTCGCAGCTCTTTCACTCACTGTTTGCCATTGGGTTATGGGTAAGTGCCTCCCCAGAACATGGAATGAGGTGAATGAGGAAGACTTGAGTTAATGTCCTGGCTACTAAAAAATCCCTTCTGCTGCCTCAAAACGACAGATGAGGCTACTTTTGCTTTCCTGAAAATATCTTTCTTGAAGGGTGCTTAAGGCATTCTCTAGGTTGTTTTGGGGCCTCCATCTCACTGCTCATCCAGTGCTCCAGATGAGTACGGTGAGGCCACAGTGGTGAACTGAGACCTGAAGGTGGAATTTTAGCAGTGACATCCACTCCATCCTCGTCTACACGTGCCTGTTACACACACTGCCACTAGGTTGTGCTAGAGTATAAACATAGCAATGTTGTGCATTTGCTGGTAAATCTTCACTCTATTGGCTATTTCCTTCATTCTTTCACATACACAGATTCTTCTGTTCTCTGTGGCTTGGAAGTCCATATTAGAAACATTGTGATCACTGTTCTTTGAAATGAAGGACCTTTGAGCGACTCTGTTGTGATTTTGTAAAGACCTGAAATAGTGATATGCTCAAAATTATTTGCCCTCATGCCAGGATACCACTCAGTCATTTCTCAACATCTAGTGCCCTGGGGTGAGGACTGCTTCTCCTCAAATTTTTTACTGGCCCCTCATTTTCTCCCTGTCTTATAACACTGGAAAGCTCAAGGTTCTCTTGGGTTCCTCTTTTTTTTTTTCTCTGTATAGTCTCCCTACATCATTTTTAAAAAATGTTTATTTGTTTTGAGAGAGGGAGAGAGCATAAGTGGGGGGAGGGGCAGAGAGAGAGGGAGAGAGAGAATCTCAAGCATGTTTCATGCTGTCAGTGAAGGGCTTGACACAGGTGATCTCACAAAGTGCAAGATCACAACCTGATCCAAAATCAGGAGTCTGCTGCTTAACCAACTGGGCCACCCAGGTGCCCTCTCTCCCCAGGTCATCTTAATCACAATACCATCTTAAACATTAAAAAATTTTTTTTAAAAAAAGGGGTGCCTGGGTGACTCAGTTGGTTAAGTGTCTGACTTCAGCTCAGGTCATGATCTCACAGTTTGTGAGTTCAAGCCCCATGTCTGGCTCTATGATGACAGCTCAGAGCCTGGAGGCTGCTTCAGATTCTGTGTCTCCCTCTCTCTCTGCCCCTTCCCTACTCATACTGTGTCTCTCTGCTCGGAAATAAATAAACTTAAAAAAAATTTTTTTTAAATTAAAAAAATCACATACCATCTTTATGTAAATGATGCTCCTGGCAATATCCCTAGTGTTGACCTTTTCCAGAAAACTCCAGACTCAATTTAGGATGCCCAAACATTCTAGCTTCTGGGACATTCCCAATGTACTTGTTATCCCATTGTAATTATTAGTGGCACCCTATTTCCTTCTCAACAGGTTCTGGTTCTGTCATCACACAAATGTGTCTCTGCCAATGTGGCATCTTCACCTGAATATCTTATAGACGCATTATCTCATCTCTGTTGTGTGGGTATTATTCCAGTTTACTCCAGCTAAAACAAAGCAAAACAAAACAAGCAAACCAACAAACGAAAAATGAGTCTCAGAAAGTTTGAAAATGTCACACAACTAGTATGTGTTAAAACTAGATTTGAATCTAGGTTCTCTCAAGGGCTAAAGCTCAAGGGTCATCTGTTTGTTTTTTTCCAATCACTCTGTTGGCAACCAGTCATCTTTCTTCATCTGGCCTCAGGAATACTTTCATCGACGTTTTTGTGTTACTTGGGCCTTTTGCCTAATAATTATCAATTGTCATCACCACAATCTTGTTGAGGACTTTCCCTGGGGGACTATATTGATTAAGATTAGATTTGACTATGGATAATGGAAACCTAAAAAATCACTATTTTATATTTATTCTTTCTCACATCAAGAAATCTGGAGGTAAGTAGTCCTGAGTTGTTATGTCATGTATTCACAGTTCTGGCTTTCCTTCTGCTTTAACATTGCAATACATGGTTGCCCTCTTTAAGATCACTCAATGTTCCAAGATGGTTGCTGGGAAGTTCTACTAAAATTGGTTCTGGTACTAAAGAAGATGGAAAGAAATCAGCAGTTTAGTGACTGACTTTGTTTTCCTTTATTTCTCATTATTTGAGATTTTTTTTCCCCAGTGAGAGTATATGGGTGTATAAAGAATAGTGCATGGAATGAGGTTGATTTTCCATCCAATTGATCTGGCTATAATTTTCAGCTTTTTCAGCAACTAACTGTGTCATGTTGGGCAAGTTATGTTACTACTATAAGTGAGGGACTTTACACAGGCATCTCATTTAACTCTTACTGAAGCCCTCAAAGTAGACATTCTCTCTATTTTACAGATGAGAAAACCGAAGCTCAGAACGTGTCAGTGAAGGTCAGGGAGTGTACAATGTGCAATGATGAACATTTCATGTGGCACACGGGATGGTCAAAACTCTTATTTACTTAAATTTAACCCTAGGTTTTCCTCCTGACTACCAAATAGGGCTTCTCGTCCTTCATTTTCTCCTTTATTGAGGTTTTTGCAGAAAAAAAAAAGCTTAATGTTATCCGAGATGATAGGAGAGTGTCATAGGGCTTTGAAAAATTCATATGTCTGAAATGTAACCCTAGGGACTTCTGATTTTGTAGGTCTGGATGTGCTTGAAAACCTGTAGACTAAAATACTGATGTCTATCTCTACCAGTGAGACTCTGGCACAAGAAGAACAGCTTTCTACAAATGCTCTGCTAGTCTTAATTTTGTATCTTCTTGGATAGAAAAGTCTTTGCAGCTCCCACTGTTTGTACTGTCATAGTGAACAGCCATCTCTGAAGTTCTTGTCTCCCTGACATTGTTACCACCCTCCTGGGGAGTGTCAATATAGTCTTCTCAGATTCACCCTCAGGAATTCTCACTTGCAGGAGACGGCTCTCACCCTTTCCTGGGTGGACAAGGTTTGATTTTTATAGGTACCGCCTAGGTTCTGTAAGAGTGGCTCTCATTCAAGATGCTGGGGACTCCTGCTTCACTTTTCCCTTCCCCCCTTGATTTTCTCCAGGCTAAGGCTGGCAGGAGAGAATAAGAAAAATATCAAAAATATCAAGACTCCAAATAGGCATGTTGGATTTCAGAGAACAAAAATAATATTCAAGGCATCTCTTCCCTCTGTTTATGCTGACAAAAGGCTGTCTCTGCAAGAACTCTGTGGCCCCGTGTACACTGTTGGCCTATGCAAATCAGCACCAATGACAACATTGTAATTAAGCTTCCAAACAAAGGGAGCAGGAAGCCGCATGCTAAATACCCTTTATCTGGTTGCTCTAGGGGTGCCTTCGTAAGTTCAGTGCTGGTGAGAGGTGCAGAGGTTAAAAATACATTCAACAAAATCTAGAAGCTGGGACCTTGCTTTCTGTCCTATCTGTCATGATTGTGAACACTCTCCTGGAGGCTTGGGCGTTAAGAGAGGTGAGGGGGCAGGACCTAGAGTTCCTCTTCTCTTGGATTGTACTCACAGCATAGTAAAGCAAAGATAAGGAGGACTATCTAAAGCTTTCTGGGGTGGGGGGTGGAGCTGGAAGCAAATTTGTACTAATTACCAATCATGAGCTCACCAATTTCTCATATACTCGGGAGCGTTAAGCATTTGTATCAGAAAGGTTCTTCTAGTGTGCACACAATACTGGTGACTCCCATTTTATCATCCGCTATTTGCCAGGCAGACTACCGGGTACTTTACAGTCATGATTTCTAGTTTCCACAACAAGACTGTGGGGGAAAGTATTGTAAAAGTCTGAGTGTCTCTGAGAGGGTGCACAAAGGAGCATGTAGCTATTAAGTGGGGGAACCAAGACCCAAACCCAGAGGGTCGGAAAACTTTGCTGTTCTCTCTAGGTGGTTCCTCACCATTGGCTTGGTTAGAGCTCATTTGGTTGCAAGTAATTTAAGTCCACTTTTGGATCCCATCAAACCCCACTTCAAACACACTTTGAGTTTAATAAAATCCATTTAAACACAACTCGAGTTTACACATATGTGGGAATTGATTGTAGAGATAAAGAGGTTTCTCACCAGACCCGCAAGTGGATGTACATCTCCAGAAGGAGCTGGAACCAGCACTTAGCTCCAGGCAGGACTCACGAAGTTCCCTGTTTTTCCTTTGTTTAGACCTCAGCTCACTCTTCTTTCTTGTCGTTGATGGGGTTCTCCTGGCTCTTTCTGTGAATTCTCTCCACATGCTGCAACATGGTGCCAGCAGTTAACATGATAGAGTCAAGGCCCCACAGTGAGACTATACCACCTTCCACAGTCCTGCAAAATAGATTAAGCGGCCAAGTTTGAGGGAGCTGCCTACCCCTGGACCAATTCTTTGGGACAAGTGGGCATGCTAAAGCTGTGTGAATATGACTTGTCCCCACAGTCACCAGGAATGAAAAAGGAAGAACAGTTCTCAGATAGGTTTGGAGTGTGTGTGTGTGTGTGTGTGTGTATTTGTATGCACGTTTGCATGTGTGTCTGCATGTGGAGACTGGGCAGACAAAAGATGTCCAGTACGTCTGTGCAGATGGCAGGTGTCTCCTGTTTGTGGGTGTCCTGGTGGCTGTGTAGTGGACTGCACTGTCACTCTTAATTCCGTCTGTGATGATGCCTTACCACAAGGGATAAGATAGAGGGATCTGGGTGATGGCTGAAGGAAAGTCAGGGAAGAGAAGAATTTGCCCATCGTGTTCTTAGAATTGCTTCTAGATATCTGTGAGCCAGATGAGCCAACAAGGTTGCCATTCATTTGCTTACTCATTCATTCATTCATTCATTCACCCATAAATCGATTCATTCATTCAGTGACTCATTTTCCATTCAACATACTGAGCGTGAGAAACAGCCTTAAATACAAAGGCTCTCCGTTGCCTGTAGGATAAGATCTAAACACTTCATCAGAGCCTACTTCTGAAGATCATCTTTTACTTTTCCTTACATGTACTTGCAGCCCTAGTTCAGGTCACAATGGCCTTTTGCCTTGTTTATTTGTTAAATGAGCATCAGCTGGTTTTAAGGCAGAGTTCCAACGTTCTCTTCCTAACTTCTCTGCAACACTACCCACCCCCCCCAACCCCAAAACTAAGTGATGTTACACCCATGATATTAGTTGGGCCTGTCATCAGTACTCCACTAACCTATGGGGTATCTGCATGCCAATGAGAAAAAGGTGTCCCCTCCTGGAGATACTCTATCATCAAATGCTGGAAGATTGTAGGAATGAGTATGCAAATCTGAGCTGACTGTGGTGGTAGACATGCCCCCTAGACCTGGAGCCACGGAACAGAGTACAGGATGCAGTGGCCATACACCCCCTTCCCTATGCAACAGGCTATAGCAGTCTGTTTGCATGACTGTCTCCACCATTGTGTCATGGGCACAATTTATATCTTGCTAATTGTGCATCTCTCGTACCTAGTAGAACTGTTGGCACATTGTGGGTTCTCAATAAATGTCTGTTGAATTGATGCAAAAGTGAGTAAAATATAAACATGAATGAGTATCAGGCAAGAATATTAAGTGCTGTAGAGATATCTCTTCAATATAGGTGCGGTTCCTGCTCCAAGGATGTTAGAAGTTTTGGACTCATGTGTTTCTAACTACACATTCCCCTGGCTTATGTCCTACTTTACTTTTGGCATTTTTTAATTATAGAAGAAACCTATGGTTATTTCAGAAAAATTAGAAAATTGGATAAGCAAAAATTATTTGTAATCCCACTACTCAGTAATAACAACTGTTCACATCTGCTTCCCCAGATATTTTCCTATGCAAAATGTATACACTGGCATTCAGCGATTTTTTTTTTAAACAAATTTAATTATTCCCTTTAAACAGAGATTAGGCAAATATGTAAATTTGCAAATCATGAAGAAATAGCCTAGCCTAACGATAACCTTCTTTATAATTACAGTTTCAAACAGTGGGGTAAGCTGCTTTGGGAGATGCTGGAGTCCCTGGACATATTTTTTTTTAAAAATGAGAAAATTCCTCGTTTATGTATTGTAGGGGTGATTGATTCATGCATCTGATAATAGTTGGATTAGAGGATTTCTAGAATATGAGATTCTGATCCATTAGGAGAATTCTCTTGGGTTCCAAGGGGAAAACACATTTCTAAAAGTGTCTGCTGTGTTGAGAGCCGGGATGCATAGTATTCTCCAGCCCCGTCTTAACCAGTGTAAAGCCCAAAGGTAGCCTCTCATAGGTTAATCTTTGAACACTCTTAGTCTTACTTAACAGTTACCAGGTTGACAGAATTTTTGTTCCACAATGTGTCCAGTGATGCCTAATGTAGTCATGGTGTAATTAGCATTAAATTAGTTATAGGATAAAATTAAACAAATTTGGCTTTTCGAAAAGGGGGACTTTTACACAAGGCCAAACTTGTGGGAAAGAAAGCCAAAGAACATTTCAACTCAAAAAGCAATTTACTTTGCAAAAGGAAGTTGGAAAATTATAGCCCATCATGCCTAGTTACGATACACATTTGCGTTTGAATGCGAGCTCTCCCTCCAAGGAACTGTCTCCACAATCCTTCCACTTCACCTCTCAGCAGCCAGAATCCACTGCTGATGGCAAAACAGTCATCGGAGCAACATGATATTGTCCATTTCCTGACAGGGTCGCAGGAGGTACTGACAGATTGAGTGTTGTAGAAAGTCCTGTTCCAAGCAAAGTAATGGGCATGTGATTATGAAAAATAGGATGGAAGGGAATGTAGATACTCCCATGAAAACTAAATGAACTGAAAGTGTTTCTCACTCAAATGTCAAGGATATAAAGAATATGTGTAGATACTCTCTCATCCAAGAGATGGAGCTTAATTCCATCCCATCTGCTCCAGTGTAGGCTACTCTTAGTGACCTGCTTCCAAAAAACAAGAGTGTGGAAAGAAAGCAATAGTCACTTCACATTGGAGAAAACTAGCAAATAACACTTTACCCAAGTGAACCAAGTGATGACATCATTAGTGATGTCATCATCCATGATGTCATCTGGGTATCATGCACTCCAATATGGGATAGGAAGGGCACTTCTCTGAAGACCCATAACCATAGTCTAGTAATGAGAAAAAAGTTGGACTAACTCAAGTTGGAGGTCATTGTAGAGGATACACTTTTGTACTCCTCAAGACTGCTAAGGTTGTGGACAAAAAAAGAAAGACCAAGAAACTATCACAGACTGGAGGAGCCTGGGGAGACAGGACAAGTAAATGCAATGTAGTACCCAGGGTGGGAAATTGGAACAGCATGAGGACATCAGTGGAGAAAGAAAGTGTAGAATTGACTTAATAAAATTGTACCAATGTCAGTGTCTTAGTTTTGACAAATGTGCCATGCTATTGTGAGACATTAACAATGGGGAAACAGGATAAGGAGCATCTTTGCAACTTTTCTGTCAATCTAAATTTAAAAGTTTACTTAAAACTCTCAAGGATTTGTTTTTATCTCTGTGAAAATGTCTCTGCCATTCTCTGCCATTTCTCTGCCAATGGACTTGCTGATTCTGACCTATCCGGTGCCTCTGATTCTGACCTATCCGGTGTTCCTCACAAAGAGTGCCTATACTCCCAATTCTGTGGCTCAAACACCAGACTTTGAGTTGTGTTCCTGAGAAATAAAAGGTTAGAGGAAGCATTCATCATTAGGTGCTTGACAATGACCATAGAGACTCTGAAAACCAGTAGAGGGTCATAATGCTTAACTATGTATAAAGTTAGTCACAATAGCCTGTGCAGTGGCATGACACAATTATAATTACCCTTGGTAAATGGGCATAAAAGTGGATGATGTTAAAATGGTAGACTTCATTTTGTTCAGAAATGAGTAAAGGGGCTTTTGAACTAACGTGGTCAAACATCCAGCCCAAGTGTGATAAGGCCTTTGCAGCATCTCTGACTGAAGTCTTTCTGCTTTTGCTTATTTGGCCAACTCACATCTGCCTGAAGAAAGAGAACTTTGATTTTCAATTATGGTGAATCTAGTGCTTTATTTACATGATTGGTTGATGGCAGCCAATCTTCAAGATTGGTGGGAGATGGGAGCCAAAACTTCAAGAAGATGGGAGCCAAACTTAAGACAGGGCCAGTCAGAAATAATTCACAAGGGTTTTAGAAGAGGTTTCCACCCTGAAGTTGGGAGAGCCATGGCTAACCAAAAGAACTGTTGCCTCTTTTTGGAAAGAACTTCCCACTTCAACATTGTTCATCTCCATTAACTTTATTTCCAAAATGAAGCTTTTCACAGTTAGATTTTCCTTTTCCTCTCAGACCTTTCCCTGATTTCCCATTAACTGCTCTCTTGTATTAAATTCAATTTGTACTTGATTGTAATAATTCATCAATATTTTTGTGTCTTTTTTGGCTTGTTTTGAAGTTGGATTGAAGACTTCCATTCTGGTGGCACCCTTTGAGTGCTCCCCCACCCCATCAATTGCTTAATGTATTAATGAGTATCACATCACTTTAATAAACCATTGATTGAATGGATGGATAGGACAGATAAATGAACATTCTGTCAAGTTATTACTTATGAAGGAAGTCACGACTCTCCGTGACTTTACTTCTAGGTGATTTTCAACCAGTAATTTTCATTTCCTTTCCTTCAACTAAGGCAGGGAGGTACCACTGGATCTTTGGTGTTGGTGTCCCAGGCGTGTCTCTCAGATTCATTGAAAGGGTCACAATCCCAAGCAACTTCCATCACTATGACATTTATTTGATAATTCAACATAAACCTGAATTCCAGAAAGGAAAATCGAAACAAATTTGTACTCCCTAAGTGGGAGCATTAAATGAAGAGCCTGTAGAGTATCTCTTTAGTTTTTGGAATTCAGCCCTGGCAATTAGAGGAGAGTCGCCCGATGTCCTCTTTGTGGGTTATGTGATCCTACACAGCTGCAGGCACTTTTCTGGGCTATTAAAATTGTGACTTAACTGGCTAATTGCCAAACATTCAGGGCTTGGTTGCTGAATCTTTTAATAGACTATTTTTCCTCCCACTGTCCCATCATAATCTCTGACCCTTGAAGACTTGATCCATAGTGGAATACCACCTCCACTCTGTGAAGCTCTTTTTTTTTTCTATTACCTTTCCCATTTATTTAACCTCTCAACCCTCATTGATTTTATAACAGCCTGCTGACATTGATTTTCTGGAGTCTTCTGGTTTCTTGGGTATGGACTATGAAAAAGACAAGATACAGTCCATTAGTATTCAGTGTGATCTTCATCTAAAAACTGTTTACTCTTTCTTACTCTCCCTATGCTTCATAAAATACAGTCTGGGTGCTTGAAGAACCTGGTGGGAAGTCATCAAGAAGAGGAATTTACTTCAAGAAGGCAAAGTTTCCCTGGTGGAGTTCTAGGGTGACATCTGTTAGTCTTTGTGGCTCCAGTATGGGATGTTCACATTCCAAAGAGGCATCCAGGATATTCATAAATAGATGGTAGATGTGCCCTTTCTGGGAGCATGGTTTACAAAATGCTGTCACCTGTTACATGTTACCTAATGATTAATTTTTTAACACCTTTGTTTATTAAAGAAGAGATCAACAGGAACTATAATAGTGATACAGATGAAAAATATATTATTAACCAACTCTTTGGACTTGGATGATCTGGTAATGAAGTCATAGATATTTGGAAAGATGAATAAGATGACTAATTTGTTTCCAAACTGCTTTCTGTTTAGCTGTCACACTGTGGCCATAATTAATATAAGAAATATTACCACAAATTCTCATTGTGGCTGACCACATAACACTGAGGTTCTTGGATATATTTGGTTGGAAACGTTTTGCTTTGCAGATGAGAATTACTGGAATGGAAATCATGGTTGAGTTTCCTCAGAGGTGCTTGGTATGGGCCAGCTGGTCCAATAGTGTCATGACATGGCTTGAAATACTTCTGAGTTGTGCCTTGTGAGATGAAGAAGGTATGCTATCCAGAGGGGATGAATAATATCTTTTCAGAGCAACTTAAATCTGAGTATTTACAGGTGTTCTGAGATGCTTACCAGCAATTTGGCCTTCAAGCAAGGGAATGACTATAAGAATTCTTACACCTTAGATACAGACCTTAGCTGTTGATGACTATGTTTTAGGAGATTACTCATCCACAAATATAAGGGCTTTGTGTTTTCAACCTTGGCCACAGGTTGTATGATATGCTAACTCCCTCTTGTCACTGTTTGAGTTTTTTTCATATATAATATTGTGCGTATCATTGAGATTAAAGGGTTGGTTCCTCTTGAAAAGTGTAATTGATGCCAGAGTAAATCTTTCATGAATGGGATGGGTTCTCATACAGAAAACAGGAATTTGGAAAATTGCCTTAGTTGGCAGGATAGTAAATCCAGTGTCTCTGGATTACTACAGTTTGGTGACTCTAAACATAATTTAGGGTAACCAGGTGGCAAGGGAAAGATGGCACCCACTAGAAAGAGACCTACCAAAGTCAGGCAAGAAATCATACCTCTTGGGAAACCCTTAGTGGAAGAAAGGGAAACTATACAATGTTAGACCCAAACTAGCCATCTACCAAATCCATTTTCTCTTCTTGTAACACAATAGTTGGAGTCATGGGTAAAGTTTGTGTTCTGGTTCTGTAACTTACTACATGACTAGGTTGGAAGGAAGGTGAATCCCCAAGAGCAGGCAATCAATCTCTGAGCTGGAGCTGCTGTTCTCCATAAATTGATCTCCCAACTTCTCCCCTGAACCCAACCTTAAAGTGTTTGGGCCTTATTTTATTAATGGAGGCAAGAAGTTTCCATATCAGTTATGCTAACTCATCTGTATGACTTTTATTTCTCTCTCTTTAAGCCAAAAGAGCTAATTTACTAGAGCTAAGGAAGCAATTTATACTTATTTAGCAGAATAAAGGGAACTGGAGCATATAACAATTATGTCTACTAATCTTACCATAACCAAACACTAGTTGAGACAACACTTCTTAGACTGAGAGCTATGTGAGAACTAAGGTCTTAGTGACTTGTTTATAACTGCATCCGTAGTCTCTGACATAGATTATCCACTCCATACACATCATCCAATTAGATTAGCTCAGTGTTTTTCAATAACTGAGTCTCATCATGGACAAATCATGGAAAATGTTAGAAATAAAACAAAGAAAAATCTTAGTCTGTACCTTCTAGATTGTGCTGAATGTTCTCCTTTAATATAACAGAACCAATCACCATAGAGGGAGGAAGTACTAATAATCATCCAAAAATAGATGTAATGTCTCATGCTAGACCAAAACCACACCCTTATTTTAATTCTTGGTTGTTGATTTTTTTTCAAGCCATTGAGTAGATGAGAGACATAACTATGGAGTGAAATATGCTAAATTCAACTAGTTGTTATTTAACCCTGTGTGTATGTGTGTGTGTATCTGATGGTTCATATGTCTTATCTAAAAATCTGCTGTTTTTGAGTGAAAGTAAAAAGTAGTGATTGTCTGGGAATCGCTAGTTTGTGAGATGACTACAAGGATCCATGCCCAAGAAAATCTCTCTGACTTGGCTTTCATTGATCCCTGAAACAAGCAGAACTTTATTGTTTTGATTTATATCATTGTCCTCATTAGATACACTGGAAGGGTTACCATGTAACACAGGAATTAGTCATTAATGTATTAGTATGGTGGTTCTTGTCCAGTGCCAATTTTGCATTTGGTAATGTCTGTAGACATTTTTGGTTGTCACAAGCAGGGGTAGGGTGGGTTCTACACTGGGATCCTTTGGGTAGAAACCAGCCATACTACTAAACATTCTACACTGCATGGGATGGTTACCCCCACCTCAACTTAAATAATTATCTGGCCCCAAATATCAATAGTGCTGAGGTACAGAAGTTGGTCAATAGCCTGAGTGTAAACTAAGTCATCAACAGATCCTTTTGAGAAGACAGCAGAGTGGAGGTTTTAAGAGAGAGTGGGCCAGGTGGACAGAAAGGCATTAATAGAAAATTGTGGAGTTGGGAGCTGAATGCAGGAATAACTTCATGCCCCAGAAGCTACTGGCCAATATCTGTGAACTGAAAGGAAAAGAAATACTCCTTGGGAATTATGCCAAATGTAGGCTGTTATTTTAGAATAGCATAGTGCTATCTTAAGAAAGGTCAGGGGATATCACTTGATGGGGGTAAGAAGAGGGTTCACTGATCTGCAGTGAACACTGACCTTTTTGACATGTCTATCTATTATGGATCCCAGGGGATACCTTTAGAGGAGCTTCATGCCTTACCTTAGATCTCTGAGGGCACACTGTTCTCTTGAGACTCTTGGGCAAGTTTCAAGCAGATGAGCACATACCACCAATTCTGTCTCTCATTCCTCATTTTCTGAGTCTGCCCCCTAAACAGCCACCACTGAACCCACAAAGCCAAAAGTAGAAGGTTGGTTTCTTAGCATGAGGATCTTTTACTGACCCCAGTCTGATACTGAATGCCTCAAGGTCGTGGAACTAGAAGGGGCTTGAGAAGTCAGTGCTTTTTACTCTCTTAACTGAATCATGAGGGAAGCCAGTAGGGGGCAGAGAGAGGAAGTTATTTGTCTAAAGTCCTAAGGGAAAAATTGGGTTAGAACCAGATTTACTGCCTGATGTTTTCTTTACCATATTATCTTTTACAAAAAAACGTTAAGAGAGAAGCTCAGTAAAACCTTTGTGATATTTTGCAGTTTAAATGGTGGGTCTAGATCCTTGTTTTTGTTTTTTACTGTCATGCATTTTCAAAATCAGTTTTTAAAAATCAAATTTTCAATGATTTTTATCGATAGGCTTTTGAAATTGGTTTGCATTTCAGTTACTATTGCTATGTGAAAAATTATCCCAACCTCAGTGGCTTAAAAGGACCATTTTCTTTTTCTCACAATTTGGAAAGGACTCAGCAGGGCAGCTCTTATTTGATGTGTCTTGTATGATCGCATTGGAAGTTGACTGGGGCTGCAATTATCTGGAGGTTCAACCAGTCTGGACATCCAAGATTACTCACTCTCATGGTTCACAGCTGATGCCAAGTGATCCCAGTTTTGTTGAGAGCTTAATTGGGGCTGTCTACCACCACACCATATGGGTCTTTCCATATTGCCTCGGCTTCCTTACAGCATTGCCGCATTATGGTAGTCAGCCCTCTCACATGGTGACTCAAGACTCCAGATGCCACTATACCAGTGGCCTGGGCATGAATTACATTGCTTTTTATGGCCCGGCCTTGGAAGTTAGGCCTACATTCTGCATTCTGTTTGGTAATAAGAGAGTCCCTTGGCCAAGATTCAAGGATATGATTCCATCTCTTGATGGTGGGTGTGACAAAGCATTTGCAGACATGTTTTAAAATTGTCACAGTTTGGTTTCTAGGATCAAAGAGTTTTCACTAAAGAAACATTAATTTAGTTTGTCCTTTTGAATGTCCTAAAATTTTTTTTGGCAAGCTTCCTAGCTTTCAAAACTCAATTCAGAAAATATGAGGGAAAGTTACTCCTGCACAAATTATTCAACTTCTTTTGTCCTCAGTCTCTTCCTCAGTGCAGTAGGGAGAATGTTACCTAAATTGCAAGATGGGTTTGAGGATTAAGCAGTAAATGGTATCTGAAACGAAGTGGACACTCCACGGTAATAATCATACTATTGTTGGCTATCTGGGTTGCCAATTCATAACCAGATGCCTATGTCTTGACTCACAAACTGTACAGAATATGTCTGAAAATCTGCTCTTCTCAATGGGCTGGGAAGGCCATTACTACTAGGTTAGAGAATACCCAGGTGGCGGAGCAAGGCCATAAGGTAACAGGGGTTCCTAAAATGGGAGACAAGAAGATACAAGAGTCAAAATTTTCTTGCTTTATAATTGTGCTTTACACTAGCTTGCTTGGAGAAGGGCATCCTCTTGAGGTTTTTGGGAACTGGTTGGTCCTGTGTCCTTGGAGAGGGAGGGCTGAGCCTCCCTGTCTTGGGAGCTCTTAATTTTTCATGTGTGTATTTCAGAGGTTGATGGGTTCAGATATTAAGGCCGTGAGCAACTGAGAAGGCAGCAACTCACTTCCTCAACATTGGTACTGAGCCTTGGGTGGCAGGCACCTGCGAGCATTATTTGCTTGTTGTGTTTAGATCCATTCGGAAGAGCTGAAAACTGTTTGGCACTTCTTTTCAGTAATCCTGAATTCTAACCTGCAAGTTTTGTGCTGTAATTTGTCAACTGTGCTTTAGAGAGACTTCACAGCCTTCCTAGAAATAGACATGAAGCCTGCTTTCCAATGAGTGTCATTTAAAAGGAATCAGAGAACCTTTCAGGGATGTGATGCTTTTGATTGCTGTCATTATTACTATGACTTGAAGTCTTTACCATTTACTAGGTGGGAACAAGTGTGCCTGGCGTTGGCAAAGCACAGCATTCCAAATTGTTTCTGCCCAGAGGACACATCCTCACCCTCATTGTATGTTTTGTTCATTATTCCCTCCTTTCCCCCCCTCCCCCGTTAAGAGTATTCTGTTAACTTGGAACCACCTTGAAGAGGGTGGAAAATTGGTCCAGGAAGATGCATCTCAAAGGTCCTTCAGATCTGTTTTTAGATTATTCACCTTTTGTTGGGCCATGGCACATATTAATTTCCCAGTGGTTTATTGAGCATTTGTTGTGACCCATGCAAAGAGCTAAGCATTTTACATCCATTACAGTATTTCTAACTCAGTTGTATCCATGAGCTGGGTACAGTGATTCATCCAATAATGCGGGTGAGAAAATTAAGTCTTACAGGGGTTATGGTAGCATAAGTTTGTCTGAATTAAAAGGACGTGCTTTTATAACGGGTATGAAGTCTGCCCACCTGGTGCTGATAGAGGAAGGGAAAAATCTTATAGGCTTCTGGGTGCTTGTGGGAACACAGTATGTATGTGTGCATATGTGATGTGTATATAAAGTAACTAGGGGTAAGAAAGAAGACTCAAACAGGCCTCTTTGGTCAATGTGCTTATTTTAAGGTGCTGAGAAGAAAAACCAAACACATCTTTTTAAACTCTCCTCCCCTTTCCCTACCTTGGCCTCATTGGCCTTCCTTATGTCCCTTTCCTTTGCCATTCGCCTCCCAGCCACTGGACTCTGTATGCTACTCTCCTTTTGCTCTGCTTCATCCAGAGTATCCTTCCCTCCCATTTTTGCCTAGTTAATTCTTGCTATTTTTCAGCTCTCAGTCTCAGTGTGACTTCTTAAGGGAATCTTTTTCTGACTCATGTCAAATAAGCCTATTTCATGGTTATGTGGCTATATAAACCTGGACACTTATTCCTAGTGTCCCTTTGGGTGACTATTTAGATAATACCTGCTCCTCCAACTAACCTGGGAGCTCCATGAGGACAGGATTGTGTGTATTTATGCTATGCATGGTGTTTCTGGTGCCTAACACAGTGCCTGATACACAGTAAATACTCAACAATGTCTGCCAAATGAATGAAAAATGGACCACGGTCTACCCTACCCCACACTGGACTGTGAATATCCTTTCACCTAAGAGGAAGATCATTGATTTTCTTAACAACTGATTGTATAAAACTCAATATGTGACTGAAGCATTTGTCAAATTCTGGGGCCTGAAAACTATGAGAAAAGATCCCAGTGGGACTGTTAATTCTCAAGGTTACATTTAAGACACTCTAGCCAGAAAACATTACCTGTCATTTTATTTATTTTATTTTATTTTATTTTATTTTATTTTATTTTATTTTATTTTATTTTACAACATTGTGTTATAAAACCATGTCACCCATCATCCAGCTTCTGTAATTATGGCAAACCTCCTTGTTATATGCCCCACTATTTCCACCTCAGCCCCCATCATATTGAAACAAATCTCATTTCATTTCATTCATAAGTCTTTTGGCTCAAACTCCTAAAACACTTCTCTCTTTTGGACCCATTTCAACCTCGACAGAAAGTTTCACCTTCCACCTAAACTGTATTTCTAATGATGCAGCTTCTGCCTGTTTCCTCTTGGGTGAAGACTTTTGGTGTTACAACCATTTTTGGTAATTGAAGTTTGTGATTAGTGCTCCCTTCCATCATTTCATTACCAACTCCAAATTTAATAATGTCTTTTAGTTAACCAATGGACCATCTCTAGTGAGTGTTCAAACTGCATGACTAGAAGAACAAATTTATTTTTGGCAATATGGTTTTCTTGGGCTATGAGCTGTGTCCTGGGCTCCTGGCTCATGAGTTTGGAAGAGGTTTTGTCTTATTCTTTAGAGATCAAGAATTAGAATTTCATGGGCTTGTTCTTTCAATCTGTGGGAACAGAGTAGCAGAGTGCTAGCACTCTGCTTCTGTGATATCAGGGGTGCTGTTCAAAATGGGATGGGGATCAACTGCTTTTTCCTGGTCAGTACAATTGGGCTGGACTTGAGAAAATTAGGGAGAGGGGCATAGGATGCTTCTTTTTTCTTCACTTTAGTCTGTGATGGTATTGATGTTCCCTATTTATTGGCACATAACAAGGGTTCTACAGTAGTCCCTTCTCATCCATGGTTTTGCTTCCCATGGTTTCAATGATCTGAGGCCACTGTGGTCTGGAAACAGATGGCACTTCTGACTGTCATGATGCTTAGGTGATTCACCTCACTTTATTTTATCATGTAGGCATTTCATCATCTCACATCATCACAAGAGGAAGTGTGTGAGTACAGAACCATAAGATATTTTGTGTGTGTGAGAGAGAGAGACCACATTCACATAACTTCTATTGCAGTATACTGTTATAGTCGTTCTACTTTATTATCCGTTATGGTTGTTAATCTCTTCCTGGGCCTAATTTATAAATTAAATTTTATCAGAAGTATGTATTATAGGAAAACACATGGCATATATAGGATTCATGCTATATGTGGTTTCAGGCATCCACTGGGGGTCTTGGAAGGTATCTGTTACAGATAAGGGGAGACTACTGTGTTTGCTTGTTCATTTGCTGATAGAAAAATTGAGCTGTGAGGGGAGCCTGGGTGGCTCATTTGGTCAAGCATCTGACTCTTGATTTTGGTGCAGGTCATGATCTGATGGTTCGTGGGTTCAAACCATGCATAGGGCTCTGTGCTGGCAGTGTGGAGCCTGCTTGGGATATTCTCTCTTGGCTCCTCCCCTACTGTCTCTCTCTCCCTCAAAATAAATAAATAAACTAAAAAAATTGAGCTGTGTACCTTGTTAATTTCTGTAACAATGTTCTCACTGGAATATACTTTGAGGTGAATCCTGTCATCAAAAAGGACAGCAAGACTCTGGCAGATTGCATACTAAGTTTCAATTCCATAGTTTACTGAGTGTCTACTCTGTGTAAGATCTCATACTAGGATCTGAGGATACTGAGGGGAACAAGACAAAATACTTGCTCTAGAGGAGCTCACAGTCTAAAGGGAGTGTGGAAGATTAAAAATGGTTGTAAATTCTTTTCTAGTGCTCCAATTCAGAGGTGGAGCCTAACTCCATCCTCTTGAGTCTGGGCTATGAACAGGGACTTGACAGACCAACAGAATGCAGCAGAGGTGATAGTTGGACTTCTGAGGCTTTCCCCCAGTCCTCTTGGAATCCTTGGTCTGGGGGAAGCCAGTTTCCATGTAAAAAGGCCAAGTACCTTCTGACTGTCATGCTGGAAAGGACACATGTAGGTACTCTGGTCAACAGTCCATGGTGAGCCCAGTCCTTCAGTCTGCCAAGGTGACACTATCCCTGCCATGGTGTCAGATATGCAAATGGCACCATCTTAGAACTTTCAGATCAGCCAGTCCGTCTACTAGCTGAGTGCCACCGTGACCTTACTTGACACGATGGACAGTAGAAGAATCTCCTGGCCAAGTTTTGCCCAGGTTCCCTAACCACAAAATCAAGAGCTATAATAAAAAGGCTGTGGTTTTAAGCCATTAAATTTTGGCAAAGTTTGTTACCTACAATAGACAATCAGAGCAGGGAGGTAAGACAGTAACCAGGATCTAGTAAGAATTCTCATAAAGGTATATACAAAGTGGGTTGTGGGAAAACAAATGTAGAGCAAACAATTCCTTTTTTTTTTTAATTTAAATCCAAGGTAGTTAGCATATAGTGTGATAATGATTTCAGGAATAGAATTTAGTGATTCATCGTTTACATGTGACACCCAGTGCTCATCCCAACAAGTGCCCTCCTTAATGCCCATCACCCAGCTAGCTCATCCCTCACCTACCTCCCCTCCAGAAATCCTCAGTTTGCTTTCTGTATTTAAAAGTCTCTGATGATTTGCCTCCCTCCTGTTTTTATATTATTTTTGCTTTTCTTCCTGTATGTTCATCTGATTTGTTTCTTAAATTCCACATATGAATTTCTTAAATTCTTAAAAATCATATGATATGTGTCTTTCTCTGACTGACTTATTTCGCTTAGCATAATACACTCTAGTTCCATCCATGTTGTTGCAGATGGCAGGATTTCATTCTTTTTGATTGCTGAATAATATTCCATTATATGTGAGATACATACACACACACACACACGCACGCACACACACACACACACACACACACCACATCTTCTTTTTCCATTCATCAGTTGATGGACATTTGAGCTCTTTTTATACTTTGACTATTGTTGATAGCACTGGTATATACATTGGGGTGCATGTGCCCCTTTGAATAAGAATTTTTGTGTCCTTTGGACAAATCCTAGTAGTACAATTGCTGGGTCATAGGGTAGTTCTATTTTTAATTTTTTGAGAAACCTCCACACTGTTTTCCAGAGTGGCCTCACCAGTTTGCATTCCCACCAGCAGTGCACAAAGTTTCCCCTTTCTCCACATTCTCGCCAACATCTGTTGTTTCCTGAGTTGTTAATGTTAGCCATTCTGACAGGTGTGAGGTGGTATTAGAGCAAACAATTCTGTTCTCAGAGAGGCCAGGTCACCACATGGCACCACTTCAGAGTGCAGCAACCATGTTGTAGTCTTTGTGAATGGCACCCCCTGGAGCTGTGCAGTGTGCAATGTGAGCAGACATGTGGTGGTTTTGGGTAATGGGTGCTGGGAAGGCAGCTTAACTGGGAGAACTATATAGAATGCATACTCGAGCTTGGAATTGAAATATAAGTAGGTTTCATGGGCTAAGGAAGAGAGGGGTAGAAAGGTAGAAATAGTCCTTCAGCAGTGGTAGCAACATGAGCAAAGTTTTGAAGTCACAGGGACTCATGATGGTCTTGGGGCATGGTCACTGGTCCTGTGTGGGCAGCAGGCTGGGGGCTGGGGTGCCTGGAGTGGCTGCCAATGAGCCTCCAACATGTGCAATGTGAAGGGTCTTAATTACATGCTATCACGAGGAGTCAGGAGGAGGAAAGCAACTGGGTGACACAGATGATTTCAAAGCAAGGGAAAACAAATGCGAAACAGCATTTGAGAAAATTGCAGTTCAAAACCCCACAGACTATGAGAGACACTGTTTGTTCTTCCAACTGCCTGCCTCTCCCCAAAAGCTTGGCAGAACCAGGTTTTATAGGAAAGTCTTAAACAACAGGGGATTACTCAATGATTCATTTAAAAGGATCATTAAAGGAAAATCGAGGCACATCACATCCTGCCTTCTTTAATTGCTCATTTATTATTACTGTGGGTGAGATAATGGCTTTGTGTTATCCTTCTAAATAGTGTAAAATATTTATTGGTAAATATAGCAGTGCATAAATTAATGCCAGTTGAGATTTTGTGTAGCATTTTTTCTCCACTGATAGCCATAATTTTTATTTAAAGAAAAACAATATTGTGTTGATTCATTCTGGCTCAGGGCTGCGTGAGAGCCTCATGAACACAACATCTGTATGACGATACTGTTTCTTAGTTTCTGTGGGATGGCTGGCCTAACAGTTGTTTGTGAAATTAATTTCTTTCCTGTTTATTACGACCATAATGCTTGAGAAGAGCGCACGTGGAGGTGTGAAATTTTCTTCTTTTCTCCATCACATCAGAATTCAGGAACAAACAACTTAACTAAAAGTGGCTTTTATAAGTGAGGGGATTTGTTATTTCACTTGTCTGAAAGTCCACAGGTAGGTGGTTCCAGAGAGTTGATTCAGTGGCTTCACGATGTCACCAGTGACCCAGGTTCATGTCCTCATACAACAATGCCCAAAAATAGGAAAGAGATTTTTTTTTTTTGCATTGTTTTGTTTTTAATGTTTTCTCTCTCTCTTTTTTTTAATCCTGGAAAAGAAATCTTTCTGGAATCTCAGCAGATGTCAACTCAGATTTCCTTACCCAGATCTGGGCTAAGATTCACCTCTAAATCATCACACAAAATGGAGAAAGGCTCAGAGGAGATGAACTGTGGCCCCTTCCCTGGGCAGGGGAGAGTATCATGTGCATACTCCCTCAGCACGCTACTGCCCATACATGAAACCACTGAGGTTTTCTTGGAAGCAATTACAGAGGGATGTCTCATGCATGTGCAGCCAAGTGTGTTGGCTACAGGTCAAACCAATTTAGGGGTGGTGATTTAGTACATTCTGCATGCCCAGCTCTATATCCCTGCTGGCAGGTACAATAGAAGCATATAGAGCAATGCTTGTTCTCAGGGAGCTTTAGTGGGCATTGTAACAAAGCAGGCAATTCATAAGCTTGAGATATTAATTCAACCCAATATATGGATGATCCTTGGACCTTTGGAGATGGGGATTCAGAGATGAATAAGACCCACTTCTTGCCCACAGGAATTCACAATTCCTTTCACCATCTGCTTCATTCAATCTGGTCATACTGGAAACAGTTTTATCCACTGATGTCACCACACTCTGTCATGCTTCCCCCTGAGCACACAGGGCTGCAACAGAGCTGGAACATTCCCCTCCCACCCTTTTCTGTCTGGTTTCTCAGAGTCGTCACTCATGGATCTGGCTAGGTTAATGCTCCTTCCCTGGATTCTTCCAGCATCTTACTTTGTCACGGTCCTTACCATCCCAGGTCCTGATTGTGTGCCAGGCCTGGAGCCCCATGAAGGCAGATTGCATTTTGATCAATTTGCATCCTTAGTCTGGTGCCTGGAACATAGATGGTTTTCAATGAACGTTTGTGGGAAGAGTGCATGAATAATTGAATGAAAGGAAATTAAATCTGGATCTTTTATTCCTCTTCAGTAAGTTTCTACTTTATTAGTTTTTCTCTTTTCCTCTCTCTCTTTCTTCTTTTTCTTATCTCTCCATTTCCTCTCTTATTGTCCTTTTCCTAGCCCTTTATTCATAATTAACTAATGAATCTAGCATTTTACAAGGTACACAATAGTGTACAGCCTGGCTTTTAACTTTTATCCCCCTCCCTCTTCTCAGAGATAAGACCAATTTGGGGGTGTTGGAGGTGGATCCAGAACCATTAGTGTTGATCAGGAACACCATTCCAGGGACTTCATTTGTGAGCCACCTTTGGGTCCACTTTCAAAGGGCTGGAGTCTTGCCATGATATTGTGATTTATAACAAGAAATATATATGTCATGTATATTTCAAAGATATAATTTTTAATATATTTTTAAGTTTTTATTTATTTTGAGAGAGAGAAAGCATTAAGTGGGAGAGGGACAGAGAGAGTGAGAATCCCAAGCAGGTTCCTCACCATCAGCAAGGAGCCTGACACCTGAACTCATGAACTGAGAGATCATGACCTAAGCCAAAGTCAGATATTTAACCAACTGAGCCACCCAGGTGTCCCTTAAAGATTTCCTTTTTAAGTAATTTTCTACACCCAGTATGGGGTTCCAGCTCACAACCTTGAGATCAAGAGTTGCATTGTCTACCAACTGAGCCATTTAGGTGCCCCAAGAAATACACTGTTTTGAATTTGTCCCATTTCAGGCACAGAGCTCCTAAAACCTTAGGTATCTCCAAAGTGATGAGAGCAATTAAGGTGTCTTTTGTTATATTAATGAGATAACTTTTGGGCCCCACCCTAGGGTGGGGGCTGGTTGCCGGGAGAACCAACCGTGTGGTTGGAATTTTCTGTCCCCCTGACCACCCTTTGCCTCTGACCTCTGGGGAGCGGAGAGGGCCTGGAGGTTGATTCTATGTACTTAATGAAGCTTTCAGAAAACCCAAAAAGGACAGTGTTCAGAGAACTTCTGGCTGGCAATGTAAAAATTAATAAAAGTAAACCCTAGGGGCCAGCAGAGGGAGCTCTCACATCCTACCACTTGTCAATTGCAGACCCAACAGGAAGAGACTTGCCTTCCAGGTAGGTTTGTGCTACCGCTTTTAACTATCCCAGCAGGAGGAGGACAATTTTCCTCCTTCCCCTGGCAACAGCCCAGCCAATGAGAAACTGTCACAACTCAGCTAATGAAAAGCCACTATACTTCCAGCTCCCAGTTTTACGCCAATGGACTTTTTGTTTATAGCAGCTCCGCCCAAACCCCCTCTATAAAAGAGCCAGTCTTTCCTTTGTTCTCTTGGGACTTGTGTGTAGTTTTGTAGTGGCCTTCTTGTCCCGGTTTGTAATCCTCTGCTACCCCAAATGAACCCAATTTTGTTGGTAAAATAACTGGCAGTTTTATTTCTTTTTTAAAAAGTTTTTAAATGTTTATTTTTGAGAGAGACAGAGCACAAGCTGGGGAGGGGCAGAGTGGAGAGGGAGACACGGAACCGGAAGCAGGCTCCAGGCTCTGAGCTGTCAGCACAGAGCCCGACATGGGGCTCAAAGTGAAATCATGACCTGAGCTGAAGTCGGACGCTTAACTGACTGAGCCACCCAGGTGTCCCGAGTTATACCCTTTTATAGCAAACCGGTAACCTAGTAAGTAATTTGTTTCTCTGAGCTGTGTGGGCTGCTTCCTTCCGGAGGCAGGAAACTTTAATTTATAGCCAGTTGATGAGAAGCACAGTTGACCCTGGACAACGCGGGTGCTGACTCCCGTACACAGTCAAAAGTCCTCGTATAACTTTCGTCTCCCCCAACACGTAACTAATAAATAGCCTACAGTTGACTGGAAGCTTTACTGATAACATTAACAGTTGATTAACACATATTTTGTGTGTGACATGTATTAGGTACTCTACACTTAGAGTGAGCTAGAGAAAAGAGAATGCTATGAAAATCATAAGGAAAATACATTTACAGCACTGTACTGTATGGGAAAATATCTACATGTAAGAGGATCTATGTAGCTCGCACTCCTGTTGTTCAAGGCCCAGCTGTACAGGCAACATCCTGGACTTTGAGGTTGAAGCCTGAAGTGGGGGGGCAGTCTTGTAGGGCTGAAGTGAAACTTTAGCCAGTGGAGTCTGATGCTGTCTCTGAGTAGATAGTGTCTGAATCGAGTTTAATTGTGGGACACCCAGCTGGCATTCAGAGCATTGTCTTTTGGTGTAGGGGACCCCTCTCCCCCGACCAAGCACACGTTGGAATTTGTACCAGAATCAAAGACCAGCAGCCTCTTCAGAATGATGGCCCGGTTGCAGCACTGACTCTTGGTTCGTGTTCGCAGATTTGGGGAGACTAAGGAGGGGCAGGGAACATTGATGCTGTGCACATGTATGGATGACATTTGCAGTGGGACTCCCCTGGTGGGAGGCAGAGACAGTCAGATAAGTGCCTGCCGAGACTGGCCTCCTTAGGCTAAAGCACCCAGTGGAGGTGTCAGAACAAACCCAAGTCTTTTTCCTGGGGAAGTATAGATATCAAGTGCCTCAGGATCCCCAGATGTCTCATCACACCTAGAATAAGAGTTAAACATTTATATTTTGCTATTTTTCTCATTATGGATTCTTTTTGCATTATAGTAAAACCTCGGTTTGTGAGCATAATTCATTCTGGAAACATGCTTGTAATCCAAAGCACTCATAAACCAAAGCGAATTTCAAGAACCGTTGGCTCAGTTGTGATCCTGTGATGTTCAGCGTCATGTACTACTTGTATTGCAAGACTTCGCTTGTCTATCAAGTTAAAATTTATTAGAAATGTTTGCTCATCTTATGGAACACTTGCAGAACAAGTTACTCACAATCCAAGGTCTTGCTGTAATTTTGATTTGTTAAAGTATAGCATTAAAATATCATTTATCTTGATTACTGCATTGTAAAATTAAAATTTTGCACCCAAACTAGGGCCTCACTTGTCTCACCCTAGTCACGGCCCTGGCTGGGATGTTGAAGTGTGAGTTCCTCGAGGGTATTAAGCCCAGGATTGAAGTGTAAGCACCGCTCTGCCCTGGGGTGCGACATTGGACTTCATGGCTCCTTTATGGTTCAGTGTGGCTGCATTCTGAAAAACATGTATGGTACACTTTCCCTGGAACAGGTGCTGGGAATACAGATATACACAAAACTTGGTCCCTTCTCTAAAGATTCCTATCTAGCAGGGATAGGATGGGAAGCATGCCACTACCACATAGTGAGTGTGCTGCCAGGGGTAGCTCATAGTGATGTGGAGAACAGGGAGACCCCAGACCCAGCCTGCAGGAGGTAGGGGTCTGAATCCTATGGGAAGCCACTGGTTCACTTGAAGGATGAGTTGACACTGACCACGCTCAGGAAGAGGGAACAGTAGGATCATAGGTACAGAGGCAAGAGACTAGGTGGTTGAGCAGGAAATTATAAGTAGTTCCACGCCACCGAAGCATATATTTTGGGCAGGGAGGTTGTAATGAATGATAAAGCTGGAAGAGGCAAGTGCAATAAGACCATGAGGAGCTTTGGAAACCCTATTCAGGAGCTCTGACTTTATCCTGTGTGTAATAGGGAGTTATTGAAGTCTTTGAAGCAGATGGGGAACATGAGACTCACTAACATGAAGATTAAAGCAGTGCCTTAAATAACCTACCTAAAAAGTAGCATATAGGGTTCCTTTTTCTCCACATTCTTGCCAACATTTGTTATCTCTGGTCTTTTTGATTAAAGCCATTGCAATAGGTGTGAGATGATCTCTCACTGTGTTTTGATTTGCATTTCCTTGATGATGAGTAATGTTGAGTATCTTTTCATGTATGTGTTGGCCATCTGTATGTCTTTGGAAAAATGTCTATCCAGGTCCTTTGCTGATTTTAAAATTGGATTATTTGATTTTCTGCTCTTGAGTTGTATTATTTTTAATATGTATTTTGGATATCAGCCCTTTATCAGATACATGCTTTGTGACTCTTTTCTCCCATATTGCCTTTTCAATTTATTGATTGTTCCTTTGCTGCCCAGAAGCTCTTTAGTTTAATGTAGTCCCAGTTGTTTATTTTAATTTTGGTTGCTGATATTTCTGATGTCCTACCCAAGAAATCATTGCCAAAACCAATGTCAGGGATTTTTCCCCCCGTGTTTTTTTTCCCCTAGGAAGTTTGTGGGTTCAGACCTTATGTTTAAATCTTTGATCCATTTAAAGTTAATTTTCTTGAGTGGTATAATATAGGACTCTTACGTATAGATACAAAAGAATTGAAATCAGAACCTTAAAGAGATATCTGCACACCCATGTTTACTGTGGCATGCTTAACAATAGCCAGAACATGGAAGCAACAAATTGTCCATCAATAGATGAATGGATAAAGAAGACACACACACACACACACACACACACACACACACACACAGGAGTATTACTCAGCCTTGAGAAAGAAGGAAATCCTGCCATTTGCAACAACCTGGATGGACCTTGAGGGCATTATGCTACATGTGATGAGTCAAACAGAGAAAGACAAATACTGCATGACATCACTGATCTGTAGAATGTAAAAAAGCTGAACCTGTAAAACAGAAAATGATGGTGGTTACCAGGGGCTGGGGAGTGGGGGAATTGGGGAGATGATATTTAAATGTATAAACTTGCAACAAGTCAGTAAATAAGTTCTTGAGATCTAAGAAAAAAAAAAAGAAAAGTAAAGTAAAAGAAAAAGAAAGAGAAAAGCAAATTACAGTGCAAAGACCACTGGCCTAGTGTTTGTGAACCTGGCCTGGGCTGTACTTCAGGCTTTGTTCTTATTGGCCACTTCAGGGGACTTGAACCAGTTTTCCCTTTTGGAACCTCAGTGTTGTCTTCTGCATAACTGAGGGGAGGGTGTCAAACGTTGCAAGGATCCCCTAGAACATCTACATGATGAGATTTGGCACCACCTGAGGTTCCTCTTGAGAAACTAAGAATTTATCTTTACTACGCAGAGAAACTTTTCCTTCAGAACATCATGGATTAATGTTTCTGCGGTCTGCCCTGTATTTACAACGAATCTCAGCCCACTGACATAGTTGAGAACTGGGCTAGCTTTGGTCCACAAAGTCCCTTCTCACTGTCTCTGCATCAAGTATTGATGCTTTTTTTTTTTAATTAGTTTTTTTTTTTATGTTTAAGAAACACATTCTTCTTTATAAAATTTTAATTCCAGTATAGCTAACATATGGGGTTATATTAGTTTCACGTGTAAAATATAGGGATTCAAGAATTCTATACAATAATCAGTGCTCATCAAGATAAGGGTACTCTGGGGGTGCCTGGGTGGCTCAGTCGGTTAAGTGTCCAGCTTCAGCTCTGGTCATGATCTCACGGTTCGTGGGTTTGAGCCCTACATCGGGCTCGCTGCTGTCAGCTTAGAGCCTGGAGCCTGATTCGGATTCTGTGTCTCCCTCTCTCTCTGCCCCTCCCCTGTTCACACATGCTCTTGCTCTCTCAAAAAATAAATGAACTTAAAAAAAAGAGAGTTAAGTGTGCTCTTAATTCCCTTCACCTATTTCCCCCATCCCCCTCCACCCCCCCACTTCCCCTCTGGGAACTATCTGTTTGTTCTCTGTAGTTGAGAGTCTCTTTTTTGGTTGGTCTCTTTTTTTCCCCTTTGTTTCTTAAATTCCACATGTGAGTGAAGTTCATTGCTTATTCTTCTGCCCATCATGCTGATGTTACTACAAAATGGATCCCCAAAGAGGTATCCTGAAGGCTAAATATGGAGGCAGAGCCCCTGGGACCCTTATCTCAGTGAGTTCCCTCATTGCCGCCACTTAAGAAGCACCCCTTCAACCAGTTCTTACCGCCAAAATCTCTCCCAATGGGAGGGAGCACAGCCCTGCCACATCCATGTGTGTCTCCCTGACCACACCACCTCCCTCCTTTTGCGTTCCTTCATAAAGATGGCTGCCTGTGTTTTCATTGCAGAACTCCTCTGACAGGGAGTCCATCCTGAACATCCTCCAGGTTCTCGGAGATCTGCTTTCTGTTGGTGAGTAAGGGGTAGTGGGGGCACGTGGCTTTGTGTCTCCTGGAATCTGTGTAGCCTGGAGGGTATTGCTCAGCTCAAGTTCTCTGTCAGGGACTCTGTCACCAGCCCATCTTTTTCACTGAGGTTAATAAGACCCCGGGTAAAGTGGGCTGATTGTACTTTGGGCTCTTAGGGTTCTTCAGTCTTGTCACACACCCTATGGTGACCCAAACTTAGGAGGAAATTCTGCTCTCGGTGGTTCTTCTACGATATCTCATCTATGGTTATCCCAGGTCTAAAGAGAGAGCTAGCTCTTCATGACTCTACCCCTCCCCTTTCTCTGCTCCCCTCTGTTGGCCCATTAGACAGCCAGGTATTAGCAACTTCTTAACGTATGTCAAGTGCAGATGGGAATATGGGGTAGGAGGTGGACTTAACAGTGTGGTAAGCTGTTAAGTTCTCAGAGAAAAGATGACAGAGTTCACTGTGATGGAATCAACTGAGTTAACTGGGGCAGGCCTCGGCTAGCTCACTTCAGCATGAGGGTCCTGGAAAATATACCTTCTGGGACATTGCAACATTCACTCTGTTTCCATTTCTGGGTATACCAGCCACATTGTGTTAGAAAGAAACGTTAACACCAAACAGACAATACCAAAGTGAATGTCCCTTTCAAGCCACGGAGCCTCCAATTACAGGTTCAGGAGGAAGGGTCCAGTCATAGTGAGGTTTTCCTATAGGCTGTGCTGCCCTCTGATGGCAGGGTGACTTCCCAGCAGTCTGCTGAGTGAGGTACCCTTTGTAGGTGAAGCCAATTGTCTTCTGGGATGGTGCCTCCTTCAATTTGTCCAGAGGTGTCTGGAAGACTTGAATGAGACCTTGGAGTTCTCCTTCTGAGATAGGTGCTGATTATTGTTCGTTTAGTAGAGGATGCTACTTTTCATTGGGATTAAAAATCAGAGGGTCCCCTTTGCCGATAATGTCCCACCCTGTTGGCCACCTTGTGAGGACAACCATGCCCAGTGCATAGAGAATCACTGAGGTCTCCTTCCAGGTTGAAATGTAATCACTGCTTTTGAGCTTGTCCTGGAGCAAGGTTGGGGGGGGGGTGCCCTGCTCACAAGTATTCTTAAGTAGAAAGACCAATATATTTTATCATAACTCCACACCCTTAAAAAATTTTTTTTAAACATTTATTCATTTTTGAGAGAGAGAGAGAGAGAGAGAGAGAGAGAGAGAGAGCACGAGTTGGGGAGGGGCAGAGAGAGAGAGGGAGACATAGAATCCAAAGCAGGCTCTAGGCTTTGAGCTGTCAGCATGGAGCCTGATGTGGGGCTCAAGCCCACGAACTGTGAGATCATGACCTGAGCCAAAGTCAGATGCTTAACTGACTGAGCCACCCAAGCGCCCTCCACACCCTTTTCAAAACTCCTGAGATGGATGATTGGATGCCTGTTTCTTAAAGAATCGCTCTAGCTATTTCCATATATTCCTCTCATCAGTTGCTGAAGACCAGCATCAAAAAAGTCATATACCATAAATTAAATTATTCCAGATAAACTATCACCCCAATCCCTGTTACTGAAGAGTCACACCTATATCAGAAGCCTACTAATATTCCCTCTTCTCTTAAGGGTATGATTCTAGGTAAGCCTATATGCATGTTTATATACATGCACATGCAAATACACATACATACACTGAGACTCAGCAGGTTCTCAGGAAAGCAGACTCCATTTATTAGAGCTGTGGTAGGTGAGCACACCTAGGTTCTTACATATTCCATTATTTCTCCATTTCACACCTCCACCCCAACCCCTTACCTGAGTAAAAGCACAACTTGACACAAGTTGCTTCAGAAACCATACAGTCTTGGTTTCTGGGGCGAATGAAGTGATCCTTGCCCCATCTCTGTCTGTGAGGCCCGCTTTCTGCTCCGAGGAAATGAGGTTGATTGTTTGGGGGCCTAGCTCTCCTCTCCTTTCTCCCTTAGGCACTGATCGAAGGATTCGCTACATGATCAGTAAGGGTGGCAGTGAGGCCCTTCTGCAGACCCTGGTGGACACAGCGAGGGCAGCCTCTCCAGACTATGATGTCCTCCTGCCCCTGTTCCGGCTGCTGGCCAAAGTTGGCCTACGAGGTACCCCCACCCCCGGACCTGAAGATGACCAAAAGGCACTTGTGGGATTGTTATCATGAGAGCAATTTGGGAAACTCCTGTGGGGGAAGTGCGGGGGGACCTAGACACCCTGGTGGTGGTGGTGGTGGGACTGGCCCCACAGGAGAGGTGATTTTGTTGTCCTGGGTGTGCTATGGCAGAGCCCAGAGCAGGCCCAGGCTCCGGGGCATGGGTGGGGGACCAAGGGGTAAGAGTCCCAGGCAGTTGTCACTCACTTACCAATAAACAGAACCATCTTACATGGACGTTCATTATGTAAGTGCATGAGTTTCCCGCAGCTGCCATAAGGAATGACCACAAACCACGTGGCTCAAAACAACAAATTTATTCTCTCACTGTTCTAGAGGTGAGAAAGTCTGAAATCAGGGTGTTGGGAGGGTTGGTTCCTTCTGGAATCTGAGGGAGAATCTGTTTGGAGCCCCTCTCCTTGCATCTGTGTTTCCAGCCATCCTTGGTGCTTCTTGGCTTGGACACACATCACTTCATTTTCTGCCTGCATTTCCACATGGTGTTCTGTTGTATGTGCCCTTTGTGTCCTCTCCTCTTCTTACAAGGACATTGGTCACTGGATGTAGGGCCCACACAAATCTGTGTGACCTCATCTTAACTAGTTAAATCTGCAAAGACCCCGTCTCCAAATAAGATAATCTTCTGAGGTTCCAGGTGGACATGAATTTTGGGAGGCCAGTGTTAAACCCATTACCATCAGTCACGTGGAAGTAGAGCTTCCTTTGCAGAAAAGAAGATGGGGGCCTAGAACTCTTTCCACTTATGTTCTATTCCCATTTCTTTTTTCTCAGAGAAAGCCCTGAAACACCTCCCTAAAACCTTAGAACTTCGTGGGGCACAGTTCAAAAAGCCTGGGTGCTCAGGATGCATGTAAACCTTGCAGACTAATCATACTAGCTAAGCTCCCATTGTGTGCAGTCTTACGTAAGTCATAGTTGAGAAGCCCAGGGGCTGTGAAACATGGGCTTTTGTTGTCCAGTGCAGCCAGCAACAGCCAAGGACACAGGGACTCCGGGGCACTCTTACCTTTCGTTGTTTGGATCTCTGCTGCGTCCATTCAACATTCCACAAACAATGACTAAGACTCAGGCACCAGCTAGCACCTGCGTGAGTGTGTTCTAGACAAAACCAGTATAACTCATTCATTGAATATTCAACCAGCTATTTACTACACACCTCCTAGGGCTGGGCACCATACTAGGCCCTGGGAACTCTGGTGAGCAAGAGAGATAAGGGGCCTGCTCTCATGGAACTTACATTCAAGTGGGCAAGGGCAGACGGTGATTAATTAACTAGACAATAGCAGACTATGATAGTTAGCTAGTAGCTATGAGGGAAAAACAGGGTAATGTTCCTCTAAGGTGGTGTGGTCAGGAAGAAGTGACATTTGAGCCAACAGTTGAAGGATGAGAAGAAGTCAGAGCAAAGTGTGGTCAAGTGAACTTCAGAAAAAGATTGAGGAGGGGCACCTGGGTGGCTCAGTTGGTTGGGCATCCGACTTCAGCTCAGGTCATAATCTCCCGGTTTGTGAGCCTGAGCCCCTCATCGGGCTCTATGCTGACAGCTCAGAGCCTGGAGCCTGCTTCAGATTCTGTGTCTTCCTCTCTCTCTGCCCCTTCTCTGCTCATGCTGTCTCTCTCTGTCTCTCAATAATAAATAAACATTAAAAAATGTTTTTAAAAAGAAAAAGATTGAAGAGACACAGTCTCTACTCTGGTTATAAACAGTATAAACTGGGAAGCCATGCCTGAGTTTCAGGCCTGGCCCTGACACTATTAGCTGTGTGACCCTGGGAAAATTACTTAACCTTTCTGAACCATTGGGTTCTCCTCTATAAAATGGAGGTATCAGTACTTAATTCTTGGGTTGGTGTAAGGATTGACGTTGTAAGTGACCTGCTTAGTGTGTGGGGCCAGAGGCCTGGCAAATAAGAGTCATGTAGGTTTCATAGGAGAAAGACGAGAGATGTACCAGGGCCCTGATTTCCAAATTGCGAACTGTTGTCATTGTATCATCACGGCCTCTGCCATCACCAGATTGTAGTCCTCACCATTGCCATGCAGGCTGCCATTGGCCAACCTATACAGAACGGAAATGAGCTTGGCTGCTCGGGAGTAGAGCCCGATAGATGCTTCGCTTCTGGTGACAGGAACTGGTCATATTAGTTTGGTCACCACCTCTTCGCTGGTGTCTTGGTCTGGAGATGAATATTGATAAACCAGGTTTGGGACACTGTCTCTGTTTTTCTCATTTCCAACTGCAACGAATCTGATAGTGCTTGTATTGTGCAAAAACAAACGTAGCAATTTGGACATCGCGCTTTGGGAAGGACAAAAACAAATGTGACAGGTGGCACAGCCACCTGTTATAGGAAATGCCAGAACCAGAGAATGAAAGGTACTTTCCCCTTATTTCTTATGCTTGCTAATTATTTATGCTTTACTAATTATTAAAATAATTATGACCTACCTGCAGCACTAAATACCAGATTATTTGGATCAGTAATTTAGAGAAATTTGTGAAGAAAAATTTATTATCTTACATTATGTTTTCACCTTTTAATTAGCAATAATCATGCCTCAGATAAACCTCATTGGCTATGATATTGCCACTGCACAAAGCTTGTTTTCACTTTTTAATATAAAGCTCTCTATCATATAGAAAGATGACCTTTTATTGCTTAGGCCTAACCATTGTTAACATTTTGCCGTATTTTCTTCACCTGTTTATTTATTTATTTATTTTACTAGAAAATTTTTTTAAATGTTTATTTATTTTTGAGAGAGAGAGAGAGAGAGAGAGAGAGCACGTGCAACAGGGGGAGGGGCTGAGAGGGAGACACAATATGAAGCAGGCTCCAGATTCTGAACTGTCAGCACAGGGCCCTACGTGGGGCATGAACTCATGAACTGTGACATCATGACCTGAGCCAAAGTTAGACACTTAACTGACTGAGCCACCCAGGCACCCTTATTTATTTATTTTTAAAGTTAATTTATTTATTTTGAGACAGAGAGCATGGGAGAGGGGCAGAGAGAGAGGGAGAGAGAAAGAATCCTAAGCAGGCTCCACACTGTCAACAAGGAGCCCGATGTGGGGCTTGAACTCACGAACAGTGAGATCACGACATAAACTGAAATCGAGAGACAGGCACTTAACCAACTCAGCCACTCAGGCACCCCTTCGCCTGTTTATTTTTATTCAAAATATTCTAATGAAAGTTACAGGTAGAATTTTGCTCTTAAATATGTTCGAGTGCATTTCTTTGAAAAGAGATATTTTCCTATACAACCCCAATACGTGATTACAAATCTAACAAAATTAAACATGCATGCATAATTTATCCTCATTTCAGTTTCTCCAAATATCCCAACAGGCAAATTACAGACATGTTCAAAGAAGGATCCAATCAAGTTCCACACATTGCATTTGAATGTTGTGTAACTTACGTATCCTATATTCTAGAACTATCTTAAAGGAAGAAATTTATACCCTACTAAACTGGAATTCATGTTTGAGGACAGCCAGAAACATGCTTCCATACAGGGGGTATGAGTCACACAATCCACAAGGCCTCTTGTAAATATTACATGAGGAATAAATGGACTCCGCATATACCCTGCCTTAGCTCTTCTGAGCCATGTCGTTCCAATGGGAACATACCTAGTAGCATTTTCTGCTATATCCAAAAATCTCATTGGCAATCATCATTCTCTTGCTTCTATTATCTTTGCCTTCCTGTTCCTCATGCATTGTATAACCTTCAGAATTCATGGGAAACACAGCTAAGATGGATTGCTTTGTGTTCATAGATAAAAAGTTTGGACAGAAGGCACTGGAGTTGGAAGCACTTGATGTGACGTTAATTCTGGCCAGGAAGAACCTATCTCACAGTCAGAACCTCCTCCACTGTCTCTGGGCTCTGCGTGTGTTCTCCTCCAGTGGTAAGTTACTCAAATTGTGGCTTTCTGGCCTGGCTTCCCGACTTGGGCGGGACACCTACAAACCATTTAGGGCTGGGGGTTGGAAGGAGGGTGTGGGTGGAAGATACATGTCATCCCAAGAAGATCAATAAGCCATGAGGAGCCTCCTGTCCTACAGGCTGTAGAGGTGAGAATTTCTTTCTTTGTCTTTTCCTCATCCAGGCAGAATTCTTGAGCTCATTCCCGAGTTAGATGTCAGCGTTGTTTTCCATTGGGAACCACTTATTAGAGTCCTCTAGGCCTCTCTATTAGTACTACAAGGTGAGAAAGACCTGTGGCAGGAGACATCATAGGACTTCATTCAGGCCTTATCATATCTAAGGCACAGGGCAATGTCAAGAATGACCCTTCACATCACAAATCTCCCTACTGTGTCCCTGAAGTTGCTTATTGATCACAGCATCCTTTAGCAAAACATCTTTTACTTTGTTTTATCTCTCACTGCTTCTCAGCATAGTCCTTCAGGTAACTAGATGCGTCCCAGCACACGGCTTGATATTTATTTGCTGTCTCCTGATCTGGATGGTTTCAGATTATCCTAACAATCCTGTATCTCCATTTACCATTTTATAGCTAAGAAAAAGAGAACAAAGTTTGGAAGAGTGAAGTACTTGCTTGAATTTATACAGACAAGTTTGGGGGCTGAGTTTCTAACTCTAAAACTCATGTTTACTCTCCATATGGGGACACTTCCTGTGAACAGATTAGATTCTGTACCTTCTATCTCACATAGAATGAGCACAGACGTTATTTCTCTTTTCTGAGCCCCTTTCCTGCACAGTGAAAGTGATGTAATGCTCTCTAGAGGGAAGAACATGGCTTAGATCCAGGAAGACCTGGGTTTGACTTCATTCTTTGGGAGTCCTAAGGCATGGGCATTTAACCTGTTTACTTTGGTTTCTTCTTTTATAAAATTATGGTGGTCATAAGAGCTCATAGACTTGGTAGATGGGATAAGTGAGGTGACGTTCATGGGTATGTTTGTCACATAGCACTTGCTCAATTAGTTTTCCTTCCCTGCTCTACTCTTTTCCCTTAGTCCTTTGAAATAATAGGAAGAACACATATAAGGGGGAAAGGTGGAGGCTTTTCCCTTTAACTGTCCTCAGAACTGCTAAGATCCTTAGTAGGGTCATATTTCATTGGCTAATTCCATTAATAACCATGAAGCACCCATAAGGAGAAAGTATTTCTAGGAAGAAACAAGATAGATCCTTGACTCCATGTTCACAGATAAAGCCTCCTCCCACACTCATATGTTGACCAGGAAAATCAGAGAATATTTGGGAGAGGCCGATAAGATCTATATAAACCAGTCCATCTTTAATTAAGGAAAACCTAAGTGAGGAGCTGTGTAAAAGGCAACTCTCATTAATAAGCAGCCAGAAGGTCTGCCACCCCCATCTGGAACTTGCCAGCAGCACAAGATTTGAAGTATCTCATTTTGGTTTCCTGAACAATAGTTATTAGGCTGAATAACCCAGCTTTCTTCTCATATATATAGGTTATAGAGATCTTGAAGAATTCATTTTAGTGGGGAGCTCTAAAGAAATGCTGGGATTTGCCTATAGGTATTAGGAGCTGGACAATTGTCCAGCCTCATGTTCTAAGACTGTATTTATTGTACCAATGAAATGTTTCATATGATATTTAACAAAATTATACTATCACTCTGTATACATTGACTTCACTGATGAGAGGTGAGCAGAGTTCACGAATCCTGTGGATGGATTGCTGTCCCTTTGGTGAATTGTTTGCCACTGTTGAATGTTCCAGGCAGCTTTCTAAACAGCTCCTATCTGTGGAAGGAGTTGGCTGGAGCCATAATGGGTCTGTGACAGCCAGTGAACCCTCAGCAGCTCTCTACTGGCCAATGGGGATGTTGACAGAGCTGCCAGAGGTCTGACCTTGGTCAGGCAGACAGCCAGGAAGAACTCAGGGGGCGGTTTCTTATTGTTCCCATCTTTCAAGTCCAAGCCTAAAGTCTTCTATGTTAGAATCTGTGCTCCTAAAACTATTTCCTCCCTAACTCTACTTAATACGGAAATTTTGCTGAATGATTTGCCAAGAGATTTCTCCAACATGTTTTCCCAGTTTAGAAATAAAGGGCTGAGTTAGTAGCCATGAGAGTGGAAGATTGATGGGCAGGACTAGATTGCCAAATCCCTGAATTTTGATCCAGGCAGTTACTGCCTGTACCAGCCTCAGGAGGGACATATGCATAGAGAATGTTCCAGGAACACTCGGTCTCTGTAATCACTAAGACATCAGCCTCAGTGTCTCTCTGGTGGACTGTACTGGGATGAACTATATTAGAGCCCCCCCCCCTCAGATTTTCACTTATCCTTCTTTCCTGGGGCTTGGAGCAAGCCAGGATAAGCTTCCCTGTTCCTCTCTCTTTGTTTCCCCATGACCCCCTTGCTCCCACTCATATTTCCTGGAATAAGCCTGGCCCAAAGCACAAAGCATTTGTAAGTCTTGGTTTCAACACACCTATGCAGTGGAGGGAAGAGAAAAGAGAGTCACACCTTGGAAGATAGCATCCTTCCTTCTTTCTCTGACACTTCTGCCCCCTGCCAAACTGATTCCATTTTGTATCTTGTAGGTTCCCCTTAGTTTTTGACATGACCGGGGCCCTTCCTGAAGTGAGCGGCATGAAGTGAGGGACTGGGGATGTTGCAGAGAGGCCAGAGCATCACTGGAAATGAGCGTGACGTCCAGACGTTTTGGGTCCAAAATATGTATCTGAAGCCCCTCATCTGACCAAATACCCATTTACTTATTTCTTGTCATTCAGATCTAAGACTATATTTTCATAACCATCCACTTGGGCAAAAAGGCAAGAATTTCCCAGGCTAGTTACCTCAGAGGGGGAAGAATTAATTCTTCTCTTAACATGCGAATAGATAGGGGCATCATTAAGTCTTAGCCTCAGTCATGGGAGATCCAACTACAAAAATTGTCAGGGAACTTGGAACCAGGGTGCAAAAGAAAGGGAGCTGTTTTGTTTATTAGGTTGCCTCTTAGAGCTTTAAAGGAGTCAGTCCAAGCTGGATTGAATCTTAACCCATCCACCCGTGACTTTTCTTCATTGTGAAGTCTCCCAATGGCAGAATATGTCTAAGAGAGTATTTTGCAATATACTAGCAGTGTGTGTATATGCATGTATACCCCTGTGTGTGCATGACTGTATGTGTGTGCATGTATGTAACATGTGGGAAGTTGATGGTGGATGAAACCACTTGAATTGAAACCCAAAGATCTACTTACAGAAAAATCTTCTGTTTGGCATTTGCCTTGACTATTCTGAGTAAGAATACAATGGAGAAGTACAGTGGGACATCAGAAATGAAAAACATAACTTCATGGCTTGGGCCCCCTTTGAGGAGATAGTGTGAGAAGATAATGTGTGCTTTACAGGTGATCTTTGTTTCCAAGCCAAGGATGAAAAGAACATAAAGGTTCTCTGCTTTTAAGTGACCTTTTGCAAAGAAGGTAATGGATCTCCCCTATCTTTTAGGGCCACTCCGTAATGCTAAAAAGAATTCTTGGTTCAGATGGTTCAATAACTACTGTGATTTGGTCTTTCTCAGTCACCACAGGAGCCATGCTGGGAATTAATGGAGCAATGGAACTTCTTTTCAAGGTCATCACCCCTTACACCCAGAAGCGCACCCGAATAATCAGGTACAGAGCACTTTTGTAGTGCTTTTCCCCTCTTTGTAATAGATGCAGAGATGAAGAAGGCCTCGTGGCTTCTCATGGTGCTTCTGGTTGAGTTGAATGATGACTCCTCACTTGCAGATATGGTGCAATGACTGTGCTGTCTCAACGGGCATCCCTCCCCAACTGCATGTGTCATTTTCTCTCATCCTCACAATGACGTTGAAGGAGCATGTTATCACCCTCATGCTCAGATGAGGAAACGACCATGTGGAGAGAGCTTTATCCAAGATCACAGTGCGAAGGAATGGCAGGGCTGGGATTTGAAAACAGATCTTTCTGACTCAAAAGCCCATGTTTTTTGCCTGAAGCTTTCTAGTGTCCCTTTTACTCCTAGCAATTCTACATAGTTTGTGTAGCCCTTAAAAAACAGTCTAGAAATGGCAGGCAGAGGTAACCCTCCTCAGAGCATCTCTAGAGGCAGCCAGTTAAATTTCTGATATGAGATCTGGGCATTGGCATAGTCCATCTTGGTTGCATGCTGGGTTTGAGATGTACTTTTATGATTAGAAAATGAAACTCAGCCCCCTCTCTCTGGCCCTGCTTGCCGGCGTGGCGTGAATCACAAACTTAAAAAGGGAGATGGTTAGACACATAGAAGATATTCGGAACCATTAAGATCCATCATTTATGGGAGTGACTCAGCGAGGACCTTGAAAGAATATTAGAAAGAATTCAGCCAATTTCTGAGATATATGGGGTCATTTGGCAAAGCAGCATTTCCATGCCCAGCCAGGAGATTTTCTGCACCTCAGCATCAATCTTAGGCTCTTGTTCCACCTGACTATTTTTCTCTTGGGTCACCACCATAATGCCATTATCATCCATCCTGACCTGCGGCTCTCTATGCCAGCATTTCCTAGAGTGAAATACATTCTATTTCAGTAAAAAAAATTCCTCATCAAATATATTTGAGAGGCACTGAGTTAAACAAAATTACACAGATTCCTTTATGGTAGGACTTCCCTGAGCCTTTGTAAAGCCCACACACATCCAAAATATCCATGATGGGTCCTTAGGACACCTTGTCTTACACCTGATTTGGCCAGGGAACTGAGCTTTTTCAAAGACCACTGTTTTGGGGGGAAGTCAGTGTTCTATGTACCTCACTTTAGAAACCTCTGGAGAGCAAATGTATTGCAAAGTGAGATTCAACTAAATTCTACCAAGGGATCCTCAGCAAGTAATACAAAACTTCAGAGTCACAAATTCAGTGACTGAAAAAGATGAACTTTCCTGATTTTTCTGTAATTGTACTTTACTTCCATCTTAAACTTCCATTTAAGTCCACTCAGATATGTGCGATTTGGATGTGCGTGGTGTTTATCATTGTATGTAGGCCTTTGCTGCTGACATCTACAGTCTTAACACGCCCTTTGGTTACCAGTCCATTAACTTGATCATTTTCTTCTATCAACAAGCCCTCTTCTAATCTGCTGGTGTTTCCATTCATCTGTTTGGCAGCTCAGGAGTATGTGGTTGCCTCCTGGACACTATGTGAAAATCTGTGGGATGGCTGCTGGGCCCTTCCACAGAGGAGTCTCACCCAGTCATCTCTTCCTGCCAAATGGGTGCCATGTTGTTTGGGAGGCTTCTCTAAGAAGCCTTCCTGGACAACCATAGCACTAGACTCCCTTCTGGGGTCCTGATAGGTTTTATTGTTTTCCTTGTTCAGGCCAAGCTGGGGCAGGATGAGTGACAATGCACAGAAGCCCCTTCTCAGAGCCTCATGCCAAGTTGCTATGTCTATTTCTCTTTTTCTCCTGCAAAGCAAGTTGAATTTGGGCATAGATCTGATCAAGGTGCTATGGGAAAAAAAATGATTCACAGGGGTGGATGTTTGCAATGACAAAAGGAACCTTTCAAGGAACTCAAGCCGATTTCTGCATTTCTGGTCTGTTCTATAAAATTTGGGCAAAATGATTTCCCCTTCTTGAGCCAAATGCCAAATTAATACCAAACCTCCATAGAGAAGAGACTTCTTGACCAACCTCTACCATATGGCGGTCATGACCACGGCATTCATTATGTGCCCTGCCCTGTCTTGAGCTCTTAGCAGGTGTTAGCCCATCTGATTCTTTCCTCTTCTCTGTGAGGCAGGTGCTATTACTGTGCCCAATTTCACAGGGAAAAAAATGGAAGCTGAAAGAAGTTAAGTGATTTGCTGGGATTTAAGTGGAAGAGCTGGGATTTAAACCCTGTCTGATACATGAGCCTTAGCTCTTAAAGCACCACTGGAGTGTCTTACATGGTTTATTTCCAGCATTTTATTTCTAAACCACCATATGTAAGACGATCATAAACACTTAAAGTTTGTTTAAATTTTTGTTGCTGTCTAAATGGCTCATACTCGTAGAGCAATTTGCTTAATGATAGGGGAGTCTTTCTCTTCAATCGAATGGCTATTTCCTCCCAAAGGCTAAATAAATGTCTGCTCCCTCCATTTTCGGATTCTTTCCCACAGCTGCCTTCTTTTCTGCCTTACTCCCAGCCCCCCATAGCCAGGTAAGAACCAAGGCACTGAAATCTGAAGACCAGCATTGTCGCCCTCATTCTAGCAGATTCCATGGCAACTCATTTAGCCTTCCTTAATGGAGCTTTTGCATTTCTCCAAGTATGAATTCCAAGTCCTACCTCCTGGGTTTGTTGTGGACATTAAGACATAATGTGTAAAAATCTTGTAAACTTTGATGTGACGTAACACTCTTAACCATCGTTAATACAAATCCTACTGGATCCTTGGCTGGCTGCTTCAGATCAGGCAGCAGGGCCAGAGGAAAGCACGCAAATAGCAAGTTTCTGCCCCTACCCACCTTCTCCCATGGACTCCATGCCCCCAAATAGTAACTAAGATGTACCCACATGAGTTCTGTTCAACTCTATTTGGATGCCAGCACCTATGGGTTTGAAGGGGTCTTCCAGGACGGGGATGAAAGTACCATGTCAGAGGACATGAATAGCCCTACAGAGTATCATCCTCCAAATGATAGCACGCTATTGGAGAGTTATCCTTGGGTGCCTTTGTAGAAGCCGATGCCCAGGGTTGTCACTTAGACTCCTCCCTGCCCTGGAGATTAAACCAGTCCTACTTCTCCAGCACAAACCTAAAATTAGTGGTGCAGCTGTCCTCCAGTGAAGTCCTGTCTCCACAGAGTACTCAGGGTGAGATTTATGACAGAGGCACTCACCACACACCTTCTAGAGAGAAGGGGCGTACAGGGCACTGCTAACCCTCTGTGGCTTGTGCCCATCCTCACCCCCAGGGAGGCGGTTATTCCCGGCCTGGCCTTCCTCACTTCCCAAATACTTGCCGTGTTGGCATAGTTTTCCTGCCATGCATTTGTGTTGGCTTACACCTCTTCCCTCATGACCAGCACTCCAGCCTGAACATGTTTGCTTCTACATCCCTCTACCTGGTCTTCCTTGACTTCAAAGCAATGAAGAACTTGTCCCAATATCTATTCCATCCTCTGGTCCCTCCTCACATCTGTTTCTAACCTATTCTCCTCACATGTGGTATGCCCCCTCCTGCCCCGAGTCTCTCCTCAGGGCTGAACTTCTGCTGGAATGGCATTGCTGCCTTACTGAGTGGAGAGATTCTCCCCACTCTGAAGACCCCACCTTATGCCCACTGCTCCAGGTCACCAGACAGAAGGAATCTTCTCCCTCAGTGCTTCTCTAAAATTTCATTCATACTTTCCTTTAACACATACCGGATTTAACTCTGTACTACATTGGCCTGTGTGTCTTCTCTTCTCTCTAAATTCTAAACTTTCTAAAGGTAGAATTCAAATTCTCTTATCTTGCTGTTCTCTATAGGGTGTACCCAAGTGCCTGGACTATGGAAGGCTCTTAATTGAATTAAAAAATGTTTTGGGGGCACCTGGATGGCTCAGTCGGTTAAGTGTCTGACTTCGGCTCATGTCATGATCTCATGGTTCATGAGTTTGAGCCCCGTCTTGGGCTCTGCTGATGGCTCAGAGCCTGGAGCCGGCTTCACATTCTGTGTCTCCCCTCTCTCTGCCCCTCCCCCACTCACACTCCGTGTGTGTGAGTCTCTCTCAAAAATAAACATTAAAAAATTTTTTTAACTAAAAAAATGTTTTTGTGAATAATCTATCTAGTGATGAATAAAAGCCAACATTTACTGAGTGTGCATTACAGTGGACACCTTGTATTTATGAACCCATTCCTCCTTGATCCCCAGCTGGCTCCACATGCATGGTTCCATCATGTCTAAACATGCCTGGGACATGGCATGGCAGGCCTCCAAGAATGCTGTTGTGTGAGGGACTGAGGTGCTTTCTGGGCAATAGCTCATTCTAGGAGAGTGAGAAGCAGTGACACTCAGCTTGAAAGAGAACACAATCTCACTCACTAGAGGGAAAGAAAAACTTGTGAGTCTTCTCTCCCTTCCTTACAGTTGTCTGGGGAACCAACCTAGTCTGGCAGAAGGGACTGATCTGAGTTTGAATGGACGCAAGGGGCAACATCTACGTTAAAACTTTGCTTAGTATTTCAGATAGGCTTCCAGGATTTGGTTTGATGATTGATTCAGTTGGGGCTTTAGCATTTATGGGGGAGCTTTTTATAGCAGTAGGGAGGGAGAAATGATACTGGGCCAGGGCGAGCTGGCTCTTGCTAACTTGTTCCTACTGTGAACAAGTTTGTTTATCTGCACCAAAGCTGTCTCTGTGCTGTCCAATTTCACTAAGTAGAAAAATTTATTGAGGCAAAGAAGGATTGCTTGTCTGTGACTGAATCATCTTGTGACCTTAGAGAAGCTTGTGTTTGTTCCAGAAGCAGACGCTTTCTGCTAGGAGCTGTGCTTCCTTTGTTCCTTCATTTCCAGAATGAGCTTAAGGGTTTTGGTAACAATAAGAATGGCCATTTTCACTGCTCATCAACTTGACCATTTCCAAAGCACGGCCACATCCCCTCTGAGCCTGTTGGATTCTCACACCATGCTGTTTAACCCAAGCTTTGAAGCTGAGTTACCAGTTGCTGTCATCAGTATACCACCTAAGACTTTAAACACTACCAACTTGTCTTTTCCATAAAGGCATCAGCATTGATCAGAAATGGGTTGAGTTTTCCAGCAGAGAAGCTGGTTCTTAAACTTCATTGTATTCCCTGATCATTGTGCCACTCCTTGAATAAGAGGACTCGGCCGTCCACAGGCTGAGCTGGTTCCTTCATCCATCACCTTCAGTTGCTCTGGAGTTCTCTGAAGATCATAGGAGGTCAGGAAGTGTGTCATTTGGGACCATGCTGGTCTCACTGTCACAGAGGACAGCATCTCCAATATTCCCATCCCTTCAATGTTCTCTCAGATTTTCAGCAGGGCTCGCCTGCTGTGATTTACACTTTTTAGGCTCAGGGCTTCCTGGGGGGCCTGGGTTGGCATGGGGCCATGGGGTTCAGAGGCTGTGCATTCTACCTGTGCTCAGACACCTTGGCGACAGCAGGAGATGGATGTGTGGGTCTTCAGCAAGCCCCATAAGCAAATTCTCCCACTTACTTTCCTGTTGTCCATCCCATTTGTTCCCTGGGCTCAGAACACTTTTGGGTGATCTTCTCCCTTCAAAGGCCCGATCTCCAGGCATCTCTGGCATTTGAGCTTTGCCTGAGTGCAGGATTAGTGGGCATTGCTTCATTGGCAGCCCTTTATGGTGATTTCATCTTCAATTTATGAGCTATAAAAAATGTCCTGCTCCTCTTTTTCCTCCCCTGAAAATCACTGTGTTTTCCCAGAGCCAGGCCTTCTGGGCTTTCTCCAACCATCACACCATTCCACTTTATCTGACAGATGAGTGGGGACTCAACCAAAGCTAATGGGTTCCCTGAGATTATGAGCGATTGGGTGACTCAGCTACTTTGTCACCAAGACAAAGAAGCAAATTTTCCTGTTTCTCAAAATAGTTTCTGAATTTCTCCCTGGGTGTTCATTTCCTCCTACCTCCACATTAATGGCTTTGTGACTTTTTGCTGCTCTCCACTCAATATAATTAGACTCTGTGGTCTCCAGGGCATGGACTCACATTAGGGGTTCAGAAGCTGTGTGCTCCAGATCACTTGGACTCAAATACCTTGGAGAAGGAACAAAAAAATTCCACCCCAGCCCCACAAGTGCTGATACTGGGAGTGTGCACCATGGCTCAGCTTACTGACAGAGTGATTAGTACATTTGCCATCTGACTCCAAGCCTCTAGCTGATGGTGGAATGAATAGTTTCCTACATGTATTAAGCCTTGGCAACTAGGTTTGTTGGTTTAAATCCCTTTCAGCTTCTTGGGAAGTCAGTGATCTCTCCCTGCTTAGGGCCAGCCATAGACATTCAAGTCATAGGATCTAAAGTTGGAAGGCCCTTAAGGATCTGCTGGTCCAATGCCTCCGTTTTAAGATAAGGTCACTGAAACCCAGAGAGGTTGAACTGAGCCTTCTATCCTAATTTCAGGACATTATTCATTTCTCTAAGATGCTCTAATGCACAGTGAAAATTAAACATGTCCTGAGCCAGGACTTTTAACATTTAATCAACAATATTCTATGTCTATCTTGGTGCTAGGCATGGGGATTTGAAAACAGCAGAAGGTGGACCGTGTTGTCTAGTTGCTGGTGAGTTTGTGGTAACAATAACAATGCAGTGTGGTAGGAACTTTCTGACCCAGTGTTGGCCTTGTGAATGGGCCAGCTTCCTGTTGTGTGGACACATTCTCATCGTGTGTTTATCCAGAAGTGCCCTTAGACTGGAGCCCTGTGCTTTTGGCGGCCATGCACGTTGGAGAGCCTTCCTTGAAATGTATAAAGTACTTCCCAGGTACCTGAGATGGGCTTGGATTGGTGGTGCCATCCATGCAGGGCTCCTAGTCTGTTTCTCTCCATTTGGGGAGAGATCCCCTGCTCTCTGACCCCCTGCCACCTGAGTAATGTGGACCAGATAACTTGAGGAGGGGGAAGTGCTTTGGAGCACATGCATAAGAGGTTGTCTTGAGAGTCTATGATCAGTCCTTGATTAGAGTAGGATGGCCTGGGGCACCTGGGTGGCTCAGTCCGTTAAGCATCTGACCTCAGTTTGGGTCATGATCTCATGATTCATGAGTTCGAACCCCACATCGAGCTCTCTGCTCTCAACACAGAGCCTGTTTCGGATCCCTTGTCCTTCTCTCTCTCTCTCTCTCTCTCTCTGCCCTCCCCGACTTGTGGTCTCTCTCTGTCTCTCTCAAAATAAATAAACTTAAAAAATTAATGAAGTTGGGTGGCTTGGCAAGCATATTACTGCCACTGTCTGGCACGGTGTTTCTTCCTTAGCATGACATGAGATGGGGCAAACACAAAGTTATTGACATGCTGATTTTGGGTGCATCAAATCATATGGAAAGAGGCTCTGAATAAAAAGATAGAAAATCTTGGACCCTGCGTATCCTGGGATGGCTTTACACGTGCCACTTCACCCTGGTGAGATTCTCTATTGAAACTCCATTTCCATCTTTATCTGCTGAAGCCTGCACTGTCTGTACCTCTTCATCGATTTACCCACATTATTCCCCTGGAGACTGGAGGGAGGCACTTAGGAACTTTCACTTTCCATAGAAGTTAATCTTCTAGCCCAGCCTGACTCAGCAAGGAGCTTTTGTAAAGAGGTTTGTATGTTCCTGTAAATCATACACTCCACACAATACTGAAACTGCCTGCAAATATGTGGGGGAGCAAATTTGAAGAACTGGAGGGAGGTATGAAAAGACCCTCTCAATAGAGGCTCTTGTGACCTTCACCTTTTGCTTTGAGGAAAGTGATATGTCTAATAGGCCATTACCAAATTCTTCAGGGATTGATTCCACACTCAGACATCAAAAATGATAGAGCACATCGGGGAAGGAAACACACTTTAATTTTCCTGTGGGGGTGCTGTGCCTGGAGATGTGCTCACTTAGTAGTGACAAGCCAACTCAATTAGCTGGAAAGGAAAGGGTCAAAAGGAAGTCATTATGCAGATGTATAGTCATCTAAAGATAGCTGCTTTTATTTTTTAATTTTATTTTTATTTTGAGAGAGAAAGAGAGGAAGAGAGCGAGAATGAACAGGAGAGAGGGGCAGAGGCAGACAGAGTCTTAAGGAGTTTCCATGCCCAGCATGGAGCCTGATGTGGGGCTTGATCCTGTGACCCTAGGATCATAATCTGAGCTGAAATCTGGTCAGAGGCTCAACCAACTGAGCCACCCAGGTGCCCCTAAAGCTAGATGCTCTTAATAATTTAGACAGAGATTGCAGGATGGGAACAGATCAGAGGCTTTCTAAGTTCAATTGTAGTGCTATTGCAATATTAGCTCTCCTGATATCATTAATTATATTCAAAAGAGCCAATGAGAAAAATGGCTAAAAAGTAATAGACTGCCATTTGAAAGGAATTATTATAAGTTAGGTTTGAATTTCTTTCATGTGGTACATAAGAGGTATTTAATAAATGCCAGTGAAATAAGTGAACACTTATTTTAGTTTGTATGAGTTGCTCTTTATTGGCTATTTATTCATTCAGTAAGTGTTTTGGGGGTATTTATTATCAGGAGAGATGTGTGAGCTTGGAGATTAAATTAAATAGTCCTTGTCCTCAAGGAGCTTACCAGTACATGCACATATCAGCATATAAACCAATATAATAAATACTATAATGGGAGGATGTTTGAAGAAGGAAGATCTTAGTCTATCCCAGAACTGGCAGGGAGGAATTCACTGAGAAGGAAGCTTTTGGTTTGAAATAGGGAAAGTTTCTAAGACGTTAAGATTATAAAATTAGAACTTCCAGGTAGGGGTAGAAACAAAGGCAAAGACAACAAAAGGAAAAAAAGAAAAAAAAATCATGAAAAAATGTTGGTTTATATAAGGCTGGACTATATTGCAAGAAAATAAGGTCAGAAAACTCACCCAAATTGATTTGAAATACCCTAATATCTTACCAGACAATAAGAGAATGGGAATATATAATTCACAAAAAGAAAATAGAAAAACTGATACACTCATAAAAATATTCAACTTGCCAATAATCAGAAAACACAATTTAGATCAAGACACCAATTTCACACATCAGAGTAGCAAACACTTTGAAAAATGATGTTGGTGAGGATTCAATAAGACAGACACTCCTGTATGCTGCTAGGAATGTGGGTTGAGAAAGCCTTCATGAGAACAATTGGATGATGTATATAATATTTTTTAAAGCTTCTATTAACTCAATTTTTTTCACTTCTTGAAATCTGTCCAAAAGAAACATTGAAGACGGTGATGAAGATGTGCACAAAAATATCAATCATTGTATTATTTATAATTGGGAATATTATAACCAGAAAAACTATGATAACAGGGGATGATTATAGTAAAACTGATATAGTTATACATCATAATATTATGTATTAAGGCAACACACAAAAAAACAGATTAGGAATGATGTATACCAATGGCAATCGCTTATGATAAAATACTGACTAGAAAAAGTAAGGTTCAAAATTCAGTATGATCCCAACTAAGCACACAACTTCTACTTTAGGCAAATATGAAAGAACTGGGTATAGCCTTATCTTCCTACATGAAAAAAACAAACCACAGATAAAATATATAAAACAATGTTTTTAAAGATACTAGACATCAGGTGATCAAGGGCAGTGATCCCTGAGAAATGAACCTTTAAATTACCTTGGTTAATGACTTAGAGAATTTCCAGGTTGAGTGCAGAGCTATGGACCCCAGATACAACTTGGTAGATGGCTTAGCACTGATGGGACAGAGTTAAGGGGAGGACTGAGAGTCTGGAGACACTAATGTGCCCAGAATTTATAGGACAGAGTGCTGAAAGGAAGAGAGCTGTACAGACACAGAGAACTCTGGATGACTTCAGAGGTTCTCCTTTAAGAATTCATCTGGATATTGATCAGTGCATACTTGTAGGGAAACTACCCAAAGCTAGGGGAAATCCACCTGAAAGGAATGGAAGGAACAATGCCTAGTGCTCACACAAGGCTGTATATAATGTTTGGTTCTACAAGGCAGACTGCAAAACCTAGCGATTTCTGGCGTATTAGGTAGAATACACAGAAGAATCTTACCTCAGTAGTGGGTAGTATTTACCTCTAAACTGAACACTGCTCTGGGCCTGTCTATCAAATTTAAAAAGCAAGACCTGAATAGATAAAACTGTTTCTAAAAAACTTAACTCCGTCTCAGTATAAAGCTTCAGAATAATGATAGGAACACAAACATATTCAGCACCTAGCAAAGTAAAAGTCACAATGTTTGGAATCCAGTAAAAATTACCAGACATGCCAATAAATAGGAGAATACTGTCCACAGTGAGGAGATAAATTATTAAAAGCCACCTAGAACTGAGATAGATGTTAGGATTATCAGGCAAGAACATTAAGAAGTTATTCTAACTATTCAGATTTTCATATATTTAAAGTTTAAGTAAAGATGCAGAAGATATTTAAAAAGACCTAAACCAGGGGTACCTGGATGACTCAGCTGATTAAGCATCCAACTCTTGATTTTGGCTGAAGTCATGATCTCACAGTTTATGAGACTGAACCCTGCATTGGGCTCTGTGCCCAATGGAGTATGCTTGGGATTCTCTCTCTGCCCCTCCCCTGCTCTCTCTCTCTCAAAAATAATAAAATAAAATAAAAATTAAAAAAATACCTAAATGAACTTGTAGACATGAAAGCTACAGTGTGAAAGAGGTAAATACACTGGATTGAATTAAGTCAATTAGATCTGGCAGAAGAAAAGATGAGTGAACTTGAAGACATAGCAATAGAAAGTTTCTAAAATTAAGCATAGAGAAAAAAGAAAATTAAGAAAAAAAAATAGGGGCGTCTGGGTGGCTCAGTCAGTTAAGCGACCAACTCTTGATTTCAGCTCAGGTCATGATCTTACAGTTTTGTGAGTTTGAGCCCTGCATGGACTCTGCGCTGACAGTGTGGAGCCTGCTTAAGATTCTCCCTCTTTGTCTGACCCTCCCCTGATCACACTCTCTGTATCTCTCAAAATAAATAAAAAAAATTTTTAAACAAAGGGAAAAGTAAAAGAAAAGAGCATCAGTGAATTATGTGACAATTTCAAGCAGTCTAATATATGTATAATTGGAGCCCCTGGGACAGGAGAGTAATGTGGAGACAGAAAAATATATTTGAAGAAATAATGGCTTAAATTTCCTAAATATGATAAAAGCTATTAAATCAGAGATCCAAGAAGCTCAATATACCACAAGCACAAGAAGCATGAAGAAAACTACCGTAAGACAAATCATAATCAAATTGCTCCAAACCAATGACGGAAAAAAGACACATGCACATGGGAATGAAGATAAGAATCAACAGATTTCTCTTTGGAAACAATGCAAGTGAAAAAATAGTGGAACTACATCTTTAAAGTATGGAATTCTATATGCCATTAAAATATCTTTCAAAAATGCAAACAGAATAAAACTTTTCAAACATACAGAAGCGAAAAGGATTCATTGGTAGTGACTCTCATGACAGGAAATGTTAAAAGAAAACCTCATGCAGAAAGAACATGGTACCAGGTGAAAGATCTACTTACTCAAAAGACTGAAAACATGGAAATATTAACTACATGAATAAATATATTTGATTTTTACTTTATGATTTCAATCTCTTTATTTTTTATTTTTTATTTTTTTTTATTTTTTAATATATGAAATTTACTGTCAAATTGGTTTCCATACAACACCCAGTGCTCATCCCAAAAGGTTCCCTCCTCAATACCCATCACCCACCCTGCCCTCCCTCCCACCCTGCCCTCCCTCCCACCCCCCATCAACCCTCAGTTTGTTCTCAGTTTTTAACAGTCTCTTATGCTTTGGCTCTCTCCCACTCTAACCTCTTTTTTTTTTTTTTTTCCCTTCCCCTCCCCCATGGGTTTCTGTTATGTTTCTCAGGATCCACATAAGAGTGAAACCATATGGTATCTGTCTTTCTCTGTATGGCTTATTTCACTTAGCATCACACTCTCCAGTTCCATCCATGTTGCTACAAAAGGCCATATTTCATTTTTTCTCATTGCCACGTAGTATTCCATTGTGTATATAAACCACAATTTCTTTATCCATTCATCAGTTGATGGACATTTAGGCTCTTTCCATAATTTGGCTATTGTTGAGAGTGCCGCTATAAACATTGGGGTACAGGTGCCCCTATGCATCAGTACTCCTGTATCCCTTGGATAAATTCCTAGCAGTGCTATTGCTGGGTCATAGGGTAGGTCTATTTTTAATTTTCTGAGGAACCTCCACACTGCTTTCCAGAGCGGCTGCACCAATTTGCATTCCCACCAACAGTGCAAGAGGGTTCCTGTTTCTCCACATCCTCTCCAGCATCTATAGTCTCCTGATTTCTTCATTTTGGCCACTCTGACTGGCGTGAGGTGGTATCTGAGTGTGGTTTTGATTTGTATTTCCCTGATAAGGAGCGACGTTGAACATCTTTTCATGTGCCTGTTGGCCATCCGGATGTCTTCTTTAGAGAAGTGTCTATTCATGTTTTCTGCCCATTTCTTCACTGGGTTATTTGTTTTTCTGGTGTGGAGTTTGATGAGCTCTTTATAGATTTTGGATACTAGCCCTTTGTCCGATGTGTCATTTGCAAATATCTTTTCCCATTCCGTTGGTTGCCTTTTAGTCTTGTTGGTTGTTTCCTTTGCTGTGCAGAAGCCTTTTATCTTCATAAGGTCCCAGTAATTCACTTTTGCTTTTAATTCCCTTGCCTTTGGGGATGTGCCGAGTAAGAGATTGCTACGGCTGAGGTCAGAGAGGTCTTTTCCTGCTTTCTCCTCTAAGGTTTTGATGGTTTCCTGTCTCACATTCAGGTCCTTTATCCATTTTGAGTTTATTTTTGTGAATGGTGTGAGAAAGTGGTCTAGTTTCAACCTTCTGCATGTTGCTGTCCAGTTCTCCCAGCACCATTTGTTAAAGAGACTGTCTTTTTTCCATTGGATGTTCTTTCCTGCTTTGTCAAAGATGAGTTGGCCATATGTTTGTGGGTCTAGTTCTGGGGTTTCTATTCTATTCCATTGGTCTATGTGTCTGTTTTTATGCCAATACCATGCTGTCTTGATGATGACAGCTTTGTAGTAGAGGCTAAAGTCTGGGATTGTGATGCCTCCTGCTTTGGTCTTCTTCTTCAAAATTACTTTGGCTATTCGGGGCCTTTTGTGGTTCCATATGAATTTTAGGATGGCTTGTTCTAGTTTCGAGAAGAATGCTGGTGCAATTTTGATTGGGATTGCATTGAATGTGTAGATAGCTTTGGGTAGTATTGACATTTTGACAATATTTATTCTTCCAATCCATGAGCACGGAATGTCTTTCCATTTCTTTATATCTTCTTCAATTACCTGCATAAGCTTTCTATAGTTTTCAGCATACAGATCTTTTACATCTTTGGTTAGATTTATTCCTAGGTATTTTATGCTTCTTGGTGCAATTGTGAATGGGATCAGTTTCTTCATTTGTCTTTCCGTTGCTTCATTGTTAGTGTATAAGAATGCAACTGATTTCTGCACATTGATTTTGTATCCTGCAACTTTGCTGAATTCATGTATCAGTTCTAGCAGACTTTTGGTGGAGTCTATCGGATTTTCCATGTATAATATCATGTCATCTGCAAAAAGCGAAAGCTTGACTTCATCTTTGCCAATTTTGATGCCTTTGATTTCCTTTTGTTGTCTGATTGCTGATGCTAGAACTTCCAGCACTATATTAAACAGCAGCGGTGACAGTGGGCATCCCTGTCGTGTTCCTGATCTCAGGGAAAAAGCTCTCAGTTTTTCCCCGTTGAGGATGATGTTAGCTGTGGGCTTATCATAAATGGCCTTTATGATCTTTAAGTATGTTCCTTCTATCCCGACTTTCTCAAGGGTTTTTATTAAGAAAGGGTGCTGGATTTTGTCAAAGGCCTTTTCTGCATCGATTGACAGGATCATATGGTTCTTCTCTTTTTTTTTGTTAATGTGATGTATCATGTTGATCGATTTGCGAATGTTGAACCAGCCCTGCATCCCAGGAATGAATCCCACTTGATCATGGTGAATAATTCTTTTTATATGCTGTTGAATTCGATTTGCTAGTATTTTATTAAGAATTTTTGCATCCATATTCATCAGGGATATTGGCCTGTAGTTCTCTTTTTTTACTGGGTCTCTGTCTGGTTTAGGAATCAAAGTAATACTGGCTTCATAGAATGAGTCTGGAAGTTTTCCTTCCCTTTCTATTTCTTGGAATAGCTTGAGAAGGATAGGTATTATCTCTGCTTTAAATGTCTGGTAGAACTCCCCTGGGAAGCCATCTGGTCCTGGACTCTTATTTGTTGGGAGATTTTTGATAACCGATTCAATTTCTTCGCTGGTTATGGGTCTGTTCAAGCTTTCTATTTCCTCCTGATTGAGTTTTGGAAGAGTGTGGGTGTTTAGAAATTTGTCCATTTCTTTCAGGTTGTCCAATTTGCTGGCATATAATTTTTCATAGTATTCCCTGATAATTGTTTGTATCTCTGAGGGATTGGTTGTAATCATTCCATTTTCATTCATGATTTTATCTATTTGGGTCATCTCCCTTTTCTTTTTGAGAAGCCTGGCTAGAGGTTTGTCAATTTTGTTTATTTTTTCAAAAAACCAACTCTTGGTTTCGTTGATCTGCTCTACAGTTTTTTTAGATTCTATATTGTTTATTTCTGCTCTGATCTTTATTATTTCTCTTCTTCTGCTGGGTTTAGGCTGCCTTTGCTGTTCTGCTTCTATTTCCTTTAGGTGTGCTGTTAGATTTTGTATTTGGGATTTTTCTTGTTTCTTGAGATAGGCCTGGATTGCAATGTATTTTCCTCTCAGGACTGCCTTCGCTGCATCCCAAAGCGTTTGGATTGCTGTATTTTCATTTTCGTTTGTTTCCATATATATTTTAATTTCTTCTCTAATTGCCTGGTTGACCCACTCATTCGTTAGTAGGGTGTTCTTTAACCTCCATGCTTTTGGAGGTTTTCCAGACTTTTTCCTGTGGTTGATTTCAAGCTTCATAGCATTGTGGTCTGAAAGTATGCATGGTATAATTTCAATTCTTGTAAACTTATGAAGGGCTGTTTTGTGACCCAGTATATGATCTATCTTGGAGAATGTTCCATGTGCACTCGAGAAGAAAGTATATTCTGTTGCTTTGGGATGCAGAGTTCTAAATATATCTGTCAAGTCCATCTGATCCAATGTATCATTCAGGGCCCTTGTTTCTTTATTGACTGTGTGTCTAGATGATCTATCCATTTCTGTAAGTGGGGTGTTAAAGTCCCCTGCAATGACCACATTCTTATCAATAAGGTTGCTTATGTTTATGAGTAATTGTTTTATATATCTGGGGGCTCCGGTATTTGGCGCATAGACATTTATAATAGTTAGCTCTTCCTGGTGGATAGACCCTGTGATTATTATATAATGCCCTTCTTCATCTCTTGTTACAGCCTTTAATTTAAAGTCTAGTTTGTCTGATATAAGTATGGCTACTCCAGCTTTCTTTTGGCTTCCAGGAGCATGATAGATAGTTCTCCATCCCCTCACTCTCAATCTAAAGGTGTCCTCAGATCTAAAATGAGTCTCTTGTAGACAGCAAATAGATGGGTCTTGTTTTTTTATCCATTCTGATACCCTATGTCTTTTAGTTGGTGCATTTAATCCATTTACATTCAGTGTTATTATAGAAAGATATGGGTTTAGAGTCATTGTGATGTCTGTATGTTTTATGCTTATAGTGATGTCTCTGGTACTTTGTCTCACAGGATCCCCCTTAGGATCTCTTGTAGGGCTGGTTTCGTGGTGACAAATTCCTTCAGTTTTTGTTTGTTTGGGAAGACCTTTATCTCTCCTTCTATTCTAAATGACAGACTTGCTGGATAAAGGATTCTCGGCTGCATATTTTTTCTGTTTAGCACACTGTAGATATCGTGCCAAGCCTTTCTGGCCTGCCAAGTTTCAAAGGAGAGATCAGTCACGAGTCTTATAGGTCTCCCTTTATATGTGAGGGCACGTTTATCCCTTGCTGCTTTCAGAATTTTCTCTTTATCCTTGTATTTTGCCAGTTTCACTATGATATGTCGTGCAGAAGATCGATTCAAGTTACGTCTGAAGGGAGTTCTCTGTGCCTCTTGGATTTCAATGCCTTTTTCCTTCCCCAGTTCAGGGAAGTTCTCAGCTATAATTTGTTCAAGTAGCCCTTCAGCACCTTTCCCTCTCTCTTCCTCCTCTGGGATACCAATTATGCGTATATTATTTTTTTTTAGTGTATCACTTAGTTCTCTAATTTTCCCCTCATACTCCTGGATTTTTTTATCTCTCTTTCTTTCAGCTTCCTCTTTCTCCATAACTTTATCTTCTAGTTCACCTATTCTCTCCTCTGCCTCTTCAAGCCGAGCTATCGTAGTTTCCATTTTGTTTTGCATTTCGTTTAAAGCGTTTTTCAGCTCCTCGTGACTGTTCCTTAGTCCCTCGATCTTTGTGGCAAGAGATTCTCTGCTGTCCTGTATACTGTTTTCAAGCCCAGCGATTAATTTTATGACTATTATTCTAAATTCACTTTCTGTTATATTATTTAAATCCTTTTTGATCAGTTCATTAGCTGTTGTTATTTCCTGGAGATTCTTCTGAGGGGAATTCTTCCGTTTGGTCATTTTGGAGAGTCCCTGGCGTGGTGAGGACCTGCAGTGCACTTCCCCTGTGCTGTGGTGTATAACTGGAGTTAGTGGGCGGGGCCGCAGTCTGACCCGATGTCTGCCCCCAGCCCACCGCTGGGGCCACAGTCAGACTGGTGTGTGCCTTCTCTTCCCCTCTCCTAGGGGCGGGATTCACTGTGGGGTGGCGTGGCCCGTCTGGGCTACTTGCACACTGCCAGGCTTGTGTTGCTGGGGATCTGGCGTATTAGCTGGGGTGGGTAGGCAAGGTGCACGGGGGCTGGAGGGGCAGGCTTAGCTCGCTTCTCCTTAGGTGATCCACTTCAGGAGGGGCCCTGTGGCAGCGGGAGGGAGTCAGATCCGCTGCCGGAGGTTTGGCTCCGCAGAAGCACAGAGTTGGGTGTTTGCGCGGAGCGAGCAAGTTCCCTGGCAGGAACTGGTTCCCTTTGGGATTTTGGCTGGGGGATGGGCGGGGGAGATGGCGTTGGCGCCTTTGTTCCCCGCCAAGCTGAGCTCTGCCGTCCGGGGGCTCAGCAGCTCTCCCTCCCTTTGTCCTCCAGCCTTCCCGCTTTCCGCGCAGAGCTGTTAACTTCTGACCTCCCAGACGCTAAGTCGCGCTTGCTGTCGGAACACAGTCTGTCCGGCCCCTCCGCTTTTGCCAGCCCGACTCGGGGGCTCTGCTTGGCCGGCGAGCCGCCCCTCCGCCCCGGCTCCCTCCCGCCAGTCCGTGGAGCGCGCACCGCCTCGCCGCCCTTCCTACCCTCTTCCGTGGGCCTCTGGTCTGCGCTTGACTCCGGAGACTCCCTTCTGCTAATCCTCTGGCGGTTTTCTGGGTTCTTTAGGCAGGTGTAGGTGGAATCTAAGTGATCGGCAGGACGCGCTGTGAGCCCCGCGTCCTCCTACGCCGCCATCTTCTCAATCTCTTTAAAATATAAGTATTTCAGTACAAATAATCACAATGTAGTCAGGAGTTTATATTTCATGTAAAGTTAAAATGTGTAACAATAAGAGCACAAAAGTTAGGACAGGTGAAGTGAAAGTGGTTTTTTTGCAATGGTCTTATAATATATGAACTGGTATAACAACACTTAAAGGTAGACTGTGATAAGTTAAAAATGTATGCTAATGCAAACACTAAAATAATAAAACAAAAAACAAAGGGTTATAGCTAAGACAACAAAGATGATAAAATGGAATAAAAATATTCAATTTAATCCAAAAGAAGTTGAAAGAAGAAGAAAAGATGATCAAGGAACAAGGGTTACATACAGACAATAAATAGTAAGATGGTAGACTTATACTTAACCACATCAATAAGGTGTAAATGGTCTAAATATCTCAATTGTTAGTGTAATAATGATTTCAGGAATAGAATATAGTGATTCATCATTTACATATAACACCCAGTGCTCATCCCAACAAGTTTCCTCCTTAATGCCTATTACCCATCTAGCCCATCCCCCCACCCACTCCCCCTCCAGCAGCCCTCAGTTTGTTCCCTGTATTTAGGAGTCTCTTATGGTTTGCCTCCCTCCCTGTTTTTATATTATTTTTTCTTCCCTTCCTTTATGTTCATGTTTTGTTTCTTCAGTTCCACATATGAGTGAAATCATATTTGTCTTTCTCTGACTGACTTATTTCACATAGCATAATCCACTCTAGTTCCTTCCATGTTGTTGCAAATGGCAAGATTTCGTTCTTTTTGACCATTGAATAATATTCCAGAGTGTGTGTGTGTGTGTGTGTGTGTGTGTGTGTGTGTGTGTGTATACCACATCTTCTTTATCCATTCATCCATCAGTGGACATTTGAGCTCTTTCCATATTTGGCTATTGTCTATGGTGCTGCTATGAACATTGGGGCGCATGTGCCCCTTTGAATCAGCACTCCTGTGTCCTTTGGATAAATACCTAGTACTGTAATTGCTGGATTGTAGGGTAGTTCTATTTTTAATTTTTTGAGGAACCTCCATACTGTTTTCCAGAGTGGCTGCACCAGTTTGCACTCCCATCAGCAGTGCAAAAGAGATCCTCTTTCTCCACATCCTCACCAACATCTGTTGCTGCCTGAGTTGTTAATGTTAGCCATTCTGACTGGTGTGAAATGGTATCTCATTGTGGTTTTGATTTGTATTTGTATTTCCCTGATGATGAGTGATGTTGAGAATGTTTTCATGTGTCTCTTAGCCGAATGGGTGTCTTTGAAAAAGTGTTTATTCATGTCTTTTTCCCATTTCTTCACTGGATTGTTTTTTGGGTGTTGAGTTTGATTAATTCTTTATAGATTTTGGATACTAACCTTTTATCAGTATGTCATTTGCAAATATCTTCTCCCATTTTGTCGGTTGCCTTTAGTTTTGTTAATTGTTTCCTTTGCTGTGCAGAAGCTTTTTATTTTGATGAGATACCAATAGTTCACTTATGCTTTCGTTTCCCTTGCTCTGGAGACATGTCAAGTAAGAAGTAGCTGTGGCTGAAGTTAAAGAGGTTGTTGCCCGTTTTCTCCTTGAGGATTTTGATGGCTTCGTGTCTTACATTTAGGTCTTTAATACATTTTGAGTTTATTTTTGTGTATGGTGTAAGAAAGTGGTCCAGGTTCATTCTTCTGCATGTTGCTGTCCAGTTTTCCCAACATCATTTGCTGAAGAGACTTTTTTCTATTGGATATTCTTTCCTGCTTTGTCAAAGATTAGTTGGCCATACATTTGTGGGTCCATTTCTGGGTTCTCTATCCTGTTCCATTGATTTATGCATCTGTTTTTGTGACAATACCATACTATATTGATGATTATAGCTTTGTAATACAGCTTGAAGTCTAGAATTGTGATGCCTCCAGGTTTGGTTTTCTTTTTCATGATTGCTTTAGCTATTTGAGGTCTTTTCTGGTTCTACCCAAATTTTAGGATTTTTTTTGTTCCAGCTCTGTGAAGAATGCTGGTGTTATTTTCATAGGGATTGCATTGAATACATTGCTTTGGGTATCAACATTTTAAACAATATTTGTTCTCCCATTCCATGAGTATGGGATATTTTTCCATTTCTTTGTGTCTTCTTTAATTTCTTTCATAAGATTTATATAGTTTTCAGTGTATAGACTTTTCACCTCTTTGGTTAGGTTTATCCCTAGGTATTTTATGTTTTTTAGTGAAATTGTAAATGGGATCGATTCCTTGATTTCTCTTTCTGCTGCTTCATTATTGGTGTATAGAAATGTAACCGTTTTATGTCCTACGACTTTGCTGAGTTCTAGCAGTTTTTTGGTGGAGTCTTGGGTTTTCCATATAGGATATTATGTCACCTGCAAAGAGTGAAAGTTTGACTTCCTCTTTGCCAGTTTGGATGCCTTTTACTTCTTTGTGTTCTCTGATTACTGAGGTTAGGACTTCCAACACTATGTTGAATGACAGTGGTAAGATGGACATCCTTGGCGTGTTTCTGACCTTAGGGGGAAGGCTCTCAATTTTTCCCTATTGAGGATGATATAGCTGTGGGTCTTTAATATATAGCCTTTATGTCTAAATATCTCAATTTACAATTCAGAAGAATAAAGGCAATCATACTGATAAGAAAGCAAGACTCAAGTCTATGCTGCATATAAGAAACACACTTTAATGTAAAGACACATTCTAGGTTAAAAGCAATGGCATGTTAGATACATCAAGCTAATATTAGTCAAAATAAAGCTAGAGTACCTTTACTAATAACCAGATAAAGTGGATTTCAGAGGAAAGGATATTATCAGGGACAAAGAAGGTAATTTCATAATGATAAAGGGTGAGTTTATTAAGAAGGCTTGAAAACCTTAAATGTTTTTTGCACTTAATAACAGCACTTCAGAATAAAGGAAGTAAACACTGATATGACTGAGGAGAGAAATAGACACTTCCATAATTATAGTTGGAAAGTTTAATAACTGTATCTCACTAATTGAGAGAATAAGAAGAGGGTAAATCAGTGAGTATATGGAAAATTTGGATAACATTGTCAACCAATGTGATATAATTGATATTCATAGAATACCTACCAACAGAAGAATGTAGATTCTTTTCAAGTGCCCATTGACCTTTTATAAAGATAGACAATATTGTGGGCCATGATACCAGTCACAATAAGTTTCTAAAAATTCAAGTGATAATAAAGTATGTTCCTGACCGTGATGAAATTAAATTAGAAATCAATACCCTCTTTCTCTATCCCTCCCATGCTCATGCTCATGCTCATGCTCTCTTTCAAAAATAAACAAATGTAAAAAAAAAAAAAAGAAATCAATAAGGGTCTCTTAAAGAGCCCCCAAATATTGGAAATTAAATAACACACTTCTAAAGAACACAGTGAGTTAAGGAAGAAATCCAAGAGAAAATAGAAAATACTTCGAATTGAATGAAAATGAAATACATCCTATTAAAATCTCTGGGATGCCACATACTTGAGGAAATTTATAGAATTGTAAGTATATATTAGAAAAGAAGAAAGGCCATCTAATAAATGGCCTCAGATTCTACCTTTAGAAACTAGAAAAAGATCAATATCTGAATTAAGTAAAAAAAAAGAAACAAGAAAAGTAAGAATAGAGATCAGCAAAATGGGTAAAAGAGAGAGAGAGAGAGAGAAATTAATTTAGTCAAAAGCAGATTCATTGAGATCAGTAAAATTGATAAAATCCCTATACAGGCTGATCAAAAAGAAAGTGAGAGAAGACACAAATTACATTATCAGACATAAGAGATGAAATATCCACAAGTTGTATAGATATAAAGAGAATAATAAGGGACTATTACAAACAACTTTATGCCAATACATTTGACAACTGAAATGAAATGGAAAAATTCCTTGACAAACTGCTAAAGCTCATTCAAGAAGAAACAGATAACCCAAATAGCCCTATATTTACTAAAAGAATTGAATGCATAGTTAAAATCATCCCGACAAAGAAAATTCCTGGTTCAGATGGCTTTATTGGTGAATTCTACAAAACATTTAAAGAATAAATATTATCGATTCCACATAAACTGTTTCAGAAAATTAAAGAAGAGGGAATACTTTACAACTTATTCTATGAAGCCAGCTTACCCTGATGCCAAAAGTAGGCAAAGACGTAACAAGAAAAGAACACTACCAGACAATATCTATTCAATATTGCATTTGAATAGAAATGCAAATACCTTTAACTCAAGTTTACCAAATTGATATCAACAGTGTATAAAAAGATGAAGGCCAATTGAAATTTATCTGAAGAATGCAAGATTGATTTCACATGAAGAAATCATTGCATATCATTTAGCATATGAAAAACTAAAAAATATCAACAACATATGATTATCTCGATAGACACAGAAAAAGCATGACAAAATTCAACACCATTTCCTCATTAAAATTCAACAAATTAGAAGCAGAAAGGAACTTTCTCAATAAATCACACCTGTGAAAACCATTTGGTGACATCATACTTAAATGGTGAAAGACAATACTCTCCTCTTAAGATCAGAAGCAAGACTAGAATGTCCACTTTCACTGTTTCTATTCTACATTGTATTGGAGATTCTAGTTAGGACAATGAGACAAGAAAAAATAAATAGGGACATCCATATGGGTAAGGGGAAAGTACAATTCTTTATTTGAAGATGATGTGATTATCTATGTAGAAATTCTGATGAAATCTCTGCACGCACATGGGCTACTAGAACTATTAATAAAGTTTCCAGGATGCAAAATCAATACACAAAAATAAATTACATTTTTGTATAATGCAACAAAGTATTGGAAACTAAAACTTTTGAAATACAGTTTACAATCGCATCAAAAATGTGAAATAGGAATAAATCTGACAAAAGATGTTAAAGATCTATAATATGCAAACTATAAAACACTCCTGAAACAAATTCATGAAGACCTAAATAAATAGATAGAGTTAATGGCTTTGAAGCATCAATCTTGTTAAGATGTCAGCTTTTCTTAAATTAATTTATAGATTGAATGCCTTCGCAGTCAAAATTTTGAGGAATTTTTTATTTATACAAATTGATGGATTGATTCCAGAATTCATATGGAAATGCAAAGGCCCTAGAATAGCCAACACAGTTTAGAAAAAGAACAAAGTTGGAGGACTCATAATATTATATTTCAAGATTTATTATAATCAAGATAGTATGGTATTGATATCAAGACTGACAGATTAATGAAATAGAAAGTTGAGAAATAAACTTGCACATAAAGGAGGGACAATTGATTTTTGGCATGGGCAAATTCCATGGAGAAACAATAGTCTGTTTAATGTATGGTTCTGGAAAAACTTGATGTCTATTTACAAAAGGTGAATTTCAGCTTATACTTCACACTATAAAGATAAAATGGGTAGGGACGCCCAAGTGGCTTAGTCAGTTGAGCGTCCGACTTTGGCTCAGGTCATGATTTCATGGTTTGTGGGTTTGAGCCCCGCATCAGGTTCTGTGCTGATGGCTCAGAGCCTGGAACCTGCTTCGGATTTTGTGTCTCCTTCTCTCTGCCCCTCCCCCACTTGTGCTCTGTCTCTCTCTGTCTCTCAAAAATAAATAAATGTAAAAAAAATTAAAGATAAAATGGGTAATAGGTTTAAACTTGCAAACTACAGCTATGAAATTTCTAGAAGAAACCATTTGGGAAAACCTTTGTGACCTTTGGCTAGGGAAAAATTCTTTAGATGCAAGATTAGAAGCATACTCTATAAAGTAACAAATGGATAAATTGGACATCATAAATACTAAAAACTTTTACACTCTTCTATTATTAAGAGAATGAAGGTGCGCCTGGGTGGCTCAGTTAAGCATCCGACTTCAGCTCAGGTCATGATCTCATTGTTTGTGTGTTCAAGCCCCGCGTCGAGCTCTGAGCTGACAGCTCAGAGCCTGAAGCCTGCTTCAGATTCTGTGTCTCACTCTCTCTCTGCCTTCCTCTGCTCACGCTCTGTCTCTCTCTCTTAAAAATAAATAATAAACTTAAAAAAAAAAAAGAGAGAATGAAGATACAGGTCCCAGAATGGGAGACAATATTTGTCAGTCATGTATATCATAAAGGAGTTTTATCCTGTATATATAAAGAAAACTCAAAATTCAATAATAAGAAAATGAACAATCTAATTTCAAAATGGGCATAAGATTGAACAAATATATATTAGAAAATCATCCACCATGATCAAGTGTGATTTATTCTTGGGATGCAAGTGTGGTTCAATATTTGCAAGTCAATCAACATGATATGTCACATCAATAAGAAAAAGGGTAAGAACCATATGATCATTTCAATAGATGCAGAGAAAGCATTTGACAAAGCACAACATCCATTCATGACAAAAACCCTTAACAAAATAGGTTTAGAGGGAACATACCTCAATATTATAAAGGTCATTTATGAAAAACCAACAGCTAACATCATACTCAATGGGGAAAACTGAGAGCTTTTCCCTTAAGTTAAGGAACAAGGCAAAGATCACTCTCACTACTTTTATTAGCCATAGTACTGGTAGTCCTAGCCACAGCAATCAGACAACATGAAGAAACAAAAGACATCCAAATCAATTAGAAGAAGTGAAACTCTCACTAATTGCGGATGACATGATATTATATATAGAAAACCTGAAAGATTCCACCATAAAACTGCTAGAAGTCACAGGATACAAAATCAGTGTACAGAAATCTGTTGCATTTCCATACACCAACAATGAAGCAGCAGAAAGGGAAATTAAGAAAACAGTCATATTTACAATTGCATCAAAAATAATAAGATACGTAGGAATAAGCCTAACCAAAGAGGTGAAAGACTTGTACCCTGAAAACTATAAAACACTGATGAAAGAAATTGAAGATGACACAAAGAAATGAGAAGACATTCCATGCTCATGGATTGGAAGAATAAGTATTAAAATGTCTATACTACCCAAAGCAATTGCATGTAACACATCCCTGTCAAACAGCCTTTTTCACAGAGCTGGAACAAACAATCCTAAAACTGGATTTTAGACACTGAATAGTCAATGCAATTTTGAGAAAGAAAAGCAAATTTAGGGGCATCACAATCCCAAACTTCAGGTTATGTTACAAAGCTATAGTAATCAAAACAGTATTGGCACAAAAATGGACACATAGATCAATGGAACAGAATAGAAAGCCCAGAAGTAAATTCACAACTGCAAGCTCAGTTAATCTTCAAGAAAGCAGGAAAGAATATCCATTGGGAAAAAGCCAGTCTCTTCAACAAATGGTGTTGGGAAAACTGGACAGCACATGCCAGAGAATGAAACAGGACCACTTTCTTACGCCATATACAAAAATAATTTCAAAATGGATTAAAGTCCTAAATGTGAGACCTGAAACCATCAAAATCCTAGAAAAGAACACAGGCAGTATCTTTGACTTCGGCCATAGTGAATTCTTTCTACTTATGTCTCCTGAGGCAAGGGAAACAAAAGCAAAAATAAACCACTGGAACTACATCAAAATAAAAAGCTTCTGCACAGTGAATGAAAGAATCAACAAAACTAAAAGGTAACCTATGGAAAGGCAGAAGATATTTGCACATGACATATCTGATGAAAGGTTAGTATCCCCCCCCCGCCCCCTGCCAAAAAAATAAAGAACTGGTACTGCTCAACAACACAAAAATGAATAATCCAATTAAAAATGGGCAGAAGATGTGAGCAGACATTTCTCCAAAGAAGACATCCAGATGGCCAACAGACACATGAAAAGATGCTCATTATCACTTACTATCAGGGAAATGCAAATCAAAACTACAGTGAGATATCACCTCACACTGGTCAGAATGGCTAAAATCAATAACACAGGAAACAACAAGTGTTGACAAAGATGTGGAGAAAAAGTAACTCTCTTACACTGTCAGTGGGAATGCAGACTGGTGCAGCCACTGTAGAAAACAGTACGGGGGTTCCTCAAAAAGTTAAAAACAGACCTACTTTATGATCCAACAATTGCACTACTGGGTATTTACCCAAAGAATACAAAAACACTTATTCACATGAATACCCCTATGTTTATTGCAGCATTATTTACAATATCCAAAGTACGGAGACAGCTCAAGTGTCTATCAATAGATGAATGGATAAAGAAGAGGTATACACATAGTCAATGGAGTATTATTCATCCATAAAAAAAATGAAATCTTGCCATTTTCAATGACATGGATTGAACTAGAGAATATAATGCTAAGTGAAATAAGTCAGAGAAAGACAAATACCATATGATTTCAATTATATGAAGAATTTAAGAAAAACAACATGATAAAAGGGGTGGGCAGAGAGAGAGAGAAGCCAAGAAAGACTCTTAATTATAGAGAACACACTGATGTTTACCAGAAGGGAGGTAGTTGGAGCGATGGGTGAAATAGGTGATGGGGATTAAGGAGTGCACTTGTCGTGATGATGTATGGAATTGTCGAATCACTTTATTGCATACACCTGAAAGTAATATAACACTGTTAAGTAACTAGAATTAAAATAAAACGTTAAAAAAAAGTTTGAACAGCTATGTCACCAAAGAAGATATATTGGCAAACATGCCCATAGAAAACATGATCAACATTAAAATTCATTAGGGAAATGCAGATTAAAGCCACAACATGATACCACTATGCACCTATTAAAAATGGGCAAAAAAAAAAAAAAAAAGATGGACTATCACAGGGGTTGAGAAAGATGTGGAAGAACTAGAACTCACATATTCTACTGGCAGAAATGTAAAAATGGTATAATCACTTTGGAAAACAGTCTGACAGTTTCTTAAAAATCGAACACAAACATCTAAAAATATGTCTATTCCTTTTCTGGGTATTTACCCAATAGAAATGATAGTATATATCTTTACGAAGATTTGTACAAATGTGTATAATAGCTTAATTTGTAATAACTGAAAACTGGAAACAATCCTAATGTACCCCAACTGGTGAAAAGTAAACAAACTGATATTTTCATACAATGGAATATTACTTAGCAATAAGAGGATGAAATATTGGTATATGCTATAGCATGAGTAAGTCTCAAAATAATTATACTGAAAGAAGCCAGATGAAAAAGTGCATGCTGTATGATTCCATTTATATAAAATTTTAGAAAACACAAAATAAATTATAGTGACAGAAAGCAGATGAGTGGACATCTGGAGACTGGGTTGGGAGTAAAGGAGAGGGGGAGGGAGGGATTCCCGAGAAGCATGAGGAAACTTTGGGGAGGGCTGTGGCTTTTTTGTTACCTTGATGGTGGTGATGTTTTAAAGGTGCATGCATATGTAAAATCTTCTCAAATTGTGTACTTTAACTGTGTATAATTTACAGTATGCCAATTATATCTCAATATATCAGTCAAAGAAACCCAAAAATGTTCTATTTACATGAAAAATATATACAGTAAAATATTTTTATTTATTTATTTATTTATTTATTTATTTATTTATTTATTTATTTATTTTGAGAGAGAGAGAGAGAAAGAATGGGAAAGGGGCAGAAAGAAAGATGGAGGGAGAGAATACCAAGCAGGCTCCACACTGTCAACACAGAGCCCGACACAGGGCTTGATCCCACAAACTGTAAGATCATGACCTGAGCTGAAATCAAGAGTCAGGTGCTTAACTGAGCCACCCAGATGTCCTACATGGTAAAACATATACAGAAGAACACCAGTAACTCGCTTTTATCTTGGGACTATAAATTAACTTTAAAATACTTTCTATAATTATTAGGCATTGCTTTTATTTTTATGAAAATTAAAGCCAAATGAAAATAGTCGCAGTAATGTCTAATCCACCAAATATTGTATTTGATCATCTGGCTATTGGTACATGCATTGAAACTAACAACACCAACCACTGATCATTTGGTCAGTCACTTATTTGTTTATTCACAAAGGAATCGAATAGAAGTTTTGACCTAGGAGAAGGAGGCGGAATGGAGGGAAGAAAGCAGAAGTTGGTTTTCTGGGAAGGAAGAAAGCATCACAGAATGCATGGAAGCACAAAACAGACTGGCTTGGGTGGGTGAACAATGAGTTCAATATTAATATAGGTAAAGTTGAGATGCGTGTTAATAGGAGAAAAAGATGAACCATCTAAGATCTTTTTCTCTATATCTTCTCTCTCATCCTGGCTTCCTCCCTCCCTTTCTCTGCCCATTCCTTATCTCCTCTTAGGTTGTTTGTTTATTTTTGTTCTTTTGTGTTTTTCTTTTGCATTATAGGGAACTTCTCTACTTTCAACTCGAATAATTCAATTTTTTTCTGTCTGCTGTCTGCTATTCACTGCTTCCAACAAAGTTTCAATTTATAATGCTGTATTTCACATGTATATTTCAATTCTTTATATTCTTAGACTTATGGCTTCATGACACTTTGCTCTAGGGTTATAGGTGCAGATGCCATCTAGAATATTCTTAAGAACAGACATTAGGTATTTTCAAATTCATTTCCCTTTCCTGACTACATTTATTGTGCATCACAGGGAGGTAACACTTGAGTGGTAAGAAAACGGATTACCTTCTTTTGAAGTGAAGAATGGTTTTCTTTGCTATTTCAGCCTTACAGAGACACTTGCATTCTCTCCCATATTCGTTTGTAATCAATAGCACTTGAGCTGCATTATGTTGGAGTTTAGTCTAGGTTTCTAGTGAAATATTCCATAGCAGGATCTTTGGGGTCAGATTAAAGGAAAAAAAGAAAAAAGAAAAAAAAAAAAAAGAAAGAAATCCTAGATGTTACTATTTTGCCAGTTTAAAAATCTGTTAACCTAAAGGAACAATGCAGTGGAACAGGCTCATAGCCATAGCAACAGGTTTTGCTATTTTATTTCAGTATTGCTGAGATAGTGCCCACCATCAAGGCTCACTCTCCAGTGTGTGTGGTCAGGAGCTGGCCTTGGGGGCTTCTCACATGCGGGTGTGTTGGGAGGAAGGTGACCACACTTGTGCTTGCCTGGAAGATTTGCATCTCTCTTTCACAGTGAATTCTTGTTTCTCTGGGATTGGAGTGTTCCCCCAGAGTTTGCTAGTGTCTCTGTCCATTGTCTTCTGGGGCACTTTGGGATAGTCTCCGACCTGTTTCTCAGCACTGCTAACACTTTTTTTTTTTTTGCAATTTAAATATTTCTACAATACTTTTTAAAGGATAAGGCAATTTTAGAATCCATGACATGGCAATGTTTTTAATTTCCATAGAATATTTAAAGATTTTATGCAGAAGGGAAAGTAGAGAGTACTCATTCCCATACCCTCACTTGATAAATACTCTGAGTATTACTCTGTAATTTACATAGGAAGTGGGTGGAAGAGGTAAGATTTCAGTTCTACTGGAATGAATATCCAGGTCTATTTCCACCACACCATGCTGGAACATGATGACTACCCTTTCCTCAATATTTAAAAGCAGAAATGATTAAATAACTGGAATAAATAAATAAAACATGTTCAGGGGATAGTTTTACAGGGGCCTGAGGGCTCTAAAAAGGAAAGAGGTAGCCTCAGGCCTTGGTTTCCTTCAGGTTGAAATAATTTGTCTTTGAAAATGGCCTACCCTAATCATAGTAATCATCATCACATATAAAAAAATCCCATTTTATGTGGCACGCTTCAGGCCAAATAAATCCCCCCAAATGCTTTTTGGAGTTAATATCATGGTCCCCCAATTATATGATGCTGTTATAGAGTTAAATAATTGAGTGGCAGAGTTATAATAATAATGGGTTTGAGGGAAAGTGGGAATGATCAGGCAATAGCAATGGAGGAAAGAAATGTTTCTGAAACAACAGCAAGAATCAATGAGGCAGACAAACAGAAAAGGCAGTTCTAGGTGGCAGGGACCCACTAATCCAGAGTACATGGATAGCTGACTGCCATCTCTCGGTGGCCATGGGTATTGCAGCTCCAAACTGCCTCATCCACAAGCTGGCATACATTTCGTAAAATATTAGGACTATATAAAGTGTTCTATATAATAAGAAGACTTAATATTTATAGAGATATTATTTCCAAGACAGTCCAAGAAGATAGCTTTTAAAGGAATTCATTCTTTTATTGTTTCTGTTCTTTGGAGAACCTAAATATTGACTTTCTGAATTTTATTTGTGATGGGGATAAATATTCATCTCAAGTAGAATCTATCCTATTAGTATTCTTTTCTGATCAGAGTTTCTGGTGAAGACTGAAATGAGTTCATTGAACCGTTAGTCCTTGGGTCAATATGATTCTGTTTTTCAAAGCAGAAGTATAACTGTATTTTGGAAGCCAATCGTTGAATGACGTTTGATTTTCCATGGAATTTTGTACATTTTCTATTTTTGTTTTTGGGTTTTTTTTTGTTTCAAAAGGGAAAACAGCTTAAAAAGTAATTCTAAAATAATTTCTGGTTTTTTAAAAGGGGGTTTTCTAATATAAAAAGATTTTTCTGTAAGGTTTAACCTCTGTCCCTGAAATTACACTTTAAAGAGTTCCTATAGAGTGGGCTTCATGACTAGAACTGGTTTATGGGAGTCTAGGCTTTGGACAGTTAAATTTACTCAAAAGATGGTATGTTTGACATGCCTCAAGATGGGTTTGAAAATATCATGTGCTGTAACGTAAATCTCAGCCTCACCTCATGATCAGTCAAAGGGAAAAAATGGAGAAATTCATGACAGTGTAAAGATTGCTCTATTTTGCTGTGGAACCCCAGGCCTTCCAGCCCACCATGTGAAGTGTGGGGCTACACTGACAACAACCCTGCTTTGGACTTGTCCAAATGTTTGCTGTGAGAGTGGCATTTTAATCTTAAGAGCCAGTCTGATGTGGAACCCTGTGAAAGCCAGTCTGAGGAACCCCGTGGCCTCCACAGAGGTCTCTCCCGAGTAAATCTCACAGAGGGTACCTTTACCGCAGGCTTTCAAGAATTTGAATCATCTAATAAAAATGGAATATTAATTGGGAATCTAAGATGTGCTCGGCGTTTCAATGTACATTATCTTATTCATCTTCCACAGAATCACTCTGAAGTTGGCATATGCGCCTCCGTTTTACAAAAGAGGAAACAGTCTCAGAGCTGTTTGGCAACATGTTTATACCAGAATGGAGATTCAGGACAGAGTTTTTGACCCTGAATTCCATTTTTTTTCTCATCAGACGGTGCATACTGGCTTTTCAGTTCCTTGAACCCTAGGCTATGTTTTTTTCCATCTATAAATGTAAGGATCCCTGATCTATTATTGATACTAATGCTATATCAGATAAAGCTAAAGAACTTATACCTGCATTTACCTTTTTGCCTGTAAACAAAAACATCCAAACTGATATAAACTCACACATCCCAATGAGAACCAACACACTGACATGCAAAGATCAGTTAACAAAGTCTAATGTAAGATCGGTAATAAGAAGGGATATGGGGGAAGGAAATATATTGCTTTACATTTTAGAAGTCTGATTTCTTTACAAGATTTTATTTTTTAAATTTTAGAGAGAGAGACAGAGAGAGAGACAGAGAGAGAGAAAGAGAGAGTGAGTGCACAAGCAGGGGAGAGGGGCATAGGGGGAGAGAGAGAATCCCCAGCAGGCTCCGGGCTCAGCAGGGAGCCCATTGTGGGCTCAATCCCATGACCCTCTGATCATGACCTAAACTGCAATCAAGAGTTGGATGCTCCAATGACTGAGCCATCCAGGCATCCCAAGATTTCTCTTTTTTTAAGTGAAAGATCTCTGCCCCCTTCTCCAAATAAATTCTTACATGGGGCTTCAAAAAAGCACAGAGGAGCACGTGGGTGGCTCAGTCCATTGAGCATCTGACTTCGTCTCAGGTTTGTGAGTTCAGGCCCTGAACGGAGCTTGCTGCTGTCAGTGCGGAGCCTGCTTTGGATCCTCTGTCTCCCTCTCTGTCTGTCTCTCCCTCGCTTGTGCTCTCTCTCTCTCTCTCAAAAACAAATAAAACATTAAACAAGCTGCACTTAGAAAAAATACAGCACAGATAAGAAGCAGTTCTGTTGGAAGTGATTGCAAACTACAGTTCTGACTTCACTTTACACCCCATCACATTCTTCAGAACTCTAGGACTTGAAAGAACATATGTTATAAAAGCCCTCCAAGCTGTTGAAGATAACATTGTGTCAACAGTTGTGGATTTAGATTCGAGAGTTGGCTCCCCTTCTTTCAGTGACCGTAAGCAAGTTGCTTAACTTTGTTGAGTCTCAATTTGTGAACTTTAAGAATGGGTATAATAGTGCTTTATTCCATGCAGCTGTTATAAGATTTAAATAGGATAATGTATCTAAGGGATATTGGCAAGAACATTTAACAAGCCTCAATAAAGAATAGTACCTGTCACTGCTCATTCTCAGTCCCTCAGGGGTCCTTCTCTCAAACTACCAAGATTAGGTGCGGGACCCATGTGACTAAACCTTGTTCTGTTCAACAAGTGCACCACCCCCAAGGTGTATCCAGTCCTACCTTTTGGTTTACAGTGCAGCTATCTGTATTGTCATTTGGATTCACTATCTCCTGTAAGCATTGTTCAAAGAATGAACAATCATACTTCATTTCAGATTGCGTCATCACCCTGTAACCTCAAGCATTTCTTCCGGTAATGGACAATTGTTCACAATGCTGGGTTTTTTGGGCAAGACAACAATTTGAGCCAGGGCATCTAACACTGCTGCTCCAGAATCATTATTGCCACAATAAAGAAATAGACAATTATGGGGAAAATGTTGCATCAGGGTTGGAAATTAAGGAAGGGTGTCATCCACATGCTGACAGATTTAAGGCATTTCTCGTTGATCTAGTACAGAAGGGTCCAGCCTGAGGAAAGGAGACAGGGGCCACCTTACCACCCCCATTCTCAGCAAAACTACCTTCATCCACTAATGTAGGAGGATAGCTGCCAGAATGAAGGCAGATAAAGGATGAGTGAAGAAGAAATATTTAAAAAATTAATGCTGAAATTTTAAAACCATATGCTGCGGAAATAGAGAACTAGGATGGATGGGTAATATGTACATTTATGTTAATGTACTCATTTTATATGAGAGGGGGTCAGTAATTACTTTTTATTTTATTTTATTTATTGTAAGTAGGCTCCATGCTCAGTGTGGAGTGGTACATGGGGCTTGAACTCATGACCCTGAGATTAAGACCTGAGCTGATATTAAGAGTCAGATGCTTAACTGACTAAGCCACCCAGGCGTCCCAGTAATTACTTTTTAAAAGCCTGTTACAAGGTTCCAATTTTTTCTTTCGAAAAGGTAATATTTAATAAATATCTCCTATAATTTTACTCTCTAGAGATAACTTCTTGAAACAATTCCATGTAAATGCCTTTGAATCATTTTATACATGTATTAACATGCATATATTGGTAATATATATTATGACTATTATTATTTCACAAAAACATGCTTGTCCTGAAACAATTGCTCATCTATTGTACTTTTTATTTAGTGACACATCATGAATGCTCTGTGAGTTAGGTTACAAACATCTCTTGGCATCCTTTTTTCTTTCCTTTTTTTTAAGCTGAGGTAAAATTCATGTAACATAACATCAACCATTCAAAAGTTTATGACTCACTGGCATTTAGTCATTTGCAGTGTTTGGTAACCACCATCTTTATGTAGTTCTAAAACATTTTCATCACCCCAAAAGGAAACCCTATACCCATTAAGCAGTAACTGTCCATTTTATCCTTCCTCCCCTTGCCCCAGCCCCTGGCCACCACTAATCTATTTTCTGTCTCTAGGGATTTACCTATACTGGGAGTTTCATATAAATAGAATCATATGTGACCTTTTGTGCCTGACTTTTTTTTACTAGCAAAATATTCTTAAAGTTCACCGATATTATAGAATGTATCAACACTCCATTCCTTTTTATGGACAAATAACATTCCATTGTATGAATATGCTTCATTTTGTGTATCCTTGCATCTGTTGATGGACATTTGGGTTGTTTTTACCTTTTGGCTATTGTGAATAGTGCTGCTCTGAACACACGTGTGTATGTGTTTGAGTATCTGTCTTCGGTTCTTTTGAGTATCTACCTAGCAGTGGAGTTGCTAGATTGTTTAACTTTTTAAGGAGCCACTCAACTCTCTTCCACAGTGGATTCACCAGCAATGTATGAAGGCTCCCAAATTTCTTTACATCTTTGCCAACACTTGTTATTGTCACTTTTAAAAATTATTATTATAGCCATCTTCCTCTGTATGGAGTAGCATGTCTTTGTGATTTTTTTATTTGCATTTCCCTAATGATAAATGACATGAACATCTTTTCATGTGCTTATTGACTGTTTCTTTGGAGAAAGGTCTATTCAAGCCCTTTACCTATTCTGTAATTGGGTTGTTTGTCCTCTTGTTGTTGATCTTGCCAACCTTTTTAAATGTGTGCAAAGTATTCAATGATGGACTCCACCCTACCTTTATTCCAGTGTAAAATCAAGGCACCATTTCCATGAAAAGGAGAAGTGGACAGTGGGCAGAAAAAAGTAACAATTGCCCACCATATTAGGGAAATACAAAAGGCAAGATGCTCTGAGGACCCCTAGGGGAAGTTTCCCATAACCTTGCAGAGCAATAACTCTGTACCCCAAACTCACCAGTTTTACCTAATATTTTTCTTTTCCTGGCTGGGAAGTCATTATAAATGGCTGCTAGGGAGAAGTAGATGGGGTGGGGATAATAGACTCCTAGAGTTCATGATTTCTGTTCGGTTCCATCCTCTATCAGAGGAATGATTAGAAGCTCACAAATTCTTACCATGTGATTACCATATGCTCTTACCCATGTGAAATGAACTCTATCATGAGATTTTTAACAAAATACAAAAGGAAGTGTGATCATCCTACTTTGATTGTGACAGCCTCAGTTTTTGCCCTAAAAACCGTGAGCCCTGGGAACCCCCTCCATGAGACATGAAAGGTCTTAGTTTCTGGTGATGGGTGTGGAAAGTTGAGGGGAAAGTGAAAAACTCATATGGCAACCCCAAAATAAAGGCCGAAAGCAATAATGTCTTTAATGTCAAGTGGGTATGGTACAGATAGATAAATGGATAAATGGACACCTTGTGTGGTCACTATTGTTGCTTCTGACTGTTGATGCTAATACCAGCATGACCCAGATATCATTGAAAAAGAAAGCTAATTGACTATGTGATTTGAATGAAAGATGGAAGGGCACATACAAGTGGATTAGGTGGTCAAAAACCCAAACCAAACATACTGCACAATATGCAGAAAAGAATTTGGGAACTGTGCATGTTGGAGAAGGGGATGAGAGATCACATATGGACACTGAATTTCATAAATCTGTAATGAGACAGTTAGGTACTTCTAAAAGACACTAATGTTTAGTTGAAAATAGTGGCCTCTGAATTGGCTTGAGCACACTGCATGAATGAACACACATGATTGTACAATCTTCTTGAATGTTCTGTGAAACTGAGTAACGTTGCATTTTCTGATTCCAGTGTTGCAATTAAAATATTCTGTGGTTGAACAAAAGGGGAAATTTAGTAACTGATCTGTTGGCCCTTCACACTCAAAACACAGAGGCAATTAATAAATTTTTGGCTTTATAGAGATGAGTTAGCATCCTATAGGGTGGCACGTCTTGACACACTGTTGCTGGCTATGAAAAAGGTTTTCAAATGTTGGCCAGCTCTAAAAATATTTTCAAATGTGAGATAAGAAGAATCTCTTTCTCTAATTTAGAAATACCTTGGGGATAAAAATGGAGAAAAGGATTACTTTATGAATGTTTTTAATGTTTATTTATTTTTGAGAGAGAGAGAGAGAGAGAGAGAGAGAGAGAGCGAGAGCATGAGGAGCAGAGGGGCGGGGAGAGAGGGAGACACAGAATCTGAAACAGGCTCCAGGCTCTGAGCTGTCAGCACAGAGCCCATTGCGGAGCTCGAACTCGGGAACAGAGAGATCAGGACCTAGGCTGAAGTCGGACTCATAACCAACTAAGCCACCCAGGCACCCCAAAAAAAGGATTACTTTAGAATAGATTTATATGCTGTTTCTCTGAAGCTGTATGGTGATCTTTGAAGAGATATTAAGGAGCTTAGAAAAGGATGAATTGACTGCACTTGAATTGTTTTGGGTTGCGACAAACACTTGTGAAAAAAAAGACCCATTTCTTTTATAAGTAAGACTGCTTCAGAATTAAAAAAGAAAAAAAGTTGACAGAAAGGGCAGCCAAATTAAACAGGACTTTCTCCATTTCTTTACTAAAACTGTAACTTATTTGGAGTCCAACTTTGATTTCAGAACTTCAAAATACCTCTGCGATTTAAAACCATTTTCCCCGAGAGAGGCTTAACTTTGGAGTATTTCAAAATTATGGACAATTTAGATGCAGAAATGTATTTGATGAATTTAAAGATGAAAAGACCTGGTGGACAGACAACTGGTCTACCACAGCAAGCCAGTAGATATGGTATGGATGGATATTTTTATAGAACTGGAAATGAATTCCTACAAGTCTAAAAACCTGGTGTTGCTAATAAATAAAATCTTAAGTACTCCATGCTCAAACACTTTTGTGGAGATGGTATTTAGCTTAATATACTAAAAACCGGAAACTAATGTAATGGGGTTTATGAGAGCAGAGCTGCAAGACAAAATGAATTGTACATTGGATTGCTTTCAGTTTCACCACTACATTAAAGAAGGATGTCCTAAAAGCTTCAGGCAGTTCAGAGAAGAATCATTAGAGAAGGATTTAGAAAGATTACAACTATTCTATTGTATCATGGGGCTAAAATAAACATTATTATTTTTTTAATTGAAAATGGGTAATATCTAATTAGTCCTATTATATTTATGTTCTCTCTTTAAAAATATTATATTGTTGTATGTTAATAATATGTACTAATATAGCATAATAGTAACATACAATAGTTTTAAAAGATTTAAATAATTACCCTATAAGAAGGCAGAAAGACATTATAAAAATAGTATTATACTTTTATTACATGTATTGTTTAGACCTACTATAAATTACTCCTAATTTCCCCTTTAAGTCTTATTTTTAACTATTTGCATTTATGTAGACTAATTATGATTTCAAATGAACATCTACTCTCCATATTTTTATATTAAAGTAATAACACATATGTGTATAATTATTGGATATTACATTATTATGATTTTATTTGAAATGTGTTTGGTTTTCCAAAAACTTGGTGAGTCTACAGAGGTAAATGCATTACAACCAGCACTAACCCTACCTGGACATCCTCCCTCCCTCTTCTCGTAAGGTGCATGAAAGTAGATATAACTACTCAGGCCTATAAAAACCAAAATAACCTACAACACTCAATCTTCCAGCTGAAACTATGAAGGGAAGCTAATCAGATACCAACTAATGTGGGAATGGATTACTGGATAATTCAACCACATCTATATAGAGAAAATAAAATATGCAAAAAGGAATGTTCTTGTCAATATGGAAAGTAACAGCGTGGAGGAAAAAATGTCTAAAAGAGGCCAGAAGTCAGGTATAAAAAAATCCAGAAGAATATAACCCGAAGCAAAGAATCTAACCTGAAGAATCTAACCTATGAAGCAAATGAAAATTTCTAACATCTGCTTTGCAGTATAGAACAATTTAAAGAGAACATGAATTCAGTGACTCAAGAACTCAAAGATAAGTTGCTAGAACAACAGAATGAGCTGAAAAGAAATATTGCTGAGGAAGAAAACAATGAGTACAAATTCTTTTTTTAATGAAATAAGCAGAATAGGAATAGAAAAGAAATAGAAAAGTGTATTCATGACTTAGAGCAAAGGCTTGAAATGATAACCCTGAATGCAGAAAAAATATTAAAGAGATTAATGCAATTAGAACAACAGTAATAGATAAAAACTTAAGAGGTGATGTCTTTAAGAATAATCGGTGTTCCTAAAGTGTAGGGTGAAAAGAACGCAACAGTTGTGAATGACAGAAAACCCTACCATGGTAGCCTCAGAAATTCTGGGTCAGGCATCCTGGGACTGGTAGAATGACAAGCACATGTCATCATGAATCAGGCTCTTTTCAGCTTTTTTTGCTCCACCATCTTTAATATGTGATTACTGAGCCTTCATGTTTCAGCAAGGAAGATGGATGAGGACATGGGACACATTTCCTTCCACTAGTGAGAATTTGTCTTTTTACTTAAGAAGAAATAAGCTCTCCAGGGCTATTTGCCTATACCTCATTGGCCAAAAATGTATCAAAAAACCACATCTATTTTCAAGGGAGTCTAGAAAGGTATTCTAGTTTTTCATCCTCCATAGTTGAGGAAGGCAAGACAAAGAGGGTATCTATGGCTTTCGGGAGGCCAATCAGAGCCATCTACCGAAACAGCTGTCTGTAGGCATTGTCTAAATACAAGGTCAATAAGTAGCATTATCAGCATATTTACAAGGTTGGTGGTAAATACTAGAATACACAGCAGAAATATTTGAAGAGTTTGCTACTGTGGAGCAAGACTTAAATATAAGGAGAAGTGTGGCACTGTATTGCTGTTTTCCACATGAGTCTTTTAATTTTATCTGAGTTTATAACCATGCACTTATAAAGGCAAATATCTTTGGGAAGAGTATAGGAAAAAGGGAAATAGAAAAAAATCATTAGGTGATTTCTCTGTTTAATTCCCTGTCCCTCTCCCCAACAAAATTAGAAGTACACATACAAACAAAAATTATAAAAAAAACTTTCCATCAGTAAAATTCAAACTGAACACATTGTTAAGATTTAATTATACATAAAGGACAGGATAACTTCTAGAAAAAACATAAAAAAAGATTAACTTTTAAAACAGTAGAGGAAAAAAATGAAGCAAAGAAAGTTTAGCTGATCAAATAAAAGGAAAGGAAAGTAAAAAGAATAAAGAATGCACTGCAAGTGAAAAACACAACATAAGATGGCAGAAGTCCAAACCTGTCCCAACAAATGTGAATAAACTCAACAATTGCAACAGAGATTAAAATGTTGCTGTTTCATATTGACAGGATACATTCTGAAAGCAAAATGACACCAGAAACCTGAAAATAAAGACATGAAAGCAAGTAGATCAAGAAAATTCTGCTGATGAGTACAGCAACAGTGGCAACAGCCACTACAGCTAACAAATAAAAAATGAAAAAGAAAAACAGATGAAGGATTTGTTGGCCATTTGTCTGTCTTCTTTGAGAATTGCCTCTTCAGGTCCTTCAACCACTTTTTAATCAGATATTTGTTATTCTTTTGTTTTTGCTATTGAGTTGTAGGAGTTCTTTATATATTATTGTTATTAGCCCCTTATCAGACACAAGGTTTGCAAATATTTTCTCCCATCCTATAGGTTGCCTTTTCACTCTGTTCATGGTTCCCTTTGCTGTACAGGAAGCTTTTTAGTTTGATGTAGTTTATTTGTCTATTTTTGCTTTTGCCATCTGTGCTTTTGGTGTCATGACCAAAAACTCATTGCCAAGACCAATGGCAAGAAGCTTTTCTCTAGGCTTTCTTCTAGTAGTTTCACGTTTTTAGGTCTTACCTTTAAGTCTTTAATCCACTGTGAGTTGACTTTGTATATAGTGTGAGTTAAGGGTCTAATTTCATTCTTCTGCATATGGATATTGGTTTTTCCAACACCGCTTACTGAAGAGACTTCCCTCTCCATATTATATGTTCTTCACACCCCGGTAGAAGATTGGTTGACTATAAGTGGCCAACAGGTTTGTAAAAAGGTACTCAGCATCACTCATCATCAGGGAAATGCAAAGGAAAACCACAATGAAATATCCCCTCACATCTTTTAGAATGGATATTACCAAAAAGATGGAAGATAAGCAGTGGTTGGTGAGGATATGGAAAAAAGGGAGCCCTTGTACATTGTTGGTGGAAATGTAAACTTGTATAACTGTTATAGAAAACAGTTATAGAAGTTACTAAAAAAATGAAAATCTAGAACTACCATATGTCCTAACAATCAAACTTTTGGGTATATATCCGAAGGAAACAAAATCAATATTCAAAAGAGATATATGCACTCCCATATTCATTGATGCATTACTTATAATAGTCAAGATATGGTCCATCCATTGATGGACAAATGGATAAAGAAAATGTGGAATACACAATGGAACATTATTCAGTCTTAAAAATAAGGAAATCCTGTCATTTACAACAACATAGATGAAAATAAGAGGATATTATGCTAAGTGAAATAAACCAGATATACAGACAAATACTGCATGATCTTACTTATATGTGGAATCTATAAAAAGTACAACTCAAAGAAGCAGAGGGTAGAATGGTGGTTGCCAGGAACAAGAGGAGGGGAAATGAGTAGATGTTGGTCAAGGGGTACAAAATTTCAGTTATGCAAGATGAATGAGATTGGGAAGCCTAATGTCCAGCACAGTGATACTGTATTGTGCACTTGAAATCTGCTAAGAGGATAGATCTTAAATCTTCTACACATACACATACACACACATACACATGCACACTAATAACTGCATGGGGTGATTTAGCTTCATTGTGGTGATCTTTTCATAGTATATTCATTTATCCAAACATCAACTTGTATACCTTAAATATATACAATTCTCGTGCGTCAAAGATATTTCCATAAAGTTGTTAAAAACAAAAATAGATAATGTGGTTATAATATCAAAGAAAGCAGAAATCAAGGCAAAAAGCATTAAGCAGGACATAGGAATAATACATACTAAAAATAAGAGTAATATAATAGTTATTGCTTTTTCTGCACCCTGCAACATAGCTAAAAAATATGTAAGGCTAAAACTAATATACCTACCAGAAGAATATGGTGACTCCAACAGATATCTCTTAAATGCAGTAATGAAATAGACACACGATAAGAGAATATAAGAGTACTTAAAGAATACAATTAACAAGGGTCACATAAATATATATATATGTGTGTGTGTGTGTGTGTGTATATATATATGTATATATATATGTGTGTGTGTGTATATATATATATATATATATATATATATATATATATATTCTGCTGACAGAGCAGAAGTTATGCATTTTTTCTTAAACAAACTTTTTTAACATTTATTCATTTTTGAGAGACAGAGACAGAGCACAAGCAGGGGTGGGGCAGAGAGAGAGGGAGACACACAGTCTGAAGCAGGCTCCAGGCTCCGAGCTGTCAGCACAGACTCTGATGCAGGGCTTGAACTCAAAAGTTGTGAGATCATGACCTGAGCTGAAGTTGGATGCCTAACTGACTAAGCCACCCAGGTGTCCCTGCATTTTTTCAAATGTACTTAGATCACTCATAGAAACTTAACCTGTATGCAAGCTCCTACTCTTACCACTGGTATTGAACACTGTGTATGAAATTCTAGCCCACATGCTACCATTAGTGAGACAGTTAAAAGTATTGAATATAAGGAGACAAATAATCATTTGCTGATGACACTATTATCTACTTGGAAAATCCAGAGTATCCATGTTTACTGGATAAGCTAGGAAGATCAATAAGAAGTTTGGTGACGTTTTTAGCCATAAGGTGAACACATGAATATTGTTTTCCCATTTACCAAAAATAACCAGTCAGAAGATAATATTGGAGAAAGAGATTTAAGTGTAATAAAATAGTAAAAACTTAGATCTGCTGCAGGCATCCTTGCAATGGAGATGTATCTATTGTGGGACTGAATGAGCCTTATCCTGGGTTTGGGATTCTGTTGTAAAGCGTTTCTTGGGGTTTTTCTCAACATTTGTGCCTGCAATGCTTCTTTTTCTTTGATTACAATTGCCCAGGCTTTTTTTTTTTTCCCTCTAAATTTGTTAATACATTTAATCCATTCACACTCAAATCTTGTTGGGCTAGAAACCATTCTGTCTTTTACAGATCACTTGGCATGGGGTGCCCTGGTGGCTCAGTCGGTTATGCATCTGACTCTTTGTTTCAGGTCAGGTCATGATCTTGTGTTTCTGAGTTCAAGCCCCACATCAGGCTCCATGCTGACAGCACAGAGCCTGCTTGGGATTCTCTCTCTCTCTCCCTCTCTCTCTGCCCCTCTCTATCTCATGCTCTCTTGCTCTCTAAAAATAGATAAATCAAATTAAAAATAATAAAAATCACTTGGCTTGTCTCTGCTCTGAACTTTTCTGTGTTACTTTTAAAGTTTACATATGTTGGGAAATCTTCCCTGTACCTAGTATTGGGAGGTAATATATTAAATTTATAATAGAATATAAATATTGTAAGTTTATAATTTTTAAATATACAATAGAATATTTTACTATATAATTTATAAATATATAACTTTATTATATACTTATAAAATACATTGCATACATTAATGTATTCTAAATAAATCATATAAATATATAATAAATTGTATGAATTTAAAAATTGGAGGAACAATGGTATGTGCACTTACTCCTGTGTGTATACACATATATCTTTTGTCTACCATATGGACCAGTATAAAATGTGATAGCATGAGTTCTGGTGAGGGCAGGGTCAAACAGGTGTCTTCATATACAGCAACTGTCTGTGTAAATGAAAAGCCATAAAAGAGCTTAATTCCTCTTACCTGGGTATTCCACTTCCAGAATTCTTAAAAGAATGATCATAGATTCACATCCATTGATACCGAGACAGCATTGTTTCTAATAGTAAAAGATTAGAAATAACTTACAAACTGAACTGTAAAGTATTGATGAGCGGGTAACAGTATATGCATAACACCAAATATTATGTGGCCATTAAAACGTATTTTAGGAAAATGTTTGAAAGTATAATATTAGGTGAAAATGCAGATGCGAGTTATAAAATAGTGTGTATAGTATGATCAATAGTACACATACATCATCTTGTTTAGCAATCTGTTCGTTCACCCATCCATTCCATCCTATGTCTTTTTTTTTTTTATGTTGAAAAATTTATCTTTAGAATTAGCTGCACTCAGTTTAGTTGATCTCAGTTTTGTTGGCAACATCTAAAGCATCATCATTAGGAGTCTTATCAGGGTGTTGACCTTGGCCACGTCAGTGTCATACAGCTTTTTCACAGCCTATTTGATCTTGTTGGCCTTGATATCCACAATGGACACATGTGTGCTGTTGACTTCTATCTTCTTCACTGCTGACTTGGTGGTTGGGGGGTTTGATGACGGCATAGTGGTCAGACTTGTTTCCTCTAATGTGCTTTTCTAAGGATATTTGGGCTGCCATCAGAGCTGTAGTGTCTTAGGCTATTGGAAGGCAGGTGACCTGCTGATCTTTATTCTCTGGCTGAGGCCTTTCAGCTTCACTTTCTTGGCTTTCAACGCCTTTTCTTTGGCCTTGGCTTTTGGAAGTGAAGGGGCTTCCTTCTTTGTTTTTAGTACCATCTTTGTAAAAAGCCTACCTGTCTAATTGAGAACAGGCATGATAAATACCATAAATAGATTTATTTTATGCTTAATTTTTTTTCACATTTTCATTGCTAAAAAATACTTTAAAAATTCTTGTAAAAAACCTAATTCATTTTTTTGGAAAGATAAATAATTATGAAGACAGAAATAATATCACCTTGATTTATTTGTAAATGTGATTATACCAGCTACTGTGATGGTTGATTAAGCAACCTTTGGGAACCCTTTCATCCTAGATAGGAATACTTTCCCTGACTCTATTTAGAAATGTCACTGAGAGGCAGGTGAATTCGTCCGTTATTATTGTCCAACTTCCCCAAATCATTCCTTTTCCAACAGAGGAGGTGACCAGAGGAAGGACTCATGGATTTGGCAGAGTGTAAGCACAGAAACGGGGCCAAGGAATACCATCATAGGAATGGGAGAGGATCTATGAGGTGAAAATTGCTTCATTCCACTGGAGTTCAGAATGCTGTGACAGAGCCATGTAGCCATTTTTTCCAAATTAGAAGGTGGCAAATGGAAAGTGTCACTCTGGCCCCTCTTGGCTCTTTCTGATCTTGACTCCATAGTTCACTTGAGATGGAGCCACTTCTTCTTCATTCTGAGTAGGTTTTGCTTAATGGTACACATGAGGTGCTCAAGACTTGCATGTAGGCACAGAGCAGGTGGCTGGCTCCACAAGTCTCATTCGAGGTGCTGGAAAACCTTGACAACACAGAGACATAGTTGGACATCAGAATCAGGGTCTGGGCTGTTTCAGACAGTGGTAAAGTCCAGACTGTAAAGAATGGGGCTGGGAGTACCCCTCTCAGTTAAGTCACCCTTTTAGCCAGGTTCTGAAGGTTGTTCAAGACCTATTCATTTAGGAATATTTTCTACATTTTCTAAACATCCCCCCTTCTAAACACAAAGCTGTTCACATTAAACAATCATCCTAATTGGAAATGACAGGACCCTTCTGGCTGCCCAGTCAGGCCAAGTGAGGGGCATTACAGACAGAAACTGGGGTCTGCAGTAATCCTCTATCTGGAGAATAGACAGCCATGGGGGAAGATCTGTACAGAGTAACACATTCTCCTGTGAAGACTTTTGTCCTGACACTGGGTCTTGACTTTCCCATTTTTTATTTCTTCCTTTCACTCCTACCCACATCCTGTTGGAACAAGTCCTTTGGTTCCTAACATGCTCTGGGGTTTACTTCCAAGTGCAAAGCAGAAGTACATCTGCACTTTCTCAGCAAACTCATCATTTGGGTCTCTTCATAATTAGATTTTTCAAAAGCCTCTCTCCTCATATATCAATTATTCCACTCCCTTAATCATCTTCCTCAGTGTTCTCCATGATCCTACTCATTTGTCAAACTGTCTGGGTCTGCGCTGCGGCATTTTCAAAAAAAGAGTGATACATACTAATGGCGTGCAATGTCTACTTGGCCATAGTCTTGGGGTCTTTCTCCTACATTTCTCCTACATCCTCCTTCTGCTCCCCACGTGCCCCTGCCAGATTATAGCATTGCTTTCAGTGTCTGAAAAAAAATATTGTTCAATGTAATGTATTTGTGGATTTCTGCGATAGTGGTTTTAGAAGTAAAGCATTCTGGAAAACAAAGCTCTCCGTGTCTATGTCCCTGTATACTGGAAGATCCAACCTCCTGAAACATTAACCAGTTTTACAACTAATTAACCTATGATAACCTTTGTGATAACTCAAGAGACACGATGAATTATGGAACAAATTTCTGATCCCATGTTGGATAGTTAGTAAGAGGGGAGGATGTGCCATTACTTGGGCACAGAACAGGCAGCCCTTCATTCCAAAGGGAGTGCCAGAGCCACCCCCCCCCCCAGTTCTGCTACATGATTTAATCATGCTCCCAACCCCATCAAAATATGCACAAAAGGATTAAGTTACCAAGTTTTAGGCAACAGACATATATAAGGAAAGATACACATTTCCATAATTTGTCAAATAAGTCTTTCTGGAGAACCTGATACAAATATAATCTTTGACATGTTCTCTTCTACTTGTAGACATTATTTTATGATGGGCATATATTTATTCTTTATTACAGTCACTAAGCATGAGTGATTCACTTCTTCAGTTGATCTGTGAGTGTTATTAAATGCCTTATTCACTGATGGATTCATTCTTTTATCACATATTTATTAAGAGTTTACTATAGGTGGGGTACTGTGTAGGCACTGGGGATGGGATGGTAAGTAAAATAGATATGGTCCCTGTCCTCATAGGTTTTATAAATTAAGAGGGAAAGACATGTTAATCATAACATCCCACAAATATTTATAAAATCCTCATAATCATAACTGGTAGTTCGAAGGCACCTTGGTGAAGGGCTTTTGGCTGGGATATTTCAGATTTCTGATTGGTTGAATTTGCCTGTGGTCATCCTGGACCAAACGAGACACCTGTGTACAAATATGCCCTTCTCTGTGACAGCTCCGAAGGTGAGGTTATGTTGCATTGCCTATTTTCCATACGGTTTACCTAGTTTTTATTTGTATTTACTACATATTTAATTGTTTAGTTCATCAGATTCATGGGATAATGAGTCCCAAATGTAATGCCCCCACCCAAATGATACCTAGGAAACATATATACGTGTGTGTGTGTGTGTGTGTATGTGTGTGTGTGTGTGTGTGTGTGTGTGTAGCATTACATAGACAGATTGTTGAAAGTCTGAAAATCATCTGGCTTGCTGGGATTCCATGTCCTTGGGATTAAAGTGAAATATGGGAAATGGAGTATCTTTTTGCTCTCAGTATTCACCAGTAAATGTCTGCATGGCAGACTTAACGAAGACTTGGGACCAAAGATGTTTGTGATGGTATTGAAACCAAAGGGCAGCATAGTAAAAAAAAAAAAAAAAAAAAAAAAAAAAAAAAGATATTGGACATCCCGGATTTTAAAAGTCCCTCAAGAGTTTCCTTCCTTAGGGAACCTTTGCTGCTAGTTCCTTCAGTTCAGGCTCCTTCATTTCCCCATGTTGCCCAGTCTATCCCAGCTGTGCCCTGGGGGTGTCTTTCAACAACTATTTCCTTTTGTTGATGATATTAGGACTTGCTGAAGGGAACATAAAAGGATCCCATTATCAAATAAATTTGGGGAGCTCTGGTTCAGCCACAATAGGATTTTTAAAACAGATTTGTCAGTCTTTAGTATGCTAATACATGTTGTAAATTTCTAGGAAAGTGATTTTTAAAAAAATCTTTAAAAAGATTCATTTTAAGCATTTCTTACAAATTGTATCATTTATGATGATTTTGACCAGGCCACAGAACAAACCCTGACTTATAATGATCTGAGCAATGAGAAATTTTATTGTTTCGTGTGACTGGGAAGGTCAGCTGTGGGATAGTTGATCCTGTGAGTCAGTGACAGCATTAAGAGGTTAGGTTTTCCCTTCTTTGCCTCTGCCATATTCAGTATTGACTTTATACTCAGATTGGTAACAGAATGGCTGAAGCAGGTACAGGCCTCAAATTGAGAATGGCTATATCCTTAAGAAGAGGAGTGACCATTGCTTCCCAGGGCTTTTTCTCAGGAGATAAGAGACTTGTTCTAGAATCCCTCAGTAGACTATTTCTCACATGTCTTTGGCTAGAATTGGGTCTTAGCCTTATTGCTAAACTAATCCATAGCAAGGATGGATGAGCCCTTCCTTAAGCACCTGGCTACACATGGGATAAGTAGATACCTGCACAAAATAGAGTTTCCATTTGGAAGGAGATAAATGCTGGGCAGGCCGCTAATAATGTCCATTAAAGAAACATTTACAGAATTGTTTCCCTCCCAAAATTGGTATGTTGAAGCCCTAACTCTAATGCAACTGACTGTTTTTGGGGATAGAGTCTTCAGGAAGTAATTAAGGTTAAGTGAGGTCATAAGGATAGGGCTCCAATCTGATAAGACTGGTAGCCGTATAAGAAGAATGAGAGAAAGAGAGAGAGTGTACACCCAAGAAAAGCCAGATGAAGGCAGTGTGCAAAGGCAGCCATCTGCAAGCCAGGAAGAGAGATCTCACCAGAAACCAACCCTGCTGGACCTTGATCTCAGACTTCTAGTCTCCTGACCTGTTAGAAAATTAATTTATGCTGTTTAACCGATCCAGTCTGTAGTATTTTGTCATGGCAGCTCAAGCTGAAATTAATAGGAAATTAATATAATGCAGTTTTTTTTATAATTTTTTAAAATGTTTATTCATTTTTGAGAGACAGAGAGAGACAGAGCATGAGCGAGGAAGGGGCAGACAGAGAGGGAGACACAGAATCTGAAGCAGGCTCCAGGCTCTGAGCTGTCAGCACAGAGCCTGATGTGGGGCTCGAACTCAAGAACTGTGAAATCATGATCTGAGCCTAAGTTGGACACTCAACTGACTGAGCCACCCAGGCGCCCCTATAATGCAGTTTTTAGAAAAATTACAAATGCTCCTTTTTCTATACCAATTCCATTCCCTGGAGATTGCTGCTAAATACAATTTGTGGCATAAGTTCCTATTCTTTTTAATGCTTGCCAAATGTCCCTATATGTTCATATGTACATATGTGCATATATCATTCATTGCACATGCGTGCTTTCTTGTTTACTTTTTATTTAAATTTTTTTATTTAAAAAAAAAATTTTTTTTTTAACATTTATTTATTTTTGAGACAGAGAGAGACAGAGCATGAACAGGGGAGGGGCAGAGAGAGAGGGAGACACAGAATCTGAAACAGGCTCCAGGCTCTGAGCTGTCAGCACAGAGCCCGACGCGGGGCTCGAACTCACGGACTGTGAGATCATGACCTGAGCCGAAGTCGGGCGCTTAACCGACTGAGCCACCCAGGCGCCCCCTTTTTATTTAAATTTTAAAAAATGTTTATTTTTGAGAGAGAGAGAGAGAGAGAGAGAGAGAGGCAGAGTGTGAATGGGAGAGGGACAGAGAGAAAGGGAGACACAGAATCTGAAGCAGCCTCCAGGCTCCAAGCTGTCAGCACAGAGCCTGATGCGGGGCTCAAGCCCATGAACCGTGAAATCATGACCTGAGCCGAAGTCAGATGCTTGACCGACTGAGCCACCCAGACACCCGCACTTTTTACTTTTTAACATTGACATGTTACTTACTGTTATTCAGGTTATTATCACTCAGCAAAAATACATAGGCCTATCCATTCCTTGTAAGAGTTGCATAGGTATATCATGCAGATGTATCATAATTTGTTCAACTATCTCAGTATGGAAGGATGTTGTGCGAAGTGGCTTGCACACTTATTTGAACACAGGATATTTGCTGGGATTTGTATTCAGCACAATAGCCTTTTGGACCTACTGATTGTAACATTATAGGTTCCCTCTCGTTCTGTCTGTTGTCCTAAAAGAAGATTGCACTTCTTGAGACTCTCATGACATTTGACCACAGCAGAATGTAGTTGGCTGATGGTACCCAAAGGACATGATGGCAGAGGGCACTAATGAATGACCATGTGCTGGACGGTCATCATCTGATTCCTGCTTTATCAAAAGTGCTAACTTCCCATTCTTTAGGGACCCAAGCACTTTGTTCTTTCATGCATGACATTGTACTGTTATGGAAATTGTGACATTCCTCAGCAGCTGACTTATTCCATCTTAGATGAACTTTTCTCTAAGCTACATGGCTCCAATAGAGTAAATCTGACTAATGAATTTATAGGCAGGCTTCTGGCAACATAAAAGATTCTGGCCTCCCTAGAAAAGGCTTAAACATTTTCCTGTTGTTTACGAGGAAAATTAGTTCTCATGATTTATGTTTTTTTGAACCTAATTTTATTTAGCAAAAAACTCTCTGCAAATGTAGGAAACCCACCCTAGAAAGGCATTTAATCTTTAAACCCATTTAGTCCTATCAGTTGGGGTTGTTAAAATAAACATGGATGATTCTCATATGCCTGGGGGTTGACACAACTGCCTGGTTTGCAAGAGCCAAGATAATTGTTGTGTTTATCGTAGACAAGGATGACCTTCCCTTGGGGCTTGGATTGATTTCCAACGGAAAGATTAGATTATTCTGTAAATCTAGGTCCCAGATGAATGCTGTTCATTGTTTTACACTGTTTCCATTTGTTGACCCAGTTGTTTGAAGGACAGATGCAGTACTTTGGAAGGTCTGTCTCACAATTTAATTTTTCATTTCTTCATTTTTAAGGCCTCATTTGGCTTGGATTTATTTTAGGTCACAGCACAGAGAAGTAGAGGAAAAGCAAAAGAGCTGGAGTTCTTAACTTGATGGATCAGAGACTTAAATTTTTTTAAAATGAAACTTCTCGGGGCACCTAGGTGGCTCAGTCGGTTAAGCGGCCGACTTCGGCTCAGGTCATGATCTCGCGGTCCGTGAGCTCGAGCCCCGCGTCGGGCTCTGTGCTGACCGCTCGGAGCCTGGAGCCTGTTTCCGATTCTGTGTCTCCCTCTCTCTCTGATCCTCCCCCGTTCATGCTCTGTCTCTCTCTGTCTCAAAAATAAATAAAAACGTTAAAAAAAATTAAAAAAAAAATGAAACTTCTCTCTGAATTTCAAAAAATCATAAGAAAAAATATCTTTACCAAGTCCACTCAATCCTTTGTGCCTCATATAAGTCATCTATGGTGTCTTTCTAGACAAGGGTGACTTACCAATTACTCAAACTGCAGACCCTGGAGGGGGAGATACCCCCTATGGTTCATTGTTTAAAGGTGGTAATTTTATAGCATTTCTTACTTCCATCATATTCTTCTGCTAGAGTAATAGCCACTGGGATTTTCATTAATTTTCATCATGGTTTTGCTGCAAAGAATCAGGAATTCATTACATTGGAAAAAAGTGTAGCCTTCTTATTCAAACTCCCATCCACTTACAATGCTCTTTCATGTATTTTAAGTGCACGGCATATAACAATGGTGTAAAAAATATAATTACATAGCTGCTAATATACTGATAATCAAAAGCATATTAGGTATGTTTTGCATTATTTAGCCTGTGTGAATACTTATATGTGGTAAAATGCATATCTATTATTAACATCACACTCTACTTGGCTAACACAATTTTGATAATACATAGGAATAGTCCAGTCTACAGGTGTCCTAGAACTACTGTAGATTTGTCAATGGGTCAACCAAGACCTAGCAAAGATATGGAGAATTCTGTGTAGGATATTATATTTTCCAAATCTTTTCCTCTCTTCTCCATAGAGAAGGGTCACCACAAAACGTCACCCTTAAGTAGAGGGTGCTCTCATAGTCAGGAAGGCTATCTTGGGCAGGGTGTTGATTAAAGACATCATGTGCCTATCATCATTCTGGTCTTCTGGTCTGGATATAACTAACAAACACACATAGTTTCCTACTGCCCACATTTGAGTTGCTTGACCACAGAGTAGGAGCTGCCTTAAATAGAAAATGACTTTTAGAAATCTTTCAGTCCACAAAGATGATGCTGTCACATAACATTGTGACTCAGTGGGTTGGCAGACCCTTTTTTTTCACAGTATGCAGAAAATGTATTGTGTCCATCTTCACTGGGAAAGCTTTGTCCAGGGATCAGGTGATGGCAGCTAGTCTTCATCTCCAAACCCATGATGTACATCAGGTACCACCAAAGAAACATCATGGCTGGAGGGAGGGGTAGAAAAGCAATGGAGAGGAGCAGTGTTACAGATTGTTAGAGAATATCAAAATTCTTATATGCAAATGTGGAATGTGTCCAACTCTCAGGCCACCTTAGGAATTTGCGGCATCCTTTTTTTGCTGAAATGCATTTATGTGGAGCTTTAGAACTTTGAATCTGTCTTATCAGCTACTTTAGTATGTTGCATGGGTCCAAGAGAGTTGGAAGCTCCTTCTCGTCTAAGGGTATTTGTAATGCAAGAACAGATAGTCCTGGACACATGTAGGGGGGAGGTGCCTGAAGACAAAGAAGGCCAATTTGAGACCATCAATTTAACTCCATTACAAAAGTTCGACAGACTAAACTCTGTGTTGGACATGGGGGTAGGGGCACTTTCATGTGGCCCTGTTTCCTCACCTCTTCCTTTTCTCTGCTTTTCTTTCTCAATCAGTTTCTTAGAAGAAAGACATTGTGCTGTAGAACCAGCACTATACTTGGAATCAGAAGACCTGGGTTTAAATATCTGCTCTGAGAAAGTTTTGTTAATCTCCCCAATTGTAGTTTCTTCATAATAAGATGGGGCAACCTCAGATCTGTTGTAAAAAATTTGAAACAAGTAAGTAAGGACTTGGCATGGAGCCTGCCACATTGTGAACACTCAGTGGATTCCAGTGACTGACAATCCACTTTCAGAAGAACCTTTTATGTTGGGGGTGACATTTTATCATCCTTAAAATAGCAAAAGTTCAATGTCCTTATTCCCTACCATCTGGAAGCTGTGGGAAGCTTTCATTTGGATAGCATCCATGGAGACCTACCACATGCAAAGCCTGGGTGCTAGGTGTTGTGAGAGTTACCAGGGTTCATCTTTTACCTGGAGAGGATAAAGATTACATAAGGGGTCTGAGGGCAAGGGCATAAATTACTATTTAATAATCACCTCAAAAGGCTCTGAGAGGCTGAGGGAAATACAAAAAGTGGGAAGTTCATCCATGGCTATGAGAATCAAAATATTTCATGATGTAGATCTGTGTTTGCCAATCTAGGCACAACACATTCTCAAGAGTCTGAGAGCTGCACACAATGAAAAAAAATGTTTTTCTTGTACTTGAAAGTCACAGTGTACCATCTTACCTGAGATATATACAAAACTTGTCTTTTAAGTGATAATTTAGGGTTGAAAATATTTTCAGAAGAGTTTCTTAAGATATTGATTCCAGAACTAGCAATCTGAATATTGTTTTCCTTTGTGAGGTTTTTGTATATTACTCAAGAATAAGAAACTGTTGTTTCAGATGAGAGTGGGGGGTTGGGTAGAATTTTGACCCACAGCCTTTCTGGGTTTCTGTTTGAGAGATTGCCCCCTACATTGAAAGACCCCTTCAGCCCCATCTGCTGTCCCATTACAGCTATTTCTGGGCTGTGGCTTCCTTCCCTTTGCTTCATTTGTCAGTAGACTTTCTATTTGTCTCCCAAAATTTGTTAGAATCTTTGGTTGGCTTATGACTTCCCCCTCTCATTACCTCCACTGTTATGAAATTATTTGTTTTGCATTTCCGCAATGAAATTAATGGGGTTTTGGGAGGAAGGGAAGTGAACTCATTAAGAGTTTTACTTTGAATGAGAAGCTCGTATCTCTTGTGCCACCTTTCCATCCATCCATCCATCTGTCCGTCCATCCACCCATACATCCCATAGGCAAAGACTTGTTTACGGTACAGTGGTTATGAATACTTCAGGAATTCCAAGTGAAATAGAAACAGAACTGTAAACAGAGGAAAAAATTCCTTCACCTTGCAATCTAGGCAAAGCCATCAAATTCTTCATGGTACTTCTGGATGAAGATTGAAGGATGAGGCTTAAAGTGGGTGAGGGGTCTGGGAAAATATCCAAGCTCTCTAGAGAGAGTCTGAAACAAAGCAGGTGGACTCCACCAGTAGCTCTGGCTGCTACCAGCTCTGGCTTTACTACAAGCTTGTTGACTTACCTTGAAGAATCATGATGCCACACCCCCTTCTCAGCAGAGCTGAGCAGCCTGCCCATTGTCATTCCCCCTTACCCAGTCAGTGCCTTCCTTGCCCCCTTGCCCTCCTCCCATATTCCAACTCACTCCTGATAGTCTTAAAAAAAAAAGTTCTTCTTTGTGACCCTTATTTTATGTGGTTTCTAGAGGTAATGTAGGGTTAAGATTAAGGTACATTTAAGTTTAGCAGAAGACTTTTGCCATCTATTCACTTATTAATTTATTCAGACACCAAGCCTGTATTTAAAAATTACTATGGGGGCGCCTGGGTGTCTCAGTTACTTAAGTGTCTGACTCTTGATTTTGGCTCAGGTCATGATCTCACAGTTCGTGAGTTTAAACCCTATTTTGGGCTCTGCACTGAAAGCATGGAGCCTGCTTGGGATTCTCTCCCTCTCTCCTCCTCCCCTACTCTCTCAAAAATAAATAAATAAACATTAAAAAACATATTTAAAAAACTATGGAGCAGGTGCTCAGACTTCAAAGATCATAATACAGTTTCTGTCTTCAGAGAACTTCTAGCCAAATATGGAGTTAAATATACAAGTAGATCATGTCTGTGTTACTGTAAAAATGCTGTGGTAAGAGAAAGTAGAAACTGTGATGGAAACTCAGAGGAAGAACTTTCCAGAAGTTGGAACTGAGGTAACAGGGGCTGGAACTTGAGCTGGATTGTTGGGAGGTAGGGAGGAGTTTGCTAGATGGGAAAAGGCAAAGGGAGGGAAAGCTTTTTAGAGAATGAGAATCCTCCCATTGCTTGTCTAAACCTGTGGCAAAATGCCAGACCATGATGTGTGGAGGGGAATTTCAAGTAGCACTATGTGTCTTGAGTTCTCTGGAAGATTATAAGTAATGTTGGATTTGTTGACAATAAAGCCAGTCCTTTAAAGAAGTGGAGTTGGAGCACCTAGGTGGCTTAGTTGGTTACATGTCTGACTCTCAGGTCATGATCTCATGGTTTGTGGGATCAAGCCCCATATCGGGCTTGCGCTAACAGCACGAAGCCTGCTTGGGATTCTCTCTTTCCCCCTTTAACCGACTCTCCCCCTCTCCCTCTCTCTCTCTCTTTATTTCTCTCTCTTTCTCTCTCAAAAGAAATAAATAAACATTTAAAGAAGTGGGATTGCCCCTATCATCTGAATTTTAGTGAAGCCTCTGATTTCTAGAAGAGATTCAATACTCCAAGGATGTTGGGAATCCCAGGCATTAATCCTGTCAGTTGAGAAATGAGTGCCAAGTCATGGTAAGGCTTTAAGACAGACAAAAATGAATAATGGCTTCTGTTGTCTGGAACCTCAGACTCTAGTTTGGAAAGAGTCTCTGAAAACTCATGGATCTCTTTTCAGGTGATAGTCTGTAATTTTAGTTCAGAGAGAGGGATGTTTATGGAGTCTTTGCCTTGAGGTCCAGCAATCATGGCACCACTAGGAGACATCACTGAGGGTCTTGAGAATTTTGCAGGAAAGAATCATGTCCCAGGAGCACTCCTCTCCACCAAGTCTACTGAGCACCCGCTACTTGGGTCTGTGGTTTAAAGTGTGATCTGGAGACCACCAGCATCAGTGGCACCTGAGAAATTGTTACAAGTGCAATTTCTGAGGCTGCCAACCGGGACCTCCTAAGGCAGAAATTCTGGAGGCAGGCCCACCACCCTGTTTTCACAAGCCCTTCAAGAGGGTTCTGATGCTCACTCCAGCTGGAGAACCACTGGCTGAGTGACTGGTGAACTTTTCTGGTGCTATTCCCATGTCCTGTAAAGAGAGGGAGCACTTTGCAGGCCATTGCCCTCTTACCCCTTCTTTCCTAAAAGACCTAAGTTGGTTTTTTGAAGAGAGGACTCATCAGATCCAATGACAACTTTTTTTGTAGTAAAATGCACACCACAAATAATTTACCATTTTAACCATTTTACAGTGTATGATTAAGTGGCCTTAATTATATTCCTGATGTTGTGCAACCATTACCACTATCAATTTTTAAGACCTTTTTGGTACCCCAAATAAAACTCTGTAACCATTACGGAATAGCTCTCATTCTCCTCCCCACCGGCCCCAGATTGCCTTGAGTCTGGTTATGAATTTGCCCATAATAGTTAGCTCATATAAGCGGAAAGAATCATACAACATTTGTCTTTTTTGTGAATGACCACCGTTCAAAGTGCTGGTTGTATTGGTGCTGGGGGTGCTAAGTCTTGGCACCAAGCTTGGGGGTCCCTCTGTTATCCCTCAACCAAACAGGCCAGAATGGTCAGGCTTGTCTTTGCTCTGGCCTTTAGCCGGATCAGAAATCAGACACATTTTTTTAAGCCTATTTGTTTATTTTGAGAGAGAGAGAGAATGCAAGTGGGGTAGGGGGAGACAGAGAGAAAAGGCTCTCTCTGTGAGATCATGACCTGAGCTGAAGTCTGACACTTAACCAACTGAGCCATCCAAAACCAGATCTCCAAAATCAGATACGTTTTTATTTATTCATGAGGTCAGGAAATATCTATTGGGTACCTGCTCTGTGCTATGCAATGAGATAGGGATCCGGTCTTTCCTTTTTGCGTCCAAATATTTCTAGATGGGTTGAATCACAGGAATATGACTAAATGTGTGATGTAGCAACTGATCTACTACAGCAATATAACAAAACATTCTGTATCATTTTATTTTGCATGTATGTGTATGATTATATACTGTACTCATTATACATTTATATATATGTACACACATTACAGAATAGGCTTAGAGTCACATATCCATGTATATTTTACTTTATGAATAATTTAAGAAAGCCCAAAGGTAATATTTGCTTTAAGTACTAACTTGAGAGTTACACCCCTCTGTAGAGAAAGAGTGCCCTGTATGTGAGAGTTTATTGGAATCCCCACCCTTCTTCTCCCCTGCCCTCAGACATTACTCTTCCTAGTCCTGGCCTTGGGGAGTCTCAAAGGCTTGTGTCCAAATCCTTGATCCTGCTGCCCCTACCCCTGAATTTAGAAGTCCTTCCAAACCATTTCTGCTTTGCGGAGTTGCTCCTCTGACAGACCAGGTGGGGTGGGGTTGTCCCAGCCTTGGCTGCAGAGCTGAGCTCCTGGTTCCCTGGCTCAGGCAGTAGTCACCCCTCCATCACACTTCCTGCTGAGTATTACTAACCACACCAGTCTGAGGTCTGTGTTTTAATTTCTCCTGTAAAAATTTTCCATGATGAATGATGGCTCCCACAAACTGTCTTTGGCAGCATCTGGACAGAGCTGGGAGGTGGGGGTTGTTTTTTCTTCCTCTCCCCCACCCCCACCCTCCAGAGAAAGAGGGACAGTTTCCATGCTGGGCACAGGATCAGTTCAACCTTTACACTATGTGTTCAGGGTTTTTCTTTTCTTTTCTTTCATGATGCTAGAGCCATCTTGGTTTCCATTTTTATTTTCTCCTCTCTCCCTTGAAAATGGTGATCAGGGGCACCTCAGTCAGTTAAACATCTGACTTCGGCTCAGGTCATGATCTTACAGTTCATGGGTTCTGGGTTCGAGTGTCACATCTGGCTCCACACTCACAGTATGGAGCCTGCTTGGGATTCTCTCTTTCCCTCTCTCTCTGCCCCTCCCCTGCTCTCTCTCTCTCTCTCTCTCTCAAAATAAATAAACATTAAAAAAAAAGAAAATGCTGATTAGCAAGATCCATTTTCCATCCATTTTCCTTGGTAACTCAGCTTCTCACGTGTGCACGTGTGTGTGTGTGTGTGTGTGTGTGTGTGTGTGTGTGTGTGTACTTTTATCCATCCAGCTACTCGTTTTCAAGCCAGGCAGGAGGCCGGGACTGTACCAGATGGCGTTCTGGGTGCCTGTGCTCTGCAGGCAACATGTTCTATCCCTTGTAAAAGTCCTCTTGCTTTATCCACCTGTTATTTAGCTAATTCCTACCCACCCCCCCACAACCACCACCACTTTCTGTTTCTGCTGTTACACCCCCACATCCCCCAGCCAGCTCTAGAGAGGCTTTAGGGGCAAATTCTTAGGACCACTTCCTTCTTTCTTTCTGACCATTTTCTTCCTTCTTTCTGAAAGCTCTATGGGCCCAGTGTTGGGGTTAAGGGCCCAGGGGCATTAAGTGCTCAGATGTTGGGTCAGACCAACTCAAGGCCAAATCCCAGCCCTGTTGCCTTCTAATGCTACTTCAGACAGGTTAATGTACCTTGATTAGTTCCTTCATCTTTAAAATGGGGATTGTTGTGAGAAATAACTGAGCTACTATTACGTCTCATAGGAAGCTGTCAAGAAATCCTGTTAGCTCTAAATTCAAAACATATCCGTGTTCCTCTTGAGATCACTCTGGCTGTGCCCTGAAGGAGGAGGCCTGGAGTGTACATGCTTGCACTGGTTTTAGGTCCATAATAGTAGTTAGGTGGCAGGTGAAATTTAGAGAATTTCTATTTATTTAAATCTTAAAAACTTTATTTTCGACCATGTTTTCTATTTTTTTTTTTCAGTGTAAAAGCCTGGGTCTCTTCTGTAATTTTATTACTGAGAATTGTATTATTCTTTTGGCTGCCATGATACGTGAGGTTGCTTTTTTAAAATTTTCATTTCTGAACTACTCATTGTTAGTATTATACAAAATACAATTGACTTTTGTATAGTGATCTTTTCTCGTGGTCACATTGCAGAACTTGCTCTGATAATCTTTTGGTGGATTCTTTCAGACTTTATCTATACAAAATCGAGCCATCTGTAAATGGAGATTGTTTTAGTTCCTCTTTTCTAGTCTGTATGCCATTCATTCATTCATTCATTCATTCATTCCTAAATGCTGCGTCTAGGACCTCCTGTACAGTGTTGGACAGAGGTGGTGGGTGACGATGGGCATCATTATCTTGTTTCTGATCACAGGGGAAAAGTATTCATTCTTTTTTTTTGTCTGTGTATCATGTTAGCTGTGAGTTTCAAGTAGATCCCTTTATCAGGTAGAGAAAATTCTCTCGTATCCCTAATGTGGTGAATGTTTTTATCATGAAAGTGTGATGGATTTTATCAAATGCTTTTTCTGTGTCTGTTGAGACAGTAATGTGGATTTTATCCTTTATTCTGTTCCTATGGTGGATTATTACATTGGTTGACTTTCAGATGTTAAACCAATCCTGCATTCTTGGGATAAATCCCACTCTGGCCATGGCATGTAATCCTTTTTGTTTGTTTCTGCGTTTGGTTTGCTCCTTGTAGAGCAAGCTCCTTGTAGCTTTCTACTGGTTTCTATTCTGGTCTGTCTCCAGTTTCTACTCTTGCTTCCCTAGAGTCCTTTTTCATTTTCATTTAAAAAAGTAGAGTAGCCAGAGAAACCTTAAAACATGTTAGATCATTTGCTCAAAATCCTGTAGGGAATGCTTTGCTTGGAGGGAAGTGGAAGCGTTTACAGTGCTTTCCAGACCCTGTGTGAATGGTCCCTGTTCCTCCCGTCAGCTCCAACTCTCCTCTCTCACCCTCTTTGGCTCCAGCAGCCCTGTCCAACTTGCTTGTTCTTGAACAAATCAGCCTGTTGTCATTCAGGGTGTCTGCACGTGCTGCCTTCTGGTATTTATACGGCAACTTCCTTTCTTTTCACGTCTCAGATATTGCCTCCTCCATGAGGCCTACTCCAGACAGTCTCTTAAATCTTAACCCATCCCAGCACTTCTGATCTCTTTACCCTGTTTTTACTTTTTTCTGTTTTTCCCTTAGCATTTATCACATTTTAGAATACGAATTTAATGTATTACTCAAAAATATCGTATACTAGCTATTTTTTTGTCATGCTACCTCAACCCTTTTGAACACAAAAATCTTTGGTTTATCAGTTTATCCCAGCACATAGTTGGTGCTCAATAAATATCTCTGGATGAATGAATAGTGTATATGAAGCTCCTAGAGCAGAGCCCAATTTTTGGAAAAGGCTCAACAAATATTTGATGGTGCTCTGTATTCAAATACTATTAAATGGTGGGGGGAAGAATAATGCAAAATGAAGGATTCTTGTTTTCTGGAGTTTGCAGACTGCAGAGAGGAGATAGAGATTAATAAAATAATCGCATCACTGAGTGAATAATTAAAAATCAAATTGTGCAATGAGAAAACGGGGGGAAAGGATAAACACACCCATAAAGTACATGGACCTAGATTAGCCATCAAGGAAGTCTTCCCTGAGGAGGTGAAAACTAAACTAGGATTGAAAGGATGAGGTAGTAACTACATGTGAAGGAGGAGGGAAGGCCCAGAGCATTTCAGGCTGTGGCGTTAGCAAGGACAAAGGACAAGTGATGGGAACATGTTCCAAGGATTGGCAGAGGGAATATTGGCCTTATGGACCATAAGAGAGGGTGATGTGAGACAAGGCTGGGTGGAGGGGTGGTGGCAGGCAGATTTGGTAGAGCTTCCTGGACCATGTTTCAGATTTAGGTTGTTATCCAAGAGCAAGACTGGGTGTGGGGTGGCAATGTGAGGGTGCCCTAACCAGGTGTTCTTGAGAAGATCACTCTAGTTGTAGCTTGAGAGGTTATGGAGAGATTTGTTTTGGAGTTATGACAGTAGTTAAGGGAGAGATATTTGGGTGATTTTCATGATTTCTACTTCTTTATGCCTAACTGTATTTTCTAATATATCTAAAATGATCATGCAGCTCAATTTGCATTTATTATGCAGGAAATTAAACTGTAAATTTCAACCAAGAGCTAATAACTCTAGAAACTCCAGAAATTACATTTCTCAGTGATGTCCCAGACCCCCATATGCTTGGACTAGGGTGGAAACATCAGAGATCGAAAAGAATGGACAACTTAAGAGCACTCTAGACCTTGAAATCGGGGTGTTTGAGTGTGTGCCTGGTAAAGGCAAGCTGGGGAGGAGGCTGCATGCTCGGTTTCTGAGAAGGTAGTGTTCCATTCTCTGGAAAGGAGAGGACGAGAGAGGGTCACGTCCTGATGAGGAGATTATTAGGATCATGGTATCTGAATGCTAAAGATTACAAGAAGCTCTGTGTGGTATGTAGAACTGAAGATACCCTCCACCCCGTGATCCCCATCTCCTGGTGTTTATACTTTTGTGTATTCCGCTCCCCTTGAGTGTGGGGAAGAGTTGGGACTTGCTTCTAACTAATAGAATACGACAAAAATATAGCATGTTTGTCCTGTGATTATGTTGTATTTTATCAGACTCTATCTTATTTACATATTCACGTGGAAACTCTCCCTGTTCGTGAAGAAAGTAGTCACGTTGGGGAAACCCACTTTGCAAGGAACAGCGGGTGGCTGCTAGGAAGCTGAGACTGGTCTTTTAGCCAACAGACAGCAAGATGCCAGGGTCCTCAGCAAAATGATGTTGCCAACAGCCTGTTTGAGAGGGGAAGCAGACCCTTCCCCAGTGTAGCCTTTAGATGGATCCTCAGCCCTGGCTGATGCCTAGCTGACACCTGACAGTCTTGTAAAACCATAACAGAGAATTTAGCTAAGCCGTGGGTTCCTGCCCCATGGAAATGGTAAGATAATGAGTGCTGTTTGAAGCTGCTCAGTTTGTGGTAACTTATTACACAACAATATAGATAAAAAAATCTAGGTGGCAATTTCTATATCTAGGCCATCTGAGTTACAGAATATTTTTTTAAAATTTTTATTTGTTTTGAGACAGATCACGAGCCAGGGGAGGGGCAGATAGAGAGAATCCCAAGCAGGGTCTGCACTGCCAGTGTGGAGCGGATGCGGGGCTTGAACTCAGGAACTGCCGAGATCATGACCTGAGCCAAAACCAAAAGTCGGATGCTTAACCCATCGAGCCACCCAGGCGCCCCTGAGTTATAGACTATTTCACTTCCAAGAGATAATTTGGTCATTCTGTTTCTCCATGTACTGGGGAATAGGGACTCGTTTTTCTCCAGGGGCCTCTCCTGACTGGCAAATGACAGCCTGCGGGCTCACCATCTGCAAACACATGTGCAGACATGAACCTTCACTTCCTCACTTAGTTCTGCCAGTGATGCCATTCAGGTTCATGTCGTGTTTCAGGAAGTGTGGTAGATTTTAATTTAATTTAATTTCCCTTAATCTTTGCTTCACCTCACTCTTCATACCTTCCCATCAGTTACATCTTATTATACCCACTTTACAGATGAGGAAACCAAGATTTGGAGCAGTCAAGTAAGCCCAGAACCCACGACCACAAAAGTGGCACCTCCAGGCTTCTAACCCAAGCTCTGTAGCTCCTAATTCATCAGCTCAGCTCTGGCATTCACGGACCTCTGTGGCTTTGCTACCAATAGAGTTCTCCTTCCTTGTCACCATGACTACCTCTAAATATCATCATCCACTCATGCTTCAGCTTAACTGCTTCCTGTAGGCAAGCGCTGGAGTCAAGTGGAACAAGTTGTTTGTTTCATTGGCCCAGTGACACATTAATCCTATGATATGACCTCGTACCAGTCACCTACCTGACCTCTTGAACTGCACAGCCCTTATTGAAATGATGAAGAAATTGAACTGAGAGCTATCTTATAATCTTTCTAGAACTATGTTGAAGGTGGAGAGATCACTAGATCTCTAGAGCACTAGCTCTAGAGTCAGGCAGATGTAGACTTTTGTGTCAACACTGCCTCTTGCTAGCTGCGGGAACTTGGAACTTGGAACTTTGCTCATTGTGAGATTCACTGTTGCCATTGTAAGACAGAACTGATGATTTCACCCTCTGGTATTCCTGTGAAGATTAACTGATGTGTAATCATGTCCATAGGACACTTAGCACAGGGCTTGGCATTTATACGGGCCCCCCAAAGAGTGGAGACAAATGACTTAAGACTATTATAAAGCCTCTTAAAGTTTATTTCTACTTGAAGAAGTAAATTGAATTCTTGTAAGTCTGTGGCTTTTTGCTAAATTCATGACAAAAGAATATTTAGAAATTTGCCAGTGGTTTAAGTTTGGCTTTATCTGAGGAGGAGCATGGAAGTGACCTCTGACCTCTAGCATCTTGACTGAGTTAGCCCACCCCATTGGGACAATGGATAGGATAGAGGCTGTTCTACTCCTTTGGGTATTGTTGTAGTTTTCTTGGAGCAGGGTATTTTGTAAGAATCTATTAAATGACCCATTCAGTGATGTACAGTCAGGGAAAGTTGATGAAGGAGGACATTTTGGCATTTCTATTTTCAATCCCACTTGGACATCCAACTGGGGGGTGCACATAATGTGGGATGGTGGTATGGGTTTAAACTCTGAGAAAATAAGCCCTCTCAAAAAGTCCTCTTCTGTGGAATCAGTGAAACTACTAGCAACATGGGTGCTGGATGTCCATGTGGAGCGGGGAACAGCTCAGCACCCCAAAGGCACTGATTTTGGGGCCCCTGTTCACTGTCTCAATGCAGTGGATTTGGTTTCTTGGAGTGGAAGTGAATATTTTCTTACTTACTTAGACTTTAGCTGCTTAAAGTTTTGCTTTATTTGTATTTATAGCCGTTGGTTGACAAAGTGGTTACCTCATTTCTGATGGGTTTTACATTCTTAGTTACACTGGGAGAGCAGGAGAGAAGCAGAGAGATATGCTCAGAGAGTGGACCGAATTCCAGATATTTACTGTCAAAATAGACCCTGAAATACAGAGCCTCTGGGTGACATTCACATGAGTGGCTTGGTGCCTGGATCTCAGAACCATCTGGGAGATCAAATACTTTGTGTTTGCTCACTAGTTCATTAGTTGATTCCAGACGTTTGTTCTTGTTCAGATCTTTTATGGACCCTATCCATTAAACAACATCTTTGTAAGCTTTTTATTTTTAAAGGAAAACATTTACATCAGATTCCCCGTATGCACACATGCGTGTATATGCATTGAAATAAAAGTTTCTAGATCACAGTGGACCTTTGCTACATGAAACGATATTGATATAATCTATTCTATTACAGTTGATTCAATTTCATCCACAAAGTTAGTCAGAACCTATGAAATTGATTTTACAATCAACTATTGGGTCACAACTTGCAGTTTGAAAAAAAACTGTTCTTAGAAAATCTAGAGAACTTTTTGTTTCAAAACAGAGCCCCTTGCCGCCTCTCTTCCTACTTCCTGGATTGCACATTCTCTGAGTCCTTTAGTGTAGATGCTTTGGGGGCCAACCCTGTACTCTGTTCTTGATTGCATTTCCTCACAGATATTATCTGTTCCTGTGGCTCCAATGATCATTGTTACCATAGTGACTCCTGAATATGTATCTCCAACTCCAGATCTCTCTAGAATTCTGTATCTATGCTTCTAGCGTCATTCTCAAAAGTTCCATGTAGCTGTGTGCCCCTCATCCTGAGCTCAGCATTTCCCAAATAGAAATGATTACCTTCTGTAAACACCTCAGTTTCCCTCTTTTGTTGTAATGGCTTTTTTGTTCTCCCATTTACCCCAACTGAACACTTCAGGCCATGACCAACTTTTGCCTTTACTTTGCCCTTCACAACAAGCCTGTCATCAAATCCTGTGAATTCTTTGTTTACAAGCTTCACCTCATGTTTCTGACCTTGACACCATACCCCTTTGATCCAAAATCAATCAAAATCAATCAAATGGCTTATGACCTGTGCACTCGAATCAGGTCTCTTTAGAATAGTGGGCTATAGTGGTCCGAAACCTTATGTCCATCATTGCCCTAAAGGTGTCTTACGCTGCACTACATGTTCATCCCCCAGTTAGGAGCTGAAAAGAAATCTTTTCTTGTTACTCAGGAATCAGCCTCACCTCTTTGACTAATATGACACTTTAGCATGTATTTCCTGCCATGTAATGTCACTATTTGGGTTCATAATTATTTGCTATGTTATCACACTATTCGATATTTTCTAGAGGGTTTGGATCTGGGAGTCACCTTGAACTTTCTTCTCAACATCAAAGAGTAACCAAACCATACTGACCTATCCTCTAAACCAGTTATTTTCCAACACTCATATGCCTATGAATTCTCTGTTGGAATGAAAGTTCTGATGCAGCAGGCCAGGGATGGGGTTTGAAAGTCTACGTTTCTGTTTGGTTCCCAGGGAATGCAAAGCTGCTAATGGGAGCCCCATGCTTTGAGGAGCAAGGCTCCAAGCTTCCGTTCAACCTATCTTTCTTCATTCTCTGTCCATGCTACACTTCTGGCTGGAGCCCTTGTCACCTCAAATCCTCTTCCCCACCTCTAGTATGTCCCTCATAAAACTATCATCTAATGGATCATTACCTCCTCAGTGAACTCCCCAAAACAAAAGTGCCATGCAAATCAGAAATGCAGGGTCACCTTATAGACCTGGCCTGTGATCTAGAATGGGGCTCGGTCCTTTGCTTGGAACACCCTCATTCTTTCTTTTCATGCTTCCTTCTCTGCTAATCCCCTTTGATGAACTTAATGTGGCTACTCTACTTCCCCCACTCCCTCCAGCACTGATTTCCTTTCGCACCAGCCCAACCCAGGCTCAAGAAGTTTTGGCTGCATTGGTGTACTCACTCAGCCTCCACATCCCGCCCTTTCCCAACCCATCCTCCAGAGTTGCTGGGGTTCCCAAGTATAAACCAAGAGACTGGCTGGAGCTCTGGCGGGGATGAGCAACAGATATATGGGGAGCATAGTGTAAGGAAGGTGGTGGAAGGTGGGAGGCAAGACAGGGGAGGGGGGAGATATTTCCAGCAGCAATGGAGACTCCTGAGACCCATTTTCAAAACAGACACTTTGCTTGAAGCAATTTCTGCATTTATGCCTCTTTGATGGTCAGTGCTGCAATTAATGGAATGCCTGCTCCCCGGTGAATAATGGGGCTGTTAGGTGGCAGCAATGAGCCTGCTGGCTTTGGGATCCATGGGCTGACAAAAAGACCATTGAACATTGACTTTTCCACTTTTCTTTCTCTTTCCCCAGGGCCGCCACCGAAGTTCTGGCAGCATTGCTGAAATCCAGTAAGCACCTCTTTTGAAAAGTCGTTATTTCTTTCCCCTCTGAGTTCAGTGAAAGGTGCTCTTGGTATCTCCATGGCTCATTTTCAACCTGGAAGGCAATAGAGCCATTTCTGGATCTTTGGGGGGTGAGATGGAGAATACTATGGCTATTCCAAACACAAGGCTGCAAAGAGAGAGTTAATATCTGTCCATGTGGGCATGCCTGTGCATAATGCTGTCAAGATAATTTATTCTAAAGGGAGCATGTTGTCTTCTGCAGACCTGAGGAACTCTTCAGCTCCTTCTAACAGGGCCAGTGGCCCTTAAGGACTGTTGAAATGAGGTCCAGTTTCCAGTAGGATTGTCCTGTAGAAGAAAAGATTATGGCACTGGGTGGGAAGCAGGATTCTTGCATTTGGTTCTGATACCAGTTCATGACTCTGTATTTTTGAGCAGGTGGGGTGTTGGGAATTTCTTGGACAGTGTAGATTCTAATAACAAATTTATATTAAAAATTTGGCTCTCTTTTCAGTTACTTGACTGATTGCAAAAGAATAGCTCTGGGGGTCTGAATAATTTGAAGATTTTTTTTTTGTTTGCCTAGTAGCCCTGGTCTAATTACATTGGGAGTCAATTTCATGTGTGCAATATAATAGAAGACTCCATGCACTTGGGAGCAAAGAAGTCTTAGCTAATGTTTTTATTCCCCCCCCACCCTTACCTCTTCATCTATTTTAATTTGGCACCTTGGAAACCAGCTGCTTCAATTGTGATATTTGTTTCTCTATAGGGAGCCCGAGGCCTGTGGGTAATAGGTGAACTTTAATAAAACTTATAAATAAATAAATAAAAATAAACACCCCCCTGTCCCCAACAATGTATCTCTGTCAACTATACGCACAGAGAAAGAGCCACATCATGGAGCACTTCCATTTGTAGACTGAAGGAAAAAAAAATTAAAGCTTGAATTTATTTGGTTGATTGTAACTGGCCACAATACACAGGACTGTTCACAACTCTCTGTCCTGCAGGGAGAGTGAAAGTGCTTAGTGCAGGTTGGGGGAGTGAAGAGTGACAGGTTAGAAAGCCTTGAGATAGGAGGCGAGGGAGAGTATAACCTGTGGGTTATGGACAGGTTAAGGCAGAACTTGCTTCGGGTTTGGCATCTGGGTTCTCATTATTTACCCGCCCCCACTGCCGCTCCTGATGACAGTGCCCGGTGTTTGGTGCAGCAAGAGTGCTGGGTTGCAGGAAGTAAAGGACCCGAGAGGGGCTGGGTAAGCCATCCTGTGAATGCTGTGCCTTGGGAATGTAGCTTTCTCCTATATCCCCCGGAGTTTGGGTGGTAGAGATCTTCATGTCTCATGGGGAGAGAGCCCTGAGAGTGGAGAAAGGCTGGCCTCCCTTTCAACACACACACACACACACACACACACACACACACACACACACACACACACAGCCCTATTTCTCAGATTGCTGGCTTAGAGGTAATACACAACGTACTGCTATGTGTAGAAATTTGAAAGCAGTCATATGCCCGTTATTAACTATTTCCATATGAGGCATGATGCACGGACCCATGGGAAACAGTAGCCAGTGAAAATACTGACTAATTCGGGCTTGGAACCTTTAGCCAGGTTTTCAGCACACTGGCTGTCCTTAGCTAACTGAGCATGCTGTGCTAGGGGATCAACTTAAAAAGTTTCTAACCTCTACCCTGCCTTCAGAACTCAGCTCGGACCTTTCCTCCAAAAAAACTTTCCCTTTCCCCACCGAGACTGGGTTGGAAGACCTCCCCCATGTTCCCAGAGGCTCTCCCTCTCCGCATGATTCCTCCGTATTGGAATCACCGGTGTTCACCTCTGCCAGCTGATGGCAAACTTTTGCAGGCAAGGGGTATCTTTGTAGGTTGTTGAATTATTTGCATTAGCACAACGAAAAGCTCAAAGTAAATTTATGGACTAAACATTAAAATGAATGAATAATGAATACCTATGAATGAATGAAATGAATGAATGATATTTACATATATAAAAATGACAGCACTGCCCTCTACTACCTGAACCCAACAACCCACATACAGAACCAATGATCTTAACACTTGTAGTTCTAATCTCTATTTAACTATACTAATGGACTGTTAGGGAACTGATAGCCTGATGCTCTCCATATAGAAAACAGGTTTTATTGCCCCATTAGAAGGGTGTGTGGGGTTATTCCTAATTCAGCTTACCTGTCCATACAGACTTTTGTTTGGGTCTTAGCTGTCCACACTGACTTTTGTCTGGGTCTTAGCTTCTTTCTAACATGAGGGAGTTGGATGGGAGGGTCTCTATCATTCTTTCCACCACTTAAAACTCTACCTTAACATGTATTGGGGTTTCCAAACATTGGCACTCCTGCGTGCTGGACTGGATAACTCTCAGTTGTTGAGGACTGTTCTGTGAATTTCAGGAGGTTTAGCCACCTCCCTCGCCTTGACTCACCAGATGTCAGTAGCATTCCCAGTTATAATGAACAAAATTGTCTCTAGACACCATCAAATGTGCCCTGAGGGTCAAATATACATCACTGATGTATATTTGACCAAACCCATGAGTTGAAGCCCATTCAAGGTTTCAAACTACCTCTTCCCAAATACCTTTATTGGTGTTTCATAGAAATGTTCTTCTTGAATAACTGACCTTATAAATTCCCCAGCACTGGCATCATTGCTATGATCTCAAAAGAGGTAAAAAACACAAATGGCAGAAAGTTGCTATGGGCATGCAGACATTACTTGAGAGGGAACAGGTTCTAAGCATTTAGAGGATCTTAGAACAAGGAGGGCAAATAGGTTTCATTACAAGTGCCAACTTCCATGTGTAGGTGGAAGGATTCTGAGATCCTATTTGAGCTCAGCAGGAAAGGGCTCAGCAGGAAAGGTATTTAAGTAGCAAAGTTTGTCATGGATTTGGGGAGGTGCAGTAACACAACACCAGACAGTCACCATCTTTGTTCTACCAGCCTGACCAAAGTATTGAGTGGCATGGAGGGTCTGGGGAAGGGTGGTACTGCTCCAGTAGGCTGGGGTTTCTGTGGGAGAGGTTAGTGCCATGGAATCCTCTAGTTTCTTTGTACTGTCTTCATGCATAGTTAAAACCTGACATGGAATGCCTGTCCATTTGGATCCCAGGGGAGTCTATGTCTGCTGAACCTAAATTCAGGAAGTCAGTTTCTGCCTAAAACTTACCATATGGCACTGATATCTGGGAGTGTTTATGTGAGCCTTTGGTTCCTAGAGGCATAATCCTTTCAGCTAGTGATTAGTCTGGTCTTTACGCTTGTTGGTCCTATAAAAGTTGACACCGTCGTGTATCGTCGTGTATCTCTGTAATTGCTTCACAAAGGAAGTGCCTTCCCCAGTTAAAATAAAGCCAGAAGGACATATCTACTACCTTGGGGCAGCCAATGCTTCTGTGGAAATAAACTTGGGTGGGCCTGGGAATCTGAGGCTAGTAAGGTCCTATCTGTACCTAATGGGTCTAGAGGGGGCTGGAGACCATCCCCACCAGCATCGAGAAAGCAGGACTAAGGATCTGGGAGACCTGGAGCCTGTCTACCTTAGCAACAAAAGAGAGAAAGAGGACCTGGGTCGCATAGGACAATTTTGTTATGCTGCCTTGGCTCTCTCTTCCATCTAGTAGCTGCTACATGAGAAGCCAATGTCGGATAGGTGGATGGCAGGAAGAGGGAAATGAACCAGAAGACATCTCTTGTTTCTTTCCCTTCCTGAGGGATAGCAGGCAAAACAAGCTTGGAAGTCCTAGGCCTGTATTCCAACTGCCTCAGCAATATAGGACGCTAAAAATGAAAAACCATTGCCCATCAAGTGTCCTTTTTGTGTGTGCATGGGCTAGAATGGTCTAACCCAAATGTCATACCTTTCATGACATCTGTTCCCCTGTTTGACTCCCATGTGTGCAAACCCTTCTTCAATTTCACTGTACTGAAAGTTTTGCCCTTTTATGATTTCACTTATGCAAAACCACTTAGCTTTTCATTACCAAAACTTAACAAAGCTTTGATTAAGAAATAGTGCTTCTACTGCAGGCAATTTTTTTCCCTCTAATAAACCCAAGTAACATATTGTCCTTTGTCTCTCTCCATCTTGTGGATTGCCTCCAGTCCACCTTTCCCTCCATCTGTACCTGTACCTATATCTCTGTCTTTGTTTTTTTAATGTTTATTTATTTTTAAGAGAGACAAAGCATGAGCCAGGGAGGGGCAGAGAGAGAGAGGGAGACACAGAATATGAATCAGGCTCCAGGCTCTGAGATGTCAGCACAGAGCCTGACACGGGGCTTGAACTCATGAACAGTGAGATCATGACCTGAGCTGAAGTCGGACACTTAACTGACTGAGCTGCCCAGGCACCCCTGTCTTTTTTTTCTTTTTTCCTCATCCTCTTCTCCTTTTATCACTGTCTGCCCCAACCCCAACCCCTGCTTCTCTCTCTTTTCACTCCTTAACACCCCTTCCATGAGCATTAGGTATAAATGCAGGTTTGAAAAATTGTGGCTCTGGAAGCATCACTTGAATGAACGTGTGGTGATGGCAACCTGCCTGATTTGTACTGGCTCCAGTGATGAATCTTCTAATAATGCCTCGGTATTAACCTTGTTGCCCAGATTTAAAGGTCACATTCCTGCAACAAGGCAACACCCAAAATACTTTCTGGTTGAGACCTTAAATCTTAATAAGATGATGGTTTTACTTCAGACTACTCTGCAACTTAAGAGGAGTCTGGAAGTTTTCAGAAGTGAGGGCGTGGGGAGGGTGTTGGAAATAGGGAAGTAAGTTAATACAGGAAGGAAGACAAGGAAGAGGGAGGGAGGGATACAGGGAGCAAACGGGAGGTTTGGCAGGAAGATCAGACTCGTCCTAGGTCTTCCTAGTTAATGCTCTGGCTGGCCGGCTCCTGGGAAGGCCCATCAGCCTGTTGCTGTGGGTGTGTAGGCAGGGAGGACCTTCTAGTACCTACAGCCCTGACTCTGTGGAGACACCCTCATGCTCTCAGTGATGTCTACTGTGGCCTGGTCTTCAGCAATGCAGTGATGGGAGGGCACGATGCCAGACACCTGCTTTGCTGCAAAATGTCATAGTAGGAGCCGTTATTGAGGTGCACCCATCTGAGGCTTTTGTAGGAATTGTAGGAGCTCTGAAGAGTTCTGAGAATGACACTCTATGTTTTAGGATGGTTGGCATTGCGATTCCTGTGACCTTGTGATGATGCACAGGTAGCAGTGGGTCAGTGCGGCCTTCACGGGACTCACAGGTACAACCTGTGTTCCCATGGGGCCTGTCCTCTTGACTTCAAGGCTCTGACCTGCCTCAACAGGGATTTGCCCACATAGTGTGTTTTCCCCTTCTGTTTCCAGGTGAAGGCCATACACTGTCAGAGCTGGAAGAGACCTTTGAGGTTGTTTAGTGCAGTGGTAGTCGACTGATTGGTTAATTGATTGATTGAGAGCTCAGAGCCCTGTCTATCTTCCACTAATTTCCCTCCAAGATGGCTTCACAGACACACTCACAAAAATATAGGGCTTCTGAGAACCTAGAAAATGATTGATCTTTTAAAAAAATTGAAAGTAGGGGTCCCTGAGTAGTTCAGTCAGTTGAGTGTCTGACCTTGATTTTGGCTCAAGTTGTGATCCCAGGGTCGTGGGATCAAGCCCTGTATTGGGCTCCACACTGAGGATGGAGTCTGCTTAAGATTCTCTCTGTCCTCTGCCCCTCTCCCCGTCTTGTGCTGTCTCTCTCCCCAGTGGAAAAAAAAATAAACACTTTTTAAAAAACTGAAATATATTTGACATATAACATTGTGTAAATATAATGCATGTTGATTTGATACATTTATATATTGTAATGTAATTGTCATTATAGCACTAATTTGCACCTCTATCATGTCACATAATTATCAGTTCTTTTTAGTGGTTGGAATAATTAAGATCTAATCTCCTAGCAAGTTTGAGAATTATAATACAGAGTTGTCATCTATATCCCAGAAAACTATTGGCTTTGTCCCCTCCCCTATCTCCTTATTTTTACACAGGGAAACTGAGGACCAGAGAGAGGGAGTGACCCACCCAGATATCTGTGACTTTGGAGTTTCCTGTCCGGATGACCCTGGCTCCTTCTTCATATCTCAGCACAAATACCTCTGTGCAGAGTTTTTCTGAATACTACTCAACCCCATTTAATGCCCAGCATTAGATTAAACCTATTAAACCTTTTATAGAATCTTATATTTATACCTATAAGAACTACCCATACGGTAATCAATGATTCCTGTATTTTTGCATATGTGTGTAAGGATTTTTCTTATTGGGTATAGCTCCTTGAAGGCTGGGGTCCCTTCTGTGTCCCTCATACTTCACATTGGGCTGTGCCCAAGACTAATACATTCATGGTGACTAAGGAAGGATTCCAGTTTCTTGATTTAAATCACATACATTTATTTTCAGCATGCCTTTAGTGAAGAGGCCAGCCCAATTCCCATCCCCAGAAAGAATCAAATTGTGATGTGATTCTAGACTCAATGTCTCTTCTTCTAACATATCTTTTGGAGAAGCAGGCAGTATATTTCTGTGATGAACCAAAAACCTGCTTCAAATAATATTGATAGATTTTGGCATTTTTCACACTGGGATGGACTGCTGCAGTCAGCTTTGTGTGAATGCGGAGTAACAAGCTATTATCTGTCACACTGCTGTATTGAAATGACACCACAGATATCTACAGTTTATTGAGTTCTTAGTATGTCAACCACTTCATATACATTTAGCCTGTCAAGGAGACATTGTTATCCCCACTTTACAGGTGTAAGAGCTGAGGTTTGGGAAGCTTACGTAACGCACACAACTTGTGGGCTGCAGAGCATACTGCCTGTGTCTAGATGCTGGGACCTGAGCCCTGTGCATTCCAAGAAGAGAATAGTGAGGATAGGCTTATTTAGCCCAAATAAGATAAGATCAAAAGCTGAAAGGACGCTACATAAATACTTTCTAAGTATCAGAAGGATTTTTTTTTGGGGGGGGTGATTGGGAGCATTTGTCATTTAATTGAGAAAAGAGCAGTACATGGTCTATCCCATATAAGCATTGGAATGGGACCTGGTAAGAGATGCCCAACATACCAGCATGGCTGTGCAAGGGGCCAGAGTCTTTGCTGTGAGACTGAGCATCGGGGAGAATCTGATGAATGATGGGGTGAGGGAGAGGAAGGGAACTGGGACAGGAAGAATCACAGACTCCCATTATGTCATTCTGCATTCAACTTGGCACATTGGTTGTTGGTTTTTTCCCCCTCACCTTGGCTCAAAGTTCAGACCTCTTTGCCAAATATTTTTGTCTTTTGTACAAGTACATAAAATATTTTAAAGGTTTAAGCTGATAGGATACCACACATTCTCTTTAATCCCCTTCCCTGTCCCCCTCCCCTGGTCAGACTCTGTAGCTGAGTGTGGACGGACAGGGACTGGCCAGACTGCAGCAGGTGTAGTTCCTCTTCTTGCCATGTGGTGGTGCTGTTCTTTTAGTTATCTTGGCCCCAGCAGTGGAATATTTATTTTCAGTGAGTAATTTGTTTATCAGGAGGTTATTTTAATCTAATTTTGGCCATATTTGCTATTCCACACTATCTGTACTTCCCAGCATTAGCAGCTTGCATGTCTTGAAGGAAATTAGCTGAAGATGGTCTCAGAGGCATTTGCTCAGCCATTATTTAAGGGAGTTGGGAGGAGGCGGGGTGAGTGGAGCCCTTGGTTGGAAAAGCCTCTGGAATTTGTTGCATCCCCAGTGATGTTGAGCATGATTGAGCAGGACTTACGGAGGGCGGGGAGCATCCCCAGCAGCTTTTCTGAGGGCTGCCTCTGGTGAACAGCAGCAAATCTTGCAGTTACCTTTCCCCATCTCCCTCATGCCCTTCTGACAACCTGTATCTTCCTCGCCTTTGCTGCCAAGGCCAAAGGCACCACTTAAGGGAAATGCCTGTCGGCCTTCCCACGCTCCACACGAACCCCTCATCCCATTTCATAATGGGTTTCTTGAACTGTTTCCTGCCGCCACTCCAGGAAGTACGAAGCAGGGCCGAATGTGGGAAGGGAATTACTGTTTATTAGAGTACCTTCAAGGAATAACCATCATGACTGGTGATTACAGAACTCTGACACTTACCATGCATTTTACACGCCCATTTTACAAACGAGGAAGGAATAGTGAGGGAGGTGTGTGAATTTCCCAACGATCCCCCAAAAGGTAAGTAGAGAGCTAGGGTTTGAACTTGGTTATGACCGTCTCTGAGGCAGAATATCGTCATATTTCAAAGGCGATCCACACTTTCCACGTGGGAGTTGGAGAAATCTGGACTCTGCTGATCGCCGTGTGCTCTTAAATTGCTTCCTCATCGTTGCACTTGACTTCAGCCTGGCTTTACAAAAATGGGCGGGCCCCACAAGATGAGTACTTGGAGGATTCCTTAATAGGAGAACCCTTTTCAAAATAATGAGGATATGACACATCTCAAGTAGATAAAATGGAAGCAGAAGTGGGAGGCCCCAACGAATGATAGAATGATAGCCTGATCTGTCCCTGGCTACCCCCTCTTTTCCTGGCTTGCTTGCTTACTTGCTTTATTTATTTATTTATTTATCTATATGCTTATTATTGAAGTAGAGTTGACATCCACTGTTTTATTAGTTTCAGGTGTACAATGCACTGATTCCATCACTCTGTATATTATGTGGTGCTCACCACGATAAATGTAGTCCCCATACAACATTTTTACAGTCTTATCGACTATGTTCCCCTATGCTCTACTTTTTATTCCTGTGACTCACTTATTGTATAACTCCCTTCGGTGGCTCCTGATTGACTCTGAGATACTTCCATTATGTTCCTTGGGGCTTAAAGGAATCAAGTTTGAGAACCTCTGAAATAAATTTTCTCACGGGACGCTCTCAGCATTCAGTCTGTGGTCTGAGATTATGGCTTAAAGATGCGTGGACACATCCTCCAGGAGGTTGGAAAAGTGTGCTCGGTTTTTACTATGTGGTGGTCATAAGGAAGGTGGCCATAGTGAAGTTTGTTTGACTCAGAGAAAGATCCGAAATGTTGTATTCACCACTGAGACCTGGTTGAGGAACTTTTAAGTCTCTTGGAGCCAAGAGACTCAATTAAACAATTCAACTAAATCTAATTAAATGGGGAGGCTCAGCATCCAGTGGAGATTATAACGGTGGGAAGTATGGGCAGGATGGTGAACCACCCTCCCAAGATGGCTGGGGGGTTGGAAGCATCCACACCGCACAGAGCTGTGGATGGTGGCGTTGAGTTTTTCCTCTTAGGCACAAAAGTGTTGGCTACATCACATACTGTTGTAATGAGATTGGAACCAATCCTGGTTCTTACACCCACACAGGATGCTGTCTTTTACCCAGGTGGTCCTGTACTCTTGCAGTAATGTAAGCCCTAGTAATGTAAGTTCTGTATCCAGGGCTTTCCCTCTGGCTTGATTATCTGCCTGTAAGTTTGAGCCAAGGTGTTCCTTTGACAACAGTGTGAATGCCTCCTTAAGGAGGCTCAGGGTCATGTGTGAAGGGTGTGTGTTTGCTAAAAGCTCAAACCACTTATTCTCTGAAAGGATAAGACCTTGTGGAGAATAGTGTTTGGATAGTGGTCTCGAAGCTGGCTCTGATCTTCTGTGGATTCCAATCAGAGCCCCTCTGGGTGTGTTCCTTAGTGACTGTGCTGGAACCACTTCATGTGTAAAGTGGGGAAAACGATACCCTCCAAGGATAATTAGTAAGATTTAAACAGGGTGATGTACATGTGGTAGGAGCATAATGCTAGATCTTAGTACATCTCCGTAAAGATCACGTCTCACTTTATTATCACCACCATTTGGAAAATCCTGGGAATTTCAGGAATTGATCCTACAAAGGCATAAAGCCTATTGCAATGTAAATTCATCTCCTAACATATCCCCTGAGTACTGAATGAGACACAATTGCTTTCAGCCTCTGTCTTCCCTCTAGAAGCTTTTTCTGCAAAAGGAATAGATAAATCATTGAATTCAGCATATCTGGCCCGTTCAGTTGACCCAACTGAATACCCTTATTTAGTTTCCATTCTAGGGAATCAGGGGTTAACATCCAAGGTTGCTGAGCTCTAAATGTTTTAGACTTTAGAACTTGTATCATCCTGGCATAATAAATGACTGGCTATGGATTGACAAAGATAAAGTATCACAGAGATTTAAAGAGATAGACAAAAAAGGTAAACATCTCCCGGCTCTGAAGGTGCACAGTAACTTCTTCATCACATTCAGGATCGACTGTACAATTATTTGTTTATGTCGAGGTGTAAGTCAGGTGTTTCCTCCAGACTCTAATATTAGCAGTTTACAAAGCACCTTTTCATGTATTATCCCATTTAATCTTTACATAGTCTTGCAAGACAGGCAAATATTTAACTATTGTATAGTGATTCTCGACATGAGCGATTTTGCCCCGGAGGGGACATTTGGCACGTTTTGGTTGCCATATCTAGTGAGTAAGACCAGGATGCCACCCAACATCCTGCAGTCCCCACTCCTGCTCCCCAGGAAATGAGAATATCCAGCCCCCAAAGGCAATCGTGCAAGGCTGAGAAACTGTTCTGTAGAGAAAACATCGGGGCTCAAAGGGGTTGACTGACTTGCCCAAGATTGTGTAATAGGAACCTGACATATTGGCATTAAAATCCATACTTTCATTTCACTTCCAGAGAATTTCATATCTTTTTTTTTTTTTCCTAAGAAATAAGAGTTTGCCTAAATGAAATGCTACCCAGGACCACTGCATGCACACGGATGATGGTGAGGCTGCTGTGGTGGCAGGGGCGGTTGGAGACCCCACTCAGCCTCTCCCTGAGCCCCTGCCCCAATCCCAGGGGCGCACAGCAAAGCAAGCACTGCCACCCATACAGTATGACCCAGGGAACACCAGACCCCACCTGGCATCCCCAGACTCCCAGCTTTCATTGCAGCCATCACATTATCTAATCTATCTATCTATCTATCTATCTATCTATCTATCTATTATTGATTAGGGGATGACAGACTGAGAGTTGTGCTTTAGTAAGATGTGTTGGGCCATGGAGGAGAGCTGGAGGCAGAGGGCCCCCATAAGAGTCTACTGTGAGTACAGTCTGGGTGATAGGAGAGAGGACCAGATGCATCAGGGGTGACAGGACTCAAGCTGGAACCAGGGAGCACAAGGCTAGGGTCCCGTGCTTCCTGACCGCTGTGCTGTTGAACGCCCTAAGGCCAGAGGGCAGTCTTAGCCAGCAGCGCGGAGGCACACGCTCCTGCCTTCCTGCAGCGCCCCCTCCGGGCCCGGAGGCATACTGCAGCATGTACAGATTGGCATGGGATGTTGCCTCACTTTGCGGGTGTGTTTCCCGCTGATATCACTGTTCCTCTGTCCCTGGCCAGAAGCAGGCAACGCCACCGACAGACTGGTATCTCACTTAGCAATTGACAGAGAAAAGCAACGGGGAAGGTCTCAGCTTTCTTCTTTTTGGTGTAAATCCTGGCTCTCCTCTTCAAGTATCATCTTCTGATGAGTTGACGATGGAAAGACAGTGAAACCAAGAAGGTTTTCTGCAGGGACTCAGATGGGACAGTGGCTTGTCTTGGGTCTTGGCAAGTGTTTCTTTCCCTACCGAAGTCTAGACTCAAAATAAAAGTTGGGATGGGTAGGAAAGCACCTGGAAAAATTGAGGTCCAGGCAAAGATGATCATTCTTAAGTGCTTTCTTGCAGAGATTACGAAAACAAATAACAAAAAGGAGAGTGAGAAAATCTCAGCGTGACATATCCCTCCACTTTTACACAACCTGCCATGATGGATGTCAAAATGGCAGAGGTCACTCATTCTGATCCCTACGCTCCTTTTCAATAATCTCCTACTCTTGTCTCACTTTTTCTACCCGCTTTGGCTGCAGACTTTTTGTTATCTGTACACCAAGTTTGGGCTTCTCCATTTGCTTTCCTCTCAAGATTTCTGGAATTTTCTGCCACCAGATCTCTCCTTCCTGATTCCTTCTTATCATTCAGATCTCAGCACTAATACCGTCTCCTTGAAGGGTCTTTTCCTTGACCACCCAATCTAGAGTAGTTGCGCCTTTAGTCACTCTACCATTACTATTTTTTTTTTAAGTTTATTTATTGGGGCACCTGGGTGGCTCAGTCGGTTAAGCATCTGACTTTGGCTCAGGTCATGATCACGGTTCATGAGTTCGAGCCCCACATCAGGCTCTGTGATGAGTCTGCTTCAGATTCTGTGTGTCTCTCTCTCTCTCTCTGCCTCTCTCTCTCTCTCTCTCTCTCAAAAATAAATAAAGAACATTTAAAAATTAAAAAAAAAATTTTATTTATTTTGAGAGAGAGAGAGTGCATGCATGGGGTAGGGGCAGAGGAAGAGGGAGAGAGAATCCCAAGTAGGCTCCGACTTGTCAGTGTGGAGACCAACATGGGGCTTGAACTCACAAACTATGAGGTTGTGACCTGAGCCGAAATCAAGAGTTGGATGTTTAACCAACTGAGCCACCCAGGGACCCCTCTACCATTGTTCTTTATTTTGCCCTGTAGTACTTGTCACTATCTGAAATTATTTTTTTCCCCTTTGTGTGTGTGCCTATTTAGATGTGTGTCTCTCCAGCTCCCCCATGGGAAACAAGCCATGGTCTAGCCCATCTCCTACTGTAGTACCCCAGTGCTTAGAACAGTGCCTGGCATATGCTGGTGCATAGTACTTGCTAAGTAAGTGTTTGTTGAATGAAGTAATGGTGGTGCCTTGGATGTGGGGAATATGAGCATAATTTCAGTTGACAGTTTACTAAGTACCTCACTACAGCAGGATCTGGCTTTCAGGACCAAATGCCTCTGCATATTTGCATATGCAGAGAAAACCTCTCAAGTGATAACCTCTTGCTGGGAATGAAGTCCTTTTAGAGAATTTTCAAACTAACAATATTGAAAAGTGAATCATATTTCCTCAAACCTAAGATGTCATGGACTATAAGATGTACAACTTTTTACGTACCACTGAGTGAAAAAACACTGCCAGTTATAATGGAAACACTATCATCGGTTAGAAGCACCTTAATTTTGGAAATGTCAGTGTGAAAAAATACATTCCTTAGAATTGATAAAGTACAAGATGAGATTGATCCATCGTGGGGAATGGCGAGCCCTGAACCGCAGGTGTGTGGTGTGGTGTCGTGTCTGGAGTATGTCCATGATGGTACCACCTTCTCTTTTAGCATCCCAGCCTAACGCCCTTCCTTAGACATGGTTCTCACCAAGGGCTAGCAGAAAAGGAAGATGTGGATTCCGAGGCTTTCCTGAGAGTGGAGAAATTCCTAGGGTTTGGGAACATATCTACGGAGAGGTATTAGAAAGAATTGGCAACTAAAAAATAAAAGCAATGCAAGAGTCTAGATTGAAAACTGCTGTGAAGGATATTCTCTAATGCCTCTCAGCTGTGATTTCTGGGGCTTAGGAAAAGCATCTTTAATTTTTTAAAGGCGGTCAGTGGGAAAACACCTTCAGTTGAAATCAAAATTTACTTTATAGTCAAGTTTCCTGAAATGCATCTATTCTAAAAAGAGAAAAAAAAGGATCCCTGCAAGCTAATTCAATAGCATCATTCCTATTTGGGCTAATGATAGTCATGTAGAATTTCCACCATCAATGACATTAAGATTAGCCCTGTCTCAGTACATGTACTTCTGCTCCTTCTTTGTGAGCGAGACCTGCTGCAGCCACCAGGGGGAGGAGCCCATGAGAGCTGGCCTGTTCCCTCCTGCTCCACAGCACAGCACTCCCATCAGAGCCTGGCTTCTGGACTGGCCTCATGGAATCACTGGCTGAGAGTCAGGGAGACTCCCAAACACCTCCTCCAGTGACCTGAAGAGCCACAGGTGTCCTGGGACCTTTAAATCTTGTCAAGTTTCCTATTAAAAATAAACTCTCCTCACAACTTAGGGGCCTGGGAGGGAACAGAGAAGTTGGGTGCATGGAAGGGCTGAGCCAAGGTAAAATTGGCTGCAAGCCACACCCCTCAAGCACCCCAGGCTTCAGGTGTTCACTGACTTTATCTCCAGTAGCTTTTCAGGAACCTTCCTTAAGAAGTTGGTTACTCTGGCAACAGCTAAAGGGCTTTTTCTGGGTGCAAAAAAGTGTAAACTATCATTGCTTCGGGAGTAACAGTGTGGGATTTCATCTTTGGTGGCAGATGGGGAGTCCCACTGGAATCATGGATAGGGCTTTTGTGAGCTCTAAGGGCTTCAGTGAGTTGTCTGACTTCTCCCAGCCCCTGTGCCTTCATTTGTAAAAGGAGGAAGATAATGCTTATCTCAAAGCATTTCCATGAGATAAATGAGATAATCATGTAAAATGATTAACCCAGTACTGAGAACATAGGAAACATTCAGTAAATAAATACTCCGTAATTGTAAATGGTGTTATAATGGCAGAGTAGGCAGCTCGTTGTTCATATAATATGATTTATAAGTCTTAGTAAAAGCCTGCTTTGTCCAGAAATATCTTCTAAATTGACTCCCTGTAAAGACCACAAGAGTAATGTGTTACAAAGGCAAGCATATTGTTTCCCATAGTTAAGGTCACCATTACCTTGAGTTTTAATAATGTCCCTCAAGGGGGAGTTCTCGGGTGGTTATTATAGAATGAGAGTACTGTGTGCAATGTGGGTCTTTCTTTAAAAACATTTTTTTTTAATGTTTTATTTTTTGAGACGGGGGGAGGGGCAGAGAAAGAGGGAGACACAGAATCTGAAGCAAGCTCCAGGCTCCAAGCTGTCAGCACAGAGCCCAATGCGGGGCTTGAACTCACAAATCATGAGACCATGACCTGAGCTGAAGTCAGACGCTTAACCAACTGAGCCACCCAGGCACACCCAAAGTGGGTCTTTCAGTGTGGGGTCCTGGTTGGGATCAGGCAATGTTTGTGATGTAGTTGCTCAGAGTTGGGGGACATAGCACAGAGAGGGTTTGGAAGCAAACTTTGAAGAGTAAATGGACATTTGGTATGTACAGTTCAGTGGTCTTCAGCTCTGAGAAGGGGCCACTATCCTGAAAAGGACTAGCTGAATTGTCAATAGTTCATATGAATGGATTTTCATGAAATTCCTAAAACAGAGGATAAAGCTATTTAATCACCCTGGGCAAGAAGTTCTTGGGATGGTAATGTCATAGTACGCTGTGTGGCTGAAGATAATTTCTGTTCTCAAGAATGATGGGAGCCTGGAATCCTTGTATTTATTCTTACTCCTATGTGCCTTATCAAAGGCAGGGATGGGCTGTTAGCCAGTTAAGCATTATCAGTCAAGAGGATCTTAGAACACTAGCCAGTCCTCCATAAAAAGCTTTGGTGTAATGGGACCCAACTGAGGTAAATTTTGCCAGAGAGGGCAACAATAAAGGTCTGCATTATGGACTTTTCCGTAAGGACACCTGGGATAAATTGGGGTGTGACCCTCAGTGTGTCTCTATCAGGATGTCTAAGGATAGATGGGCAGCAACGTAAAACTGGTGGATATTTTGGGGTGAGAAGTCAACTATGTTACACAGAGACTGAAGACACTTGACTATACATTTTACTTATTTAGAAACTTTTCCTTGGGGAATTGTCACTGGTAAAAGGTATGTGAAGTTTGATGTCATCCTTATGGGGAAGGGAATTCTCATTTATCGAGCACAAGCTTTGTGCCGGGTGCTATGCTAAGCATTTATTCCCTCTAATGAGCTTGTAGGGCTGATGTTGTAATTAATCTTTTTTAATCTTGCTTTACTCTTTGCGGATGATGGAAATATAGTTGAGAGTGACTAAGCAACTGAACTGAGGTTTCAGAGCTGGTAACTGGTAGAGCCAACATTCAAATCAACAGCTATGTGACCCTGGAGCTCCTGTTCTTGAATGAAGCTGTCGAAAAGAATATGTTCATATCCCAAGCATTTGGCACTTTGTTGTCCATAGTAATAGAGGGGAAGTTGGAGCCATAAGTAGATTTTGCTTATCATGTTGATAATGACAGTCATAATGGGTAACAGGTATTGGGTGCTTAGTATGCGTCAGGCATGGAGCTATCAACTTTGTATGTATTATCTCATGTAATTTTCTCAACAACTCCCCAGGAAGGGATATTATTAGTTTTGTCATTCAGATAAAGACTTAGTGATACAACAGTGAACTGACAGGTTCAAGTCCACACAGCTGGAGAGTGGTGGAGTTCCTGGCCAGGTACAAGGAGTCCCAAAAGAAAGCAGACACCTGGAAGCTCTGCCTGCAAAGCAGGCCCTTCGAGGCCATGAAGGGTGGGTGACTAAGGGATGGCAGAGTTTAGAGGTCTGCAGTAATGTGTCCGTCTCATCTGAGAGCGCGGCTATTGTGTTGTTTGGTTTGTTGCTCTGCCGCAGGTTCCCACGCGGCCTCTGCTTTAAGTCATCACTTGACCCTAAAAGGGCTGATGAAATTCCCAGATATGGGAAGTGAAGAGCAGAGATGAAAATTTTCTTTGGTTTTGCCAAGGAACAGTGGCAGAGGCGTGGACGGCTTGCAGGTATAATAATCTGGGTCACAGAGCATTTCTCCACCAGCCTGGCATGGGGCTGACTGTTCCCCATGAGACAGTCAATCTTTGAGTCTTGAAGGCATCTAGACTTTCCTCTTTATAAGGATAAACATCTCTATAGAGATGATCAGGGTTTCAAATGACTTCAGGGAGTAGGCAGGTAATTCACTTTTGAAGGGGATGGGGTAAGAGTAAAAAAGGGAGTTGGTTGCTATAGTAACCTAGGGGCCGTTCACCCTGCCCACAGGCATTTACAACATGGCATGACCAATAGTCTAAGGACCTCCTGTCAAAAAGGTAATATTTTTTACTGCTCCTGATTAGTAAAATGCATTGTAGAGTATGTGGGGAATAAGAACTACAGAAAAGCCTAAATTGAATCTAAAAAGTCTAAAGCAAATAGAATCCTCAGTCTTTTCCTCCTCTGTAAGTACTAGTGATATCTTGGCACATTCCCTTCCAGTTATTTATTTTTTTTCTTTTTACCTGAGTGTAAAAATCTGCATCGATGGGGTCTGAGCCAAAAGAAGAAAAAAAAAAAAACATCTGAACCTCAATGAAGAAATACGTGGGGGTAAAAATAAGAATATTGCTAGGTAACATTTCAGACATAATTAGCTACACAGACTTCATTCTGGAGGATAATATAATCTGGAGAGGCAGAAGTAGTAGAATATAAGAGGGTGAATTAGAGGGAAGGTCAAGGTTGAGTTCATGGATTTGCCAAAAGAAAACTGGCCAGAGAAGACATTCAACAGGATGGAGACAGGGCACTGAGAGTGCCTTTGAGATGGGGTGGGAGTGAGGAGTGAGATATTAAACTCAAATCTCCTCTCTGTTCAACCTACCCCCAAACTCCTAGAAGTTTAAGATAAACCAATCTACTTGAGAAATCTTAAAAAAATTGAGCAGGAATTTTTTTTCCCAAGGAAATCTTAGTAGAAAGTCCTTTATATAAACAGACTTAAGTGCAGCTGATCTGTTTTGAAGAGGGTCGGGGGACCTGGAGCCTTCTCCTGCCCTGAACCCTGCATTCACCCAAAACATTTTCTCGTGGCTATTTGGCCCCTAGAGAAGCACTGTTTCCCTCTCAGATCTTTTAGAACTCCTGCATATCACTGATCTCGGTGACCCTCATTTCAGTCTTAGCTCTCCACATTTGCTCTTCCTCAGTTTGCTGAGGGTTTTTGAGGCATATTGACTTTTGCAAAACTCTGCAAGCCATTCTTAGAGAAAGATTGACTGAGGTGGGGTCAGCGGGGAAGGAGGTGTAGCCATTTTCGATGTTAGTAAACATGGCAGCTTGTTGAGGATTAACGGGAAATCATGAATAAAATCATTAGGATTTGATAAGGGATTTTTCTCTGAGACAATTAAAGATTTTTTCCCCATTATCCCTGCCCCCTACCCCTCCAAAGAGTAGGGGATGAAGGTCATTAAGATAACACATTATTAGTCTCATACCCTTAAAATAGATAAAAGACAGAAGACCTTAACCTCTCTGTGCCCACGGGGCCTCTGTCCACTGTGTTTGCTATTCTGGCATCTTTCCAGTGGGTGATACTTTAATACCTCCTACTTAATCCTCGATTTTCTTTTAAACGTCAGATATTGGATAGGCTGGAACCTCATTCAGGCAGTAAAGAACTCTGGTGCTTTGTGGCTGCAACCAGCCAAGGAGAGAAATACGGTTGATGCAAAAGAATAATTCATTAAAGGAGGTAATGGCAGCGATTTAAACCTTCTGCAAACACATCACCTGGCAAACAAAGCTCATCACCCTCAGTTCAGGGTCATGGCTGAATGAAATGTTGTAAAAGTGAAAAAACAAAAAAATTAAACAAACAAACAAACAAACAAACAACAATGATCCCAACTGTACAAATGGCTCAAAAATCTCAGTGGGGCTCAGTGAAGCCTGACAACTTAGAATTTGACAAACTCACAGAAAGCAACAACAACAACAAAAGAATTTCTTTAATATTATGAGAAAACCCCACTGGAATAAAGCCCTGAGTTTTTGTGTTATTTTTTCACTTATGTGTACTTACATGGTCTTAGGGAAAAAAATCTGACTTTGAGCTGAAATTTGCTTCTCCAATTACGGCTCAGGGGATCTGTCTCACACACCCTCGGCCAGAAGCCTATATTGTCTCATAAGCCAGCGTGAACAGTGGGGGTAATGGAGAAATGTGGTAATGAGAGCAGGGCTGCAAGATTTGGGCATTTGTGCTGAGAGTCGGCCGGTGATAGCCTCCCAATGCACCTTGTCCACACAAGCAGAGATGACCAGACGTCTCTGGGGTATATGTGGGCTGGGACACATTTGTCCACCAAGCCAGTAGCCCGAGGAGGTTCAGCTGGAAAGGGGCATATGTTAAGTGTTGAGACAGGATTCTTGGGCTCCTTTTCCTCTGTGTTTCTTCAAGGAGAATTTAAAGTATCTCTTGGGAAAATTAGAACTTTGTGCACTTACCCTCTAGGGTGTGTCTCATGGGAGGCCTCCACCAGGATCATTCAGTCAACAAAGAGAAATTGTGTAGACGTGAAGGGAACCAGAAAAGCACTCTATTATGTTCCCCATCAGATGTAAGAAAACCCCATACCACATCCTGCTGAGTGGGCTTCCCACCCCTGTCTTAACATTGTTAGTGCCCGGATGTCCATTTCCACATAGAGTCCATTCTCTTGTTGAATAGTCTTGACTATGAGGAATTCCTTTCTTGGACTGAGCCAGACCTTGATTATCCATAAGCTGGCTTCTGTGCTCTTTAGGAAAAACACAATATAGCTGTTACACATGATAGCCTTTCAGATATCATGTCTCATTCAGGGTCTTCTTCCAAGACTAAATCTTATAATTTGCTCAACCCAATGACAATACCCTAAGTCCACTGAGATTTAGGAAAAGAAGAATGGAAATCTGGTGGAAATGTCTCTGTCTCTGTCTCTCCCTCATTCATCCCACCCCCCTAACTATTACAGTTTTTTTCTGAACTTTTTAAGAATAAGTTAAAGACTTTCACATATTCCTATTGTGAATTTCCTAAGCACAGGATTTTCTTTTACATAGCCACAGTTTACCAAAATCTAATGTACATAGATACAATACTTCTAATTTATAGACCTTATTCAAATTTTACCAAATGCATCTCTAATGCCTTTTGGAGCAAAAGAAAAAAAAATTATTTCTAGCCTAGGATCTAAATTATAATTCTACATTGTACCTACATATTATATAAATACTTTAGCCGAATTCCTTCCTTCCTTCCTTCCTTCCTTCCTTCCTTCCTTCCTTCCTTCCTTCCTTCCTTCCTTCCTGTTTCTCTCTTTATTTCTCTTTTCTTTGTCTTTTCCCTTCCTTTTTTTTTTTTTTCCTTTCATGACCTTGACATTTTTAAAGAGTATAGATCAGATCACTAGTAGCATGCCCCTCATTTTGGGTTTGCTGGTTTTCCTCATGGTTAAATTCAGGCTATACATTTTGGGCAGAAACACCATAGAAATGATGCTGTGTTTTTCTCAGCACAACACACATGGTGATGTCCATGTTGATCACTCAATGAAGGTGACATCTGCCAGTTTTCTCCAGTGGAAAGTTATTATTAGTCCCTTTATAATAAGAATCTTGCGGGAGGTACATCGGGGAATCCTCAGGCAGGTGCAGCCAGGAGAATCTGTCATTGACATCACCTTTCCCATTGGTTTCAGAGTCTAACAGCCGCAGGGCTGTGAACAGAGGCTACGTCACCAGCTTGCTCAGGCTGCATCAGGACTGGCACGGCCATGACACAGCCAATACCTATGTGCTGATCCGCCGGACGCTTCTGCTCTGCCTCAAGCACATTGCCAACCTCCGGTCTGGCAGGGAGGCCTTCCTGGCAGCTCAGGGCATGGAGATCCTCTTCAGCACCACACAGGTAATTAACCCTGGGAACACCTCTGCAGTTGGATGATATCTGGATGGTTCCTGCTGAACAGAGCTGTGAGAACCTCAGTACGTTTCTTACTGTCTGCTATGGGCAGAGGTTCTGGATTCAAAACCTCATGCATTTGTTCACTCTTGTGCTGATCTATTCATTCATTCAATACATGTTTATTGGCAGGGCGCCTGGGTGACCCAGTTGGTTAAGTGACTGACTTCAGCTTAGGTCATGATCTCATGGTTCATGGGTTCAAGCCCTGCTTTGGGCTCTGTGCTGACGGCTCAGAGCCTGGAGCCTGCTTCGGATTCTGTGTCTCCCTCTCTCTGCCCCTCCCCAGCTCATGCTCTGTCTCTCTCTCTCAAAAATAAATAAACATTAAAAAATTAAAAATAAATAAAAATAAATTTAAAAAATACATGTTTTTTGGCTACACACTGTGTGGTGCAGTGGTTCACAGTATTCACTATAAAGCTAGTACCTGGGTTCAGGTCCCAGCCCAGGCACTTACAGCTGTGAAACCTTGGAGGAGTCACCCAACCTTTCTGGGTCTCAAGTTTCTTCTTTTCCAAAAAGATGGAAATAACAAAATCTAGGTTATTGCACAGCCTAAGTATATTAATGTGGAAATGTCTTCCGTTTAATGGAGTGCTTGCCATGACTTGGCTGCTCTAGGAATGTGAGCAGTGATTGGAATAATTAGAGTAGTGGAATCTGGACATGAATATGACAGGCAAGACCCCTGATCTGGTGGAGTAAACATTCTAGCGGGAGAGTCAGATACTAAGGAAGCAAAGAATTCAACGAGGAAGAGAATTTCATATTGCTCTGTGACATCATTAAAGTCAGGCTGTCCGCAGTGACGCCCGTAGGTGGAGGGAGAACGTGTTCTGTGAGAGAGGTCAAGTTCTTCTCTGAGCAGGTGACACCTAAGCTGAGACCTGAATTACTGAAAAAGGCTGTCAGGCCAAGTTCAAGAGGAAAAGCATCCTGGGCCAGACTGAGCACCTGCAAGGGCCGTTACTTGTCCGCACCCCAGTGGAATATGTGGTTTAAGGTTTCCGGAATTTCAACCCTAACAACAGATTCCTTAATTGCACTTGATTAGGACTAATTTAAACACCATAGTATGAGCTATGTACACCCTCTCTATCGAGGATGTGGACGCCTTCCAAATATCCATCGTCTGCTCACTCCCCTTCACCTGGGGCCACGGCAGCCGTGCTCCACAGGCACCATGCTCCCTGCTGTCTTCACGTTAACTTGTCTCTACAGCCCTTTCCTCGGTCTCATTGCTCCCCTCTGGACACCCTTCACTTTTTCTCTACCTGTGTACATGAGGCAATGAGGCAGTCGACGACAGTACTGTTTTCCAAAAACGGCATCTGTAGACTTTTCCTATTAAAAACAAATAATAGCGTCTCCCCCCACATCCGACTCTGAACAATCACATAATGTTGGGCTGCAAACCAATATCTAATTTTCTGTCAGCTATCACCTGTGGGTTCTTGCCATCATTCCAGATTTCAGAGCCTCTCAGTCATGAAATAGCTGCATCGAACATTCCGTTTCTCTGGATGAAGCAGTGCTTTGAATGTTTCTAAGCTTCGCCATACTTTGTAAGCTTGTGTCGTTCAAATCTCTAGTGAAACACCCCCCTCCACTGCTGATGCCCAGAAGCTCTCTCACACCAGCAATTCATGTGCTCCAGCCTGTTCCTCTGCCCTCTGCCTTATTGGCTGCTTCTCTGTGTTGAGAAGAATTAAAATGGCAAAAAAGGAAGAAAACAGTGATCCCTGAATTACATGTCTGTTAGAGGAAGAGGGTGGAGATAGTAGAAAGGGAAGTACAAGCATTAAAGGGTCTGTGAGGCTAGAAGCAGGATGTATATAAAATATATACATCTATCCATCTATCTATCTCCTATCTATCTATCTATCATCTATGTATCTATGTATCTATGTATCTATTTCCTATCTATCTATCTATCTATCTATCTATCTATCATCTATGTATCTATGTATCTATGTATCTATTTCCTATCTATCTATCTATCTATCTATCTATCTATCATCTATCTATGTATCTATATATTTCCTCTCTATCATCTATGTATGTATCTATGTATCTATTTTCTATCTATCTATCTATCTATCTATCTATCTATGCCATGTTTGGTGTTTCTCTGGTGTGATAGACTAATGCCTGTGTTCCCTCAAATCCATATGCTGAAACCCTACTCCCCAGAGTAATGGTTTGGGAAGGCAGGGCCTTTGGGAGGGGATGAGGTGATGAGGGTGCAGTCCCTATGAGCAGAATGAACACTATAAGAGGAGCCCCAGAGAGCTCCCTGGTCCCTGCTCCATGTAAGGACACAGTGAGAATATGGCCATCTGTGAACCAGGAAGCAGGTTCTCACCAGACAGGGAACCTGATGGTGCCTTCAACCTGGACTTCCAGCCCCCAGAACTGTGAGAAAGAAATGTGTTTGTTCATCAGCCACTCGGTCTGTGGTGTCCTGCTGGATCTGCCTGAGCAGACTGAGACAGCTGCCCTCTGCCCTGTGGGCCTCTCTCTTTGGCTGATCTTCATCTGTAATGTGAGTCCCTGTAAATCATGAGTGCAACTACAACAGCTTTTAATGAGTTTTTAGAGTCATTCTGGGGAATTGTCACACCCAAGAGTGGTGCGGGAACCTCCCTGTAGGAGTCTCCTGGGGGCTGCTATAACAAAGCACCACAAACTGAGCAGCTCAAATAGCAGAGATTGACTTTCTCCCAGCCCTGGAGGCCAGAAGTCCAAAATCAAGATGGCGCCAGGGTGGTTCCTTCCGGGGCCATGAGGGGGAACCTGCCCCAGGTGCTCTCCTAGATTCTGTTGGTCACAGCAGTCCTGGTGACCCTTGGCTTGTAGAAGCGTCACCTCATCTCTGCCTCTGTCTTCACAAGACATTCTCCCTATGTGCTTGTCTGTGTCCAAATGTCCCTTTTTATAAGGACACCAGTCATACAGGACTAGGGCCCACCATAATAACCTCATTTTAGTTGTTTTCCTTTCATCTTTTTTACAAGTATTTATTTGAATTCCAGTTGGTTAACATCGAGTGTAATATTAGTTTCAGGTGTACAGTATAGTGATTCGACACCTCCGTGCATCACCCGGTGCTCATCACAAGTGCACTCCTTAATCCCCATCACCTGTTTCCCCCATACCTCTACCCACCTCCCCTCAGGTACCAGCCGTGTGTTCTCTGTAAAAAGTCTGTTTCTGCAAGGAGGGTTTTAAAGTAGTCTCTCAGCAGGTCAGTGAAGACCTCAACTGTTCAGGAAACAAATTCACACCAACCCTCCAGCCTCCATTTTTTGCTGGGAATGGATGCAGGATGTGAGCAGAGGCTGAACTTGCACTGTATTCGAGGCTGCCCTAGCCTGTGGAGCCTCCAGCACCTGGGCTGGGTGTTGTGAGCATAGATGCCATCGTAGCTGTGCTGGTTTGAGCTGCCTGTCAGTCTTCTCCCCCATCTGCCAGAGAAGGTATTGGAGTCACCGGATTGCCAACGAGGGAACCTTGGATCTAGTGTATCATTTCAGTGGTTATTTGCAAATTATAATGATGATGATGATGATGATGATGATGATGCTGGTATGCCAATAATTGTGAAAGACAAGAGAGATATGAAGGAGGAGGGAGGGAGGGAGGGAAAGGGGGAGGAGGAAGGGGAGGAAAAGAGGAGGGAAGAACTTTCTAGACCATGAAAAGAAATTCAGATTTTATTTCCATCAGGTTTGAAGCAGGGGCGTGACCTGATATAATTTATGCTTTTTTTTTTTAAATTTTAATTATAAAATTTGTACAACATCAAGTTGACCATGCTGGGCATTTTAAAGTGTATCGTTCAGTACTGTTAAGTGCATCCACACTGTTGTATAACCAATCTCTAGAACTCTTTTCATCTTGCAAAACTGAAACTCTATACCCATTAAACTGATTTATGATCTTAAAGGACCATTCTGGCTGCTGTTTGGACAGGAGTATCTGAGGGCACAGGAGGAAGGAGGGAGTGGTGGGAGGGCAAGGCGGGGGTTAGACCATGGGAGCTCGGGCAGAGATGCTGATGGCTTTGGCTGGTAAAAGGAGAGCTGGAAATTAGACCTGGGACTCCTGGACTTTTCCACTAAAGTGTCTCATTTTCTTATGGTGAGGGTTATCACTAGGGCTCTGCACTGGGATCTTCTTTCAGATTCTTATGAGATTTTAAGAGTGTAATGATGCCTGCTAACATCCTGCTAGCCAGCACTTACTGAGTGCTTAGTATTGGGCAGGCACTTTGCCTATTTTAACTCAAATTCACACACGTCCTTATGAGAGAGGCTCTGTTATGATCTCTGCTGTATAGACGAAGCTGCAGCTCACAGAGGCGTAGTAACTTGCCCCGGAGATGCGATTAGTGATCATCAGCCCAAGATTTGAATTTTTGGGGTGCTTTTGCTCCAGGGTCTGAGCTGTATGCTATACAGTAGTCCCCCCTTATCCTGGGGGGTACATTCCAAGACCCCCAGCAGATGCCCAAAACCACAGGTAGCACTGACCACGCATTCGCTGTTTTTTCCTGAACGTTCGTGCCTATGATGAAGTTTAATTTGTAAATTAGGCACATCAAGAGATTAACAACAATGATTGAATAGATCACTTATAGCAATATACTGTTATAAAAATTATGTGAATGTGGTCTCTCTCTCAAAATATCTTATTCTTCTTGTGATGACGTGAGGTGATACAATGCCCACATGAGGAGATGAAGGGAGGCATTGGGATGTAGCGTTAGGCTATTGGCCTTCTGGTGATACCTTGGAGGAGCGTCATCTGCTTCCAGGCTATGGTTGACTGTGGGTAAATGAGATCTGGGAAAAGCAAAACCGTGGATGAGGAGGAGCTCTGTCTCTTGCCTGTGTGTCACAGAAGCAGTGTATGTATGTATGTATGTATGTATGTATGTATGTATGTATGTATTTATTTATTTAATATAATTTATTGTCAAATTGGCTAACATGCAGTGTTTACAGTGTGCTCTTGGTATTAGGGGTAGATTCCTGTGGTTCCTTGCTTACATACAACACCCAGTGCTCGTCTCAACAAGTGCCCTCCTCAATGCCCACCACCCATTTTCTCCTCTCCTCTACCCCCTGCATCAACCCGCAGTTTGTTCTCTGTATTTAAGAGTCTCTTATGGTTTGCCCCCCTCCCTCTCTGTTTGTAACTATTTTTTCCCCTTCCCTTCCCCCATGGTCTTCTGTAAAGTTCCTCAAGTTCCACACATGAGTGAAAACATATGGTATCTGTCTTTCTCTGACTGACTTATTTACTTAGCCTAATACCCTCCAGTTTCATCCATGTTGTTTCAAATGGCAGGATTTCATTCTTTCTCATTGCCAAGTAGTATTCCATTGTGTATATTAACCACATCTTCTTTATCCATTCATCAGATAAAGATGGCCATTTAGGCTCTTTCCGTAATTTGGCTATTGTTGAAAGCGCTGCTATAAACATTGGGGTACATGTGCCCCTATGAATCAGCACTCCTGTATCCTTTGGATAAATTCCTAGTAGTGCTATTGCTGAGGTCGTAGGGTAGTCCTATTTTTAATTTTTTTGTGGAACCTCCACACTGTTTTCCAGAGTGGCTACACCAGTTTGCATTCCCACCAACAGTGCAAGAAGGGATGCCCATTTCTCCACATCCTCGCCAGCATCTGTTGTTTCCTGAGTTGTTACTTTTAGCCAGAAGCAGTGTATTTATTATTCCAATGCTAATTCAGAGATGTTAACTGTGAATTGAATATGAAAGGCACTGTCATATTTCGTCATCTTTTCCAGGTAGCAGGTTTATTATTGGAAGTGATGGGAAAAGTGAGCCAAAAATGTTCACCTTTGCCCCAATTCTAAGCCATTTGTTTCCAGGGATCCTATTTCTTGGGCTCTTGTCATCTCTGATACACAGCATAAGTGCCCTGCAGCTGCAGGAGCCTGAGGGAGTGCCTCCTTACATTTTGCATCCTGGGTGCCTCCCTCACTTTACCTCAGTCCTGGCCCTGTCACAGTACCCTTCCCTTAACACCAGGGAAACGTTGGCAGATGGATCTAGGCATTTCTGTTACTTTGGAACCATGGATTATTTTAAAATTCATAAACATTTTCCTGAAAACTGTGTCTACTAAAGCACTTACCATCCACCTAATTTAGGTAGTGATTCACTATAACCCCAATGCCTTGTTTTCTGTTGATTTTAATCTCCTCTCCCCCAAATTCATGGCCCGACCTGTTAGGACAGGTGAACCTGCCTCCATCCTTTTTCTCACTTTTCACCTGCACCATCCTATGCAAAGTAAAACATGTTATCACATTCATCAATAACAATACTAACGACAATCACAGACATAACCACTTTCCAAAATGCTGGTGGTTTTGACTGAGTTCCTTGGCTTGTCCTTTGCTCTGTACCTACTGAAAACTAAGCTCAGAACATCATCCATGATGGGTCATCTACCTCCCCTCTCTTCCTCTTCCATGCTCAGTTCTCTCTTTTTCTGATACTAATACTTTTCACCAAGCCCTTTGGCCAGTTCCAGGGATGAAATGGCCTCAAGTATTTTATTTCCCATGGAGAGTGTTTTCAGGACAACTGATGGGTATCATTTGAGCATGTGGAAGGGGAAATAGCATTCTTGATCATGTTACAACATTCCTGTTTTGAAAGTTGGCTTTCATTTTTATATTAGGGAATCATTGGGACAGTTTGAACTCATGGCATAAAAACATATATATATGGAGCTACCTGTAATGTGGGCCCGGGGATACCACCGCATGACATCATCACAGACAGTCACCCTGCTCTGTGGCAGGTGCTCAGCATCCTCCATGGCTACTGCTATGACTTATTGGCTCTAGACCTTACTTGGAACCCCTTAGGAATATCAAATTGGAGGCTCACACTTGTCAACTTTCCGTACTAAGTCAGTAGACAAAGCATTTACCAAGAGCCTCAAGAAAATGGCATGTTTTTGCCAAAGAGTTCCCGAACTACTCCCAACACTCTCTCTCAATTTAGTAAACTTGTTTTTGCATTTTTCAAAGTGTCTGAAAAGAAGGGTCTTGTCATGTTCCATCAGCATCAAAATGTTCCATCTGCAAACCCAATTTTCCTTTGCTTTGGGTAGGTACCAAGAGATCAACACTGTGGGCTCTGAGAACAGGCATGTTATTTAATTTAGGTACTTGGGATTCACTTAGCCTTTTTTTTTCTGATTTCATATTTTAGCTTTTCCTTTATAGTTTTCTATTCAGATAAAGACTGAAGGAGAAAAGTAAGATTTCCATCAATTTGGCTACTCATTCTCTAATTTAGCCAATAATTCACAATGACACTCAGATGGTTGAGACGATGCTCATCTCCTCTCCCCCTGGCTACCCTGGACAATGCTTCCCTTAGACACAGCATCCCTTGAAAGACTTTTTAAGTCTATTTTTGGACTAAATTCCTTCCAGTAACATATGAGCTGTGAAAAAGAAATAAAAATGCAGATTATACCCTAGACCAAAGCCGATTCTACATTAGACAAAATGCTACATTTGAATGTTCAAGTCAGGCATTCTACAGTAAGGATGTTTACTGTCCATTGGGGCCATGTGTCATTCACTGCCCAAAATACTGACAGGATAAGGGAACCCTGTATAAGGTGTCGGCGTCTGATACAGTCTCCTCTTCGTTCAGAACTGCCTGGATGACAGAAGTTTGGAACCCGTTGTCTCCGTCGTAGTTCAGATCCTGAGACAGTGCTACCCAAAGAGCCCACTTCCCTTGGTCACAGCCACCAGTGCCTACGCCTTCCCAGTCCCTGGGAGCATCCCTTCTGAACCTCTGTGTGTTCTAACTGAAGGTAATGTCAGTGGGTAATGATGAGCTTTCTGATGTGTTTGGCATGTTGGAAATATTTCAGAGGGATGTGGATGAAAGTAGGATCAGTTCTTTTAGAACCCAACTGTAAATGTCCATAATCTAATTAAAGAAATGTATAAAAAAGTAAGCTTTTCATATACAGAATGAACAAATACTAAAGTCACTTATTTTGTTCCTAATTATGAACTGTTGCCACTTTGCCTGGTGGCTATTGAGTGCCTGTACAGTCATTTCAGCTAATTTAAAAAAAAACATACATATTCACAATTCCACAATTGAGTCTCTTGACTGTACTGACTGGTTCTGGAATGCATTTGCCTTAAGGATGAACTTGGAATAAAACTTGTGCTATTTACAAAATAGCTAGTCCATTAAATGTCTGAATGTGTGATTATTCAATCTCCGTGAAGATTCCACTGTCACTGCCCTCCTTTCATGGAACAGATTTTCCATTGGCATCATCTTGCTACAACAGCGCTGGATGCTTTCTGTGGCCTTTTGTTGTAAATAAGTACCTTCTTATCAAAATTAGGGAGTCAGTGAAGGTGCTCAGTTATAGCAAATTTTGCCTATATGTGATCTGTAAACGTGGCAATGCTGTTTGCATAACTTCGTGTAAACTGTGTGTGTGGGGGGGCGGGGAACACCAGAATGGCATTTGGATGTCATTTTATTCTGCAGTCATTTTGCATTCAATGTGGGGCAATTTAGACTTCATGCCATAGTGCTCTATGTGTCTGTGTGTATACAAGTTGCATGTACTAATAAGTATTAGAGTGTGTTGGGATATTGTGCTCTTCATAATGAGCCCCTTGTTTATGACAGAGGGAGTACTAGCCACTGTGTGGTGGGAATCCAAATCCAAGGCATAAGGGAAGCCTCATCTGTTTGATCTCTTTTTCTCCACCCAGAGGATTTTGAAGATGACGCTGATGAAGAAGTGGATAAAGATTCAGATTCTGAAGAGGTGAAAGACCAAGTAGGTGCACCAGCCCTCACTTTTAGTGATCTCCATGTTCACATCTTCCGAGGGAGATATCACTCTCTATGTCCAGCTGAGACCAGTGTAAAATTTTTTAGGTGTATTTATTTATTTTGAGAGAGACAAGTGTGAGTGGGGGAGGGAAGGACAGAGGGACAGAGAGAAACATGCACAGAGCACAGAGCCCAATGTGGGGCCTGAGCCCAAGAAACTGTGAGATCATGACCTGAGCCAAACCGAGAGTCAGACGCTTAACTGACTGAGCCACCCAGATGCCCCGAGACCAGTATACATTTTAAGGACTCACTTCTGTACTTCCACTCCAGTGCCTGGCTACAGTGATTGCTCAGTAAATGATGGCTGTGCTTGTTGATTTTCATCCCAGTGGGTCCCATACAAAATCTCATTGTAAAGTCAGAGGCTGTCCATTAACAAGGCGGTAATATTCCGTCCGGATGAGCTTTAGATAGACCCTTAGTGCTTCGGGTTCGTATATGTAATTCGTGTGAGTGACATTCAGGGAACGAGACCATGGAAGATTTTCCTAGGAAACTTCTTCTGGTAGATCTCCCCTATTGCCACAAGTCACTCTTCGTAGGTACCCACTCTGCTGAGGACCACTGTGTTGTACACTTCCATTTACCTTGGAGTCTATGTGAAGTGCTCACTTGAGTTGCATAATGTACACCTTGGCTAGCAGGGGGGTGGTGCCCTTTGGTCTTTATCCCCAAAAGACCCATGATATACAGCAGAGGTTAGCAAACTTTCTGTAAAAGATCAGGCTGTAATTGGTTTAGGCTTTGTGGATATGCAGCCTCTATCACAACTACTCAACTTTGCTGTTATAGCACAAAACCAACTATAGAAAATATGTAAATGGCAGGGCATGGCTGTGTTCCAGTAAAACATCTATTGACAAGAAACAGGCAATGGGACATAGCTTCCTGACTGCATTTCTAGAAAAGGGTGTCTACGCTTTAGCACTCTTGTCCTTTTGACAGGATAATTCTTTGCTGTGGGGGATTATCTTACATAGTAGGATGTTTCGTAGTGTCCTGGCTTCTACCCACTAGATGCCAGTAGCACTTACCCTCGGTTTCCCCCTCCTCCCCAAGTCATGAGCCAAGAATGTCACTAGGAATTGCCAAGCGTCCTTTAGGGGACAATATCACTCTAGAATAATGATAACTTATCTATGAGTTATAATTCTGTTTCCATTTCTTTTGGCAGACATGGACTTGACAAACCCCTTCAAATTATAGTTCCTTAATTTTGTCATCTGTAAAATAAGAATGAGAAGTAAATGTTACTTTTTATAATGTTTGTGGAGGTGAAACCTGAATTTAAAAAATCTACCACCTATTTATTTATCTATCTACCATCCATCCAACCATCCATCCATCCATCCATCCATCCATCTCCCCTTTTCCTTCCCTCCCTTTCTTTTTTCTTCCTTACCCTCTTACCTACCTATCTAGAGAAAAAGAGACTTTTGAGTTCTCTATCATAAGATGGTAGCAGCCGACTCAGAGGGACTATCTGTCTGCCCTCTCAGTCTCTAGGTTAAGACTGCTATTGACCTTCCAGTGTTCTCAGGGTTTTGTTGATAAATGGAATCATTTCTGAAGTCATCAGTAGTAAATTGAATCTTTGCTGTGGCTTGGCAGTAGTGGCCTATTGAGTGCTCACTGTATTATTTGAATAATACTGTGCTGCAGTGATCATTCATCAATGCCACTTTCTCCTACCCTCTTACTTGCCCTTTGATGACTGAATGTCTGATGCCGAGTGTCAATCGCCTCTTGTATCTGATGTGGAAAGACCAGCTGTATGCCAGTGCCTAACTTCATACAGCATGGGACAGAGAGCATTCAGATAGTCTCTTTTCCCCCACACTGCAGGTGATAGTGGGTTGGGTGGAATGAAACCAAAACAAATAAACACATCCATCTGGGAGAGAAGCTCAAGACAAATGGGTGAGGGCCTGGAAACTATTTATCAAAAGTCTTCGAGCCAAGAAGATGAGAAGTCAGTGTGTGAGCATGAGTTGTAGAGAAATGGGGCACCTCAGAATCAGGGCTTGATTCTGGGGTGTTGCCAGAGTAAAGGAACTAGTGCTCCAGCAAACTGATTTTCCCTGGTGAACTCAGGAGCATTTGCTGCAAGGAATGTGGGCAAGAAGCCAGGAGTATTTGTTTCTGGTCATAGATCCAACCCAGTCCTTTAACTGATGGCCTTTTCATTTGAAAATAAAATTGGGATCAGATATTTATAAAGGATGATTAAAAGGAAATTTTTTCTTAAAGTGTCTTGAGAATGGAAAGTTGGGTGCTGTTCTTTGAAAACTTTCAAAGTCAGCATAAGAAAAGAGAAACAAGTAGAGACCAGATGTTGGTCATGTTTTGTCGTTGTTGTTGTTTTCCTTCACAAATACAACTGTTAGATTTGGACAAACACTGAAGAAGAGGATAAACAGACTGAATTCAAGCTTTCCTCTCCTTTGCTCTTTCCTTCCTTTTTAGTTTTTTTTTTTTTTTTTTTCCCCTTGGATATGATCCATGTGTGAGGCAGCAGGCTGGTTCCTAGGGATGGTAATATGATACAAAAGCAAACAAGACATTGATTTTTATCTTCAAAGAGTACATAGTCTAGTGAACTTGGAGATTGTCCCTACCAGAGTTCAAATCACCATCTTGGAAGGGGCGGTGAACTCAAGTGTAAGGCTGGGGAAAGTCACTAATATCTGAGTTTCAGTCTGAGGAAGAAGGGCCAGAAAGTATTATCTGGATTAGATGGGTACCAGAATTCTAAATGACAAAGCCTTTCTGGGTTGCTGTAAAGACACAGAAGCAGGCCCATCCCTGAATAAGTATAAATTGTATTTATAAGAAATACAGAAGAGAGGAGAACCCACCTGAGTGGCTGGAGATTCAGAGACTGAGATACAAACTTTGGGGACCAGATATGGTCTCTGTTACAACTTTGCTGTTATACTGAGAAACCGACCATAGACAATATATTAAAAAATGGGTGTGACTGTGTTACAATAAAACTTTATTTACAAAAACAGACAGTGGGTTATAGTTAGCCAACTCTTGCTCTAAAGCTAAGTAGGTCACATAGCCACATGTAGAATGCATTAGGTTGCAGTATGGGATACACAATACTCCTCACTCTAGACACACCAACCTTACTCGCTGGTGGGGAAACCCTTCCCAGTAGTCTACCAGATTGCATTTCTTTTTTCAAAATTTATTTTTTGTTTAATTTACATCCAAATTAGTTAGCATATGGTGTAACAATGATTTCAGGAGTAAATTCCTTAATGCCCCTTACCCATTTAGACCATCCCCCCATATACACAACCCCTCCAGCAACCCTCAGTTTGTTCTCCATATTTATGAGTCTCTTATGCTTTGTCCCACTCCCTGTTTTTATGTTATTTTTGCTTCCCTTCCCTTATGTTCATCTGTTTTGTATCTTAAATTCCTCATATGAATAAAGTCATATGATACTTGTCTTTCTCTGACTAATTTCACTTAGCGTAATACCCTCCAGTTCCATCCATGTAGTTGTAATGGCAAGATTTCCTTCTTCTTAATTGCTGGGCAATACTCCATCGCATATATATATATATATATATATATATATATATATACACCACATCTTCTTTACCCATTCATCTGTCGATGGACATGGGGGCTCTTTCCATACTTTGGCTATTGTCGATAGCGCTGGTATAAACATGGGGGTGCGTGTGCCCCTTCGAAACAGCACATACCAGATTGAGTTTCTACTGATACCACCCTGGGGCATGGCTGAGGCTGCACAGAAGAGGATGCAGGCAAGCAGGAACTGATAGATAAAGCTGGAAAGGACAAGAATAGTGGGATCTTCATTATCGGGCTGAGGAATTTGGGCCTGGTGTGCACTGTATCTGAAAATACCATGAAATCAACATCATGAGGTCTATTTTTTTTTTTTTTTTAATTTAAAGTTTGGAGGAGGGGCACCTGGATGGCTCAGTCTGTTAAGAGTCCAATTCTTGATTTTGGCTCAGGTCATGATCTCATGGTTGTGAGAGTGAGCCCCATGTTGGGTTCTACGGTGAGTGTAGAGCCTGCTTGGGCTTCTCTCTCTCTCCCTCCCCTCCCCTGCTCACACACACACTCTGTCTCTCTCAAAATAAATAAATAAACATTAAAAAATGAAGTTTGGGGGAAAATTCCAGAAGGTGGACAGAATATTGCATTTTCTCTCCCTCCCCCCAACCCTGGATCAGTAATATAAACATTTATTGTGTTTATTTATTTGATTTAAAGAAGAATAATCCAGGCTTTCAGAGATTCCAGGTTTTTCCTTAATTAACCAAATATTCTCCTAATACATAGGGTAGGTTTCTCTTCCCTATCTTATTAGGGAAACTTGGTTCAGGAGAGACATGGAAAGATGAGGAGACTGGACTGGTTGATTCCTGGTGTCCTTTCTCTGTAAGATTTTATAGCCTTTGGAAAATACGATTTGGGAGGAGAGTCACCATCACCATTAAACTATTATGAAATGATGATCTAGAAATAAAAATGAAGGCTCTAGGATTATTCAGCCCAGTGAAGGAAAGACTGGTGGTGGTCGGGTAGATGTAAATGTACAACAGGGTAAAGTGCAGCAGGAGGTGACAAACCCCTCTCCGGGTCTGGAAGGCCCTGCCTAGTGCCTCTTTCTCCAGTGTTGACACCTGCGATCTTCCTCCTATTCTCTGTGCTCCAACCACCTTCTTTCTGAAAGGCAATGTCAGCTGTTCCTTCTGCTGGTAATTTCTTCCCCAAGGCTTCGTACAGTTGGCTCTTCTAGCTAAAATGTCAGCTCCTCAGTGAGGCGGTCTCTGATCACCGAGTCTAAACTGCTTCCCACCGATCCTCTTTGCATGGCATTTACCACCGTTGGAAGTTACGTTCTTCATTTGTTTTCTGTCTTCGTTCTCTCACTCGAAGGCAGATTCCATGGGAACATCGACTTTTGTCTGTTCCATTATCACTAACTCTTCAGTACCTACAGTGGTACCTGCTCATAGTAGGTGCAAATTAAACAGTTTTGAATGACACAGATGATGGAAGGACAGGTACAGTGATTACAATTATGTTGATGGTGGTGGCGAGATACAAAATTCTTTTATATTGTGCTTTACTGTTTACAGGGTTCATCTCATTTTATATAAATTAGTTATTCATGGTAAGGGCTGACAAATCCTGAGATGGATGCTTAGAAAAGTTGTGTACCTTCTTTCTTTTCATTGAAAAAATACCACCCATCATCTTAGATTCTCCTTCTCATAGGCTAGCACTATAATTTGGAGGCAAGGAAACCATGTCCCAAGATTTTGAAAGATCACATGTGTAGCTTGTCTCGATGCTTCTCAGGGTGGCTGTCTTGACTTTCACATGTATATATTTTTGGATATTCCTTTGTAGGATGATGATTTGGAAACAGATGTGAACAAGCTGAGTTCCAAACCTGGTCTTGATCGACCCGAGGAGGAACTGATGCAGTACGAGGCAATGTGTCTTGAGCTCTCCTGCAGCTTCGAGGTAGGACATATGCCGTGGGTCTGCTCCACGGTGATGCATGATGGGTTTTTTGCAGAACCTGGGAGGCCTAGCAGGAGATCTCCAGATGGAAAGCATTGTTCACCATTAGCAATCTGCTTCTGAGGTCTTTCTGAGAAAGAAGCAGAAATCCAAGCAAAATGTGAAAAAGGTAGCTGGGCTGGATGCATGCAAGTCTCCTGCAATCTGACCCCTGGAACCTAGGATGAAAGAAGTGCAGGGGTACACATCGCTGCCTATGATCCACCGTGGGGTTGGGGCAGGGCAAACTGACTTACCCTCACGTTCTAAGAACACAAGTGAAAAGTCTTGGTGATTTAGTTGTTCCCCTACAAAGAGGGTAAGTTGTACTAGATGGCTTTCTGAAGGTGGTTAGTCTGATTCCAGTGTTTTCTGTTAGTAGAAAGAAATTGAGAACCTCACACCTGATGATACAGTGGCTACTTGCTGCTCCTACTACTATTGCTGTCGTCAAGATTTTAGACCTGCCTTTGGATCTCTGTTATTTTCTTATGACCCTTGATATATCATGAATTTGCCCCACCCAAGGGTACGAGCTAAGTCACATGTAGAAGGGAGTCTGTGTATTCTGTTTTACTTCAGAAAGCTGAAGGGCATCAGTAGGTAGAAATTTCAGGGAAGGGAAATTTCATTTGGGTATAAGGAAGACTTTTTTTTAAAAAACAATCAGAATGATCCCCAAATGAGAGGCACTGCCTTGGGCTGTAGTGAAAACCCTGTTAATGAGTTTGTTTAACCAGGCTGTGACTTTTTGGGGGTGTTGCAAAGGGCATTTGTGTGATGTATAGAATTGTGCTAGACCCACCCAATGCTCCTTCCAAACATGAGTTTCTATGATTCTACCATTTATTTGACTGTTGAAGCTTAGCCTTTTCTTGTTTGACCTTGAAAAAAGCTTCCCAATTCATAGGATTTATGCTAAAACAACAACAACAACAACAACAACAACAACAACAACAACACAACAAGATTTACACTTAACTCTGTGCTCAGAGAGTGAGGATTGGGGTCAAATTGTATTTTCTACCAGGAAGGTAACACTGACATATTCTTTTCCATTTTAAACCCGAAGGAACTCAAGTCTCAATCTGGAGATGATTTGAAGTTCGAAGAGACTCAGTATGCCAATCATCACCACATTCCAACTGTCGCCTCCCCAAAGTGGCATGGTTTGAATAAGGACCAAAGTTCTTGGAAGCAAGGAAGAGAAGACATGGTCCAGACTTCCCTTCTGAGCAAGGTGAAGATGGGGAGGTCCACCATGCATCCAGCCTCCAGAAAAGGACCTGGGATGAACCCATGCCAAAACATGCAATCCGATGGATTTGGGATAGATTATTCTGGAAAAGAAACCCCTGACATTCAAGCTTCCCTCAAACAGGATGCTTGGGACATAGATGTTATTTCCTGCCCAATGATTAGTGCCTCCTTTTCCAATTCCGCTAGGCCTAGAGAAACTGCTGAAGTAATAGATAAGCTTCTGCAGACACATCCCAAGCCTGTCCCCTTCCATGACCCCTGTCTCTATATGGCCAAAGCAAGAAGAACCAGATCTGTGGCCGACTTCAAGACGATGGCATTTCCTGACCTCTGGGGACATCGTCCACCACCCTCTGCCCAGTCGATGTTGGAACGCAAATGTGGAGTCCAAAGGTGATGGCGCTGCTGATTTGGAAGCTATATTTTTTCTCTTCTTTAATATTTTTATAGGCAGAGTGTTTGGTACAGATATTTCAAGTGTCTGTAGGAAAGTGAGAATCAGTCAGGAGCATGTTAAAATCCTTTGGGAAGCTCTTGCCAAACACAGAAGCTTGCCTCCCTACCGGACATTTCAGAAGTAAGCGTGGGGTAGTGGCAGGCATGTGTTGCCAGAAAAGAATTCCTTCAATGATTCCAATGTAACCCCTTACCCCATAACCATTGCAGGCCATGATGGGGAAAGATAACCCAGTTTCTTCAAATACTGGGATCAGTCCCCAGGAAGGTTCTCAGAAAAAACAAATGTGGATTAATTGGGGTATGTTTTTTTTAATTCACTACAAATTGGTGTCTGATCTCATTGATGAAAGGAGATGGTGTGCCCCTATCTCACAGTCCCAACCTTAAAAACCTGACTTGGGTTAGAATAGTTCTGCATCACTGAGGATTGTAAGGAAAGACCGCATTCTCCAGGGAAGAAACTTTGGGTGATGGCTTATTCCCAGAATGTTGGAAAGGAAGCTTTGCCTTTGGATAAGCAGAGTGAGATTAGAACGAAAATTGATAAACCAAGGAAAATTATTTTCCCTGGGGAAAAAACCCAATGACATTGATTATGCATGCACGGAGTCAATGGAGCTGAGTGTGCATACCAGAAAGTTTCATTAACTTGTTTTCCATTTCATCAGCAAATTGATGGTGGATCCCAAGAGCTGCTCACACTTGGGTTCCTGCTGATGTCTCTGACTTTACCCCCTGCACGTTATCTGCCAAGCTCAAGTTCCTGAGAGATGCACCACAGAGCCTGGCCCAATAACACCTCCCCCTTTGACAGAACATCTTCCCCTTGAGTCCAGGCCTCATGCCTATCTCCCCTCACCTTCCCACTCCACCCAGAATACCTGGATTGGAAATTCAAGGAGGGAATCTGAAAGTTCCTTTGGGCTTCCTTCTGTCCTCTTACTTAAACCTCCTGAATATGGGTGTTTCTCATAAAACTGACCTTAGTTTTCTAGAGCTGACAGAACCCAAGGAGTAGAAATGACTCAAGAGTTCAAAGGCTTACTGAATCCTCCCAGGCCTTGAGGGTACTAACAGTCAACAATCCTAAAGTCTCCCTCAAAGTTGTCTCACTACAAAGGGCCCTCTGATACCATCAGAAACCTTCAGAGCCCATTAGTTCAAATGCCCTTGAAAAAATTCTTCAAGTCCTGAATCCTCCAACTAAAATCTGCTTCCTACATTCCTACTGCTCAATGTAGTTTCATTTTTTTTTTTTTTTTGATACACAAGAAAAGGAAGGACAGGCAGTGCTTTTTCCACTCTTTCAGCCCCATGTTGGGGAATTATTAAATTTTTCTTTCATAATTCTCTGATGACTCCCCAAACCCTTCCCAGATGACTGTAGGATAAATGGGGTAAGGAATGAGGGCCAACCAACACTTAAAATGTTTCCAATTTTCCTTTCCAGGATCAAGATATTTGAGGATGTCCGGAGGCTCATCCAGCCAACTGATATTATAAATAAAGTCGTCTTCAGTTTAGATGAGCCTTGGTAGGTGGTCTTGAGCGTCAGTGGAATGTGGAGGGTGGGGGTAGAGTATGGAATATCCTCTTGATGACATGAGAATAAGAGTGTTTTATGTTAGTAATCCATCCCTTCTACTAAAAACATGATGAAAATTTATGTTGAAGATCTGTAAGAAAAACCTTATCTCTAAGAAATGTCAGGCTATGCCCAAGAATAGCAGTAACGCATGTGTTCACATGTTTTCTATTTCATTACAGGCCTTTGCAAGACACTGCTTCCGATTGCTTGCGGTTCTACTCCAAGTTTGAGTCAGGAAATCTTCGCAAAGCCATCCAAGTGCGTGAGTAAGTAAGGAAACCCACAAAGGTAGCTGCTGGCAGCTTAAGAGAGCGGGTTGTGTCTCTCGTCCCTACTCTCAGTACAGCGGCCTCACACTGGTAGTGTGAAATCAGCCATGGTGGGAGTGTTTATACCCTGAGGACTGGCAAACACTACAAGTGAAAGTTTTCCTGGGAGTCTGTTGTTAAACATTTACCAGTGCACCACTAGGGGGCTCACTAGCCAATGTCATAGCAAGGTGGAGACTAGAGGTGAAAATTGCCAATACACCTATGTTCAAGATCATGGCTCCATACTTGGGCGTGGGAGTCCTTTGAATGGGATATTTGTACTTAGGCTGATGCTAGGGCTGGTTCTGTTGACTCGGAAGTGTACATGGGCTCCCCTAGTCCTGTACCTTTTCATGTCTGTTGTTCCTACAGCTGTGTACATAGGTGGCAAGAACATTGGGCTCCCCATGGAGAAGTTCACTATCCTTAGTTCAAGGGCATATTTAGTGTCATGCTTCTTTGCCAGAAACTCTCAATGAGCTCTTGTTAATAGACAAGTATTTCAGGGGCGCCTGGGTGGTTCAGTGGATTGAGTGTCCGATTTCAGCTCAGGTAGGATCTCATGGTTTGTGAGTTTGTGCCCTGTATTGGGCTTGCTCCTGTCAGCGCGGAGCCCGCATCAGATCCTGTATCCTCTTCTCTTTGCTCCTCCTCTGCTCATGCTCTCTTGCAAAAATAAACATTAAAAAAAAAAAAAAAAAAAAAAAGGAAAATTATTTCACAGGCAAGGAAAGCCTAGGGCTGCACAAACTAAAAGAGGGGGGAAACAAAACATAGATTTCCAGTGCAGAAGAGACTGCTATGTTATAATTCTTTCCTCTACACCAGTGTGAACTATATTTTTCATTGCCAGAATCAGGATATACAATCCATATTCTATGTGTAAACTCCTGAAAACAACAGTTAGAACAGTGAAGGGGGTGGTCGTCACAGACTCTGGGATCAGACTGCCAGGGGCAGCCTCACCCCTTTCCAACCAGGAGACTTTGAGCAATTACCTAACCAACTCCATGCTTTTCTTTCCTGACCCAGAAAATGGGGACAGTAATAGCACCCACATTATAGTGATGTATTTGAGACTTAACTAAAAACACATCAAGCTCTTAGAATAGTACCTGGCACATGGTAAGCCCTCAGTCAGCATTAGCTTATCTTCAGAGATGGGTATTCACCATAGCTAGAGCATAGAACTTAGTATAGTCTGGCCTGTTTTGTATCTATCTGAGGGTATGTATATATATATGTATTTTATATATATAATTTATTTTATTTTTAGAAAGGGAAAGAGAGCAGGGAAGAGGTAGAGAGGGAGAGAGAGAATCCAAAGCAGGCTCCACACTGTCAGTGCAGAGCCCAATGGGGGGCTCAAACCCATGAACCATGAGATCATGACCTGAGCTGAAGTCAGACACTTAACAAGCTGAGTCACCCAGGCACCCCTACCTGAGGAGTCATTTTTGAAGTTTTTCTGTTTTTTGGGGGGCAGGTGAGCGGTGATCCTTTTTTGTTTGCTTTGTGCATGAACTGTTTCAAGGAAGCCCAACATATAAGACAAATATAAGTTGAGCTACTTTGGCTGAAGAAGAGAAAGGCAATTATGTTGAGATTCCTTCTCCACCTTCTCTTTTCATTACCAGCTCAGCTTCTAACTTCTTGCTATAGTGCCAGCTTTTATTACTCGTTTTCTCTATATGTCATATTTAAGGGATCCAGGAGAGAAAACCTAATCCAGGGTCTCATAGTGGTACAGTGGTCAGTCCATGATGTGCCTGTGTTGCTGATCTTTCTCTCCATATACCATATATCTGCCTTTGGCTGGAGTGTGGAATCCTAAACTGATTAGTTTTGGTCAGGGTAACAGAGTCAAATGACAGAAAACAAACCTACTTCTAGGCAAGGACTTTTTATGACCAGTTTTTGGAAAGGATTGTGGGCATAGCAGACAATTTGAGGGTCATCATCTTTCCAAATTTGTCCTCATGAATGTCACTCAGTAGATTATGCTTCATTCATTGTATGGCAGGCTGGGTGGTTTGGTTCGATTGAGATGCTTAGAAGGACAGCATGGGCAGTGGACCTGTATCAGATAGCCCTACTTTTATGCATTCTGCAAAGCCCCACCCCTCTACAAATCTCACTGCAAATGCCAGGGGTCAGGGCTCCAGAGCAGCAGAGTATGAACATATCAGGGCAAAAACATCACCCCTTCTAGAAGAGAAACTCAAAGAACATGCCAAGGGGATGGAATGATACTATTTTGGAAAATGAACTGTACCGGTAAGAATGCTGAAGTCCAAGCTGCATTGTTAATTTTGTTGCTAAAGCGCAAAAAAAAATGATTCCCCTTGCAGATAGTGACTGAGAGGGGCCACACAAGAGTCTCCTGGGGGCACTGGAAATGGCCTGTATCTTGATCTGGGTAATTGTCAAGCAAGAGTGTCCAGATGAATTTGTTTAAATTCACTGATTCTTACACTTAAAACTTGTGCTGTTCACTGCATGTAAGTTAAATCAGTTAAAAAGGGACAAAATGAACACACAACTCCTGCCTTCCTAGTCTAATTCACGTTTGTTGCTTTGCCGGGGGTTTACATCAACTCTCCGCTTGATCTTTAAGAACAGCACTGCGAATTTAGACACTATTTCCATCTTCCATATGAGGAGACTGAGGCTCAAAAGTAATGTGTAGCATCAAATAATAATGACATATCCAACCAGATGTGATTGAATTTTCTCTGGGGTATCATGCACTTGCATTCTTTCCTACTGGAGAGAAAATCCATTACAGTTTAATAAAAAGATATGCTACCGTTGTATAATTGATTCTCTTAATACCACAAGCCTGCTCTCCTCTCCCCAAATTTCTATAGCCAGTGTGTCCGATATTGTGAGGTAAGTATGATCGTTGTAACTTACTGGCCAGCTGAGATCCTGGGTCTTAGATCTGTCATCTAGAATCTGACGTTTGTAGGCTCTTCAGTGTTGGAAGTTACCTCAAAGACTCCTAGCCCTCCAATCTTGCTTCTGACTTTGCAGGCTGGAATATGACTTGCTGGTCAACGCTGATGTGAATAGCAGCCAACATCAACAGTGGTTCTACTTCAAGGTGAGCGGCATGAGAGCTGCTGTTCCGTACCGCTTCAACATCATCAACTGTGAGAAGCCCAACAGCCAGTTTAACTACGGTATGAGCTCTTGGGGAACAGAGGTCTTCTGGCTAACACCAGGAATGATGCCCATCTGGTTGTTTGGATTATTACTGGAAGCTCTCTTTGGGTTCCCAAAGGGTTTGAAGTTGGGCTGAATGTTTTGGTCCCAGATGTGGCAAGGTGGTGGCCAACTTATGGCAAACCACCACCATGGAAGGCAGTCTGGAAGTTCCACTCTGCTGTGGCATGTTAACGCCATACACAACATTCCACCCCTTCCTGACTGCCTTGCCCCACCTTGAACTTTTTGAGGTCGGTGAGCACTCTCATTTATTCCTTCTCTCCATCACCTAAATCCTACAGTAGCAAATATACTGACCTATTTGCCCCAGACAGGAAAACAGCGCAATCCAATTGGACAACGCTGATTTAAGCTCCAAGAAAACATGGGGAAAGTTCAAATTCTACTGAATACCTGTGGCCATTTTGGAGGAGAGATTTAAGGGACAAATTGACTAGCAGCCCACATTTATTTTGAACATTTCCAGGAATGGAAAATTATGTGTGTTAGTGCTAGGTCATATCCTAATTTATTGAGTGGCTTTGAGTAAGGAATAAATGTTCCCATACCTCTGTGTCTGCACACAGGTTACCGCCTCTATTTTGTACTGACTAAATACACTCTTTTAAATAGAAAGAGAAAATATGAACCTCAACTCTTGCATTTGCTCTGTATGGTTGCTATAACAAATTGTCACAAACTTGGTGGCTTAAAACAAGACGGATTTACTCTCTTACAATTCCAGATTCCGGAAGTCCAAAGTCAGTTTCACTGGGCTACAGTCAAGGTGCCAGAAAGGCCATTCTCCCTCTGGAGCATCTTGGGGATTTTCTTTTTTCTTTTTTTTCCCCCCAGCTTTTTTGTTTTTTAATTTATTTATTTTTGAGAGACAGAGAGAGATAGAGCACAAGTGGGGGAGGGGTAGAGAGAGAAGGAGACACAGAATCCAAAGCAGGCTCCAGGCTCTGAGCTGTCGGCACAGAGCCTGACGTGGGGCTAGAACCCACAAACCGTGAGATCATAACCTGAGCCGAAATCAGACGCTCAACTGACTGAGCCACCCAGGCACCCCTCCCCCCAGTTTTGGAGCTAAGTTCCTCATATCCCTTGGCTTATGGCTCCTTCTTCCACCTTTAAAGCCGATAGCATAGCCTTTCCCAGTCTCTTTCTGCCTGCTTCAATCACATGGCTTTTCCTGGGCAGTCGAACTTCCCCCTCCCTCCCTCTTATGAGGACATAAGTGATTGCATTTAGGGCCCACCAGGATAATCTCCCCATCTCAAGATCTTTAATTTAATCACATCTATGAAATCCCTTTTCCCATCTAAGGTGCCATTCATGGGTTCCAGGGGTTAGGATCTGGCTATCTTGGAGGGCCATGATTCGGAGGACCACAACCCTCTTTCCGTTCCCTCTTTCCCCAGAGATTAATCCCGCCTTTGTTCCATGCAGGAATGCAGCCAACTCTGTATTCTGTGAAGGAGGCTCTTCTTGGCAGACCCACCTGGATACGGATGGGCTACGAAATCTGCTATTACAAGTAAGTCACAGTGTTGCTAGCTTCCTTTCCTCTGCTCTTTCATTCTTCCTCAATTTCCTGCTCTTCACGTTGATCTTATAAACCTCAGCCGTCTCTGTTTGCCTGCTGCACTTGTCTCTGTCCCGATGGCAAATGCCCTTCAGAAGCGCAGGCATGTTAAATGGCACCGGCATTGGAACCCAAGAAATCATTTTTTTAATGTTTATTTATTTCTTTTTGAGAGAGAGACTGTGTGAGCAGGGAAGGAGCAGAGAGAAAGGGAGACAGAGAATCCCAAGCAGGCTCTGCGCTGTCAGCACAAAGCTCAATGTGGGGCTTGAACTCATGAAGGGTGAGATCATGACCTGAGCTGAAACCAAGAGTCAGATACTTAACTGACTGAGCCACCCGGGCACCCCAAGAAATCTTTTGATTTTCAGAAAACTCACCTGTCCTCACTTAGACAAATTGAAACTCTTAGACCTGGTTGTTGCACATTAGAACTTGTACATACTCAACCTGTGGTTAGTACATCAAGCTTCAGTACTTGACCTCTTTCCACGTATCCCGGCCAACAAAAATTCTGAGATGTTCTGGCCTATTCTTACTCAGCCAGTGCTTCAGTTTTCTGAAGTAGAGGGGAGTGGGTCTGTGACAGATATACCTAAGGGACTACTCCTCCACAGCAAGATGATGTTTTGGAAAAAACAAAAGAGGGAGCATTTCCATAATTCATCTTCAACCCTTGATCAGTAGCCAGTTCCATCAATTTATTCTGCAAGGTTGTAATGAAATCTAAATTATCCATATCTGTTGATAAAAGAAATGGATTCCCAAGCCATGAATTGCTCATTTGTGCATTTTCTTTTGATGGAAAGTAAAATACAAATTCATAAGATAAAAGGAGAGGAATTGTTAGGACAGGCAGGAAATAGGTAATTAATTATTAGCTCACTGCTAGCTTCTTGTAAAAACTGATAGGCTAGCACTTGTTTTCTTAGATAAAGCAAGTTGTAGCTCTTTCTGATATTATAAGAGTATTATCAGACATTCTGGAGTTTAGTATTGTTATTAATAATGAAAAAGAAAGAGAGTGTATCCTCTCATGGCTTTTGGCTTTTGAGACTGAGGACAGGAGCACTGATAGATAGGAAAGGTCAGGAATCGTGTTGCTCCAACAGACACAAAGGCAAAAGTCACCATAGAGATAAGTCTAGTCTACAAAATACAGAACTGGGCTGCCTTACAGTTTGTAATAAAAGAGTTGGCCGTCTTCAACCCTTGATGTATTAGGATATGGACCTGGTGATATTTTCATTATATTCTTTAGAATAACAGCAAAATGTTATAGTTTTGTGGGTATTCCATTCACCTATTATGGCAATTACTCCCTGGCCTACATATCTAGCAACTGTCCGGATCTGTATTTGTTCCAAAGAGGTTTAGACTAAAATTCATCTCCAGTTGGTAGAAGCCAACAGCTGCAGGGAGAAACAGTGGAAACCTAAATTTGAACCTTGGTGTGTCCTGTGAAAATAGTAATGCTAAATACACATGAAAGATCCGGCTTGCCACCTGCTTGGATCTGGAGCTTAGTGAAGAGATTGGACAAACACAACATTCAGTATTCTCTCCCAGTGGAGAAGAACTCTCCCCAGAGGCTGCTTCTCTGGGAGGCGGGGAATAAAGAGCAGGCTTGTGGGGACTGAGCACAGAGCATCTGCCAGAGAGAGAGGGAGGAAGAAGCCACACATGCAAAAGCTCAGCCTTGGCCTAAAGGAAAGCCAACATTAATGTTAATAGCTGTTAGTTAGATTCATTAACAAGACAATTGTTATGTGATTAAAGAGCAACAGAGGGGTACCATGAAAACCATGAATGTGTAATGTAATTCATTTTTCATATTGCAGTCATGAATACAACAGAGATGAATGGATAAGATTGCTACATTGTAACATAGTTTGTTTTACAATTATTCACCACATTATGTTAACATATTTCCAATAATGGGATTTAATGACAGGATAGATGTGTGTGTCTCTATTCAGCCACAACTCAGGACACCTCTCCCTATTGTAGAATGCCTTGGACTATGTAACATGTTTCTCCCTTTTTACCCATCAATGTCTTTGAGTTGATCTGCTCTCAATGATGTGTTTGCATCACCCCTGCCTTTATTCTCTCTGGTGTATTACTTTGAGAGAACGTTACCTCCTTATTTCTCCATGTTTCCAAAATGTCATCAGAAACTCAGAAGTTCTATTTCTTATTTTTTTTAAGTTTATTTATTTATTTTGAGAGAGAGAGAAAGACAGAGAGAGTGAGCAGGGGAGGGGCAGAGAGAAGGAGAGACAGAAACCCAGGCAGGCTCTACACTGTCAGCACAAAGCTTGAAGCAGGGCTCTAACTCATGAACTGTGAGATCATGACCTGAGCTGAGATCAAGGGTCAGCTACTTAACTGCCTGAGCCATCCAGGCACCCCAGAAGTTCTGTTTCTATTATGCTATTAAGTTCCTAGATTTAGTGTGATGTTCTAAAGGGGGTCCTAGGGTGCTTATTATACCTGAGTACATATGTGGAAGGGTAGAGGAGAAACAGACACTTGAAAGGAATGAGATACTCATTTCCTTCACAAAGTGACAAAAACAGTGATCAGTGAAGAATATGGGCTGACAGCCTTGTGGGTCTGGTTGTCATCAGTTTGAAAGTGATCTCCTGCTTGTTTTGATAAGATATAGTCATGCATGTACTTGTAATATAAATCTGTTCCTAAATTATTTTAATCACTTATGCATGCATTACTATACTAATATATTATGTATGTTATGTATGCATGCAAAGAGTTAAAATTGTAAATGACGAAAAAAAAAGATGGGACAAATAATAACTGCAAAGGTTTACCTAGTTGTTATATCTTTATTATTTTTTTTGAAGTTTTTTAGCTTATTTATTTTGGAGATAGAGAGCGTAGGCGCACGTGCAAGTGGGTGGTGGGGGGAGGCAGAGAGAGAGGAAGAGAGAAAGAATCCCAAGCAGGCTCTGAGCTGTCAGTGCAGAGCCCGATGTGGGGTTCAGAACCCACAAACTGTGAGATCACGACCTGAGCTGAAACCAAGAGTCAGGTGCTTAACTGAGCCACCCGGATGCCCCTCTAGTTGTTGTATCTTTTTTTAAAAAAAATGTATCTGTCATTTTTTAGAATTTACATCCAAATTAGTTGGTATATAGTGCAACAATGATTTCAGGAGTAGATTCCTTAGTGCCCTTTACCCATTTAGCTCATCCACCCTCCCACAACCCTTCCAGTAACCCTCAGTTTGTTCTCCATGTTTATGAATCTCTTCTGTTTTGTCCCCCTCCCTGTTTTTATATTATTTTTGTTTCCCTTCCCTTATTTTCATCTGTTTTGTCTCTTTAAGTCCTCATATGAGTGAAGTCATGATTTTTGTCTTTCTCTGACTAATTTCACTTAGCATAATACCCTCCAGTTCCATCCACATGCTTGCAAATGGCAAGATTTCTTTCTTTTTGATTGCCGAGTAATACTCCATTGTGTGTGTGTGTGTGTGTGTGTGTGTGTGTGTGTGTGTGTGTGTGTGTGTACCACATTTTTTTTTATCCATTCATCCATCGATGGACATTTGGGCTCTTTCCATACTTTGGCTATTGTTGATAGTGCTGCTATAAACACCGGGGTGCGTGACCCTTTGAAACAGCACACCTGTATCCCATGGATAAATGCCTAGTAGTGCAATTTGTGGGTCGTAGGGTAGTTCTATTTTTAGTTTTTTGAGGAACCTCTATACTGTTTTCCAGAGTGGCTGCACCAGCATTGCCACCTACAATGCAAAAGAGATCCTCTTTCTCCGCATCCTTGCCAACATCTGCTGTTGCCTGAGTTGTTAATGTTAGCCATTCTGACAGGTGTAAGGTGATATCTCATTGTGGTTTTGATTTGTATTTCCCTGGTGATGAGTGATGTTGAGCATTTTTTCATGTGTCGGTTGGCCATCTGGATGTCTTCCTTGGAGAAGTGTCTATTCATGTCTTTTGCACATTTCTTCACTGGATTGTTTTTTGGGTGTTGAGTTTGATAAGTTCTTTATAGATTTTGGATACTAATCCTTTATCTGATATGTCATTTGCAAATATCTTCTCCCATTCTGTCGGTTGCCTTTTAGTCTTGCTGATTGTTTCCTTCGCTGTGCAGAAGCTTTTTATTTCGATGAGGTCCCAGTAGTTCATTTTTGCTTTTGTTTCCCTTGCCTCTGAAGACATGTTGAGTAAGAAGTTGCTGCGGGCAAGATCAAAGAGGTTTTTGCCTGCTTTCTCCTCGAGGATTTTGATGGCTTCCTGTCTTACATTGAGGTCTTTCATCCATTTCGAGTTTATTTTTGTGTATGGTGTAAGAAAGTGGTCCAGGTTCGTTCTTCTGCATGTCGCTGTCCAGTTTTCCCAGCACCATTTGCTGAAGAGACTGTCTTTATTCCATTGGATATTCTTTCCTGCTTTGTCAAAGATTAGTTGGCCATACGTTTGCGGGTCCATTTCTGGGTTCTGTATTCTGTTCCACTGATCTCAGTGTCTGTTCTTGTGCCTGTACCATCCTGTCTTGATGATTACAGCTTTGTGGTATAGTTTGAAGTCTGGGATTGTGATGCCTCCAGCTTTGGTTTTCTTTTTCAAGATCTCTTTGGCTATTTGGGGCCTTTTCTGGTTCCATACAAATTTTAGGATTATTTGTTCTAGCTCTGTGAAGAATGCTGGTGTTACTTTGATAGGAATTGCATTGAATATGTAGATAGCTTTGGGTAGTATTGACATTTTAACAATGTTTGTTCTTCCTATCCAGGAGCATGGAATATTTTTCCATTTTTTTGTGTCTTCTTCAATTTCTTTCATAACTTTTCTATAGTTTTCAGTGTATAGATTTTTCACCTCTTTGGTTAGATTTATTCCTAGGTATTTTATGGTTTTTTGTGCAACTGTACATGGGATTGATTCCTTAATTTCTCTTTCTGTCACTTCATTGTTGGTGTAGAGGAATGCAACTGATTTCTGTGCGTTGATTTTATATCCTGCAACTTTGCTGAATTCATGAATCAATTCTAGTAGTTTTTTGGTGGAATCCTTTGGGTTTTCCCTATAAAGTATCATGTCATCTGCAAAGAGTGAAAGTTTGACCTCCTCCTGGCTGATTTGGATGCCTTTTATTTCTTTGTGTTGTCTGATTGCAGAGGCTAAGACTTCCAATACTATGTTGAATAACAGTGGCAAGAGTGGATATCCTTGTCTTATTCCTGACCTTAGGGGGAAAGCTCTCAGTTTTTCCCCATTGAGGATGATATTAGCGTTGGTTCGTTCACATATGGCTTTTATGATCTCGAGGTATGCCCCTTCTATCCCTACTTTCTTGAGGGTTTTTATCAAGGAAGGATGCTGTATTTTGTCAAATGCTTTCTCTGCATCTATTGAGAGGATCCTATGGTTTTGTCCTTTCTTTTATTGATGTGATGGATCACCCTGATTATTTTGCAGATATTGAACCAGGCCTGCATCCCAGGTATAAATCCCACTTGGTCGTGGTGAATAATTTTTTAAATGTATAGTTGGATCTGGTTGGCTAATGTCTTGTTGAGGATTTTTGAATCCATGTTCATCAGGGAAATTGGTCTAGAGTTCTCCTTTTTAGTGGAGTCTCTGTCTGGTTTTGGAATCAAGGTAATGCTGGCTTCATAGAAAGAGTTTGGAAGTTTTCCTTCCATTTCTATTTTTTGGAACACCTTCAAGAGAATAGGTGTTAACTCTTCCTTAAATGTTTGGTAGAATTCCCCTGGAAAGCCATCTGGGCCTGGACTCTTGCTTTTTTGGGAGAGTTTTGATTACTAATTCAATTTCCTTACTGGTTATGGGTCTGTTCAAATTTTCTATTGCTTCCTGTTTCAGTTTTGGTAGTGTATGTGTTTCTAGGAATTTGTCCATTTCTTCCAGATTTCCCATTTTATTGGCATATTATTGTTTGTATTTCTGCTGTGTTGGTTGTGATCTCTCCTCTTTCATTCTTGATTTTATTTATTTGGGTCCTTTCCTTTTTCTTTTTGATCAAACTGCCTAGTGATTTATCAATTTTGTTAATTCTTTCAAAGAACCAGCCTCTGGTTTCATTGATCTGTTCTACTTTTTTTTTTTTTGTTTGTTTGTTTTGATAGCATTAATTTCCAGTCTAATCTTTATTATTTCCTGTCTTCTGCCGGTTTGGGGTTTTATTTGCTGTTCTTTTTCCAGCTCTTTAAGGAATAAGGTTAGGTTGTGTATCTGAGACCTTTCTTCCTTCTTTATCAAGGCCTGGATTGCTATATACTTTCCTTTTATGACCACCTTTGCTGAGTCCCAGGGGTTTTGGGTTGTGGTGTTATTATATTCATTGGCTTCCACATATGTTTTAATTTCCTCTTTAACTGCTTAGTTAGCCCATTCATTCTTTAGTAGGATGTTCTTCAGTCTCCAAGTATTTGTTAACTTTCCAAATTTTCTTGTGGTTGATTTCGAGTTTCATAGTGTTGTGGACTGAAAATATGCATGGTATGATCTCAATCTTTTTGTACTTGCTGAGGGCTGATTTGTGTCCCAGTATGTGGTCTATTCTGGAGATCATTCCATGTGCACTGGAGAAGGATGTATATTCTGCTGCTTTAGGATGAAATGTTCTGAATATATCTGTTAAGTCTATCTGGTCCAGTGTGTCATTCACAGCCATTGTTTCCTTGTTGATTTTTTGACTAGATGATCTGTCCATTGCTGTGAGTGGGGTGTTGAAATCTCCTACTATTATTATCAAGGAGTTTCTTTATGTTTGTGATTGATTGATTTATATATTTGGGTTCCTGCACATTTGGTGCATAAATGTTTACAATTGTTAGGTTTTCTTGGTGGATAGACCCCTTAATTATGATATAATGCCCTTCTGTATCTCTTGTTACAGTCTTTATTTTAAAGTCTAGATTGTCTGATATAACTATGGCTACTCTGGCTTTCTTTTGTTGACCATTAGCATGATAGATGGTTCTTCATCCCCTTACTTTCAATCTGAAGGTGTGTTTAGGTCTAAAGTGGGTCTTTTGCAAACAGCATACAGATGGATCTTGTTTTCTTATCCATTCTGTTACCCTATGTCTTTAATTGGAGCATTGAGTCCATTGACGTTCAGAGTGAGTACTGAAAGATAGGAATTTATTGCCATTATGTTGCTTGTAAAGTTGGAGTTTCTGGTGGTGTTCTCTGGTCCTTTCTAGTCTTTGTTGCTTTTGGTCTTTATTTGTTGGTTTGGGTTTCTTTTTCTTTTTTTTTTTTCCATCTTTTCTCCCCTCAGAGAGTCCCCCTTAAAATTTCTTGCAGGGCTGGTTAAGTGGTCACAAACTCCTGTATTTTTTGTTTGTCTGGGAAACTTTTTATCTCTCCTTCTATTTTGAGTGACAGCCTTGCTGGATAAAGAATTCTTGGCTACATATTTTTCTGATTCAGCGTGTTTAATATATCCTGCCACTCCTTTCTGGCCTTCCACGTTTCTGTGGTAGGTCTGCTGCAAACCTTATCTGTCTTCCCTTGTAGGTTAGGGACTTTTTTCCCTTGCTGCTTTCATGATTCTCTCCTTGCATGAATATTTTGTGAATTTGACTATGATGTGCCTTGTTGATGGTTGTGGTTTTTTGTTTTTTTTGTTTTTTTTGTTTTTTTTTTTTGAGTCTAATGGGGGGTCCTCTGTGCTTCCCAGATTTTGATGTCTGTGTCTTTCCCCAGGTTAGGAAAGTTTTCCACTATGATTTGCTCACATAACCCTTCTACCCCTATTTCTCTCTCTTCCTCTTCTGGGACCCCTATGATTCTGTTTTGTTCCTTTTTAATGTGTCACCTATTTCTCTAATTCTTAAATCGTGCTCTTTTGCCTTAATCTCCCTCTTTTTTTCTGCTTCGTTATTCTCTATAAGTTTGTCTTCCACATCGCTGATTCTCTGTTCTGCCTCATCCATCCTTGCTGCCACTGCATCCATCTGTGATTGCAGGTCAGTTATAGCATTTTTAATTCCATTCTGGCTATTTTTTACTTCTTTTATCTCTGCAGAAAGGGATTCTAATCTGTTTTCGACTCCAGCTAGTATTCTTATTATTGTGATTCTAAATTCTGGTTCAGACATCTTGCTTGTATCTGTGTTGGTTAAATCCTTGGCTGTCGTTCATTTGTGCTTTTTCTTTTGGGGTGAATTTCTTCGTTTTGTCATTTTGAAGGGAGAAAAGGAATTAATAAGGTAGATAAATTGAAATTAAAAAATTAAAATAAAAAAATATTACAATTAAAAATTACACACACACACAAATTCAATAGATGATGCTAGATCCTAGGTGTGTTTTGGTCTGGGTGTTGAAAGTGGTTTGAAAGATTAGAGAAAAAAAATGGGGGGGGGGAGAAAAAAAGGAAATCGTTTGAGAATTTGAAAAAATGCATACACTGAAGTAGCTTAAAATTAGATGATGGGGGTAAAATAGAATTTGAAAAAATATACACAAAAGTAAAGAATATAGTAGAAAAAAATTAAAGAAAAGTATTTGTAGTAAAAATTAAAAATAAATATGAGTTTGTCTTTTTTTGTATTCAAGAAAAAAGAAAAGAAATGAAAAAGAAAAAGGTAAAGAAAGAAAAAAAAGGAAACCATTTGAGAATTTGAAAAAATGAATTCACTGAAGTAGACTAAAATGAGATGATGAGGGTAAAATAGAATTTGAAGAAATATACACAAAAGTAAAGACTACAGTAGAAAAAATTAAAGAAAAATATTTTTAATAAAAATTAAAAATAAATATGAATTTTTAATTTTTCTGTATTTAAGAAAAAAGAAATGAAAAAGAGAAAAAAGATAAAAAAGAAAAAAAGAAAAAAAGACAAAAGAAATCATTTGAAAATTTGAAAAAAGTGAATACACTGTAGTAGACTAAAATAAAATGATGCAAGTAAAATAGAATTTGAAAAAAATTACATAAAAGGAAACAATATAGTAATAAAAATTAATAAAAATATTTTTAATAGAAATTGAATGTAAAAATGAAGTTTTTCTCTTCATTCAAGAAAAAGAAAAATGAAAAAGAGAAAAAAAAAGAAAGGAAAAAAACAAATTATTTAAAAATTTGGAAAGTTGAATGCACTGAAGTAGACTAAAATAAAATGATAGAAGTAAAATAGAATTTGAAAAAAATTTACACAAAAGTAAAAAATATAGTAACAAAAATTAAAGAAAAATATTTTTAATAAAAATTGAAAATAAAAATGAATTTTTTCTCTTTCTGTATTCAAGAAAAGAATTGTAAAAGAGAAAAAGAAAATAGTAAAAAAAAGAAAGAAAATTGAGTAGATGAACTTGCTAACAGATTGAAGTAGGACTGAAATTGCTTCATTTTCCCCTAGAAGTCAGTGTACGTAGCTCTTTATGGTCCATAAACTAAGCCGGCGGTGAGACTTGTGTTCTTCAAGAGTGAAGTCGGCCCGGTTGGGCGGGGCTCAGTGTAACAGCTCCGCTCTCCACTAGATGGCGCTGCTAGCCTACTGGGGCGGAGTGTTGCCGCGCTCTTAGGTGCGTGTGCGTAAGCGTATGCACATGCGCTGGAGCGGTGAAAATGCCTCCACCCAGCCACCTGGTCTGTTCTCCCGGGTCAGCAGTCGCGCGCTCCTCCTCTGTCTTCAGCTTTAGTCCACTCCTCGCTTTTTCCCTCTCCGTGACCAGGCCCCAGGCCGTACCTCTCTCCCGAGTTTTGTCTCAGACTCGGCTGTTTTCCCCGGCCCCTTACTTTGAAGGACTGCGGCTTTGAGCCGTTCTGCCCCTCTGCGGGAGGGTCTCACCGAGCAATGGCCGAGTGTCGGCTGCACCCAGGAACGCCTGCCGGACCCTGCTGCTGCCGGTGCCCCGAGACTGCGGCCAGGTGCCAGCCCGCCCCAGAAAAAGTTCGAGAGATAGTGTAGCAGCACCGTCTCAGGGATTATGGAGAATCACAACACACGCCTGGCACCAGGCTCCACCCTTAATGACCTTGTTCCAGCACCAGCGAATGTGGCCGTTTTCTGGGGTCTGCTGGGACCGGGTGGCTTCAACAGTCTCTACCGAATGTCCTTCCGGCAGTGGAACCACTTTTCCCCGTGTGGCCTGAGAACCTCCCGGACCCCACTCTGCTCCTGGGGATTCACCCTTCCCACCAGAGCACCGCCAGGTATCGAGCTGCGGAGTTGCAGTCTTTGCGCTCCCCTTGTTTACAGTCTTAATGGAATTAAAACCCTCTCATTTCTTCTTTCTTCTTTCTCCCTTTTTAGTTTAGTCCCTGCGGCTGTTTCCAATTTTCCACCTTCTCTCCAGCTGCTTTTGGGGAGGGATGCTTTTCCCATATCCTCCCCCCGCTCCCCAGTCTCCATCCTCTCTCCCCTGAAAAAGCGGTTCCCTACCCTTCACATCTTCTTGCTCCCCAAACTCACCTCTCCGTGCCACATACCTGCTGCATTCTGTGCTTCCGGTTATGGAGATTGTTGTGTTAATCCTCCAATCAGTTTTCTAGGTGTGTAGGATGGTTCAGTGTTGGTCTGGCTGTATTTCATGGACGCGAGACACACAAACAACTTCCATGCTGTTCTGCCATCTTGGCTCCTCCCTAGTTTTTGTATCTTTATGCTATTGATAACTCAGGATATATTATACCCTTAGGGTTAACCATGGAAAATACTATTATCAGTAGCCCTTGGCGTGATTTTAAAAAGATTTTGATTAATTCCCCAGATGTCTTTAGCTTGTTTTTATACAAATAAGAATCTTTGAGAAAGAGCCAGTGTGAAAAGTACGAGGTACTGGCCATGTCCATTCTCTCGTATTTTGGGCCCTTGGTGCTTAAAATTTAATATTACTATCAATCTGTGGCTTCTAAGCAGAATTAAAAAAACCCTGATAGTCTGTATTGTGAGGTTTAGTTTAATTTAGGTAATATAATCTATAAATCTAAGGTAGGCTTTTGCAAACTTCACTACATTGCCAGAAGTTAAAAGTAAAAGAATGAGGGAAGTGTGGAACTCTTCCCATACAGCCATCCTGACACATGAAACTGTAGGTGTAAGATGTAATGTGGTGTGCATATTCCAGCCCTGGAAAACAAGAATGGATAAGATTGCTCTACTGAAATTGGTTTTATAACTATCCATCCCATGAAGTTGACTTGGACGCCATAAGGACAGTAGTGTCTGTCACTGTATTAAACCTCAGACGACTGAGTTTCTTTCTTAGTATCTGGATCATAATACACTGAAGGAAAAATTCTAATATTTTCTCCTATGCACAGTTGACTAATTTGCTCCCCACCACAGAATACCCTCTCCTCCTCTATCTCATCCCCTTCTCCCACCCACCTTGCAGACCAGTAGGCCAGAAAACAAAAGGGGTTCTTGGTGAGGGGCGGGGGCAGGGCATAAAAGGGCAGCCTCCTTTTTCCATGCCTTCCATAAAAGTAAGCAAGGACGGTTTCTGTTTCTGCTTTATTTACTTCCCTGCGGCCTGCTTCTCCCTCTAACGTACACAGCCTCACACCTTTTCGAATTCTTTCCCAGCTCAGGTCTAAAGTAATTTTGGTGCCGAAGGGCAGAGGGAGGGAAGCGGCGTGCTCTGAGTGGCCGTGTAATACACAACAGCTGATCTCTTCTGACATTTATCTCCGCTCTTGAGAGGAGATGGAACAGCTCACTCATGAAGATGAATGTCATACAGGAGCTCTGCCATTGTGCATCCTTCCGAGGGATCTCAGGAAGGAGACTTGGCGTTGGAGGGAATATTAGTAACGCTGTGGACACGGGGAAGCTGGTGGCATGGCTGCTCTGCCTTATTAGACCCTGTTAACTGAAATGATGCACCCATGTTAAACAGAGCCAGCGCCATTATAAGATTATCTACTTCCCTCTGTATCTTGGCATTTGCTCATTTCATGCATCCACAGGGAAAAAAAAAAAAAAATGACTTCCTGGCATATTTTTAAGTACAAATGGAAATAGATTGAGTTCGCAAGTATGCATTTGTGTACTTTGCTTCCTGCTTCATTGAAGGTTTTATGATTATAAAAGTGCAGATTCTTCCTAAGACGAATGGTTCAGGGGCTGGAAAAGCAAAGCGTTTTAACTGTGGGATAACTGGCTCGATCCAATCCTGGGTCATCTTTGACCCAACAGGACCTATCGAGGATCCAGCAAATCTGAGAATGCACTTGATTTTCACCAGGCTTCTTCTCCATCTCAAAGAGCAGATCAAGAAGAGAAAGTTCTTGGAATCAAACTTCTACCACTCATGAGTGGTATGACCTGGGGCAGGTTTTTCCAACCTCAATCTCAGATTCCCCATCTATAAAATGGAGACAATAATGGCATCTCCCCCATGGAGCTGCTCCGAGGAGTACATGAAATGAGGAAAAAAGTGTGTAGAAAGCTGAGAACAGTGTTTGGTACATAGTAGATGTTCAGTGAATGTCAGCAGTTGCTCATAACTAGTAGAAACTTTTTAGCAGCACCAGTGACGTAAAGAGTCAGTGATCTGTTTCATTTTCATGAGCTCTCATCTGCTTTAGTTTACATTCCTTCTCTTACATTAGACTTTAAGTTTATAAGCAGCCCTAATTTACGAAGACCAAACTTCACATTCTTCCTTGCTGAATTGGGCCAAAAGACTTCTTGTCTTCTTATCCATTCCCAAGAGACAGGTGATACAATAAAAGAAATCTTGGTTTTGGAGTAAGCCCACTTACGGGGTTGAGTCTTGCTTACTAAGCTTTCTGTGTGGAGTTGCTCAAGATGCTTACCTTCTGTGATCCTCAATTTGCCCATCTGTAGAGTGTGGATAGCAACACTTACCTTAAAAAGATACCAGTAGGATTAGAGGTGAAATATAGTAGGCATTCTAATTACTACTCCTGGAGTCTTATAGGTCCATTTATTCTACAGACTCAACTGAACAGCTGCTCTGTCCAGGTGGTATGCCAAACATGAAGATACACAAATGGATAAGAATAATCCCTGTCATAAAGTGTTAGCAGTGAGGGAGAGACAGAGTGTGGCAAGAAGTGTGTAAAAGGGCAGATAATCAGGAAAGACTTCTTGGAAGAGGAAACCCTTGGGTTGAGTCTTGAAGGAAGACGTAGTCTGAATGAAGAAGAGGGAAAGGGTCTTCCGTACAAAGGAAGAGCTTGGGAACCACTTAAAATATAAAGGATGAATGTTACTACCTTGCAAATACCCCCCAGCATATTCTCATCATAACTGGGGAAACAAAAATGACTTGTGCTTAGAATCTAACTTTATCATGGACAGATTGAATTGTTGCAAGCCAAGTGTTTCACTTTAGACATTTATTGAACATGTCACTATGAAGAGGGTGATCTTGGGAAAGTGTGGAGGTCCCTGAAGAGGAAAGTTTTTGCTATTGGTAGAGTCATCTCCTGGTGCAGCATGGCCACCAGGAGACTCCAGTGGGGAGGTGACATTTGCTTTAGGTTCAGCTAGGGTTTAGACCCCCAAACCAGGGTTGTAATGGAATCTCCTTTAACAGAAACTCATTGTAAGTGGGGTAATGTCCATTTTTTCTTAAATCCCAGCAGTCTGCAACCATTATGGGGAGGGCTGGCTCATCGATGGGGAGCATTTAGTCTTGCCCATGAGAATCTTGCCCACCAAGCTACAGCAGGTGTGTGTGTGTGTGTGTGTGTGTGTGTGTGTGTGTGCGCGCGCGTGTGCATGTGTGCGCATGTCATGTGACGTCAGTGTATTTAATAGCACAGTGGGAAGTATACAAAGAAGCAAGGTTCATGTGCAAGGAGACCACCCCTGTTGGCCCTCAGGGAAATCAATTATACCCGAGGAAAGATGCAGGTTCTGTTTCTAGTGTTAGCAGGCAAAAATCTTGGTATTGGGAAGGCACTAGGTGTTTGCTTCCACCTGACTTTGCCTTCACGAATATGCATATGTGAGCACAGGTGTGTGCTCACATATGTGTATTCTCTCAGGTGAAACACTCATCCGCATTTTGATTGGTTGTCAACATTTTGATCATTTTGACTGGTTCATTTCATTTCACTTGGTTCTTCTGTTGTGGAGAAGTGTAACTGATCGGTACCCGTTGTTCAGCTAGGTGTAGACCCAACGAGCATTTGCAATGGAGCCTTTTACGAGTGAAATCAGAAAGAGCATAAAAGGTAGAGCATATGTGGCTTGTGTGCTTTCTGAGCCTTCATCTGCTTGTTCACATACTTTCTAATAGCCAGAGCCTTGACCCTGGAGAAAGTACAGAACCTTGGGGAACTATGGAGAAAGTAGACCCAATTAGGTATCAAGACCCAGATGGCATCATGGGTGAAGATGCCTTGTGGAAGTTTCTAAGGCTGTAGTCACAAAGGAGAGGGGTTCTATTAATGTCATGCTGAAGAGCTACAGGGAGAATGACTTGGGGCTTATACTGTAGGGGGTATCTTCTGTCCCTAGAATGACGAGGGCTCCAGGGAGCTGTGCTGGCAGAGGCTGAGGAAAGAGGAATGTGCAGGGCATAGTTTGTGGGACTACCATTCCTAGTTTTAGAAATATTGAAAAACCACAAAACCACAAGAAATAAGACAGTAGGTTTTTTGTTTCTTTCTTTAGTGTTTGCTTGATTTTTTTTTTTTTTTTTTTTTTTGTGGAGGGTGGCATGTAGGTAGCAAAAAGCCAGAAAGAATAATCTGTGATTTTTACATTTTGCAAGAACAGAGATTCATTACCTGCTATTTCTTCCCTCTCCCCATCTTTTCCCCCAATAAAACCCAAAAGCCCAACGGACAAGTAAGCCAACATTGTAAATGTTCAAAGGTGGGATTACATCTTTTGGTGTCCGGGTGTATTTTGCATCTTAATGCGGTCTTGATGATAACATTTCTCAGGAAAGCCTGCACAGCTGTCTCAGCATCAACAGGCAAGGCGCGGGCATAACTGGCGGCGTGTGGGGAAAATATTGCTCGGAATGTACTGCTGGGTGCAATTTACTTTGATACTGTTCTCTGAAGTATCAAAATTGGTTCTTCATCTTTGACAAAGGAAAATGTGTACTCTGAAGCTATAAGAAGCCAAATCACATTTGGGGTGACAAATGTATTCCTTTGTGAGGCAAGTATTGTATAGTGGAAAGAACCAAAGCTTTGCAGACAGACAGATCTGGGTTCAAGTCCCATATTGGCCACTTGCTATCCTTGCAATCTTTGACAAATTAATTTTTCTAAGCTTTTGTTTCTTCACCCACAGAATGGGTTGTTGCAAGGATAACATGAGGTGATATGTGTTAAGTGTCGAGTTGGAACTCAATATGTAGCAGTGGTTACTAATAAACTCACTTGGTGGGCAGAAGGGAAAGACAGGCTGTACTCTATGGGATCTGGGGAGAGGCAGGGGCCTGGGGAACCCACATTGGAGCAATAAAGTGTATGTCTGCCATAGCACCTTAGGATACTCAGGATTATTCACATATCTATTTTCTAGCTCAGTGACTCTATAGGCTTCATTTTCAGACACAGCAAGGAAAGGCTCATGGCATGTATGTCACAATCAGGAGACAGATGGACCTGCCTAGACGCTCTGATTTGGCTCATGACCCGGCAGTTTCTCTGCTTTTTAAATTTCACCCACGTAGTGGTTCAAGTGAAGAACATTTTGCCAGTATATAACATGAGAGGTTTATAGCATCTGGAACCTCTCCCTCATCTTCTCTCTTCTCCTTTCTCTTTTAGAAATCATTATCGCCAGAGCACTGCTGTTACAGGGGGAGCATCTCAGAAGCATTTTTATACCCTCACCTTTGTGGTCAACTTCCCCCACAATGAGGACGCCTGCTACCTGGCCTACCACTATCCCTACACCTATACTGCCCTCATGGTAACTTCCTCTTGACAGTAGCACCCCAGCCGGGCTGAAGAGGCTCTTTGAGGTTTCCCTGGAAACATTCAGGAGACCCTGACATCCTGGGAAGCTGTTACCTTCCTAGGGGAGCCAGGCTTTGCTGTCCCTAACTTGGTGGCTTGATATCTGTGCCATCTTCTTCCCTGGGCAGAGCAGGAGGCTGGGGGCATGACCAGTGATGTTCTGAAGCCCCAAGTAGCACACAGTGCTCCTCGTGGGCATGGCATGGTCAGGAGGCATGGCCATTTCACAGGGGACTCTGTCTTTAAGAAGGATGCAGTCATGAGACTGGAGTGAGATTATCCGGTTGAAATGGGAGTAAAAACCATAAGGTCAGCCGAGAGGCAGATTTGAAGGACATCCCCCGATGGAGAGGAAGGGAGCAGAAGATGAAAGGGTAAAGATGAAGCTAGGGGACATTCCTTGCGCCCACAAGCAAACAGCAACTTAGGCTTTTCTCGTCAGTGGCTCCCATGGTGGGAGGCACTGGAAGGATCCAGGGTGTACGAGAGGGGTGGACGAAATGAATGCCGAATCACTGTAGACAAGGGCCTTAATCTGTTTATGAGAGGACTGTGGTGTCCATCAGTCCAAACCTGAGGTTAGCATCCCTGCATTCTGTAAGGCTCTGACAAAGTTTCCATAGACAAATTTGAGCAAACTACTGAACCATGCATTTTGATGTCATTTGGAAAAGTTGGCAAACTGTCCCTTTCCCCCCAGCAATTTCATGGCTCCCCTGAGGATTAACGAGCTAAAAGTATCTTCTATAAAGCACTCTCATCCTCTGTGTTAATGCAAAATGTTATAAGCAGATTTATAATAATATGTGTTTTATGTGTAAGTGTATCTACTACTTAGCCTGAAGGATGAGCATTTTCATCATAAGGCTGTGATAAGGAGTTGGAAATGGTAATAACCAAGAACATCCTTGCCTTCAAAAGAAATGTTCAGGTATAAATGAAAGTTTTCCTCCATCGAGAAGGCATATCTTAAACCACTTGGCTAACTGCTTCGGGAAAGTGTATCTGCCCTTCTCCCCATATGTTGTCTTGCCTAAAGAGAGATTTTTACTGTTTTCCAGATTGCAAAAGATACACAACTCGTATTATTTGTGTATCGCACTTAGAGATCTCAAGAAGTTAATCCAAGAAATGTGCGTCACGAGCTATGCTGTAACAAGCTATGTTTATTATAAAACATGCTTTTTGCCTCTGGGGACCTAGAGCAGGCAAGATTCATGAGCCCCTTCAACAGTTGCATTTATTGTCTTGCTTGAGAGGCTCTGCATGCGAACAGTCAACTGAGGAAGGGGATTCCTCTTTACATGTGTGTTTGCCTTTCCTATTGGGGGAACAATCCATGGGTCCTGGACACTATTCTTTAAACTTGTTGGGATATCTTAGACTCTGATGTGATTCTCAGTGGCAGTCAGTATAAGACTTGAGAGCTTGAAGGGGTTTGGGAAATTGTCTAATTTACCCTTATCATTTGCAGATGCAAACATGGAGGCCTAGACACCCCACATCTAGCTAGTGGCCAAGCAGGGAACAGAGCATCAGCCTTTGAAGGCTATTCCTGTGCCCTTCTACTTGACTGTAGAAGAGGTGTAGGAGAAACTCAGAAGAACTATTCTGGGATCAGATCAGTGTCCTTCCCTGCTATGATGTACAACCACAGTCCACTTTTACAGGCACACATAGTATCAAGTTGTATGATTGTATAATGTATGATGGTTGAGTTCAAGTCACGAACCCATGGTTTTTATCTGCAATGCCAAGTACCATGGATGTGGTACGGCAGGATAGTGTTGTTCCCCAAACACAGTCCCATTCTTTTTCTTTTCTCCCTGAAGTATGTATGTATGTATGTATTTAAAATGCGAGCAGGAGAGGGGCAGAGAGAGAGAAAATCCAAGTAGGCTTCTCACTATTAATGCAGAGCCCAGTGCAGAGCTTGAACTCACAAACCGTGCGATTGTGACATATGCTGAAATTGAGAGTTGGACACTTAACCAACTGAACCATGCATTTGCCCCAAACATAGTCTTATTCTTATCCCAGAATGCTCTGATGGGTTCTTGTGAGGTGCCTGTACATTGTTTTGAAGTGTGTAACTTAAAGTAAGATGCCAAATGCAGTCAAGCCCTGCCTGAAAAAGTGTCAGGTCTTGAATCAACCAGCTGGCACCTCACCAGGACCTGTCAGAGCATCTTGAGATGAGAATGGGACTGTGTTTGGGGAACAACACTATCCAGCTAAACCATATCCATGGCACTAGGTGTTTCAACTAAAAACGGTGGGTTGATGACATGAACCCACCTATCAGAGATTGTACAACCACACAACGTGGTGGTTGCATGTACCTATAAAAGCGTAGCTACTACAACTATTGTACGTCACAGCTTATGCCTTTAGGGTCCACTGACCTTTTGTGCTCTTGTCAGACCACAGGGGTCTGAAGTTTACAATCAACCAATAGCTTAGGAATCAGTAGTCAATGGTGGGGAGATAATTTTGTCTTGAGTCGGGGACAGAAACACAAGAAAAGAGGAACCCCCTCCCCTCCCAGTTACTTGATCTTGATGAGAGGGAAAGAGAGATCTTGTGAATTGATGCTTATTGGCTTGTTGCTTAGCCAATTGACTGGGAATCTTTTCCCACTGGGGAAGTTTGAGGAGAGTTAATGAAAAAGAGACAAAGGAAAAGGGACACTTTATCGTTTCTCCTAAATGAGTAGAACAGAGTAAGAAAGACATCTGTTACCTGAAAGTGAAAAGTGCATATAGTCACTTTTGGGTTTTACATTTCCAATAATGCATGGTCTTTGTTCTCTCTAGGTTTAACACACTAATTGACTCTATGACTTCTTTTAAAATCTACTTCCTCCCATCCTGGACACAATGAGTACATTCCATAGTACAAACTAGTCATTTTTATTTTTGGACACATCCTAGGGAGAAATAGTTTTTCTTCCAACAGATCAGTGATAAATTAAATGTGAATGATACCCCAAGGGCAGAATTAACTGCATGTTACTTGGGGGTTATGCTGAGGGGTGGAAAATACATTTCTATGTGGAATTCACAATTTGTAAATCTCTTATAATATGGAGTATGTTTAATAATTACAGACATTTTTATAGTGGAGGACATGTGTATTGGATGTTTTTCAACATGAATACAATTTTGCAATTTAAAAAACTTTATTATTCTCTTATAATAAGAGAATTAGCATTTAGTTCTTTCAAATTGATATCTTCCAGATGCTTGCCAGGAACTCTGTTGGATAATTGTCCAAATTATAATATTAAAATAAAGCAAAAAGAAAGAAATATAATGATATAATTATGAAGCAAGCAAATGGAATTCTATTTTAATCATCCATATCAAGCTGTCAATAATTGCAATGATGGTTCAAGTGTTCACAATACTTTTTAAAGTATCTGGATTATGTTGTGTATTGCCCCTAGGTAGCCAGTAGTATTGGCTGACAATGGGGCCCCAAGAGAGTTTCTGGTGGACATTTTAGAGGGTAAGGAAGCAGGATCTCACTGGGAATTTATAACTGTATGAGTTGGCAAGAGATAAAAAGGTGATCATAAGTAGGGTCCATATGTTGGGAGAGCTTAAATTTCCAAAAGTTTGAGCGTGGTTTTTCACCAGACATACACATGTATGGTGGCCGGTGTTCCCACCATTGTCCTCAGAGGTTAAATAGAGTATAGTGTAGGGTAAGAAAAAGAGAGTGGGAGAAGGAAAGAAAAGAGAGAATTAGAATATATTTGCACAGTCTTTTAAAAGAGTGCAGAATATAAAAGCAGTTACTACGTGGGTTATTGTGAAGGCTGAGTTACTTGATACGTGGAAGGTGTTAGCCAAGTATGGGCGCGTAGCAAGCAATACTAGATGGTAAGCATCAGGGCATTTAGTCCCTTTTTGATAATGATGCGTGATCATTTTCTCCATTGGGCTGATGGGAAGATACCCATTCCATAACATAATAAAATTAAAATTATGTAAAAAATCCAAATAAAGGACCCCAAAGAAATAAATGCCAAGGCTACTTATGGTTGTCTTAGGGTAGTTGATCAAAGTGATTATTTTTTACTCTCTTTTCCAAATCATAAGTAATATAACTTCATTTATTTTTAATGGGAAAAGGATCTGAAATTCATGTTTTCTTTCTAATCAGCAAATCTATGAGCAGACACCTAGAGACAAAGCATTTCTCTTCCTTCTTAAAGCAAGTCCGTTTAATGTAGAGAGAGAGGCACTGGTGGGCTGGGGCAGTTGGACAGAGCCCATTAGAGCCCTCCTGCAGCAGGCTGTCTGGATTTTATTTAGCTTATACGTGTCATCTCTCCTTCTCTTGTGCTGAGAGACCTTCCAGTCTCCGATGAGTGTATTTAAGTGACAACTGAGAACTAGTCTGTATACAAATAAAATAGGCCATCTCCTTAGGGGTGAGCTTTCTTCTGAATTAGGGGCACAGAGAGTACAGCTGTTTAGGGGATAACAATGACAAATGAATGATTTTCAGTGTGGGTACTTGTCACCTTATCAATAGCCATTGCGGGGTAACCTGCTGAGGTCAAGTGAAGTCTTTTCTGGAAGTTTAAAGGAGAAGGGGAGCAGAAGACTCCTGTGGAGAGGCGCCCATAAGGCTGCAGCCTACCTTATCAGCCTGGCGTCTTTCATGGAGAGGTAGGATTTTCTTCTAAGAAGACAACCTCTCAGGGGGTCGCGTAATTGCCTTGAACTCATTCCCATTTTTGTAAAGAAACCCACCCCTGTGGCTTCTGTGGGGCTGTGATTATACTTGGTTGTTGGCACATGCATTCAGAAGCCCTGTTTCTCTCATCATTTATCCCAGCCATGTCCAATTACACGTGGCCCTGCTGGATCCGAGATGGGAACATTCACCTCGAAACCGTTTTCTGGAGAACAATACAGAGCCATTTCTACAAAAGGAAATCCCACAGAAGTTTATAGGTGGTTTACTTCTGGAAGTCTTCTGTATGACTGGAGCCAGAATCATGCCCTAAGGGTAGAGGTGTTACATATTTGGGGACAGGTGGAACAGAACAGAGATTTCAATGAGGGGATTCGGGGAGATGGTTGCATGAAAAACCTCACTTACAAGAAAATGAGCTTAAGCTAAAAGATGGTAGGCATTGTTGAGTTGTGATATTATTAATCATAAAAATAGAATAATCAAACATTTAACAGAGAATTCATAGGAGAAGAAAACTTTGAAATTTTGCTTCCTCCTGCATTTGTTGCTGGGGGACATGCTAAGGCCACAGTGTTGTTTTTGTTATTTGAGTATGGTTGATGCACAACATTAATTTCATCACACAACATTGTGATTGGACATCTCTGTACATTATGCAGTGCTCACCATTAGTGTAGCTGCTGTCTGTAAGGTGATGCTGTTTTGAAGGGCTGTATTCATGGGCACAATGGTGCTTTTAGTTTTTACTTTTTTAAAAAAGTTTATTTATTTATCTTGAGAGAGAGAGAGCAAGTGAGCAGAGGGAGAGGGAGGATCTGAAGCAGGCTCTGCACTCTCAGCGCAGAGACCGACACGGGGCTTGAACTCATGAACTGTGGTATTGACCTGAGCCTAAACCAACAGTTGGACACTTGACCAACTAAGCCACCCAGGTACCCTTCTTTTCACTTTTTTCTTTCACACTCAATTGTGTTTGATGACTTCTGTAGTAGACCAACCTGCCTCCAAATCTGCTTTGGGAAGCAGGTTACATGATTTATAAAATCTAGATTTTATTATTATTTTTTTTTAGATTTGGCATCAGACACCAAAGAGCTGTGGCCTATTTGTTACATTGTGACATTGCAGAACGATGGTCAGTTCTTGTGTTGAGAAGGCTCCCCCATGCCTATGAGGACCCTTGTAGCCATAATGAAATGTCAAACGAAAAAAAAAATCCTCATAGAAGCAGTTCAGCAAAGACCATGTTTTCCAAAGCATATTCTATAGCATTCCAGGATCCTGTGATCTTTAGAGAAAAAGAATTTATTGGTCACATAAATTCATGAAACACTGTTCGCTGCTTTTTCTTCTAAGTTTACAGTGCATATTGGTGTTTTATTTTTTTTAAGTTTACTTATTTATTTTGAGAGAGATAGAGACAGCACAAGTAGGGGAGGAGCAGAGAGAGAGGCAGAGAGAAAATCCCAAGCAGGCTCCACGCTGCCAGTGCAGAGCCTGGTGTAGGACTTGAACTCACGAAACCATGAGATTATGACAGAGCCAAAACCAAGAGTTTGATGCTTAACCGACTGAGCCATCCAGGTGCCCCAGGATATTGTTGTTTTAAAGAATCTGAGGGGCGCCTGGGTGGCTTGGTGGGTTAAGCGTCCGACTTCGGCTCAGGTCATGATCTCACGGTCCGTGAGTTCAAGCCCCGCGTCGGGCTCTGTGCTGACAGCTCAGAGCCTGGAGCCTGTTTCAGATACTGTGTCTCCCTCTCTCTGACCCTCCCCTGTTCATGCTCTGTCTCTCTCTGTCTCAAAAATAAATAAACATTAAAAAAAAAATTAAAAAAAAAGAATCTGAAAAGTTCTGCAGCCATGAAAATGTTACCATTTTCTTTAACTCACCATGTTCCGGGTGCTTTGGCTGTGAATTTCCCATCCCTCCACCTCCCTTCCCACCCCCCAGCACTTAGTAATGTCCTGCAGAACACATTTTGGGGAGATGCTGCAGAAGAGAATATTGCTTTCCAAGTTTGGGGGCCTGGAATCTTGAGAGTAATCATGAGATGGGTTTTGCTCTGTCCAGATTTCAATAATAACCAATACTGGGAGCAGCTTTCACCCAGCAACTTATGAAAGTGATTAGAAGAATTTGTTTATGATCAGAGAGTATCATCTGAACTCACACAACTGTATTCATTCTTTTAACTAAATTTCTACAATTTCCCTTTACTGAGATGGCAAGACATGGCTGACATTCTGAAAGGGACATTTCCATTCTTGTCCTGTGCCATCTTTCCCAGGAGACCAGATGTCCATTTCTCTTACCAGGACTTTAATTACACTGATTTAATATTGATTTTCCTTTTCATACATGAATTTCTTCCATGAGCCTTCTTTCAGGAGGATATTTTTCTATTCCCTAACAGTTTGACTTTTGCTGTATTTCAAACCATTTTTACATATGCCTAATTTAATTGAATTGTCAGATAATGTAGTTGGTACAATTTCTACTTTTGGGGGGAAACTGTAGGGCATTTTTATTTTTAATTAAAACATTATTTTTATGTATTTATTTTTTACATTATTTTTTTAGAGTTTATTTATTTTGAGAGAGAGAGAGAGAGACATGGAAGGAGCAGAGAGGGAGGGAGAGAGAAAATCCCAAGCAGGCTCTGCTCTGTCAGCACAGAGCCTGACATGGGGCTCGAACTCACAAACCATGATATCATAACCTGAGCCAAAATCCAGAGTTGGATGCTTAAATGGCTGAACCACTCAGGCACCCCAATTTAGGGAATTTTTAAAAGGCCCTGTATATGATTAATTTTAGTTACAGTTCCGAGGATGTTTGAGAAAAAGAAAAAAATAATGCTCTCTGTAAAGACAAAATTTGACATTTACCTATAAAAACAGTATTGTTCAAATGCTGTATATCATTATTTTTGTGGAAGTGATTTATTCAACACTTTCTTAAAGACTCTCCCACTCATTGTACTATTTTTCTCCTTCTTCTGTTTTTGCATTCTATATTTCAGTCTATGTTACTTGATTCTTAAGATTTATGAGTTTTATATGTTCATTGTGAATTTTGCCCTTTATCAAAATAAGATTTTTAAATCCCTTTTAATGTACTTGGTCTTAAATATGACTTTGTGATATATTACTATCACCGTGCCTGCTTTAATTTATGTTTGCTTATTCTTTACGTTTCAGTATTTCTGTCCTAAAATATTTTAGTGGAGGCAAACAAAATAGATAATTTAGGAGTGTTTTCATACACATTATGTATTTTTTTCTTTCTCTGAAAGTACTTCTTATATACAGTATGCAATGGGATTTAAAAAAAAAATGAATCTAAAAGGTTTTGTCACTTAATAAGGATGTTTAATCTTTACTTATAACAATTTTTGGTGTTCCTTCTATCACTTTTATTTTATGCTATTTTCCATGCTTCTTTGCTTTTCTTTCTGTCTCCCTTGTTCCCTTCCTTTTTTACTTCTTTCCTCCCTCCCTCCCTCCTTCCCTTCCTCTCCCATTCTCCCTTCCTTCCTTCCCTTCCCCTTCTTTCTTTCATTCTTTTCTTTCTTCCTTCTGTCCTCCCTTCCTCTTTTTCTCTCTCTCTTTCCCTCCCCACTGTCTTTCTTATACAACATGGACCGACCATATTTTCTCTCATATTTTTTTTCTCTTTAGTGTTTATAATTCAACTAGTGTTTCCCTTTTTGTTCTTAAAAAAAACATATTTGGGGCTGTCTGGGTGACTCAGTTGGTTGAGCGCCTGACTCTTGAATTTGGCTCAGGTCATGATCCCAGGGTCATGGTATCAAGCCTTACTTTGGGCTCTGTGTTGAACATGGAGCCTATTGGGGATTCCCCCCCCCCTCTCTCTCTCTCTCTCTCCCTCCCTCCCTCCCTCCCTCCCTCCCTCCCTCCCTCCCTCTTTCTCCCTCCCCTGCTCACATGCTCTCTTCCTCAAATTAAAAAAAATAGATCAATAAATTAATAAAAACATATTTGAACTTTTACTTGTCCATCAAAAATAACAAGTAAAATTGAGTGTTTCCTATATGACAGGCACTTTTCACATATAGCATATGGTTAAGTAGCAACCACTGGTTGAGGTGGGTATTTTTATACACATTTGAAATGAGAAAACTGAGTCACAAAGAGGCTAATACAGAATTTACATAACTTTTCCAGAACCCACAGCCCAAATTTGATTCTAGGCAGTTTGACGCAAGAGCCTACCCTGTTAGTCATCTCGATATATTACCTTTCCGTTTTTAAAGATTATATAATATCACTATGTCTGAAAGTTTAAAAAGTTCATATTTTGTTTTACTTAATTTTTCCCTTGCACATCTCTTTTTAATTTCATTTTAGAATCAGATGATATTATTAAGATTTGATAATCTGTATTTTCTCCCTATATAATTATTTTTATGGTGGCATTATTATATTTGTATATATTTACATTTGTATTATATTTATATTTGCTTCATGTAATTGTATTATTATTTTATATTTGTATTATTATATTTGTCTTTTATGTTTGTATTACATAGTAACCATATTTCAATTGTTGGGTAGACTCAAGCCTTGTGTAACTGGAGTGTCCTATTATATCATTTCTTAGTTTGATTTTGGGGCGGTATGTCTTCCAGTTATTATTTTCAGGAAAGATAAGGTGATGTGCTTTCGAGCTTTTGCACATGTGAATGTACCACATATGCACGTGAGCAAACACTTGGCTGGTTGTAGGTTCACTGGGTAACAATCCTTTCTACTGTCAAACACTAAGCAGTAATCCTTTTCCTCTGGCATCTAGTGTTGCAGAAGGAAGTAAGACCCAAGGATAATTTTTGCATGTACATTTATGTACATTTATAGGTTTATCTACACACACACACACAAATGCACATGCCTACTACTTAAAAATAATCTTCATTGTAGGGTGCAACCCCCCATTCTTCTCAATAAGGTGTAATGGTGTTGATTTTAGTTAGATTGGCAAACACACAAGACTAGGCTTTACCAGAGCCAAGCTGACTCATCCTTGAGAAGGACACAAACAACCACACAACATACACAGAAAGGGCTCAGTGAAGGTCTCTAGACTCCAGGCATGGCTTCTTTTGCCCTAGTCACTCTTAACTAGGGACATGTGTGGTCTTGAGAGATGAAGCTGATCATAGCCTAGGAAAACCATCCGCCCTGGGGTTTCTTCCATGTTCATACCTAGCTTTCTGCATAGACCTTTTGGTTTACGTGTGTTTGTGTATGTACACTTTGTTACTTACCTTGCCTCCTCTGGGGGGTGTGACTGTCTCCCTGTCAACAGCACAGGGCATCTCAAAAATACCTGGTACTCGTTACTCAATGAACAATCACAAGAATGAAGTACAAAGGTTTGGTTGGGTACATGGGCCTCGGTTGAATTCTTCTCTTGAATCTGGGATAGACATGCTCCTTCTAATTCTTTTACTTAATCCTGTGTCAAATTCTGGTCCCAGAAATATCACCAGAGCAACCCGTTTCTAAGAGAAATCTGAGTTTATTGCTTCCCTTTGTGTGTTGGGCAGAATAATGGCTCCCCCCACCCCAACTGCCAAAGGTGTTCTCATCTTAATCCTTGAAACTTGTGATGATGTTACTTTATGGAGTACAAGAGATTTTGCAGGTGTAATTGAGTTAAGGGTCTTGAGATGGGGAGATTGTCCTAGATTATCAGGTTGGGTCCAGTGTAATCACAAGGGTCCTTAAACATGATGGAATGAGACAGAAGAGTCAGGGTCAGAGGAGGGGATGTGACCATGAAAGCAGAGGTGGGAATTATGGATCCCTGGCTTTGGAGATGGAGGAAGGAACCGTGAGGCAAGGAACACAGGTGACCTCTAGATTCTGGTAAAGGCAAGGAAATGAATTACCCTCTAGAGCCTCCAGAAGGAGTGTAATTCTCCCAACACCTTGACTTTTGCCCAGTAAGGTCCATTTTGGACTTCTGACCTCCAGAACTATAAGGCAATAAATTTGTGTTGCCTTAGCCCACTAAATTTGTGGCAATTTGTTATATTAGCGAGAGGAAACTAATATACTTCACAAGGAAGAATGTGACAGGGTCTTGATAATATCTCAAAAGGGGTAGGGAAAAGGTGAAATGTTTATTAAGTCTTTAAATCTTGTTAAAAGAAAGTTATTCAGGGGCACCTGAGTGGCTCAATTGGTTGAGTGCCGGTTCTTGATTTTGGCTCAGGTCATAATCTGACATTTGTAGATTAGAGCTCTGCTTAGGGCTCTTCACTGACAGCATGGAGCCTGCTTGGGATTCTCTCTCTCCCTCTCTCTCTGCCCTTCCCCCACTTGGTGTGTGCATATGTACTCTTTCTCAAATAAATAAAGTTTTTTTTTTTTAAATGTGGGGGCTTGACTAGCATTGGGTAAAGATCATGACACAGTGGTTTAAGATTGGGGGACACTGTAAGGCAAGAATCATGAGGACAGGGTCTCCATGCATCTTGAATCAAAGAATCAGTTGTTGCTTTCTGTTGAAGAGTTGATGAGATGTTCCTGGAATGAACAATAAATTTATTTGTGATTTATATTTTCCTGGGCAAGACTTTCCTAGACTAGTAAAGTTATGTTGAGGCAGACAGGGGATAATAAAGTCAGTAGGCTATGTGGAGGTAGATGATTTGGGGTTTCAGTTGTAAAGAAAGTATGACTCAGGGTCACATTTTCAGCTATTCCTGAGGCTAGAGGAAAGGTCCTACTGAGTCATCTGGTAATCTTTTCTTTCCTTTGGACTTTTTCTTTCTCCTTGCAACTCAGATATTTCAATGGGGTACAATAGGTTTTAGTCTACTTTTACGCAGATGCTAAAATTTTTACTTAATTTAGACAAGTCTTTTTCTTCTTTATTTGTGTATTAATTTTCTGTTGCTACTCTAACAAATTGTCCCAAACTTGGTGGCTCAAATAATAAGCTTTTGTTTTATTTTGCTTTATAGCTCTTAGGTTAGAAGTTCAACATGGGTCTCACTAGGACAAAATCAAGGTGTTGGGGTTATGTTCCTTCTGGAGGCTCTTGGAGAAGAATCCTTTTCTAGCTCTTTGAGGACATCATGTTCCTTGGCTTTTGACCCGCTTCCTCCATCTTCAAAGCCAGCAATGACAGCCTGAGTCCTCGTGCTGCTGTCTCTGGCTCTCTGCAGATGGGAGAAGTTCCCTGCTTTTAAGTATTTGTGATTAGATTGGCCCCAGCTGAATAATGCAGTAGAAAATCTGTATCTCAAGTAGAACTTAATCCTTAATATATCTGCAAAGTCCCTTTTGCTGCGGAAGGTAACATATTTATAGATTCCAGAGATTAGAGCATGGATCTTTGGGGGAGCCGCTTGTCTGCCTACCACTTCCACAGTGAATGCTTTTCACACAAACACACCCTTTACTTTTGAAGGTACTACTCCCTCTTAATAACATATTTTATGAATATTTTATACATATTTTCATAGGATTCATATTTGTTTCATGTTATTATCATGTTCTTTTGTTATTTCTCAAAAGAACAAGGTGGGCAGTTTCTCCTTGGCCCTGATGCCAACTTGATTGTGGTGAAAACTTGAGCTTTTCAGCTGGAAGGATAATTTTTGTACACTGATGGTCTTGTGCTGAAGGGGACAGCTTCTCCCTCTGGTTACTGAGGTTACTATATCGCCGTTGTCAGGATACGTTGTGTGGGTGGGAGGAAGTCTCTTCACCTCTTTCTGATTAGTCCCACAGTTCGAGCTGGCAAAAATATGGTCAGAGGTCTTAAAGATTGTTGACCAAGAGTCTTAGTTTCAATGACTATTCCATTTCTGTGTCTTTCTGTGTTTTAAATGAGTGTTTGAATGGGAAGGTAGGGTAGGGAAAATTAATTACTACCAGGTCATTGTTCTCTTCACCTCGGATTCCACCCTGGATTGTGCTTTGTACTGTCCTCTGATGGGTCACAATGCTCTTTATGTTCCTTGTGCCGCTGCAGCTCTCTGTCTCATAGTGCTCTGGGTGTGCTTTATTTTCGTGGCGGCTACATTCTTTATATGCCTTAGTGATGAGAGGCTTGCTGTCTGCCCTGCCCTCTTGCTTTCAGTACTACTCGGAAACAGATATCCTTGGTGCAGACATGTGCAGAAACGGTTTCCTGTTCAGCTTCCCTGAACTCCTAGCTAGTAGGAATAGCTCCCTTTTTAATCACTTAATGCCCAATATCGGGCACATTAAGTGAACAAAAGTACTTCCAGCCTATAGGGAGTTACATGAATATAAGCTTTGCTGCTGTTTTCTATTGTGGTTGTCAAAAATATTTCATGAATAACAATCACTTCTGCCTCGTCTCTGCTCCAGACTCACCTTGACATCCTGGAAAAAAGCGTGAACCCCAAGCAAGTATACTTCCGCCAGGATGTTCTCTGCCAGACTCTGGGAGGGAATTCATGTCCATTGGTGACCATCACAGCCATGCCCGAGTCCGATAGTGCTGACCACCTGGAACAGTTCCGTGAGTAAAAAGCAAACAACCTCCTTTGAAGATTTGGTGATTATGGGGTGTCCTCACAGCCTTGGAAGCTTCCTGTCCCTCAGATCAGAAGCTCCATAAGGTCTGAGGACCAGTTTATGTTTATAGAAATGCATTTCCAACTCTTGGCACAGCACAAAGAATAAATGTTAATGTTGCTCTGTTGTTAAAGGGAGAAAAAAATCAACTGAAAATTGTTAGGGAGATGAAGGCTTGCTGGAATTGAGAACAGTTTCCTGGTGACGGTCACTTCCTCTCCTAAAACAGAACCAGGACTGGAGTCACATTTTCCAACCTTGAATCCAGGGCTTGTCCTCCCCATGCTCACTGCCTTTATACTGCTCCCACGGCCAGACAAGGGCCGGGAAGGAAGGAAGTGGATGGAGCCCTTGCTGAAGAATCCTCTTGAGGACTTGAACACCATTTGGATCTGAAGGGCTGACAATATGGAAGAGGCTCTAGCCAAGAACCGTCAGCCAAACCAACACATGCGTGTGTGCACGCGCGCGCGCGCACACACACACACACACACACACACACACACACACACACACACACACACACACAAAATGGCCCTGTAACATTAGAGCCCTGAGCACAAATCTGACTTACCTGTAACCAATTAGCTTTCAATGTTGGTTTCTGACATATTTTAGACCTTAGATAGGCAAGATAAACCACCAAACAGAATGAGGAGGGCTTTGCAATACAGAAAACCTTGCGAGATGAAAGAAAAGACTGGGGAGTAAAAATCTGGCCAATTTATCCCCAGAAGATGCAACCTTACCTGATGAAGTGCTAACTGTGTTCAGGTGACTCTTTGGTGGATGCAAAATGTAATTTCTCACACCCCATCAACATCTGACAATGGATGCTTAACAACCTGGCTAATCAACAACTGATTATCCCATCTGAATTAATGAAGCCCTAAAAGGCTTTCATGAATAATAAGGGATTTTCCAAAAACTTCTCTTACATGTTTTATGAATTTAAGAGCAGTTTCTGTAACAGTCACAGAGTCCTCCGCTCGCATGTGAGCCGTTCTTGGAAGTTAGAGACGGCAGTTTTTCTAGTGCAACCTTGGCCAAACAATAATTTATGTAAGAAAGTGGATTTATGTGAGCCTGTGTTCTGAAGTGTCAGTTTCTAAATAGGAGCTGGGCAGGACCCAATGTCCGATTATGGGATGGATTGCCTCTGCTCTCTCCGTTTTTCATATGCTGACACAGGTGCTTTGGTTGGTGTCATAACTAGAAAGATCATTCCTGCTTTAAGGAGAGGACTGGAGACACGGCAAAGGTCCGTGAATAATTTGACACTCTGAAATAGTTAAGTTAAAAAAAAAAAAAAGAAATCTTAAAGCACCTTTAAGCACCTTTATATGAATCAAAGGAGGCTGGTTTCTGTCTGCGGCATAAGATTAGAGATCCTAAGTGCATTCTCTCGTGTGTCATTACAGTTTTCTCTCTTCAACATGTGCTGATATGTCAGCTGTTGTTCATCTCAAGAGGTAGCCCAGGCAGGCATGGGGAAGACCCATGTGATGGTGGAAAGCATGCTGTTCACTTTCCTTTTTTTTTTTTTTTTTTTTAATTTTTTTTATTTTTTAATATATGAAATTTACTGTCAAATTGGTTTCCATACAACACCCAGTGCTCATCCCAAAAGGTGCCCTCCTCAATACCCATCACCCACCCTGCCCTCCCTCCCACCCCCCATCAACCCTCAGTTTGTTCTCAGTTTTTAACAGTCTCTAATGCTTTGGCTCTCTCCCACTCTAACCTCTTTTTTTTTTTTTTTTTTCCTTCCCCTCCCCCATGGGTTTCTGTTATGTTTCTCAGGATCCACATAAGAGTGAAACCATATGGTATCTGTCTTTCTCTGTATGGCTTATTTCACTTAGCATCACACTCTCCAGTTCCATCCACGTTGCTACAAAAGGCCATATTTCATTTTTTCTCATTGCCACGTAGTATTCCATTGTGTATATAAACCACAATTTCTTTATCCATTCATCAGTTGATGGACATTTAGGCTCTTTCCACAATTTGGCTATTGTTGAGAGTGCCGCTATAAACATTGGGGTACAGGTGCCCCTATGCATCAGTACTCCTGTATCCCTTGGATAAATTCCTAGCAGTGCTATTGCTGGGTCATAGGGTAGGTCTATTTTTAATTTTCTGAGGAACCTCCATACTGTTTTCCAGAGCGGCTGCACCAATTTGCATTCCCACCAACAGTGCAAGAGGGTTCCTGTTTCTCCACATCCTCTCCAGCATCTATAGTCTCCTGATTTCTTCATTTTGGCCACTCTGACTGGCGTGAGGTGGTATCTGAGTGTGGTTTTGATTTGTATTTCCCTGATAAGGAGCGACGTTGAACATCTTTTCATGTGCCTGTTGGCCATCCGGATGTCTTCTTTAGAGAAGTGTCTATTCATGTTTTCTGCCCATTTCTTCACTGGGTTATTTGTTTTTCTGGTGTGGAGTTTGATGAGCTCTTTATAGATTTTGGATACTAGCCCTTTGTCCGATGTGTCATTTGCAAATATCTTTTCCCATTCCATTGGTTGCCTTTTAGTTTTGTTGGTTGTTTCCTTTGCTGTGCAGAAGCTTTTTATCTTCATAAGGTCCCAGTAATTCACTTTTGCTTTTAATTCCCTTGCCTTTGGGGATGTGCCGAGTAAGAGATTGCTACGGCTGAGGTCAGAGAGGTCTTTTCCTGCTTTCTCCTCTAAGGTTTTGATGGTTTCCTGTCTCACATTCAGGTCCTTTATCCATTTTGAGTTTATTTTTGTGAATGGTGTGAGAAAGTGGTCTAGTTTCAGCCTTCTGCATGTTGCTGTCCAGTTCTCCCAGCACCATTTGTTAAAGAGACTGTCTTTTTTCCATTGGATGTTCTTTCCTGCTTTGTCAAAGATGAGTTGGCCATACGTTTGTGGGTCTAGTTCTGGGGTTTCTATTCTATTCCATTGGTCTATGTGTCTGTTTTTATGCCAATACCATGCTGTCTTGATGATGACAGCTTTGTAGTAGAGGCTAAAGTCTGGGATTGTGATGCCTCCTGCTTTGGTCTTCTTCTTCAAAATTACTTTGGCTATTCGGGGCCTTTTGTGGTTCCATATGAATTTTAGGATTGCTTGTTCTAGTTTCGAGAAGAATGCTGGTGCAATTTTGATTGGGATTGCATTGAATGTGTAGATAGCTTTGGGTAGTATTGACATTTTGACAATATTTATTCTTCCAATCCATGAGCAGGGAATGTCTTTCCATTTCTTTATATCTTCTTCAATTACCTGCATAAGCTTTCTATAGTTTTCAGCATACAGATCTTTTACATCTTTGGTTAGATTTATTCCTAGGTATTTTATGCTTCTTGGTGCAATTGTGAATGGGATCAGTTTCTTCATTTGTCTTTCTGTTGCTTCATTGTTAGTGTATAAGAATGCAACTGATTTCTGCACATTGATTTTGTATCCTGCAACTTTGCTGAATTCATGTATCAGTTCTAGCAGACTTTTGGTGGAGTCTATCGGATTTTCCATGTATAATATCATGTCATCTGCAAAAAGCGAAAGCTTGACTTCATCTTTGCCAATTTTGATGCCTTTGATTTCCTTTTGTTGTCTGATTGCTGATGCTAGAACTTCCAGCACTATATTAAACAGCAGCGGTGACAGTGGGCATCCCTGTCGTGTTCCTGATCTCAGGGAAAAAGCTCTCAGTTTTTCCCCGTTGAGGATGATGTTAGCTGTGGGCTTATCATAAATGGCCTTTATGATCTTTAAGTATGTTCCTTCTATCCCGACTTTCTCAAGGGTTTTTATTAAGAAAGGGTGCTGGATTTTGTCAAAGGCCTTTTCTGCATCGATTGACAGGATCATATGGTTCTTCTCTTTTTTTTTGTTAATGTGATGTATCACGTTGATCGATTTGCGAATGTTGAACCAGCCCTGCATCCCAGGAATGAATCCCACTTGATCATGGTGAATAATTCTTTTTATATGCTGTTGAATTCGATTTGCTAGTATCTTATTAAGAATTTTTGCATCCATATTCATCAGGGATATTGGCCTGTAGTTCTCTTTTTTTACTGGGTCTCTGTCTGGTTTAGGAATCAAAGTAATACTGGCTTCATAGAATGAGTCTGGAAGTTTTCCTTCCCTTTCTATTTCTTGGAATAGCTTGAGAAGGATAGGTATTATCTCTGCTTTAAATGTCTGGTAGAACTCCCCTGGGAAGCCATCTGGTCCTGGACTCTTATTTGTTGGGAGATTTTTGATAACCGATTCAATTTCTTCGCTGGTTATGGGTCTGTTCAAGCTTTCTATTTCCTCCTGATTGAGTTTTGGAAGAGTGTGGGTGTTTAGAAATTTGTCCATTTCTTCCAGGTTGTCCAATTTGCTGGCATATAATTTTTCATAGTATTCCCTGATAATTGTTTGTATCTCTGGGGGATTGGTTGTGATCATTCCATTTTCATTCATGATTTTATCTATTTGGGTCATCTCCCTTTTCTTTTTGAGAAGCCTGGCTAGAGGTTTGTCAATTTTGTTTATTTTTTCAAAAAACCAACTCTTGGTTTCGTTGATCTGCTCTACAGTTTTTTTAGATTCTATATTGTTTATTTCTGCTCTGATCTTTATTATTTCTCTTCTTCTGCTGGGTTTAGGCTGCCTTTGCTGTTCTGCTTCTATTTCCTTTAGGTGTGCTGTTAGATTTTGTATTTGGGATTTTTCTTGTTTCTTGAGATAGGCCTGGATTGCAATGTATTTTCCTCTCAGGACTGCCTTCGCTGCATCCCAAAGCGTTTGGATTGTTGTATTTTCATTTTCGTTTGTTTCCATATATGTTTTAATTTCTTCTCTAATTGCCTGGTTGACCCACTCATTCGTTAGTAGGGTGTTCTTTAACCTCCATGCTTTTGGAGGTTTTCCAGACTTTTCCCTGTGGTTGATTTCAAGCTTCATAGCATTGTGGTCTGAAAGTATGCATGGTATAATTTCAATTCTTGTAAACTTATGAAGGGCTGTTTTGTGACCCAGTATATGATCTATCTTGGAGAATGTTCCATGTGCACTCGAGAAGAAAGTATATTCTGTTGCTTTGGGATGCAGAGTTCTAAATATATCTGTCAAGTCCATCTGATCCAATGTATCATTCAGGGCCCTTGTTTCTTTATTGACTGTGTGTCTAGATGATCTATCCATTTCTGTAAGTGGGGTGTTAAAGTCCCCTGCAATGACCACATTCTTATCAATAAGGTTGCTTATGTTTATGAGTAATTGTTTTATATATCTGGGGGCTCGGGTATTTGGCGCATAGACATTTATAATAGTTAGCTCTTCCTGGTGGATAGACCCTGTGATTATTATATAATGCCCTTCTTCATCTCTTGTTACAGCCTTTAATTTAAAGTCTAGTTTGTCTGATATAAGTATGGCTACTCCAGCTTTCTTTTGGCTTCCAGGAGCATGATAAATAGTTCTCCATCCCCTCACTCTCAATCTAAAGGTGTCCTCAGATCTAAAATGAGTCTCTTGTAGACAGCAAATAGATGGGTCTTGTTTTTTTATCCATTCTGATACCCTATGTCTTTTAGTTGGCGCATTTAATCCATTTACATTCAGTGTTATTATAGAAAGATATGGGTTTAGAGTCATTGTGATGTCTGTATGTTTTATGCTTGTAGTGATGTCTCTGGTACTTTGTCTCACAGGATCCCCCTTAGGATCTCTTGTAGGGCTGGTTTCGTGGTGACAAATTCCTTCAGTTTTTGTTTGTTTGGGAAGACCTTTATCTCTCCTTCTATTCTAAATGACAGACTTGCTGGATAAAGGATTCTCGGCTGCATATTTTTTCTGTTTAGCACACTGTAGATATCGTGCCAAGCCTTTCTGGCCTGCCAAGTTTCAAAGAAGAGATCAGTCACGAGTCTTATAGGTCTCCCTTTATATGTGAGGGCACGTTTATCCCTTGCTGCTTTCAGAATTTTCTCTTTATCCTTGTATTTTGCCAGTTTCACTATGATATGTTGTGCAGAAGATCGATTCAAGTTACGTCTGAAGGGAGTTCTCTGTGCCTCTTGGATTTCAATGCCTTTTTCCTTCCCCAGTTCAGGGAAGTTCTCAGCTATAATTTGTTCAAGTACCCCTTCAGCACCCTTCCCTCTCTCTTCCTCCTCTGGGATACCAATTATGCGTATATTATTTTTTTTTAGTGTATCACTTAGTTCTCTAATTTTCCCCTCATACTCCTGGATTTTTTTATCTCTCTTTCTTTCAGCTTCCTCTTTCTCCATAACTTTATCTTCTAGTTCACCTATTCTCTCCTCTGCCCCTTCAAGCCGAGCCATTGTGGTTTCCATTTTGTTTTGCATTTCGTTTAAAGCGTTTTTCAACTCCTCGTGACTGTTCCTTAGTCCCTCGATCTTTGTGGCAAGAGATTCTCTGCTGTCCTGTATACTGTTTTCAAGCCCAGCGATTAATTTTATGACTATTATTCTAAATTCACTTTCTGTTATATTATTTAAATCCTTTTTGATCAGTTCATTAGCTGTTGTTATTTCCTGGAGATTCTTCTGAGGGGAATTCTTCCGTTTGGTCATTTTGGAGAGTCCCTGGCGTGGTGAGGACCTGCAGGGCACTTCCCCTGTGCTGTGGTGTATAACTGGAGTTAGTGGGCGGGGCCGCAGTCCGACCCGATGTCTGCCCCCAGCCCACTGCTGGGGCCACAGTCAGACTGGTGTGTGCCTTCTCTTCCCCTCTCCTAGGGGCGGGATTCACTGTGGGGTGGCGTGGCCCATCTGGGCTACTTGCACACTGCCAGGCTTGTGGTGCTGGGGATCTGGCGTATTAGCTGGGGTGGGTAGGCAAGGTGCACGGGGGCTGGAGGGGCAGGCTTAGCTCGCTTCTCCTTAGGTGATCCACTTCAGGAGGGGCCCTGTGGCCGAGGGAGGGAGTCAGATCCGCTGCCGGAGGTTTGGCTCCGCAGAAGCACAGAGTTGGGTGTTTGCGCGGAGCGAGCAAGTTCCCTGGCAGGAACTGGTTCCCTTTGGGATTTTGGCTGGGGGATGGGCGGGGGAGATGGCGCTGGCGAGCGCCTTTGTTCCCCGCCAAGCTGAGCTCTGCCATCCGGGGGCTCAGCAGCTCTCCCTCCCTTTGTCCTCCAGCCTTCCCGCTTTCCGAGCAGAGCTGTTCACTTATGACCTCCCAGACGCTAAGTCGCGCTTGCTGTCGGAACACAGTCCGTCCAGCCCCTCCGCTTTTGCCAGCCCGACTCGGGGGCTCTGCTTGGCCGGCGAGCCGCACCTCCGCCCCGGCTCCCTCCCGCCAGTCCGTGGAGCGCGCACCGCCTCGCCGCCCTTCCTACCCTCTTCCGTGGGCCTCTGGTCTGCGCTTGACCCCGGAGACTCCCTTCTGCTAATCCTCTGGCGGTTTTCTGGGTTCTTTAGGCTGGTGTAGGTGGAATCTAAGTGATCGGCAGGACGCGCTGGTTCACTTTCCTTTTGACACGATAGACTTGCAAGTGACGGTCCTCGAGCTGGACCCTGAGGCAGCCAGGGCTGTGCTCGATGAGAAAAGACTAATGAGAGCTATTCTTCATAGGTGTGCCGGCTGCACAGTCGCTCAGAGCTCATGCTTAGAAGGGCCATGGACTTGGTTTCAAGTCTTAAAAAGGTTTTGAACATGGGGGTCTGCATTTTCATTTTGCGGGCCCTGCAAATTCTGGAGCCAGGCCTGGGACTAATCTGAGGTCATCAGCAAAAATGTGACAGAGGCTAGTGTCTTGACCATGCTAGCATCTTCTATTGCCAAGTCATGCAAGATGAGTTGTAACCTACTTTGGTAGTACAGAGTCTTTATCTTTTTATTTTTCTTAAAAAAATTTTTTTGAAGTTTATTCATTTTTGAGAGGTGGGGGGGAGGGTCAGAGAGAGAGGGAGACACAGAATCCGAAGTAGGCTCCAGGCTCTGAGCTGTCAGCACAGAGCCTGATGTGGGGCTTGAACTCACGAACCTCGAGATCATGACCGGAGCCAAAGTCGAATGTTTAACCAGCTGAGCCACCCAGGTGCCCGTACGGAGTCTTATTTGTATGGACGATGCAGCTGGTTGGTATCCTTTGTGATGGTGGTTGAAGTCATCCATTTTGCAGATGAGGTAAATGGGGCTAAGGGGAGTTAACTACCCTGGTCCATGGTGGTGCCAGGTTTCCGATTCTGTTACTCTGATTGCAGAGTCCATATACCCAACAGATGTCCGAACACTGTCATTCAAGCAGGTGTTCAGCATTACATTCAGGTTCCACTCAAAACCAGAACTTTCCCTCCTCGCTGTCTTGTGTCCTCACATTATTAGAAGCCAGCTTAGTTGTTAAAGCAAGTCACACTGAGTGGACCACAACTAGATGTATTACCCTCTTCCGGCTCACGGTGAATTTCATTTTGCTTTCCCAACTCAGTGTAAGCCTTTCCATGGTGGATGTTTCAGATGCTGTGGCAGGAAGGCAGGGGTGGGGGTGGGGGGAGAAGATTCAGACTCCTCAGATCCCCATACAGAGTGGAGATTGTGTGGCTGGGCTGCAGTGCTGGGAATAGTCTCAGACTATGGGCTACGGATTCTGGGCTGCAGAAGAAGCAATTTTCTCAGCAGGTTGCGATACGTATATACAGATACATGCCATGTTGTGTTTCTGAGAAAGGAAATATCCAGCACAATATAAATACCACCTACCCTCTAAATTGCAATTAACCATGTCTGTAAATCAGTAACAAAACCACTTAACTACCTTTCAACCACAAAATGTGATGCATTGTTTTAGAATGAGAAAATAGCAAAGGAGCTCAAGGCTCTCCTGCCTGCAGGCCTCCATCCAGGTGAATTTGAGTGGTCTCACCCTCTTCCTCCCTCCCCGGGGCCAGGCCAGTTTCAGAGTATCTAGCTGGGATTTGGCCAGTTTCTAGTGCAGTGGCTGACCCTCACTCCTCATAAGGAGGTATTTTGTGCACCGGAACATGTTCTTTCCTCCGTGTAGGGTTATCACTTCGGTCTTCTTTCAGAAACCTAAGACGTAACAGCGTGGCTCTGGGGCCCAGGGAGAAGGTAGGTCCCTTGCTTGAGACTGGTTCCCTGGTCCAAAAGTCCTGGACTAGAGATTATCAAGGACAATTTATTGATTACTTTTACTCCTTCCAGGGGTCTGGGCTCCAGAGAGTCTCCTAGAAGGATAATGTGATTTGATGTATATTTCGAAAGCATTTTTTTAAAAAAGACATTTTCCAGGGCTCCTGGGTGGCTCAGTCAGTTAAGTGTCCGACTTCAGCCCAGGTGATGAGCTCATGGGTTATGGGTTCGAGTCCCATGTTGGGCTCTGTGCTGACAGCTCGGAGCCTGGAGCCTGCTTTGGATTCTGTCTTCCTCCCTCCCTGCCCCTCCCTTGCTGTGCTCTCTCTGTCTCTCAAAAATAAATAAACATTAAAAAATTTTTAAAAATAGGGGCACCTGGGTGGCTCAGTCAGTTAAGCGTCCGACTTCAGCTCAGGTCATGATCTCGCGTTCATCAGTTCGAGTCCCACGTTGGGCTCTGTGCTGACAGCCCAGAGCCTGGAGCCTACTTCAGATTCTGTGTCTCTCTCTCTCTCTGCCCTTTCTCCCCACTCATGTTCTGTCTCTCTCTCTCTCTCTCAAAAATATATAAAAACATTAAAAAAATTTTTTTAAATAAATAAAATGGTATTTTCCTGGATATAATTAGCCTTATTTTCTTGATAACTATATTTTCAGCTTAGTGGTAGCCCAGTTTCCCTGGTGGATCTTTTACGGGTGTCTGGAGAATTGAGGATGGGTGCTGACCGTGGTCCCCAGAGAGACTCACTTTACACTTTGATATCTGAGCCCTCAGAGCCAAAATGCTGGCAGAGCTCCAAGAGCAAAGTCACTATCTGCCCTTTTCAGTGGGACAATGAGCAGGGTCGTTCTCTGAGAGATTGTCCCTGAAATCATTACAGAGGAGACAGGCTTGATGAGAAACTGACGATCAAAGGAGCCATTACAAAAGGACATACAGCTCATTCTAGCTTTAGGCTCCTGGTGGATGAGGTATCTGGGAATTAGCAGGGCCAGGCCCTTCCTGACTGGAAGGATTCCAGATGTCAAAGGAAACCCAGACCTTTGGGATTTGGAGAGCAGAGTGTGAGTGAGGAGTGAACAGTGTCCAAGAGAATGGAGTGGGGGCTCCATCAGTTTGGAGCAGAAGGCATCACCTGAGCAGGTCTGGGGATAGGTTTGGAAGGCAAGGTTGATCCAGGAAGTTGTTTCTAGTGCTTTCTGGGACTAGGCTCCATTGGCTAAAATGGTGTTCTGGCATGATTATACTTTGCATGGTTAAATCCTTAATACGTTATGTGTTAATAGGTACTTTAACAGATGCTCGGAATATGCAACTTCTAAGTAGAGAGTTGAGAACTCATATTTTCTTAAGTTTATGTGCTTTTCAGGGATTGTGTGTGTGTGTGTGTGTGTGTGTTGTTTGCTTTTTGGATTTGAACTGAAGGTCATTTGTTTTTTTAATGTTTATTTTGAGAGAGAGAGAGAAAGAGAATGAATGTGTGCACAAATGGGGGAGGGGCAGAGAGAGAGGCGCAGAGCCGGATGTGGGGCTTGAACTCACGAACTGTGAGATCATGACTAAGAGTCAGACGTGTAACCGACTGAGCCACCCAGGCACCCCATGAACTGAAGGTCATTGTTTACTCAAACCCCAGTGGATGAGGGCGAGAAGCCCAGAGAGGAGAATGGTTCCGGGGTCTCTGAGGCTCAGCCATCCCCCTAAACCAGGCCTCCTTTCTGCTTCTTGCAGAAGGGCTAAGTGTGCTCTCACAGACTCTTGTCATTCTCCCCATATTGCAGACAGCAAAGTTAAGGCTCACTAAAGGTAAATAACCAGCTTGCACCCACCAGGGTGGTAAGTGGTGGCTCAGCAAAGAGACCCCAGGCCTCTAGCCCAGAGTTCCAAGGTGGCCCCCTCCTTAGGGATCTGCCCTTCCCTGGGGTATTCCCCAGAAAGGCACACAAACAGGACATGCTGCTTATTAAAGCCCACCGCCATTTTGTTGACTTCTATTTTCTCTACACGTCCCCCATAACCTCATATTCTAAATCCCCATTTCAGTCCTGAGGAAGTTGGGTCCCTTTTTAGTTTGGGGAGCTACGTCTCTGTGATGGATGGTTCATTTTTTTTTTTCGGGGGCTTTATTGCCAATTATTTTTCCCCCTTTGGACATATTTCCCCCTGTAACAATATTGTCTTGACTGTTCTCAAGAGTTACCTGAGAGGAGGAGTTAATTTGTGGGCATCTTCTGAGGGAAAATGCTGTTCTCTTATTAGAAACTCTCATTCTTGAAGTGACTCGTCACCGCCTGACTCACTGACTTGTGAGAAGTCAGGAGACAACAAAGGTGGATGGGAGGGGGTGGACCTGCTATTTTTGCAATTGGAGACACCTCCACCCTGCATTTATCATACCCTAAAAGAGCAGAGCGTAACCTTTGTATGTCTCGGGAGGTGAGGTGACATCACTCTACCACAGGGGCTCACACACAGTTCTTTCCAGGAGGCCTGAGGTGGGGGAGGCAGGAAGCTACATTTGTAGTTACTAAAGAATACCTTTCTCTTTTTCTTTTTCTTAAAAATATTCTCACAAAAGCAATGTTCTATTCAGCCTGCCATTATGCTAAAAGCTTTTCCTTGGAAGACAATAGCTGTTCTCAGAAAAAAAGATTTATATGGGGTCCCCAGGGTATAATGAGCTACCAGGAGGCACCTGCCTCAGGTTGGGAGTTGTCACTTGTAAGTGGTTTTAAATTAGAATGGAGTGGAAAAATACACAGTTACAGAATTCCCCTTTTGGCTTCTTTGCAAATCATTTTGCCTTTGTCTGTCCTGGAGACACCTGATCAGGAATGAAGAGCGGAGCTTTCTGCTGAGGAGATCGAGAAGCGACAGAAGTGGTCCAAAGAAAACAGAAACTCTAGTGAAGTGAGCACCTCTCACTTCTAGAATTTTCTGTGTATTTGTTTACTTTTGGCCTCCACCTCCATCGCGGCCCCCTGCCAGAGGCATGTAGGGCCCAGTATTACTAAGGGAGCCCTGAATTTTAGAGCTTAAAAATCCATAAAGATCATCGAGCCCCAATTCCTCAGTTGAGGAACTGAAGCTCAGGGCATGGCTGGACCTGTCTAGAGACCCTCGCTGGCTGAAGTGGCCCTAGACCTCAGACCCCTTGTCGCCTGGTGAAATCCTCTTATTTTCCTTTTCTGTAAAGCGTGGACTTCTGACGAATATTAGAACTAACAAAGGGGCTACCAGAACATAAAGACTTCTCTCTGTGGACACTTTTAATAAGAGGAATTAGAATTGGAGAAAGTGAGCTGTGCCTTTTCCTTGTCCTGGGATTTGCATCTCTCCAGGCAACCAGGGCTAGGAAGCATGGAAGATATTAGGAATATGAAGGTAAATATTATTTAATCCTTGTTGAGGCACTCGCATTCTCCAGGGAAGGTATGTGTGTGTATGTGTAAGTCACGTTAACAGGACATTGTGATACAGCAAGGTATACCAGAACAGGGGGATAAACAAAGTGCATTGCAAGCAGAGACAAGAGACCATTTGCCTGTGTGGTGGGATCAAAGGGGGACTTACACCCACAGGGGTGAGCTATTTAAATCCCATCTGCATGGTGGTCTTATAGTCACATGGCTTTCACAGAAACCTCAGCCAGAAACCTAAAGTTGCGCCTGGGTGGCTCAGTTGGTTAAGCATCTGACTCTTGATTTCAGCTCAGGTCATGATCTCAATGGTTCGTGGTATCGAGTGCCGCGTCGGGCTCTGGGCTGACAGCATGGATTCTCTCTCCCTCTCTCTCTGCCCCTCCCCTCCTCGAGTGCCTCTGCTCTCTTTCTCAAAATTAAATAATTGGAATTGCAAAATAAAATAAAATAAAACCTTGCAATTGGAGACCCCTCCACCCTGCATTTATCATACCCTAAAAGGGCAGAGTGTAACCTTTGCATGGCTCTGGATGTGAGGTGATCTCACTCCACCACCATAGCTTCCCAGGGCTTGCACACACAGTGCTTTTCTTTAAAAAAAAAAAAAAAAAAAAAAAGGAAACCCCAAACCATTTGAAGAACTATTTGTATCTCTCTTAAGAAGGCATGACAGGGAATATATAAAACACATCCAAACCATCCACAAGTTGTTCTCATCTTTCTGACTGTTATCAGTCTGCACATACATAAATAGTAGGTAACCCCTCCTTTTTCAGTACAAACCCTCAAAACTCTATGGCATTTTGACTGGTTGAATATCTCTTTTAGGCTTCCCACGTTTGCCTCATCAGTCCATGAAAAGGAAGACTATGAATGAATCTTCCTCCTTCCAAGGCCAGTTGGAGGGAGTGGGGAAGACTGTAAAACCTTATAGTTGAATAGCTTTGCTTATTCCCTACCACATAAGTACTTTGGTCTTACAAAGTTTTTACTTAATATCACTTGGTCCTCATAGTTCCCTTGGGAGTTGAGGAAGAGAATAATTATGCCCACTGTATAGTGATAAAACTGATTTTGAGTGCTATTTGATCTGTATCTTGAAGTCAGACTGGCACATGCAGAGAAATAGGGGAGTATCTTCTCCAGTAGAAAAACAGCATTTGCAGAGGCTGGGGGGCCTGGACCTAATGCTCTGGAAATCTCAGGGCACCAGGACTACAGGACTGTAGGTTGATTATGGGATATGATGATAGATGAGAAAGGTGATTTGGGCTAAGTGGTTAAGGCCCTTATTTTTCATGTTAGGAAGTGTCTCCTGAAGGCAATAATGGGCTCATAAGATGTTATTAAATGCGAAGAAATGACAAGATCAGACTTGTTTTGGAAGAAAGTTTTGTGGCAGTCATGTGGAGCTGAAGTCCAGGGTGAGGGGAAGTTAGGTGACCTAGAACTTGACACAGAAGAGGTTTTATGCAGTTAGACTAGAATCAGACTCACTGTGTGTGTGTGTGTGGGGGGGGTAATCTTGGTTCTGCCATATATCAGCTTGACCTTGGGAAGAGTGCTTAAATATTCTGTGCCTTGGTTTCTCCATTTATAAATTGTGAGTCATAACCAGTACCTTCTTCCTGGGGCAATCTGAAGATTTTAAAGGGCTTAGAATAGTGCCTGGCACATGGGTACTCCAGAAATAATAGCAATTGTTAATCTTCCAACAGGTGATGTGGTTTCCAAGGAAGAGGTCTATGGAAATGTGGAAGGGTCTAAATTTACAAGAGATGTCTAAGAATTGAGAGGCCGTGGTGGTTGGTTGGAAGTAGGGATAAAGGTCACAGAGTTGAAGTATGTCTACTTTGGGTGATAGGTGAACAGTATAATGCCAACAAAGGCATATATGAGAGAACAAGGCTGCTGTGGAGGGATAATGAGTTCAGTTTTGGAAATGTTCATTTTCAGAAGCCTGCAAATTATGTAAGAACTCAGGATAAATATAATTATAAAGCCAATATACTATAAAATATAATCTATTTCAGAGGGAAATAAAACAAATTTTGTATTACCTGAAAAATTTTCTCAATTAGCAAGGATACTAAAAGTTGACTATATGTGGTTACTGTAGCAGAAATATGTAATATATTGTATCAGAATCAATCATAATCTATCACAGAATATTCTATTCTAGAAGTATGTTCATGAGGTATAATAATTTATATCTGCTAAGGGAATTAACTCTTTACAGAGTATTTCCATATGATTAATTGTTCCATATAACAGCTCTGCAAGGTAAAGAAAAAAACAGAATTGTATTTATTATCTCCATTATTAGATGATAAAATTGAGGCCCTGGAAAGACATGTGATTAGAAAGAGATAGAGCTCCAATTTATCCCCTGTCTGAATCTTTTTTTAAAATGTTTATTTATTTTTGAGAAAGAGAGAGAGAGAGAGAGCGAGCGAGCAAGCACGAGCATGAGTGGGGGAGGGGCAAAGGGAAAGGGAGACACAGAATCTGAAGCAGGCTCCAGGCTCTGAGCTGTCAGCACAGAGCCCAATGCGGGGCTCGAACTCAAACTGCGAGATCATGACCTGAACCGAAGTCGGATGCTCAACTGACTGAGCCACCCAGGTGGCCCATGAATCTTAAGATTCATAATCTGCCACCTCTTTCGACTGTGCAATAATGAGAGAAGATCCTTTACCTTCAAGATGCAATTCCCTATATGTAAGAGTAATTGTTTATGCTACAATTCATATGTTCTAGATTTCTCCAAATGTATGAATCCATATGTGGTCATGTGAACCTTAATAACCTTTGTAGTTTTAGTAAAATCGAAATTTTATTGCCTCTGCCAGACTGCATACCTTTCTCACCTATATCTTACTCCTTTGTCACTCAGTATCCTCCAACCAGAATAATCTTTCTATTCCTTGAAAACAGTGAGCTAACTACACTCCCCTGGGCCTCTGCATTTGCTGTTCCCTTTTCTCCATAGCTTGACATGGTCGATTTCTTCTTATTATATATCATCTGCCTTCTTGGATCACCATATTGAGAGTTATTCCTCCATCCAGAGCCTCTTTATCACATGACCCTGTTCTGTTTTCTTCATGGCCCTCCCTGTTGGCTCCATGAGAACACAGACTGTTTGCTGTATTTTGTCACCATGGTATCTCTACGAACCAAGAGTCCCTGCACAAAACAGGTGCACACTAAATATTTATTGAAGAAATAAGTGGAATCCCTGCATCTGTTCTTGTTATCACCCATAATGTAGGGCCTTTAACCTCCCTTGAGAAGTTACTTCTTTCCTGTTTCTTGGGGTACGCAAGGGTAGCCTTAACTACTGAACTGATTTCTCTTCCTATGGTTTTGCCTTTTTTCAGAATGCCGTATAGATGGAATATGTGGTCTTTTGTCCTGTCTTCTTTCACTTAACATAATGCTCATGAGATTCATTCATATTGTTTGCATGTATCAGTAGCTTATTCCTTTTTATTGCTGAGTATTATTTTGTTGAGTGGATGGGCCATGGTTCATTTATCTATTCAGTTGGTAGACATGTGGGCTGTTTCCAGACTTGTTATTACGAATAGAGTTACTATTCACATATACAGGTATTTCTGTGAATATATATTTTCATTTATATTGGGTAAAGAAATTAAGTGTATGTTTAAATTTCTAACAAGCTGTCCCATAATTTTACAAAGTGGTTGTTCTTCCAAAGTATTGCATTCCTACCAACATTGTACGAGAATTTCAGTTGCTTAGTATCCTCGCTAGTACTTTGTATTTTTATTTTTAAATTTTTTTCCAGTCTAATAGGTATGAAATAGTATTTCATTATAGTTGACTTTGTGTTTCCTTGGTGATCAATGATATTGAAATGTCTCTTCAAATATTTTTTCTTACTATTGAGTTCGATTATTTATTTTGGATACAAATTCTTCATCAGATATGTGCTTTGCAAATATTTTTATCCAATCTGTGACTTGATTTTCACTTTCTTAAAAGTGTCTCCTAAAGAGTAGAGATTTTTAAAATACTGTTTTTTTTGTTTTGCTTTGTTTTTGGTTTTGTTTATGCTTAGGGTTAGTGATTTATGTATTCTAGATAAGACATATTTACTTGACTCAGTGGTTATTGACTGGGGATATATTTTTGCTCCTCAGGAGAAAATTGGTCTAGAGACATTTTTGATTGTCACACTGGTCACAACTGGAAGGATTTCTACTGTCATCTAGAGTGTAGAGGCCAGATATGCTACTAAACACCCTACAATGCACAGACAGCCCCCCCAACCCACCTCAAAATGTTAATAGTACTGAGCTTAAGAAACCTTTGCCTAAAACAAGATCACAAAATTTTTATTCTAAGGTTTTAAAATAGTTTTAAGTTTTACATTTAAGTATATATCAAGTTGATTTTAGTCTATATCATGAAGTGTAGATCAAGAACTAATATTCTTTTTCTTTTCCTTTTTAAGAAAGGCTACTGAGATTTTGAAATTTGAGAAGAATTGAAATCTTCACAATATTGTGTTTTTTCTACACATGAACATGATATGCCTCTCCGTTTATTTAGGCCTTCTTTAATTTCTTTAAGTGTTATACAATGTTTAGTATAAACTTCTTACATATTTTTTTATTATTTTTTTAATTTATTTTTAATTTTTTTAAATGTTTATTTTTGAGAGAGAGAGAGAGAGAGAGAGAGAGACAGTATAAGTGGGAGAGGGGCAGAGAGAGAGGGAGACATAGAATCTGAAGCAGGCTCCAGGCTCTGAGTTGTCAGCACAGAGCCCAACCCTGGGCTCAAACTCAACAACCACAAGATCATGACCTGAGCCGAAGTCGGATGCTTTTAACCGACTGAGCCACCCAGGAGCCCCTATATATTTTTTAGATGTACCTCCCATTTCACCTTTGAGGTTATGGCAAAGAAATTCATTTTTTATTGGTAGTATATGAAAATACAGTTGATTTTTTGTGTATCAACTTTGATTCATGTGACTTTGCTACCGTTTTTACTTCCAATAGCTTTTTGCATAGTTTTTTTTTCTTTTTAAATTTTTAGCATACAGGACATGCCTGTTGACTGTGAATAAAGAATTTTATTACTTTTTGTTTATTTTGTATTTTAAAAATTTTTCTTGCCTTATAATATTGCCTAGGAACTCCAATATAATATTTAATAGAAGTGGTGATAAGAGATAGTATAACTTGTTCTTGTGATTGTAGAGGGAAACTAGTCTTTTACCGTTAAGTATGGTATTATTTGTAGGTTTTTTTAAATAGATATCCTTGAAAAAGTTGAATTATAATTTTAGTAAGCTGAGAATTGTCAAAAATGGTCATATTATTTTTTGTTTTTAACCTGCTCATGTGGTGAGTATTGTTTGATTTTCAATTGTTGACCCAAACTTGCATTTTTATTTTATTTCATTTTTTATTTTAATTCCAATATAGTCAACATACAGTGTTGTATTAGTTTCAGGTGTACAATCCAGTGATTCAACAGTTCCGTATACTACTCAGTGCTCATCAGGATAAGTGTACTATTTTTTGATAAAAACTCCATTTGTTTGGGATAATATTTGCCCCACACTTATGAGGAATATTGATCTGTATAGTTTCTTTTTCTTTAAATATCATTGTATGGTTTTGGTATTCAGATAATGCTGGCTTCATAAAATGAGGTGGGAAGTGTTTTTATATTGTGGTAATCTGACTATGCCCCCCCCCCCCATATATTAGGATATATTCATATCCTAATCCCAGCAACCTGTGAAGGATACCTTATATGGTAAAGATTTTGCAGTTATTATTAAGTTAAGGGTCTCTAGATGAAGAGATTATACTGGATTATTTGGATGGGGCCTAAATGTCATCATAAGCACATTTTTCAGTGAGGGGCAGAAGGAGATTGTGAATAGAGAGGTCATGGGGCAGAAACAGAGGCACAAAAAGAAGATGCTACATCTTTGAAGATGGGGGAAAGGTTCATGGTCTCAGGTATGCAAGGACTGAACCTCTAGATGCTAGAAAAGACAAGGAAATGGATTCCTTCCTAGAGCCTCCTGTAGGAGCATCATCCTGGCACATCGCTGGCTTTGGCTCACTGAACCCATACTTCTGGACTTCAGAACTACATAAGAGAAGTAGTTTGTGGTGGTATTTGAAGCCACGAAGTTTGTGGTAATTTGGTATAGCAGTCATAAGAAACTAACAGATATTATCTCTTATTTTCCCTCTTTTGGGTCTACTTTATTTATTTTAGATCCAATTTTTCACCTGCAATTTTTCCTTTCTGAAGAACTTTAATACTTCTTGTATTATTGGCATATCGGCAGGCAATAACTCTCTGAGCTTTTATTTTTATGAGAAAAGTCTTTATATTTCCCTTTATTTTGAATTTTTTTTTCTGAGTATGGAATTCTAGGTTGACAGGTTTTTTTTTGTTTGTTTGTTTTGTTTTCCTTTCAATATATTAAAGATGTTGCTCTAATGTCTTCTGGCTGCATAGTTGGCTGGTAGGAACTATGGTATAATTCTTATCTTTGTGTCTCCCTCTTCAATGTTTTACTTTTTTTCTGCTTGCCCTCAAGATTTTCTCATTATCTTTGGTTTCCATCAGTTTGACTATGACTTATGTAGGTGTGATGTATATATGTATGTATCTATTATTCACATATCATTTCAAACTTCTCTGAGCTACCTATGTCTGTGATGTATTTTTCATTAAGTTTTGAAAAATTTCAGTCTTTATCTCTTCAAATATGTATTCTGCCTCATTCTCTCTTCCCATGCTGGAAACCCCATTTATATATATGTGAGACCCTTTTGTATTGTTGTCCCACAGTTCTTGAATGATTTATTCTGTTCTTTCTTTCTTTCTTTCTTTCTTTCTTTCTTTCTTTCTTTCCTCCTTGCTTGTTTAGATTTGTGTAATTTTATACATTGTTTTTTAAACTCCCTGATTATTTCATTATCTGTCCAGTCTTCTGATATGCCCACCAAGAGAATTCATGTCTGATATAATTTAAAAAAATTTATAGAATTTCCTCTTGACTCTTTTTTTTTTTTTTTTTTTTTTTACAGTTTCCTTCTCCCGGCTAAAATTCCCCATCTGGTCATTCACATTTTCCTTCTTTTGCATGATAGCCTTTAACATATTAATCATATTTCTTTGCAAGTCCCTATTTAATAATTTTAGCATTTAAATCTTCTCTGAGCCTATTTCTGCTTATTTCCTGATAGTGGTTTTGTTTGTTTGTTTGTTTATTGAATGTTAGGAATTCAATAGGTTTGGAAGAATAGTAGAGAATGAGATCCATACTATTTACATTCAGTAATGGATCTGCCTTCTTCTGTCAACATGGAGTGCCGTGGATCTGATCAGGAGTGGGTTTTGTTCTTATTACTCTTAGTGTGTGCGGCTGGCTTCCATTTCTTCCAGTGGTGGTTGCTGTTGTCCTGTAATTGGCTTAGAGCCTACAGGGCAGGGGGAGGGTCAGGGGCAAGGACAATGCTCAGTGTTCCTGCCCCACCCTGAGCCCTCACCAGCTTGTCTGCATCACAGAGAACCTAGGCTCCACACTCTGTTTCTGCCCCCAGGGGCAGACAACTTTTGCACCTCCCCCCATCTCAGAAGCACTGAGTACTGAGTCCTGAGGGTGAGAGGGTCTGCTGGTCCTCCCACAGCAATTTAAGGTCTTACTTTGTAGGAGAGCATCCAAAGAAGCAGGTGGTATTTTACCCTGTCCATCAGTAGCAACTGACCTTCAACTGGCCTATTCCACTGTGCGTGTGGGGGTGGTGGTGCAGGGGGCACTTTTCTTATTCTCCTACTCTACAACTGATCCAAAGAGAAGAGTTTGCAAGTAAGGGTGAACTCCTCTTGTGTACGATTGATTCTAGTCAATAGCTATCCTACACAGGGCTTTCAGGAATTTCTTAACATTTTACTTCTAATGTAGCAGCTGCTTTCTTCCTCTTGTGCTCCAACAAAGGTAAAAACTTTGTGTGTCTATCCTTGCAGGGGACTTAACACTCTGGAATTCATTTCATTTGTCTGCTTTATGACTTTGACTTCTGATAGGCTCAAGGAAAGTTATAATAAATGGATTGTTGAGCACTTTTAAAACCTTTGTTTGTATGGATAGGGTGGAAGCATCATTCTCCAGTGGCTTTCCACATGTTTTCTTGAGAAGGTTGTTTAAAACAGTCTATTATTTTTCTGTTAGTGGGTTTCTTCACCCTTGGGCTCTCCACTTAACATCCTCCTCTCTGACTTTTTAGTTCCAATTATTAGATTTTTCACTTCTAGAAATTTTATTTCCACATCAGTATGTCTGCTTTTATGGCCTTATTCCTTGCTCATATCTCAAATTGATTTCATTTTTTGAGATGTTCAGCTTAGTTATGTCCTATGATTTCCATAAATTAATCTCCAGTCTTTGCTCTTCTGATTCTCCTTTCTCTTGCCTCTCACTCACAGGGCTTTGTTTCCTGGTTTGCTTTGTGATTTTTTTTACAGTAAGTCACTCATTGTACGTGGAATTTTATCTGTGGAAAATATTCAAGGATGGAATTGAGGCCGCTTAATTTAAGAAAGCATTCATATTTGCTTCTGTTTGTCATTTGATGCTAGCACGTGAGTGACTGTATCCCTTGCCTCAGATTTGGGGGGCCACAAACGGATATGGATCATACACTCAAATGGATGTGAAGATTTGCTTGTAGGTATATATTCATAGAGAGAACTTGGGATAAAATGTTGTTCTTGCTCTCCCTTTCTGTGAATTGAGAATGAAGACCTTTGGGGATGCCCCACCATGAGCGAGCCCTGTGTTTCACTTCCCCGGGTCTCCTGCAGCCTTCAAAGCAGAAGCTCAAGGTCTCCAGGGCTTGGTAGAACCTCTCCAGGAGAAAATATGCTTTGATGTTTGCTGATCTTACAAGGTTTCTTTGTTTTATTTTATTTTATTTTATTTTATTTTATTTTATTTTATTTTATTCATTTATTTATTTATTTATTTTTGGTCTCACTTTGTTTTTGGCATCTACAGACTTCTTCTTTTCTGAGAGGCTCAGCAATGCATTCAAAATGTTTTTTGAAACAAATATTTTAGCATTTTGGTTGTTTCATTCAGAGGATTGTTCAGAATATTTAGGCTATTATTCTGCTGGAAATGGAGGTTCTCACTCCTTGATCTTTCACTTTCCGTGCCACTTCTTTCTATTAGAAGGGAAAATGAAAGTCTTTTTTTTGTTTACTATAACGGATAATATGAATTTGAAAGTCTGCTTGTGAATCTGAAATAGCGGATCTGCTATGCTATATTTAGCATTTGACGTTACTGCTGCCGAAAGAATATTCTTTCTTTTCTGACTCTTGGGATACTTTTTTTTTTTTTTCTCCTAGCACAAAGTCAGAATTTTAGTGAAGCAGTATTTTGGAATTTCTGAATATAGAATCCAACAAAGGGACCAGGTTTTCTCCAGTGCTTTCTGTTTTCTTTGACATCATGAATGTCATCAGAAGACCATTTGGTTTTGTTGCCTTTAAGATGACTGATTTACCTAGAGGCACCTCTATCTGGTTTCAGTCACCTGCATCCAACATCAACACCAGAAACCTCAAAAGGACATTGCACTTAATCACTCCCTGTAGTTCTGCCCTGTGAGGCTTGCTTGAGGTAACTCCAGCTGTGGGAGGAAATTTTTGTCCTCTTGCAACTGGTAGAGATTCTTCTGGTCCCCATGGTGAACTGGGGGAAATATCTACATTGTAACTTGCAGGGCAGGGGCACTTAATGTAATCAGGACAGTGAAGGATTCTCAGCATAGCTGGTCTGTGTTCCCCATGCTCTCAAAAAGCCAGAATAGAGAAAGGCACCTGGGTGAATCAATCAGTTAAGTGTCCGACTTTGCCTCAGGTTATGATCTTGTGCTTTGTGGGTTCAAGCTCCCCATCGGGGTCCACGCTGGCAGTGCAAAGCATGCTTAGGGTTCTCTCTCACTCTGTCTCAAAAATAAATTGACTTAAAGCCAGGATAGAGAGAGGCAGGAGAACCTGGAGATGGATCCTGGCCATTCTTCCGTCATTAATGTTCACAAACCTCCTGGGATCCTTCATTCCTCTGTGGTAGAGGTGAGTGATGAGTAAATACAATAGCAGGAACTCCCTTTCATTCCAAAACAAAACCGTCACACCGAACAAGCCTGGGACTGGGTTTAGTGGAGGCAAACGGATGCCTTTGATACATTTTCCAATTTGTTTGTGGTGGTTTACCATATACACATTTTCCCAAACAAAGTTGTAAAAAAGGAAGGAGTTTGGCAAGACAAGTGTGTGTGGAATCTTGAGGCCGTAGCTGGGAGATCACGCTACTGTTTCTAGTCACAGGAGACGTTCAGCAGCATGGCTGAACCAGTGGGCATGTTAACTGCCCAAAATGTGATAATTAAAATGTATGCTCGTAGCTACCTTGATAATGATCTTGTGATAGAGTTCTCCCCTCAAGCTGGTGTGTGCACTGTTGCCTCTCCCCAGCAACAGATGAGGGCATTAAGAGTTCGCACGCCGCAACTCAGAGGGAATCGGTGGTGCCCCAGTGTTCTGTGTACCTTCCCTGCAGCTGGCTTTCTGTGGCTCATTGAACGTTGAGTCCAGGTGGCAGCTGTGGATTTTGACATCCCAGATTTGTACAGGGCGAGGCCATCCTCAACACGTAGTGATGTGCATCTGGGTTGGAAGTGGCTATTCAGGAAACTGACAGGGTAAAGCCCTAATTAGAAAGACCAGCAGGGCTCCCTGGACCCCAGGATGCTTCAACAGAGCCGTCACTGTCTCCCCTCAGGCAGGATCGTTGTGCTGGAACACTGAGCAAAAAACATTTTGTTCCCTGTTCAACATAAATAACTCCCATCATTAGCAATGTGACAAGCAAAAGGAGGACCTGCATGTCAAAAGACAAGGATGTATGCATTGTGTTTGTAAGGGGCGATTTTGCAAGCTTTCAGCTGCGGGGGAAGCAGCTTTCAGTTTCTGGAAGATGCTACTGGAAACTTCTGGAAGATGCTACTGTAAGTAGAATGTATAGTCCCCTATGGTTTTCAATTGACTGAAGGTTAATTTGAGGTGTTGGACACACTTTAGGGTAGGAAAGGGATTCAGGGGCCATTGGAATGTAAATCACAATTCTTCTCAATATTTTGCAGTTTTTCATTTTTGGGAGGCTCAGTGTTCTGGTCCTTAAAATGGGACATTGTAAGCAACTATCTTTGTTTAGGTATCTAATGCAGTCCTGTTGATTAAGATTCTGAACTCTTTGGGAAGAACAAAAACAAAAACAGAATTTGTACATACCAAATTGCACTCTGAATACACTTGTGCAGACAGCGTTTATTTTTATAATCGAAAAGAAATATAGCCAGATCACGTGGTAGTTTCTTAAGTTGTTATGAAAACCAAGAATCCTTATCTTAATTTCTTTTCAATCAATAAACCATTCCTGATTCACAAGGAAGAAAAGTGGAATAGAAACTGTCTGCCTTTGAAAGCAGCTGTGATGTAATGATTTGGTGGGCAACTTACATAGTTTAATTAAGCACTCCGATTAAATCAATATGTATCCAAGAGTTCGGCCCGGCAATCAGCTTAATCTCATTAAATGTTGTTCAGGCCCCAATAATTGATTAATAATACATTATCGTTTATGAATTATTGACTTCAAGTTATTATAATTGTGCCTGCTTTGTTCACAGCACCTGCTGCCACATGTTAATTATGAAATGCTCTAGCACTTTTCCTGGAATAACTTTAGAGATAAAGCTGATGGGGTTTTTAATGAAGTGAGATTATCTGTGGTTCAGAGCTGGTCAGAATGAGCTAAGCTTTCTCAACCCTGCCTTGTTTAATAAGAGGGAGCAGGTATTTGACTTTTTAAGAGCCCAGGCTTTAAGAATTAAAAGGCAGAGCTGGAGGGCACCATGCCGGAGTTGGGTGTTGAGGTAGGTGATGTCAGAGCCATAAGCCAGTGGATTCTGCCTATTGAGCAAGACAGTGCCAAGCCAGTGGGGAGTGAGGTGTCCCCTGACTGACATGCATGCTCCCATTGTCAGCCGTCTAGGGGAAGAGGTAGGTCCTCAGAGACGGAAATAAAATTGGTAGTGTGCAAGATGACCCTTAATGCCTTATAGGAGGCATGACTCTTTGGAACTTCTAACATCAAGGAAATACAGTAGTCAATCACTGCTGGGGTTGACACTGGGGATGACCTTCTCTTTCTGCTGAGATCATACCAAAAAGTTATTCTAAGAGAAGAATGATATTTTGTATACTAGCTCAATCAGACAGCAGATATATAGACATCATTCTTGTCACTCTGGAGATAATGCATCTGTTGTTGAGGTTTGGATATGCCCAAAGGTATTTGGGGATTCTGGTGGAAGGATTTGACCTCTCTTGGTTAGAGATGGGAAGCAAGGGGACTGTTCAGGGAAATGCCCCTAAGAGGGGACCAGGGCTGAGGAAGGAATTATCCTACCTAAATCAGGTTAGTCTTTTTTAATGTTTATTTATTTTTGAGTGGGGAGGGGAGGGAAAGAGGGCGGGGGGGGGGAGAGAGAGAGAGAGAGAGAGAGAGAACGAACATCAGTGGGGGAGGGAATAGAGAGAGGGGGACAGAGGATCTGAAGTGGGCTTAGAGCCCATTGTTGGCTTGAACTTATGAACTATGAGATCATGACCTGAGCTGAAGGCAGACACTTCACACTGAGCCACCCAGGTGCTCCAACCAGCCAACCAGGTTAGTCTTTTGCATGTTATTTCCCATTCCGGCTCCATGTGGTTATTGTTGCCAGTTAGTAAAATGTTGCTTAAGAGACCCTGCCTGGTGTCAGCTGCACCAGAAAAGTCAAGACAGGAGTGGTTGGGAATGAGTCCATATTTGAGGTCAAGCACAAAAGGAAGGGATAGTGATATCAAGGCCAACATGGTTATAGTAGCACAATGGATTCAGGTTTCATGCTGATGGGGAGGGTGACATTTGGGAGTCAAGAGCCAATTTTGGAGAAGTCCCATGGCTTCCTACATTGTGAGTCTTCTTCCTGGAAGGACTCGGCTTGGGTTTTGTTAGAGACACCCTGGGGGGTATTGCTGTTGCCATCTCTGAAGGAGCTTCTTGCCCCAGAATGAATAGGGGCTCCCACTAGAACTGAAGCTGGCTCTTCTGAGAGATTGCTCTCCCAGTGGGACTCCCCTTTCATCTCCAACACCCGGCCCAGGAACCAGCTGAATAACAAATAAAGTCCAATCTTCAGGCTCCATTTTTTGGGTGTGTGTGTGAATGGCATAAAAAACTGCATGTTTTCAAATGCATATTTCCAGGAAAGAAGTCATTGTGACAGAATTAGAGATAAAGCATAGGTTTACCATCAGACTTGGGTTGGAATCCTGGATTCTATGTGTGGATTTTGGAAAGTGACTTATATTCTCTCTGAGCTTCAACTTCCTCATCTGTAAAATGGGGGTGTTATCACCCTCATAAGGTTGTGCTAGGGATTAGTGAGGTCAGGTCTACTTTCCTAACAGGGTGTCGAAGAGAGGGTCCTTGTTAAATGCTCACATACACATTCTCTCGCTCCATCTTCTCTGTCTATTGTAAGCTGGTATAATCATCCATTTTATTTGGTGCCATTTTAACACCCCAGTTAACCCACAGCCTTTTGATTTGAGGTACACACTGTGAGATTCAAGTGGGGAGACCAGCTGCCTCAAGGTAATGTCAAGAGCTAGAACCCAAGCATTGGTGTTTGAGTCATTCTGATCTGCACTCAAAATTTGGGCTTGCCTTCACAGTGGCTGGGGTCAGCTGCTGTAAAAACATCGATTTCTGGGCAACCTCTGGACTGAACCAGCCTCAGTTTCTTCATCCATGAAGTGACATCAGGAATATTTTTTCCTGTGACTGCAATGAAGCTTAACAAATTCGGTGCATATAAAGCACCATGCCAGTTACATAGTGGGTGTTCCATATTCCTCTTACTCATTTTGCATGGGCATACTCTAGCTAGTATTTATCTCCAAACTGGCACTGGTCAAAGAGGAGAATGTAACATTTCCTGTTTGTAAGCTCAGACAATGCCAGTGGGCAGGAAGTAGCAGGAATTACAAAGCATCCTGTCTCAAACAGACTGAAGCTCCCAAGGATGAAAACAAAAAGTCTATTTTCAATACACCAAGTTAAGGACACCTTTTGGTAGAGACTGAAGCACTCTGTCTTATTCATGTCCAAATGAATCCAAGCGTATCTGATTTTAGCATAGACAATGGGTTTCCTTGTATCCCTTACCCCTTTCCCTATACCTAGCTTATCTACCATGGGTGGACCCATGGCAAGTGTCTGAAAGGGTCCCATTATATTAGTGTAGAGTTTAGATAAAATCACAGGGAGACATGTCCTGATGATATGAAGATTGTGTGAAAGCAATCTCTCAATAGGGTCAACTGCTGTTTCTGAGCTGAAACAAATCTCCATTCATTTTTGGAGTGAAGGGATCCTCCAGAGAGGATCCTCATTTTCCAAGTTGTGCTTTGTTCATTTTTGCTAGGTACTCTCTCTTTCTCTCTCACACAGTTTTGCTACATAAGCACACCTATCCATGCCGCAGGTGCATAGGCACATGCAGTAAACAGAGGGATGAAAAGAGTAGTCTCTGAAGCCTGACTTCCCTGATTCTCAGGTCAGGTCTACCATTTTGTGAATGGAGTGTCTGTCTGCATTTGGTCTTAGAGGAGGTGATCTTGCCTTGGAGGATTTGGGGACTGATGGGTCCTTTCACTTTCTGCAGGCTGAGTTGCTCTTCCTATCTGACCAGATTATATCTGTAAGTTGAGAGCACATTCCTGGAAAGGGCGTAATGGGTCAGAAGATGTAGAGATGACATCATCACATTTTCTGTCTCATCTTTTTTTTTTAAGTTTATTTATTTATTTCTGAGGAGAGAGAGAGAGAGAGAAAAAGAGAGTGAATGAGCAAGCAAGCAAGCATGTGCAGGGGAGGGGGAGAAAGAGAGGGAGAGAGAGAAGTTCCCAAGGAGGCTCCACACTGCCAGTACAAAGCCTGACATGGGACTCGAACTCCTGAACCATGAGTTCATGACTTGAGCCGAAACCAAGAGTCGGATGCTTAACCCACTGAGCCACACATATAGTAGTGCCAGTCCGAACTCTACTTTGTCCGTTTCAATTTGGTCAAGCGTGTCCTCCTCCCAAATCTTAGCTGGGTATGAATCCTGACCTCTGGCTTCCTATTCTCCCTTCCAAGGGATGAAGATCCTTGCCAGAAAGATGCAGTCTTGAGAGAAGAAGAGGTAGGATGATGGTGGAAACTTGAAGTGGGACTTTCAGGGCCATGAGCTGTCCTGTGGACAAATAGAAGATGTCAGCCTCCCTAGACACCAGTCTGTATCCTTCCTTCTTGCCATATTCAGTCACAACACATATACACATGCAGTTTGGTACCTCTTGCCTCCCATCGGTCTCTTGCTTCCCCTTCCTCTCATGTCTTTCCAAGGAGATGCACATGAATTCAGACTCTCAATACTTTTATTAAAGGAAGTTTCCACAAACACCTTAAAGCAACCTAGTCTCTAGCTCATGTGTTTCCATAGCAGCTGGTCACGATGTCACAAACAGAAGTGATAACCTGTGGTGGGAGTTAGGTAGCAAGAGAGCAGGGATTTTGGAAAAACAGAAAAGGAAAACCATATCCTTTCCATACAGACTTCCTTGGTAATAAAGAACAAGGGAGAGATAAATAAAGAAGCAATGAGAAAGAAGAATCAGTTCCAAAATATGTCAGAGAAATTAGGAGTAGAAACTAGAAATCCTTGTGAGAAGTGTTTGTTTTCTTCTAGACATTATTAGTGATTAATCTGCACAGTTCTGTTGGGATGATGAACTATGAGCAAGATGAGGAAATTAAAACTCCCAGTGGCTGAGGAACTTGCCAAGGCTGTGGAGCACAACAGAGGCTAGCTTTGAGAGAAAAGTTTGGTTTAGTATTCATAATGAAATAGGCCAGGGATTTAAATACTTTTTCTGGAAAGATATTTACTATTTCAGATAGTAAATATTTTAGGGTTTGTGGGCCAGGTGGTCTATGCCTAACTACTCAACTTCGACTTTGTGAAGCTAAAGCAGCTGTTGCCAGTACAATTACAAATGGCCACAGTTGTGTTCCAATGAAACTTTATTTATAAAAATACAAGATGGGCTGGATTTGGTCCAAGAAATTCTTGAAATAGATTATAGAATATAAACATTACATTTTTTTTTAATTTTTTTTAACATTTTTATTTATTTTTGAGACAGAGACAGAGCATGAATGGGGGAGGGGCAGAGAGAGAGGGAGACACAGAATCGGAAGCAGGCTCCAGGCTCTGAGCCATCTGCCCAGAGCCCGATGCGGGGCTCGAACTCACGGACCGCGAGATCGTGACCTGAGCTGAAGTCGGACGCCCAACCGACTGAGCCACCCAGGCGCCCCTATAAACATTACATTTGAATGGAAAGGTCCTTGATGGTAGTATTGTCACCAGACTTCCTCCTGGCACTTATTGGTTTAGGCATCACGGTACCATGAGTGCAAAGAATGGATGGATACTGAATAGATGGGTTCCAGCTTCTCCATTTAGTGAGCAAACATTTTCTGTGGATCTGCTTCATGAAATCTACTGTTCTGGGTATTGGGAATACAACAGTGAACAAATCTCTGTCATCAAAAGGTTTGTATTCTAATTAGTTTTGCTAGCTTGGGCAAACCATTTAACAAACATTACCCCAGTTTTCTCATTTGGAAATATAATTTTTTGAAAATCATGAACCATATTTATGTACAGTGAAATCTATAATATGTGTACATAGAATATAAAAGAATAAAATAACCACCCGTTTGCCCACCACCCATGTTAAAAAATAGAGTGTTACAGTACCTGTGAAGTCCCCTGTGTGTCTTTCTCAAGTCTTATCCTTCTCTTTCCCTCAGAATCTTGTGTTAATTATTTATTTGATTTATTTATAGTTTAACCACATACATTTCATAAAAAAATACAGTTTAATTTTGCCTCTTGACTTGTTAATTATTGGAACTATACTGCTTTACTTTGACATTCATCTTTTACTTGAGTGTTTTCTGATTCATCCACATAGATATGTGCAGCTCTTGATAAAATCTGGGGCCCGAAGACCAGTAGGGCCAGACCTGTAGTCAAAGAGTAGGAAATTCCTGCAGTAGGAGAGAATGGAGAATCATTTCAAAAGGGAAGTTGTAGGAGGGTATTCTTAGAGTTTGGAGGCTGGAGTTGGTCATAGATTATCTTGGCAGGCATGGGTCAGAATTGGTAAACCATGTTGCTGGAATAGTCAGTGATGGTAGTTTTAGAGCATATGAGTTCATGTAGAGATTCTTGTAGATCATTTTGTATGTGGTTTCATCTTGGAATATATGGACCTAGACAAACTGGTATGAAAAGAGTTTGAGCTAATATGATCTGTGATGGATGTCATGGCTCAGTTGGGTACAGCTTATCTTTCTTGTGAGTCAGGGTGCCTTTTGCAAGTTGTGGTTTCTTTCCTTGTTTTCTTTTTTCTTTTTAATTTTTTAATGTTTATTTTTAAGAGAGAGAGAGAGAAAAAAAACACAAGTGGGGGAGGGGCAGAGAGAGAGGGAAATGTTTCTTTCTTGGTGAAGTCACAATTTATTTTTGTGGCTTCTATTTCTTTTCTTTAAAATAATGTTTATTTTTGCAAGAGAGAAGGAGAGCAGGGGAGGGGCGGAGAAAGAGGGAGAGAGAAAATCCCAAGCAGACTCTGTGCTGTCAGCACAGAGCCTGATGCGGGACTTGAATTCCAGAACCATGAGATCGTGACCCAAGCTAAAACCAAGAGTCGGGTGCTCAACCAACTGAACCACACAGTTGTTCCTGTGGCTTCTATCTTTAATGATCAGTTTCCCCTTATATCCTCCCTGACAGAAGGGACATACAAAAATTTATCACCATGGTTAATTTTTATTGCTATATAATATTCCATTGTATGAATATATCTATATTTACTTATCCATTCTACTGTTGACACAATTGGATTGCTCCTGGATATTTGCTGTTATAAGTGGTGCTGCTTTGAGCAGACTTGATGTATGTAAAAGTTTCTCTAGGCTGGGTATATATCTGGAAAAGGGATCTTTGGAGGTAGAGGTAACGTCCCTACATAGATATTTAACTTCAGTAGAAAATACAGCACTGGTTTATGAAGTGGTTATACAAAGTGATCTTCCTGCCAGTTGTAGATGGGAGCTACTGTGGCTACACATCCTGGCTAATACTTGGAGTTGTCAGACTTATTGATTTTTGCTCATCTGATGAGTGTGTGATTATCATCAGGTAGTTTTCAAAGCTGCTCATTGTGGTTTCCATTGGCATTTATTTGGTTACAAACAAGGTTGAACATCTTTTCAAATGTCCTTGGGCCCTTTGGATTTCCTCTTTTGTGAAGTGTCGGTTCATTTTTTAATCCACTTTGCTATTGGTTTGTCTTTCTCCTACATTCTGTATGGAATCCTTTTCCTCCACTCAAGTGCAATGCCAGCTGCGATAGAAATCATATTTTTATAGGCATGTGGGTCTGTTTCTGGTATATTCTTTCAGATTCATTGTTCTATTTGTCCATCTCTGTACCCATATCACATTACTTAAATTTCTATCACTTTAAATAAATCTTGATATCTAATAGGGAAGTCCTGCACTTTGTTTTGCTTCCTCAAGAGTATTTTGATTATTCTTGACCTTTTCCATGTTTACATAGATTTTAGCACCAGTTGTCTTATTTCAAAATAAAAATATAAACACTTACTATAATTTTTATGGGGATTTTATTGAAATTACATACCTATCCGGGAAGAAAATGACATTTCTATCATAATGAATGCTCTTTCCTAATAAGGTTCTAAGAACATGTTCTATTTCTCCATTTTGGTAAGATTCTTTTCTAGTTTTTATAAAGTTTCATGTTTTTGTAGAAAGAGCTTGTTTATACACCATAATTTTATTTTTTGATACTTTATAAAGTTGTGGGCTATTGTAAATGATATATTCTTTAAAAATTCCCTTAAAATACTGGTGAAGAGAAATGAGATTGACTTTTCTATATATAATTTTTATATTCAGAAACATGAATACTTTTTCAGTTTAAATAATTTTTCTGCATGTTATTTGGGATTTTCTATGTGGATAATCATTTGCAAATGATAGGGTTTATTTTTCCATTTATTTAAGTGTTTTATCTTTTATTTTCTCATGTTTTTAATACATTTGCTTGGACTTTCAGAACAATGTTTAGTAGAAATGGTGATTGCATTTTTATATTGTTCTTGATGTTAAAAGCAGCTCTTTCAACATTTCATCATTAAGTATGACATTTACTGAAGAGGTGTGTGTGTGTGTGTGTATGTGTGTGTTTATGAGGTTAAGGAAGTGTCTTTCTGTTCCTCATTTGCTAAAAGATTTTTTAAAATTAATAGATGTCATATTGTATTAGATGCTTCTTTCCACATCTATTGTGATTTTCAGATAGTTTTTCCCTTTTAATCTGTTATTGAGATAAATCACATTAATTGATTTTCTAGTATTGAACTAAACTTGCAATCCTGGGATAAACCCATTTGTCATAATATATTTTTTATACATTGCTTGATTCAGTTTGCTCTTATTTCATTTAGGATATCCATATATGTCCATGATCGCAAGAGGCTTCTAATTCTCCTCTTAGGCTGTCCTGGGTTTTGGTATCAAGGTTGTGCTTGTCCCTTAAGAGTGAGATGAGGGCATGTTGTTTTTGTTTGTTTTTTCTGTTCTTTGCAAGAGTTTGTGGAACACTAGAATGCTATCTTTCCTGCACATTTGGGGAGAATTTCCTTCTAGATTTCCTCTAGATTATGGTGCTTTCTTGTGAGAGTTTGTAACCTGTGGAATCAGTGTCTTTATTGATTGAATAATTTGTTTTGGCTTCCCTATTTCTTGTCTTTTCTTTTCCCTGTCATTTGTTTACTTTATCTAAAATTTTAAAATTGTTGGCATAACTGTGATTATGTCTTTTTATTAATCTGTTTAAAAGTTTCAACTTATGTGCTTATGTCTTTATTTTCATTGTTAACATTGTTTATATTATATTTTTTATGCTTTTTCAAATACCAAATGCTTTTATATGCATTTCCCTTCATTTGTTTAAGTGTATCTATTTTGAGAGAGAGAGAGATAGAGAGAGGGAGAGAGAGAAGGAATATGAATATATCCCAGGCAGGCTCCACACTGTTGGTGCAGAGCCTGATGCAGGATTTAAACACACAAACCATTAGATCATGAGATCGTGACCTGAGCTGAAGTTGGACCCTTAACCAACTGAGCCACCCAGGCACCCCTCCATTTCCTTCTAAATATCACATGAGCCCTATACTACTGGCATTTATATGTGGTATTTTCATTTTCTGTTCACACTAAACTTTTTCTAATATTCTGTATTCATTTTTTGGCTCATGATTTATTTAGTAGTTTAACTTTTCATACATAGGGAATCTGTCTAGGTATTTATTTGATATTGATATTAGATTAACTTGATTATAAACAGAATGTCATCTGCCTATCATTCAACCTTTGACTATTGTTGGGGTTCTTTTATGGTCTGGTGTATTGGGTGAGTTTTGTAAATACCTGCATGAAACTAACATGTATACTTCAGCTATTGGATGCACTATTTTATATATTTTAAATCAAACATTTATTTATGTATTTGAATCTCCTGTATCTTGAATAACTTCTTTGACTTATTGATCCATAATATTTAAGAGAATTGTGCTAAGATTTCCCATTGCAGTGACTGAGTTGTTAATTTTCCCTTGTTTAGTTAACAAATTATGCTTTACCTATTTTTTATATTATTTTTATTTTAAAATTTAAATATTAGTTAACACAGTGCAATATTAGTTTCAGAAGTAGAATTCAGATGTATCACATATAACACCCAGTGCTCATCACAAGTGTCCTCCTTAATACCCATCACCCCTCTATTCCATCTCCCGCCTACCTCCGTCCTCCAACAACTTAGTTGTTCTCTATCATTAAGAGTCTCTGGTGGTTTGTTTCCTTTTCTTTTCTTCCCTGTCTTCCCATGTGTTCATTGGTTTTGTTTCTTAAATTCCACATGTGAGTGAAATCATGTGGTATTTGTCTTTCTCTGATTGACTCATTTCTAGTGTTGTTAAAGTCCTCTACTTTTATTGTATTATAAATGACTTTCTTTAGGTTTGTGATTAATTTATTTTTATATTTGGGTTCTCCAAGTTGGAGGCATAAATATTTACTATTGTTAGATCGTCTTGATGGATAGACCCCTTAATTATGGTATAATTCCCATCTTAATCTCTTACAGTCCGTTTTAAAGTGTAGCTTGTCTGATATAACTATGGCTACTCCAGCTTTCTTTTGATATTCATTAGCATGATAGATGGTTCACTTCAATCTGCTTGTGTCTTTAGGTCTAAAATGCATCTTTTGTAGGCATTTGATGAATCTTGTTTTTTTTAAATCCATTCTGATACCCTATGTATTTTAAATAATATTGTTTAAAAATTTTTAAGTTTATTTATTTTGAGAGAGAGAGAGAGGGAGGGAGAGAGATCATGCAAGAGTGTGCTGGGGAGGGGCAGAGAGAAAGAGGGAGAGAGAGAATTGGTCAGCACAGAGCCTGACGCGGGGATGGATCTCACAAACTGTGAGATCATGACCTGAGCCAAAATCAAGAGTTAGATGCTTAACCGACTGAGCCACCCAGGTGCCCCTATCCTATAGAGCTGGCGTTTCTGGTGATGTTCTCTGGTCTTTTGTTGGTTTTGGTCTTTTTAATTTTTTTCCTTCACTCAGAGTCCCCCTTAGAATTTCTTGCAGGGCTAGTTTACTGGTCAGGAACTCCTTTAGTTTTTGTTTGTCTGGGAAACTCTTTATCTCTCCTATTCTGCATGACAGCCTTGCTGGATAAAGAATTCTTGGCTGCATATTGTTCCCATTCAGCAGGTTGAATATATCCTGCCATTCCTTTCTGGCCTGCCAACTTTTCTATGGATAGGTCTGCTGTGAATCTGATCTGTCTTCCCTTATAGGTTAAGGACTTTTTTTTCCCCCTTGCTGCTTTCATGATTCTTTCCTTGCCTGAGTATTTTGTGAATTTGACTATGATATGCCTTGGTGATGGTCAGCTTCTGTTGAATCTAATGGGAGTTCTCTGTGCTTCTTAGATTTTGATGTCTGTGTCCTTCCCCAGATAAGAAGTTTTTAACTATAATTTTCTCTCATAAACCTCTGCCCCTTTTTTATCTCTTCATCTTCTGTGACTCTTATGATATGAATGTTATTCCTTTTTAAGAAGTCGCTGAGTTCTCTAAGTCTTGTATCCTGATATTTGGCCTTTGTATCCCTCTTCTTTTCAGCTTCATTATGTTCCATAATTTTATCTTCTCTATCATTTATTCGCTGCTCTGCCTCATCCATCCTCACCATCATGGCATGCATTTGAGGTTACATCTTGGTTATAGCATTTTTTTATTTCAGCCTGACTAGATTTTAGTTCTTATATCTTTGTATAAAGGGATTCTCTGGTGTCTTTTATGCTTCTTTTCCAGCCCTAGCTTATATTCTTATCATAGTGGTTTTCAATTCTGGTTCAGACATCTTACTTATATCTGTGTTGATTAAATCTCTGGCTGTGAGTTCTATTCCCTATTCTTTCTTTTGGAGTGAGTTTCTCCACATTGTTATTTTGTCCAGAAAAGAAAATAGCAAAGCAAAGGAAAAAACCATGAAAATAAGAAATAAACAAAAACAAACTCTCAAAAACAAAACAAAACAAGACAAAACTAGACCCTAAGTGTTTTTTGGTCTGATTGTTAAAAGAATCTTCCAAACCGTGGTCCCTTTTCTGCATGCAGTCTTACAGCTTTTGTTCATTCAGATCTCTGGTTGATTTCTTTGGTATTCAGAATGATTTGATAACTATCTAGCTGTGTTCAAGGGACAAGAGAAGCTTAGGGTCTCCCTAGTCTTCTGCCATCTTAACTCCACTCCTGCTTTTCTTTTTTTTGAATCTATGTTGTTGGTTGCATATAAATTTATAGTTGTATTCTATCTTCCTAGGTATCTGAAACATTGGTCATTGTGTAATGACTTCTTTGTTTCTATTGTCTCAAAACGAGTTTTGTCTGATACTAATATCTCTACTGTAAATTTTCCTCCGTTTGCATTTGATTGGCTTATCTGTTTCCAATTATGTATGTATCTGGAGAGCTAAATTTTTTGTCAGTTACTTCTGTTGGTTTTCATATGTAGTATCTCATGTCTAGTATGCTTTATGCCTATTGATTGTAAGATGCCCATTTACTTGGAATTGCATATGAGGGACACTTTGTAACTTGCATGGAGGTTTTTTTCTGAGAGCAAGTCACCCAGCAGCCCTCTCAACATGGATACACCTTAAGTTAAATTCTTGGCCTTATGGCTTTCAAACCACATATGTCATATGAATTTGGCTGAAAAAAACAACTACACGTGGACACATTTTTCAGAGTAGCACTAAAATCAAGTAATTTTTCTTGCTCTCCCATTTGGGAAAGAGTTTTGTTTCTGGTTCAGTTTTGTACAATATGTGTAGCCCTTCCAAGCAGTAGCCTTTTGCAGTAGTATTCTATTAAAGTCCACACCTTGGACAGACATTGGCTTCTTCTATCTCCTGGGCCATGTATAGTTGTCAAAGCAGAAACTCAAGTTCTTTAGGGGGTGTCAGGAAACTCTCAGGGTCAAAGATGGCTTTGACATTCACTTATTCCCAAGGTTTTCTGATTTCACTTCACTTTGGAATACAGCACATTTTGTTTCTCAGTCCAGTATGGTGACTGAGAAGTGCTTTGCATTTTACTCACCATTTCACTTGCTTCTGTGGGAAGGTTGAATGAAGCTGTCCTGTTTCCCATGTTGCCAGAAATGTAAGCCTGACACATATTTGTCAGGACTTCTTCTCAGAGTGGTTGTGGGAATCAAGACAGTAATATGTGCCAAATAACTTTAGAAGCAATCAAGTTTTTGGCTTTTCCATATTCCATTTATATAGACACCTGAATAACATTAGTAATTGATATAAAACATGTCAAGTAGACTTCATACCTGGAAAAAAATTATCAGGTCAGTTTAGTGTATTGTAAACTGACTATATGAACCTTGGTATTGCCTATTATTATGTTCAAAAGGTATCTGATAAAGCTCCAGCCACTATTTGGAAAGGGCATCATTTGATTGGCAGATGATCCTGAGAGTACTCTCACTGGAGGCAAGAGCATCAGAAGTCAAATAACTGCCAGTGCAAGGCCCTGCTTGGACCTTTGTGTGAAATGTGTTTGGATTTCTGGGTTTAATTGTGATACCCCTCATCCAGGTGTAAAGGGCTAATGCCTCTGACTCCACGTTGCTTGGCAGCCTCTGTGTTTAACACTGCCATATGACCTCTGAAACGATTCCTTTTGCTTGACTGAGGTCATGGGTCATTGGTGCTCAGTTTTACATAGTATTTTGTGAATTTAATGGACTCACTACTGACCTCTCTTCATGGTCTTTCTCCTTTTCTCTTTGTAGTCTGACATCTTGCTTTTATGGAAAGCTTTTTTTGGAAAGGATATACTTTACTAGGTATTAACTTATATGTTGCACTGTTGTACATCTTTGTACCCCAAATAATGGTGGTGGTGTGAACTGAGAAGATTGTCTGATAATTTGTATAGTTAGATGTTTCATGTATTATTATTATTATTATTTAAAAAAATTTTAATCTTTATTTTGAGAGAAAGACAGAGTGTGAGCAGGGAAGGAGACTAGAGAGAGGGAGACACAGAATCAGAGGCAGGCTTTAGGCCCTGAGCTGTCAGCACAGAGCCCAATGTGGGGCTCGAACTCACGAACCATGAGATCATGACCTGAGCTGAAGTTGGGCGCTTAACCGATTGAGCCACCCAGGCACCCCAATGTTTCATGTATTATTTAAAAAAGTAGAATCACAGCATGTCTTATTGAGCTAATCCAAAAAATAATTATAAGAGTGTTTGTTTAGTTTCAGGCACTGGGCTAGGTATTATGTATACAGTGGTGATTAAGACATAGTCCTTATCCTTAAGCAATGATGTTTTCTTACGAGGAAATACACAAATAATATGCTTAAGGGTTGCAAGTGTGACAGTAGAAGCTGATGCAAATTAGAGGTGATGTATAATGGAGAAAGTTGAAATGACACCTGGGAAGGAAGGGGGGAAATCAGGTGAGATTTGGAAGAGGTAATGACACACTAAGGTATGGAATCAGCATAGACATTCCCCAGAATAGCGGAGTGGACAAAGGGCCTTCTGTAGGCTGAGGGACCATAGTGAGCAAAAGTCCACTGGTGTGAAGCAGCTGTGAACATCACACAGCCTGCATTCATTTATTCATTCATTTATTCACCATTCATTAAACCAATTTATACTGGGTATCTGTCAGGTGCCAGGGACTATATCAGGTATTAAATATATAGATATGGTCTCTGACCTTCTGGAGTTTTCAGATTAAGGGGAGATAGCCAATAAACCAGTCAACAAATAAGTGAATAGTCACAAGATGTGATAATAGCCCTAAAGAAAATAAAGAGATAATAGTGATAAAAAAAGAATGAGTTAGGGTGATAGTGGTAATTCCCCTAGACAAGGATGCCTCTTTGAAGAGACAACATTTTGACCAATGCCCTGACAACCAGGATGTGCTATATGAGAAGGGAGTGAGGGAAGATGGAGTGTGGGGAAGAGGCTAGAGGTCGGAGGTGAAGGGAACAGCCTGAGAAGCCATGCAGCAGGAGTGAATGCAGTGTGTTCCAGGAATGAAAAGGAAGTAAGGCTGAATGGAGCCACGTGGGCAAAGGGGAAGGTGGCAGCCCATGACGTCAGCAGGCTGGTAGGTGACAGACCCTGGAGGCACAGTAGACCAGGCGAAGCTGGAGATTTGCTTTTATTCTGCAGGCTGTCTGGAACCTTTAAAGAGTTTTGGATTTAAAAAACAAGTTTTTAGGGGCGCCTGCATGGCTCAGTTGGTTAAGCGTCTGACTTCGGCTCAGGTCATGATCTCACGGTTTGTGGGTTTGAGCTGCACGTCGGGCTCTGTGCTGACAGCTCAGAGTCTAGAACCTGCTTCGGATTCTGTGTCTCCTTCTCTCTCTGCCCCTCCCCCACTTGTGCTCTGTCTCTTTCTGACTCTTAAAGGTAACTAAATGTAAAAAAAAAAAAAAATGAAAAAAAAATTTTTTAACAACTAAGATCTTAGAAATGTTACTCTGCCATTAGCAGGCAGGATAAATTGAAAAGCTAGACCAGAGAGAGGCAGGGAGTGATTTTTGTAAGTATGCGAGTAGTAAATAAGGAGTATAAATGGGAGTAGAGAGGAGGAAACACGTGAGAAATGTTTGGGTACAGAAAGAGGAGGGATTGCAGGTGAGATCCATGGATAGATGGTGGTACCTTTTTTCAAATCTCTAAATTCAGCAGGATGAGTAGTTTTTAGAGAAGGGAAAATGAATCACTATCAGATGGGTAACATCTGAATTCCCGAGAGCCAGAGGAAAGAGAATATTATTCAATGGACATGCAGATCTATTTGGAGCTTATGAGAGCAGTTGGGGCTGAATTAGGGATAAACAGGTTTTGCAGGGCCCCTCCTTTTCTATGACTTGCTAAACTACGTGGTGGGGAATCAGGTCCCACACCTGAGGGGTTGTTGCCTCTACTGCTGGCCTTGCACAACAGCCTGGCATTGTTGTGCCACGGGATGGGCCAGTCCCCCAGGTCTCATCTCTGCTTGCATTGCCTTCTCTCAGCCCCCTGGGCAAGGTGAGCACAGATCAGTAAATGTCTCTTTTCTTAGGACCTCCTGGTTTGTTTTTTCAGGCAAAACACTGGACTAAATGGAAATGTAGGCTGATATTTTTCTCGTTGATCTTACAAATCTCACAGAGTGGGATAATATGAGAGCTGGGTTGGGGGGACGTTAATGTTTTATCTGATAGAGTAGTTATCTTGCATCCAGGTGGAAACACCTAATAGACTTTGAAAACATGGTGTCTCACAGGAATGATCCTTTACTTCAAATATTACTTCTTAATTATTTCCAATTTTCTCCTGAATTTCCTACAGTCAGGTCTGCAAAGGCAGTACCCCACTTGCTCCCTGAGAAAATTCCCACTCTTCCCACATGAGCAGGAAATTCTATTCCCTTACAACCTCCCGAACCTTCTAAACTTGATCACATAAGGCTTCATATAGGTGCTAAAGAGCTTTTCTTAGGTCCCAGTGAGAAGAGCTCAGCTCTGGTCATATGAGTGAAGATGGATAGATGCTCCGATTCTTACTTGTTCTCTCTTTCAACAAGTGCTATCATTGATTTCCTCACTGTTCTAGAAACTTTGTGAGAAGCTAGCAAACTTTGTCAGGGTGAGCACTTTTCTTTTCTTTTGTCAGGACAACATAGATCAATCCCATATGAAAAATGGATAGTCTTTTCCTTAAGAAGATATTTTCCTACCTCCTTGTGAAGGAAGAAATGCAGAATTGTCAGGCTATCCTAGCTATTAGGGTCTCTTTCTTAGCTACCTCGGGTGAGTAAAAAATAGTTCCATTGAATTCTTTTTTATTTATATGTTTTCTTCCAGCTAGAGAGGAGAGGGGTATAGTGAATGATTTTTGGTTTATTTTTCAATGTGAATGAAGTTGTCAAATACTAGAGTGAGGCCAAGTAACTTGAGGATGCAAAAAGAGGTTCGTTTTCATGCCTTGGGAAGGTTGGCTGGTGGGAAGGAAGACAGTAGATATGATCTTCTGTTGAGAAACTTGATTGTTAAAAGGGAAAAGGCTATCAGGGCAATAATTGGGGGGGGGATTTAGGTTTGAGAGGACTATACATTGGCTTTTTGCTGCTGATTTTTTTTAACTTGTTTTATTTAAAGATGAAAACATTTGGGAAATCCTCTAAAAAACTTTTGGCCAGAACAGAAGCCAGTTTTGAGATAAAAAAGATTGAACACACAGCCTAGACTGGGAATGACTGGTGATGAAATGTCCCAAAGAAGCTGGAAGGAAATTAGAATAGGTTATAAACAATTGAATAGGAACCTCTCTGCCTTAAGACTGAAGGGAAGAAGGTGGGTTTAGATGCAAAGAAAAGTTTATGCATATGGGAATTAGCAGGTAGTACAAGGTCACTCCTGACAGCCTTGACTTTCTTCATGGAGTAACATGAGGTCATCTACTGATGGTGGGTAGGCTGGGAGAATAATTGGAGAATGGTCAAAGTAGAAAGTGTCATTGAAGGGGATGGGAGAAAAAAATGACCAGTGACAGAGAGATGGGTGACAGAGAGGGGCCTAAGGACCAGTGATAAGGGAGACCATGCATTTGTGTGGTTCCAATCTATGTGGATGGGCGATTTTCCCCAGCAGTGCCCAACAGGGCTGGTAGAGGTGATAAAGTCAACGAATGGACTGATCCAATGTTGAAGGTGTGTGGGACAAGGAAGGGGAAAGACTGGGGATGAAAAGATGACTTAAGTCATAAACTTTTGTTTTATGGAGTTAGAGTCAACTAAGTTCTTCTCCAATAAATTTGTGACATTCCCAACACAAGATAATAGTTTTTCTCTGAATGTATGAAAGCTAGACATGCTGTGCTTCACTTGGGAAGCTAAAGGTTACAACACCTCTGACTCACTCTCTGATAATCAATTTTATTCTTTGGATGCAGATGTTCTGGTCCTAATTCAGATGCCACCGGAAATTAGTTTAGTTTTGCTTATTTATTTTGAGGCGTGATGGAAGCCACATAGGAGAAGATAAATCTTAGGCATATATGCCCAGCAGAAGTATTTGTATACTTAGTGTTTGCTTATGTTTTCCTTTATGCATCAGCTGCTTTTTCTGTACACGTACCTTTGTGAGCATATGGCATTTTGAGGTGAGTCATAGAAAATTCAGCTGAGTCTGTTAATTGCCAAAAGAGACAGGTATAAAACCCAGAAAGCAGCCAGAATGTATCTACAAATGAACCCGAGGCAGGTGTGACTTGCCTAATTACTTGCTGATGGAAAAAGCACACCTATTCTAATTTATTTATACTCTAGTCATGATATCAGTCTCCCTGAGTAGCTTCAGGCACTGTGTTTTATTTTATTTTATTTATTTATTTTTAAAGTTTATTTATTTTTGAGAGAGAGAGAGAGAGAAAGCAGGGAAGGGGCAGAGAGTGGGAGAGACAGAATCCCCAGTGTGCTCCATGCTGTTAGTACAGAGCCCAACGTGGGGCTCGAACTCACAAACCATGAGATCATGACCTGAGCTGAGATCAAGAATCAGACACTCAACTGATCAAGCCACAGGCGCCCCCAGGCAGCGTGTTTTAAAAGAAAGCAAGATATGGCTTAGAATCTTGGCTTTAAAGTTACATGGACTTCATATTTACGTGAACTTGAGCTAGTCATTGTTTTTGTTATTTATTAAAAAAATTTTTTCTTAGTGTTTATTTTTGACAAAGAGAGAGACAAAGTGAGAGCAGGGGAGGGGCAGAGAGAGATGGAGACAGAATCTAAAGCAGGTTCCGGGCTCCAAGCTGTTAGCATAGAGCCTGCCACAGGACTCAAACTCACGAACTGTGAGATCATGACCTGAGCCAAAGTTGGACACTTAACTGACTGAGCTACCCAGGCTCCCTGAGCTAGTCTTTGTTTTTAAGCCTTGGTTTTTCTTTCTTAAAAATGAGCCCTATAATACATTTTTTTTTTTGTCATTGCTCTTATTCTGAGGACTGAATGCATCAAGTATTTGAAGCACCAAGCTTAGTTCCTGGCCTGTATATATCCTCCTCATTTCCTTCTTTTGACTCCCACCTTTAGCACTTGTAGCAGCTAGACACGGGAGATGAAGTTGGGGCTTATTGTGGTTCTTCTAGCACAAGAAGAACAAAAACTACGGGATCAAAATATCACAATTTAACAATTGTTAAACAGAAAGAGAAAGAATGATAAAGCAAGTGTGGTAACATGGTTTTTTTTTCAATATATGAAATTTATTGTCCAATTGGTTTCCATACAATACCCAGTGCTCATCCCAAAAGGTGCCCTCCTCAATACCCATCACCCACCCTCCCCTCCCTTCCACACTCCATCAACCCTCAGCTTGTTCTCAGTTTTTAAGAGCCTCTTATGCTTTGGCTCTCTCCTACTCTAACCTCTTTTTTTTTTTTTTTCCTTCCCCTCCCCCATGGGTTTCTGTCAAGTTTCTCAGGATCTACATAAGAGTGAAAACACATGGTATCTGTCTTTCTCCATATGGCTTATTTCACTTAGCATCACACTCTCCAGTTCCATCCATGTTGCTACAAAGGGCCATATTTCATTCTTTCTCATTGCCACGTAGTACTCCATTGTGTGTATAAAGGTGTGGTAACATGTTAAGGTTTGGAGGAATCTAGGTGAAGTACACGGGAACCCTTTGAACTATTTTTGCAACTCTTCTGCAAATCTGATATTATTTCAAAGCGAAAGTTAAAAAGAACCACAATTTGAAAACACATCCAGTTCTCAAATAAGAGAAAATATCTGGGTGCTGGAGGTAAAGAAACAGGCCTTCTGGTGAGGTTGGGGAAGATGGATTGATGTAAGACCCGAATTATAATGGAGGGCTTGGGAAGACAGGTGATGTGCCCTGCCTTTGTGTGCAGTAAGACAACTGTGTATACACAGGATGTGAGGCTGGTAGGAATGTCTCCTTGTTAATGGTTCAAGTAAAAGGACCCCTCCCCACAGCTTAGAGATGCAAAAAGGAAGATTGTCTCTTTTCAGAGCTCAGATCCGGAAGAAAAATATCTCCTGAGAGGCAATGAAGCCCAGACTTCTGCCGAAATGCTTGACACCAACTTGGCGTGAAGGAAATGGATAAATTAAAGACGGATCCGATTGGAACTCATTTTGTACCCAGATGAAGGCACTGCAGAACCACTCTTCAACAGTACTTTCATAGCCAGGCACACCTGACTTCTGTTGCTGAAGGTGCACCTATGATTAAACATATCCCACACAAGGAAATGCTGCACCATGAAGGAAAACCAAAAATAACACTACTTAGGAATATTAGCCCCTAAAGAACTTGAGAGGATAGAATAATCTGAAAGAGGCTTCAAATTATTCACATTAACACGATCAACAAAAAGAAAGAAGGGACAGCGATCACAAACGTAGAATAGGAAGTTATGAAAATCAATAGGCATATCTAAGAAAATCAAGGAAATACACCTTTTAGAAATTAAAAAAAATCCATTGAAATTAAAACCACAATAGATAAATGAAGCCAGAAGTTTAGAACAGTGATAAAAAAAATAAAAATAATTTAAAAAACTTAAAAAGTTTAGGCACAGTGAAAGAATTTAAGAAAATTGGGGCGCCTGGGTGGCTCAGTCGGTTGAGCGGCCGACTTCGGCTCAGGTCATGATCTCACAGTCCGTGAGTTCGAGCCCCGCGTCGGGCTCTGTGCTGACAGCTCGGAGCCTGGAGCCTGTTTCAGATTCTGTGCCTCCTTCTCTCTCTGACCCTTCCCTGTTCATGCTCTGTCTCTGTCTCAAAAATAAATAAACATTAAAAAAAAAATTTTTAAATAAAAAAAAAAAAGAAAATAACATAATTAGAGGTCATAACCTAGGATACATGACCTCAAACCTCAGCCAAGGCTGTAAGAGGTAGAGAGAGTGAGTGGCGCAGGTCTAAGCAGGTGCAGAAAGGGAATGGAGGGTAGGAAGAGGCAAAGTTCTATAGATCTTGGCAGATAATTTTCCAGAACAATGAAAGAAAGAAATCCTCAAGTTAAGGATAAGAATAATTTTTCACTTGGACACCCTGAGGTGAAATGACAGGGCACTAAATATCAAGAGAGATTCTTAGGAGCAACCCAAGGGAAAAATACCCACAATGCTAGAGTGCTTGATAATTGTTTTTCAAAATCCAAAAGTAAGATGAAGCATTATTATGAGAGAGTTAGAGAAAACTGCAGAAGAATAGGACAGGAGAGAGAGGCACATGTAAGAAATAAAAGAAAGGAGCAGCTTTAAGGGCACTAAATAGAGGGAGAGCCACAAAACTTAGATCTGGGAGCCCCTTCTTTCTGGGCCCTGTCACTTCTCTGATTAAGAACATGCACAGGATATTTTCTGTTTTTGTCATTGTTTTGATAAGCTTCAACCAAAAGCCATCAACTCATTATACACAGCGCTTATTCTTCCCTCACACAGAGCCAGTGTGCTTGAGTTGTGACATCACAGACACAGAGAGGTGGGAAGGCATGCGATCAGCCTGCCATATGGCAGGGAGAAAGGGTGGAGGAATCCAGGAGTCTAAAGAGGCTGAGAACCAGCCTCCACCTGTTGCTTCAGAGCGTCGCAGTGGGTAGGGTCCTACTGGAGCTTTGAGATCAGTGGAGGAAGGACTTGCACAGAGCAGAGCTGCCCAGTTGATCTCCCAAACCTAAGACTCTTGCTCCCTCTGCCCCAGGCTTTTTCCTCAGAGCTGCATTTTGCCCCATGGAGGCTGAGCTCTGTTTCTGGAAGTCTTAAGCATGCTTCCGTTTTGAGTTGCTAATCATCAGTCTCTGTAACTTGCAAGAGATGCCCCTGAGGTTTCGCCAACTCAAGTAGAACAGAATATAAACTTATTATGGAGCATAAAACATGATAGAATCAAACGGAAACAAGTTCAGAAAATAAATTGCATTTAAAGCTAAATGAATAATCTTCCCCACTTCTTGGGCTGGCTGGAAAAAGCACTTGTCTGGAATAACAACTGGAATGACAGCTGTTGCATGCAAGTCAGCGTGTGATCGTGCTGGCTTCAGCACGGAGAGAAGTGAGGGGCGTGTGTTTAGGGCAGAGTTGTGTGTTTAGGGCAAGGTTGCTGGATTGGCTGGACACTCTCAAGCTCTGATTTATCCCAAGATGACAAGAGCAGGCAAGACTTTCCCCATTACCCGGGATCTTGCAGGTAGATGAAGACTTACCCTCTAAGCCCCTTGGGACAGAGACTTAATGGGGGCTTTTCATGAGTCTGAAAGTGAACATCAGACAGGCCATTACCTTAAGAGAGAGACAGACGAAAGAGGTGCAAGGCTGGCTCCTATTTTGGATGCATAGTGTTTGAAAACCATTGACTTAAGCAAGAATTACCCTGCCCCCACCTCTCCAGGATGAATAGTCTTGGAGTGCAGATAAATTGTCTGGGTACAGAGGATGTATACTCTGTCTCTAGGATGTTGGGAGGCATTCCCAAAGCCTGGGTGTCCAGGAATTAGGACAAGAATGATCATTACTCTCAATAGTGAAGCATTAGATGGACGTACAAAATAATTTAGAAATCCTAGGAGCTCTTGTGTTCCCGATGCCTCTCTGTTCCTTTTCTCTGCTCATTTCTGTAGTAATTTGCATAGATTTACACTAGTGAAACTTTTATAAGCTGGGTTGCTGCCCGCTTCTCGTGTGATATTTTGTTTACATGCCTGAATGTTTGCAGAAAACAGACAGACTTTTCACCCATGTTTTGCAAGAATACAGTGTGCTGCCTTTCACTCCTAGGAGACATTTGTGTGTTTGTTTAAGGATGGAAAGAAAAAGTCTTTCTTCCCCCTGTGTAGGCAAGGTGTTGTTTCTTGTTGCTTTTAAGATTTTTTTTTTTTTTCCTGGGACACCTGGGTGGCTCAGTCGGTTGAGCGTCTGACTTCAGCCCAGGTCATGATCTCACAGTTCGTGAGTTTGAGCCTTGTGTCAGGCTCTGTGCTGACAGCTTGGAGCCTGAAGCCTGCTTCGGATTCTGTGTCTCCCTCTCTCTCTGCCCCTCCCCAGCTCATGCTCACACTCTGTCTCTGTCAAAAATAAATAAACTAAAAAAAAAAGGAGTTTTTTTTTTCCCTTCAGTTTTCAGAAGTTTGCTGATAAAGTGTTTTGCTATGGATTTCTTTGGGTTTATCCTGTTTGGAGTTAGCTAGAATCTATAAGTTGCTGTTTATTGTCAAATTTAGGAAGTTTTCAGCCATTATTACTTCTAATATTTTTTAGGAATACCACTGGGCAGTGGTTAAGAGTGGTAAGAGTCCTGAGTCTTTATCACATCTCCTGACACTACCCCAGCAGGTCAGGAACACATGCCTCATTACTGCTGGGGTAGGAGTGGAAGTCTTGGCTCCCATGTGGTCTCCCCAACACCTCAGTTTCCCAACCTGGCCTTCTCTGACACACCACTGCAGGCAGAAGGGGCAGGGAGTTGGGGTGTCTCATTGGGCCCTATCCAGGGCATTTGCTGGCGTGGATGGAGCCTCAGTTTTTTCTGTGGTGTTTGGCTGGAGTAGAGTGGTTATTATCTGGTAGTTTTCTGATTTGCTAGGCTGCCCTTTTCCTGATCTTTTTTTAAAATGTCTATTTAATTTTAAGAAAGAATGCAAGCAGGGGAAGGGCAGAGAGAGAGTGGGGGCAGGGGGACAGAGGATCTAAGCTGGCTCTGCACCAAAAGCAGTGAGCCTGATGTGGGGCTGGAGCTCGTGAACCGTGAGACCATGACCTGAGCAAGAATCTGATGCTTAACCGAGTGAGCCATCCAGGCACCCCCCTTTTCCTGATTTTATGACTAGACAAAGCAGGCTTTTGTTGAGCTTTTTTTTTTTCCCCATGCCTGTTGGGTCTCTGGGTTGCTGACTTATTTGGCTCCACATTTGGGAAGTATGAGGCAAAAGAAAACCCAGGGACCTTCCCTCTATGTCATTCCTTGGGTCCTGGGGTCTCTAGAAAGTACAATTTCTTGTCTGCCTTTGTCATAGTCATCTTATATTTGTTTCATCCATCATGACCAGAGATTTTAATTGCACTTAGTGTGAGGTATTCCTTTTGGAAAAGATGTATCTAGTGTATATTTCCCGAAGTGGAAGTGCTTAGATGCCTTATTAAGTCTTCATACCTTTACTCTTGCTAGATTGTAGAATTTATATTCCATGCCCTGGGCCAATCAAGTCCCCCAGATTTAGGAGAACCATGAACCTCAATGGAATTTTGGTCAGAAATTTCCTTTGTCCTTTGCCTTTACCTATGAATTAGTCACTTGAGTCATTACTTTAAGGAGGAAGGAAAACGTATAATAATGCTTTTTTTTTTAAAGAGACTTTGTTTTAGAATTCTCTTAACCATAGAATTTCTTTAAAAAGCTAGTCCTTTCAGTGTGAATAAAATACTATTCAGCTACATGAATGTTTTCATGAACACAGATTTTAAAACTAACAATTACTTATTGAAATCCTGGCTTGTGAAAGGCACTGGGCTTGTGCCCTCCTCCTTCATGCTTTTCTCATACTAATAAATGCTACTACCTTAAAATAGCTCCTTTCCAAATCTTGTTCTTACCTTGTGATCTAATATCCTCACTTTACTGCCACTTCTCTCTGCTGAGCACCCACTGTGTTCTTGAGAGTTATTTAAGCTAGAATGAGCATTTGGGAATGGCTGAATTCTGGTCATTTTCTATACATAGTTGTTTGATTAGGAATTCAGTTATGTTTCTTGACTTGTGTATGTTGCTTTTTTCAGAAGTATTATATACTATGTGAGACCTAAGGCTATGTTTCCTGTTTCTTTTCTAACTTTTGGGATGATTAAAAAAGTACCGTCCCAATGATTGGTTGTGAAATGAATTCATGGATGACATCAAGAGCATCTAGCCTAGGGGATAGTAATAGAGACTGAAGAATTATGGTTTTAGTCCTTTAGGCAGTGTTCATTTATCTGCCCAATGAACATATAGAAGCTTGCTGTGTATTAGGCACCTTAGTAAGCATGTTGTAGAGATTTCAAAAATGAACAAGAGACAGAGCGATGGGGTGGTTAGAAGCTTGAACTTCCAAGTCAGAAAGGATTGAGTTTCGACCTCTGATATGTCCCCTACTAGCTGTGTCACTTTGCAAAATTTAGTTTTTATGAGCTTTTATTTCTTTATCTGTATGTTTGTTATGATGAGTCAATGAAATAACAAATGTATAGGATACCTGGCATAAGGAGGTACTCGATTTATGTTGGTTATTCACAAATCATGCTTTCTGCCTCAAAGGAGTTTTTAGTATGGTAGAGAAGAAAATATCCTTCTGTTCAAAGTAATTAGAACATTTTTAGAATATACCCCACGAGCAACATTTTGTGAATTCAAAGAACACTCACTTTAAACTGGCGATGGTCTGTATAACTTAAATCCAGTGTATAGCTGCACCCCAGTTGGACTGGGGTGCACAGAAAAATGGTCTTCCTTAAATCGAAAGTGGAATTGGGGGTCAAGGATAAAGGTGGGTTTTAAGAATTTTCTTGGTGTGCTGGACATTTTCAAGTTACCCGCTCAAGCTCCTCAGATCTATCTCCAGCCCTGGAGGATGACTTTATGAACTGGCAGGCTGACCTTTATGGTTTATACCAATTTGTCCCTTACCTGGAATAGCTTTCCTTTGACTTGGCCAATGGAAGACAATCCAAAAGGTTGCAGAAGGGAGGAGAGTGAGATCAAAATATTTGTTCTCCCCGCTTCCTCGTTGGCTGTGGGTTGGCTGTATGCCTCCTCTGAAGGCAGCAACTCCTACCTGACTTCTCTGTCCATACCACTGTCTTTTCTAGGTACCAGTAATGGCTCCTTCTCTTGCGTGTCCAGGCCTGCCTCTGGTCACAGCTGGCTCCAGGATCCTGTACCTTTCTTTGTTGATTCCCTCCGTTTCTTGTGCTGTTTCTTGCCAATGCCCTAAGTGATGCCCTGGTCTTAGGAATTATTCTTGCTTCTGCCTCTCCTCACAGGATAGGCATGGTGGACTAATCCAAACATCACTGAAGTTATATTTGAGCTCAGAAAAGCATGGATTAAAGGGGCCTTCATGGATTTTCACGGAAGAATGAAAGATGAGAAGGGTAAGGGAAAGTTGGAGAACTTTCTTTTCTGAAATGCATTCACCGGGGAAATTTGTACCAGCTTTTTCAGTGGCAGTGGGTTCTTTAGCTTCTTCTCTTTCAGAGAAATACATCTCTTTCTCTAGAATGTGACCAGCAGGCCCTGCGGTTACTGCTGCTTGCAGAGCTTTTAATCACCTGTGTGAACGTCTGATAGGGCTATGAAATATGGCCCCTGAAGGCCTCCGAACTGCCTTTTCCCTTCCTCAAATGGTGAATAATCATTGAACTGCTCCACAGTTTCTGATATGAAGTTCAAATCAAGCCATGAAAAAACCCATATTTCACAAGGTAGCATATTTTTGGTTCCTGGCAGTAAATTTCCCTCACTCTTACCGTGCTGTGGGATGCATTTGGAAAGGTCAGTTTGGCACTGTGTAAATTAACCAGAGGACCACTGGAGTCGAATGAAATCTATTGTAAATGTGTATTGATGGGCAGAGCCGCAGGCGGGGGGCCTGGCTTGGGTGCCAGGGCGATTTGGACAAAAAAGCAGAATTGTACCACGGGCTTTAGAATCGCTGTTATTGTCATGCTGAGTAATCACTGGAGTGGCATGATGAGGCAATGGCAGCACGACTTTCTCCAAAGCTTCCTTTGGGACGTGCGGATTGGACTTCTGCCAGGGATTGAGCTGATAGCTTGGTGTCATGTGGCCGGATCACCTCCAGTGTGGGCATTACTGCTGTGTTGCACAAATCCAGAGGGCACCATTCGCATCATCATCCATGTGAATGGAGCCCCCTGGTGTTGTGCAGTGTACAGGCTGTGCCTCCACTGTGGGTCTAGAAGAGGCAGCACAGTGAGGTGGCTAGAGGGAGAGCTCTGAGGTCAGACAGACCTGGAGGGAAGCCCGATCTTTTACTTTCCAGCTGTCTGATCTAGAGAGCACATTTTCTGAGCCTCAGGGTCTTCACTTTAAGAGTCGTGATAACACCTGCAGGTGTGGTCTTGATGAAATCGGATGATGTAAGTTAGGCACATTGCTCGTCAGGACAAACAACTCCATAACGCTAGCTCTTACTGTTCTTGTGATTTAAAATGTAGGCAATTCCTGGGACCCCTGGCCCCAACATGGCCAGAAATGATAAAGATGAAACGGAGAACATGGAAGGGAACCCTGTTCTGTGTCCTTAGTCACTGCTTGACTCCTTGTCCTTCGTCATTCATAAAACGCATCGGTGGGCACGGAGGAGCATATCATTTCCACATCTAATAATTCAATCAGCCAATTCATTCATTTCTTCAAAGTGTATTAATTGAGCATCTCCTCCTTCTCAGCACCTTCTTAGGGTCTGGAGAGCAGCAGTGAACAGAGAAGACCATAAGCATGTCACATCCAAGGCTCTTTACACAGCCCCTACTTGTGTACTTGAGTACTTGTATTAACTGTCTTCCATGCCCCTGCTCTCATTTTGCCTGCAGAGAGACAGTTGACTAGGGGAGAGAGAGAGAAAGAAGGGAGGATGGGAGGGAGAGGATGGAGGGGGAGAGGAAGGAAGAAAGGGAGGGAGGCAGCGGGGAACACTCAGCAAAGACTTGTTATAGGTAGGAGAGCTAGAACTGTTAGTCAAGATCTTGACCTGCAGAGACTGTTGCCCACAAGCCAGCCCATAGCAGTGAGCTCCTCTATCTGTGGCACCAACAGTCAAGGAATAAGCAACAATTCATTGCATACCTAGTATGTGCCAGGCAATGCACTAGGCCCAGGGCAGACTGTGGTGAACACATCAGAAATAAAGTTTAGTAATGAACACAGACATGAAGGAGGGTTTGAAAGTAACTTCTTCAGTAATAGCAAATGTGCATAAAAGTATAGAATGCCATGACACTTAAAATAGCGAGGAGCAGGGCACCTGAGTGGCTCAGTCAGTTGAGCATCTGCCTTCGGTTCAGGTCATGATCTTACACTTCATGGGTTCAAGCCCTGCATCAGCCTCACTGCTGTCACTGTAGAGCCCACTTCAGGTCTTCTGTCCCTCCCTGACCTCTGGCCCTCCATCACTGGTGCTTTCTATCTCAAAAATAAATAACATTTAAAAAAATAGGGAGGAGCAGTCAAGGGAGGCTTTTCTGAGGAAATGATATGTAATCTGAGACTTGAAGGGTGCCTTGGAGTAGCAGGTGAAGGGCAGGTACAGAGAGAGAGAATCTTCTGAAGTCTCTAACCATTCTGAAAAGAATAACGATGTAGAGCTGTTTTTCAAAGGAGTCTTTTCACATCCAAGGGTCTGGCATGTATCCTGATGATGGGTTGGCTCAATAAATATTTGTCAAATGACAGAATGAATGGATGGATAAATCATTGAATGAATGCCTGCATGCATGAATAAAATTCTATAGTAGAGAAAACCCTGGAAGATTCTCTGGATTAGGGTAATTGGGATCTCAATAGCATGAGAGGAGGAAGTTATTCACTATCCTTACTCCTTCGTCCTCTTCTTGCTGCTTTTTGGCTGCTAAAATATCTCTCTTCAGTCCTTCCTCCTCTTGTCACTGGACATGAACATCTCCTTCTTTTAAAAAGTGCTTAACTGATGCAGAATGTGATCTCATTCTTCATGGTCCCATGAATAGTGACATCTCTGACCTGACATTCCTGCCCATTGAAGAGGAGGAAGCAGGAACTTCTGAACAGTGGACTCCTTTAAGTTGGTTGTGGATCACCAGCCTCCAGGAAGAAGCTTGTGTAAATGACATCGTTATTGGACGCTTTGAGAATCAGTGTTAGTGATGTGCCACAGAGCAAGACTCTGCCTTTGGGTCCGAGCACTGGCTGCTTTGTGTTGATCTATTATAGGCCAAGTTGGAAGGCAGTGAAAAATTACCCCATTTGGTACCTCGTTTACACAATATGGATCCTGGTGGAGCTTTGAGGGCTTTATTAATAATAGCATCTGATGGTTTATTGGACATGTGGTGCCCAATTATAGGATTTGACAGTATAAGGTATATATTAATGACTTATTAGGGCAGACCTGGCTGGTAATTGATCACTAATGAGGCGGACTTGCTTGCGTCTAGGCAAAATAAGATTTTGAAACTCTTTTAGTCAGCCCTACACGAATGCCTTAGGAGAAGTGATCTACTAAATGGGTGGTAAATATTTCATGGAGAACATTTTACAGCACCCATTTGACTAATTTTTTTTTTTTTTAAGATAACTAGATGGTTACTGGAAAGTCTCTGTTGGCAGCTGCCTTTGGTGTTCAAAATTCTTGATGTGCAGGATTGCCACAGAGTAATTACAGTCATTACTAGCTTTATCTTGCTCTCCATAGCAACAGAGCCATGTCCAATGACTGAGAGTGTTTTCCTGGGACAAGTGAGTTACTGACAAGCTTTGTATTGGGTTCACAGAGACAAAGCATAGTTTGTGCATATTTTTCAAATGTCACAAGAAAAAGAACTATTTCAAGCTACAACTGTGATTGCCACTGATACGGAGGTGAAATATTTTCCTTCTTTTTAGACCCTAAACTAAATAAATAGGTGCTTTACTAAGGATGTTGCATGTAGGATTTCTATAAAAATGCTCTGAATCCACTTTACAAATTTTAAATTTCCACCTGACCCTTTTCCCTTTTTGTATTAATGAATTTCACCTCATTGAATCAGATGTCACCACAGACATGTGTTCATTCTGAATTTGAACTTTGGATTCCCAAGAAGGCATTTTCTCAGTAACACTTAGCAAAATGATATCTATCAAATTGCTGGTGCAGTTAGGATTTAATTCACTCTATCAGCCGCCATTGTCATGCTACTTAACTTTAAAAAAGTAATTTTCCCCAAGACTTCATAATTCCTTTTACATTTCTTTTTCTTTTTCTCACTGAATGAATTTCATAAACTCTTGAAAGAGAAAAGACTGGGCGAAAGCCATTCTTTACAAGGTGACATAGGAGGTGAGCCCATTGTGAACCCCTTCCTTTCCAATTCACCCCTGCCTGCCTTTCACCTGCTAGCTGAGACCGGACACTTTCCATGGCACCTTTCCTCCTGATGCTAGCCTGCAGAGTACCCTTAAGAAAGGAGAAAGAAAGTTAATGGCAGGAAATGGGAGAAAGGGAGGAAAATGGAGTAAAAAAGAGGCAGGGAAAATAAAATCAAAGGACAAAAAACTGGAGGAAAAAGATAACAATGAAGGTGCAAGAGAAATCAAGAGGGCGATCCAACCATGAAAAACCAGAGGAGCCCAGGCTTCTACCTCTACCTGCTCTGTTAAAGCCTTTCTTCAATACTCAGCTTGTATTAATTTTTCCCCTTTTCTGATATCTGTGGACAGTGGTCCTCAACAACAGGTAATGATTTCTTCCACCCAGAGGACATTTAGCAATGTCTGGAAACATTGTCAATTGCCATAATTGTGTGTGGGGGAGGGGAGGGAGTGGGAGAAATGCCGTGGTAAAGAATGGGTGCCCTGGGTTAAGTGTTTGCCAAAATCTATGTCTACCTGGAACCTGTGAATATGACCTTATTGGAAATGAGGCCTTTGCAGATGTAATTGACTTAAGATGAAGTCATACTGGATTAGAGTGGGCCCTGATTCAATAACTGGTATCCTTAAAAGAAGAGAGAAATTTGGACACAGAGACAGCCACAGAGGAAAGAGAGCCGTGTGAAGACAGAGACACAGACTGAAGATAGGCTGCCAACAGCCAAGCGACACCAGGTTGCTGGGAGCCACTAGGAGCTGGAAGAGGCCAGGAAGAATTCTTCCCTAGAAACTCGGGAGGGAGCATGGTCTGCGGATACCTTTATTTCAGACTTCCAGCCTACAGATCTATGAGAGAATAAACTCCTATTGCTTGAAGCCATCAAGTTCATGGTACTTTGTTATAGCAGCTCTAGGGATGCTACTAAATACCCTAGATGCACAGGCTAGCCCACCACAGCAATGAATTCTATGGTCCAAATCGTTGATGGTGTCAAGATTGAGAAACTCTGCTAGAGGGCTTAGGCTCCTAGCTCCCATTTAACACTTTATTCTGTATGTTTTGAGGCAGTCTCTATGTTTGCAATGTGGTTTTTTTTTTTTTTTTTTTTTACCTGATTCCTATGCATTAATTGAACTTTTTGTGCCTTTGTCCACACAGCAACTAAGTTGTTAAGTCTTAGAGGGTGGGGACTATGTATTTGCTTGTATGGTTCCTTTACAGTTAATTGATATGCATTTAGTAGGAGCTTAATAAATGCTTCTTGGACAAGTGAACAAAGAGTATCACACATGATCCACCTACAGTGGCACCTGTCCCCACTTATGTCAATAGAACATATTCTGAGGATTGAGGTTGTACTTTCCCAGGTTGTAACCGATGTTCCTTAAGTCTGACAATCCAGGTGGAATCTGTCAGCCCAGCAGGGAAGGGTGATGTGGATGAGATGTAGAGAAAGTGTGGTCCAGTGGAAAGAGCTCTGGAGTGGAATGTAGGAGCAGGACTGAATTTCCAACTCTTTGGGCATCTCAGTGTTTTTTCCTTAGCTTTAATTTCTCATCTATAAAATGAGAATAGTGATATTCTCTAGTAGATAGAGTTGTCAAGAGTCAAGCAGGCTACAACATAAAGAGAGTGACAAAGGTACTAAGTAAATATTTTATTTTTTATCCGTGGAAGCTGGGACAAACATCTTTTCCTGTTTCAGGAAAGAGGCACAGATAAATACATGCATGTTGAGCCTGCGAATTTTATCTGGGAAGAAGGAAACATGGAAGAGGAAGTAATACATGATGTTGGGTACCTGCTTTGTGCCAGGCTTTTTTCCATTTGCTCATTTTATTGTCAGGACGTCCCAATGAGGTAGCAATTGCTATTGTCATTTTGGGTTGGGGGAACTAAAGATCACAAAGCAGTGACAGGCTCAGGTATGAATTTTAAACCCATGATATTTCAACCATGCATGCTGCCTGCTAAGCTTATCTGAAAGGTCCTGAGTGGTTGTTTGATGAATCAAAGGAAGGCGATGGGCCCACATAGTGCTGAAAGAGAAGATACCATATGGAAGTTATAACCTGAGCCTGTGCTTATAAGGTGTTGTCTCTGTGCAAAGACAACATTCCTGGTCTTTTCTTGCTAGGCCATGCATCTGGGCTGTTTTTTTCTTTTTTTCTCTTTCGCATGGGAAACATGCCTTTATTTTCATAAATACCAAATGAGACGTTTTAAAATAACCATCACTTGAAATGTAATAGATGGAAAGACATGTTTAAAAATCTCCTTGTAGGGCACCTGGTGGCTCAGTCAGTTAAGCGTCTCATTTTTTTCCCCCAGAGTAAGTACTTTATTTATCTTCTTATTTTTTATTTTTATTTAAATCCAAGTTAGTTAACTAACATATAGTGTAATAACGGTTTTAGGAGTAGAATTTAGTGATTCATTCATTTACATGTAACACCCAGTACTCATCCCAACAAGTGCCTTCCCTAGTGCCTATTGCCCATTTAACCCTTCCCCCCAGTCAACATCCCTCCAGCAACCCTCAGCTTGTTCTCTGTATTTAAGAGTCTCTTATGATTTGCCTATGTCTATGTTTTTATCTTATTTTTTTCTTCCCTTCCCCTAAGTCCATCTGTTTTGTTTCTTAAATTCCACATATGAGTGATATCATATGATATTTGTTTGTCTTTCTCGCTGACTGATTTTGCTTGGCATGGTACACTCTAGTTCCATTCACTTTGTTGCATACGGCAAGATTTCATTCTTTTTGATCACAAAGTAGTATTCCATTGTGTGTGTTTATGTATGTGTGTGTGCGTGCGTGTGTGTGTGTGTGTGTGTGTATGTGTGTGTATGTGTACATGCCACATCTTCTTTATCCATTCACCAGTCGACGGACATATGGACTCTTTTCATAGTTTGGCTGTTATTGATAGTGCTGCTACTAACATCCGGGTACATGTTCCCCTTTGAGTCAGCATTTTTGTATCCTTTGGATAAATACCTAGTAGTGGAATTCCTGGGTCTTAGGGCTCTTTTTTTTCTAATAGTAGAAGTAAGTTTGTGCTGATCACCGCTTGGCCTCCAGCACGCACCAGCAGTATGTTAGGCAAGGGTGAAGAGTATTTTCTATGGCTGTGGAATAGAGAGAAGATGATGGGGTGTGATCTCAGGAGTTCCATAGGGAACTCTGCTGTGTTGGTCATGGAAAAATGAGGAAAAGCATGACAGAGTAAAAGTATGACAAGGGTAAGGTCTGGGGAAAAGATATGGAGTATTAAGTGGCAATCCAGAAGAAGATTCTAAACCTTCTAGTTATGCTCATATTAAGAATTTATACCCTAACAATTTTTCTGCAAAAATGTCCATGTCTTGATGGAAAAAATATGTGGCTCTGTGGGCAAGTTTTCAGCAGAGCATTTCATAGAAAAAAATAAGCACATTTAAGTGATATCCAAGTGAATAATTTTTGTGTATTGTACTAGTCAACTTGCACTGCTGTCATAAAATACCAATGATTGAGTGGTTTAAAAACAGATACTTATTTTCTCAATATTCGGGAGGCTAGAAGCCCCTGATCAAGATGCCCACAAATTCACTTTCTGGTGGGCTCTCTTCCTGGCTTTTAAGATGGCCATCCTATCTCTGTGTCCACACATGGCCTTTCCTCTGTGCTCACGCTATCTCTTCCTCTTCTTGCAAGGACACCAGTCCTATTAGATTAGAGCCCTACCCTAGCAACCTCATTTAGCCTTCATTACCTGCCCCACAAAGGCCCTATCTCCAAATACAGTCACATTGATGCTTAGAGCTTCAACATATGGATGGTGGGGGGGGCAATTTAGTTTATAACAACCATGTTGACTCACAAACTTCCATGAATAGATAGAACAAGTCTGATCACGTGGGTTGTCCACAAACTACAAAAAGAAATTTTATGTCCAAATAGCCCCTGAAAAGTAGGAATGGGAGATACTTTATCCCACCAGCTTCCTTCTGTCTCATGTTTCCAGTCAGTGAGAGTTTACTTCACAGGGTACTAAATCTTCCTCCATATCTTGGTTGCTCTAGTGGCTTGAGATGCTAAAACCCGCACCTTCATTGTGGGGCTTCATCCCTGTCCAGAAATGACTGGAAGAATCAGAAACCCTAGACTGTTGCTGGTCAGCATTGCTGCTCAGGGATGGTGTAAGAGGGAGTGCTTGTCAGAGCAAGTGACTGGTCGGCTTTCCGCAGCTACCTTGTTGTCCAGGAGGTGGTCAGTGCCTCCCATAGGAAGAAGCCAGAATGACTGCAAAGAGCTATAAGCCATGTGTTTGATACCATGGAATTTACTTCTAATATGAATTAAAGACTCCAAAAACACCCTTCATGTGTATTTCATCAAAACTAGATGAACCAGAAAGAAAGAAAGTGGAAAAATATTTCCAATGTCACCACTCGTACATAAATAAGTGGTCTCAGCTTGGTGAGAAAGCAGGAGATAGAACAAAGGATGGAGAAGAATCCCAAAGCTATTTGTCCCTAGTGGAAATACATGTAGAAATATGTTTTATATTGACTCGTTTGGATATAAACTTATAAAAATCCACTAATGTAAAACTTTTAGAGTAAGACATCGATGGCTACACACATTTGTTAACAAAGTAACAGCAAGTTGATGACTTTTCTTCCAGTGATAAAATATTTGCTTTTGTAGAAACTTTGCAAAAGGAAATCACTTTTAAAAGTCTTCAGTGATGATCACTGTAAGATGAGCCCATCCCTCACCAGCTCTTCAAAAAGTATGCGAGTGTAGGGTGCCTGAGTGGCTCAGTCGGTTAAGTGTCTGGCTCTTGATTTTGGCTCACATCATGATCTTACAGTTTGTGGGATCAAACCCCCCTCATCAGGCTCTGCACTGACAGCATGGAGCCTGCTTCAGATTCTCTCTATCCCTCTCTCTCTGACCCTGCCCCCCTCTCAAAATAAAGAAATCAAACCTTAAAAAGATAGTATGCCAGTGTAAACCTCAATATTCACACGTGATCAGATTTACAGATGTCACATGAACTGAGTGATAAAGGTTGGGGCCTTCCAAAGGCAAGGTTCAGAGCATCCTGTATGTCAGGAATGATGTTTCAACCTTCAACGCTACCAGTGGTACCACTGGTACTCAATCAGTGGTCGAGGAAGATCATGCTTCCTCTACACATGGGCTTCCAGCGTAAATTTCCTGGGAAGCAGATCTGGCGTAAGTATACAGAATATACTTAAGTCAGCTAAACAAATCTAAGAATGATTATCTCTTGCTTTAATTCTGTTCTCATATATGAAAATTGTTGACTTGAACATCATTTAAATGCATTTGTTTAGTTTTCCTTTGAAATCTTCTGCTGAAAACTTGTCCATGGATCCATATTTTTTGTTTTTTTCCATCAAGACACGACCCAACAGGATGCGGACATTTTCACAGAGTAATATTCTCATTGTTTCATATGTTTTCTTATGCAAAGCACTTTAATTCTTACCTAACACTCTATTTTCTAGACCTCAGGATAAGACAAGTCTCTTAAGTTAGAAAGAAAATGGCTTAGCAGTCCTAGGAGATCATGCATTGGGTTGTGTTCTATAAAAATGGCAGAAAATATGCAAAGTCTTTGTTTTAATTGTAAAAAAAAAAGAGAGGTTAACAATCTTCTCTTAGGGAATATGTCATTCTTTTTATGTAGCATCTGTTACAGGGTATGTCACTTGAAAGCAATTCAGGGACATGAACAAAGAGTTGCCCACAAAGGGTCAGATGAGATTTTCAATTATGCTGAAGTAACAGTATGTTATGCATTGTAGCTCTGCCACCAGGCCTTGTAGAAGAGCTGAGCGGGGGGAGTCAGATGATTTGGCAGTGGGCTATTTGAAAATATTCAGGCTGTTGCCAGGAAAGGAGTTGAGACAGAGTTTCAAAAAACTCTATTTGTGAAATTAAATTGGCCAGGATCAGGACAGTCTTGTGGCTTCAATCTGGTTGCATGCCTCTAAACAAAGGCCATCAGTACAAAGTGATGTTCTTAACTGTGAGGAAGTATCTAATGGACTGCCACTGAGGCCAGCTCCAGGTCAAGCTTCATTTACTAATGAAAGAATAGTGGACTGGGGAGAGCATTAATGAAACCCATTGTGATTACAAAGCAGAGGACCCTGTCTTGTTCAGAGAACAAAATAAATGTCATTCTTATTTCTTCACATTTAGAAAGCTTTGCCAGAAATTTTGCAGTGCATGTGATTTTAGGATAAAATAATTTAAAGGATAAGGGAAATAACCAACGTGGCAGAGAAACGCAGGTATAAGAGAGGTTTATTTTGGAAACCACAGGGCATATCCTTTGGATGGAAGCCCCTGGAATTCAATTTTGAGTGGGAGGGAGAAATGCATACATAGTCACAGAGGAAAGCTTTGATAGCGGAAATATCCAATAACCGAGTCCAGATTTTTAGGGCACTGTGGAAATAAAATTAGGAAAAAAGGAACAGATGCCCTACCAAACACCTGACAGATGACGGTCATATGAGAACCAGGCCATGGAGTTGTGTTGGGCAAGGAGACACTTACGGTAGTGGTAACTGTTATAACAAAATTGATGTACCCTAGACAATTGATGTACCCTGGGGTTGATTGAAACCCTAGTTTTCTTCCATACATGGGTCAAGACAGAATGTGCTGACTATATGACAGAGTCATAGTTTAGTTCCAGAGAGTGTGGCTCTGTGGAGGACATTAATGAAACAGGTGATCTGCACTTAACTTCCCTCTAGAGGCAGATACTACATGGCATCGAATACAGTCATCCAAGTGACAAGATGGTGATGCTGAGGCATTATATAGTTCATGATTGGATCCTTGATAGTAGGTGAAATACAAAGACAGGTTTTTAACGTCTGCATGAGATGGACCAGTGGTCACAGCGCACTCATGTTGACAAGATTACAGCCCAGGCCTTTTTAGTCTTTGCCATGTCTGAAATGATTCAGGAATTGAATGGAGCTGAGGGGCAGTCATTCGTGGGATAACCCAGGCTAAAAAGGTTAAGTGGGTTTATAGACGTGAAAGATAACAAAGATAAGAGACCTCTTAAAGTGATGGGCATAATTCTGGATAATCAGCTAATATTCCTGAAATGCCAGCTGAAGTTTAATATGAAAAGGAATTTAGATGATATAGTCACTGTCGTAGGCTAGATAACAGGCCCTCAAAGATGTCCTTGCCTTCATCCCTTGATCCTGTGAATAGGTTACTTTACATGTCAAAGGATCCCTGCAGATATAATTAAAGTTATGGACCTTAATGTAGGGAGGTCATCCTGGATTGGTAAAGTGGGCCCAATCTATTCACACAAGCCCTTAAAAACAGAGAACTTTCTGTGGTTGCAATCAGATGCGGTGGAAAAGAGGCAGAGTGATGTGGTAGAATGGGAGGCCAACAAGGCTGGAAGCATGAAAAGAAACTTGGCGTATTGTTGCTGACTCTACAGATAAAGGAAAGAAGCTGAGAGGGTCTCCAGAGTGACCACCAGCATGGAGATGTGGCCCTTAGTCCTCAAACAGCAAGGGACAGAATTCCACCAGCAACCTGAGATCAGCTTGGAAGTAGAGCCTCCCACGAGCCTCCAAATAAGAGCTCTGGACAGGGGACACCTTGATTTCTGCCTGGTATCTGGTCATACATTGCTGGGTTTCTAGCCCACAGAACTGTGTGAGAGATACTGCTTTTGCTTTAGGCCTCTAGGTTTGTGGTAACTTTTTATGGCAGCAATAGAGAAATAATACATTCTCATACCTATGTTTATATAGACAAATGCATCATTTAAAAAATGTGTGTGCACACACAGTAGCTCAGGCAAAGTGCCATACACTATGTAACAAGCTAGAATAAAGAGAGAACATAGACGTTATACAGCCTTACAGTCTGGTGCTTCTGGCACTCACTACAAAGGTTGGACTGGTAGCATGATACACTTTGACCATTTTAAAGGTCTTCAGTGATTCATTAAGGAGAGACTCTCCGTGTGTCAGATTTTCATACTGTCTGCTTTTGAGAGCTGATGACTCAACAATTTTCAGAAAATCAAACCCAGTTTTAGCTTTCACCCATCTATGCCTTTGCAAAATTTGATAAACCTACCAGCCAATATGCATATATGTGTGTACTTATGTGTGTGTGTGTGATATATGTGTATGCAGGTATAGAACTCTCCTTCCCAAAATAGTTTTCTAATGTGTTAAAAATAGAATGGGAAATTAGCCCTTTGGAAACACAGATCTTCAGTTCCTGTGGATTGGGGTGTAGCAGGTGAAGGAGGTTATGAGGATTTGGTTTCTATCACCACTGAGCCTGTTCTTTCCCACGGGGACATCTCTTGCCGGTTTCCCTTATTTGTAATTCCTTGTGTTTTGAAAGCTCACCCATGACTTTGTGCAGAGAAACAGCTCCTGCTTCTTTCTTCTCAAACATGCTGATCATAAGAACTTAATGAAATGCTTGTGGGAGCCACCTCTCTGTTTACCCATCTCTTCAGCACCAGCATGAATGGACAGCCCCCCTAGGTGGCTTCTAATGCTGTCAACGGAGCTGTCTTCTGTGTTCTAAATCTAAGGATGGATACTGAAAAATGCTAATGTATGATAAGCGAGAGCTAGATTGACAGGAAGCACAACAGCAGAGGGAGAGGTTGTTTGGTGAGGCTGGGAAGGGGAAAAAGAGAATGGAAGTGAGAAATACAGAGACTAATTGGGAATAAAACCAAAGAGGTTAAAATAGAATTTTTTTTGGAGTTAACCCAGAGAGAGGCTTGGGTGGAAAAAAGCTTGGGTAAAAAAACATGTAGATTTATATCTAGGAAAATAGAAAAGGCGTATTCCTCTTAGATAATAGAGAAGTGGGGAAGAAAAAAGTAGTTCAGGGAGTCAAATACCTTTCTGGAAGATCGGTTAATGTCCAAATATTGGTGTAGCCCTTGTTTTTCTAAAGATGAAGGACAATAGTAAGCCAGCTTGCTGCCTCTGATTTAGAATCTAGGGAGACCTAGAAGCTGAACCGAAGTTATCACTTAGGGTAAACCAGATGGGCTCTGCACAGGTCCTATGCTGTGTCTCATATTTTCGATGTTGTGCAGAGGCTTTTCATCCTGAGACCTACAAGGGTAGCATTTAAGAAACAGGGACACAGTTCCCATGACCAAGGCTTTTGTTTGGAGCAAGAGTTAGGGGTTTACCCAAAGGCAATAGAGGGGATGTTCCTTTTTGGCAACATCTCTGGCATTTTGTGTTGCAACATTTTCTGTGGAGCATGATGGAGAAAAAAGGTGATATAGATTCTCACTTTACATTTGAGGCATCTGAGTCCCAGACAGGTAGTATGAATGTCTAATATCCCCCAGCAACTGATCCAAATACTCTCCATTTGTTTGAGTCCTAAAACCTACTTCTACGTTCATATTCCCTAAAGATAACCTTATTTCCTATTTTCTGCAAATAAACATTGAGACCATCAGTGTAGGGATTTTGCACAGGTAAGAGAATATTTGAGGACTCAGGGAATATTCTATTTCTCAATATTAATCTTTATTTAATTTTTTTCTTTGTTTCAAGTTTTTATTTAAATTTCAGTTAGTTAACATATAGTGTAGTATTGGTTTCAGGGTTAGAATTTAGTGATTCACCACTTACATATAGTAACCAGTGCTCATCACCACAAGTGCCCTTCTTTTTTTTAAGTTTACATTTATTTACTTTGAGAGAGAAAGAGGGAGAGCACGCATGCACACAAGCGAGGGAGGGGCGGAGAGAGGAGAATCTCAAGCAGGCTCTGTGCTGTCAGAGCAGAGCCAGATGCGGGGATCATTCCCACTAACTGTAGATCATGACCTGAGCTGAAATCAAGAGTCGGACGCCTCACTGACTGAGTCACCCAGGCACCCCAACAACTACACTCTGTGATGCCCATCACCCTTCTAACCCATCCCCCAACCCACCTCCCTCCAGCAACCCTCAGTTTGTTCTCTGTAGGTAATTGTCTCTTATGGTTTGCCTCCCTTCCTATTTTTTTCTTCCTTCCCTTATGTTCATCTGTTTTGTTTTTTAAATTCCACATGTGAGTGAAATCATATGGTATTTATCTTAATCTGACTGACTTATTTTGTTCTGCATAATACACCGTAGCTTCATCCACATTGTTGCACATAGCAAGATTTCATTCTTTTTTGGTTGCTGAGTAATATTCCATTGCATATATATATACCACATCTTCTTTATCCATTTGTCAGTCAATGGACATTTAGATTCATTCCATAGTTTGGCTTTTGTTGATAATGCTATACATCAGGGTGCATGTGCAAGCACTCAGGGAATATTTTAGCTAGAACCAGCCAACTCAGCTGGGACATGATTGTTATCTTGAATTATTTGTTAGGGAGTCAGTAAAAGAGGGATTTACCTAAATCCCTGTGGTCTCAGCATACAGATGCATGATTGAGGTAAAATAGTTACAGGAAAGCAGATTTCAACCCAGGATAGAGAACTTCCTTTTGATTTGAATAGTCCAGAAATTAAATTTGCTAATTTATGCAATAATGAGTTTTTGTCTCCTTAGGTAATTAAGTCAAGGTTGAATGATTGTTTCCCAGGGATGCTGTACATGGATGTCATGAGAGTGGAGTGAATTTTTGCTTGAGAATTCAGATTTTGAAATTCATCATTTCCCTCAAAATTAAAACTATTCCACCTGAACTTCCTTCCCTTCCCTTTCCTGTTTTTTTTTTTTTTCAAATTTTCTCTTGATTTCTCATCTCCATCTAAGATTTTGTTCCTACATAGGGTGAAAAAGGAGCTTTTAGTTGGCTGAGCCCAACTTACCTTCCTGGGCTCAATTCTCTCTTTTTCCATTTATTTTTCGATGTGCTCATTGATTTATATAATTTTCTTCATCTGTTTTCTGTCTTCTTCTCCAGTGACACTTTCTTTGCATTAGCTTCCCATGGCTTCTTTAACATAAAATGATATTCCCATAAGTTTGCCACCTGTCACATTTCCATTCTGAACCTTTTCATGAAACAATAATTTGTTTACATTTGGTGCATCTACCTCCCAACTCAGGTTCACCCCTCAGACTCTTGCTATGTGCCTCGTATCTAGTCATTCTGCTCAGTGGCAGGTATGTAAGTGTTTATTCCAATATTCTTTCTCAACTTTGTTTTTTTTTTAAATTATCAAGATGATAAATTCCTTTGGGATGTCCTAATTGCCAAATTCAGCACCGTCTTCTCAATCTTTGTCCTCTTAATATTTGTCATGTCCCTTTGGTACAGGTGGAATATTCTTTCACCTTCTGGAAGCTCTCTCTGCCCTTGACATCTAAGGCAGAATTATGCTGATACCTTTTTTATTCCCCCTTCCCATTTCCTAATTGCAGACTCCCCAGAGAACACTCTTCACCTGTTCTGTGTCTCTCTCTGTATTTTACCCCTCAGCTTTGTTACATGTTAACTCAGGTTCAGCCATAGACCTATATGCAAATGGCTCTCAAATTCATTAACTTAAGCCCTGACCTCTCTTCCAAATTACTGATTCATATTTCTAAATGCCTGCTGAGTGTTCTCCCTGATTCCCGTAAGTATCTCAGAGCCACCATGGCGAAACCAAATTTATACCACTTCCCCCGCCCCATAATTAGCTCCTCCTGCCCACTCTTTAATTGCTCCTGTGAAACCACCATTATTCAAGCTCTTCAGTTCCTAAATTTTGCAGAGTTGATTCTTGATCCTTCTTTTTCCATAATCCATGTGCTGACCTACCTATCCCACCTATGATTCCTTTCAGGTGAGTATCCTTCTGTATTCCCACAACCTCCGCTTTAGTGTGGAGCTGGTTATCTGTCACCCAAACCTACCTCCATCCGTAATCTCCAGATCTTCAGTCTGTGTCCTCCTCAGTCATAACCTACATCCTCCAGAATGATTATGCTCCTCTTCAAACACCAGCATTGGCTTCCTCTCACTGGCAAAATTCACTACAGTCTGTAATTCCAAGTCCTTCACAATATGGGACCCAACTTCACGTATATTAACCACTGCAACTAATATATATAAAATATATATGAACTATATATGTTATATATAACATATCTTATATAACATATATAAGCTATATATGTTAGCTATATTTATAATAGCTAATATAAATGATGCTTACTCTGGGCCAAGCATTGTGTCAAGTGATTTTAATAACTCTATGGAGTAGGTACTATTACTATAATTTAAGGAACTTGCTATTGGTCACAGAGTTACCAAGCATTTGAGCCTAGGTGAGGTGATTCCAGAACCTTCAGCCATTCTTTTTTTTTTTTTTTTAATGTTTTATTTATTTTTTGAGAGAGAGCATAAGCGAGGGTGGGGCAGAGAGAGAAGGGGACAGAGGATCCGAAGCAAGCTCTGCACTGGCATGCTGACAGCCATGAGCCCAACGCGGGGCTCGAACTCACGAACTGCAAGATCATGACCTGAGCCGAAGTTGGACACTCCTACCACTGAGCCACCCCAGCGCCTAGAACCTTCAACCATTCTGATGTTCCTTGGCTTATTGCCAGCTTGTACCACTGGCAGCTTTAATATGAAATTTTAATGCATCTGCCATTGACTCTTCTCTCTGGCTGGAGTATTTTTCTATGGATTTTGTCTTAGAAAATATGTTTTCTCCCAGGACTCTTCACTGATTCCTGCCCCCTATTGGAAATCCCATATTATTTACTTTGTACTTTTCTATACAACTTATTTACAATTTTTTTTTTAAGTTATGTGTATCTCTTAGCTTCTCAACTATAGTATTTATCATCTCTGTAAAGTCAGGGACTGTTTGTCAATCACCAGTTTTCTGATTTTGTTACTTGGCAGAGCACCTTCCCTACAACACAGTAGGATCTTCATTTAATTCGAATTGACTTGGTGCATTAACTAGATATAAGATCAAATCTTGTCCTAATTCAGTACAGTGTCCCTTTTATGCTTTTATGATTATTACCTCTAGCACTAGTGTTTAGACATCCTGAAGTAGGCTCATTTTTATGTCATTTATATACACATATATATGTGTATATATGATTTACTTAAATGTATAACAATATAAATATACATATCAAATGTTTACATATATCATCATGATCATATATATAACATATAACTTGCAACATATATGTTACATAACACATATAGACCTTGTAATTATTATATAATGCCCTTCTTCATCTCTTGTTACAACCTTTAATGTAAAGTCTAGTTTGTCCGATATATGTATGGCTACTCCAGCTTTCTTTTAACTTCCAGTAGCATAAATAGTTCTCCATCCCCTCACTTTCAATCTGAAGGTGTCCTCAGGTCTAAAATGAGTCTCTTGTAGACAGCAAATAGATGGGTCTTGTTTTTTTATCCATTCTGATACCCTATGTCTTTTGGTTGGCGCGTTTAGTCCATTCACGGTCAGTGTTATTATAGAAAGATATGGGTTTAGAGTCATTGTGATGTCTGTATGTTTTATGCTTGTGGTGATGTCTCTGGTACTTTGTCTCCCAGGATCCCCCTTAGGATCTCTTGTAGGGCTGGTTTAGTGGTGACGAATTCCCTCAGTTTTTGTTTGTTTGGGAAGACCTTTATCTCTCCTTCTATTCTAAATGACAGACTTGCTGGATAAAGGATTCTCAGCTGCATATTTTTTCTGTTCATCACATTGAAGATTTCCTGCCATTCCTTTCTGGCCTGCCAAGTTTCAGTAGAGAGATCAGTCACGAGTCTTATAGGTCTCCCTTTATATGTTAGAGCGTGTTTATCCCTAGCTGCTTTCAGAATTTTCTCTTTATCCTTGTATTTTGCCAGTTTCACTATGATATGTCGTGCAGAAGATTGATTCAAGTTACGTCTGAAGGGAGTTCTCTGTGCCTCTTGGATTTCAATGCCTTTTTCCTTCCCCAGATCAGGGAAGTTCTCAGCTGTTATTTCTTCAAGTACACCTTCAGCACCTTTCCTTCTGTCTTCCTCCTCTGGAATACCAATTATGCGTAGATTATTTCTCTTTAGTGCATCACATAATTCTCTAATTTTCCCCTCATACTCCTGGATTTTTTTATCTCTCTCTTTCTCAGCTTCCTCTTTTTCCATAATTTTATCTTCTAGTTCACCTATTCTCTCCTCTGCCTCTTCAATCCGAGCCATGGTTGTTTCCATTTTATTTTGCAGCTTGTTTATAGCATTTTTTTAGCTCCTCCTGACTGTTCCTTAGTCCCTTGATCTCTGTAGCAAGAGATTCTCTGCTGTCCTCTATACTGTTTTCAAGCCCAGTGATTAATTTTATGACTATTATTCTAAATTCACTTTCTGTTATATTGTTTAAATCCTTTTTGATCAGTTCATTAGCTGTTGTTATTTCCTGGAGATTCTTTTGAGGGGAATTCTTCTGTTTCGTCATTTTGGAAAGAACTGCAGGGCACTTCCCCTGTGCTGTCTTGAATAACTCGCGTTGGTGGGCAGGGCCGCAGTCAGACCTGATGTCTGTCCCCAGCCCACCGCTGGGGCCACAGTCAGGCTGGTGTGTGCCTTCTCTTCCCCTGTCCTAGGGGCAGGATTCACTGTGGGGTGGCGTGGCCCGTCTGGGCTACTTGCACACTGCCAGGCTTGTGGTGCTGGGGATCTGGCATATTAGCTGGGGTGGATCAGCAAGGTGCATGGGGGTGAGAGGGGCAGGGTCAGCTCGCTTATCCTTTGGTGATCCACTTCAGGAGGGGCCCTGTGGCACCGGGAAGGAATCAGACCCGCCGGAGGGATGGATCCGCAGAAGCACAGCTTTGGGTGTTTGTGCGGTGCAAGCGAGTTCCCTGGCAGGAACCGGTTCCCTTTGGAATTTTGGCTGGGGGATGGGCGAGGGAGATGGCGCTGGTGAGCGCCTTTGTTCCCCACCAAGCTGCACTCCGTCGTCCATGGCTCAACAACTCTCCCCCCCGTTGTCCTCCAGCCCTCCCATTCTCGGAGCAGAGCTGTTAGCTTATAACCTTCCAGATGTCAAGTCCTGCTTGCTGTCAGAACACACTCCATCCGGCCCCTCCGCTTTTGCCAGCCAGACTCGGGGGCTCTGCTTGGCCAGTGGGCCACCCCTCCACCCTGGCTCCCTCCCGCCAGTCCGTGGAGCGTGCACTGCCTCGCCGCCCTTCCTACACTCTTCTGTGGACCTCTCGTCTACGCTTGGCTCCGGAGAATCCGTTCTGCTAGTATTCTGGTGGTTTTCTGGGTTATTTAGGCAGGTGTGGGTGGAATCTAAGTGATCAGCAGGACGCGGTGAGCCCAGTGTCCTCCTATGCCGCCATCTTCCCTCAATCCTGTTACATCACACATATATACAACATGTATAACACACACGTTATAACTCACATGTTATATATAACATATCATGTTATATATGACATGTATGTGTGTATTACATACTAATATATTAATAATATATATGGTATATATTATTAATATATGTATAATTTTTTAAATATTTATTTTTGAGACAGAGAGAGGGGAGAGACAGAGTGCGAGTGGGGGAGGGGCAGAGAGAGGGAGACACAGAATCCAAAGCAGGCTCCAGGCTCCGAGCTGTCAGCACAGAGCCCCACGCAGGGCTGGAACTCACAAACCGTGAGATCATGACCTGAGCTGAAGTTGGACACTTAACCAGCTGAGCCACCCAGGTGCCTCTGTATTTTTCAATACTTCCAGAACTGCCCTTCCAAATATGGGAAACAAAAGTCCCATTTCTGCGACAGGCAAATGGTAACACCTGAAACAAGGGTCACACCCGTGTCCAAAATGGATGGAAACCTTTTTTAAAAAACGGATTAATTATAATTAACCTAATTTTGATCTCCTATATCAGGCATCTAAGCTAGAGAGTCATGAAAACTGTTCAAGTTGACATATAAAGGTTTGAGCATTTTAACAGAAAAGCTCATTTTAAAGAATGAATTTGCAGTCCTCTCAGTCCTTCTGATTTCCCACGTTGCAGTGGGGAAAGGTGGCGATGTGGATGTGAGCAACGCTTGGCTGCCTGCAGCAGCCCCATGTCTCAGTCACCCGGGATGGAGGGATGTGGTTGTCTCAGCAGACGTCTGCGAGAATGAATCGTAACTGACCACCTGGCAGCTCTGTTTCTGAGAGCGGCTGATGGAATTTTGCTTCTCACATGTGAAACCCATGCTTGCGACTTCTCCCTGCACCCATTTTCCTCTTTGCTGAGCCGCCTGAGACGATTCATACTTCTGATTTTTTTCTTTATTCCTGTTTCTCACTCATCCCTTTGATTTTCTCTCAGTCATACCTGTTATTTGTCAGTTCTGCTTTCTAAGAGACTTTACGTTTGTTTGGTGTGCGATGGATAAGTTTTTTTTTTTTTTTTTTAATGTTTTGTGACAGTATATTCTGGAGTAAAGGAGTGATAAATATCAAATCAAGTGGAGGCCAGAAATTTAATTTTCCCTATCAGGGCCAATCTGTGCTTCGTTTTATCCTGACAAAAACTGATATTTTATCCCTGTGATAATGGAAGCCTCTGATTGCAGTGCCTTTTCATAATGTAAAGAAAAAAAAAAAGAAAAAGAAAAAACACCTTTTTCTTCCCCCAGAGAAGTTCAAATCAAAGCAGAGCAGATTCCATGCACATTGTGAAGAAAGTCACCTTATATTCCTTCAGCCCTTTGTGTCCCCCTGCCTGGCGGCAAATATTTCCATAAAGTTGCTCAGGTTCTTGATTTAATGTGTTGCTTTCAGGTTTTATCTCTGGTTCTCCTCCAGAAATTTATCTAGCCGTGGCAGAGACACAGCTTCTCCCACTTCCTCCAGCCGGTCCTGTTTCATAAATTAAGGAGGACTTGAGAAGTCCAAGATTATGTCTCTGAACTGGCCTTTTCAGTTAACACGTTAGAACTTGGCTAAGGATCGAGTGGGACGCATCGGTGCATATTTAGCAAGCACTCATGTGCCTGAGTCAGACAGCATTCTAAGAGTTCTTTAAATATTAACTCATTTAATGATTATAACAACCCTGTGATGTCCATCCCATTTTTATGACCATTTTACAGATAAGGAAACAGGCACAGAATGGTTAATTAACAGGACTAAAGTTACCAGCAGGCAATGGAGCCAGGGTTCAAATGCAGCAGGCTGCCAGGATCCATGCTCTTTTTTTTTTTTTTTTTTTTTAATAATATTTTAATACTTATTCATTTTTTTTTTTTTTTTTTGAGAGAGAGACAGAATGTGAGCGGGGAAGGGGCAGTGAGAGAGGGAGACAGAATCTGAAGCAGGCTCCAGGGTCTGAACTCTCAGTACAGAGCCCGACACGGGGCTCGAACCCACAAAGAGTGACATCATGACCTGAGCCAAAGTCAGACGCTCAACTGACTGAGCCACCCAGGTACCCCATGCTCACAGACACCTTTCTAGTTCTTCTTTGTTGAGTCTCTGGACTACCACAAAGAATGTTGCAAACCATATTTCTTCACATTGTCCAAACTAGTTATGATAGAAGCATTCAGAAAATGTTCAGATCCCCAAATGCTAGAATAACTTTTCCTGAGAGGTGCAATCTCAACCCTGTCAGAAAGAAGATATGTGGTCTTGGAGAAAACAGCTACTTGACTGTCTTGTTCATCTGTGAAATGAGGTGAGGCTGGGCTAAGAGTTTGCTTCTTTTCTAGCTTACAGTAAGGTGTTGGGATCCCAGACTTAACTGCATATTCTTTGGGACCCCCAGGCTATGTGGACTATGCTTAGAAATTTGTCTTTATCTTCTGAGGGTGGAGGGGGCTGGAGTCAGATTAAACACCATTTCCCAGCTCTGCTCTGTAGAACGTGCTAGTATTCTGACTTCCCTAGTTCTGTGGCATATTAGAGTATTCCTTATGTCCTTTTGAGAGCCTCTTTTATGATGTAAAACATACATATGATTAAACATTCCATGAGGACAAAGAGATGAAGGCCTTATGCAGTCATCAGAGACTAAATTAGTAGGAAGCTCAGAAGTCTTTGGGAGGGAAACTATTAATAAGTTGTTTTTTTATTTCCTAATTTGGGCAAAATGAATGGTATGAAGCCTGGTCCTGAAACAGCACCTTGAGTGGGTACTTGGCATAGTGATTTTTGTGTGATAACCTTACAGGTTTGAGGTTTATAGCCTATAGCTGATGCTATGCCCCTGGTAGCATTTTCTAAGTTTTGTGACCCAGATACATCACGTGTTTAGGCTTTATCATCTTGAGTAGGATCTATTAAGAGAAAATGTGTTCTTAAGTCTAAGGGCTTCTCATTTCTGATTACTATGTCATATTCTCATAGATCTAAGAGCCCTTGTGTTAGAAATTACAGACCAATGTGGCCCATGGATGGGTTCATTTATCTATGAGTGCCTTGAAATTATATTTATATAATGTGTATGTGTATATGCATGAATATGTGCCTTCTAAATTTCACCTCATTCTATGAAAATCTGAGCATTAGTTAAGAATGTTATTGGAACCAACTGGCAAAACTCAATTCAAACTGACTGTGGCAAAATAGAAAATGTATGGGTTCATGTAATTCATAAGTTCAGGGAGGAGGAATCTTTAGGCATGCTTTTATCCAAGGACTGAACGATGTCATCATGACTTTGTCTTTTGTCTTAGTCCCTCAGCCATGTGCCTCTCTTTATGGGATTCATTTTAGGCAGGGCGTCTCTACATAGCTTCCTTCAGTTCCAGACTTACATGCTAATAATTAGCAATTCCAGTGTCAGAAGAATATATCTTTCTCAGTAGGTCAGGCACAAGTTCTAGAATCACTTCTTGGTGGACTGATTTAGACTCCAGTTTTTATCCATTCACTCTGGAGATGTAGGGTGATGATATAGAATATGCAAGTTTTGGGGCACCTGGTGGCTCAGTGGGTTAAGTGTCTGATTTTGACTCACATCATGATCTCACGGTTTGTGAGTTTGAGCCCCACATCAGGCTCTGTGCTGACAGTGGGGAGCCTGCTTGAGATTCTCTCTCTCTCTCCCTCTCTCTGTTTCCCCTCTCTCTCTCAAAATAAAAAAATAAGAAACTTAAAAAAAAGAATATGCAAGTTTCCATTCCTACAACCCAGAGGGGAAGTAATACCGACCTGAACTATGTGGAGTGAAAGTGGAGAAGCAACAGTTTACCAAAGAAAATCAAGTTTCTATTAAGAGAAAAAAGAAGATGGATGGGGAGGGGCAGGCAAAACCAGGACATGCCATCCGGAGGATGTGATGTCAAGCTCCTTCCTTCCATATTCACAAGCAGAACCTAAGAAAAAGGCATTTAGGACACTGTTCTCATGCTGTAAATATGTGCCATTGATTGATTAAAATATAAAAAATGGAAAAACAAAACAACAGAGGCTCAAAAATAAGTGTGGACCACAAATAGATCAGAAATTAAAAACACTGAGCAGGCCTCAAGTCTGCTGCCTTCTGGGCTTTGAGAAGGGAAGAGGACAGTAACAGTCAACATTTTACACCCAGACTATTTCTGCTGAAATTGAATTGAGTACCTAGAGCCAGGCTCATGCTTGATGTCAGAGGCTGAAGCTGGGCTATGCCCATTTCCCACAAAGGAAAGTACACTGAAAAGAAGAGAGTTTCTGACCCAGTGTTTTGGGATTTGGCTTTTCAGATTCTATTGGTCTAGGGAGCCAGGATCAATGTGCAAGCAAAAATAGTACCAAGATATGACAGTCCTAATACCATATTGGGTGAGCGTCCCCAAAGCTTCTGGGGTGAGGATTTGGAGTGGAGTGGAGGGGGACACAGAACCACTATATAGGTATCTTGTGAGCACAGAGGGAGGGAGAAAGAGAAAAAAAACATAAACAGCAGCAAAACACTCTCAAAATGAACCTACGAGTCAAAATCCCCAAATACGTGATAAGAAAGATAGCCAATAAAGACAATAATAAAACTACATATTCACTCCAGGTGATCTCAAATATATGGAAGTTTCATATTGATTTTGAAGGTATTACATTTACATTGTTCAAAGTGATAGACAGAGGAATAAGGCCAAGTAAGAAGGACAAGAATAAATGAAATAAAAATGGCAGAAATGAAACAAGAACAGGCATGGGTGAGAAATAACTAGTTAGAAATCTTGTAAATGAAAAAATATATACATAGTTCATAGAAAAAAGCAAGTGGTATCAATTCAATTCTAGATACAGATGAAGAGAGAATTAATGAATTAGAAGAAACTTAGCAGCACAAAGAGAAGAGATAAAGTATGTCTCAGAAAGAACAGAGACAGGGAGGATATATTAAAGGGTCCCAATATACATCTAATAGGTCTTCAAAAAGAAAATGAGAGAATGGTGGGGAAATAATATTTGAGGAAATAATAGCTTAGATGAAGAGAGAATTAATGAATTGGAAGAAATTTACTCAGCACAAGGAGAGGAGATAAAGTATGTCTCAGAAAGAATAGACAGGGAGGATACATTGAGGGGCCCCAATATACATCTAATAGGACCTCAAGAAGAAAATGAGAGAATGGTGGGGAAATGATATTTGAGCAAATAATAGCTGAGAATAATGCAGAATGGAAGGACTTGAGTCTTTCAAAAGTACATTCTCCATACCAAACGGGAGAAATAAAGATAAACCCACACCTAGACACATTGTGTTTAAACAGGAGAACAGTAAGATAGGAAGGCGTTTTTAAAAACTATGCAAGGGAGGAGAGGAACAGATGACTTTAAAAAAGATAGCAAGTAGAATGGAAGAAACTGATTGACAACAAGATGCAATGGTTTAAAAAACAATGAAGTAAATACAAATATCTCAAATCATAAAAGATGAAGAGAATTTAGCACAGGAACCTCAATAAGAGGGCAATTAATAAATGTACTTTCATGAGAATAGTAAACAAGAGATAGGTGTGGTACATGAAGATGGTGATCATAGACATTGATACATTTTATAAGAAATCTATAGGAACGATTGGCTACAAAAAGTAATTTATTGTTCAGTATGATAAAGTAAACTCTAGACAGCAATAATGACATGGAAGACAGTATTTAATGGGTACTTAAAATATGTTAAAGTTCCTGTCATGTTTGGGGGGAGGGAATACATTGTGAATAACTTTAAATTTTGCCCAGAAGATTTATAGTATAATATAGTATAAAGATAATCACCAAAAACACAAGCATAAAAATCCATAATTTTGAAACTACTAGAGAAAGAAGAGAGATCAGAATAATTAAACTACATCAATCTAAGCCTAGCCTGGAAAGTAGAGGAAAAAAAGCAGAGAAAAAAAAATATGGATGCAAACCCAAAATAAGTTGGTTGAAATGAGTGTATATATGTAAGAGTACAATAGCCTGAATAAATATAATTGGATTAAGGTTAGCTCTTTTTGAGTGCAATTATCAGATTGATAAAAATTAAATTTATTTCCATCTTGCTAATAAGAAGCCTACTTAAGATGGCCCTCAGAGGGAGTTTGAAAATATAAGCCAAAAACAAGCTTGCAGAGTAATATCAGTATCAGATGAAAGAGAATTTAGGGAAAAAATTATTAATTGGGATAAAGGGGACTACTACATAAAAATATAACCATTATGTATTGTAATCCTATCAACTGAGCAAAACCAGACAACATTACAAAGAGACATGGACCAGTCTATGCAGTGGGTAATTTCAACAAACATGTCTCATTGTTATACATTTAATTCCACCCCCAACAAGTAGGTTTACAAATCTAATCACGTTCTAGGTCACAAAAATAGAATTCTCAGGAAGTTTCAAAGAACCCATAATGAAGAGACCAGGTTTTATGAGAAGGCAATTTAATTCCTTATCAATCATAAAAACATTAAGAAACTTAAATCTTTAAGAAGATCACCTTGGAATTTGAAGATGTCTTGAATTAAAGAACAAAGTGCTAGATATCAAAATGTATGGGATACAGCTAAAGTGATAATTAGAATAATTTTTTTTCCCATTAAGCTGGTATTGGATACTCTGAGTGATGTTCCCTGTGGCCTTGGGTGGAGATTCCCTCCGTAGCTCCCCTGTAGACCTCTTGAATCTGGTACATTCCATTTCTCAGATGTCTCCTCAATTTTCCACTATTTCCATTCTTTTTTTAAAATTTTTTAATGCTTATTTATTTTTGAGAGAGAGAGAGAGAGAGAGAGAGAGAGAGAGAGAGAGGCAGTGTGTGAGTGAGGTGAGTGAGTGAGGGGCAGAGAGAGAGGGAGACAAGAAACTGAAGCGGGCTCCAGGCTCTGAGCTGTCAGCACAGAGCCCAATGTAGGGCTCGAACTCCCGAACCACGCGATCATGACCTGAGCTGAAGTCAGACGTTTAACTGACTGAGCCACCCAGGCACCCTACTACTTCCATTCTTTCAGGGTAGGTGCCAACTGCCAGAATATGCCCTGTGATCTTCAACCTGAATTGATTTATGTTCCTTTGTCTCTACCTCTCTGCCCTCACAACACATCTCTGTTTGCCTTAGTGTAAATGATTAGTGACCTTGCCTGATGGAACTCTCCTCTTCCCACCAGCTGTAAGGTTCTTGCAGGAAGAGGTCTCTCCATTCCCCACCATGCCCGTGTCAGCAGCTTGCACTTAGGAGGTGTACACACAGTAGTGTTCACAGACTTGAGCTGAGTACCAGATTGATCATGGAAGGAAAACACGCATCGTCCCTCTGTATGTAAAGGCTTTTGGGTCTGTTGGTCCAAAATTTAGAGCAGAGGTCAAGGCTGGAGACATGGCCTTGAGAGTCATCAGCATTCAGGTGGGATTTAGAGCCTACGGATTGGATCACATAATTTTAGCACTGACTCTGAGAGCAGAGGAGACAGCCTGAGGAATGGCAGTGTGCATCAGTGGTTAGGAAGGAGGGGATGGCAAGGAGGGCAGGGGGCGGGGAAGCAGCTGGGGAGGTAGGAGGAAATTGAGGGGTATGGGTGTCTACAAACCTTCAGAAGAACCTGTTTTGAGGACCATGAATTGTGCCAGATGCAGCTGGTAGTAAAGGACAATGAGGCCTAAGAGAGGTTCACTAGAAGAAGAGCAATGGTGTCACTGTGGACCTTAGCAAGGTCAGTTTCAAGGAAGTGGTGGAACAGGACACGAAGTTGGAGTGAGTTGTCTGCATGACTTCATGCATGAAGGCAACTCAGTCTACAGTGTCTTTTCCTCCACCCTCTGGATCTAGCTCACAGTAGCTCATTCCCTATATGTACTTTATATATATGAGATATTTGTATTATGTATATGTATATAAATAATATATGCATATATAATATATACATTCACATTATGTATATACATGTATATGTGATTACTTTATATATATAATCTGATATATAAATATATATATATATATATATATATATATATATATATATATATATTTACTATAATACTTATCTCATTGCATCATAATTATTTATAGACTTAACCCCTACACCTCATCCTGGCCAGGAATTTAAAAATTTGGGGTCAAGGACTGATTTTTAAAAATTTGTGCCCCAGGTTTCCACACCATGTAGTCATCTGAAGTGGGTTATCTTTCCCCTATAGACAAGCTTACTGTGCAGGCAATGCCGTTCCAGGCAGAGGGCACAGAAGGAAGGAGAGGTTGAGGCAATGGATGCCCTTCACACCAGTCCCTGGCTCTGGCACGTCAGTGTGTTTTAGCATAGTGTTGGTTGTGTGTGTTGAAGAGACTGAAAGGGGCTGTGTGCATGGGGGCTTGGTAAGAGGTTGGGGTGCAGAGTCTCTTTGAGTGGCACCTGCCTGCACATGTGGCTGTGACTTTCCATCCAGGGAAAGGAAGGATGTTCCAAGCATCCTTCAGACATTACTCCTGCTCTTCTGCCACCACCCCCCCCACCCCAACATTTCCCAGGAAGGAGCAGTGCTAAAGGGTCGTAGATGAGTGGGCTTCTCATCCTTGGTGTAACATGCTTGGGGTCAGCATAGGGATGCCAGGGGGACAGGTCCTTGTCTTCAGCCTCTGCCTGGGCACTAGTCAATGTGGGTTCTGTGCATGCTCCAGATCGTGTTTTCCAGGCTTTGAAATGACAGTGTCTCAATCAATCCAGCTGAGAGTGGCTCCCACTCACTTTGCCCGATTCTTGGCCTCAAGTGTAACATAAGCTGAGGTCGAATGTAGATTTTCCTCTTTCTTCTTCCCCTCCTTCTCTCCCCACCTCCTTCATTTTCTCCATGTATTTCTTCCCCTCTGTCTTTTCTTTCTTTGAGTGCCTGTCTCTCTCTCCATCTTTTTGCCCAACTCTTCCTCTCCCTCATTCACCTTCTGTTCATCTCTCTCCATGAACACAGACTCACACATTTGCACAAATGCAGATATGTGCATATATTCTTCATGCCGGTTTGGAAATGCAGACTTTTGGCTCTTTCTCTCCTAATTGTGATTTCCCTGGCTACCTCTGCACCTTCAATTGGGACCATAGCTGAAAACCTGTCTCCCCAGGGGAGGCTGCTCTCTGCGCATCACCCCAGCCTGGCTGGCTGGATTCGAGATGCTGGGAAGGCTTCTCTGGAAAACTTAAAAAGCCAAGGATGAGGGCCCACAGGGTTCTGAGCAGAGCGTAGCAAGGTAGTCATGGTGAGAGAGAGGTCTCTCTGCCCCTGTTGCCCCCACAGACCCAGGCATCCACCTGCTACTGGGTGATGAGGGAGGGATTTAGATCCCACAAGAGTAGATTTTGGTCAAAGCACTGAAGCAACTGATCTAACCATTCTAACCCCTCTTTCCTTCTTTCTTTATTATTTGTATTAATATTGTTAATACTATTATTTATTTTATTACTAAATTAATACTATTAATTTGTTTGTTGGAGTTTCATATATGTAATTAAATAGTCCAAGCAACATGAGGTTTTTGAACTAGCCCCACATCCCTTTCAAATGGCATGCAGCCTAGAGGATCATTACCTTTATTTATTTAAAAAAATTTTTTTTTACATTCATTTTTGAGAAACAGAGTGAGACAAAGCATGAGCAGGGCAGGGGAAGAGAGAGAAGGAGACACAATCTGAAGCAGGCTCCAGGCTCTGAGCAAGCGGTCAACACAGAGCCTGATGTGGGCTTGAACCCACAAACTGTGAGATCATGACCTGAGCCAAAGTCGGATGCTCAACCAACTGAGCCACCAGGCGCCCCACCTTTGTTTATTTTTTATTTTAATGTTTATTCATTTTTGAGAGAAAGAGAGACAGAGTGTGAATGGGGGAGGGGCAGAGAGAAAGGGAGACATAGAATCTGAAGCAGGCTCCAGGCTGTGACCTATCACACAGAGTCTGGCGTGGGGCTGGAACTCATGGACCAGGAGATCATGACCTGAGCCCGAGTCGGACACCTAACCGACTGAGCCACCCAGGCACCCTGAGTATCATTACCTTTATAAATACACCTCCTTAACTCTCGTCTGGTTAAGTAAGTCATGGTTTAATCCTTGGATCTCAAGGAAAACTTTGGTGATACTCTGCTTGAAATTCTCTGGGTTGAATTTTCGTATGCAATGTGCTTTAACAGTGTGTGCTTCTTAAAATGTGATTAATTACTTCCCCCAAATAGGCCTTGGCACCCTTCCAACGTTTGGGAGTTCTGCTCCCATGGGCAGAAAAAGTAACCTTGACGTGCTGGAGCAAGAGCAGTGACAGATCAGAAATGGCCCAGAATGGGGTGGGGGTGGGGATGGTAGTGAGCTTGTTCCAAAAGGCTTGGACCAGTGGTTTGGCTGCACAGATGGGAGTGTCAGAGAGTCCTCTATGTCAGAGATGAAATACAAAACACTTAGCAGAAGGAGAGAGGCTGAAGACAGCCAGGTGGACCATAGGCCAGGGATTGGAATCAGCAGAACTGGAGTTCAGGCCAGAAGACCAAGAACAAAACTCAAGACCCAGGTAGAAATACTGGGTATCACAATGTCAGGAGCCTTGAGTCATTAATTTTGGTAATGGAGGCAAGTCACAGCATGACTTAGAAAGACCAGAAGCTCCTGGGTCTCATAGTCAGGTCTGGGTTTAGGTTCTCATGCTGTTTACAAGAAGTCTGTCCATGAGCATAATTAACATCTGTCAGCCATTTATTTTCCTTCACCTGGAGCCAGTAAAATCCCTTTGCTTTGTTATGGTGAGAATTAAGTGGAGTTGTGTGTGCAAAGTGCTTAGTAAAGGGCTTGCTGCATAGAAACTCTGAATAACTGATGGTTACCTCCCTCCTGCCCTGGGAAAGGAACTCTGGCCTGAGCTGCAGGAATGGCATTGATTCGCCATCAGAATCCACATGGGAGTTTCCTACAGGTCTCCTATCACTCCTGACTTGGTTTCATGTTTGGGCAGAAACTAAAGTCCAGGGCAGTTGTGTGACTTGCTGAAGGTCTGAGCAGTTGTTAGAAGCAAAGCCAGAAATATTACTGAGATTTTCTAAATTCTAACCCACAGGCATCTCCAATTAAGCATGTAAATACTTACTGATATCAATTGGAATTTGGGGTGAGGTCAGATTTGTATCTTGGTGAGGAGACTTGTGTTTTATTACAGATCCTATGAAGATAAGCTTAATTTTATGTTTCATTGGTACATTTTTTATGAATGCCCTAGGGGTCTGCATGTTTGACTTCAATGCTTACATTTATCTAAATATAAAAGTAATAGTAACATATGAAGAGATGTGATCCAGGAGGTAACTTCTTGAGAGCATGCAACTCATCTTGCTTATACAATGGTGGTGAGATTGTTCTGGTTTCTCCATTTTTCCATCCTGGTCCCTATGGTAATGACAACAATGATTGACTATGGAATGGAATGAGTTGGGCTTTTGTCTTAAACCTATAAGTTGGGATTACCATTCACAGCCTTGTTTCACTCATCTGTCTGGTAAGAGAAGAGACCCTCAGAGTCTTTGACTTTCCTTCCAGTTCCTGCCTAATTTTTCTATCAGTATACCCCCAGTTATGGTTTTGGTTTTCAACACACCTCCTTTTCCCAGAGGGCAGGGAGAGACCAAAGAAACAGACCACTCCATATTAGTAGATGGCAGTTTTAATAAGCAAGGGAACTTACTTATGAGATTTGTCTTGGGCAGCTGCCAGATGAGTAGATCTCCACACCCACCTGCCAGAATCTTAAAAGTTTGTACTATAGAGGCATAATGGGGTTCAGTCTTGTATACCATCTAAATGGTCTCAACGACACCTTTCTCTCAAGGTTATGTCCTTGAAACAGCTACCATTGTGGGAACAGTGGGCAGAACATACATTCCAAAGACAGGGGAGAGGGTGAGGAGCTTCTCACTGTCTGGGCCCAGCTCAAGGATCAACTGCTGTCATTGATTACCTCCTTCAACACATGGGTATACCTCCCATGGGACTATCCATTTGGAACTGATTTTTACCTAATATGTAGCAGAGCTTAGTTAAGAATGTAGGCTCAGGCACAAGACTGCCTGAGTTGGAATCCAGCCTCTATTACTTGCTTTCTGTATGACCTTGGGCCAGTCACTTAACTATTCTGAGCCTCAGCTTTTCAATCTGTTAAACGGTGATTACAATAGCACCCTCATCATAAATTGTTTTGATGATACTTTGTGTTCAAACAAAGTGCTTTGTCAACTGTGGACATATAGTAAATCCTTATTAACTTTTTGTTAATATGTGGTCCTAAAGCTATTGATTCTTGGCTTCCCTTCATGGGATCTGCCACCCTTCTGCCCTACTCAACTGCTTAGGATTTAGCCCTTGACTTTGCCTTTTGACCAAATCCAGGGCAGCCTGTCTAATGCCTGGTGAGATCAGGGCTGGGAATGGATTTTCCTTGAAAGCTTCAGGACTTATGAAATGATGATTTATAGGATCATTGTCAACTTCCTGGACTCTACTGTTTCTTAGGCCATGTATACATTCTCACAAATACATCTGTAGTGCCCTGCATAGTGTCTGATGCAAAAAGAGTGCTTAGTAACTATGTGCTGACTACATGAATGAGTATATATGTGTCATTATTGAGGGAAGAGCTACAGTCTCTTGTATAGTATTATCTGTCCCTTAGGGTACTTACCATCCTGGTTTCTTCTGTGTGTAACTTTCCTACTTTATAGTTTACTCTGTGACAGGAAAGTGTAGAAGACTTAAGTAGGAAGGCTATAGATAAAGGATAAAGTGGAAGAACACCATAATCAACAAGGAAATGTGCTAATTTGGGCCCATGTCAATGGCAAGGTGAGGCATATGTTGGAAACAAAAAGGTGGAGTCTTATCTGATTCATTCATATCCTCAGAGTCTCATGAAGCCAGGTGGTCACACTGTTTGGGACAAGATGATGGGTCCTGCACCTGGTTGAATCTGAGCATATGTTTATCTAAGGTGGCCTGTGGCTGTGTGTGGATGGAGAACAGAATCATGTCAGATAGGTACCAGCATCTTAGGTGGAGATATGGTATGTGTCCTAAGCATGAGTGCTAAGCTAGGGACTCAATGGAACAAAGGAGAAGGAGGGCTGATGTCAGAATCAGGGAGGATTATAAGCAGGATGAAAAATGGGTCAGTACTGAGAGAAAGTTATCAGCCAGGGTTAGTGAAACTTTAAAGTCTGAGGGAACAGTCCCCACAAGTCTGTCCTTATTTTTGACACCAACTGCAAGTTTGGGGGTTTTCCAAAACCACTGTCTATTAGGATAATTTGTTGCAGGACTCAAATAACTCACTGGAAGTTATTGTACTTTTAATTATAGTTTATTACAGGGCAAGGGTACATGTTGGAACCAGCCAAAGGAAGAGACACAGAAGGCAGAGACCAAGAGAGATCCAAATGTAGAGACTCTGGCTTGTCTTCGCCCTCTGGAGTCGTGGCCAGTAATTCCTCTCCATCATGATGTATGACAGTACGCACAAAGTATTGCCAACCAAGGAAGCTCATGAGAGCCTTTGGTGTCCAGAATTTTTAATGGGGCTTGATCACATACTGCACATGTGGTTGACCTGTAGTCTCCAGTTCATCTGAAGGTCAAAGTGAGACAGCTTGGCCCAAAGCCCCATCATAAATCACATTGTTAAACTATCATGTGGGCAAAGTTGCCAGGCAAATAAAGACACAGCCATCAGGAAGGACATTCCAGGAGCCTAGGGATCACCTCCACATGGCCAAGGGAAAAGGCCAGACTTTGCTTTGGGTACGGTTAATTCTTCACTTCACAGTTATTAAGTATTGGGTTGCCAACACTTAATATTCTTAATTTTCTCAAATTATCCTTTGGATGGTGACACAAGAGGAGAAGCAGATTGTAAGAACTATACAAACCTAGACCATATTAATTTGTGACCTTCTCTCTATGGGAAAGACGCTTAGGCAGGGTGACTTGGTCCTTATGGGTAAGGGTTCTATTGGTTGAGCATAATGGGGCAGGACCACCAGGAATCCAGCTATAGCCTTGCCTTTGCTATCTGAGAAACTTGTTTTTATTCATTCAGGTAGATTGGATTTCATGGACCAAAGTCACAAGAAAACAGGTTTTAAAAATCACAATTGCATTTATTTGTAATTAAGTACATACACTCACATATGTGTGCATACCTTTACTAAGAACCCTCAAAGGAGGTCATCCCCATCGGTGGCCCCAGTGTTAGTGATTCATCCACTCAGGACATCAAAATACCCTGGAAGGCCGCTTGGTCAGCACATAATCAGAGCAAAGGGAGCTGGGTATTAAAGATAGTGGTTTCCACAGCCTGATGGACTGGCCTTCTCCTGTCTAGCAGCATTTTGGGTCTAAATAGCTGTACCAGGCTTCTAAAATGAGAGCACAATTTCTCCTGGTCAGTGCTGACAAGTCTTGATTTTCCAACTGTCCATTTTCATTATTTCTTATCAGGTCCCAAGGCTTCTCTCATTACATTATTTTACATTACAATTTACAAGCTTATTTTATATAAGTGACATTTCAGAGTAACTGGTTCCCGGCATGTTAATCTCACTTATGAGCCAGCTCTAAATCACCGTGTGGCATGGGTTAACACTGCTTTCGTCCAGCAGGGGTCTGCCATGCTCCCGAGTTCCAGGGAGCCAGACTTGCCCTGCCCCCAGATTCCAGGACAGGGTGGTGATCTTTGAGCCCTCTGTTCTGATCCTCCAAAGATACCTGGCAAGTTCTTTGTATAATTGCCTGGGGGGGAATAGTCAGGCTCAGGTGATGAACGTTCTGCTACACCCTCTTCTCTTTCCCACAGTAGAGTAGAGACCGTGAGAAAAAAATAATGGTAGGAAAAAATTAGATGGTTATTTCTGGGTGGGAAATTTAAGTTCTAATGTAATATCCAGGAATTACATACCTAGGCTTTTTGTTCTGCTTTGCCTGTGGGCAGACTTTGCATCTGAATGGGGCTCACACCATAGTGTGTATCTATGTATGTATAATATAAATACATAATATAGCAAAGAAACAGTGGGGCAAATTCCAGAGTTTAAAATACAGCATCATCATCTTTTTAGAGCCAGAGTCACCTTAACGTGCTGTCTGCCTCACTCAGGCAAACTTTAAAATAATATCATATTTCACAAAACCCTATTAAACTGTCACATAAATTCCCCTTATTTCCTTTTCCCGTCAATGCTGATTACCATGGAAGATATTTCTGTGTCAGGAGAAATTCTTTCCCTTCCCATCAGCCTCCTCCTCTTGCTTTGTGCTTTTGGGGGTCTGTCTCCAGGGAGCAGCCTCCCAGGGATCTCTTTGCTTCTCCAGGACAGAGGGAAATGCGGCTACCCTGCCCACCCTGTTGACCTAGTGCTGGGTTCTGAGCAGCTCAAGCTTCCAGCTTTAATTGTCACAACTATGTAATGAAGTGAGATTATTATTATTATCCCTCTTTGACAACTGGAGAAATCAAGGCTAGCTATAAATAGCTTATCCAAGTTCAAATTGCTGTGAAGTGGAAGGAGTAGGGTATAGGGTAACCAGTTGTCTTGCTGTGCCCAGGACTGAGGGGGATTCTACGGACACAGAATTTTTCAGTGATGAAATTGAAACAGTCCTGGGCAATCAGGATGGCTGGTCATTTGAGTTTAGATCACAACCACTTCAACTGGCTGAAAGCCCTTGATCTTAACCATTATGGACAGTGTCTCACCTGCACAGAGCAGAATATTACATAATAATATCACGAATTCATACAGCAGTACTCTCTTTTCCCATCTATCTATATTGGGTTTTAGACAAAAGTGATTTTTTTTATGTTTATTTATTTTTGAGAGAGAGAGAGTGCAAAAGCTGGGTAGAGGTAGAGAGAGAGAGACAGACAGACAGACAGAACCTGAAGGAGGCTCCAGGCTCTGAGCAGTCAGCACAGAGCCCAACACAGGGCTTGAACTCACAAGCTGTGAGATGACCTGAGCTGAAGTAGGATGCTTAACCAACTGAGCAACCCAGGCACCCCTTAGGTAAAAAATTTTAAAGTCAAATTTGAATGGTTCTCATTCAGACTAGATGTGGTCACTCTAATCATTCATTCATCCATTCATTTGTTTACTATAGCCTGAATAATAATATAATTCACCTTAATTGATAGCTATGCAAATTAATTAATTTCATTTATAGAACAATTAATGTATACCTTATACTTTGCAAAATGCTTTACATGCACCATCATATTTAATTTGGACAAAAATCCAGTGAGATGGCTACTATTTTTTTCCAGGTTTACTGGGATACAACATTGTGTGAACTTTAAGTTGCACAAAATGTGGCCATCTGATACATTTATACGTTGTGAAATGATCACCACAGTAAGGTCGGTGAAAACATTGCAGTACCATTTTTCCCTCCAGTGTTGCAAGTAAACTCCGAGAATTTAAATGACTGACCACGAACAGCATGAAGACCTGGCTGGAACCTTCACCCAAGTCCAAGGCCAGATTGCTGGCCAACTCAGGGCTGGGCTGGAGCTGGAGCACAGCTTACCTGGTTGGCGCACAGAACTTCAGAGCTGTCTTCAAGTGCTTTGGAGTCGTGAAATCTTACTTGTGTCGCTGTGTCTCACTTCAAGATGTAACTGCAAGAATTCTTAACTTTTTGAAAAGATTCATAGCAAGGGGCTTCAAAATTGAGAGCTCTCAAAGCAAGTTTAAATGGTGACTTGATATTTAAAACAAAATATCCATTTACATGCGATCTGCACCCAACTCTGAAGCAGTCCCTTGGTGTGGCCTAGGGGCTTATTTTAAACCAAGGCACTGGTGGGATGTCATTTGGCTGTATTAAATGGCTTTCTGGGGACCTTTAAATCTCTATACTGCCCAGGAAAAACTGATCTGATAGAATCTGATCTTTCCTCATCTGTCTCTAGGGGCAAAACACTTCAAGGTGTGTTCTCATCTCATAGAATCGTTACACTTTGGGCCCATGGTCCCCTCCCTCCCATCCATCTGTCTAGGTCTTTCTCTCTGTTTCTTTGAGTATTTGTCCTTCTCTATCTCCAAACCCCCAAAATAAGAAAAGAAACATTTTTTTTAACTTTCTCCTAATTTACAAGGCCATCCACACACAGGCATGGTTTAGCAATCCTTTTTATTAAGCTCCAACTTTCAAACTGTATTCATTTAAGGCTACTCATCCCATGTGGATCTGCTTCAGAGCCATGGCTCAGGGACTGCACAGTAGAACTTTAAAACATTTTATTTTAATGCCTGCCTGACTCTCAGACAGGGTAATATTCCTCTCACTTGTCTTTATTTTTCTAATCCATATTTTTTATGAAGTACGTGTATGTGAGTATTCATGTGTATGCTTGTGTGTGTGTGTGTGTGTGTGTGTGTGTGTGTGTGTGTGTGTGCAACACGTGCAACCAGTCACAGTGCTAATTCTTAGTTACTGGGAAGACATAATTGAATTAGATATACATACTCAGGGCCATTTCAAGGCATCTTTTGGCCTGAGGAACTTCAAAATTTGGAGAACCCATCATATGTCCCCTTACACATAATAAGTTGTGGGGATGCCTGGATGGCTCAATTGGTTGAGTGTCTGACTCTTAATTTTGGTTCAGATCATAATCCCAGGGTCGTGGGATTGAGCCCCAGCACTGGGCACTATACTGAGCATGGAGCCTGCTTAAGATTCTCTCCCTCCCTCCCTCCCTCCCGCTCTCTGTCTCTCTGTATCTCTGTCTCTCTCTCTGAGGGCACTTGGGTAGCTCAGTCAGTTAAGTGTCTGACTTTAGCTCAGATCATGATCTTACAGTCCATGAGTTCGAGCCCTACGTTTCTCTCTGTGCAGACAGCTCAGAGCCTGGAGCCTGCTTCAAATTCTGTGTCTCCTTCTTTCTCTGCCCCTCCCCCAGTCAAGCTCTGTCTCTCTCTCTCTCTCAAAAATAAATAAACATTAAAAAATTTTAATAAAAAGAAAGATTCTCCCTCTGCCCCTCTCCCTCACTTGCACACTCTCTAAAATAATAATAATAATAATAATAATAATAATAATAATAGTAATAATAATAATGTGCTCACATCTCACACCAAGTATTTTTTTTGCTGAATTTAAAATAATTTCATGATTGCTTTAGCAATTATTTGGCTATGAGTGATAATTTACGGTTGACTGTGATTCCTTAGCCATCAATGTCTGTAATCCAGAATTCCTACAAAGTACAAAAATTGTACCTACAAATTACTTTCAAAGGTCATACAAGTTTTATGAGTACTAAATTTAACAATTCATGAAGTTGACATAATATTCTATTGTTTGGACAATTAAACCATTACTTCAATTTGATAGTTTCTTTTTTCATTTGGGGGCCAACATATACATTTTTTTTTTTATCTCAAATAGTTCTCTGAATTTTGCAAAGCATGCCTGCCCCAGGCACTGTGGCTTAGGGGCCTGGCAGGGGGCCCACCTTGACGTGTGTTCCCCCTAGAGACAGATGAGGAAAGCGAGAAGCACAGGGCATGGTGGGCTCAAAGGACTCATGGTAGAGCTATGTGCCAGATGGCATGAGCCACAGGCTCAGGCATATTTAATTCAGACTCTGAAGGAGGTAAGAGGGAGATTACCCTGCAATGAATGAAACTGGAACTGAACTTGAGGTCCAGTGGAGCTGTTCGGGCAGGTGGATAGGCACACGCAGGCAGGCTTCCCAGCAGAGGAAAGAGCCCGTGCAAAGCAATGGGGCTCAGTTAGGCATGTGGAAGCAGAAGTGTGCAGAGTGTGCTCTGTGCGTGCACGGGAGGTGCCCACGCAGCGTGGCAGGGGTGAGCATCCCTGCACTGGGAACACAGATCATGAAGGGCCTTGTGCCCCAATAAGAAGTCTTAATTTTATCCTAAGGGCAGTGGAGGCGGGGGAGGTTTGGGGGGAGTCACTGAATATTTTGAATCAACAGGGATGGAAGAGATGGAGAAGATCTGAAAGGTATTTTGGAGGCAGAAAGGGGAGGCGTGGTAATTCTATGACGTGGGTGTCTGGTGAGACTTTCCCATCTCCAGGTGAGTCGGCCAGGACGGTGGTGATTTACCGGCAGCCCCTGGGGCCACACAGGGCAGCAGCAGGTGCCAGCTGCTGCCTGTGCCCCAAGGGGCTGCAGGAGGGTTTCAGAAAGACAGAAGGAAACACTGAATGGCGGGGCGGCAAGCAGAAATAAGCCTTTGACCCTGATGGGAGCCCGGTTAGGAAGCAGCCAAAGACTTTGTGTGCTGATCTCAATTTCTCGTTTTCAGGCCTCAGTATGTCACTAATACTCTCTGTCAGGCGCTCTCACCAGGCTAACTGTGCACACACTCTGTTGATCCCACACATCCTAAGAGCTCTTGGCCGGCCAGGGGCCCTTTCTTGTCGCCCAGTCATCTGTGAATATACCTAATTCAGAAGGTGAATGCATTTAAATGGCTTAAACATAAAAGGCAGGTTGCCAAGCAACTGGGAAGCTGAAATACCCTTGTCAGGTTAGGTAATGGCTGGTCACCACCACAGGCATCTGGATTGGAACAGCAGCAGTAAAATTTCTCTTCCTCTTCCTTCCTTCTTCCCTCGTTCCCTCCTCCTGTCTCTTTCGGTAAACCAGCAGCTCCACCCTCATTTTAAAATTAACTTCAAAATAGAATAACTCCGTTCCATTGCATGTGCCTGCAGCAGCCCTGTCTGGGGAGTAACTAGGCAGCAAGGTTACCTTCCTAGGCTGGCGTCCCAGCTCCCTTAAACACCCCCAGCTTTCCCAACAACCTGTACCATGCCAGCCCTTGCAAGAGTAAAAATTTCCACGGCGCATAGTGACTCGTGCAGCTATTGAAATTTCCTGGCACGGTTTCAGTTTGAAACTGCTCTGCTCCAGTGTCAGGTGGTGACATATGTTTTGGGCTTAAGACTCTTAAATTTTCTCCTCCTTCCTTATTGGTCCTTATGCCTCGGGCCCATAATTTATTCGGCGTGTGGTTTTTGCTTGGTGGTGTTTCTGCGTTCTTCAATAGCCGGATCTGGAAAGAGTTTGGGGGAAGCTAAGATCCCTGAAAGACCTTGCACTGATGAGGGCAGGCTCCCAGTTTGTAATTTATAATTTAAAGAGAATCGTGCCACTTGGCTCTTTAAAAATGTCCATCACACATGAGATCGTGTTTTCCCCTCACCCCGCTCACCCCCTCGTTCCCTTGTTCACGGGTGTGTGATCGGATCCTGCAGGAAGATGGCTCTAGCAGCCCACTGTAACACCACAGGGGCAGACTTCGCTTCTGGAGGAAACTGTCGTTGGAATCTAGAGCCTGCTCCCGGAGGCACTTTGGATTCTTTTCCTGTTCAGATATGTTCAGGCGAATAACGTGGGAAAGAACAAAGCAAGAGATTTGTTGTATGTGAACTGGGAGCCGAATGATTCATTAGAATATTTCAAAGTTTTCGGAGCAAAGCTTATAGCTCTTTGATTTCTTTCTTCAAGATTCATATCTTTCGGCGCCTTATATGATGCCTAAACCTAGTGAAACGTAAACTAGCATAACAATGTGGGATGTGTTGGATGAGTCCTCATGGAGTGTAAAAAGATCTCCTTCCCATCTCATTTTGGTTATTTCTATTTCTCAAGGATTCTGTGATCCACGGCTCTGTTGAGTTAGTGGTCAGACCAGGAGTTCTGGCCAGAGATTGTATGAGCCTCGGCTATGCCTTTACAAAACAACCATTCAGCAGCATCCAGTACTGATTGGGCCCTACCCTGAGTGGTCTGTAGGTGACAGTGTCCTCCTGGGACCTCTTGGAGCTTGAGGGAGTTAGTTAATGCCATCCTCTGGGCAGCATTCATTCTACTGGGGAGGTCGGGGGGCAGAGGAGCCAGGGCCCTGGGCTACCAGTGAGTGAGCAGATCCCAGGCAAAATTGCAAACATCCGTATCTGAGATCAGCTGATGGATGGTGGGGGGGGGGGGGAGTGCTGTAGCATCTGTGTGCAATTTTCCTGATGCGATTACACACTTCTCCCAAGTGACTGTCATTTCTGTGTGTAGTAAATTCCTCAAACCCAATCCAAATACTCTATTATCATACTGTATATATTATGTATCATTATAGCACAGATGTATTATTTTTTATTTCCAGCATATTATAATATAACAAAATCTCCTCAAAACTCTGTACAGTTTGACGCAGATGAGAAAATGCAGATGAATTTTCTCATATTTATGCGGAGTCTAAAATTATTACCTCGGCCTCAATTACACCGCTTCCTCTTGGTTATCTGAAAATTGCCCAGGAATAGATTTCCTGATTTTCTCTTCATTTATACCCATTATCCAAACCCACTTTTTTTTTTTTTTTATATAGTTCAGAGACAGAAGGGTACAAAGTAAGAAGGCGACATTGCCCTTTGCAAAGAAATACGAGCTTGTAATATTTCAAAATTGAATTGTTTCCTGAGAAAGAAGGCAGTGAAACAGAATGTTTTGTTTGGGGAGGAAAAGCCTTATTTTATTCATTTCCTCAGTGTCTCCACTATATTCCATTGGAGTATAATAAGCTTTCACCATTAAGTGTGGTGAAGGGTTTCAGCTAAGCGAGTCTATGGGAGAACTAGGGTTGTAGTGATCAGGTTAGTAGTCACGAGTCACATGAGGCTGTTGAACACCTACATGTGATTAGTCTGAATTGAGATGTGCAGAAAGCATAAAATACACACCAGACTCTGATGACTTAGTACCAAAAAATGTAAAGTGTCCCATTAATCATTTTCATATCGATTATACATTGAAATGGTAATATTTTTGATCTTTGGATTAAATACAGTTTATTAAAATTAATTTTTTGGGGGGTGCCTGGGTGGCTCAGTCGGTTAAGCGTCCGACTTCAACTCATGTCACGATCTCACAGTCCGTGAGTTCTAGCCCCACATCGGGCTCTGTGCTGACAGCTCAGAGCCTGGAGCCTGTTTCAGATTCTGTGTCTCCCTCTCTCTCTGACCCTCCCCCGTTCATGCTCTGTCTCTCTCTGTCTCAAAAATAAATAAACGTTAAAAAAATTAATTTTTCTTGAAGAAAAATGTAGCTACTAGAAAAAATAGAATTTTGCACCATATTTCTGTGGCTTGCATCATATTTTTGCTGGGTGGGGAGAGCTTTGCTGCTCAGAGTATGATCTCTGGATTGGCCGTCTTGGCATCCCCCCAGGAACTTGGTGGAAATGCAGGATCTCAGGTCTCACTCCAGAGCCACTGAAACAGAATTTGCTTTTTAACAAGCTCTCTAGAGGATTTATGTCCACAATCCAGTTTGAGAAACACTGCTCCAGTTGAGGGAGTTTCCAAAAGGCCAAAATTCTTTCTTTCCAATAAATATTTCCCTTGGGATAGCTGGAGGTTCTTTGAGGATACGTACTCTGCCTAAAACTCCTTGGTGTCCCCGGTGTGTGATATAGTGCTTGGTACACAAAAGATGCTCACTAAATGTCAAATGAAAGAATGGGTGCATCATCCTGCCTGTTACTTCACAGACGGAAGCTTTCATAATGGTCACATAGAATGAAAGAATCAGATGGGTGACCCCTCTTGAAGGCTAATAACGTAAAGGGATCTGTGTTCTTGTGGCATCATTTTGATATCTGAAGCACAGCGTGATGTGTCCTTCGTATATGTGAGGACCCCAACTGGCATCCCTGTCTGGACTTTGAAAACATCATTCTGACTGTGGTTTGGAAAAATGTCTTCAATGGGGCAAAAGTACAAATTAGATCCTGGTACTGCCTTACTCAAAGCCTCTCTGGGTTTTCATCACAAGCTCGGGTTTTCTTCATAAGATTCACATAATCTGGCTCTTGTCCACTTCACACACTGTGCCAGCCCCGCTTCACCGAATGTCTTGAACTGGTTAAGGTTCCTCCATCCAAGGAGGTCTGTGCTTAGGTGTCAAGTCCTCAGAGAACCCTATATTTTTTTATTTTTATATTTTATATTTTTTATATATTTTTATATATTTTTAAATATATATATTTTTATATTCTATATTTCATATTTTATTTTATATTTTATTTATTTATTTTGTGTGTGTGAGAGAGAGAGATTGAGAGCGAGAGAGCTCGAGAGTGGGCAGGGGAAGGGCAGAGAGAAGAAGACAGAGAATCCCAAGCAGGCTCTGCACTGCCCGCATGGAGTCCAGTGCAGTGCTCGAACCCGTGAACCATGAGATCATGATCTGAGTCGAAATAAAGAGTCAGATGCTTAACTGATTGAGCCACCCAGGTGCCCCAGAGAGCCCTGTCTTGGTCATTCTTTCTATAGGTTTATTTTTTTTTTATGTTTATTTATTTATTTTGAAAGAGAGAGAGACTACTAGGGGGAGAGAGAAGTGGAGAGAGAGGGAGAGAGAATCTTAAGCAGGCTCCAGGCTCAGCATGGAGCCCGATGTGGGGCTTGATCCCACAACTGTGAGATCTTGACTTGAGCCAAAATTATTTTGTGTGTGTGTGTGTGAGAGAGAGAGAGAGAGTGAGAGCAGGGGAGGAGCAGAGAGAGGGAGGCGGAAAATCATAAGCAGTCTCTGTGCTGCCAGCGTGGAGCCCAATGCAGGGCTTGAACCCATGTGAGATCATGACTTGAGCTGAAATTGAGAGTCGGAGGCTTAACCAACTGAGTCACCCAGGTGTCCCTTGATCATCATCTCCAAAAGATGACCCCACCCCTCCTCTGATTCTCTGTTGCCTCCCTCTGCTTTGTTTATTATTTTAATCATACTTACTTGGTGTTATTGTCTGCCTTCCCTACTAGAAGGCAAGCTGTTGATGCCTAGGACTTTGATGCTTTCTGGTGTAGCTCCAGTCCCCGTGATAGTGCCTGGTGTATTTTAAGAACTCAATAAATACTTGTTGAATGAATGAATGCATTTTGAAAAAACAAAACAAAACAGTGGATTAATATGTTGTGACACAATTGGGTGTGCAGGGGTTAATTACAGGAGCTAATTACAGTTCATTACAGCCATCTACTCAGCAAACATCTTCTCCACACTGCCCGTGTACAGCTTTAGGAAGAGAGAATAAGGCACAGGAACTAGAGGCAATAGCCCAGACATGCTGTGTTTTGGGCGACAGTACGAAGCAGAGGGAAGAGAATTTGGCTTAGAAATGATGGGAAACAAGACCAGACGGTCTGTCTGAGGCCGGCTGGTGGGGGCTTTCAGGGAGGACTCTGTGAGAAGTGTGGCCTCCAGCACACTTTCCCGCACATGTGGAAGGTGATGCCGTCAGATCTGGGGTTTTCTGTTTGGTTTTCGATCACTGGGGCTGCTGGGTGGCTGGAGCAGATGGTGAAGAGGACGTTGTGTGCCTGCGGAGAAGAAGCAGGAGGGATGGATGGTGGAGAGAGCAGGAGTGACAGAGGGTGGGGCCTTGTTTTCCGTAGAGGGGAAAACATTGTGCTTTAAAATTACCCTCCCTGCTGTGTGTCGGACTTAACCTCTTGTGAACAAGTTTCAGAAAGTTCAGGAAAAGATTCACGGGCTGCCAATGACGAGATGGTGACCCTCCAATCAATTTCTGTAGCTCATCCGTGCTAAGGGCCTGTGGTCAGCCCTTGCACCACAGCTTACTCCATGCTGCCCCGAGACTCCTCAGTGAGGTATCCAGGGCCATGAGCATCTCCTGTCCCCGCCCTGTCAGTGCGTGTGCACCCACATCTCCCTCGTGGAAACTAAGAAATCTCTTCACAGAAACAGGTCAGAGCTTCTCGGGCTGTGTCGTTCATTTGAGGGTATGGGGTCAGTCCTCAGGCTTTGAGAGGAAGGCAGGGTACCCTGCTGAGAGGGACAAGATCTGAGGCCATTTGTTGCCACTGGAGTCGGGTCAGCTTCTTTTTTCTTTTTTTATATGTTTTTATTTATTTATTTATTTATTTATTTATTTATTTATTTATTTTATTTATTTATTTTTGAGAGAGAGAGAGAGAGAGAGAGAGAGAGAGAGAGAGACAGAATGAGAATGAGTGGGGGAGGGACACAGAGAGATAGGGAGACACAGAATTTGAAACCAGCTCCAGGCTCCAAGCTGTCAGCATGGCGCCTGATGCAGGGCTCAAACCCATGAACCGGAGATCATTGAGCCAAAATCAGACACTTAACTGACTGAGCCACCCAGGCACCTCCAGTTGGGTCAGTTTCTTATTCTGATGGCATTTGGGTCAGGAAGATCATAGCTCAAGGGTTTGTAAAGGAGGGCATGGAGCAGACAGAGCCCACTCCTCTGGGAAGGATCATGGTCACAGGCAACAAGAGAGATCCAGCCCACCCTTGGCTATTCTGAAGCTAATTATTAGCAGTGATTACCTGCACTGTTTCCTTGCGTGGCCATCTGACTTCTGACCACTTCACCACTTATAAGCACTTGCATCTGAATATTGGAAAAAAGCAAAAGACGGGCTGATGCTTTGTGTCATTTTGCTTCTTGTTAGGAGCTCTATTAAAATAATACAGGAGAATATAATGGAACCAAAGGGGATTGAAACCATTGGCTAAAACGTTTTATTTTTTTTTCCCCGTATTTCAGTTGCCATTGATAATCATTGAATTTAGTGCTGCAAAGACTTAAGAAAGCATCACTTTACAGGTCAGGAGCTGAGATTTCAAAAGGATTTAATTTTCCCAAATCCATTCAATCAGCACGAGGCAGAACCAGGTTGCCTGGTTCATAATTTGCATGGTTCTTGACTTCCCCACAATATATCATGTATTGTCTCCATAGGAATCATTTCAGCCTTCGTCATAAGTACACACAGAGAATAATACATGGTCAAATGAAAAGAACATTAGATTTTGATTCAGAGAACCCAGTTTTTTTTCTTGCTTTTGCTTCTTCTATCCTCATAAACAAGAGAGTAATACCCATCTTCCTGCTTCACAGATTTACTCTGGGGGCCAGAGAAATGGTGGAGGCGAAAGTTCTTTCTCAGCTTCAGGGTTCTATAGCAATGTCATCAATGTGTTTCCATATAATCCCACACATTTAAAAAGCCCCAGTTATTTGTGAACCTATCAGAGATCCAGCAGTTATAATAACATTGGATGGGATGAAAGGGTTCTTTAAGTCCATATGGTGGAGGAAATTCTAAGAAATTAGAAATGTATGAGGAATAAGTGATATAACCTTTGGAGAGAAGGGAATGCCTCATTATTTGCAGATGTTAGGATTGTCTACCTGGAAATTTCAACATGATCAACTGCAAAATTAAAAAAAAAATTATAAGAAAGTTCAGAACTTGAAAACTCCATTGAAAACATTCTGCCTTCTTTTGGAAACCATGTAAAAAGAACATGCATAGCAGAAAACAAAAACACACAGTCCTATTTCTGCAAAATGAGGAGACAAACTTCTCAGTACTTTCAAGGGCCGTTGAAAGCAGCCAAGTTCCTGTAGGATCTTGGTGGAAGGAATATGGAAAGAAACAGAAAACAGAGGCTGCATCAAGAGTGCTCTGTTCCTATACTCAGGAAAAATACTTTTCAGATCTGAAGATGAGATGAATTTGTTTCCAGACAAATGAAGGAACCACAAAAGGGGGGAGTAGTCAATTCTAGCAGACCCACTCTAGAAGCAATACTAATGGATGATTTTTCAGCCAGAAAGAAAACAAAACCTAGATATTGTAAAGGGTGAAGAGTAATTAAAAAGAACAAATATAAAATTTAATTGAAATTAATACCATGTAAATGTTTTGTGAATTTTAAGATTTACAATGGGAATTAGAATATAGTAGATTAGGGGTGCCTGGGTGGCTCAGTCACGTAAGCATCTGACTTCAGCTCAGGTCATGATCTCATGGTTTGTGGGTTCAAGTCCCATTTTGGGCTGTGTGTTGACAGCTCAAAGCCTGGAGCCTACTTTGGATTCTTCATCTCCGTCTCTTTCTGCCCCTCCCCTGCTTGCATTCTGTCTCTGTCTCTCAAAATAAATAAAAATTTAAAAAATTATTAGAAAAATAAAATATAGTAGATTATATCATGATAAATCAAAGATGCATGTTATAATCTCTAAAGTAACTACAGAATACATGACATATAACTACCATGTTATTAGTGAACAAAAAAGGAACAATGAGAAAAAAAATGCAATCAATCCAAAGGAAGACAAGACAGGACAGTAAATAAATTATACAATGGTTTAGGTGAATGGAGAACCAATAATAAAATGATAAGGCTAAACCCACATATATAATTAATTGCATCAAATGTAAATAGAGTAAATACTCCAATTAAAATTAAATAAAATAATATTAGAGTGAATAAAATAAAACATCCAACTATACAGTACTTCCAAGAAATAAATGCCTGATGAAAAATGGTAGAAAGTTTGAAGGTAAAGGGATGAGAAAAGATACATGTTATAAATACTAACCAGAAGAAATCCAGTCTGTTTGAATGTGGACAAATGAGAAGCTAAGGCAAAATGCTTTAACAGAAATAGAGAGATACCTTATAACCAAAAAAAAAAAAAAAATGCAGTTAGTTAAGACAACATAACAACTCTAAATATGGAGTCATAGAATAAGGAGACATAGTATCAGAGAAGAATATAGAAAATATGAAAAATATATGGAGCACCCAGGTGGCTCGGTTGAGTGTCCAACTCTTGATTTCAGCTCAGGTCATGATCTCATGGTCATGGGATCCAGCTCTGTGTTGGGTTCCACACTGAGCGTGGAGCGTGCTTGAGACTATCTCTCCCTCTAGCCCTCTCCCCCACTTGCTCTCTCTCTCTCTCCCTCGCTCTCAAGAACAAAACAACACAAAACAAAACAAACAAAAAAGAAAAAGAAAAATATGACTAATAAACCTGATATAATTGGTGTTTATGGAACATTATACTCAACAACATTCTTTTAAGCACATGGATAATATTTATAAAATTTTATCATATGCTGAGCTAATGATCTAAATATGATTTCAATTTATAAATATTATTTATAAAAGAACAAAAATATGAAAGCCAAAGAAAATAGAAGGAAGGATAAATACAAATTATGAGCAGAAATGAAAGCAAAAGGATTGTAAAATAGTCTTTTGGAAAAAAAAACCTAAAATGATATGCCCTTTTTGAGAATGATTAAGAACCCCCCCATATGAGAAATAAAAAAAGAGACCATCACTAGGGATTCATACATATAATAAGAGGGATTTAAAAACTTTATGCTAACAAATTTGAAAATAACCATTTTCAATGCAAAGTTACTGAAAAGTATAATTACCAAGTAGACATAAGAAGGAATAGAAAATCTCATTGGATTTTTATTACACAATTTGAATGTGTTTTAAAATAATTTGGATTTGTTATTGTATAAGTTGGGTTGTTATTAAGATCTTCTAGGCTTAGATGGCTTCACTAGGAAATTTTACTATTAATTTAAGGAAGAAATATTTCTAATCTTCAAAAAATCTTACACAAAAGAAAAAGAGACAAAGCTTTCCAACTCATCAGAACCTTGATAAGTAAGCCTCACAAGGACACTATAAGAAAAAAAATAAAACTTTACAGGTCAGTCTCTCTTTGGGGGACATAGATTCAGAAATTCTGAAGAAATAATTTATTTAGAATTACATTAATGATAATATAATCCAATTAGTTATATTTCAGGAATAAGGTTGATAACAGTACCCAGTTGACAAAAATGCCATAAGGTTTGAAGAGGAAAAATAAAACTGTTGTCATTTGCAGAAGATAAAATTTAATGTATAGAAAATGCTAAAGGATATTGTGGAAGGGAAAATGTGATTCTAAACCTTCACATCATATCACAACCCAAAATTAACTTCAAACAACTAATGTAAATAGATCTTAATGTAAAACTTAGACTCAATCTTATGGAAGAAATCTATTATCACATTGAGTTAGGCAAAGATTTCTTAGATGAAACACAAAATATACAAATTACAAAAGAAAAAAGTGCATAGGTTTGACTTTATCAAATGAGAAACTTTTGTGCTTCAAAATACATAGTCCAGAAAAATGAAAGGCTAAGCAAAGACTTGGAGGAGAATTTACTGAACATGTCTGCCAAAGGATTACATTTAGAATATATGAAGAACCCTTCAAACTGTAATAAGACAAACAACCTGATTGTAAAATGGGCAAAATGTTTGAACAGGCACTTTACTTAAGAAAGTATGGAAATAGCTAACAACAACAAAAAAAATACCACTAGAAGTTTCCAACATCACTAGTCATCAGGGAAATGCAAATTGAAACAACAATTAGACACTAGTACCTCCCCATTAGAATGGCTAAAATTAAAAAGCCTGACAATATTAAGAGTTGGTCAGTATGTGGATCCATTGGAACTCTCAAACATTGCCAGTGAACATGCAGAATGGTAGAGACTCTTTGGGAAACAATTTGACAGCACCTTCTAGTAACTTACTATAATGTTAACCTTACCATAATATGCACAATTCTATAGCTAGGTATTCACTCCAAAGAAAAACATGTGATTATAACGGCTTTATTCATAATATGATAAACCAATGGTGGCATATCCATTGCTTTGTGGCACACTGGAATGTAAATCCCTGGCTAAAAGGAACAGATTATTGATGCATGTGCATGCAACAACGTGGATGGTTCTTAAAAAAGCATTAATGCTAAGCGAAAGAAGCCAGACAGAAAGGCTATAAGTCATATGAATCAATTCTGATGGAAGTCCGGAGCAGACAAACACTATTGAGACAGAAAGTAGATCACTGGTTGCCAGAGGCTAGGGATGGGTGAGGGAACTGCCTGCAAAAGAGAATGAGGGGGATTTTTGTGACAGTAATAATGCTCCATATTATGATGATAGTGGTTTTACAACACTGAATGTATTTGTCAAAATTCACTGAATTGTAAAATTGAAATTGGTGAAATTTATTGAAGTTGTATTATACTATAAATAAAGCTAATTAAAAAAGAGATGGAACACACAGTGCAGAAAATGTACATGGTATGCCACCATTGGTGGGAAACGTTAGTCTTTTCTATAATGTATAATAATTTTCCACCATGCCTATTTTCAGATTTTCTCTTTTGTAGAAATCTTCTGTCATTGACATTTTTTCCCATGTCTGTTTCCTTGCCTCCTTCCTCACCCCCTTCCAGAGTGAAGGTCAAGGTAGTTGACTTTGGAAATCACAATCTACTATTCTGGCCATTTCTCCCACCACTTAACCCCAGGATCTGCGTCTTCAGCTCCATTGAGAACTCCTGTCCCATCATACTCTTGCCTGAGGATTGTGTACACGGGCTTCCACAACTTGCAGGATTGTTTCCAATCTCATTAGCATTGGTTCCATGGGTCTGCAGACACAGGTGCAAACAGCTTTGTGGCTTCACTCCCATTTTACCTTCTTCGTAGCTTGCACTTCAGCCACATCCCATCACTTTGCTCTTCTTCAGGCATTATGTGTTCTGTGACCTTGTTATTTTGCAAATGCATCTACTTAGCCTTTTTGTATGACTTCCTTCCTTTCTTTTCTTCATCTGGCAAACTCTTACTCAACCTGGACAAACCAGATCCAATATTACCTCTTCTGTGAAAATCCATTTCTTTCCTATTTCTCCTCTGTTTACTATTTGCAAATATTGTGCCTTTGTGAAAATTGAGATATGATTAATATTCTCTGAAGAGGAGAACATTCTATGTAGGGACATACCAGACATAAAAATTACAAAGATGACCTCCACCCACAGATGTGTCGTATGTATAGATAGATAACCTTAAGTAAATGTTATAACTACACATAAATGGGATCAACTATGATGAAACTCTTGTGTTTTATATTTGTCACTCATCATTATGTCACAGATACCTTCTAATGTCCACAGAAAGAGATCTGTGTGCCATTTTAAAGGTTGCATAGTATTCTGTTTTATGTTTTCTTTCCTTAACTTATTTTCTGTGGGTGCACATTTAAGTCATTTCCAGCTGATCATATTATTACAAATAATATAATGAGCATCTGCTGTGCTTTGAAAATGTCTTGACAAATGTCCCTGATCACACTGGATCATAATTATTTGTGTGCCTGTCTTTCCCACCAGACTATTATCAGTTCCCTGAGGGCAAAAACCACTATTTCTCTTGGAATCTCCAGAACCTTGCAGAGTTCCAGTAGGAGTTTAATATATATTGTTGAAAGTAAAAAAAGGAACAACTGGGTGGATGTTATAGAGTTGGGTGCACATGTTTGTCATCACATGTTTTCACTTCTTACTCAGGTTTTCACTGGCCGTGAGCCTGATATCTCTTAGACATTATATAATCCTTTACTTGTTTCTAACCTCTTTTCACAGATGTTATTACCACTGACATAAATTCAATACCAAGCTTTAAGAATTAGCATATTGCCAAACCATGACTCCCCCATAGATTTTGGTGACCTCCAGAATAGATTTTATAAATTGCAGAGAAAAAAAATGCAGATACCTGATACTCATTGCCCTACCTGAAGCAGAAATGAATTTTTAAAACTGAAATTGTCAATAACAAGAAAAAACACATGGTATGCGTGTCACATACTATTTACAGCTGTTGTCTGTTATGAGTTCTCTGGAGCACCATTTGCTGCTGCAACTCAATGGTCTCATAAGTTTAACTCACCAATACAGCTATAAAATTGCTTTAAATCACAGAGGGGAAGAGAGAAAAATCAACTAGGAATGGCTAAAATGCTGCTTATGTCTTCATAGGAACCCACTGTTTTCCCCATTTTCTTCTTCTTTCCCCAGGATGCTCGGAACAGCCTGTTGGGTCTTGTGGTGTATTACAATATAGCAGATTATCAACCTGACTCTCCAGAGGAAAGGGACGTTGTGGACATCTCTTTGCAAGGGCTGCATTTGGTTGATTGACTAATGCACTGAATTGTACTGGGTATCAGGCAATGGAAGACAACTGGGACAGACAGTGAGGGTGTTCGGTTGGTATTGGAAATTTACAAGAGCTTAAGCTATTTTTTATTTCTTCTTGCAGGGCTGGGAGCATTTTACTATTGTTGTTCAATATGCTGTAAATGAACTTAGTTCAAAAACCACAAAAAGAGTGATATAGAATTATAGAACTGAAAATAGGCTGCTGATTGGGTACGAATTCATCAAGGCTCTTTCTCAATAAGCTTTTTATTGGAGTGCCAATACGACTTGCTTTGGAAAGAGTGAGATGTGATTGCGAGCAAATGATATAGGGGGCCAGTTGGCCTTCAGTTAGGTTCAGCTCTGCTCAGCTAGCTAACTGTATATCTCTTTCCCCCTCTCAATATGCTTATTTAGGAAGCTCCAGTTAGCAAATCATTAGTCTTAGCTGCAGGACACCCCATCCAATACTCAATTTCATCAGAAACTTCCATAACTCATTTTGTAGACAATGGTGGGGCTGGAATTTGAACTCTGGAAATTACAGCTCTAAAAGTTGTTCTTTACTTCAACAGACCATTCTGTTATTGACTCAACAAATGTATGGTCTACAATAACATCAGAATGATTTCATAAAGCACAGCCTTCTGTATGTCTTTTTCCTGCTGAAAATCATCATGGACTCTCTGCTTCTTAAAGTAGTGGTTCTCACATGTTCCTTCCTGGAACATACATATCAAAATATCCAGAAGCAGTGAAGAAGCTCATGGTGGTGTAGGGTAGCTACTTAAGGAATTTTTCAAGAACCCAGGATCTTTCTGTGTTTATGGTCACAAAGCATGTGACTTTGGTTCTCAAGTGGACTTTCCCACCGGAAAGTATCACATCTATGTTTAATGCAAGAGGAAGAAGAAGATCAGGGAAATGAGACAAAGACTAAGACAGATTTGCCAAGTGAAACTGTCCCTTTCAGTCAGATTTCCAGAAAGATTTACCCCCTATTACCATTTACATCTCATGGGCCATGATTCTGTCACATGACCACCCTTCCCTACAAGAGGATCCAAAAGGTTTGGTGTTTGAATCTAGGCACATCCTTTCATTGAATCTAGGCACATCCTTTCACCCCCATAATTGGGTCTGGAAGTCAGAAAGAAGGGGAGAAAGGCTATGGGACAGACAACCAGCAGGTTGTGCCAGGTGTGTAGTATATGTATGCATATATATTATATATAAAAAAAATCACAAGCAAACATTTACACATTTATCACTAACTATTGATTCTTCAGTAGACCCCATCACTGACCATAGCATACCAATGAGACACTGACTCCATGGTTGAGAACTTCTGATCTACAGAATAAAGTCTAAATCCCTAAATATATATATTACGAGTTTGACCCCAGCCTACTTTTTTTTTTTTTTTTTTTTTTTTTTTTTTTTTTTTTTTTCAACGTTTTTTAATTTATTTTTGGGACAGAGAGAGACATAGCATGAACGGGGGAGGGGCAGAGAGAGAGGGAGACACAGAATCGGAAACAGGCTCCAGGCTCCGAGCCATCAGCCCAGAGCCCGACGCGGGGCTCGAACTCACGGACCGTGAGATCGTGACCTGGCTGAAGTCGGACGCTCAACCGACTGCGCCACCCAGGCGCCCCCCCAGCCTACTTTTCTAAATCCATGTGTTACCATCCTCAATCCTTTGTTTCAGCCACTTGTTTCCTTTATTCTTAAATGTCCTAATTTTCGCTTTTCTGTGTTCTTTGCATGTATCTTTTTCTTTGCTTAGAAAATGCTTTCTTACCTTCTCTCCTGTAGGGTGATACTCATTCTGCAAGACTCAGCTCAAATAGCATCACAGCTCTGGAAACATCCTCCCCTCTCTGTCAGATCTGTTTTTGGTACCTTATGTACACTTTCATTAGCACACTTTACCATTCATTATTTGCCCGTGTTTGTCACTACTGGCAAAGGCTATGGCCTCTTATGTAGCAAGGACTATTAAAACTTTTTATTATTTTTATTTATTAAATTTATTTTATTCAACTTTTTATATTCTGTGGCTCCTGTACTTCCTGGAATATGCTCAAGACACCTGCTTAGGGAAAAACAACCAAATATTATCCTCAATATATAAATGACCTTCAATGGGCTGACGTGACCTGCTCCCACCATAGTCGATAAAAGTGTACTGATCCCGGCTCCTCAAGCCTAGATCTCACTGGTTGTCAACAGATAGTGGTTTTTGTCTTAACTGATGATAATAGTAATACAATTCATGATTTCCTGTTCTTGAGCTCTGTTATTGGGTGTTATTCATTTTTGGCTTTCAATGTACAGAATTGGAGACACAGTTTGTTCCCTCAAAAAGGCTACTTTTTAAGGGTAGAAAAGCCATATTTAACTCAGTGATTTGAATGATATGGAAAGAAATGACTAGTTTAACTTTTAGACTGCTTAATAGCTGGGTATTTTTACTTGGACAGTGCTTAGTTCTTGTCATCCAAGTGGGTTGAGAAGCAATCAGGAATTGGGTGAGGGTACAAAAGGAAAGGAGAGTCAGAAACATGCACATACATAAAATCGGACAAGGGGTTAGAGCAGATAGGGCGAATTTCTGGTATGATGCCACACTTTCTACCCTCCTTCCCCAGTGGTGGACAGACACCATTAATCAATCAAAATACGCTTTTCATCTGAACCAAGATGTGGTCCCAGAATACACCTCAACATTACAATGGTCCAGATGTATTCTATCAACAAAGGAAGGAAGACAAACCCTTCTTTCTCTCATCAATGCATTCTCCATACAGTCTCTTCAGATCAATATGCTCCTTGTGATTGGGCAGAGAGTCTTTTCCTGTTCCCTTCTGAAAGGAAAGTATTGTAATTCCATGATTGAAATTCCAGGTGCTTCTTCTTGTTAAACCTTTCTCAAAGTTTGAGTTGAGTGTCTTACAGACATAAAGTTCCCAGCACAAGATCTATCTTTGAATCCCATTTCTACTGGGGAATGAGAGGGACCCTCGTACCCACAGACGCCGTAATTGAGGTGGAAGAAACTAACGTGTAGTGAATGGCGTGCGGTATTCCAAGTGCCATATTTACATCTTTCTGTTTTATAACAACCACACAAGATCAGTATCATTGTCCCCATTTTACAGAAGAGAAGTTAAATTATTCACCCAAGGTCTTATAACTGATAAGTATGAAGATAAGATTTAATTTCAGATCTGCGACATCTGGCATCACGCTGTTGGATTCTAGAGAGTTAACTGTTCCTTTGGTGATCTTGATAAAATCTGCTTCTTGTGTTCTTTTCATGCCACTAAGTACTTGTGCTTTTGATAATAGCCTTGAGTTTTAACTTTGTATTTTCTTGAGTCTTGCAGACTAGAGAGACAGATGGAAAATGGATAAGTGTAGATCAGATATGTATGGGACACAATCAGCCTATTCTGGACTTCATGCCAGTCAGGTGTAATTCCAGCCCCTGGGAGATTATCTTGTTGGAAATAGAAAGCATACTTAGGTTTAACTTTTTTGTGTTCCTTTTTCGGCAGGGCAGCGTCCATGCCAGGTGATCACGGCCCGAGTGCACCCAGGAGAGAGCAATGCCAGCTGGGTGATGAAGGGGGCCTTGGAGTTCCTGGTCAGCAGTGACCCTGTGGCTACACTCCTGAGGGAAAACTTCATTTTCAAGGTCATCCCCATGCTCAATCCCGATGGTGTCATCAATGGCAAGTATGTCGCACCCACCTCAACTGGGTCCTCATGTATGTCACCATTGTAACACATTGTGTCTCTCAGTGGGTGTGATTGGAGAGGACATACTCTGGCAGGAATAAATTCTCTTGGGCTTCTGTTAGCTGGTACAAATAACAACGTACTCCCCACACATATTGATGTCCTATCGGTTTCCTTTGAATAGAAGGGCATAGACTAATAGGCACTTAATGCCAGAGGGGTCCTAAGAAATAATCTCGTCTAACAATCTTTTTTTTTTTTTTTAAAGGAGAAAATTAGTGTGCATGGTGATCAAGTGATTTGCCCAGGTCACATGGTAGAACAGTGGCAAAGTCAAAACTCAGATTCTGATTTCTTCACAGTTAAGACCAGTGCTTTCATTTATTTACTAATATTTACTACAGAGGAATCTTTATTGAGTTGTATTGTACTGGATTCTGCATACAGCTCCAGCAAGGGTGTCACCTTATCTGAATGGGATGATTGTGTGGTTGAAAGTAGCTGTATAAGCAGATGGAAGGAGTGGTGCTCCTCATGGCATTCCTGCATGCCTTCAGATCACATTAACAGGAAAGATGAAGTCCAGTGTCTAATGAGGTCTTTTGGAAGGAGCAGCATTTTCAGAGTTTGTGAGCTAAAGCCCAGATGTCCCCAAGGTCCCACTGCCGGTGGATAGGGGCGGCAGGATTAACGTTCACAAATTCTCAACCCATGGGGAAAGAGACACAGACTCTTCCTGTGGTCACAGAGGATTCATTTTACTATAGGAATGGACATTGGTATTCTTCGAGAAAAACAGAACATAAGATAAATAGAAGTTTAACTAAAAGGAAAATAATTGCAGAAGCTATAAATGAAAAAATAACTTATAATTTAAGTGTCAGTATTGGGGGTGCCTGGGTGGCTCAGTCGGCTGGGCATCTGACTTTTTGTATCTGCTCAGGTCTTGATCTCAGTGTTGTGAATTTGAACCCCATGTTGGTCTCTGCGTTGGACGTGAAGCCTACTAAAAAAAAAAATGTCAGTATTGAAGAAGCAAAGCAAAAGTTTAGAAAACTGAGAAAATAGAGCAATATTAAAAGGCGAAATGAGATACAATGAGAATTATTAAAAATATATAAAAAAGAAAACAAAAATTTCAAAGAGATAAAGTTAAAATGGCTTCAACTAAGTAAAGAGACTGTTTTAAGAAAGATAAAATAGTAATTAATTTCTTTAAGAGAAAAAGTGAAATACATGTTAAACAGCTGAGAATAGACTCGCTTCAAAGGATAAGCACAAAAAAGAATACTGGTAAGTTAAAAAAAAATAGAAATAAAAAGATGATAAAATATAAAAAGAGGATCAGAATACATTCCAAATGATAAAATATGTTAAACTATGCCAAAATGCAAGCAAGTCAAAGCTACAGACTTTAAAAATAAAATTTTAATAGATACAAAAAAAAAAGGCAAAGAAGTTAAGTGATTCATTTGTTCATAGCAAGTTTCTTGGTTTTTTAGTTCCCAGACTCCTTAGCTTTTGGTGGAGGTTTTTGATGGGCTGAGAGCAGGGTCCTTCCTCTTTTCCTATGGTGACCAGTTGGCCTTCAAGTACATGTGAGGAGCAAGACACCAAGCCTTTCCAGTCAAGAGCATTAATTAGGCCTCTGGTAGCAATTAGCCTTCTTAGATCTCAAGCTGGACAAAACTCTAGAGCACTGTTCTCTTCTGGTCCAACGGAAGTCAGTGGGTTCCTGCCACGTGCTGCATTAGCCCCAGAGAACAGGTCTAGCACATTAATGAGTGACTCCTCCCTGTGTGAGGGGCCCAGGATTTCACTAGCAAGCTCACTCAGTCTAAACGGATGGAAAACAGCTATGCAAGCCATCTTGAGGGACGTGATCCCATTTCAGCACGTTCTCATCCAAGTTGGCTCTTTTCTGAAGTTTCTCTTTCCATTGAATTGTCTGGGGACTAGTAGAGAATGGAAAGAGTACTGGGTTTAGAGTTATAACCCCAGTTGGAATCTGGCTCTTCTCCTGACCTACTCGCTTTTGTCTTCTGTTGGAAGAATAAGGTAACATGCTCCCTGTCGATCTGTCTGGGAAAATGTCTCATAAGCCTGAGACAGTATTCAAACTCAGGGATAAGTAATGTAGTTTCTTCCATTTCAACTGCTCACACCTCCAAATCAGGGGCTTGATCCAGGTCTTTGGTTGAAAGGTTAATGTGGTCTCAGTCACAGAGCATCCTCCTGGCCTGGACACATTTTTGTCTTGCAGCTGGTTGTTTTGGACTCCCTCATGGCAGGCCAACTACTTCTCAGTGACACCGCCATTCATCACCATTACCATTATTTATTATGACTAAAATTACCTTTTCTTTTAACGTAGCATCTTTTCATCATGGAGCTCAAGGCATGTCATAGATCACTTGGATCACTCCAACAATTTTGGCTGAAAGGGACTTGGAAATCATAGCATTATTCTACTGACAGGAAATCCACAGGTCATAGCACATCACTAGCAAAGACCTGAGACTGCAATGGAGGCATAACATCTCACAGTAAAAGCACTGAAAGGTCTCAGCTCATGAAGCCTTCTTAAAACCTACCAGACATGGTTCATTGAACTTCTACTTGAACTTCTTCTGTGATTGACATTCCATTTCAGGGCATGTCCATTCTGCTGTGCATCACTAGGTGGTTTTGTGTTTTCCTGTGCTTTGATCTTTGCCATGTGAACCTCAGACACTTTATACAGTATTACCTTGGGATACCCCATGGGTAATATTGAATCCCCCTTTTACATACCTTAACACCCCCATATGAAGTCCTCTCTGAGTTTAATGCAGTTCACCTAAAGGTTGCTTAGGTGATATTGTTTCTGATGTACCGATCTTCAACAGTTTTCTCGGGATGCGTTTTAACTAAAAGATTTCTTAAAGGTAACTGAACTGAACTGTGTGTGGTCTAAACAGCAAAGAAACCATCTTTGCATAAAGATTAGAGAGCCTAAATCCGAGTTTGGTACTTAACTTACTGCATTGTACTCTTCTTTCACAAATAATCATGGGCCCCCATGGAAAATGCAAGAATGTGTAGAAACAGAGTAGTTTCCTTTCGTGGTGATGGTAATGGAGCCTCTGAGGATGGCTGAGAGGTTTTGATAACAGTGGTCAGGGAGACAAAGCCCGGGTTTTCCAGCAAAAATACTGTGGGTCTTGCCAAGGCAAAGATCTCTTAGCAACGCATGTCTGTAACAGAAAAACAAAATACAAAGATGGTTTCCAAAAGAAACAATCTACCATCTTGCTGGCCTGGTTGATTATATAGAATTGGGCTGAGTTCTAAGTAATCCAGGAAGATCATTGACTCATCATTCTTTTCTACACGGGATAAAAGACCAGGGGGTCAACAAATCGGGTCAGGGCAGAAGTGATAATGGTGGCTTGATCAGAGTGTGATGTGGGGAAAGGAAGGTGATTGCTTAATAGGTTGGCATGGCATATAAGTGAGGGGTTGAAGAAATCTAGCATGGTTCCCAATTTTTGGACTTTTGTTGTTGGGTTGAATGTAGTGACAAAATAATTTTTATAAAGTCAACACACAGCCCGGCATTTTATTCACAGGAGAATCGGAGTATATTGATTCTTAGTATATATACAACTCTGCCAACTTGATTTTCTTCTTCAAGGCCATTGTGGAACAGAAACAAACAACAATAAAGAGCAGAGGGCATACTATGAGTAAACACACCAAGGTATTAAGAAGTAATAGCTGAATGCTCTGGGGGAAACAAATGAAACTATAAAAATCAGATAAAAAATCTTGACAATTTAAACTATCTGGGACCATTTAAAGTTAGTGCCAATATTCTTTTACTCCACTGTGGGTTGTAAAGGCTTTATTTTACTACAATAAGAGAACTCACAGATTTTACCTAAAGAAAAAAATCATTCAGACCTTTTATGGGCCAAGAAAGAACCTGTTCTTTTACATAGATTTCTTATGTAATTGTAAATATGACCCCAAAAAGCAAGTTTTCTTATCTAATTTCTAGATGTGAAAACTTGAGTACACAGGAGTGAAGTCTTGGGTGCAGTTTGAGGAGCTGGTGTTACAGAGACAGGACAAGAACTTCTGTCTGTCCCATACCACTTTTCTGTAGGGATTTAAGGCATTAGAATGAAAAAACAAACAAAGAAAAACTTAAAATATTCTAGCTAGGAGGGTTCATGTATATTATTTGGTCCCAGTCCTTCAAATGTTAAGGAAACTGAAAGTAGAGGTAAAAAAAAAAAAAATGAGTTATCCCATATTAAAAAGCTAATCCAAGGCAGAAATGGCATGAGAAATTGTCTAGATAGCTGAAACACTGAGGTGTTTGTGTACATGTATGTATACAGACACCTGTGCCCAAGGTTATATGGCTAGCTTGTGGCACAGCTGGGCTTTGAACCCACTCTGTCTAACTCCGTAGCCCATGTTCATTTTGGTCGACCAGCTCTTCCCAACCTTGGATGGAGAAGCAAGTATAGCCTCAGCCCTGCTGACTGTAATCATGTGGTCTCCGAAATTAGTCTTGTTGACTTGGACCTTCATATCCGGTGTGCTGGGGAAAAACCAAGACGCAGCCTTGCAGCTTTCTGTGATTTGGGCCCAGAATGAATGAACTGGCTCATCCTCAGTCTTCTTTCATGGGATCTGAATTTCCAGCCTGTCTTTGACCTTGACATTGCCTTGTCCTGCCAGCCTTCTCCATTGGAGAATATATCCTTTCTTGTTGCTGCCAGCTTTTGGCGGTAGGCAACACCCAGCTAATTTTGAATACTTTTCGTCGTGGAGTTTCCATGCCCATTCTGTGCTATATTTTGATGCAGCTGACTATTCATGATCACAATGGACTGATAATTATCTCCACTGGGCTCACTTCAGCGTGGGCAGATCCATGTCTCTTCCCTCCTGTTGTGATATGCTCAGGGCTCCCTCGAAGATGGCCTCAACTCTAACCTTTTAATGTATTTCAAATCTCTTCAATATAGTAACATTTAGTAGTGGTTAGTTCTCAGGCTTTGGGATCTCGCAGATCAGTTATATTTGAAAAAAATGGGCCATAGTAAGTATGTAATTTTATTATTTGCTTCCATTTGCACAAGAATGGGAAATACTCACTGAATCCCAGACAACAGACTGGTGAGAAGTTCCACATCAGATACTGCTTGGGCTGACAACCCACCTGCACGCGATCATACAAGTAACCTGGGGGTTTGTCTGCTGGGTCTTGAGATCATGGCAGATTAATGCATACTTAGTATTTGTACTGTGATCCATGGTGCTACCGTCCATAAAAGTTCCCTGTGAGTATCAGCAATGTAATCATCGACTGGATTGGTTATTCCTATCGTCAAGCATCCTGAAAAGAAGCAGGTCATGGAACAATAAAAGATGTCTGGAAAATGGGCTTTTAAGGAGAAGAGATAATTCCTCTGAGCTTGAAATTGGAGAAACTGTGGTCTAACCAGAGGTCACAGAGGAAAAATGGCATCTGCCATTTGGAGGAAGCCAGAAGAAGGAATCCCTTAAGTGGCTACTTGAGAATGAGAACACTTCTACCAATAATCAATTTTAAATATTCTATGAGTAGTTATCTTCTTCTTTTTTAAAATTTTTTAATGTTTATTTATTTTTGAGAGAGAGAGAGACAGAGCATGAATGGGGGAGGAGCAGAGAGAGAGGGAGACACAGAATCTGAAGCAGGCTCCAGGCTCTGATGAGCTGTTAGCACAGAGCCCGAGGTGGGTCTCGAACCCAGAAACCATGAGATCATGACCTGAGCCAAAGTTGGACGCTTAACCAACTGAGCCACCCAGGCACCCCTGCAAGTAGTTATCTTCTGTTATATCATTTATTCTTTAGTAAAGTGTTAATATGGCTTTCTTCTTGTTTTAGCCATGCTATTGAGATTGAGAGAAAGTATCTATGCCCAAGACTGGTGAACGGGATGAAAGGCAGTCATACTTAGAGAACTTCCTAAGGGAACAGTAGATAATAAATACAATAGATATGTTTTCAGGGTTATGCTCAGAAAAACTGGGACATCAAAAAATAAAATAGCTTTATTGTTCTCTCATTATGAAAATGGTCCATGGTACAGCCAAGATATTAGATGTTTCAAAAGATGAGATTTGGTTCAAAACAGATGGCAGAAGTCTAAAATTTCAAAAAGGGATACAAAAGAAGCCAAGAGATTAATAACTGCAGGATAAGGGACCGCCTGCAAGGGGGTGGGAGCAGGGGGAAGAGGTGGAGTGACCGGAACCCGGCGGCTGGAGGGCTCTACGAGGCTGGTGTTTGGAACTCTGAGAAGGGGTCTGACCTGGCAAGGGCTTCAGTGGCCCAGAAGGGACAGCTGAGAGGGTGGAAGAGGGTAGAGTGACCTGTGTCTGAATGCCAAGGGGACGTATCTGCCCACCGCTGTCACCTGCAAGAGGACAGTGATGCTGGTACCTTCCAGCCTGGGATGCAGAGCTTGAACCAGCTGCCTGCTGCTGCTGTAGTCTTATTAACTGGAACTGGAAAGCAGGGGCAGGGGGTATCCTTTTCTTCTTCTCCCTGCCTTCCTCTCTCCCTGGAGTACCTCCTGTTGGCAGAACCTACCAGGAGGCCAACTGGCAAGGGAGTCTGAGCATTGTAATTTGCACTTTAGCTGCAGTGTGACAGGGCAGAGAGCTCAGATGGTTGGTGAAAAGCAAGAAAGGGGACACCTGGGTGGCTCAGTTGGTTGAGCGTCCCGCTTCGGCTCAGGTCATGATCTCACAGTTTGTGGGTTTGAGCCCTGTGTTGGGCACTGTGCTGTCATTGCAGAACCCACTTCAGATCCTCTGTCTCCCTTTCTGCCCCTCACCTGTGTTCTCTCCCTCTCCCTCTCCCTCTCCCTCTCCCTCTCCCTCTCCCTCTCCCTCTCCCTCTCCCTCTCCCTCTCCCTCTCCCTCTCCCTCTCCCTCTCCCCCCCTCCCTCCCTCTCCCCCCTCCCTCCCCCTCCCCCTCTCCCTCTTCCTCCCCCTCTCCCTCTCCCTCTCCCCCTCCCTCCCTCCCTCCCTCTCAAAAATAAACATTAAAAAAAGTTGAGAGTGCCACCTCGCCTTTAAAAAAAAAAAGAAAGAAAACAAGCAAGCACAAAGCATCCATTAGCTGAGTTCTAGACATGGACCAGCATCGGGCTCATTCCTGTATACATGTGACTTCTTTGTTTTCAAAAAGTAGAATGGTTTCTTTTATGGTTTCTGATGCCAGAAAAAGAAATGATGCATCATTATTGTAGAAAATTCCAGTGTTGAGAAGAAGCTGAAAGAAGAAATTAAAAAGCACCCAAATTCAAGGCTATTGAATTGCATTACTTCAAGGAACATTGTTCACATGATCATCTCTGATAATTACATAGCATTTCTGGAATTTTCCAACATGGGGTGCTTCCCAAATCAGGCTGCCCAGACATCAACGCTATTGTCAACTTGGAGAAGATTCATTAGCTGTTTGTAACTTGACAGCTTCAAGTATATCAACTATCTCTTTTTAATTATATATAATTATATATTATATATTATATATTATATATTATATATTATATATTATATATTATATATGCCTAATAACACACACACACACACATATAAACAAGTAAAATCATATATTTTATAATATAGTTTATAAGCTAAAAACATCTTGCTATGGAAAAAAAAGCAGCATTATTAGTTTTTTTAAAAAAAATTTAAATGTTTATTTATTTTTGAGAGACAGAGACAGAGTGTGAGCAAGGGAGAGGCAAAGAGAGAGGGAGACAGAGAATCTGAAGAAGGCTTCAGGTTCCGAGCTGTCAGCGCAAAGCCCGACATGGGGCTTGAACTCACAGACCAGTAGCGAGTTCATGACCTAAGAGAAAGTCAGGCACTTAACCAACTGAGCCACCCAGGAGCTCTGGGTGTTATTAGTTTTTAAACTAGCAATGTCATAGTATTGATGAGCTTTTAATGAATTTAAACAATTCTCCATTATAAATAATAGGGGAATATTTTTGTTAATCTCTTGGTGAATTTCTCTGGCTATTTCCTTATGATAAGTTCTCAAAGCAGTCTGTTGAGTTGAATGTTATGCATATTTCATATTTGATACATATTACCGCCAGATTATTTAGAAAATGTGCAAATATATATCCCCACCACCGGTGGGTGAAAGTACCTGTCCCCATACCATTGTCAACACTGCATTTTATCAATCTTTTTAATTTTTTGCCAATCTTATAGGAGAAAAGTATGATTTTAATTTTGATTTTTTATACTTATGAAACAAATCTTACTCCCGTTTTGTAGATGAAAAAACCCACAGAAGCTAAAGATTGCATGGCATGCACGAGGTCAACCACATAACTGATGTTTCAGAGTCAGGGGTTAAACTCTGATGGGCCTGGTTGCAAAGTTCATCTTCTTTTCACTTGGCTGTGAGCTCCACTTATTACAAGGCTTCCAGGCAGTTATTTTGGTGACTCTCTTCTTGAATGTTTTTAGCACAGAGTCTGGGAAGTGGTTAGTGCCTAATAGATATGTGTTAAGTCTAATCCTGGGTGCACCTGACCTTTTAAAGTATTTTAAGGTGTAGACCTCCACATAGATAATTCTAGACCAGAGCAAGGATTATAAAAGGCTTTAAGCCAATTCTGTTAGAAATTAACTGTTGGATCCATATTTAGTTAAATATTAGCACTTAAGTATTGGTATCCCACCAATAATGTTTTATTATGTTAGATGGCAAGGGATAATTTGTATTCTACCCATGTGAGGGGTGGTTCTTGTTGAACCTGTGGGCATTGTAATTACTTGGTCTTCTCTTTTTCCTCTCTGTCTTAGTCATCATCTACCATCTTGGACAAACAGCTGAGGACACATCAGGGCCCTGGTGTATTGTCTTGGCAGGTCTCCGACAGGTTAGGGTTTAATAAGTATGGGTCCTCTGGATCCTTCCAAGCTGGCAGGATTTATGCCCTCAGAGCCCCTGTTGGGTCCTGTGGGTCTTCTATGGACCCACTGTCCATGTTTGGCTTCTGAAGCACCGATTTTCAGTGTGTTTATGGGTGTGAGCTCTGTAGTATTTCCTGCAAAGCAAAGGCAGTAGACCAGGGATCCTCTGTAGAGCGTAGAAAGAGGGACAGGAAAAAGCAAGAGGGACCAGTAAAGGCAGAGGGAGACTAACTGTCACATGGGCACCCTCTCAGTAGGTCTCCATTTTCCTCAGCAAGGCACTGTGTCCCCCTCTCTGAAGGCTTAGATGACCACAAGCTGGAGAGCCTATCAGGAGAAAATTCTCCATGCTGTGTGGCTTCTGGGATGCTGAGTGATGGAATCCATGTGGGATGCACCAATGATACTGATGGTCATGACGAAATGCCATGAAATGATGTGAGAGCAATACTCCCCTTTAAAACACTTATTCCAGAGTTTCAGCTCCAAGTTCTTCCTCCAGCGAGGCCAGGGGAATCCAAAGTTCCTGCTGTGGAATCTCCCTGTGGAATGTTTGTGAGCCAGAGATCATATTTCTTAGCAAGTAAAGCTTAGCCTAGAGCAGTCAGCCATTCTCTTACCTTGGGGCTCAATGGCCCTTCCTGGGAGCTACAAGGAACATAAAGTTGAAGTCATGTACTTTTAAAATTTAGACTACTTTTGCCAGTTTTTACTGTTTGGAACAGATCAGAGTTATCAGTGGATGGATATTTTTGTTCTATTTGTTTTTAGGACAAATAAAATATTTGGGACATGGAACAGAGGTTGGCTATTTGGATGGCAAGGTCAGTCTGGATCTGATTCTACTCTGTTTGTGTGTCTCCGTGTTAAGGATCTTTGGGGAGACATGGGCAAAGGGTATTTAATCTCTTTCTCTTTGCTTTACTTGCCTTCCTTATATTTGAAAATGGGGGGAAATGTTACTGCGATCCAGAAGGGATTATTTGCTCTGAGGAACTATAATTTTCTCCATTTACCTCTTGCCTTCACTGGAAAAAAAGGTTTCAGTCCATTTCAGATGCTAAGATATTCTCGTACATACAGAAAGGGAACATTTATAGGAATATTTTAATCTCACAAATTGTTTTTTACAACTTTATAAAGTGAAAGGCAGATACACACTTAAATTTTTTTGAAAGATGCTGAAGTAACTTTCTTTTTTCGCCTTGAATTCTTGCCTTCCAAATGTCTGTCAGTAATTCTGAAATCATGGTCTACAGGGATTTTGTGGAACATCCAAGATTTTCCTACGATGTGGAAGGAAGTAGAGGGATCCATGAAGAAAATGGTATTTAGCATGGCTGTCCAAACCTCTGTATGTGCCTTGTAGCAACAGTGTGGGCTAAGACAACATCGAGGGTCCTGGTTCTAGGGAGAAATGTGGCATACTCAATCTTGCAGATGAACGTATTCATACAGATCAAAATAAAAATTATTTGCTCTGGGAACTCTTAAGGTCCTGCTGCTAAGTCATTTGCATAGTTTTAAATGATGCATAGTCCTAGGGGCAGGGAGTTGTGGGAGAGTTTCCCAGGGGCCTCCTTGCTCACACCCATTCGTAAGTACAGAGAAGGAGTCAGGAGCTTGAGTACTCCATTTGCCTTGCTCAGACATCGCAGTTCTGAACAAATATTACTATTTATTATTCCTAAATTTAGGGTTATTAATTATATCAGCATAAACCTAATTTATGCCATCATAAACAGCAATAATAAATGCTGCCAAATGCTAATACCCAGCTCTTGCCAACTGTGCCTGTAGTTGATGGGTTTCCACCCCCCCCCCCCCCCCCCACTTCCCAGAAGCATTAAATTAAAAATGATTCAATGTTGCAGAATCATTGATCAAGTTCGGGCTGAGGCTCTTGGGGAAATGTGTTTGTTTGTTAAATGCTTTGCTCCCTCATTGGCTGGGCAGCTTCTCATCTCTGTATCCTGCTGCTTCTCCTTTCCTGCCCGGAGGAGGAAGAAGTGGCAGAAGAGATGTAGGCAGGGAGGGAGGTAGATGAAACCCTATTCTTCCTTCTCAATTTCCCTTTCAGACATCTCTTTTCTCACCATCCCCTTGCCTAACACTTTCTTTCAACCTACACTTAGAAGTCTTTATAAAGCAAACCCTTGGGTATAATATGGATGTGTTATTTCTCAATTCCCATTGCATCTACCATGTATTTAGTGATGTATGTTGCATGGCTCCCTGAAATATATGAGAGTCTATATCTGAAGAATGGGAAGCACAGCCCTAAGAAGCCATGCCAATACTGAGGGTGCTTTTTCTTTTGCCATTTACTCTCGGGGCGCTCTGCTTTCACCGGGGAAGAGGGAGAGCCTGTCCCCTTGTTATCAGAGTCATAATAGATCTCACTGCCTTTCGCAAAGGAAATAGTTTGTGCTTTTCCTTATTTTGATGACTTTTTTTTTTTTTCCATCTGGGATGATTGTGATTCCATATAAGGAATCCCCACTGGGCAATCAGAAGGCACAGGCTCTGGTCAAAATTAGTTTCTTTTCAGCCATGTGGCTTTGGACAAATCACTTAACCTCTCCACTCCTGTTTCTTCAACTTATTAAGAGGCTACTAAGCCCAGCCATGGCACCTCACCTGATTAGTGTCATGATCGAATACTGTAGTACTTTCAAACTGTTAAGCACTGTCTGAAAGTATAAAAGTAAAGAGTCCTCTGATTGTGTCCTAATGCTTGAATTTCAATGGTGGGCCATGCAAAGCTCTTCTCAATAGTGGAGACAAGCAAGCTTAATGATCTCATAGCTTTCATCTCTCAGTTCTTCAAAGAGATCTAAGGTAAGGTTGCAGTGAGATAGAAACACTGTAGAGGGAGGGACAAGGTCCAAGGTGAAAAAAGTGAAAGAGACTCCTTCATTTTATATATAATGTAATTATGTAATTTTATATATCATAATATATAGTATATCGAATATTTCCATATATAATATACACATATATTTTACCATGTAATATATATTAAATTATATATGTGTACACACACACAAAACTAAAACTTTGTCCTTGTAATTTTTAAAATTATGGAGAGGATGTAGGATTGAGTAAATTGTATAAAATATATAGCAGTAGAGAAAGCTTAGAACTGGAAGAATTCAGCCAATGCCTTTTTCCCTCCTCATTCCTACTCTTAAAATAGATTTAGTTTTCCCATTGGAATGGACAAAAGCCTGGCTTCTTGCCTTTTAGAAGTCAGGACCATCTCCCATAGCGTTTTAGGGTGTTTGTCACGAGCAGTGTCTGTGGTTGGGGGGACCGGTCTTAGCCTGGGGACTGCCTCCCCTGTGTACCCAGCCTGAGTATCACAGCCCTATGGTCCACCCCTCCCTGGGAGCACCACCCCCTCCCTATTCCCAGGAAAGTGCACCCCATCAGGAACCAGAAGGAATTGCACCTGTCAGGCTGGCACTGAGGATTTGCCTGGGGCCTCTGTTCTCCCGTTTTGGGCCCTTGGGCTGGAGGCCAGAATTTACAAACAGGAAAGTCAAAGGTAGCATATGAGCCTTGCTAATGTGAAGCCACCCTCCCTGGCCTGACTTCCAGGTTGTCTTTTCCTTGGTTATTTATCTCTCTGAGCCACCTAGCCCTTTTGAATTATTAGCCTTATTCCTTCATTGCCCTGCTTCCTTCTTGCAAATATGCTCCTATACATCTTCACTCCGCAGGAAACACTTTCTTTTCTATTTACAGCTTCTCCCTGCTCCCTACCCCTCCCCCTGGCCCAATAACGGCCAAGGAGATAAATAAGAAACATAACTCTTTTTGGCTATTATTTTTTTTGTATTCTGCACAGTAATATATATAATAACAAGAAAACAAATCTTATTACTAAAGTAATTACAATAAATACAGAATAACTGAGTGGAGCCTAAGGAAGGGGGGATGTCAGGGGAGTGATTGCAACAGGATTTTAAAAATTTAATTTACTAGTGCCAGTCTCACCGCTCTGTTGATGCTTCCCTTAGGAGGCTGTGTCTAATTAGAGAGGGTTGTTACTGCTTTTTGAATACACCCACCCCTAGCTGACTTACACCTTGGGTCTTTAAAGGGGAATTCTGGCCTGAGGAATCCCTTGAGAACTTTCCTTGGTAGCAGCCCTATGTTGGGAACAGCAGCATTTATTACGTTAAGTTGTATTATCATCAAAGCTTGGGAATTGCAAAGAATTCCTTGGCATGCTTCCCTCTGACTGTAGACAATCTTCCCCGTAACCACCCAAACAGATGGGTATTCCTCCTGACACCCGTGACTCTGAGTAGAGGTGGTGGGGCACCCCTCAGTGAGACCTGCTGGAGCTGACCAAGTCTCCGAGTTAAAATCTTTCTCTTGGAGACCAATCTAGTTTTATCTGAGAGCAGTTTGTGCCCATTTGTTCTTGCATGGTCTGCAGTAGAAACGGGGACTGTCATTTTTCTTCATTAAGTAGGACTATCATCCTGTTGATGAGAGCCATCTTTCCAAGTCCTTTTGAGAAACTCCTGAGTTCACTTCTCCTCTCAAACCTAAATCCTATATGGTGTGCATTTAGTCTCAACACATCATATTTTTTAACTATGATATAATTGCCACTGTGTGGTTTCCAAGTTACTCTTGTGTGAGGAGGGCAGATTGGGCAAGGGTATGACACCTTAACCACACTTCTCAGCACCATGTCAACCCAACTGCAGCCCCAGACACACTTTTTTTTTAAGTTTATTTATTTCAAGGAGGGGGGAGGGACAGAGAGAGAGGGAGAGAGAGAATCCCAAGCAAGATCCATTTGTCAGCATAGAGTCTGACGTGGGGCTCGATCTCATGAATTGTAAGATCATGACCTGAGCTGACTGAAACCAAGAGTTGGATGCTTAACTGACTGAGCTACCCAGGTGTCCCTTCCAACACATTTTTTTTTTTAAGTTTATTTATTTATTTTGAGAGAGAAAGAGAAAGAGAGAGAGCGGGCAGAGAGAGAGAATCCCAAGCAGGCTCTGCACTATCAGCACAGAGAGTGATACAGAGCTCAACCCCACAAACTGTGAGATCATGGCCTGAGCTGAAATCAGGAGTCTGACACTTAACCAGTTGAGCTACCCAGCCGCACCCCTCCCCCCAAGTGCGTCCCCAACCAAACGCACTTTCCCATTCATCACGTGGGCATGTGCTTGACAAACTTATTCTGGCTGTTCGGTCTTAGTCATCTTCACACTTGAAATCTGGGACAAATGCACAGTTTCAACAGATGTCCCTCAGCCTCCTCTCCCAGCCGTCACTGTCACCACCGTCTCCACAATCACAACCAATATCAATGAAATGAAAATGGCCAATATTGCTTGAGCATTTAACATGTGCTTGAAAAGGCTAAACATTTTATACACATTACCTCTTAATCCTCACAGCAGCTCTCTATGATACATACTAATATGATTTTACTCATGAGGAAGCTACTATTTTAAGGGCAAAATAAATGTCTAAGGGCATACAGAACACAGACACTAATTGAGTAAAGAGGATATTGAATTACTGTGTGTGTGCGTGTGTGTGTGTGTGTGTATGTGTGTGTGATTTTAGAACCCGCCAACTCAACCACTACATTATACAAGAAATTAAGAAGCTGGTAGAATCTTACAATATTAATATTGGATGGGCTCTTGAATTTCAACAAATCTGGACGCGTCCCCTCTCTATGGAAGACAGAAAAAAGATTCCCAATAAGGTTCAGTAGGTCTTTAAATTCTCACGGTGTTAGAGATACATTGAGAAGTCAGACCTAAAAATCCACCCCCCACCCCCACGAATGGCCATTGAATGGAAGGATAACATATTTGCAAACTCTGCAGATGTTATGCATAATGTCATGCACATAAAGCAAAGATAAGTGCTTTCTTCAGACAGAGAACATGGGGTTCTGCACAGAAAAGGATAAAATGTTAGAAACACTTCATTCTGTCTGAGATGGCTTCTCAGAAGTGGTCAGACATCAGAGAGCTTAAAGAGAGGAGTCAGAAGGTCCTTGGAAGGACAGTGAATATTTCTCCAGGCTAACATTTCCCAAACTGGTTCTGAGGGATACTAGTAGATTGGTACTAATAGACGTTTCATTAAAAAAGGGTGGTCTGTTGGAAACTATATTTCAGATTTCATTTACATAGATTTTTTTATTGTATAACTTACTAGCTCTGTTGACATATTAACGTGCATGGAGACTGTCTAATAAGAGACGGACTGTGTGGCATTGACTGAACTTATTTGAACAGGGTTCCATTTGTTGATGCATATGTAAGATATCTAAAGGATTATTAGTGATCCTTCAACTTGGGAAATATTTCTCCAGCCTATTAACTGAGATGCAGACAGAAAACAAAGTGTACTTATAAAGAAGCACATTAGCATAGTGGCTGAGAACATGAATTCTGGACCTGGATTACTTGGGTTTACTGCTGATTAGCCCATGTGACCTGGGACAAGAACCTGGCATGGGTTGGGTTATTTGGGGAAACAGACTCTGACATGGAGATATGCTGTAGGAGGTTTATTGTAGTGTCTTCTTGGGAATGGGGGAAGCTGGATCAGGCATAGGGTAGAGTTGAATTATGGCATAGTTACTACTGAGTTCTGACAACCAGTGAGGAACTCTGTAGCTGGGATGGCTTTTCAGTATTATGGATTAAGGCAAGTAGTTGGAGACTGTCCGTGTTATATGCCACCAATGACCAATCATTGAATGTGCGGCACCTCCGGAGAGGGGGTGCAAACTTGGGCAAGAAAGGTCCCTTTGAGAACTGTTGTTGTTGTTGTTCTTCTTCTTCTTTTTTAATGTTTGTTTATTTTTGAGAGAGAGTGTGAGTGGGGGAGAGACAGAAAGAGAGGGGGACACAGAATCTGAAGAGCAGGCACAGAGCCTGATGAGAGCCTTGAACCCATTAGCTGTAAGATCATGACCGGAGCCAAAACTAGACACTTAACTGATTGAGCCACCCATGTGCCCCTGTATGAGAACTGTTCTTAATGGAGGTACACAACTGTGAGCCTCAGCAACCAATGGCAGCTGAGGAATGAGTTATCTGGTTCTAAAGGAGTACTTTGAGGGACACACTACAGCATCCATTGTGCTTTACTTTGCTCATCTGTAAAATGGGAATAGCAGCAGTGTCTTCATAAGGTCTTTGTGAATTAAATGAGTTATTATACAATGTTCCTGATATTTACTAATGCCATATCAGTTTTACAAAAAGATAAAAAAATAACACTTAAGATAAATACTAGTTGTTTACCATGGAATTCACAATTATCGTTAAACTAAAAACTGAAAGAACAAAGAGAATAAAATTTTTACATTTAGTGAATTAAAAACAATTTCAGTTCCTGTATGTCACTATAGAGTCATAGCTTCCTTAGTCTGGGACAAAGAAGCTTTTACTGCATTCTCTGGTGTGTTCTTTCTCTAATGTAATTATCTGATGAGAGCAGACCACTCCTTCAGAAGCCACTCCCTCAGTCCATATATTTAGTAAAAAAAAAAAAAAAAAAAAAAAAAAAAATTCAATTCAGGCCAAGATGTGAATTGAATCGAGATTGCTAGATATTGATTAGTGTCTATGAAGTTGATTGCGATGTTGCCCCAATCTAAAAGGACCTGTATCCATAGAAGAGATGGCCTATCCTAAAACGATGTCAGGAGATTTGATGCTAGATGAGCTGAGACCTTTTTCTAAGTGCAGTGTTAGGTGGAAATGTCCAAAGCTTGGGCTGTACTTTTCAATGTCAGGGCAAAGTATTCCAGTGTTTGTGAGTCCTGATTGGGTTGGGCCTCTCTCCAGAAGGAGACTGCAGCACATTAATGCCCATCATTTGTAGTAGTAATTCTGGAAATTCAGACAGCAAGACTCCCTTCAACAGTAATCAAGGTCATTGAAATCCATCTGATCTAATGTAGGGAAGATTTTTTTTTTAAATCTAATTCAACATCTAGCTATTAATCTAGTCATCTTGGCACTGAGTTACTGGATGTTCTAACTCAGTGGATTTAGCCACTGAGAGACTTAGCATGTAAGCTCTGTAATGCATGTAACCCAATGGATATACCCTCTGACAAACAACTTACTCTCCTAGGGTAGGTCCTTAAAGTCATTGCATTGTATAAAATAGATCATATATCTAGAAGAGTATTCAGAATCTTTTGATTCGACCCAATATTTCATTGCACAGATAAAGAAATAGGCTTGGAGATTGATGCTACTTATACAAGTTTACCCAGTTTCCTAGCATAGATGACATCAAAGCAAAAGACAACTGAATTTCCAATCTACTAATATTTCCATGAATATAATTTCTTTTGGAGGAACTTTTTATTCCTAATGGATTCTTCCACAGAGGAAGATAGTGTGAGTTGTTGATGCCTATATTTCTGTGATTTGATCATAAAACCATGGGATCTTAGGGAATCTTAGCATTTAGTCCAACTTTCCATCCTATGCTTGAATTCCTTTAGGATATTTCTGCCATGTATCCAGACAGTCTGTGCTGTAATGTGTGTATAGCGTGTGAACTTAATTTCTCTCATGCGAACTTATTCCATTGTTGATAGTGTTATTGGGAAGTCATTTCTTGAACTATGCTAAAATAGCCTCCTTGGAACTTCTACCCTTGATAACATGTCGAATAAGCTGAATTCCCCCCTCTGTGGACCTTTGCATAATTGAGGACTATCTTCACCTTACTCACATTAGTCTTCCTTTCTCCTGGATAAGCCTCCAGTTTCTTCCACTCCTTTTGTGCTGTGTTTTTGAGTTCTTCCACTGCCTTGATTACTCTCTGAACTATCTTACTCATTAATTCAATACAAGTTTATTAAACATCTGGTAAGAGACATTTGTAAACCTGTAGACATAATGATGAGCACAGCAAGCTGTTCACAGTATATAGAGGTGGAAACAGACAATTTAAAAACAGTACCATACAGTGTTAGACATGATCTGACAGCTGCCAACTATGCAGATGCCCAGAGGAAGGGTGCCTAACTTAATCCTAGGGTCAAGAACAACTTCCTGTGCCATCTGCATTGAGACCTGGAGGAAAAGTTAGTCAGGAGCAAAGCATGTGTGAGACAGTAGAGGTAAGGGGGTGTGAGAACTTTCTATAGAAGAAACTAGCCCCCAGGGCTCTGTGAAGGTGGGATTCCCAGATGAACACCGTTATCATTCTGAAAACCCAATGGCTGTTCGTGAAGCATGTAGCATGATGCATGAAGCTCTTTTGATGGCCTAATCATATTGCTAACTCCTTTTCAATTTGGTGTCCAGTGAAGTCCCCAAGTCCTTTTTTTACACTAATTGCCATTAGAATGAATGTTTCCTGTGGCTTCGCTGGGTAGATGATCCAGTAGGACCAAGTACTTAAAGTACACTTATCTCAATTTCATCTGATTAGATTCCATTCTTGGGAGACCACTTTGGATCTTGACTCTGCCATCCATTTCATTGGGCTACCTCCTAATTTACATGCAGCCTTCGGTGCTGACAAGCATTTCTAGCATCTTTTTACCATGTCACTGAAACATTTCTTGAACTTGACTGGACCAAGGACAATATACTGGAATACATATCACCAAAGACATAGATCCATTTAGTTATGATCATTCAGCCACTCTCTAATCTATTTTAGTGCTGCCATTGAACCTATATTTCTTTATATAACATGCAAGGATATCTGGAGAGATTCTTGCAAATTTCTCACTGAAGGCCTGTGAAACTCTGTCTCCTTATCTACTAACCTGTCAAAGTGTGAAATGAGTTGGGCTGGCATTGCTGGAAGGATTCACTAAGTTCTTCTTGGTCATAAGTACTGGTTTCTACGATTTCCGCTTCTTTTTCCAGGGTGCCCCAAACGTCCTCCCCCCACCCCCCAAATAAGTTCCAGAATTTTGTTAAGGATCAGTGTCAACCTCATGATTTCATTGTCATTTCTTTCTCTTTCTCAAAAACGGAGGTGCATTTGCCTTGCTCCAGCTTTGTTATTCAGAATTATCTGTAGTTCACTGACCTTGCCTCAGGCTAAAGGTAGGCTCAACCAGAATCTTTGAAAAGTGAAGAGGAGAACTGAGCTCCTGATTTTGGGTGACTCAGACTTCCTAGGGGCACCTCTCATGCTTGGAAGCTTATAGTTCTTCGTCTTCCCTGTTCCCAGAACAGACTGTTCACCATGCTTGTCAGGATGATTTAGTCTGGAGGCATGAGCACTGCAATTCTCTTGACCTTAGCTCACTGAACTGACATGATACACATGGGTCAAAATCATTGTGGCTTCAGGTAGTTTCATCTAGAAAATTCTTTATTTTACTTCTGTTGACTTAATGCTCTTTTGTACCAACAGAGTTCCCTCCTGGATATGATTAGATCATAGATTATAAAGGTTGTCTGAGTCTTTTTTGATACTATGACACATTACAAGAAATATGTCCTGTGTATTTTAGGCACTTTTTAATGTGAAAATGTTTTCCACATGTGGTAAGATTGAAGGAGTAAATAGAAAAATTCCTATTAATATAACTTGGGAAGCAACTTAAAGGCAGTGATTCCTGCATAGTGTGAGAGATTTTCTACAAAAGTGTTTCCTTCTTCAAGTAAAATTCTGATAATTTGTATCTTTCTTTTTTTTAGATTTTTTAAAGTATATTAATTTTGTTTTGAGAGAGAGACATAGACTGCGAGCAAGGGAGGGGCAAAGAGAGAGACACACACACACACACACACACACACACACACACACACACACACAGAATCTGAAGCAGGCTCCAGGCTCTGAGCTGTCAGCATAGAGCCCAACGCAGGCTCAAACCCATGAACTGTGAGATCATGACCTGAGCCAAAGTTGGATGCTTAACCGACTGAGCCACCCAAGTGCCTCTGTATCTGATTTTCTAATACAGCTGATCATCAGAATGCCCTGAGGAACTTTCTAAAAACCTAGAGTCCAGGGTCACTTCCCTAGAGTTTCTGATTTCTGTTTCAGGAGGGAGAGATAGGACCTAGGAGCCTGTATTTTTAATTTTTTTTTTTTAACATTAATTTGTTTTTGAGAGAGAGACAGAGTGTGAGCAAGGGAGGGGCAGAGAGAGAGGGAAACACAGAATCAGAAGCAGGCTCCAGGCTCTGAGTTGTCAATGCAGAGCTTGATACAGGGCTTGAACTCATAAACTGCGAGATCCTGACCTGAGCCACAGTTGGATGCTCAACCAACTGAGCCACCCAGGCGCCCCTGTATTTTTAAGGTAGTAGGTAATTCTGAAAATAGGCCAATTGTATGCTGCTTGTCTGTGGAATCTTTCCGACTGTCACAATGTCAGAGGATTATGGAGAAAGGCTGTGAGCACAGGCATGCGTGCATGTGTCTACGTGCATGTGAGAGAGAGAGGGAAAGAAAGAGAGAGAGAACAAAAATGAACTCCCTAAGAGAAATAGGAAGAAGCCATCTCCATGTGAGAGGCAGTAAACATATTTTTCAAGCATCCCCTGGAGATGAGTTTTGCCACATCTCTGTTCTGCAGTAGAACATATATAGCAGAACACATGTGGTAGAAAATAGGAACCGATATACAAATAAAGCTGGCTAAGACTCCGTACTTAGAGCTTGAACATGGAAGTTTTATAAACAGCAAGATCAAGAATTCTCAGAGATTGATGTCAGAGCACTTATATACAGGAATATCAGTTTACCACAGGCAAGTGCGGGGCAAATCAGCATGGAGTACAAAAAAAACGTTAGTGGACAACCTAGAACCAACAACTTCACCTTTACCAAAGGAGGTAATTCTGTGATTCTGACAGATCCAGAGCAAAGAAAATCTCCTTGGCCATATTTCCCCTCTTCCTTTGTAAAGCAGTATAGAAGGTCATCCTAACTGGAAGATTATATTATTGTCTGTAGTATACACGTCAACAAATGGTTGGTAAGTAAAATATATCATATATATCGGCCATTTGTTTAAGTACATTGCATGTGGTTCCATGGTATGGGTTCATTCACATATGAACAACATTGGCTACGTTCCTTTGGTCCTCATTAAAAGGGCTACTCCAGGTAATATCCACTTCAGCCAGCTAGAATGAGCTAACTGAAGCCTCCAATATGGTGGCCAGGGTGATCAGTGGAGATGAGCTATGCCTCCACTAAAGGCAGCTGAAGGAAGGTTGTTCTGCTTTTGAGAAAGTAATGCATCATAAATGCCCATGTCGGTCGAAATCCTCTGTGGATCCTGTACTTAAAGCTGCCCAAGTGGGGCTTCTTAGTTATTTCATCTCTTTCGCTGTATATTGTGTATTTATTTTACTTAGTTTGGGTCCACTGGGGATCACTTAACAAAAGAAATTAACTCATGTTTTCTTTGTCACTGAACTACTTTGTTTTTGACTGAATGGGTAAGTCATTATGGGGATAGACACTGCAGAGAAATATTTTTCATGGGAAGAAGGAAGAAGAGGAGCATTTCATGGAGCAATACTATAAAAGCTTCATTTTGTACGGGTGATGACAAATGTATTAGACCTTTTTGTAACATCCATAACCAAGAAACAGAAATTACATAGGGATGAATATTAGTGTCTTTCATAAGGTATTTTAGTACATACTGGGTGCCATTAATTAGGCAATAGTTCTATGAGTTTGAAACTAGGACATCTCCAGAGTCCTGAATGACATTTCCAACTTTATGCTGCCATTCAGTGCCTTTTATGTTGTTTTATATATTTTTTTCAGTCTATTGTAAGCATTTAGACCTATAATTTATCATAAAACAGTGAAATTTTGTAGATGGTTTAAGGAAAACACCCCCTTGGCATTTAGAAAGAGTGACCATTCATATGGTTTTGATAATTTCACAGGGCAACCCCAGTTTATATCTGGTTTCCCAGTGTAATTATTCAATACATATCTTTTTATTCTCAAAAGTGTGGATGATATATGATGTGGCCATATTAAAAGGAGTTAACAGAGACACAGCGTATTCAAGTTTAACTGCAACATTAGCAGTTTCTTTGCTCGGTCGGACTTATTTTTTCCAGCTGTGTCTTCTGCAAGAATTGAAACTCCTGTTCCCAAACTTTGCTATATCCAAATATAGTGAACATAATAGAAATACTTGGCAAAGCATAAAGACGAAGACCTTCTCCACTTCCTTTTCTTATTCTTGACCTTATAGAGAGAAATAACACAAAATAGAGGCAGGTGGCTACATGAAGCCCTTTCTTGCCTTTTGATTAAATAACTCTGCCCTTTTGGGGGCTCACATTCTCAGCTACCACTAAAAGAAAAAACAAAACAAAACATTGGAAGACTCATCTTCCAGGAGTTCCTGATTGTTCAGTGTGTTCCAGAGGAGGTAGTGTCTTTGAGGACAATGTGATGGGCCAAGAAACAGGAGAGAAGATATGGCTGCTGACTTCAGAGAGGGTTAGGGAAACAGTGTTCTTCTACTTCACAAAGGCATCCAAAGCGTACCCATTCCCTGAGTGACTAGGTCATGGGAGCTTTAGGTCTGGAATAGAAAGCAGGGCAGTCTCTCTGTTGGGGTTTCTGTCTCACTCTGAGACCCTGGGAAACCAGATGGGCACTTGCATCTCCAAGTAGCAGTTTAAGACATGTCAAATGTAGGAGCTTCGCCTGTGCCTTCCTGCAGCACCAGCCTTGTGGCAGGCAAAGTGATAGAGAGTGGGTCTATTCAATGCCGTAAAATTGAAAAAACAGACAACAGCAACTCTAAAACTCCACCTTTGCAACATACGTATGATGGATAGAAAAGAATAGAAAAGGTTTTTCTTTGAAAGTTAAAGTTTAAAAAAAATGCGTTGAGCATAATAGACTGTCAACCACACTATCAAACTTAAAATTATTGCGGGGCACAGCAGACTCACAATGTAAATTTGACAGATAGGGCAACAGCCAAGTGTTGTGCAAATGCTGCCTGGGATCATAACTTCAATTCATCTCCGAAGATTCAACATGAAGGGTCTCCTCTCACGTATACTCATGGCCCTATAATTTCAGGCTCTGTTCTCGCCATGTGGGTGAATACAACCTTGAACCATGTCAACATTTTTCATTTTATTTCAGGCAAATGAATTCCTCCCAGGATATGTGTTTGTGCAATCAGGCATCCTTCTTATCATTGCCTTTGAGCTTTGCCGCTTATAATGCCAAGATAGCCAGAGACATAAATAAAAAGGAATGGAAGAAAAACCCATGTTGCAACAAACAGCAATAATATATTGACTTTGATGAATATTCTTTACTCTTGCCCACACTGGCCTGGAGTTCAGTTACCGCTTTAGCCTTCAATAACTGAGGTTGGGGCAGCTCTTCTGGGAGATTGCACAACGAAATCTAGTCTATTTCATTTCCAGCATTTTGTATTTGGAAACAGTGTCTGCTTTGACTTATCTTATCTTTGAGTTTCCAAGACATTGCAAAGTAAAGCATAATACTAATGTTATTGTATATCGGGAGACTACTTACAAAATACAAGTCATTATTTCAGTGCATAGGTTTTAGCTGTGGTATATAGGATTTTCTTTTTTTTATTAAAGAAAAATGTTTTTTTTTTTGAGAGAGAGAGACACAGAGACAGCAAGTGAGTGGGGGAGGGGCAGAGACAGACAGAGACACAGAGTCCGGAGCAGGCTCCAGGCTCTGAGCTGTCAGCCAGAGCTTAATATGGGGCTCAAACTCACTAGCTGTGAGATCATGACCTGAGCCGAAGTTGGCCACTTAACCAACTGAGCCACTAGGTACCCCGATATGTAGAGTTTTCTTAACACAGGATTTGCTTAGCACCCAAAGGCAGAATTCAGTGATGAAGATGTGTGTGTATGTGTGTGTGTGTGTGTGTGTGTGTGTGTGTGTGTGTGTGTGTACATTTTTTTTTTGTTTGTTTTTTGCTAAGTCCTAGATATTGTTCTAGGTCTAAAGAAGCAGAGACACAATCTTGTCCTAAAAAGCACACAGTCAAGCTGGAGAGACAGACCGAGAAGAGCGAATCACCACATGTCATAATACATGTTTTAATGAGTGCATCAGTAAAGTTGTGGAAGCAAAGATGAGGCATGTGGAGAATTAATTTGCTGTAGAGAAACACTGGAAGTATCACCGTTTATAGGCAATAATTATAGTCCAGTAATTTTAAGCTGGACTTTGAAAGAGTAAGGACGTTATAGGATTTGTGAGGAAGTAAGATTGGATTATAGTTTAACTCCATGTTATATATTTTGTAAAAAAAGATTCTTTTAAAAAATTTTTTAATTTTATTTAAATACAAGTTAACATATAGTGTAATGATTTCAGGAGTACAATTTAGTGATTCATCACTTACCTATAACACCCAGTGCTCATCCCAACAGGTGCCCTCCCTAATGCTCATAGCCCATTTAGCCCATCCCCCTACCCAACACCTTTCCAGCAACCCTCACTTCGTTCTCTGTGTTTAAGAATCTATTATGATTTGCCTCCCTCTCTCTCTTTTTATCTTATTTTTCCTTCCTTTCCCCTATGTTTATGTTTTGTTTCTTAAATTCCACATATGAGTGAAATCATATATGTACCTTTCTCTGACTGACTTATTTCGCTTACCAGAATACACTCTAGCACCATGCACATTGTTGCAAATGGCAAGATTTCATTCTTTTTGATTGCCAAGTAATACTCTATCATATATATATATACCACATCTTTATCCATTCATCCATCGATGGACATTTGGGCTCTTTCCATACTTTGGCTATTGTTGATAGTGCTGCTACAAATGTTGGGGTACATGTGCCCCTTCGAATCAGCATTTTTATATCCTTTGGGTAAATACCTAGTAGTGCAATTGCTGGATCATAAGGTAGTCCTATTTTTAATTTTTTTAGGAATCTCCATACTGTTTTCCAGAGTGGCTGTGTCAGTTTGCATTCCTTAAAACAGGATTCTTAAAGTGGGTGTTTACTATGTGACAGGAACAGTGTCAGGCACTTAAAATTACCAAAGCCTATTTAATTCTCATGACAACTCTATGGGAGAGGTAATATCAAAATCCCTTGTGCTGGTAAGGAAATTGACACTCAGAGAGGTTAAGTAACTTATTCAAGGTCACACAGCTATGAACTGGTAGAGTTGGGAATTGAATCTCGTCTGTCTGACTGCAGAGTCCTAATGCATAATGACACTTTTGCTGTGAAGACAGGTATTTCACTCACCATCCTTGCATTATCAGTATTTTAATGGGAACTTTTTCCTTATAAATGGTGGTCTTATTAATTAGCTCACCATATTTGAGACCCCACTAGGAACCTGCTTTCCAGAACTGAGACTTATATGAGGTCAGGGGAGTGTGGTGCCTGCCTTGGGATCTGGGACTATCCATTTCCATGTCAGTTTCACTACTCAAGTGATCTTGGAAAAGTTACATACAGTCAGACAGCCCCATCTCCTCATCTCTAAGATGAATGTAAGGACCAAGTATTTAGTAAGGTTAAAGGAAAGGACACGTGTGGACGGCTTAGCACAGTGCCTGGCACATAATGAGGGATTCATGAAGGCATTGGTCACTATATACATTTCTAAATAATTTTCAATCTACCAGCTCAAATGACCCCAACCTTTGTAGGAAAACTGTCCTCAAAGTTTGCTTTGGTGTCAGGACTAGAAAGTAACATCATGTAAAACATTTCTGTAACTCAGAATGACCTTCATCCCAGTTAGTCTTAGTTAATACGATTCTCTTTTACTTTATTACTGATTCTGGGTGTTTATGCAGTGTCTGACAAGCCTTAAGATTCCACGTGCATTTTAAAATGTTAATGCTTACCTAATAGACCGTGTCAGCTTAGGGGTGAATCGTGGTAATTATATTAGAGGCCTGCTATGGTGCTGGCAAATGTGATCTACCCTTTGACTTCCTGGAACCTACATTCCATGATACCCTCAGCTGAGACTCTTGGTTGGCCTGATTTGGGGCAGGTAGTTTTAAATAACCTCAAATCCTTCCCATCCCTCCAGCAGCTCTGAACATGCCAGGGCACTGGAATCCACGAGAGTTCTGAATCGCCTGTCCACCAACCAGTGTGGAACTCGGGGACTCACCTCTTATCCTCCCCTCCTTCCCCTGAATTGGGATACTCCATGCTTCTTGGCCCCTAGCTTCCAGAACTGGGCTTCAGCTTGGCGACTCAGGATTTTGTTCGTCTAGACCCAACTTAGACTTGCCCAGGCATTCAATCGCCCAACAAATGACTATGTACATGCCAAATTGGAATTAATAGAAATCAATATTAATACTTTTTAAAGTTTATTTATGTATTTTGAGAGAGAGAGAGAGCGCACAGAAGGAGCGGAGACAAAGGAAGAGAGAATCCCAAGCAGGCTCCAAACACACAGCATGGAGCCCAATGCAGAGCTTGAACCCATGAACCATGAGATCATGACCCGAGTCAGTCAGACACTTAGTTGACTGAGTCACCCAGGCACCCCAATATTAACACATTATTAACTAAAGTTCACACTTTATTCAGATGTCCTTAACTTTTACCTAAGAGTTTTTTGTGTTTTTTTTTGTTTGTTTGTTTGTTTTTGGTCCTAGGATCCTATCCCTGACCTCACATTGCATTTAGTTGTCATGACTCCCTAGGCTCCATTTGGCTGTTAGTTTCTTGGATTTTTGTGTTTGATGACCTGGATACTTTTGAGGAGTACTGGTCAGGTATTTCATGGAATGTCTTTTAATTGGGATTTGCCTGATATTTTTCTCATGATTAGACTAGGGTTGTGGGTTTTAGGGAAGAAGACCACAGGTGTATAGAGCCATTTGCATAACATCATATTAAAGGTACCTGCTGTCGACAGGACCTATCGCTAGTGATGTTGATTTGGCTGAGCTGGTATTTGTCAGGTTTCTCCACTTGAGAGTTACTGACCATGCCCCTGGCCCCTTCCCATCCCTACTGTTTTTCTCCTGTACTCTTTTTGACCAACAAATACCATCAGGTCACCACAAAAGGATAGCACAGATAAAAAGAGCTTTAGATAAAAGCCTGAAGGAGGTTGGGAGATCAAAAGAGTGAGGCTATTCTGTTTTGAGTTTAATTTTTTTCTGGGTCCAGTGGACAGAATTTTCTTTGAGAATAATAAGGAGCAGGCTGCAGACAGGTATGTTAGCACAGGGACGGGCCACACTGACTGGAGTGACCCCTGTCTCTTCACTCTGGTGGAGGCCAGGCTGCATACTGGAGGACCACCCATGCTGGAGGACTGTCCTGCTGAATCACATTGGGATCAGCTTTCACCTGACTAGGTGCTACGAGCAAAGTGGCTGGGGGTGGCCCTGCTGTGGCTTGAGCCAGGGAAAGTCTGACAGGCACCAGTTAAAGACGGTGGTCAGCAGCCTGGTAGGAATGTGGAGAAGTGACCCAGTTGGTCTTGGAGAGATGAGGATTCTGAGTGAATTCCTTGAAAGGAGATGAATGAATTTCCTTTTGCTTTCCTTTTCGCCAGTGGCCACTTAATTAATGGAGGGGTAGAGGACCTTGAAGCAGAGTCAGGATGGATGGCCTCATTCTAAGCAGACTTGTTTACCATCCTGTAGAAGGGGAAGGTGGCAGCTCCTGTTTAGGGCTGTGCCACAGAAATGAAGTCAGTGTATATAGGGAGAGGGAGGTGCAGGGAAACATTAAGTGGAATGCGGCCAACTGAGGAAACCAGTCACTCCAAAATTTTCCCCCTGATGCATGGATCAACAACTTTGAGTGTCCTTCACATTCTTGGAGAGAGAAGTTTCACTGTTGGAGCATCTACATCTATGGCTGGGTAGGGGTGTGTCCCGGAGAACTGTGGCATCGGCTGTGGTCTTTGGCACCCATAGGGGGGCACCCCTCAACCTTAGCTGCCAGTGACAACACACACCCAGTCTCCAAGCTTTAGCTTTTTTCTGTTAGGTATGATGAACTCATTAATGCCTCCACCAGGACAATCCAAAAAACTGATATTGAGTAAAGGAGGGGGGTGGTTGGGATATACACGGTATTTTTCTTGGACCACTCTCCCCCTTCTTCTTCTTTTGCCATCTAGAATTTATCCTTGTAGCCCTTTTCCCTTGGGAGCAATGATTTACCAAAACAGTAACTATGGGACCAAGTTTGTAAGGTTTTCCCAACTGTATCCCACCATCCAAAGTGGGACAAGTACAAAGAGTTCTGGTTGATCCAGATCATGGAGGAATCTACAGGTATCTTGAGACCTGTCTACAAACCCAGCCAATCTAGCCGAAATATTTGATAACTCCCTATCCCTAGTCATTTCAGCTTTTGCACAAAATGGAATCTAGGTAGTTACATGACTAAATTCACCTTTCTGATGACTGCCGAGCATCTGGGTTAATCACTGCCATGTAACCCATTGTTCACATAAGCCAGGGTTTTATGAGTCTTACTTCCTTTGACCTTTATTCTAACTGCCCAGTTAACCGACAACATGTGTCTACAAAGTGAAAAAAAGGTCCACTTGCTTTATACTGAAATCGATAATATCTGACCTTGCTCCTCAGCTATAGTGTATATTGTTTAGATCATGAAATTGATGAGGCGAAGGAGAAGGGATGCTGAGAGGGAAATAACCAGAATGAGCAGGAGCAGAGAGGAAAGCCCTCACAGTGCATTTTGCTTACATTTAAATTAACTGATGCTAATTTATTTACTTATTATATTTATGGGATGCGCCCATTGCTTATTAGCCCCTGGGTACATCTTAAAAGGATCATAAAAAGAGACACTCCTTGTCATTATGGCTAATTAACATTCAAATTGACTAACTAACTAACATTTAAGCGCTAAGAATAAAATCGGCCATGGGCCAGTCAACATTTTCATCAAATGTCCTTAAATAGAATCCATTAGTTGTCCCTCCCCCCCCCCCTACTTTTCTACCTGCTGCCAAAAGATCTGACACCAGAGAGCATAGGAATTGATCAGGGGAGCTGGGTTGTTACTGTTGTGACATTTGATACCTGTTGTGTTTCTGGGCTCATACAAGGTAGTAGGCACAGCTTGATTGAATGGACACGGCTGCCTCCCCAGAGTGGCTTATCATCCAGCTATAACTGATACAGAAGAAACGAACACATAACATCCAGGGTTTATATGTCCTATTGTTTTGGATTCATTTCGTTCACACAGCCACAGCAATTACTGAAGCTTATAAATTAGGATGTGCATCCAATAGTAAGTTTTTTTGATTGAATATATATGCTGAAATATCCTTGAGCTACTGTAAATCTGTTCAGTTGAAACATAGGCAAGACAGGGAGAAAAACTGATTGGCCACCTCTGATGGTTCTTTCCATCATTTCTAGTAGGAGGGGAAGAGACAGGGCAGGAAATTCACTTTGCAGTCATTTACCTACCCAAGTAAATGTCAACATAAACACATAGGGGTCCCATGTTAAAATTATGTCCGTATTTAATTTTTTATCCCTTCTTCCATTTATGTTCTTGATTTCTCCCCCTGTCCCCCACCTCTTTCAGCTCTTAGTTGAGGTTATGCTGAACATATTGTCTGAAATAAATTGGGGAAGTCTGAGACCAGGCAGGGAGAAAATACACACTGTGAGCTATGACGGTGTTCCACTAAGTATGGTGGGGAGGCTCCTTCCTGTCAGGAGAGGTCCAGGCTGGATCTGGACCTCCGTTTCCCCAGCTGTACGAAAGGAGATTGGGCTCAGCTGATTCTGAGAGCTCATCTCACTGCCCCCCAGTGAACTTTTCTTTCTTAGTGAACTTGCCCATGAACATCCTGCAGATGTGGCTCAGGATGGCGGTTGCAGGAAACTGTTGGGCTCACGTGAGGATGCAGATGTTTGGTGAGAATGCTCTGAAGATTGAAGGTCAAACCAACTCAAACAACCTGACTCAGTATTTTCACTTTAATCAGACGTTGGATAAATTCACATTTCTTTTTTTACTTATTTAAAAAAACCTTTTTAAGTTTATTTATTTTGAGAGACAGAGAGGGAGGGAGGGAGAGAGACAGAGAGAGAGAGGGAGGGAGGGAGGGAGGGAGGGAGGGAGGGAGGGAGAGAATCCCAAGCAGGCGCCAGTGCAGAGCCCGATGTGGGGCTTGAACTCATGAACCAGGAGACCATGACCTGAGCCAAAATTAAAAGTCGGATGCTTAACTGACTGAGCCACCCAGGTGCTCTGATAAATTCACATTTCTAAAGAATCCTAAGTTTTAAGCCATAAAAAGTGCTCTATTAAGGCAACATTTTCAAGAATCATTTTCATGTAAATCAGCTCAAACCAAATGACAGATTTATGGCACTGTGTCAAATATTGAGATGCAGGGGACTTCTTTAGAACTTGGAACACCTATGGCTAATTTTCAAGTTAGTCACTAATCTAGAGTACACTAGAGGTGAAGCAAATGGGCTCTGGAACCAGAATTCTGAAATTTCCAGACTAGCTGGTAACCTTGGACATGGTAGTTAGCCTCTCTGAGGGTCAGATTCCTCACCAGTGGAATAGGTAGTAGAACCTATCAATTAAATGAGATAATCAAATAAAGTGCTTAATCCTCTGCCTGGCATATACTAAATGCTCAATAAATTGTACATTATTGTTATTGTAGTAAATATCAATATCCTAACAACACAATGCTAATTATTACCAACTGTATTGGCTTCTTATTTTAGCTAAAATTTATTATCACCATGAGTCCTCAGAGTCTAAGGAGACATTTCAATTCAGTCTCTTCCTCTGAGATGGTAGTTTGAGTGTCTCCTGGAGGTGACCATAATGTAGACTTCTTAGCTTTTTCTTTTGAGCCTTCCCTCTCTCCCTTTTGCTGGTTCATCTCTTACTGAACACCCTAGTTCTGAGCCTTAGCATGCAGATACATAATTGCTGACTTACCTCTCTCGGTAGTTGAAGGAAGAATGTGTGTGTGTGTGTGTGTGCGCGCACGCGTGTGTGTGCGCGCGCATGAATGTGTGCCTACTGACATCCTGTCAAGACTAAGATAGTGGAAGTTCCATCTCGCCTATGAGCTATGCATCTCTAGAGGCAGATGGGATGGAAGAGAAAGGGAAGGATTCAGTAGGTAGTAAACCAAAGAAGAGATTCAAAATAAGTATCTAAAAGTGGGTAAATATGGAGAATAGTACAATTAAGGAACAAAATAGACATTAAATGTAGTATGAGTGTCCATTGGTTTCTGTTGTGGAGAAAATGGCCTTGTCTAGGATCGGCTTCATGTGCAAGGAGAGTTTGGAGGCTAGGAAATCCTAGCTAGTTTCCATCCATTCAGTGGACAGTCGATGTCTTCCCACTACGTGACCAGCTCTGTGCTTAAACACTGTAGAAGAGTGGCAGATACCAGAAGCGTGGCCTTTGCTGCAGTGGCAGACACACTAAGTTAATGGGAAGAATTATAGTAGTGATAATAGTGATTGACAACAACAATCTCAGAATTATTATTTTACAAACACAGCAGAGCAGCAGCTGTTAATAAGGAGTAGGTACCCAAAGTTAATTACTTTTAATGACTCGGTTAAGGAAAGACTGAGGAAGCAATGTATGAACAGTTTTCAGAGACAGTGACTGAGGACCTGCTTATGGTTCTGGAACATAACTGGAGGGGAGTAGAGAATAAATAAGCACCGAGCTTAGCACTTCTAATCTTTCAACACTCTGCAACTCCATCAAAGTAAAACAAGCCTGCCTTAACAAATTTGGACATAGCATCAACTTGCAGAGTGGTCTGAACAAGGTGTTCATGTGTGTTTGTGTCTATTCCATGATTCTGAACTTCTTAGAGATTTTCCTTTGAAACCATCATTAGGACAGCCTTCCCTCTACTTACTACCACCAGAGAGGGTGAACTCTGAAAACGTTATTGTTTTAATGATTTTGTAAATTAGCTCCACTTGAGGACATTCAGTGTGTGCATTAAGGTATGTTCAGAAAGGTGAAATGAGAAACGTTGAGTGAAGAATTCTAAGGATCTTGACCTCAACTCTGCTCCCCAAAGCCTGGTATTTATAGAAATAATATTGGCTTTTTGTGGAGCACTAGGCCAGCGATCTGCTACCGCCCTTCCCCGGCAGAGACAGGAGAGAGGGCTGTAAATCAGATAGAGCCAGCACAGCTCCCGCTCCAGGGCTCCATTGTGTTATCATTATGAGACATTTATTGAGTACCATAATTTCAAGAAACAGAGTGAGATGCAGTCCCTTCTCTACAGTCCAGTGACTTCATAGAACCGCCTTGTCTTGTCCCTTGAAATTCTTTTTCTCCCACTGTTCATGCAATTGTCCCAACTTCGCTGGGTCCTGCTATCTGTCACAGTCTCACATGACCCTAACCATGGCCGGTGACTAATGTGACAGCCCATTTTACAAGAACATCGACAACTCCATATAATACTGATTGAATACTTTTGGGTGGAGGTGAGGGGTCAGGTGATAAAAAGTTGAAAAAAGGGCAAATTTTACTCTTAAGGACTCCCACCTTCTTCATCTCCTTCCTTCCTACCTTTCCATTTTTGTTATGGGTGCCCGTGCAGAGTGGAGGATAAGAACATGAGCTTGAGCCATCTGAGCTCAAACCTGGCCTCCCAATTGCCAACCAGGTATCCTTGGACATGATCCAGCCGGGTCTCAACAAAATTTAGCTAAGTTCTTTTTTTCTTATCTCATTATCTCCCAATACTCCCTAATCAGGAAGTTGCTTTGTTCCTCTGTCTATTCTTTTTTTTTTTTTTTCTTAAGTTTTACTTATTTTTTGAGAGAGACAGAGACAGCGTGAGCAGATTAGGGGCAGAGAGAGAAGGAGAGAGAGAATCCCCAACGGGTGCCTTGCTTGTCACCACAGAGCCCGATGGCAGGGCTCAAACCTATGAAACCATGAGATCGTGACCTGAGCTGAAACCAAGAGTCAGACGCTTAACCGACTGAGCCACTGAGGTGCCCCTTGTCTGTCTACTCTTTAAATACCATGCACTTTGTTAGGAGTGACCTCCTCATTACTTCCCTTGTCCTCAAATTATCCGGGATGAACAGATTTGGCAAGTGAAAATACAGTCCTCAAATTATCCAGGATGAACAGATTTGTCAACCAGTTAAATTTGAATTTTAAATAAAATACCAGGTAGTTTTTTTTGTTGTTGTTTTGTTTTGTTTTTAGCATAAGTATGTCAAATGCAATATTTATGGGGTATACTTCTAAAATTTTATCTAGTTATCAAATTTAAAATTCAGATTTATGGGTCACCTGGGTGGCTCAGTCGGTTAAGCATCCAACTCTTATTTTGGGCTCAGGTCACCATCTCACAGCTTGTGAGTTCAAGTTCCGCCTTAGGCTCTGCACTGACAATGCAGAGCCTGCTTGGGCTTCTCTCTCTACGTCTGTCTCTTTCTGCCCCTCCCAGCTCGCTCGCTCTCTCTCTCTCTCTCTCTCTCTCTCTCAGAATATACAAGTAAACATTAAAAAAATTAAAAATTAAAAAATAAATTTCAGATTTAATGGAGAGTCTATTTTATCCAGCAACCCCCTCCCTCACTCTCATTTGCCTACCAAACAATATGTGTTATTGAAAGCCTTGCTTGGAAGTGGCAAACTCAAAAGTCTGTAGGGGCTAGGGTTGGGTACTCACAGGGTGACAGGCTGGAGAGCCTGTTGTAACCCGGAAGTGCGTGTAACCCAGAAGTGCATGTAGGGCAGCAACATCTCACCTCCAGCTTGTTGTTTCTACATGTAAATGAAGGTGGGACTCATGTTGCTAATTTTCAAGTGCATTTGGAAATTAAAAAAACAAATTATGTGCTATTTGCCACTATGTAAATGTTAGAACTGGTTAAATATTTAAAAAGTTATTCATGGGTCTTTGATGCAAAAACTTTGGCTAGGTGGATTTCTTTTTTCCCCTGTAGACTTTCTGCAATAGCTCACACTAGAGATGGTGTCTCTTTCAGCTGACCTCTGTGAGTGGCTCCATTCTGATGGCCCAGTAGTTATGGCTCTGTATGGTAGATCTTGATATTTTCCAAGAAAACGATAAACTCCAAGATAGTAGGGACAATGTTCATCTTTGAGTCCCGTGGGCTCCATGTTTAATGTATTACTGGTTGAAAGGATGACTGAATGAGAGAATATGTAAATGAATAAATTCTAATTTATCTGGATTCAAGTAAGGTTATCAACAGGGCCAAGAATAAAACTAAGAAAAGGGTAACACTGAGCAAAGCCCAGAAACCTACATATTTTGAAACTATAACCAGGCAGGGACAACTTTATTCAATTATGGTGTGGCTCTGTGTCATCTACATTGTCTCCAGGCATTGTGAAATGAGTGAGTGCCTCCTCTCTACAACAGCTGCACTCCATAGGCCCCATGTGCTTCAACAGCCCATGGCAAAGAGGTTGTATAAGCAGAAGCATGCCCAGTTTACTTAGGGAGGATCTTTATGTCAGTGCACAGAGTCCAGGTGAGGATAGCCTCTGAGACACTGAAGGGGCCTCTAGCTGGTATCCTAGTTGGCTTTATCTTTGGAGTTTCAGCAGTAAATCTTGTTCTGGAAAGAAATTAATTTTAAGTCCCTCAATATTAATAGAAGCATTAAGGACTGGTATAATAAAAGTTTATTGACTAATTTTCTACCATAATATGTCTGTGATTTCTGTGCAGCCATATTATATTTTTATGAAATGGAAACACTGTGTTCATAGGCTGCATAATAATGGCAGTAAAAGAGCAAAAGATACTTTGAAAATCATTCACTGGGATCTAAGGCATTTTGGGTGAGAAAATTTAATACCATTTTCATGGGGGATGCATAGAGTAATTTACAAAAAAATAATAAGGGAATCTGCCCAACCAGGGAAATGCTAAAAAGCACATAATACAGTCATGATTGGTTCATATATTATTTGGTTCTACTCAAATGTAGACAACTTTGTAAAAGTCTTCTAGTTCATCAAGAAAGGAGAAGTTGAGGGTATGATCAAGAGTCTGTCATCAAGGGCTATACTGGTAAGTGTGATTGTTTTTCCTCTGCCATGAGATGGAGAAAATAATAATCATAACGACAACAGGACCCATAATAGTGAATGAAAGTTAACCACTTTATTTCAGTCACTGTGTGTAGTATTTTCTAGATACTGTCTCATTTCTTCCTGACAACCAACCTATACGTTCAGTTTTCTTATTAGATGAGGACACAGGTCCAGTATTTTGCTGCAGCACATATAGCTTGTGAATGACATCATTGATACTCTACCCCAAGAGGAAGTGCTTACTCACCATGCATTTAACGTGACCACCTGCTAGAGGCCACAATGTGGACACAATGGGAATGGAGCCAGGGAGCAGCAATCACATTCCAAAACCCTCTCATAAGTGCATGGAACCAAGGGGCACAGTCAGAATAAAGTACCTTTTCTGAGGACAAGAGTTAAGTGGGACACACATCAGAATCAGAGTCAGGTATGGAAACAACGTTGAGAAACACTGTAATCAAACACAGTGATGAGAATGGACTGTAGAGTCAGGGTTTTACATTTGCCCAGGAGTCAGAAATAGATGGACTAAAGCCCTAACCTATACAATTAGAGATGTAGTTGATGAGCAAGGCCAAAAACCATCTGACCACAAGGACTCAAGGAAGGTGACCTGTTCAAATTGGGCAGATTTAAAGGCTTACCAGTACAGACTTGTTTTGGAAGGGCTATCTGTGTGGTTATTGGGCCATGTATCTGTATTAAGTAATTCTAAGAGTGATGTTGCTCATATAGCAAATTGGGAATGCTGGAGAAGATTGCCATTGATCACTGAAGAATCCTTTAAACTGGTGAAGTCCAAATCTGACTTTTTATCTTTCATATTGACCTAGTATTTCTCTTTGGAGCTGCAAGCTCTCTTTTTGGAGCTTCATGCTATGGAAAGGAAAGAAAAAATTCCAGCAGCTTTCTCCATTTCCTGCTCAAACAAAGTTTATGGCCTTTTGAGGAAAGATGAACACATAGAGTAGACTGCTTTTATGGCCAATTCTGCTTAAATTAATGACTTTGAGAAGCGTGGAGGATGATATGGCAGTTGGTGTGCCAGTATCATAGCTATATTTCTAGGACACTGTCCAGTTACCTGTGCCAACAAGCCCATGTCAAGATGCCGCCATAACCCATAAAGGAACAAAATGACAGTGTTCACACTTTTGTATCATAGGTATATTGTGTCCATGTCATTGGAAGAGTTAGGTGGTTTCCCTTCCTCAGAATGTAACCATGGCAATTGTCCAACCAAAAGGTCCATTCACTGGGTTGAATATAATCTTGGTGGAGCTGGCAGGGGGTGCTAAGCCAGCCTCTTCTACCTGTGGTGACAGCAGTGAGCCACTGGGGAGACAAGCCCAGTAGGACACCAACCAACAGCCCAGTGTCCAGTTGAGTGCTCAGGGACTGGGGTGGGATCAGTCCTTGGAGAAGGCAGGATCAGAAGAGGTTAGGATAGGTTCAAGTCATGCTCTGAAGAGCTCTGATCTTCAAAGTCAGAAGGAGAACAGTCCCCTTAGGAATAGGGGCAGATTTTAACACAACAGATGGAGTTGGGGACATTAGGAGCCCAGTAGCCTCAGGAACTGAGAAGGGAACAAACGGCAAAGGTAGGAACCGAACCTGATTTAAAACAACTGTGTGCATGTATCCAGGAGGCTGTGCCTGGTTTCAACTGGGTACCAGCCATGTGGTGTGTAGGGCTCAGCTGAACTTAAAAGCACATGATAAGGTCATAAAACACACACTCTTCTCTTTGAATCTGTAGGAGCAGATTAAGAGTGGAAAAGATGATATTCTTCCCTACCCCTAAGTATACTCAGGGCCACATTGTCATGTAATGCACTATCAAGGTATAGTGTAATGGAATGAGCATGAGTTTAAGAACCAGACAGAGCTGCTATCAAATGCTGGTTTCATTCCTTGCACCTGTGTCAACTTATGTATCCCGACTAGACCCCACTTCCTCATTTGTAAAAGGAATGTAATCATATCTACCTCATAGTGGTTTCTAAAAAATAATTGAGAATTTAAAGTACAGACCCTGACCCAAAGTATATTTTCAATATTGCTATTAGTAATCATGACAATGACAGAGTATCATTTTAGATCTTTCCTTATTGGTAAACAACTTTTTCTTTCATTCAGTCCACTATTATGGCTATAGAAAATGGGCCAGGCTGAATGTCACTCTGGGAAATAAGAAGATGTAACAGTGAGAAAACCAGTGATAGAAAAGAAAGAAAGTAAGAGGTCCACCTCTTGTAGCTCTGGTAGGTTCTGGGAAGGAGAAGAGAGGCAGACAGAAGGCAACTGGTTAGTCATACCCACCCTGGTTTCCATTCTCAGGGCTAAAGTGTTTGGGGGGAAAATGTAGGTGAAGAGGGTTCGGGAGAGATTGATTCCTCTATTTAGAAACCTGGAAGACAAAGCAGAGAGGTGAGATGGCCATGTAGTAGGAGGGTCCACCAGCAAGGTGAGGTGGCTGCAGAAAAGTAAAAGTGATGGGCCGGTGTAATGGGTATATTGCTACCCTCTCTAGATACCCCCTTGACCAGCCTGTGCACCTCTCCCCAGATACTGTGTTGACTGTGACAAGAAACGAGAGAGAGAGAGAGAGAGAGAGAGAGAGAGAGAGAGAGAAGGGGAAGGAGGGGCAGAGAGAGAGAGAGGGAGAGAGAATCCCAAGTAGGTTCCATGCTGTCAGTGCAGAACCTCATGCAGGGCTTCATCCCATGAACCATGAGGTCATGACGTGAATGGAAATCAAGAGTCAAGATACTCAACGGACTGAGCCACCCAGGTGCCCCTAAAAAGACAATTTAAGTCAGAAGAAACTGAGATACCTTGATTTGAAATTTAATACTTTCCTTATTTGGTGGGATGGGGTCTTGGGAGACACGAAAGAGGCCACATTGTCTTTGTGTGTCTGAGCTGGAGTGGGAGCACATTTGTGGCCGAGTTCCCTGGGTGTTATAATTACTGTGGGCATCACCCTATTTGCTCCCCGTGGGGGTGAGTGTGCATGAATCAAAAGCCTGAAGCCCATCCCTCTGGGGATACACAACCTCCTGGCCAGCTGACAGGAGTAGCAAGTTCACCATGGGCATCTGGAGAGAGAGAAATCTACAAAGTGTGTAAACTTGTCATAGCCTTTGGTGCTTACAAAGATGTGACTTGTTGCTATAGCGATACCTCTGGGACAAATGGGTTATAATAGGAAAGGGAAGGAAAGTGAGTGAAGGCTCGGGTAGGTCTGGGGAACTTCCTTTCTGGCTGATGCGGTAAACTCCCTCCTTTGGGGACGCAGCAGGGCACTCCAACATCAGCTTGGATTTATAGATCTTCACCACTGAACTCTTCTCATTGTCAGGCATGACAGACGCTGTACTCCATGAAACATGAGTAAGAGCCTGCCAGGCAGTGTGGTAATATACTGCAGCCTGCGATTGCCATGCCCTGTCTAGACCTACCTTCCCTTTTTCTTCCAACCTGGAGCACAGTTCTGTGGTTGATTTTCCCCTCCACCTGGGCTCAGATGAGTTCGCTCATCCATTTCTCAGGAAGAGGAGCCAGTTGAAACAAATAAATAAAGTGGAGAGGAAAGACAACTCAGCAACTCAAACCCCTCCATTGAGCTGTGACTCGGGAATTATAGCACATTGTATTAAACCATTTCTTCTTGATGCATTTGGGGCTGCGGAAAAGCCGACAGAGACATATGGGAAAGGCCCTGTTAGCAGCATTGGGGCTGTCGTGTGATAAATGACACAATATGTCAAGGAACATCTGTTATCCATCATGCTTCCTTCCTTGGAACACTTGGAATGAAGGGAGAGAGAGAGAGTGTGTGTTGGGGAGGGGGTTGAGGGGGGTACATATTAAGAGAAAGCAAGACTAGACAGTTGGAAGAAGATGGGAAAAGAACCGCTGACCCTCAGAGAGCCAAAGTGATTCAGGAAGACAGGTTAGCCAGAGCAAGTCCCTCTAGTGGCAAGTCTTGCCATTGTCCCTTTCCTCTCTCTCCCTTTGTTTTATTTTTTAAAAATTTAGCTAGTTGAGGGTTGAGTGTATGAAACCATCATGCCGTCAGGTGAGGGATTGGGCCTGGCTGCCCAGCTGTGCTGGTCCTTTCCTTCTCCAGACACACCGCTCTGGAGCTGCGTTGGATCTCTCCAGGCCAGACAGACTCAATCAAGCATCCTGCAACTTCTTTGGCATGACAGGCTATGTTAGAAATGTCTGAGAGAATTCTCTGAAGCCTGCGTTTGAGAGCAGGTTTTGCACCATGAGGGAACTTACATTTTGGATTTCTCAGCATTTCATTTTTCTAACGTTCCTATCATGGTAATGTAAATGGTCCGTCTTCCCTATCTGGATGCAGGGTTTTGTTGTTGTTGTTGTTGTTGTTGTTGTTGTTGTTTGTTTGTTTTTATTTTTTTGGTTTTATTTGCAGAACATCAACATTTTTATTTATTTATTTATTTATTTATTTATTTACTTACATCCAAGTTAGTTAGCATACAGTGCTATAATGATTTCAGGAGTAGATTCCAGTGATTCATCCCTATGTATAACACCCAGTGCTCATCCCAACAAGTATCTTCCTTAATGACCCTTCCCCATTTAGCCTATCCCCCAATCCTCAACCCCTCCAGCCACCCTCAGTTTGTTCTATATACTTAAGTCTCTTATGTTTTGTCCCCCTTCTTATTTTTATATTATTTTTGCTTCCCTTCTCTTCTGTTCATCTGTTTTGTATCTTAAAGTCCTCATATGAGTGAAGTTATATGATATTTGTCTTTCTCTGACTAATTTCGCTTAGCATAATACCCTCTAGTTCCATCCATGTTGTTGCAAATGGCAAGATTTAATTCTTTTTGATTACTGAGTAATATTCCATTATATATATATTATAATATGTATATATAAATATAAATATATAAGTATATAAATATATATATAAATATATAATATATATTTATATACATATATATATATGCACACATACACACACCACATCTTCTTTATCCATTTGTTCGTCAGTGGACATTTGGGCTCTTTCCACACTTTTGCTATTGTTGATAGTGGTGCTACAAACACTGGGGTGCATGTGTCCTTTCAAAACAACACACCTGTATCCCTTGGATAAATACCTAGTAGTGCAATTGCTGGATCGTAGGGTAGTTCTCTTTTTGGTTTTTTGAGGAACCTCTATACTGTTTTCCAGAGTGGCTGCACCAGCTTGCGTTCCCACCAACAATGCAAAAGAATTCTCTTTCTCCGCATCCTCACCAACATCTGTTGTTGCCTGAGTTGTTCATGTTAGCCATTCTGACAGGTGTCAGGTGGTATCTCATTGTGGTTTTGACTTGTATTTCCCTGATGATGAGTGATGTTGAGCATGTTTTCATGTGTCGGTTGGCCATCTGGATGTCTTCTTTGGAGAAATGTCTATTCATGTCTTTTGCCCATTTCTTCACTGGATTATTTGTTTTTTGGGTGTTGAGTTTGATAAGTTCTTCATAGATTTTGGATACTAACCCTTTACCTGATGTGTCATTTGCAAGTATCTTCTCCCATTCCTCGGTTGCCTTTTAGTTTTGTTGATTGTTTCCTTTGCTGTGCAGAAGCTTTTTATTTTGATGAGGTCTCAGTAATTCATTTTTGCTTTTGTTTCCCTTGCCTCCGGAGACGTGTTGAGTAAGAAGTTGTGGCCAAGACAAAACAGGTTTTTGCCTGCTTTCTCCTTGAGGATTTTGATGGCTTCCCATCTTACATTGAGGTCTTTCATCCATTTTGAGTTTATTTTTGTGTACGGTGTAAGAAAGTGGTCCAGGTTCATTCTTCTGCATGTCGCTGTCCAGTTTTCCCAGCACCACTTGCTGAAGAGACTGTCTTTATTCCATTGGATATTCTTTCCTGTTTTGTTAAAGGTTAGTTGGCCATATCTTTATGGGTCCATTTCTGGGTTCTCTATTCTGTTCCATTGATCTGAGTGTCTGTTTTTGTGGATGCAGGGTTTCTGATAATATTGTGTCATCAGAGGAAACATCCATTTGCTTTGGATTTTCCTTTGTAAAATTACAAAGGATGGGGCTGGGGCACCCAGTAAGATAAATGGATTCCTTACCCCCTTCAAAGATGCAACTGCTCATCATATTATCTGAGAGCATAAATCTGTATTAGTGAATCCAGTAGATGAGAACCAGACATCCCTGGAGCTCCAATGCTTTTATTTTAGATGAGATTGGAGGCATAAATGCTTATTGAAAATAATTACACTTTCATATTTACAGAGTCACTCTCCTTGGTGCTCATATTTCTTTCTAAGTATTACTTTATATCTTTTTAATATATATATGAATTACTGTCTTGTGTTATAGACATCAAGAAAGGCACAGGCAGTAGTAAGATGCTTTGATGCCCTCACATGGGATCACCTGGGGGACTTTCTATAAAATGCAGATCCCAAACTCCAGAACAAGATTGCGATTTGGAGGTTTTGAGATAAGGCCCATAAATCTCACTTTTTAGAAGTTTATCTAGTTGATTCTGATGATCAATATAGTGAACATATTGGTTGTATCATGAACATCAATTTTTCCCTTGTCCTGCCTCTAGGACAGAGACTTCCCTCTGTGTATTATCCCTACCACTTCTCTACCGTGCAGTTTCATTCTGTGAGCCAGACCCAGGCTTACCCCACTCAGGCCAATATGAAAGAATGAATCATAAGTTCTGGAGCTGATATAAAAGACTCTTCTCTTCTGAAGGCAGTAGATAAGATGCCCTGGAAGATGAAGATGTCAACCCAGGAATTGCAATGGACATTTTATTTACTGTAGCAAGTGAAAGATTTGCGCTACTGGGGGGTGAATGTGTACAGCCTGAGGATGAAGCTGACACTGTGGAGAGGACAGGATAGGACGAGACAGAGAGAGAGAGAGAGAGAGAGACTTGATGAGGCAATTGAGCTTCTTGATCAGGCTTGTCTGACTTGAAATTTATGTCTAGATGTTTTGGCAATATCAGCCAATATGGTGAAGCCAGTAACAGTTGAGTTTTAAATCACACAGAACCAAAAGAGTTCTACCTGACACAGATTGCCAAATTTAGGAAACTCTGCTATAACTCTCCTTTTAAAAGGTAGAGAATCCAAAATGAGCATCAGCCACATACTTGACTCTAATAATACCCATTGGGTGCCTGCCAGGGCTAAGCACTGTTTAAGGACCGTGTGGAATATCAAGAGTTGGGAAGCCAGTTCTTATCTTCAAGGAGCTGACTGAGGGAGGAGACAGCCATATGCCTTGAAAAAGAGCTAATGATAGAACACAAAGGTGTTGAAAGAGATATACAATCACTAAAATAAAAGGATGTCAGAGGAGGAAGATCTCTCTATGAGTCAGTGAGATCAAAGCTACTTTTGAACTAGTTTCTCCTGACTGGATCCCAAGAATCATCCAGCCATCATTATTTACTAAAAAGTGTTTCTGTCTACTTTCTTGGACTGTTCTTGGGTAACTACTATGACCAAAGAAAAACATTCTGTAAATGTGACCCCTGACACTTTTCTGGCCTCATGTCTTCATACTTGCCCTGACCCTTCCATCCTGCTTCTGCTATTCTGGCCTCCTGGCTGTTTTGGGGACACATCAGGTATGTCCCAGACCCATCCCCCTTTGTACTGGTTGTTTCCTTTGTCCAGAATGCTCTTCGCTCTGATACATGGCTTGCTCTGCTCAGACTTCCTCTTATTAATGAGGCCTTCCTGGACCAAGTGATATCACAAAGCACTGCCCCACACAATACTCTGTCTGCTTTACTCTGCTTCATTGCCTCTATAGCACCCAGCACCATCGGACATGGTATGTGTTCCTTGGTGTATTTTTTTTCTTTAGTTTATTTACTTATTTTGAGAGAGAAAGTGAGGGAGGGGCAGGAGGAAAGGCAGAGAAAGAATCCCAAACAAGCTCTGCACTGTCAGCACAGAGCCCAATGTGGGGCTTGATCTCACAAACTGTGAGATCATGACCTGAGCTGAAATCAAGAGTCAGATGTTTAACTGACTGAACCATCAGGCAACCCCCCACCCACCTTGGTGTATTTATTATGTCTCTCCTCTCTCTATGGAAGGTAGTTCCATTTAGGGTCAGGACCTTGTCTTTTCCACTTCTGTACCTCCAGCTTCTAGAATGATGCCCAGCACAGTGCCTAAGTATTCAGTTATATTTGTTAAGTGAATGAATATGTGCTAAAGGCATGGAAAGATGTAAGAGAGCACAAAGCATATCGAGTGACTGTTCAGTATTACTGAACATAGGGAGCTGTTTCCACCAGCCACCCATGTTTCCCTTTCCACATAAACACACAGACACCTAAATTAAATATAGATGTATGTTCCTGAATCTTCAAATCCAATATAGGCACATTGGTATTAATAATACAAAATACAATATGTCTGGCATCACTTTGTGAAGGAGATTGGGAGAGGAGAGGAGGAGACCCGAGTACTCCTCCCTACAGCAATCCCATACCCTTCTTGATAATATTTTGGTAGCTTGATAGAGGCATTTTATCCCAGAAAGCATCCTGACATTTATCCAGGATTGCCTGAATTTACTGCTGCAGTTACCAGCAAAAAGCTGTCAGGTTTTCGAGTTTTCTCATCCGTAGGAAGCTGGTCAATTTATTTTATTAGAATCTTTCCCAGGGCCTGACCCTCAAATAACTGATTTTGGTGTTTACATTCTTCGTGGCAAGGTAACGAAGAGGCCTCGTCAGCCACACCGAAGCTCTAGATATCTGAGCAAAACCTAGGACCAGCAACAAATCTTTCCAGCCCCACCTATTGGAAAAAGAATTTTTGTTTAGTATAGGATATTTTTAAACACTTTATTGGCTTTGTGGCAGAAAAATAAATTGTTAAATTAATGGCAAAACAATTCATTAAAATAATTCCATACATTTGATGGGATTTCTCTTTCTACCCTCTGTTTCATCTTGGTAGTTGATGGATGCAACTTGTCTTTTTTAGGATAGTCTATTTTTTTACTCTGTTATTTTCCTTAATTTCTCTCTCCCATCTTTGTGTCTTTTGCTGGCTTTCTTTGCTCAGTGCTAAAGGCTTTTTGTGATTTCGGAGTCCATGGGGAAAACCTTAGAAAGTTCCCTTACAGGTGCACACAGAGAAAGGATTGTGAAGGCTTCTGAGAGTTCCATGTCTGTCCACATGGGAAATGCTTCAGCCTTGTCACTGACAATTCTACCCATTCAAACTCAACCCAAGTATTGGCAAGAATGCAGAGCAATTGGAACCCTTCTGAACTGATGGTGGGAGCGTAATAAGGTACAGCCAGCTTGGAAAACATTTTTTGATGTTTCTTTAAATTAAAAAAAAAAATACCCTTACCAGACAATTCAGTAATCTTCACTTTTAGGTATTTATCCAAGAGAAATGAAAACATATGTCCACATGACTGTTTATAACAGCTCTACTCATAATCACCCCAAACTGGGAACAACTCAAATGTTTATCAGCAGGTTCATGGATAACGAAGTGAGGCATAGTCATACAATGGAATACTCTACAGGAACAGCATGCTGATACGTGGTGTAGCATGGATGAACCTCAAAGACACACTTTGTGAAGGAAGCCAGGCACAAAGGACTACATACTGTGGGATTCTGTTTTATTAAGTTATTGAACAGGCAAAGCTAATTGAAAGTGAAAGAAAGTATGGTTGCCTAGGGGCAGGGGTGGGGGGCTGTTGACTGCAAAAGAGTATGAAGAAAATTTCTGAGGTGTTGAAAGTCTTCTATATCTTGATTGTGGTGATGACTGCATGAATGTATACACTTGGGAAAACACACCAACTGTACCCTTCAAATGGGTCCATTTTAGTGTATGTAAATCAAACCTCAATGGCATTGATTTAGAATAAAAACACACAAAATCCAAACCAAGTGAACTTACCTTTAAGGTTTAAGGACCTATCCAAGTTCTTCATCTGCCAAGCCCTTTGTCCAAAAACATACTCCTGCCTCTTCAAAACTCTAGGGACCATTTACCCATCAGGAGTCAGACAAGAACACTTCGTTAAATTATTACGAAGAAGCAAGCTCGGAATTCGAGATCTGGTTCTGCTGACCTCTTCCTGTGGGATCTCAGGAATAATAACGAATGATAAAGACAATGAAAACAATGGGTATTTATCGATTGCTTGAAATGCCTGGCATTTGGAGTGTTTTATTTCATTGCATGAAGTACTTAGCATAGTGCCTGGTACATAACCGACCCACCATAAGTATTTAGTGAAAAACCGGACAAATCCACTCCCAGTGTCATAAATGTCTCATCATTTTATCATCATTTTATATATAAGGAAACTGCGGTCAGGGAGGGTAAGTGACTTTTCTAGAAAATCTGAGCCAATATTTGGCAAAGCAGAGTGTCAAGTCTAGGCCTCTATTTTTTGGTTTTCCATTAAAATAAATTTGATTTAATACAAATATGTGACTTCCAAGCTGGTTGATCTTATGTAAAATTGTCCTTATATTGAAATCATAATCCTGTGTTGACCAGCAGACAGTTCAAAATATGTGAACAATCTTTGTAAACTCTAAAGCTTTGTTAAACTACAAGAAATAAGCAATATGGTTAAGTATAGAATTTGGCTTTCTTTTCATCTATCATAAGAGCTAACATTTGTTGAGTGCTTACAAGATAGCACACGCTGTTTCAAGTACTGTACGGCATATATATGCATTCATTTCCTCTCAGGCAGATGTCATCATCATCTTTATTATTTATAGGTGAGAAAACCGAGGTTCATGCAGGTTTTCCCAGCCAGAGAAGCAGTAAGTGGCAGAGCCAGAATTTATTAGTTATCTCATGATCATTACTGTATGCTCTGCCATCCATCCATGTATCTGGCCATCTGTCTGTCCATCCACCATTCCATCCATCCATCAATCTGTCCATCCACTCATCCATCCATTTGTGTATCCATTTGTCCATCTGTCTGTCCGTCCATCCATCCATCTCCAGAACACTAGTTCTCCGTGTTTCTCCTTGCTACATATCTGACAAACAATGTTCATTCAATGATACTGTCACATTATTGTCACTCATGTCGGTTGACTGTGTAGATTAACAGGCTGTAAGTTATGTAGATTTCTGTGTGTCAGTTGAAATCTGGCTTGACTTTTATTATGGCCAACCTGGGCTGGGTAAATTTAACATTGTAATTCATGTCACATTTACCTGGATAATGCCATCTTAAATGGAAAAAACACAAAGAGCTAACTCCTACAGAAAGTCATCCTGAATATTCAATCTGTAATGATTTTTTTCTCCTTCTATTGAAAATCTGTCTATTGGCCAAATCAATCATGCATGGGATGCCCACATTTGACTCTTCAGCTAAATGGCTTATGTACAGCAGTTTATTAACATTCTTCCTGAGGACCATACCGTCCTCAGGGCATAGGAGGTGACGGTGCCTTCCAGGGAAGCTGAGAAGAACCTTCAACCTCAGAGAAGACCTCGAGGGGTCCAAGTAGTTTATTCTTTGGATAGATATCCATGTCTGAAGGCTGGATCTCACATTTGGGATAAAAATCCCAGATGAGAATAAGTTCAGAGGAGGTCTGGTCAAAGTCACAGCTTGAATAGGATGTTTCAGTGAGGAAGCTGTGATTAAGCATGCCTCTAGAGCAAATAAAATTTAATATATTTCATGAAAGTTTTGATGCTTCAGTCTAAGAAAGGAATAGTTGCATTTTTTTATGCAAGTCAGCTTTACCTGATTGGTTTCATCAGACAACATATCTATTAATGCCCTCACATTCAATCTTCATAACCTGTGCTATTGTGTTAACTGAGGGGGAATGGCCAACATTTGAACATCTCAAAGAAGGAGTGCCTGAGCCCTGCAGATGGATATATTTATTAGCTATTCATTTTAATAAATATATACAGAGAGGGGGAGAGCACACACTATGTTTTGTCTGGTTAGTAAACTAAATGGGAAAAAAAATCCCTTTCATTATGGAGCTTAACCAAAGTTATATTCCCCCCACCCCCACCTGGAAAACTGCAAAATAAAATATCTCTATTTCTCTATTCTTATGATGATTTTTAAATTTTTTTACCTAAATAAATAATTAATTTTTTTTTTACATTACTAAAGTAACTTGTTTCTTAAATGCTAAGCACCAGAATAATCACTTGGTCTTCTAGATATGCAACAAACTTTGATCTTTTGTGAGCATGCACGGAGGGCTTTTTATGTGTTTTGGGCTATTGGTGGCACATTAAATTTTTTGACCCTACCAGGTAAAGGGGAGGGTTACTTAAAAGGTTTGTGGCAACCTCTTTAAGATCCCACTGGGAACAATTCAAACAGCTGAAATCTCTGCTTTCTGAAGAGGACAAAAGACCCAAGGAAAACTCAACACAAAGGGCATCATTATAATTTTGTCTTAACTCATTCAGGAGGATTCTGGAATTAGGAAAGTGTGATTAGAGTATTTTGTGTTTGGGGGCAGGTGTCCCTAATAGGCTTCAAACTTCACATCTTGTAGAAAGACTTAAGATGCATCTTGAAGCCAAACAAGATTAGCAGCATTCCGGGGAACAGTTGCAGGATGTGTCTGCCTAATAGTTATATTATGCAGGATTATGCAGGCTTGTTGGCTTAAAGGGTGTCAAGGGATTATATAAATTACCCACTTTTGAAAAATTCAAAATAAAGGTTTATTTTCTGCCAGTAGAAAAAAGGATAATGTTAGGAACACATATTACAGCCATCAGTTCTCATAATTCCTCTTTTTCTGGGCCTGGGGTGATGAAGGGCCCTAGATTCTTCCATATAGGGTCCTCTGCCTCTTTGCTCTATCAGTGAGTGCCTTCAGTCATATGAGTACAGTAGTGCGACCTTATCTGTGGTTTTACTTCCAGTGTCAGTGACCCACAGTCTACTGTGGTCCAGAAACAAATGATCCTCCTGACCTATCATCAGAAGGTCAGAAGTGGCCCAATGCTTATGTCCCTCACCCACGTTTTTCACCTCACTTCATCTCCTCGCACAGGTATTTTATCATTTCATATCCTCCCAAGAAGAAGGGTGAGGATACAACAGTCAGATATTTTGAGAGAGAGACTACATTCACATGATTTTTATTTCGGTGTGTTGTTAAAATTGTTCTATTTCATTATCAGTTATTGTTGTTAATCTCTTACTGTGCCTAGTTTATAAATTAAACTTCTTCTTAGGCATGTATGTATAGTATATATAGGGTTTGTACTATCTGTGGTTTCAGGCATCCGCTGGGGATCTTGGAATGTATCCCCGTGGATAAGGGTCACTGTCCAGTATAAATGGATCTCTGGTGAGTAAAAGTGGCAAGAAGATGTGAGTAGGATAAAAGATTGCCCTGCTTTCCTTGTTGGAAGGCCCTCTTGTATTGCCACTTTTGAATATGAGTTAAACCTGGGCGTCTGGGTGACTCAGTCGGTTGAGTGTCCAACTTTAGTTCAGGTCGTCTCGTGGTCCATGAGTTCGATCCCTGCATTGGGCTCTGTGCTGATGCTCAGAGCCTGGAGCCTCCTTCGAATTCTGTGCCTTCCTCTCTCTGCTGTTCCCTTGCTCAATCTCTGTCTCTCTCTCAAAAATAAATAAACATACAAAAATTTATTTAAATATGAATTAAATACAATAAGAAGACTTAGAAGACTGGACAAGATGAAGCTAATGAGCATGATTACTTAGTAATTGGAAAAAACGTAAAATCAAGCCAGTTTTCCCCAACATTCAGAGGATGAATTTCTCTAAAAAAGTGATGACTTTGAGAAGTAGACTATTAAATAAGAACACTAATTATTAGTTGAAACATAATATTGTAGTTAACATGTGACATAATTTATATTATGCTGTATTATGATGATTTGCGTGTATGTGCTAGACACTGAGCTCTCCATTTGTACCAGTTTTCTAATTCATATTTCTCCCAACATTTGTATGTGAGCAGTAATCCTATTGTCCTAATTGTGAGATGAGAACATTGAGGTGAAGAGAAGTGTGATGTTCAAGGGCACACCACCTCTAAGTGCCCATTGCAGATTGATTATCTCAGATTGTAGGCTGTTTGGGGAATTTTTAAGTTTATCATAGGCTCTCCTTTGTAGTTTAGTCTTATGAGGAAGATGAGGTTGGTAAGAAAATAGATGGGAAATTGCAGATGATTTGCAGTAGAGTCAAATAGACATATCAAGGTCCCATTGAGCACCACTCAGACAAAGCCTTTATGAATTAATTATATTTTACAGAATTAGTTAATCATGTACTTATAACTATTCTCATCTTTTTTTTTTTTTTTTTTTTTTTTTTTTGCCTTAAAGGCTTGGTAAATTTCATACATATCTTCAAGTGAACTACTGCTCCTCAGTATGCTTGTTCACAGATTGTCATTTGACCTTAGAAAATTGGAATTTTCTACTTCTCTCTGGCTAGTCTGCTCCCCCTGCCCCTTATCTGCAGTTTCACTGTCCATGGCTTCAGCTTCCCATGGTCAATTGCATTCTGAAAATATTAAATAGGAGATTCTATAAATAAACAATTCATAAATTTTAAGTTAGGCCCCATTCTGAGTAACATGACGAAATCTTGGGCTGTCCCACTCTGTCCTGTGAAGGTTGTGAATCATCATTTTGTCCAGCACTCTGTGCGCTACCCGTCCATTAGTGACATAAGTATGTATACCTAGGGAAAAGCATAATATAAATAGGGTTCAATACTGCTACAGTTTCAGGTATTCATTGGGGGTCTTGGAATGTATTCCCTGTGTTTAAGGGCAGGAACTACTGTGTTCGTTCATTTTGGCATGCACCCTTTGCCTTCTTAGTTATAGATATACAATAATCATGGGAGCCTGTCTATATAATAGGTACCCTCTAAGTGCATCCACCTTAAGGAGGTATTCTCAAGGAAAATAGGCATATTATCATTATTTTCATGGAAGGTTCACATTTTTGGAGCTTGCTGCCAATTTGGTAAGATGAATAAGAATTGCACTTCTGTTCTTCTGAGTTTTCTCTGGTCTTATTTCACTTTGACCAGAAAGCACACACTCAAATACATGAGGGAAACAGAAGACAGGGTCAATGCAAGTATTTATTTGTCCCCAAGATCTATTCCCCATAGTCTAGCTTGCCTAAAAATATGCAGCAACAAAACCTTCATTCATTATTTTTATATCAAACACTGAAAATACATTTTCCAATTCTCACTGTCATACCTAGTTAGGGTAAGAAGAAAGATGTGGGGATATAAATGTGAGCTTCTATCAAAGTTTTGCCCAATTGAAGCCTTGATTCTTTTATATAATTTTACTTGCTTCCTTAGGAAGCAGTCTTTATATTAGAATCAACTTATATAGCTAGAGTGCTTAGTGACTTGCTAGCTGTTTAAAACCCTAGAGCACTTCAAAATGAGGAAACAATTTTGAGTCAAGGTTTGAGCATAGATTGATGACCAAAGCTTCCTGCTCCTACAGAAGGTAGAGGAAAGAAGTCAAGAGTTGGACCAGTTTTGAGTCAATGCTGGATAGACTAAAAAATGAGCATGTACTGGACACCCAGTTCGATTTGGTCTCCTGGTCTTGAGTGTCCCTTGCAGCTGTGTAGACCTAAAAAGACACTTCATGCATTAAAAGTATAAATGGGTGTTTGTTGAACATACGGCTCTCAGGGACCTCCCCACGGAGATTGGGATTCAGAGGGTCTGGGATGTCATTATTAGCCTGCTTAACAAATACCCTAGGAGATCCTTAGCATCAGAGAATTTTGAGATATTCTGCTGAGAGAAGGAAGATGTAGCCTGGCACAGTTAATTGGACTTTCCCACAACTTTTCCTCACCACTTCCTCTGGATCAGCTGAGTTCTCCCCACTAGTTCTGCAACATTGGCCTTTCAGCTCAGCACCGTCTTCCCTGGGTTCCCAGCTTTCGCCTGTCCACCACCCTGCCTCTGGGGTCACAGCCACTTGCTATTTCTACTATTAGCCCTGAGTTAATAGTAGACTATTGTTTGGCCAACATGAGAGATTTGACAGTTTAGTGCCCAAACCATTTTCAGCCCGAGGTTAAAGAATGATATAATCTTTTTTTTTAACTTGTTTGTTTTTGGATAAGTGTGCTAAGCAACTGTATTCTAAGTCAGTGGACCTGAACCTTGAATGGGCTCTCCTGAGGAGCCTTACAAATCATACCCTTCATTCCTGCCATGATTCTGATGTGGGGCATGGCCCTGGGTATCACAGGCATTAAAGGTTGCAGGTGCCTCTAATGTCCCCCCTGGTTGAGACCCACTGCTCTAAGGTGTCCTGTAATGACTCACCTTGTCCACAGGGGAGTGGAACTGGATTGATAACAAACTATGCTTCAACTATAGAAACCTCAGTGCCATCTTTGAAGGGGTCAACCAAGGGAGCATATTGCTATCTAAACTCTCTTTTCTAGGAGAGAAGACATTGCAATGGACCCCTTTTATGCCTCGCCACTATTTTCCCCCAACCCCCATATGAGAAGAACATGTTAAAATATCTGCTATTTACATAGCACGTGTCTTCCTGGAGCACACATACCGTATATGCAGATTTTTCTTAAGATCTCATTAATCCTCACAGATTTTTTTAATTTAAGATTTCACAGGAGTGTCACACCAATATATAAATGTTGAAAACACTATTTTCAAAATACATGTAGGTGCCATGATTTTCTAACTTAATATTTACATCCCATAACTGTTCATGGATGTATGTATATGTGTATATGTATATATAAGACACATAAAAATATATAACCTATATAAAACACAAACGCCCCAACTGTGCTCGCGTTTGTCAGTAGTTATTTTCGAAGCCTTCTTTTACTCTTTAGTGCCCCATTTTTTCTTTCTCTTTCCCTTTGCGAAAATGTTCATCTCTCTTTATTGCTGGAATTCCCGTGGCTACACTTTTAGTTAGTTCTCTCACTGCGTTTGCTGATTTCTCCTATGCTGATGTCAGGGTTGTCTCCTCAGTCAGACAGTGGGAGCGTCCATTGCTTGCAATCTTCCCATACGGTCCCTCCAGCCCTGTTTAGTCCATGCCAATCTCGGTTTTCTTTAGTTAATTGCCTAAAAACTGAGTTGCTCCATTAGTTGAACAATAAATAATGGTAATCATAATTGCCAGCATCTCTTTCAAAAGGCCAAGTCATGTGGGAATCGGGAGCACACACTTAGGGATCAGACGGACCCAGATTCAGATTCTACCTTTTTAGAATATATGACTATTTGATGCCTCTTCTCTTGGGTTGTTGCAAGGGTTAATTGAGGTAGTCATGCATTGAGTGGAGTGGAGTGCATATGGTGCATGATAAGTGATCAATAAAGTGATGTTCTTATTGATATGCTACCAAACCTCCAAGTTTCAGGCCCAGCTTTTACTCTTTGCTAAGATCTATTCTGACTCCAGCAGGGAGACTTCATAACTTGTTTCCCTGTTGCCTCATTTTCACCCCCCTTTATACGGACAGTCCTTTATTTCTTTTTGTTAGCATTTCTCTGTGCCCTAGACTGTAAACTCTTGAGGGATGGGATGTGATTTAAATCATTGTATCCCTACTGCCAGATACGCAAGCATATCATGAAAGCATCGAGCCAGGCAGAGAACTTACTACCTACATTTACTTGGATGATTCACACTGAGCCCTTGACTAGAAAATGTGTGTGAATTTCTTCATTTGCAATCTAGGAAGAAAGCACTAGATGAGGCCCTCGTGACCTTCAAGACTTTTTTCTAACTGGTCTTAAATTGGAACTTTACTTAAACTTTTCAAGGTCTGGTTTTCAGAATGGAAATGTAGAAATTCTGTTTACTGCAAAATGTCGGCATGCTGAAACACAAATTACCGAGCTCTTCCAGGGTGTAAGCAGCCGAGTGTGTGGTATAGTTTCTCAGACTCCACTGCCAGAGTCTTTACTCCATGCACTTGGCTCCCTTGTCTTGGTTCTGGTGAATTCCAGCGGCAGGTTGTGTTCCCCACAGAGCGGCCTGAAATCCTCTGTTATGGGCACCGCTATGGGTTTGCTCATCCTTACTCTTCTGGGAATAAAGTCATTTCATGTGGTTGGTAAAGAGTCTTAAATGATTTTATCATCAGCCCTCGTTGGTCCTTTAGGGAGCAGGGCTTCCTTTTTTTTTTTAAGGTTTATTTATTTGTTTTGAGAGAGAGAAAGAAAGAGAGAGTGCACACACGAGACGGGGAGGGCATAGAGAGAGGGAGAAAGAGAATCCCAAGCAGGTTCTGCGCTGTCAGTGCAGAGCCTGACGTGGGGCTCGATCTCACGAACTATGAGATCATGACCTGAGCCAAAATCAAGATTCAGATGCTCAACCGGCTGACCCACACCCGTGCCCCACAGAGCTTCGATTCTGATGGGAACTGAATCGGGCTGAAACTGTCACTAGTAAGGTTCCTCTGCTTGTCGCTTCCAAAACACAGTGCTCACGGTTATGATGTCCCCTTCATCACCAAGGAAAAATGAGAAAGGTTTGTGAACTCCTTAGCCAGTAATTCGTGACCATGGCATTAAGAGAGTGTCGTGCACAGTAGGTGTAAGAGGGACATGGAGGATTTAGGAGACACACGACCAGTCTTGAAACTGAATGGGAACAGACTTCTTTTATGTCCTCTCCTTGAATCTAATTGGGCTAAATGAAGGGGGAAAGGCAGAGGGGACTGTGATTGACATTTTAAAAGCTTATTTTCAATAGTTGGTGAGGACAGAGGTTACAGTTGTGGTGACTTCTCCATGTAAACGGTTTCCTTTTCAGGGCCTCCCATTGCTTCCATTTCCAAAGGGTGATGCACCTCAGAGTAGAATATGGAGGAAACTGGGGACAAAGTCAAGGGGGATACAATGTGTCAAACAGTGACCTCCCCAAAAGGTATATGCATCTGTTAATCCCAAGAGCCTGTGATTGTGACCTCATTTGGAAAGAGCGTCTTTGAAGATACAACTAAGTTAATGATCTCAGGATGAGATATCATCCTTTATTATCGGAGTGGACCCTAAATCCAATGGCAAGTGTCCTTATAAGAGACAGAAGAAAAGATACACAGAAATGAAGGCCATGGGAAGATGTAGGGTGTAGCCAGAAGCCAATGTCTGGAGTCACCAGAAGCAAGAAGAGGCAAGGAGTCTCCCCTAGAGCCTCTGGAAGGCACACCTCTCTGCCTACACCTTGATTTCAGACTTGTGACTTCCAGAATTGTGAGAGAATAAATTTCCATTATTTTAAGTCATCAGGGTTGTGATGATTTGTTCTGGCAGTCACAGGAAATGAGTACAGGTAACCAGAACATACATCAGGGGGACAGTGGTAAAGTTCATGGGTTTTGGTGAATAAAAACCTTGGTTGAGTATAAGTTCTCCTACTACTTATTAGCTTACACAGCCTTAGGCAAAAATATTCTCTCTGATATCTGATTGGTTGGTTCATTGATAGGTTCATTCATTAATTCATCGTGAATTATTTATTTATTCAGTAAATACATACTGACTTCCTTCTGTGCTGTAGCCACTGTGGTAGGCATTGTAGTAAGGAGATGCATTTCTTAACATGAAGCAATTTTACATCTAGTGAAAAGAGACCAGCTATTACAGTGTTTGCTACATTTTCTTGTATCTGATTATAAATATTCTAATTGAGAAAATGCTAATTGGGGAATATTTAGAAAATATAGATAGGCAAAAATAAAGTAAAAATAGCCTATTATTCTAACACCAAGGGATTAATCACAGTAAACATTTTAATAGATTTCCTTCCACCCATTTATATATACAGTTGTACTTTTATGCACATTTGAATAATCTATCCTACTTTAACATCATATTGACAGTCTCCTCATAATGTGAATATTACTTTTTTTAATGTTTATTTTTGAGAGAGAGAGAGAGAGAGAGAACGAACACAAACGGAGGAGGGGCAGAGAGAAAGGGAGACCCAGAATCTGAAGCAGGCTCCAGGCTCTGAGCTGTCAGCACAGAGCCTGAGGTGGGGCTCAAACTCACGAACCTTGACATCCTGACATGGACAGAAGTCGGATGCTTAACCAACTGAGCCACCCAGGCGCTCCATGAAACATTACTTTTAAATATCATTGTGATCTTTACAAATTCCTTTCTAGAGAATACCGTTGCCTGTCAGAGTAGCATTTAGATTTTACCCAAATTTCTTATGTACACAAATATACATTTGTGTTCTGGGAGTTTGCTTAAGCAGCCTGGAGAAGGGGTGCCTGACCCAGCTTGGGAGGCATCAAGGAAAAATTAAATGTGATAGCAATAGTGAGGTCCATGTCACAAGGCTATTCCAAGTATCCAGTGAGGTAATCCAGAAAAAAACTTCTTGCTTAATGCTTAGGATTTCTCTCTCTCTCTCTCTCTCTCTCTCTCTCTCTCTCTCTCTCAGCTGCTTTGATTTTCAAAAAATTAAAATTTAAAAAAAATCACAAAGCCCAAAACCGCCTAAGTTTCACTTCTATGAGATACACATGGTTAATATTTTGATGTATAAACTTTCATCATTTTGCATGTATACAAATATATATAGTTTTCCTGCCATTTTCCCCCTTTTTTATTTTAAAAAAAGGTCATGTAACCCACTTTGTGTTAATCTGTTTTTTTCTCCATATCAAAACTATTCTTCTGAGATGCATCTTTAATGACTATATCATAAGTATGTTGTCACAGGGATAGAAAATAATTTATTTGCCACTATGCTGTTGTTAGAGTTTTAGTTACTTCTGTGAACACCGTTGTTGTCAGTACTTGTCCAAACTGTAGATTATTACCTCAGAATTGATTCCCATAGTGGATTTCTGGGTTGAGTTTCTGAACATTTTTCTTGCTTTTAGTAAGTTGTACCAAATTGCCCTTGGACAAGTGTCCTGACTTGCACCTTTACTTGAAGTGTGCGAAAGTACCCATGTTCAGAATGTCTGTTCTGAAGGCCATAAGGAAGAATATTAAGGCAAGGAATATTTATGTAATGGTGAGCAGTCTAGTTGGGTTAAAGCCTAGAAATAATGTGAAGGGCTTTGAGCAACATGCTAAGAACTTTGAAACTTATTCTTATGGCAAAAGTACTATTGGGTGTTTTTGTTTTCATTTTTGTTTGTGTGTTTGTTTTGTTTTGTTTCTGCCATTGAATGCTGGTAACTATTTTCAATGGGTAGGGTTTGTCAGTCCAAGGGGATGCAGTTTTATCAAAGAAGAGGAAGAAAAAAAAAAAGAGTGAAATATTTTCTAGGAAATGGAAACTGAACCTAACAGATGAAGGACAGAGAAAGACCTATCTTGGTCTTTTGCCATATGGGACTTCATGGTGGTTTGTGACAGTAATGATAGCCACCATTTATTGAGTGACTATTACATGCTAGAGGTGCTTTCTTAAACTTTTATTGAATATCCATAATAATTCAAGTAGGTATATTAAACCAAATTTTATGGATAAGGAAGCCAGAGACTAGTCAGGTCATGTACCTTGTCCAAGATCATACAATTTGTAAATTATAGGGCCTGGAATAAAACTTACATCAGTTGCTTCCAGATCCCATGCTCTTACTACTGCCCTACATGGACATAATTGTGCTTCATGAGGAGGACTTTTTTGGTTCTGTTATTAACTCATGTCTCTGAGACCAAGGGCATAGTGGGCTTGGGTTGACATATGTAGTAAATGCCCTGCAGAGTTACCTGCCTTGCACATAATTTTCTGCAGATTCTGCCAAACCAACATCTTAGAACTAGAAGGAACTTCAGTGATCATCTGGTTCATTGTCTGCTGTCCTGAAGTCCTCATTCACATTTAAGATAGATATTTTCTGCTTTAAAATTTCACTGAATTACACTTGAAAGACCCATTTAATATACTTGAGGAGTGGAATGAAAGAGGAAAAGTCATGTTTGCTTCTAGAGAGGTAAGCACTAAGTAGAAAAAGTGATGTATAGATAGTGTTAGAGATAAGTCCAAGAGTCGGCTGTGTTGTTTTCAGCCTTATCCATCTTTCACAGCTTAGGAATTCTTGTGCTAAGGAGAAAGAAGAAATGTACTCCTGACCCATAACTGTGATGAGTTAACCTACTTTGGTAATATATTTATAATCCTTTCGAGCTCCTTGGAGGAAAGATGCAATAGGGATATAAAATAATAACAGAGCTAACCTTCAAGAATTTTCTGAACGCCCAGGTATGGTTTGAGGTTTAATGAGTTTGTGTTAGTAAAATATTCTGATATCCCAGTTGAAGGGAGCTAGAGAACGCAAATGGTTATTAATTATTATTATTATTGACTCCTGCCCAGAGTCATGGAGATTGATGGCCTCCGCCATTTTTTTCATCCCCAGGCGTGTAGCTGCAGGTGCCAGTGCAGTGTGCAATAAATGTCTAATCCCTTAGAAGGATTAACTCTACATTGGTTTAAAAAATAACGATTTCCCATAATCTATTCTGAATATACTGCTTGGTCCCCCTCCTGTTTCATCTAGTGACTCTTGGTATCTATAATGAAAACCAAGTGCACTAAAATTCTGTCTGGACCCTTTGTGTTTTACACTGGGTAGCACTGTAGAGAAACTTCACAGATTGGTATCATTTCTGTAAAATCAGAAGAGGAAGAACTGTGGAGGAGTAGTTTTGCTTTCTCTGTGGTGTATTTTGCCTACTTTGTGTCATACTGGCTGGCTCTTGCGACCTAGCACCTCTATACTAGGTCTATACATTGTCAACCTCTACCAGGATTTTTATCAATTACCGTATTTTAAATGGTCTTAACTGCTCCAACAGAAGCTTCAGAAGCTAAGCCAAAATATGTCTCCTGGGTTTCATGCTTGGCCTGAGGAGGCAAGGGGTAAAGTTGGTGGCTGTTTAACTCTGCCCCAATCACTGTCTCTTGTCATTGGCTGAGAAACACAATGGGAAGATTTGGGCGGATGGACTGGTTCAAGTACATCTCAAAAGTGATTACAGAAAAGTTTCATTGGTTTTTGAGATACAAACATTTAGCCATTAAAATAAACAAACTTCTGCATCCCTATAATTATCGCTTGCCAAGGCAGATGCAGCTCAAATGAATCCCAGCTCATCTTGAATGCGGTGATGATGTCTCCAAATGAAGCTTTTTGCTATTTTAGCCAGAGAGGGAGCCGCTGGCATTCAGCGGAATGATCTTGTGACGACGTCCTCCTTGTTTTCCAGTCAAGTTTGAAGGGCATTTCCAATCAGGTTAATGAGGACCTGCTGATTCAGAGCTGAAATGGCTTGTTTGCATCTCCCCTCTGGTCTATCCATGAAACGCCGTTCTCTTTTATCCACCGGCCAATCACAGCCTGCAAGAGGAACATCTGGCTTGAGCAGCTGCCAAGAGAGGAAGCACACTTTCTGTCCCCTCAAGCCAGTAGCAAGTGTGTGTAATTGAGAACCTGTAATTGCAAGAAGGCACAGACCTAGGCAGAAACCATAAGGAGTTGCTGAGACAGGAGACAAGGAAGCATAGGCAGGCTTTGTGGGACCTTTAAGGGAGTCTGAGGTGGTAAGAACCACACAGGGTAGGGCCGCAATTCAGTGTCATCCATATGTGGCTAGAGACGTTATTGTGACATGTGTCTGACAATACACATGCCACTTTTTAATTAGATGGAAGTGAAAAAAACAAAGAGGAGAACTTAATATTTTCTCATACAGAACATGTAAGGAATCATGGGTGAATCTGGGAGGCATTGCTTTGGTTCTAATGACTAAGTCTGCCCTGAGCCCAGATTTATTCTTACGGAGGCATGTGGCAGGCTAAGATAAAAACTGGTTTAGGGGCACCTGGGTGGCTCAGTCAGTTGAGCATCCAACTCTTGATATTGGCTCAGGTTATAATTCCCGGGTTATGGGATCGAGCCCTGCATTGGGCTCCAAGCTGAGTGTGGAGCCGGGTAGGGATTCTCTCTCTTACTCCCTCTGCCTCTCTCCCCCTCTTGCATGCTCTCTCCCTCTCTCTCTACAATAAAAAACAAAAAAGAAAAGAAACTGGTTTGATGCCTCCACCTTTCCATGCAAGCTCACTCTCCTCAGCACACCAAAATGCTATTACCTGAGTAGAAGATGGGTTTAAAAAGGACAGCCTATTGGTGATGTATTCCATATCTTCTCAAGAGATTCCCAAGGTTGTCTCCCTTCTCTTGGGGTCTGTTTCCTCTCAACCCTGTGACTATGCTTCTCAACCAAGATGGTTGCTGTAAAGTTGCCCTCAGAACGTTTTCAAAGCTATGGGTGAAGCAAGGTAAGAAACACTGAAGGTGACTGAGAAAGTTTGAAAAGTCTCCTTGATTTTTCCAGTTTGCCTTACCTTCTCCACACCCCCCACCTCACTTTGTACCTCTGTCTTTGTGAATTTCCACCTACGATTGGCTTATAAAGTAGTAGAGCAACTAACTTTGAGCCTCAGTGATCTCTGAGAACCTCTCACATACAGAAAGGCAGGGCACACATGAGGCCAAGTACAAAGCAGTGGGCAAAGTGGACTGTACCAAGTGTTAAGGTCAAAGTGCCCTGAACAAGGTGTTGGCTGACATACTGATGATCCTGTCACACTTTTCACAGGACCTGATGACAGCATTCTCAGGACAAGACCAAGAAACAATATTATTCTAGAAAATTGAGATTGCAGTTTAGCATTTGATCACCACGTTGTTTTGAATACAGAGGTCGCAGGGGGCATTAGGTCCAGTTATCCAACAAGGGTTTACTGAGTGCCAGGGACTTGGGTCAGGGATATACTGGTGAACAACACAGATAGAGCTTTCATGCAAACTAAAGTCCGTGTTCTGAGGCAATGGCAGTGATTTCTGATGGAAAATAACTTCTCTCCTGGGAGGAGAGACACGAACTGACCTGGGGAGGATGACAAGGAGACATGACGGCACAGGTGCAGCACAGTCACGTGTTCAAAGGCCCTGCAGGAGGAAGACAATGTGGTTTGTTTGAAGAACTAAAGAAGACACGAGTGGACCCCCAAGTAGCAGGTCCCTTAGGTTGGGTTCCCTGGGGTAGCAGCCTCTGAGAAAGAGATCTGTGGGCAGGAAGTTTACTGGTGAGGGTGTTCAGGATCAACATGGAAAGAATGGGCACAGGGCAGAATGGGCCGTAAGGTAGTAGCAACACAGACCTTGTCTGGTTCCTTAGACTGCTCTTCAGAGCCCCGAGGCCAGGGGGCCAAACCTCTCCATTCCCACAGAGATCTTGCAGGTTACCCCCAGGGAAGGGATGTGACCAAAACTAGGACAGATTTGGGGGCTGAAAGAAGTAATTCTCAGAGAACAACCCAGCTTAGAGTTGAGTTATATAGGCTTTTTTTTGGTGGGGGGTGGGGGGGGGGAGTGTTAGTTCTCTGTGCATTCTGGCTAAATGCATCTCTCTGTAATCCTCAGTGTATGTCTTTGGTGCTCATGTGAAACTACCTTGAGTGGTTATTGAATCCTCTACTATAAATGCAGAGTCAGAATTAATTTTGAGTGGATAAATCTGCACCTGGAATGACAATTAAATGCAGTTTAATATTATCAAGAACTGGCCAACAATGGCCCATGGGCTAAATCTGACCCTCCCACCCCGCCATGTTCTTAAGTCACTCCTTTTGGAGAATCTTTCCTAACTCATCCTGCTTCTTCAGTCTCCCTCTGAGGTAAAAGTCATTCTTCCCTACTTGCACTTTGTTAATTGCATCATTGTAATGGTTGTCACATTTTATTATGCTCACGTGTACGTTTGCCTCAGTGGCCAGTTGACGAGGTATCGTGGATATGGACTCTGTCCCTTCAGCTTTGTGACCCATGCACCCAGTACACTTCATTTCCTTCAGAACGCACAAGACAGCTGTTTGCTGCGTGAATGAAGAGATAAATGTAGTAAATATACTTGTTATGAATAAAGAACCTGAGGATAGCTGTGAGAGGACTGTTGAACATGATTCAGAATCTTTATTATAACCTCATTTTCTCAATGTTATTCTTATCAGTAGGACATTGGTCAATACAACTAGGATCCATGTATCTTTGGAATTCAAATGCTCTTTCTCCCTCCTTATATCTCCCTGTTTGTAGAGACCTGGGTCTCAGCTATGCCTGTCTCTACTTGTTTACCCAACTCCTGCCAAAGGTCTGACTCACCTTGGAGCTCCACACACTGGTTCCTGGTGACCTTTGACAATATCAAGTTAGTTCCCAGCTTGAGTCTTAAATGCCAATCCTACCTGCATAGTTTTCCATATTCTTCTCTTTGCATAGCCTGTTAGATGTTTATCTTTATGTCATGGTGGCCTATAGGACTTAAATCATACCATACCCCCTTTTTATGGTATGGCCCAGATCAGTAGTCATCCAGTACTCCATGGTTTTAATCACTCTGCTGGCCCTTGAGCCTGCCAGTTCTGTCTTACTCTGATCTGCAGACTTCCCTGACCCTCTACAACTGGCACCAGAAGGCGTTCTGTAATCAGAATTCAAAGAGTGGAGGGGTCAGGTTGCTGGGGGGTGGCTACATGGTGCAACATTTTTCCAGAAGCGAGGTCAGTCCACCTGAAATCTTCTCCCCTCCTATTACAGCTCTTTGCTTGAGAAAGGAGTTTCTTCCCTCCAAGGGCAGCTTCTCCGAAGCCCTGTGACAGCTGAAGTGAAGCCCCAGTCCTGGGGTGCTGCTGGTGCCGTTGACTCTAGAGCCAGTGAACAGCATGATGGTGAAAATAGTAAATAATAAGTGATGCAGCATTATAGACTCATCACGCACATTTCATCCTGAGCTGGGTCAAGGGCAGAATATGCATCTCTTAAAGACCCATCTTAGAAACCCAGGTGTCTTTAGTGATGAAATGAGCTCAAAATTTGAAGAGAAAAGCCCCCCTGTTTTTTTCAAGTGGCTTCGATCCAAAGGGAGGCTCTGTTTGCAAGAAGGCATAGTGTCAGATAGCAAGTCTAATACATTTAGGTGGCCCCTCAGTCTCACCTATAAAGGACCCAACTGCAGGATTAATATTATTTTTCCTACAGTGGTTCAAGGACTCATCCAACAACCCTTTCCCCAAATGTTGAATGTTGTCTTTATTCTTTCTCTAAGCAGCCAAATTCATTTATTTGGAATTGAGTCTCTGAGCTGGTGACTCCTGGGAAGTGGAGAAAACCAGAAACCAGCGTGATGGAATGGCCCGTGTTGGACCTGAATAATCATGGAGAGAACACTGGTTTGCAGGGTGTGTCTGTTTCATGTAAAGAGTTCTCAGAAATGTCTGGATGGGTTTCAGATCCCCTCCTTTGCCTTCTTCTACATGAGTGGGTTTCACCTGGTTGAAGCAAAGAACGAGAGCACTAAACATCTTTAACTAATCTTGAACTTTTTTGTTCATTCCCCAATTTGGTTTCCGGTCATATTGGCCCACAATTTTAGTTGTGGTGTTTCAGCTAAACAACAGCTGGGAGTTGACAGCCAGCCAGCTGCAGCCTGCTAGAGCAAACACTTGAGCTCCTAAATGTATAAAAATGATAAAATGACTAGACATATAGGTTTCTAATTGCAGCCAGGATTCTGCAGCTGGGAAGTCACCAGAAGATATATATTCTGTGTTGTAATCCAGCAATCATGTGCTCCACCCCGACTGAAAGCACTTCCCTTTCCCCCACCCCCAAGATTGCTGCCAAAATGTGAAGTCCATTTCCAGCCTGCAAATGATGTTCACTTCTTATTAAGGAGCTGACCCGGCTCCAGACTTATAAATCCAACCAAAGATTGAGCCAGGGAGATAGATCAGTTGAAGTTTGAGGGGGAAATGATGACAAGATAATGCCAGAAATAAGACTCAGATGATGCAAGCCCCAGATGAGATATATGGGGGTCACAAAGGCAGCCCCCCAATCCAGTACCGCATGCAGCATCACATGTGAGATTCAGAGTGGAGCCTCTTGTTTTCTCTCTTCAACCTGATACTCCTCCTCCCTCCCCTCCTTCCCTTTCTTTCCCCCGTTCCTCTTATCTCTACATGCATGCCCTCCTTCCTGCAAACAACTGTGCAACTCATCACCCTTCTCTGCTGGGTCTGTTCCAACAATGGGGGGGGGGGCGTTCATCTTACTTGAACGTCTCTTACAAGCACTGAGAAGGCTTTCTTCTTCCTTTGTAGCAGAAATTTCCCTGACATCAAATATTCATCCTTCTGGGTCTATATAGTTCATCTTCCAAGCATTTGTTCTTGATTTGGGGGCGGGGGAAGAAATGACCAAACTTTTGTAGTTCGTTTTCTTCTGCTTGAAATTTGGCTTTCAAACTGTCATTTCACAGTGGATTTAAAAAGCTGAACACTTTCTTTGTTCTCTCTTTCCCTGGAGTACTGATCTTCCCTCTGTTGGACTAACTAGTCTTAATAACAAAAGGACTGGTAGGGCAGGGGGAGGATGATGTGTCACAAAGGAGACCAAGAAAGAGCAGTACCTCTGGGATAGTCTAAAGCATTATCTGGCAATGTCATTGGGCCCATGGCACTACACTGCCCTGGCTTTTTGCTCTTTTGTGCTAGAACAAAAATTCCTTAATAGAAGGGGCCTTTTATTTATTCTTCAGGATCGAGCCCAGAACCTGACATGTCACATGCACTTAAAAATAATGCTTATCAATGAACAGTGAATGAATGAACCCCCATCAAATCTGGTTGGATCTGTTTGTGCTAATGGTAATGCCCTACATTTGTAAGATTTTCTAAAATGTTTCCACATATATCATTTTACTTGATGTGACTATTAGTGAGTTGTCACTTTTTCCTACACTTTCATGAATGAGCCAGAAAGCATAAAAATAAGCAAACACTTTGAGACAGAGAATTTAACTAGAAGGAGCCATGGCACAGATGATCAGATGTATCACCTACCTGGCCTGTTGCAGTTTAGATCAGAGTCAGCAAGTCATAGCCTGTGAGCCAGATCTGGCCTGCAGGTCATTTTTGTAAATAAAGTTTTATCAGAACACAGCCATACTCATTCATCCCGTAATGTATGTGGCTGTCTTCTCATTTCAGTGGCAGAGCCGAATAGTTGTGAGTGATGGTCAGGCCCGCACAACCCAAGATATTTACTATTTGGTCCTTGATGGAAAAGATGTGTTGACCTCTGGTCTAGATTTTACTAACAGCAGGTGCATGTGTCACGTTTAAGGATGTCAAGGAAAGTAAGGAAATCCTGTCTGCCTTTGGAGCTCCTCTTGATTTTGGGGTGGTATTTTCTGATTGATGATCTATGTAATACACTTTAAAAGAAAGCTTTGGGAGTAAGCGTGGGGAAAGTAAATAAGAGACAACAAGGAAACAACCTCTTCAGTCAACATATGGGTGAAGGCACGCTGGAGTAACCCTGGGTTTTTTTACTCCAGTTTGTTGTGGTGTCTCAAAAAGCTCAGCGTGAGGCACTTCTGAGGTCCCATTGTTCCACAAGGCATCTGTGATGTTGCACTGAGATATGCCAGCCCCCCTCCTGATCTCACACTTTCTGTTGTCTTTACACTTGAGAAGTCACTCCAGATGCGGTTCTGCTGAAAGTAACATAATTAGGTCTGGACGCCTTTCATCATCCATGGAGTGGGTACAGACTGTCTTCTCTCTGAGAACTTAATCTTTTTTTCCCAAAGGATTCCTGAATAGTGTGAACATATGGGACCTCTCACACCTGTAGGCATTTTAGCAATTTCCTCTGATGAATCCATTTGTAACCCTCTGCTCTGTTATACCAACGGGTTTCTCTTCTCTTACTTTTTAAATATATTTTTGTTGTTGTTGTTACCTCTGAGAGATTTTGCCTTTCGCAGGGGCCAGGAAGTCATGAGATATCATGAGATATATGGTTAGCTGTGGGGAGATTTTTGCATTTGGTTGACTTTTTACTTTTGATAAGTTGGGTTGGATTTTTCTAAAGGCAGATCCTTTTTATTTATCTGCATGACAACACCAGTTTTCTAGAAAAAGTTCAGTTCCAGGATTTGCAATTTGCCTCTTTATCTTGGTGATTATCATTTAGCTTTACTGGTTTTATCAGTGAATTATAGATAAGGGCACTGATTGCAAACTGGTTAAGCCACTTCAAGATTCGATTAAAATCCTGCAAGTAAGAAAAACATTGAAATATCCTGTTTCATGGAGGCATCTGCTGTGTTAAAATAGCATAGACTTCAGAAGAAGAAGATTGGGATTCTAGCCACATCTCCATCCCTCCAAGACTGAAGTTAATTTGCTCTATAACTTCCCTGAGGCTCAGTTTCCTCTTCTGTAAGATCTGGATGATCATAATATCATTGGCCTCGCTGAATTCAACTTCATTCCATTCATTTTGACAGAATCCTCTTGAGCATATACTCTTTCTAGGCTCTTTGTCTAGCACGATGATTATACAAAAATATAATTTTTTCTCCTTCAGTTTACAGTGTAATGGGGATTAAGATACATAGAAAGTTGGTTTCAATATGACTTGGTACAGATCTTATGGAATATGATCTGGGTTGTATAGGGATGTAAGAGAGGGATAGTTTTCTCAGTCTGAGTTTCCAGGGAAACTTCCTCTGAGACATGATACCTAAGCAGTTATTGGATTAGCGTCATCAAGCTAAGACAGAAGAGAAGGGTACTTAGGTGGTGAGTCTAGGCACCAGGCCATGAAGGCCTTGTGAGCCTTGCTAAAGAGTCCCCAGTTTATCTGGAACACTCTAGGGGTCCAGTGAGGGGGTGTGACACAACAGGATATACTCAGTTCTGGGCCTCAGGCTAGGTTCTGGGTGTATGTGGGAAGTGGGGGTACAGATAACAGAATACAATTTTCAAAAACTAATTGTGTTCTAGGCACTGGCCAAATCCCACACATTCATGAATTCTCTTTGTTCTCATAGTATCCCTCTAAAGTGAACTTTACTTCCATTTATGCTTGAGGGATGGGGACTTAGAGATGACATATACATTGCCCTCAGTATGCTCATAGATGAGGGGAGGTTGTGTAAGTGGGATCGTATCTCAGCATGAAAGAAGCCATTAAGAGTTCTGTATGGAGTGATGTAGGTACACAGAAGAAAATAGCTGAGCTGCGCTTGGGGAAGTCTTTGTAGAAGAGGTAGTGTCTATAAGGTGAGTAGAAATTGTCCATGAGATAGGAGGGTACAGCCAAGGGAACCACAAGAAGAAAAATGGTGGAGCAGACACTGGAACTCCAAATGGTTGTGTATGGCTAGTGGAGTAGAGTTGAGGGTCCTGGGATTAGATGACATGACAGGTAAAACCAAGCTTCATGGTACAAGCAATGGGAAGTCACAGATAAGTTTTAAGCAAGTGTGTGCTATGATAAAATACGTTTTAGAAAGATCATTTTGGTGGCACTATAAAGAAGATGAAGAAAATTGAAAGATGGCCATTTCTAGACAAGGGAGTAGACTCCTGGACTGGTATGGTAGGAGTGGAGATGAAGCAGGAATAATATTTAGGGGGCAGAACAGAGACAAGTTAGTGTTCAAGGGACCAAGGGAGAGAGAGAGGGATATAAGGAGTCACTTGGTTTTCTGTTAGGGGGCTGGGTAGGCAGTTGAACCAAACACAGATGGAGACTCTAAGAAGAGGAGTATTTGGGAGGTGCCTGGGTGGCTCAGTCAGTTAATCATCCGACTTCAGCTCAGGTCATGATCTCATGGTTTGTGAGTTTGAGCCTCACATTGGGGTCTGTGCTGACAGCTTGGAGCCCGGAGCCTGCTTGAGATTCTGTGTCTCTCTCTCTTTGCCCCTTCCCTTCTTGCACTCTGTCTCTGTCTTTCTCAAAAATAATTAACTCAACACCCAAAAAACAAATCCAGTAGAGAAATGGGCAAAAGACATGAAGAGACACTTCTCCAAAGAAGACATCCAGATGGCCAACCAACACATGAAAAAAATGCTCAACATTGCTCATCATTAGGGAAATACAAATCAAAACCACAATTAGATACCACCTCACACCTGTCAGAATGACTAACATTAACAACTTGAGCAACAACAGATGTTGGTGAGGATGTGGAGAAAGAGGATCTCTTTTGCACTGCTGGTGGAAATGCAAACTGGTGCAGCCACTCTGGAAAACAGTATGGAGGTTCCTGAAAAAATTAAAAATAGAACTTCCCCATGACCCAGCAATTGCGCTACTAGGTATTTATCCAAAGGATACAGGTATGCTGTTTCGAAGGGGCACATGCATCCTAATGTTTGTAGCAGCACTATCAACAATAGCCAAAGGATGGAAAGAACCCAAATGTTCATCAATGGATGAATGGATAAAGAAGATGTGGTGCATATATACAATGGAGTATTATTTGGCAATCAAAAATAATGAAATCTTGCCATTTGCAACTATGTGAGTGGAACTAGAGGGTATTATGCTAAGCTAAATTAGTCAGAGAAAGACAAACATCATATTACTTCACTCATATGAGGATTTTAAGACACAGAATAGATGAACCCAAGGGAAGGGAAGCAAAAATAATATAAAAACAGGGAGGGGGGACAAAACATAAGAGACTCTTAAATATGGAGAACAAACAGAGGGTTACTGGAGGGGTTGTGGGAGGGGGGAAGGGCTAAACGGGTAAGGGGCATCAAGGAATCTACCCATGAAATCATTGTTGCCCTGTATGCTAACTAACTTGGATGTAAATTAAAAAAAATTAATAAAAATAAGTAAACATTAATTAAAAAAAAAAAGAGTATTTGGGAAGGAAAGAGCTTGAGGGAAGGACACTGAAATGTGTTTAGAGAACTCATGGAGGGAAACAGACTGGCAGAATGTGAGTGGTGATGGAGAGAAAAAACTGGGAATGCTTTGAGCATGCTGAAGGAGAATGGCATCATTTAGAGAACAGGATGATCTTTTGTCATTTAGGATGTCATTAGGATGATCTTTTGTCAGGGTGAGTCTCACGGCCCCTTGAGAACCAGCAAAGGGTGCCTTGAGCCCACCTTCCTTTCTTGTGGAAGTTTTAAAGTCTCTTGGTATTTCCAAGATTTCATGAAGCCTAATTTCTCATGATCTCCTGAGTCTATATACTTTTTCTGTAATGCTTTGGTTTTCTACATAATATTTATCTACCTGTGAAACTGTTCTCTTCACTTGTTCCTGCAAAACATGCAGAGAAACATTCCTGAACATTGTATACTTGACCCAAGGTCTTGTGGTCAGATGGTGGTCACCATGGGTGCCAGGAAAGCAAGCTTTCCAGATTACTTCTTTTATAGTCCTGTGCTTAAAAACCCCCTTGCCCTTTCTCCCCTCCTGCCTTTGGTTTCATATCAACTCTTGACTCCTCCTCTTTACTCCTTCATTTACTCTTGGTTGTTTTCCCCTTCACTCTTTCTGGAGCCACAAACCATCCCCCAAACCTCCCCCTCTCTTAGGTAGGGTGGTTGCTCCTTATTTTCTGAACTGTTGGTGCTTACTGGCCCTTGTGACCTTGGGACAGGAGATGAATGGAGGAAGCATCACCTTTTACTCTATCAAGTATTTCCTTCCAAATATAGTTCAGGCACTGCTGTAAAGGGACTGCAGCCTACCTACTTCATTATGTGATAAATATAGGGCAGGGGTGGGTGAAGGGTCACGTTTGTGACACAGGATTACTGGTTTTATTTAGACAAGTTCCATTTGACATATCTCTGGGACATCAAGTTTACTCTATGGTCTTATTCCTCCTAGGAGATGCTTCTTAGAAAGGGTAGTTTTGTAGATCATCCTATCCTTTCCCTTATGTTCATATTTAAAGAAAGTTGACTGTTGAGTGTTATTCTCCCTCTTCACTGGCTGTTCTCATGTGGATGTTACAGGTTCTTCAGAATAATGTCTCAGTTTTGGGCTGAGGAGCTCAGTTTCTCCTGGTGGGCTGTCCTCGTGAGGGTGAGGGTGAGACTGTAAGTCCAAAACAGAGTTCACACAGTTAAAAAATCAGTTTCATTGCCACAGGCTGTACCTTCCTTCTGCTAGCGGCCTCAGAGGTCTACACCATCGATCACAAAGTTAAACAGGTATAAATGACCCTGCAAAATCTATCACCACCAGGGGAATGTCAGCCTCCTCTTGCATCAGCACAATCATTGGCCATGAAAATCTTTCTTCAGCTAGCACAAGGGTTTTTGCCTAATTTTTATGGCTGGGATAATAGGCTCTGGACCCTTTTACTTAAAACAAAAACTCATGGGGGCACCTGGGTGGCTCAGTTGGTTGAGCGCCAACTTCGGCCCAGGTCACGATCTCGCGGTCCGTGAGTTCGAGCCCCGCATCGGGCCCCTGTGCTGACAGCTCAGAGCCCGGAGCCTGTTTCAGATTCTGTGTCTCCCTCTCTCTGACCCTCCCCCATTCATGCTCTGTCTCTCTCTGTCTCAAAAAAAAATGAATAAAAACGTTAAAAAAAAATTAAAAAAAAAACACAAAAACTCATGAAAACTAGCTTAAGTCAAAAAGAGAATTGATGCTCATTTATCAGAAAAATACAAGGGGATAAGGGACTTCCTCTCCTCTCCCCATTCCTCCCTTGTCCTCTTTCTCTTTCCTGGTTTCCAGAACCTGGTTCTCTTGTCTGACTTCCCAGATGGTAGCATGGATGATCACTAGAAGCTTCAACTATTCATGAACTTTCAATACTCATGGTTCCTGTATAGGGTTTCTCTTCCTTGACAATTTCAGTAGCAGTCCTGGGAACAGCTCTGATTGGTACAGCTTGAATCATGGGGATCTCCAAGAACCATGGAGTGTGTGTGAAGTAATATGGCACTCTGATTGGCCAGATCTGGGTCAGGTGTTCAGCTGTGGAGCAAAAATTAAGGGAGTCTCTCCTGAAGCATTGGGACTGAACATGAAGAATAGTGATTCACCCAATGCATGCTGGATTTATGTTTGGTATCCTGATGAACAGGATATAGCCCTAGTACAGGTGGGGGTCCAGTCCTTGCCCTGCTTAGCCTCTGTAAACTTTTCTCTCAGGCACTTGTCCCTGATCCCACACCCAAGTGATTGACTGGGATCCAGTGCTGTAACTGCCTGAGGGTGGACATCAACACAGCATGACACTGTTTTCCTCAGTTCATACTTTTATTTAGATCAATCGATCAATCGATTGATCTATCTATCTATAGTCTTTTACTTGGGAGAACTGATCTTTGAAAAATAAATCTCAGTAATTCTCATTTCATACAGATATTCCAGGAGCCATTATTATTCATGTGTTTGTTTTTTATAAAATAATTCAAACATACTGTAACGCACAGAGAATGATGTGAGGAAGACACTTAAAGCTAATGCTGATACTTGACAAATTGTGAAACTTTTACGTACTTGCTTCAGGGTTTTATTTTTAAACAAAGGAAATATAGAAGATAAGGGTTGAAGCCTCCTTGTATCCATTCAAAATCCAATTTCCATCCTTTCTTTTCCGAAATTACAACTATACTGAAGCTGGTATCAGTCATTCATCTATCTGTCTACCTGTTTCTGCTTTTGAATTTTCTCTTTGCTTTTTTTGGTCAATTTTTCTATGCCTGTATATGACTAGTTTATAATATTTTTATAGGAAGTGTTAATTGAAGTCCTCCATTAATTAAAAGCAAACACACATACACACCACTACCACCATCACCACCCAGAAAACACCCCAAAATTGAAAAAAAAAAACTCTCAAATGTAACTTTTCCGAGGTTGATCTATCAACTTTGTGAGATGTTTGTTTAAAAAAGAAAATAAAAGTGGTACCTGGGTGGCTCAGTTGGTTAAGCATTTGACTCTTGATTTTGATCTCAGGGTTGTGAGATCAAGCCCTGTGTTGTGCTCCACCAGTGTGGAGCCTGCTTAAGATTCTCCCTCTTCTCTCTCTATCACTCCTGCTCTCTCCCTCTCTAAAAATGGAAGGAAGGAAGGAAGGAAGGAAGGAAGGAAGGAAGGAAGGAAGGAAGGAAGGAAGGAAAGGAGGAAGGAAGGAAGGAAGAAGGAAGGAAGGAAGGAGACAAAAAACTCCCACTATGATTTTTATCTTGCCGATTTCTGCTTGTAATTATTTTTGCTTTTGTGTTTTAAAGTGATGTTGCTAGAGGTATACATATTCATGTTTTTGAGAGTTCTTAATGCATTGTTCCCTTGAGGGTTATACTTTATCTCCCTTTATTCTGATTAATGATTTTTCTGTGAATAATTTTTTATGTAGTAGTAATTATTAGAGGTTTGTTTATTAGTCATATTTCTCTATCTTATTTTGTGTTTGCTGATTATTTCTCTTTTCCTTTTTATTACCTTTTTTTCTTTGTGTGGGTGTGTATTTGATTCATCTTCTTTCTTTGGATTTACTCTATTTTTTCCTCTTTGATTCTTGATTTGAACAAATTCATTTTATTTTAACTCTACCTTGTTTTTAAAAAAATAATTTTATAATATAAATTTAAGGATTATTTTCTTATATTTCTACCTATTTTATGATTTCCAACATTATTTCTTTAAACCCATGGATCGATTGGATTATATTTTCAGGTGTCTGACAGTGGTGGTAGAGGTGGTTATTATTATTAAAATAATTTCTCTTGGGGTGCCTGGGTGGCTCAGCCGGATAAGCATCCAACTTCAGCTCAGGTCATGATCTAGTGGTTCTTGGGTTCAATCCCCCATCAGGTTCTGTGCTGACAGCTCACAGCCTGGAACCTGTTTCAGATTCTGTGTTGCCCTCTTTCTCTGCCTCTCCCCCACTCACACTCTGTCTCTCTCTGTCTCAAAAATAAACATTAAGAAAATATTAAAATAATTACTCTTATAAACTTTGTAGTAATGCTTGATTTCAAATTCAATTGGAATGTGATCAGGGAACATGGACAATATGGGAATAGTTCTTCAATGTTTATTGAATCTTCTTTATGACATATATGGTACCTAACAAAATTTTTAATTATTTTTTTATTTTTTTAATTTTTGAGAGAGACACAGAGAGCACGAGCAGTGGAGGGGCAGAGAGAGAAAGAGAGAGGAAGAATCCCAAGCAGGCTCTGTGCAGTCAGTGCTCACAGAGTGATGTGTGGCTCAAACTCATGAAAACGTGAGATCATGACATGAGTTGAAATCAAGAGTTGGATGCTTTTTTTTAAATTTTTTTTTTAACGTTTTATTTATTTTTGAGACAGAGAGAGACAGAGCATGAACGGGGGAGGGGCAGAGAGAGAGGGAGACACAGAATCGGAAGCAGGCTCCAGGCTCTGAGCCATCAGCTCAGAGCCCGACTCGGGGCTCGAACTCACGGACCGCGAGATCGTGACCTGAGCTGAAGTCGGATGCTTAACCGACTGAGCCACCCAGGCGCCCCAAGAGTTGGATGCTTAACTGACTGAGCCACCCAGGTGCCCCACTACCTGACAAATTTTTATGCATGCTTAATATATTCTCTGATGGAGGCAGAATTATTTAAGACCAAGCTTTTCAATTGCACTGTTTGAATTTTTATCTTTTTCTTTTATTTTTTTCTATTTGATTTATCAATTTCTAAAGGAAGTCTATTAAAAATATTCCAATATTATTATTTGTCCTTGGAACTATTTTGTATTGTCACATGTTTTTGCCTTAAACTCAATTTCCTATCAATACTAGAATGACTAAGTCAGATAAAAATATATCAAGTGAATCTTTTTTTTTACCCAAAGAAAATTGGGGTAATTTAAATATTCCTTTTCTAAATATTATATATCTGATGGTGTGCCTGGGTGGCTCAGTCAGTTAAGTGTCCAACTCTAGATTTTGGCTCAGGTCACAATCTGATGGCTTCATGAGATCGAGCCCCATGTCGGGTTCTGCCCTGACAGCATGGAGCCTGCTGGGAATTCTAACTTTTTCTCTACCCTTCTCCATTCATGCTCTTGGGTTCTGTCTCTCTCAAAATAAATAAATAAGCATGAAACAATATTATATAGCTGAGATGTTTGGCTGTTTATAGAAAATCCAATAAACAGCAGTATCTTTTAAAAGATTACTTAATTTTATTTAAGTAGCCCTGACTAATTTGGATTGATTTATTTCATCATGTTTCTTGCTATTTATTTAACACACACACACACACACACACACACACACACACACACACACACATATATGTAAATTTTTTTTTTGCTTACTTTTTTTTAACCCCATTTCTACCTCTGTGGGCTTATAGAGTTTAAAAAAATTCCTTTATTTTTCTCCTCTCCCAGGTTGGAAGCTACTAATATTTTAATTATTTTTTTTTTACTTTCCCTTAATTAAAATATATTGAAGTATAATATGCATACATAAAATTGTACACAACAAAAAATGAATTTATCACAAAATGAACATTCATGTAACTGGCATACAAGAAGTAAAACATTGACAGTATTTCAGAAGCATGGAACATTAATACATTTTAAAAATAAATCTTTAAATTAATTAAGTTCTACTCTCAGAACCTTCCTGTCCCTGCATTCAGACCTCACTGCTGTAGCCTCTGGGACATATCTCATACTGCTAGCCTGCCATTAGCAACATAGAAAAAAAATTCCATATCATTTTCTTGTCCCGTACACACCTTGAGGTGAGCAAAAATAAAATAAAGTAAATTTTAACTCTGAGGGAAATCATGCTCATCCAGACTCGTCAGTGTGGCAACCAGGTCGGTGCCAAGTTCTGAGAGGTAATTAGTGAGGAGTATGGCATCGATCCCCCTGGAACCTACCTACAGTGACCTGCAGCTGAAAAACGTCTGTGTGTACCACAATGAAGCCACAGGTGACAGATATTTTCCTCATGCTACCTTGGTGGATCTAGAACCCAGGACTATGGACTCTGGTCACTCAGGTCCTTTTGACCAGATGTGGAGACCAGACAACTTTGTTTCTGGTTGGTTTGGGGCAGGCAACAACTGGACAAAGGGCCATTCTACAGAAGGGCCAAGTGGACCCACTCGCTAGGTGGGGGCACAAGCTATGGGGTGGGCATCTTGCTCATCAGCAAGACTGCATCACCAACACCTTCAGTGTGGTACCCTCACCAAAGTGTTGGGTGCTTTGGCTGAGCCCTAAAACACCACTCTCTCTGACTGTCAGATGGTAGAGAATGTGGGTGAGACCCACTGAATTGACAACTGAGCCCTTTAGGAAATCTGCTTTCACACCATCAAGCTGACCACACCCACTGTGGGACCAGAACCACCTGGTCTCAGCCACTGTGAACAGTGTCACCAATAGCCTCCGCTTTCCTGGTCAGCTCAATGTTGGCCTCCACAAACCAGCTGTCAAGTTGGTGCCCTTCCTGTGTCTCTACCTCTTCAGGCTTGGCTTTGCTCCTTTGACCAGCCACGGAAGCCAGTGGTGTGGGGCCTTCACTGTGTCCAAACTCAGCCAGCAGGTCTTTGATGCCAAGAACATGATGGCTGCCAGCTCATGGCCATGTTTTGGCACAAGACCTTCCTCTACTGGTACTCAGGTGAGGGTGTGGACCAGATGGAGTTCACTGAAGCTGGGACCAGCAGGAATGACTTTGTCTCCTAGTGCCACCAGTACCAGGATGCCATCACAGAAGAAGAGGAGGCCTAAAGCAGAGCCCCATCACCTCAGGCTTCTCAGGTCCCTCAGCCTTCTTCCTCAACTGCCCTTTTCCTGTCCCTCAGAGTTTGCATTTTCTGCCTCTGTCTTATTTTCTTTTCCTTTTTTGGAAGGTGGACGGGAGGTTCCTAGAACAGTGCCTGGCACATAGTAAGCACTCGTTAAGTATTTATTGTTTATTAAATGTCTCCTCTCTTCCACTCTGGGAAGCCTAGATTTCTACCCTTCTGGGTAACCCTGTATTTCTTTTTGGTGCCCATTTCTTCCATCTGTCCATGTCATATTTCCCTTTGTTTTTAAGATAATTCTCCAAGAAGCTGGGTCTCATCAGATCCCATTTGGAACCATGTACTGAAAACTGGATACATGGGCACCATCCTAATCCATGTGGTAGTCCAGGGGAAAGGAAAGCAAGCTACTTCATAGCAAGTGGAGGTACCTGTAAGAAAAGGATATAGGCTTTTCCATTCTAGAGCAGTTTTGGAGAGGGGGATCCAGGCTATTGAAGTCCTAATTTTCGGGTATTTCCCTTTTCTTTTCTCAGCTTCAGGGGAGGTGATAACAGTATAATCTACATTTTTAGTCTCCTTCCAAGCTCTGTCTCGGGCTGTTTCCTTTTCAGGGGTCTGCCCCACTCTGTCTAGGGGATTCCTCTCTCTACTACTTCACCTCCTGCACATGCTGGATTCTGTCCTTTTCCCCTGGTTGGAAAAGGAGGCCAAGAGAGGGAGGAGAGACTAGCCTTGCCCTAAGGCTCCCAGAAAGGCTCTCCCATGCCCACCTTTTCTTAACAAAAACCCAGCCCTCTTGTGTATTTATGGAAAGGTGTGTATTGTCACCTAAATATTTGAGTCATTCCTCCAGAGAGGGTACAAGGAGACCCTTCATCTTTTGGCAACATCTCATATCTTCCTTTTGCTATTTCCTTCTCCCTGCCCACCCTTGGTTTTGTTCTGTCTTACACTTCAGATTTCTACTTTGTGTTGAACTTGCCTTTTTTTTTTTTTTTTTGGTATTGAAAGGATGACATTGCCCCAAGAGCCAAAAATAAATGAGAATTGGAAAAAAAAATAAAGTTAATTAAGTTCCATAAATTAGCTAAAGTTATACAATATCTCTATACTTTCCCAAATGAGATGAGGACTTTAACAAACTCAACCAGTCATTAAACACTGTTTCTCACCTTCTTTGATGTTTTTAACTTTAATTTCACTTACTGGAAGCAAAGTCAATTATCTTCTATTCTGCAGTTACACAAGTTTACCCAATTGCATCTCACTCTCTGTGTGTTGTTTTTGCTTCTTTCTAAAGTACATCCTTTAGTAGTTTTTTCAGTACTGATTTATAAGAAGTAAACTCTGAACTTTATTTTCTATCTGAAAATATCCTTAGTCCATCTTCACTTGAGTGATATTTCATCCTGACATAAAATTCCCAGTTGACAGTTAAGAATTGTCAAGCTGGACAGTCAGCACTTTGAATTTTTTTTCTCTGTTGTTTTCAGTTATTTATTACTAATAATGTTAAATCGACACACAATGTAACTGACATTTATTTGAAAGGAATTTGTCTTTTCTCTCTGATAGTTTTCAAGAACATTTCTTTCTATTTTTGCTGTAGGGTGTCCTCCTGTTTTCAATATGGCATCTCACCCTTCTCCCATCTGTCCCTGATATCCCTGCATCTGTATGGTTCCATCACTTGAGAATAAATCTTCAGCTCTCAGACATGAAGGGGTAGGAAAGGTTGCTTAGTCTTATAATTTGGAGGATGGGACCTGAGGGTCTGATTGCTTTTCATACAGACTTTCAGTCAATTTCAATTCAATTTCAATTTCAATCCAAACTGTGTTTGGAAATTTTCTGTATGTCTCATAGCCAGAGACACCAGTTGCACCCATTTTCTGATCTCTTACTCTTGGAAATTGGCTTGCATCCTTTTGGTGTATAAATTTGAGGGATCTCTGATCCGCTAAATCACATAGCACTAGACCATCTGCTTTCAGTCTCTCAATATTTAGATATTTCTTGTCTGTTGTCATCTCCTCTATTTTCTGTGTGTTTGAAGATTTATGAATATTATTAAAATATTTTACAGTAGTTTTGGAGGGGGGTTCCTAGAGATATAATGGTTGAGTGCATGTATTCAATCTTCAGTGTTTAAAATAAAAATCCTTTCCATTAAGATTTTACAGACATTGGAAATTCTATTAACGGAAGATAGAGTCCTTCATTTCATAATTAGAAATATCCCAGGGAGACATAGCACATTAACTTATAATTATAAATGGCTGGTATGCTTCCCTCTTTATAATTGACCCCTGATTCAGAATTAATTGCTTCTCTATCCCTGTTATATCTCCTTCACATATTTACAGTTTGTGGTTGGCAGGTCTCGGTAACCAGACTGTGAACTAGTTGGGATTATGTTCAAGGCACTTTTGCGCTCATGTATCTTTAGTTGCAATCACAGTGCTTGGTGCAAAGGGTGCTTCATAAATGCCTCTTCAACAAAACTGAATAATTTAGAGTCATAATTAGCACAGAAACCTTCAGCTATAACCAGAGTGTTTTTCACCCTTTGGCGAGAAATTTCAGCCAGATGTTCACTGGGTTCCCAAATTTTTATCCCAGATTTGCCACGTGATCTGATTGATCATTGAGTTTGGTAACTGGCATTGTGAGGAGATAAAAACTTCAAGTAATGATAAAATAACAATATTATTTTGTATCATTCTCTTATTGTGTAAGATGTTTGTGTTCTCATATATTTTATTAAATGTTTATTTATTTATTGAGAAAGAGGCAAAGAGAGAGGGAGAAAGAGAATCCCAAGCAGGTTCCACACTGTCAGTGTGGAGCTGATGTGGGGCTCGATCCCATGAACTACAAGATCGTGACCTGAGCCAAAATTGAGAGTTAGATGCTCAACTGTCTGAGCTACCCATATGACCCCCCCAAATATATATGTATATTTTTAATCCTCATACATCCCTGCAAAATTAGAGAATTGAAAAGTATATTTTATTTTGTTTTTGTGTATTCTTTCAAAAAATAGAAGATACTGGTGGGGATAATTATCACCAATTTGGGAAAAGAAAAGAATATCCCCTTCTTTAATGTTATTTTCTGTAAAACTAAGAGAAGCAAAGGGTCAAGGAACCTCTGTTTATTCTCTTCATACATACAAAACAAAGTGACTGTTTAGTAAAAATGGCTAGACACAATTATAAGTATCCTAGATATCTTGCCCACTCAAGAGCTGACAACCAACAAAAGTCAGCAAAAGGATTAATGATCATTTCTGTCTAGAATAGAAAGAGTTGCCATTGTTAATTTTGAATATTATCTATTCTACCTCAGAAGAAAATGGTGGGCTGGGGATTTTGGCTGGGCTGTGTTTCCAGGAAGGAGGGATGGTATAGGTTTGAGAAAGGTTAGCATCTGTGACTAGACACTTTGAACAAAGTGAAATGGAAGCAGGGAAGCTCAGATTACACACGGAAATGTTTTCAAAATTGAAGAAAAGGTCCCAGAGCAAGAGTGCCTGTAAGAACATTAAAGAGTGCTGTTTCAGAGCGAAAAGAGGGAATGTGCATTGAATACATTTATTTATTGTGGAATAAATATAGACTGCTACCTCCACTAACTGGTATTTACAGTTCTCAACTAGTTTCGTAGAATGAGTTTTTTTTTTTTTGTTTGTGTTTGTTTTTGTTTTTTGTTTTATTTTTAAAAAAAAATTTTTTTTAATGTTTATTTATTTTTGAGACAGAGAGAGACAGAGCATGAATGGGGGAGGGGCAGAGAGAGAGGGAGACAGAATCGGAAGCAGGCTCCAGGCTCTGAGCCATCAGCCCAGAGACTGACACGGGGCTCGAACTCACGAACCGTGAGATCGTGACCTGAGCTGAAGTCGGACACTCAACCGACTGAGCCACCCAGGCGCCCCTTGTTTTTTGTTTTAAAGTAAACTCTGTTCCTTATGTGGGGCTCAAACTCATGTCCCCAGCCAAGATCAAGAGTTGCATGCTCTACTGACTGAGTCAGCCAAGTGCCCCATAGAATGAGTTTTGAGTTTCTATTTAGCTAGCAGGAAGTGTGCATTTTAAAATGCATTAAAGGAAGCTAAAGTGGTAAATAAATCATTCTGCCATCTTAAACTGTCCACAAGGTGTTCAGTAAAAGTAGTGACCTGGTTAGCAGCTGGGAAACCCAAGTTTCAAACGTGCAGCAGCAACATTCCCTTGTTATGTAAATGGAGGGGGATAAGGGAATACTCAATTTGAGAAAGCTCAAATTAATTAACATCATATCATACCATCAAGGGTGTCATCTATTAATACGTAGCAGCTTTTCAGGTGCGGCTCCCTTGGTTATCAGTCTCCACTCTGAGCTATTTTTATGTTAGCTGTGAAAAAGCAGAATAATTGTAGGGTCTGTGCCATGCTGACTTGTCAGACAAAATGGACCGTTGGTGCACTATTTTCTTCTTCTAAAGAACAGACAGATAAACATCCATCATGTAGGCGGGACTTAAGAGCTTTATGGTGCCAGCTGATGGAAATTCCTTTCATGCTGCATAGGTTTGTGGAGGGAAGCTTTGTCTTTGTCTCATGGCTTACTGATGATCATTACTTTTCAGAGAATTTACCAGCATCTTGTGACTGACCTCAAAATGAAAGCTGGAGATTCACACATTGGGCAAGAAAGTTGAGGATGAGTCAAAAAAGCTGATATAATTTAAACAAGACCCTTAATAAATGAGTGGAATCAAGATATACAAAATGAATATAGTTACTAACATAAGTATATTCAGTATGTTAGATGTATTTTAATGTATCATTGCTATGATTTCATATATGTGAGAAATCTTGGAAAGTCAGCTGAATAGCTTCAGAATTGCTAACATTATTCCTAAGGCTCTTCTACATTTCATTTCCAAATAGATTATTAATAAATAAGAGCTAGAGCTATAAAAAAAAAAAAGAAGTTTGAGGACAGGTTATTCCAAGTTTCAGTATGTAAATAGATGTATATATATTGATCAAGCAAATCCTCAGTAATTAGGGGCTAATTGATGGAGTATCTGTAGTATGTAATGTATTTTTTTTTTTAATTTTGGTAATTGCCTTCAAAGAATTTGGCTATAATTCACATACTATGCAATTCAGTCATTTCAAGTATGTAATTAAGTGGGTTTTTTTTTAAGTTTATTCATTTATTTTGAGAGAGAGTGAGTGAGTGGGAGAGGGGCAAAGAGGGAGAATCCCAAACAGGCTCTGTGATGTGCAGAACCTGACAAGGGCCTCGAACTCACAAACTGTGAGATTGTGACCTAAGCCAAAATCAAGAGCTGGACACTGAACCGACTGAACCACCCAGGTGCCCCAAAGTGGGCTTTTGGGTTTTTAATATATTCACTAAGTAGCAAAACCATTACCACTATCTTATTCCAGTACGCTTTCATCACCTCAGTAGAAACACTGTACCTATTAGTAGTCACTCCCATTCTCTTCTCCCCACAGTCCCCGAAAATCACTAATGTATTTTGTCTCTATGAATTTGCCTCTTCTGGACATTTTATAAAAATAGTATCATAATAATATGTGGTTCTTTATATCTGGCTTCTTTCACTTAGCATAGTGTTTTCAAAGTTCATCCATGTTGTGTGTTTTAGAACTTTACTTCTTTATGGCTTAATATTCCCTTGAATGGATACACCACATTGTTTATCCATTCGTCAGTTGATAGACATTTGGGTTATTTCCACTTTTTTGGTTGCTGTGAATAATGCTGCTATGAACATCCACGCATGAGATTTTATGTGGACACACTTTTTCAGTTCCCTTGGATATATACCTAGGAGTGGAACTACTGGGTCACATGGGTACTCTGTCTTTGTCATCTTAAGACATTGCAAAAGTACTCCAAAATAGCTGCACCATTTTGTATTCCACTAGAATGTATAAGAGTTTCAATGTATCCACATTCCGTAACATTTTGTTTTATTTTTAGCCATTCTAGTTGGTGTGAAATGATACGATGGTTTTGTTGTGTATTTACATAATGACTAATGATTTTGACTGTTTTTCCCTGTGCTTATTGGTCATTTATATGTCTTTTTGGAGAAACGCCTATTCAAATAATTTGTCCAGATTTTAATTGGGTTATTTGTCTTATGATATATGTGATTTATAATTGTTTTCTCCCATTCTGTGGGTTGTCTTTCACTTCCTTGATGGTGTCCTTTGATGCCCAAGAGTTTTTAACTTTGATGAAATCTAATTATCTACTATTTTCTTTTGTCACTTTTGCTTTTGGTGCCATATCTATGAAACCATTGCTTAGTCTAAGGTCACAAAGATGTAATCCTGTGTTTCTTTCTAGGGATTTTATAATTTCAGTCCTAACATTTACGGCTATGATTTATTCAGTTAATTTTTGTGTATGATTTGAGGTAAAGGTCCAAATTTATTCTTTTACATGTGGGTGTTCAGTTTTCCTTGCACTATTCTTTCCTCATTCAATTGTCTTGACACCCTTGTTATAAATCAACTGACCAAAAATGTAGGTTTATCTCTGGACCCTCAGTTCTGTTTCCATTCTGCTATATGCCTGTCTTTATGCCAGTTCCATACTATCTTAATAACTGCATCTTTGTAGAAGATTTTAAAATTGGGAAATATGAGTTCTTCAACTTTGGTCTTCTTTTTCAAGATTGTTTGTTCTATTCTTTGTCCCATGTATTGCCATATAAATATTAAGATCAGGTTGTCCAATTTTGAAAAAAAAAAAAAACACTGAAATTTTGATAGAGATGGTGTTGAATTTTTGGATCAATCTGGGAAGTACCACCATTTTAACAAATTAAGTCTTCAGATTTATGAACAGGGATATCTTTCCATTTATTTAGTGTCCTTTAATTTCAATACTTTTTTGTAGTTTTAAGTGTACAAGTCTTGCATTTCCTAGGTTACACTGATTCCTAAGTATTTCTGCTTTTTGATGCTATTATAAATGGAATTATTTTTTAATTTTATTTTCAGGCTGTTCATTGCTAATATACAGAAACATAGTTGATGTTTTCATTTTGATTTTGCATTCTGCATTCTTGCTAAATATATTTATTAGCTCTAATTTTTTTTGTAGATTCTTGAGAATTTTATATATACGACATTATGACACCTGCCAATCAGGATAGTTTTAATTCTTGCTTTCCACTATGATGCTTTTTATTTCATTTTCTTGCTTAATTCTTTCTGACTAGAATTGCCAGTATGATGTTGAGGGCATGTGGTGAGAGCAAACATTCTTGATTTATTCCATTTCTTAGGGAAAAGCTTTCAACCTTTCCCCATGAAGTATAATGACAGCTGTGGGTTTGTCACAGATAACCCTTGTTAGGTTGAAGAATTTCCTTTCTATTCTTAGTTTATTTCTTAGTCTTTTCTATCATGAAAAGGTATTGGATTTTGTAAAATGGCTTCCTGCATGTGCTGAGATGATAATGTGTGTTTTTGTCCTTTATTCTATTAATATGATGTATTACATTGATTGATTTTCAACATGCATTGATTTTCATGTTGAACAAACTTTCCAAATCTAGAATAAATCCCACTTGCTTGTGAACAACATGTATAATCATTTTTATATATTGTTGAATTTGGTTTGACAGTTATTTTGTGGAGGATATTTCGATCTACATTTATAGAGGATATTGATCTTCAGTTCTCTTTTCTGTGATATCTTTGGTTTTGGTATCAGGGTAATACCAGATTTCTAGAAGGAGTTGGGAAGTGTTTTTTCTTCTCTTATGTTTTGAAAGAGTTTGTGAAAAATTGATTTTAATCTTTAAAAAGTTGAGTAGCATTTAGCAGTGAAGCCATATGATCCTGGGCTTTATTTTCCGGAAACATTTTTTTACTATTAATTAAATTTCTTCATTTATTACTGTTATGTTCAGATTCTCTACTTCTCTTTGAATCTGATTAGGTAGGTTGTGTCTTTCTCATACATCCATTTCCTTTAGATTTTCTAATTTGTTGGTGTAGAGTTGTTAATGGTATTTTCTTTTAAACCTTTTAACATCTATAAGGTTAATAATAATGTTCTCTCATTCCTTATTTTAATAATCTACATCTTTTCTCTTTTTTGTCAGTTTAGGTTAAAGTTTATACATTTTCCAAGAACCAATTTTTACTTCATTGAGTTCTCTATTGTTTCCTAGTCTTTGTCTCATTGACTACTGTTTTAATTTTTATTTTTTCCTTCCTTCTGCTTGGTTTGGGTTTAATTCCGCTTTTTTTCTAGTTTCTTCAGATGGAAGTTAGATTATTGATTTGAGGTCTTTCTCCTTTTCTAATATAGGCACTTGTAACTATGTATTTACCTCTAAGCACGCTTTTGCTTTGTCTCATGCTTTTAATACGTTGTGCTTTCTATGCATTGTTCTCAGATTTTTTTCTAATTTCCCTTGTGAGTTCTGCTTTGACCCATTGATTATTTAGTAGTGCGTTGTTTAATTTCCACACATTTGTGAATTTCTCACGTTTCTCTTCGTTATTGATTTCTAATTTCATTTGCTTCGGGTCACAGAACATGCCTTGTGTTATTTAAATCTTTTACATTTATAATACTTTTAGTTAGTGGGAGTTAGGGGTAACGTAAGTCTCTAAGGAATTTGAAAGCAAAGTTTCCAGGATCTTTTTTTTTTTTTTTTTAATTTTTTTTTCAACGTTTTTTATTTATTTTTGGGACAGAGAGAGACAGAGCATGAACGGGGGAGGGGCAGAGAGAGAGAGGGAGACACAGAATCGGAAGCAGGCTCCAGGCTCCGAGCCATCAGCCCAGAGCCCGACGCGGGGCTCGAACTCACAGACCGCGAGATCGTGACCTGGCTGAAGTCGGACGCTTCACCGACTGCGCCACCCAGGCGCCCCCCAAAGTTTCCAGGATCTTGAGGGGCTAGCTGTTGTTGTTAAGATAAGGTTGCGTTATGGCCTGTCATGTGATCCATCTCGAAGTGCATTCCATGTGCACTGGGGAAGAATGTACATTTTGCTGTTGCGGGACCAAGTGTTCAATAGTTGTGTTAGTCTAATTGGTTCATAGTGTTAGGCAAGTCTTATCTTCTCTTGTTCATCTTCTGTAGAGTTGTGCTATTAATGACTGAAAGGGAGGAATTGAAATCTCCAACTGTTATGGCTGAGTTGTCCTATTTCTCACGTAGTTTCTGGCAGTTTCTACTTCATATATTGTGATACTCTGTTAGTGGTACATATATGTTAGCAGTTGTTATATCTTCTTGATGAATCGAGTCTTTACAATTTCAATTTTTTTTAACGTTTATTTATTTTTGAGACAGAGAGAGACAGAGCATGAACGGGGGAGGGGCAGAGAGAGAGGGAGACACAGAATCGGAAGCAGGCTCCAGGCTCTGAGCCATCAGCCCAGAGCCCGACGCGGGGCTCGAACTCACGGACCGCGAGATCGTGACCTGAGCTGAAGTCGGACGCTTAACCGACTGAGTCACCCAGGCGCCCCAGAGTCTTTACAATTTCATAATAACCTTTTTTTTCCCCCTCTTTGAACTGGTTTTGACTTGAAATCTATTTTGTCTGACAGTAGTATAACCACTCAGGATCTCTTATAATTGCTGTTTGTATGGTATATTTTTTAACATCCTTTTACTTTTAATCCATTGTGCCTTTGAATATAAAGTATATATCCTACTGAAAGTTTATATAGCTCTAACACTTATTTTTTAAAACATCCATTCTGTTCATCTCTATCTTTAGATTGAATGATTTAATCAATCCATGTTTAATGCAGTTAATGATCAGGGAGGATATATTTCTACCATTTTGATATTTGTTTCCTATATTTCTGTGTCTTTTTTGTTGTCCTCTCATTCCTGCCACATTTTGTGTTCCCCAAATATTATCTAGTATGATACTTAAACTAATCTGTCATTGTTTTTATAATTTTTAAAAATTGTTTTCTGAGAATTTTCCCTGGATATTACAATTAATATGCTCATTTATAACAATTTAGTTCAGATTAATACAAGCTTAATTACAATAACATACAAAAATGTGTTCTTATATAGCTTCATTTCCTCTTCCTTTGTGCTATCATACAGATCACATCTTTATACATTGTATGCTCATCAACACAGTTCACAACTATTACTTATGCAGTTGATTTTTAAATAAGATAGGAGAAAAAAGTTACAATAAAAGTACATTCATACTGTCTTTTATATTTACCTTCATCGTTACCTTTATCAGTGCTTTTATTTTTTTCACACATATTCTCATTACTATCTAATCTGCTTTCATTTTAGCCTGAAAGTCTTCCTGTAGAAGTTTTTGTAGGACAGATCAGTTAGCAATGAATTCTCTCTTTTTGTTTATCTGGAATTTTCTTAATTTCTCCTTCAGTTTTTCAGTTTATTTATTTATTTTGACAAAGAGGGACAGAGAGCAAGCAGGGGAAGGGCAGAGAAAGAGGGAGAGAGAGAGAATTCCAAGCAGGCTCAGCACTGTCAGCACGACACAGGCCCAAACTCAGGAACCTTGAGATCACGACCTGAGCCCAAATCAAGAGTCTGCACACTTAACTGACTGAGCCACCTGTCACCCCCTCTCCTTCATTTTCTAAAGGATTGTTTTGCTAGACATGATTCTTGGGTGGCAGTCTTATTCTTTCAGGACTTTGAGTGTGTTATCTTATGGCCTTCTTGTCTCCAGTGTTTCTGATGAGAAATCAGTTTTTAATCTCATTGTGGATCTCTCATATAGGATTGGTTACTTCTTTCTTTCTTTCTTTCTTTCTTTCTTTCTTTCTTTCTTTCTTTCTTTCTTTCTTTCTTTCGTCTTGTAACATTTTGGTTATGAGGTATCTAGTTGCACACTTTGAGTTATCTATCCTGGGGTTTGATGACTTTCTTGGATGTGTAGACTAATGCTTTCCATTAAATTTAGGAAGTTTTGGGTCATTATTTATTCAACTATTCTTTCTGTTTCTTTGTCTTTCTCTTTCTTCTCTTTCGGGGACTCCCATTAAGTGCATGTTGGTGTACTCGGGAGTGCCCTAATGGTGTCTGAGACTGTTCATTAATTTTTTTTTTCCTTTCTGTTCCTGAGACTGAATAATCTCAATTGCATGAATTTTCAAGTTCATTGGATATTTCTTTTGTCTACTCAGATCTTCTGTTGAGCACCTTTAGTGAATTTGTCATTTATAATGCTTTTTGAGTCTAAAATTTCTACTTGGTTCTTTTGTATAATTTCTATCTCTTTATTGATAATATCTTTATGGAGGCGTGATTTTCATAATTTTTATTTAGTTTTTCAGACCTGGTCTTCTTTAGTTCTTTGAATATATTTACAATCCTGATTTAAATCTTTGTCAGTAAGTCCAATATCTGGGCTTCTACATGGATAGTTTCTATTTACTGCATATATATATATATATATATATATATATATATACACACACACACACATATATATGTGTGTATATATATATATGTGTGTGTGTGTGTGTGTATATAAATGGCATGTCTCATAATTTTTTGGCTGAAAGCTAGAAGTTTTCAATAGCATAATGTTGCAATTCTGTAAACTAGGTCCTTCCTCTCTATTGGGGTTTGTTGTTTGTTTAGTAACTTTGTTAAACTAATTCTATAAAGTCATAATGTTTGTCATGTGTGACCACTGAAGCTTCTACTTGGCTAGCTTCATGATAAATTTAATTATTAGGTAGTGATTTTGTTAGGTGCCTTGAACTAATAAGTCCCATAGCCTCTCCTCAGAGCATGTGGTCCTGAGGGGGCATGCCTTCAACACCACTCGGTCTGGGCATTTGCAGCTCTGCCTTAGTCTTCACTTCCTGCTTGTGCAGAACTTCATACTTGGTGATAGGTGAAACCCAGGGCCTTCTCAGGTCTTTTCTGGAGCATGCACATAAGCATGCACAAAGATCTAGGCATGCACACAATCCTAACCATTTACATTCCAAGCAAAGGGTGAGAGCTTTTAAAATCCCCCTATAAACATTTCTTTCCCCAGCTTTTAGTTTTAAATTTTGTGGTTAGTCCATCATTTGCCTAACTGCTCTCCACTACCTCAGATAGTTATGACCTTCAACAATTGCCTCTGCTCGTTTTTTGTTTTTGTTTTTTGTTTTTTTTTGACAAATGCCCTTGGGGAAAAAGGTTGTTTCCCCTTGGCAAGCTCTGAACTAGGTAAAATAAAGACCCGTACTTCTGATTCCTTTTGCCAATAATCAGGGAACAGAGCTAACACGCAGGCAGTGGCTTTTCAACAAAACAACCTTATTGAAGAGTCTTGACACAACTTGTAAGACATCACTAATTAGATTTCACTAGCCATCTGCTGCACTATCCTTGTCAGAGACCAGTGAAATGTAAATTTAGAGCAGATGACAAAGTGAAAGGAGAAAACAACACCTTCCTGATAATTGTGGTTACCCAATCTGTATCCCGGGGGAGGGAGGTGGGACAGTAGTATCAAAGGATATCTTCTTGTCTTAGGCTAAAAGGACTGGCATTGAATGAATAAATGTGTACATTTTATTCCCCCCCCCCCCTTTTTTTTTGAGGTTTTTCTCACTTTGGAGGAGGAGTGAGGGAGGAGAAGAGCAGGTATTTTCTTAGAGAAAATTTTCCTGTGAAATATAACGTTGACAATTATTCTCTCTGATAAAGAGATGTGAAAGTTATATTAAATATGTTTAGATTGAAGTGTATATTTTAGTTTAAAATACACAATAGATCAAAGATCACTTTTTTTCCCCCAGTCCATAAGAGCTAGCTAGAAGGATGGTTTGATTTTATATATTGCTGAGATGACTTGCTGAATAAAATAATGGAACCAGGTGACTAATGGTAAATATGTTTGATTTTATTATGGGTCTTAGTGGAAATAAGCTAAAGTATCCAGTAGTGTTGAGGGAACTAAGCCATTGAAAAGGATTGAACTTACTTCTTCATCAGTAAAAAGATAGGGATCTGAGCATTTCAGAGAGGAAACATTAATATGACATCCATACTCAGTCATACCCGTTCTGAAAGTTAAATATACTCAGACCAAACAAATATGTTTCTCAAGAACTAGATAAAGGAGAATTCATTCATTTGGCCATTCACTCATTCATTTATTCATTCTTTTGTTCATTCATTATCTATTGATGAAGTGCCTACCACGTAGCAGCAATTGTTCTTGGTGCTGAGGATACAGTGGTTGAGCAAGAACAGGGAGGGTCCGTGTCATCACTGAACCTGTACTCTAGTGGAAAGATAGAACACAAACTAAACTACAGGTGGCTACATACTAGAATGGCAGGTAATGTAAAGTGCAATGAAGAAAAATAATATAAATAAGAGAATAGAGAGTAACAGGGTTGGGTGGGGTAAGGGGAAGATTATCTCTAATAAGATGACATTTATGCACAAATCTGAGAGAAAAAAGCCATGGATATCTGGGAAAAGAGACTGTCAGATAGATGGAACGGTAAACACATATGCCCTGAGGGTGAAGTGTGCCTGGAGCACAAAGAAATTAGTGTGGATTGAGTGAAGGGAGCGCTGGGAAGGGAGAATACAGTGAAAGGTAAGAGTAGGCCTTCTAGGGTGGATATCATTCAGAACGAGATTGGAAGTCACTGGAGGGTGTTGTATGGAGTAGGCCTTCTAGGAAGTCACTGGAAGATTTCAAGTAGAGAAATCACAAGGGTCTCAGGCTGTTTTATGCAGAATAAATGATGAGGAAAGGGGTTGGTGTGGTAAAAAATCAGAAGGTTTTGCAGCGGTGTAGGTAAGAGATGATTGTGGTTTGGGCAGGATGGTAGTAGTGAGAGTGGTGAGTTGTCGTTGGTTTCTGTATATATTTTGAAGGCACAGCATGGGATAGTGAATGGGATTAGGGATGTGAAATAAGGAGGCATTGAAGATTGAAGGTGACTACAAGGTATTTGGTTTTGGTTAGAACAACCAAAGAAATCAGGGAGCCAGTTACTAGAATAGAGAGAAGGTTGTCCATACTCCTTCTTGGTCTATGAAGACCGATAAATAGTTCCTTTGCCTTTTTTTTTTTTTTTTTAACATCCTGGAACTGAGAGAGAGAGAGAGAGAGAGAGAGAGAGAGAGGAGGGAGAGGGAGAGAGAGACTCAGATGAAGAATTTTAAAGGGCTGCAGAGGAAGTGGATAAGATTTAAGCCAAAACAAAACCTTTTCCGCAAGAAAACGGTATGGAGTATGTCAAGGATAAATGAGGGTAACCAAGTAGGAAAAAGAAGATACTAGAAGATTGTGTTTTGGGTAACGAAATTTCTATACTTCCTCCAGGCCACCTATTTTCAATTTGATGAAAGACCTGGGTTCAAATTCTTGCTGGAAATATGTGAGTAAGGATAGTTACAGACACCTGCTGTGCTACAGTCTCTTTGGGGAAGGAAATGGATGCTGTTTTGAGGATGAAGTGAGAAATGCAGTTTTGTTTTTCCTTTCTTATTTTAATTTTTCTCTTATGCTTTGCTTTAAGTATCAAAAAAGGAAAATTATCCTATATTGATGGTCTAATTTATCTCTAAACTTTTATATAACAAGTGGTTATTGAGAGTCATTAAATGTAGGGCATGATGGCAAGAATTGCAGCGGATTCAATAAACATACAAAATTCATTTTTCCTCCAATGATTTATAATCTAAATGTGTAGTTTACATAACTGAAAGCTCAGGACAGTATTTGATGATGATGCAAACATGATTTCTGTGAAGAATTGCTTTAAAAAAACCCAAACATTTATTGATCATGAATTATGTACTAACCGTTTTGCTAAGTGCCTTCCATGTGTTATGTTACTTAATTCTAAGAAGCAAAAGGAACACAATCCTGTAAATTAGATACTGATATTGCCCTTACGTAGACACTGAGAGGCAGGATTATTTCTCATCTGATATTGAGGAGTCTTACATTTAATGGAGTTAGTGGTAGAACTGGATTTGAATGCACAGTCTGACTTTGGTGACTAGATGCACACATTTTCACCATTTTGTTTTCCTAAGAGATTTCAGAGGCTGGAGAAATTGCTATGGATTGAAGTAGTCAAAGAAAGTCTCCTAGAAGGGGCAGGCTTGGGAACTTCTCTGAAAGATGGTCGATTAAGAAAAAGAAAGAGAAGAAAATAATCAGATTTCAGACATGGTTCCATGAGCAGTTGAGAGGATTTAATGGGTTGGCGAGCCCAAACTGTTCTGGGAACAAGGAGGAAATCTGGCTTGCCTGTTGCACTGGGGTTTTTGTTGGGTGGTAAAAGGAGGTTAAGTTGGATTAGTGAGCTGAGTGCCAGCCAAAGTGGTTCACACATCCTCTTTTTAGGTAATGGAAGACCATTGAAAGAATTTGGATATCATTTTGGAATTATATCAAATTGGGAGAGAAACGTTATGAGAGGTAGGAGATGAGAAAAACAGTGGGGAGGCCATGGCTGCAATTCAGGTAGGAGGTGATAAATCATGGACAATTTTTCGTCCTATGAATCTGTGTTTTGAAAAATAAAGCTGTTTAGCCCACCTCCTGGTCCTCCTTTCCCCTGTGTATCTCTGCATTTCTTTCTCTTTTCTTTTGAAATTCTTTTCTAGAATTATGCATTTTTAAAGAAGAAAATCACCTTGGATAGAGATCATGTGTCCTAATCTTTTTTTCTTTCCCTTTAACATGACTCTGAGCCAAGCAAAATTAAGAAACTTGCCTGAGATCGCATGGTAACAAGTGTCAAAGCCAAGACTAAAATTAAATTTGTTTTCTGACTTTCTCTTCAGCACTGTAAGTGTTATCATTCCTGTCTCCACTTTCTCCTGCCAGGACTTCAAGGAAAAGGAACTCCAGAGCTCCCAGATAATTTTCTACAGTTTTTTACCCAGGATGGTATTGGTGACCCTATTGCTTTTAGGGGATAAGGTTAATGTTCCTAGCTACTGAAACCCCCTGCAGTATCTTGATTTAGAAGAAATATATGTGTGGTCATTCATTTGACCAAAATGTGTTTGTCAGATGTGCTTGGTTTTTGCCCAGGGTTCCTGGCTCCTACAACTGTGAGAATTTCTTGTGATAAGGGCTATACGAGTGTATTTCATTTTGCACCGCACTCAGGGGCTGGGGCTGGGGCTGCTTGCCAGCAGAATACACCAATGAGGGCTGAAACTTTCAGTCTTCTCTCCAGACCTCAGCAGAGGGGAGAGGGGCTGGAAGTTGAATCAGCCAACAGCCAGTGACTTAGTCAATCATGACTGCATGGTGAAGCCTCCATAGAGACCCAGAAGGGTTAGCAGAGACTCCAGGTTGGTGAACAGGTGGAGACTGGTTAAGACATGAAGCTCTACACTCTTTCTCCATACCTCACCCTGTGCATCTCTTCATCTGGGTGTTAATGCACATCCCTTATCATATCCTTTAATAAACTGGTAAACACAAGTGCTTCCTGAATTCTGTGAGCACCACTAGCAAATTAATGAACCCTGAGGAGGAGATCATTAGAATCTCCAGGCTGGAGCCAGTGGGTCGGTAGCACAGATTAGCCCAGGGCTTGTGGCTGGCATCTGAAGTGGGGTGGGGGCAGTCTTGTAGGACTCAACCCTCACCTTGTGGATGTGAGGCTACGTCTGGGTAGTATCAGAATTGAGGTGAATTCTCAGATACCTTGCTGGTTTTGTGTTTTGTCTGGGAGAACTCGCCCGTGTTAGAATTGGGTCCAGGAACCTATAAAGACCAATGAGCAGAAATTATTTTTTTACATCTGTGTTCTTTGCCCCAAGAGACTCATCTAGATTTTATTATATACCAGAGTTAAACACACTGACATTCTCTAGAGAAAGCAGAGAATCACCTTTCTTGTTACCTTTCCTACTTAGCAGGGAAGGGAGGAGTTGTTACTCGCTAGAGAAACCTTTTGGCTCGATGAACTCACTGGGGAGATGTAAATGCACGGTCTGCTTTCTGGTCCATAAGGATAAATGACCTTAATATGAAATAAGTGTCTGAGAGACAGAAAAAGAGAACAAGGAAAGAGCTATGAATTCTTTCCATTCAGGAAGAGAAGCTTGGGGTGTTATTTAATCCTGTGGTCCACTAAAGAACCTAATTTTTGAGTTTCTTTGGGAGGCCTCAGCTATAAATTTCTTCATCAGCTCCTACATTTGAGATAAGAATGCAACTCCCACTGCAGTTTTATTTAAAAAAATTTTGGGGGGTGCCTGGGTGGCTCAGTTAGTGAAGTGGCTGACTTTGGCTCAGGTCATGATCTCATGGCTAGTGCGTTTGAGCCCTGGGTCGGGCTCTGTGCTGACCAGAGGGTGCCTGAAGCCTGCTTTGGATTCTGTGTCTTCCTCTCTCTCTGCCCCTCCCCCCCCCCGCCTCCTGTTCGCACTCTATCACTCCCTCTCTCTCAAAAATAAATAAACATTAAAATTTTTTTTAATTTTTTTTTAACGTTTATTTATTTTTGAGACAGAGAGAGACAGAGCATGAGCAGGGGAGGAGCAGAGAGAGAGGGAGACACAGAATCTGAAACAGGCTCCAGGCTCTGAGCTGTCAGCACAGAGCCCGACGCGGGGCTCGAACTCACGGACCGTGAGATCATGACCTGAGCCGAAGTCAGACGCTTAACCGACCAAGCCACCCAGGCGCCCCAATAAACATTAAAATTAAAAAAAAACCACAATATTTTATTTTTCTCAGTGTTAATGGCTTTGAGCTTTACATGGAATTTTTTCATTAAAGGTTTCTCCCTAACAAGGAAATTACAGTGACTTTTAATCCAAAGCAGACAGCAGCAGTACAGAAGCCCTTGCCAAGACAGAGATGATAGGAAAAATCAATATCCCATAATTAAGTCTGTTGAATTGACAGTAAAAAAAAAAAAGACACAGTTTTAATTTAGATATTGGCTGCCCAGAGAAGAAATATTCTGACAGCAGTAAAATAAGGGTTGGGTTTCGTTTATTTCTTAGCTAATGATGGATAGCTGCCTACCACATGCTGATCACTGTGCTGGGTTGGCGCTCAGAAATGAACAGAACAAGGTGTGCATAGCGTCTGCCTTCTGCTGCCACTTGATGATGATCCCTGGACTGTGTGGTCCTCGTAGGACCTGTTAACTGCTGAGTTCCTCAGGAGAAGAGTAATGTTGTGACCATAAATATTTTATGAATTAATGAACATGTTTTTATGCAATACTTTTGTCTTTGGAATGTACCTTTACACCTTACAGTGACTTGTAAAGTAGGCAGTATCCATCAATCCTTATTTTCTTGATTGTCTTTGTCAGGAATGAGTGTTGAAGTGTCTTTCAAAGGATTTCTTTGTTCTTTTTTTAACGTTAAAGGAGATAATCATTAGTTCTTGGCTTTAAAATTTTTTCTTTTACAATTTCCCATTCTGACAACTTTTTGCCAAGATTATTAATGGATTTATAATCTCAGAAATTAAATTATTCTTACTCATATCTGTTAAGTAATGTGGTCCAAAAGGTGATGGGGTCCAAAATGGTAGCCAGTCTGAATGGGTGACTTCAAGTGATTGTCGGCTGGGTGGTCTGAGAGCTGCTGGCACAGCTCAAGGTTTTACTGTTGACTTTTCTGTGTTTGGCTAGTTCTTCACAGAGAGTTGTTGGTCTCAAGACATAGCTTTAAAACCTCAACCTTAGTACTAACCTAGTATTAACTTAGTATTAACAGTGGGAGTGATACCTATTTTTATTGAATCAGTTGTATATGGGATTGAATGCTGTGTAGAAATGTGAATTAACTGGTTATATGTTCCTGATTTTGACAAGTGATATTGTGGGGCTCATTCTATTTGCCAAGCTGGCCCACCCCTTAATCTGGTCTGATTTCAGCTGAACATGTCCTTACCTTGTTGTCTTTTGAATTGTTCCATTGGATGTTTGAATCAGGTACTATGAAATCAGACTTGGCAAAACAAAACAAACAAACAAAAAAAAAAACCTAGAGAAAATGCATTTTCATCTTAATTCTATATTGGTTTTCAAATGAAAACATGTAAGAGACTAATACATCAATTGGGCAAATGGGATGGGCAGGGAGGGTGGGAGTGTATCCAGACTTTTGGAGCCAGTGCTGCTCCAGGTGAAATGCTAGAGGTTTTCCTTCCTTCCTTCCTTCCTTCCTTCCTTCCTTCCTTCCTTCCTTCCTTCCGTTCTTTCGTTCATTCGTTCTTTGAAATTTTTTTTTAAATGTTTATTTACTTTTTAGAGTGGGGGAGAGAGAGAGACAGAGCGAGAGCATGGGAGGGGCAGAGAGAGAGGGAGACACAGAATCTGAAACAGACTCCAGGCTCTGAGCTGTCAGCACAGAGCTCGACGCAGGGCTTAAACCCACGAACCATGAGATCATGACCTGAGCTGAAGTCAGACACTCAACTGTGCCACCCAGGTGCCCCAATATATTATATAAAAAATATATATATATTATATATAATATATATATATTATGTATATAATATATAATATATATATTATATATTATGTATATATTATGTATATAATATATATTATATATATAAAATATATATATTATATATAAAAAATATATATAATATATATAATATATAAAAATATATATATTATATATATTATATATAAAAATATATATATATTATGTATATAATATATATATATTTTTTAATGTTTACTTATTTTTGAGAGAGTGTGAGCAGGAGAGGGACAGAGAGACTGGGACAGAGGAGGATCCGAAGCAAGCTCTGTGCTGACGGCAGTGAGCCTGGTGTGGGGCTTGAACTCGCGAACCATGAGATCATGACCTGAGCTGAAGTTGGACCCTCCACCGACTGAGCCACCCAGGCATCCCAAGATGCTAGAGGTTCTAAATAGCATGTGTTCTAGGCTTCTGAAAGTGTGGTGGCAACACAGTCCTTTGTAAAGTACACGGTTTCTTTGTAAGTGTTAATTTTCTTTCTTTCCTCAAGGTATAGTAGAAAACACTGTTTCTCACCCTAAATGTGCTTACAGATTCCCTGGGGATCTTGTTAAGATGCAGATCCTGGGTGGGACCCAAGGTTCTGCATATCTAACAAACTCCCAGGTTGGTGGCCATACTTTGAGGAACAAGAGCATAAAGACAAGTTGGTTTAGGTTTGGACTGACCTAGGTCCAAGCGTCAATTCTGGGTAACTTACTGGATGACCAGTTTTCAAGTGCTCCTATACCTGGGCTCTGGGATGGTCAGTCCTTTAGTGACATAACATTGGATGTTGGAGGTGTTGAGGCACACCTGGTTTGGTCTTTTCTGTTCCCCTGCTCTCTAGATCATTGACTCTCTGAGCGTTTTGTGTGACCAAAATACTACGTTGATCATGTTAGCATGGACTTGGCCACCCAGATTGTCTGTAGCTGTACAGCAACCATGGTCTACAGACGAAGCTGCCATCTGTTTCCCCTTCTTCCCTTCTTTTCTGTATCCAAGCGGTGTTTATTTAGAAAGCTCGGGGTGCAGTGTCCAGCTGATAGTACCCCATGCTGTTCTTATTCCTGAAGCTTCCATGTATCTCTTTACCTTTATAAATATTCTCCTCCTGCACCCATGCTGCCTCCTGTTCCTAGGATGTGCACTGAATAGTGAAGTTGCTTGCTACATTTCAAATACACTGCTTCTCTTTAGATTTCAAAGCTTGCTGTGCCAGGGGGGACGAATATTATCAAGCCCGGCATCATTCATTCAGTCTGATGGGCCCCATCTCTCCATTTATCAGCCATGGATGGATGGGGGAATTTTTGTATCATTTTATTGTCTGACTGAAGCTTGATAGATCCTCTTTAAGGAAGTGACTCACTTTTCTTCTTTCTTTCTCTGACTTGTGATGGTTTCTTTGTTCTAGGGGTCCTGGTAGTTCAGAGTCTGCTTGTCAAGGCTTCGGTTATGTCACTCGTGTCCCAGTCTCTGGCCAGGGTCATAATCCCTGTTATTAGCAGATACATAAATACGCAACTAATGTTAAAAGAATGCAATCTAGTGACATCATTTCCCTTTAGGTTGTCTAGATTTTGAGGCTACACTTTACTTGGGGTTCTGTGCCATTGCTCTTGTTCAGTGACCTCTCAGGACTGGCGCTACTGATTCACTGTTTAATAATTTCAGCCAAGATGCTTTTGCTTGGCCATATTTTCAGGAGATCAGAGGTCTTTTTTGTATTTTATTTTTTCCAAGGGAAGAAATATGTCCTACCAAAACCCACAGGTTTAAGACTTCCTGGACACAGACTGCTAATGCCTAGAAAGAGCAGGCACATCATATGTATATGTAAAGCAGTCAGAGATAAAAACAGGCAGGCTGGCGGGAGGGTACTGGCCTCACCCAAAAAGTTCAAAGTCAATGCGAAACAAGCCAAATTCTGGCCTGGTACCTTTGAAACACCTTTTAGAATTTGAGATCTAGCTGGAGGGGCACCAATTGCTCTGGTTTACCAGGGACTCAGGGGTTTCCTGGGATGTCGGATTTTCAAGTCTAAAACTGCAACATGCCTTGGGGCGCCTGGGAGTTCGGCTCAGGTCATGATCTCACAGCTTGTGAGTTTGAGCCCTCGTCGGGCTCTCTGCTGACAGCTCGGAGCCTGCTTCAGATTCTGTGTCTCCCTCTCTCTCTGCCCCTCCCCTGCTCACACTCTGTCAATCTCTCTCTCAAAAAATAATAAACATTAAAAAATTTTTTTTAAAAAATAAAAGGAAGAATAGGAAAAACACAGAGGATTTTTAGTGAGACTAATTCGTGTAATAGTATATAGTTAATGCATGCCATTATACACTCATCCAACCCGTAGAATGTCCAACACCAAGAGTGAATCCTGATGTCATCTGTGGACTCTGGGTGATAATAATGAGTCAGTGTAGATTCATTGACCTTAACAAGCATACCATTCTGAGGGGTGAGGATGTTGGAGATAGGGGGCGCTATGCACAGGTGGAGGATATATGGGAACTCTGTGAACTTTCCACCCAGTTTTGCTGTGAACCTAAAACTGTTTTAAAAATGGGGTCTAAGGGCTCCTGGGTGGCTCAGTCGGTTTAGTGTTTGACTTCAGCTCAGGTCACGATCTCGCGGTTTGTGAGTTCAAGCCCTGCATCGGGCTCTGTGCTGACAGCTCAGAGCCTGGAGCCTGCTTCGGATTCTGTGTCTCCCTCTCTCTCTCTGCCCCTCCTCTGCTCTCTCTCTTTCTTTCTCTCCCTCTGAAAAATAAATGAACAATAAAAAAAGTATTTAAAAACGAATAAAATAAAACTGTAACATTCCTGAACAAACCAGATGGTTGGTCACCCTATATCTAGCATTCTTAGTGCATAAAAGCATGGCCTTAAACTAGACTGTAGTTAAACTAAAACTTTAAAAAAAAAAAAAAAAGTGAAGACTAGTTGGGTCACATAGCTTCAACCTATTAAAACCAAGAAGAAGTTTGTTTGGTTTTTGTTGTTGTTGTTGTTGCTGTTGTTGTTGTTTTCCCTCTGTAGGTTTGCTGTTTTCTTTTTTTTTTTCATTTAAAATTTAAAATATAGTTTTTTAAGTTTGCAGTTTTCTTTTTTTTTTTCATTTAAAATTTAATATATTTTTTTCAAGTTTGCAGTTTTCAATGGGGGAAAATGTAGCAATGCTCACCATTTTATTCTTAATAACAAAGCAGGACTTTAAACTCTATTTGGGGGCTGACCCCTTTTCAGAAATTAGAGGCACTGAATTTATTGCCAGCCAGTCATAGCTGTCCATCTGCTAATTCTCTCCACATAGAGGGAGCAGCTGTCACTTCAGAAATGCTACAGTAGATAATAAGATGGGGTGCGTTTCATCTTCAAATGCTTAAAACAAATCTCTGGGAAGAATAGCAACAGTTTCTCTGACTGCATGAATCTTTGATATTATTAACACAAAATGCCAAATGGATTTGGAGATTGGGAGCAAATGGATTTGCTTTAAAAGGAAAAGCACTCAAATTATGTGTAGTACATATTGTGATAATCTGCAATCACATAGATAGAGGAGCATCTGAAACACTAGGCATACACAGAGATACTCTCAAAATCCTAGCCATACATAGAGCCCTGAGTACAAATACAACCATGTGGGCTTCCAAATCCACACAGCCTATGGGTACAAAGGGAAGGCATCGTTGTCTCCAGCCCTGGAAAACAAAATTTACCCCAAACTAACAGCTTCTGACAGTCTTACATTGGCCCAAGTTCTTCTGCAAGTTTACAAGATTATCTAATACAATTAAATAATCTCAGGTGCTCTCCACCAGCCCCTGTGCACTGTTTCACAGCCCAAAGTCCGATTAGCAATTCATAGTGTTATTGCCTTGCATTTTTTCTTAGATGAATTCCTTGCTTCTTAGTCTCATTGCTTCCCCGTTTACATTTGCTCGAATCAACTGGTAATTGAAACTGACCACAGCCTCCTATTTGGGGTTCCTAGCCAAGATTATCTCTTCTGATCAACCTGAATACAGCTTCATTATTGTTCATAAGGAAAGAAAAGTAGGATGAGATGAGGAACCAATAAATATAGTGCAACACTGCTGTATATACCTGAACATTACAGATATGGATGAAGATAGAAATACAGATAAAGATGGAGATGTGCAAATGGATATAGGTATGGACATGACAGATGTAGACACGGGTAGAGATTGAGTTATATAGATACTTCTCCATGGAGATATCATTTCATTTGATCCTCAAAATAATTTTCGGAAGCAGTTTAGGCATATCTATCTATCTTTATTTCTCTCTCTCTATATATATATTTTTTTTTCTTTTTTTTTTCCCTATGAGAATATTGACTCTCAAAGAGACACCAAATCCCCTATCTGGTGACAGAGCTGAAATTCGAGACTGGGACTTCTTAACCCAAACCCAGGGCTTATTCTGACTGCAGCACAAACTTTACTTTTTTCTGTTTTTGGAACTTGTAATCTGGAATGACTTTTTTTTGCTATGTGGTGGCCTATGAGCTTTTCCCACATAGACATTGCCTCTGTGCTTGGTCTCCATGGAGCATATGGAAAAAGAGAGTTGACATGGAATTGATGGCTACTGGACACATATAATGTCTGCATTTTCATTTATACAAACAGAAATGCTTTTAAGGGGTCTTGACCGATTTCATCAAGAGATGAATGTTACCAACAGGAAAAACAAAAACAAAAGCAAAAACAAATCCCTAGTGTTGATGCGAATCCGGGTCAAGTCAAGGAGAGTCACAGAGCAGTTAGGGTCTTGAGGATCTGGGATATTTTACTGCAAGTACCTTGATTTGAGAAAAGAAATTCATTTAAACACAGCAAATATGCTCAGGAGCAAGTCTGGGGACACCTGCTTCTTTCTGTCACTATCAGCATGAAAGATCTCCTTTATATTTTACCTCTATCCCTGGTCGCCGGGCGGAACAGATAAGCCCTATTTCTGTATGTCATGGCTGTTAAAAAGAGGAGGGGAGAAAAAATAGCAAGAAAGGAACAAAAAAGTCAGAAAGGAAGATGAAAAAACCTACCATTTCTCAAGTCAAAATATTTTAATGGCGCGATCGGGGTAAATGATTAATCTAAAGGTTTTTGGTTTCTAGTGAGCTGTAAGAGGAGGCTGACAAGCAGCAGGAAACTAATATTTAAGATAATTTCAGAAACACGAAGATGAGAAAGTGGTAAAAGGAGGAGGCTGAACCTTTTTCCTTCCACCTCCAAGATTTATTGAAAATAGTGATTAAAAAAAAAAAGCACACACACAGAAAACGTATCCGGTTCTACATTTGAAATGCTAGTGCATTTATTCATTCCAAATTATTTACTGGATACCAACTCTGACACAGTTACTATATTAAGGTTTTGATGGGAAAAAACTGACTGTTCCTGCCCCCAAGAAGCTCACAGTCCAAGGAAAGAGATGTAAAGATAACTAAAGAACAGTAAAACCTCACCCAAAATGGTTTTATGAGAACTCGGGTGAAGGGGATCTCTGGATGCTATTGCACCAAATAGGAGCAGAATGGGATGTCCTGGGGATCAGAAATTTCCCTGCAGTGCTGATCCCCTGAAAGTTGCAGGAGTGGAAAGGGATGGAGCTGTGGGGAGTCCTGGCAAAGTGACAGTAGACACAGTTGCTCAGTGGGATCTGTGACAAGTTTGATGGGTGTGGAGTATGGAAAGACCACGGCAGCAGGGGATGTGGGGTGGGGGTGGGGAAAGGCTGATGAGGATGCTGTATTGCTTCCCCTCAATTCCTGGCATCTCTCTTGTTAGCTCTCTTGAGTAAGGAGCATCTTAGCAGGACTGCTGGGGGCTTCCCCTGAGCCTGGGGGTCTCTTGTTCATCTCTGGGAGTCTCTTTTAGGATGATCTTACCTGACAGCTCAGATTCTTAGTTTTCTTTCCTCTGAATTGCAGGCAGCACTATCTTAACCAGCTGTGTCAACTTTGTAAAGTAACGTGATACTTTCAAATGTGGACGTCTCCATTTCCCAAATGAGACGATGGATGATTCTGAGCTCATTTCTAGTGCCAGCATCCCATGATGATGTCTTTGAAAAAGATACATTGGCTCTCTGGGTAAATGTCAAGCATTCCGTGTCATTTGTATGGATAGGGAGGAAGCACAGTGATAGGAGAAAGAGCCTTATGCTTTTTTTAGAGGCAAATAGACCTGGATGTAAAGCCTAGCTGTTAGTTTTGTGATCTCGGGTCATTTATGTAATCATTTCTAAGCTTCAGTCTCTTCATTGGGATGGAATAATATCCACCTGGCAGAGTTATTGGGCCAGCTGGAAATATCGTATATAACACACCCTGCATGACAGATTGAGCTCAACTTAATTATTTGTAGAATTGAAGGTCCCAGAGCCTCGAGAAATTTATCGAATTCATTCTCTGTGGGGAACTACATTTCCCAAATTTCGCCCTAAAACTGTGATAACCCAATATTAAGTCAAAAAGTCAAATATGGCTTCCAGTTCTTTCCGGGACTGTGAATAATCACAACACTTTGGGAGCTTAAATGACAGATCTGCAGATTTCTGGACATCTGCAATTGATGCCAATTGGACAGAAGTCAGAAGGACATTGGATTCATTAGTTTGTTTGTCTTGTCGAGCTTTATTTTCTCAAGTTATTTTCTTCTCAGTGAGTATTTATTTGCTTGTTTATTCCTGCAGTCACAGATGCTCACTGAAAGGGGAGGATTTGAACAGACAATGGCTCTCTCCCAGTGCCCATCTCCAGCCAACAATCTACCATGCCAAAGGACTCCTGTACTACCTGAGCAGTATTGGCCGAAGTCCCAGGGTGAGTCACTTCCTTGTGCCTCTACACTCTTGGCTGGTTCCTTCCATTTTCAGGAGGCAACTTCCTTTCTGTCAAGGAAGGAAACCCAGATACCAGCCAAAGACCTGGGTGTGATAAGCTTTAAAGAGGGATGTATTCATTTCCTAGGGCTGCCATAACAAAGTACCACAGACTGGGCGGCTTAGAACAACAGAAACACATTCTCTCAGTTTTCTGGAAGCTAGACATCTAAGATCAAGGTGTCACCAGGTCATGATATCCTGAAGGCTCTAGAAAAAAACCCTCCATTGCCCATTCCTAGCTTGCACTGATTGCCAGGAGCCCCGAATGTGGCTGGTGGCAGCTGATCTATCTCGAATTTCTGTCTCTGTCTTCATATGGCCATCTTCTTTCTGTGTGTGTCTGTGTACAGAGTTCCCTCTTCTCCTAAGGACAGCAGTCACTGGGTTAAGGTGACCTAATTAGAGACCACCATAATAAGTATGACCTGACTACATCTGCGAAGAACTGTCTCCAAATAGGGTCACATGCATAGGTACCGAGAATTTGAGGGAGAAGATACAATTTAACCCATCATAGGGGCAAACCATTGGCTCAAACCATACTCGTTGGTGAAAGCTGTGCAAAAATCACACTTTAACCCATTTTTCTGTTTTTTCAGTTATTGGTCAAGAGAGAATATTACTTATCTATTAAGTAGTGATTGAAAGAAATCCTCTAGTTGTTAATATTCATGTTCACCTAGTATATATTCAATTCCAAAGATGATTCTGGCGCTATTCCAGGTACTTTTATACATAGGCTTTACTCCCAAGCTTATAGCAACTGCAAAATTGAAGGAAAACAGATGATAGACAGTCTGGCCCCCGATTTACTGATGGTTCCACTTACCATTTTTTTAACTTTACGATGCTGTGAAAGTGATTCACATTCAGTAGGAAGCATACTTCTAAGTTTGAATTTTGATCCTCTCCCAGGCACCTCTTTGTGTTGCTGGGCTGTGGCAGCAAGGTGCAGCTTCCAGCCTTTCAAATGATTTGGAGGATAAACAACCCATACACATACCAGAATTCTGTACCCATACAACCATTCTGGTTTTCACTTTCAGCACAGTGTTCAATGTAATTACATCAGGTAGTCAACGCTTTATTATAAAAAAGTCTTCGTGTTAGATGATTTCGCCCAACGGTAGGCTAAGGTAAGGGTTCTGAGCACATACATGCAAGATAGGTGAGGCGAAGCTACAATGTTCCTAGGTTAGATGTATTAAATGCATTTTCAGTGTGTGATATTTTCAGTTTATGATGGGTTTAACAGGTTGCAATCTCATCATAAATTGATGAAGATCTGTATTAGAGACAAGAGGCCTAGGCCCAAGATTAATGAAGGAGGCAATGGTGCACAAGTAACTGTAGGAAAATAATCATTTATTGACTACAAACTGTGAACATACTCTCTGCAAAAGCATGGAGGGGCATATGTCCAAATTTAGACTGCTTGCCTAACGTAAGGAACTTTTAAAATAGTGTGGATAAGCTTACAGATGGGTCAAGCAATCACCTCTACCATTAACCACTTTTTGAACATATACTATGTGATAAAAACAGTGGCACATTGGGGCACCTGGGTGGCTCAGTTGGTTGAGCATCTGACTCTTGATTTTGGCTCAGGTCATGATACCAGGGTCATGGGATCGAGGCTTGTATCGGTCTCCATATTCTCTCTCTCTTTCCCTCTGCCCCTCTCCCCAAAATACAAAAATGAAAACAGTGGTTCATTCAGTAAATATCTATTGAAATAATAGATGAATATCTAGTATAGAATCTTACTGATATCTCAAAAAAATTAAGGGGTCAAGAGACCTCCCTGAGGTCACCAGGAGGTATATAGCAGAGTTGGCATTCGGTTCTGACCTGTTTTCCACCCTGCAACCCAATCTCTCTTTATCACTTACTCTTTGAGAGAGAGGGTGTCCCCAAGACTATCCTCAGGTTCACTGATTCCCTAGAAGGACAAACAGAACTCAGAATTGCTGTCGTGCTCATAACTGTAGTTTATTACAGTGAGAGGATACAGATTAAAATCAGCAAAGGTAAAAGGTACATAGGGCAGAATCCAGGAGACAGGTGTGGATTTTCAGGTGTGTCTGCTCCCAGTAGAGTTGTATGGACAGTGCTACATTGTCCAGCAGTGGTGTGTGATAACAGGGATAGTATGCCAACCAGGGAAGCTCATCTGAACTTTGATGACCAGGGTTTCATTGAAGCTCAATTATAGCCATGGTGCCCCAGATGTCTGATCTTAGTTACTCAGTCTCCAGTCCCTTTAGAAGTCAAACTGACACTTAATGGTCCAAGACTACCACCAAAGGTCACATTGTCAGCATCAATCATCTGGCATGACCCAAGGCCCAGGTAAAGAAAGACACTCTTAACTAGCAGACTATTCCAAGAATGCCAGGGTGATCTACCAGGAGCCAACCAAGAGCCAGACCTTTCTTTGGAACGTGTAGCGTTTAAACACTTCACACTTAGTGAGCCACTACTTTACTGCAAAGAGAATAAATCATGTCCTTTTCCCTTAAGAATCCTTGTTCTACACTGGTCAAAATGTGCTATATTTTCATGCTAACCCCCCACGATCCCCATCTAAGGAAACACTTGTACCTCTGTTGTCTTCCCTCTAGAAGCAAGTTCATGGCCTGTACAGCAGAACTCCAATCTTATGAACAAGGCCTGGAAACAGTGTATTCTTTGAGAAAGAAGCCTTAGCCTCTGTGAGAGGAGACAGAGACTTACAGGGAAAGAGGTCCTTACCTGATACACAGTTAAATATACACGCATTCAACCCATAGCAAACAGGATTCCTCTCTACTCTGACAACCTCTAATTGAAGAGCAGAACATTTATTTTACAGCATGACAGGTGAATGCCTTGTTTTAAAATATAAATAAACATTAATTAACTGTAAACACGACAGCCACAGACTTGTTTCCTGCTGGGACCATCTGAGAGGTGGGTGAGAAACAGCTGAGTACTAAATGCTATTCACAGTATTACAAAACTCTCTAATGGGCTCAGCATCACCTTTTAGTTACCCGTGAGGCTGTATTTAACCAGCTTCCTGCTGATAGCACAAGCACCGCCACTTGTCTGTACTCGGGTCTGTCCTATACGGAGAAGATTTTCATGGTGTCCAGATTGACTCTTGGGCTACATGGTTATAGATTAACTGTGACCCTGTCCAGCCTCTAGCTCCTATAAAAATATTTACTGAAGCATCAGGAAGCCACTTTCTGGTGGCTAGGAGATTTAACCAGTTCCAGATGGTACTTAGGCATTTGCCTATTGGTGAATAGAATAATATGAACTCCCAGAACCAATGAGAATGTGAGATCGTGAGAGAAAGCAGTATCCTGATACTGCTGAGGGTTGCTAAAAACCAGACAGGTCATTCAGTTTATAGGCAATATGACAGTGTTTACATACAGTTTCATCCATCCATCCATCCATCCATCCATCCATCCATCCAACCACCCATGCATCCATCCATCCATTCGCCCACCCACCCACCCACCCATCCATCCACCTATCCATCTATCTATCTATCTATCTATCTATCCATCCACCTACCCATCCACCCATCTATACACTCATCCATCCGTCATCCATCCACCCATCCATCCATCCATCCATCCATCCATCCACTCATCCATCTTGGCATTCATCCATGTGCCCATTCCTTTACATCATGTGTGTAATCACTGGAAAGGAAAGGGATGACCCCACCCCCCCTTTTTTTGAAGAGTCTATAGTTTACTTTATTAGAAAGTGCAGTCAGGTCTGCAAAGACACCAAGGTAGTACAAAATGGTAAAAACTGCAGCAAAAGTTCATATGAGTTGTTGTAGAAACACAAATGAGGGATTGTATCATTTTCCCTCAAGGTTATGGAAAAACTGGAGACTAGAGATGCCACTTAAACTGGGCTGAAAATATTAGTAAGGGTTTGCTTGGTTTTTATTACAGTAAGGTAGAAAAGTATTCTTTCCGCAGAGGGTCTAAGGCCTGCCTGTGATCTCTTAGATCTTATGCCTTGTGAAATTGGTGTTCTGTCAAGTTTTCAATACTTGGGATCACTGCATGGGGAAAAGGAAAGGAAACTTCTCATTAACTGGTGGCATAGACTCATCTGATAGCCCACAGATATTATAGTCTCTTTCCTATTTTCTTGAGCCTTTATTTTCTGTCTCTAATTTATGACAGGGTCATGAATTCTCTTCCAGATGTTGGATTCAAAGCCCAGACACAGTAAATATAGATATACTCACACATTGTAATACTATTCAGAGAAAAAAAATACAATAATAAACTGAAATTTGCAACAACATGGATGAATCTCAGAAGTATGTTGAGTGACATAGACTAGACACTAAAAAGTACATGCTCTATGTCTCTACTTATGTAAAGTTCAAGATCGAAGAATCAGAACATTGATTGCCTCTGTAAAGGGATTCAATAATAGGGGCCAGGAGGGAACTATTGAGGTTAGTAGAAATGTTCTGTATCTCAATTAGAGTCACTTACACCAAAACCCATTGATTAAAGACTCATTCGAGGTCTATGCATGTCACTCTAGGTACATATTTGCCTAAATACAAAAAATTAAAGATAAATAAATCAAAGCATAGTCACAGGGACTTTGAAATGCAACCAGGAAGCAAAGGGTCCTGCTTATAATGAGACCGACCAGCACACAGGCATGCAATTCAAGCCAAGGAAGAGCACACAGCAGAGTAGAAAGCTGTAGAAGAAGATCTATTTATTAGTCAGAAAGGTCCAGCCAGAGAAAAGGCATGCAAGCAGAGAAGCCCGAAGAACAGACAGCCTCCACTGTCAGCTGGTAGGAGGCATTGAGCCCATTCCACTTTGTAGAACTCCCTACCAGAGGTAGGAGGCCTGAGGCCTAGGGGGAGACAGGCATAGCTAAGGGGAGTGGAGGAAAGCTCTCAGGCTCCATGAGGTTTCCAGAAACCCAGGCCACAGCCTCTTCCAGGCTGCTGTGTTGCAGCTGGCCTGGCCCCTGTGCCACTGCAGAGAATCTGGGCTTCGGAATTAGGAGTGCTATCGATTCTCATCCTCTTGGCTCTCTCTGTAGGAGTGCATGCTGGTAAAGGGATTTCAGTGCTCTTTGAAGAGCTCATTGATTCCCACTTACAACTTAGACAAACTAGGCCGCCTTCTGCCAAGGGACAGGGTGGGCATATTTTGGTTTTATCTTTCTCTGGGGCCCAGTGGAACAGAATTTTTAGCTACTTAAATGATTTTCTTGGTCTTATACTGTCCCTCTGGCATATGTTTTGAGTTAATCAGCTTCTTTTCAGAGACAAAAGGAGAGAGCAAAAAGGGATGGCATGTGTCTTCCTAAAACCTTGTCCCCAGAGCCTCAAGATACTCTATACACACTATTGATTTTATCTCCACTTTATTCCTCAGAAGTGGCAGAAGGACAAGTGTTATTTTTGCTTATTTTCATTGATTCATGCTAAGGTACACATCTAGAATTCCCCTCTTTTCCTGTGTAAGGATGTGGTAGGGAAAAAAAAATCTTGCTGCCATAGTTGGGAAATGGGAAGGTTCTGGGTGAAAGAAATTTAAATTTGATTCCATATTCTTTTATTTAAAATTGTTCTCATTCTATCAGAATAAAGATTAAACAGTGCTTCTCTAACATACCAGAAGTCATGTCTTAGAGGTATTTTTATAGGCACAAGTACTCCACATTTAAGTGAATCGCTAACATTTCTTGCATAAATTTATGTTGAAAAGCAGATAATTTTTTCTTCTTTCTCCCTTGCTAGTATCTCTGATATACCTTTTGAGTATTACAAAGCTGGAAATCTGGATTCTCCATATGCCACAGGGAAGGCCAGTCAGATTTTTCAAAGAAGTTTGAGCCAATTCCCTATTTTTCATTTTTTTGTGAGCAAAGCTGGGAGGTGGAGTGGAGGGGAACACAGGAGGGTAGTTGCATAAACCAATGTGAAGGTGCCTCTGCCCAGAGCTGGTGGGATGGGGAGAAGGCAAGAAATGCGTGAAGACAGGACCAGATGGATGAGCCACACTGCAAGATTGTTCTCCGTGAGGGTGGGCCACAGGTAAAAACAGGCTTCAAATGAAGGCGTTGGAGACCTGTGCTTCATCCGTTCAATACATATGCTCAAGGAGAACTTGAGCAGGGCAGCAATGATCATGGCCAACGGCATTGGACACAGAGCTCAAAGCACTAGTCCCAGAAAGTAGGGGTTGCCAACCATAAAGCACAGTTCAGTCTAGGAGGCCAAGACAGCCAACAGTTCTTGAAGACAGGAATGTACATCAGGAAACTGAGGCAACCTCCTTACATGGAGTGGGTAAGCATGGTGGTAGGTCAGCATTTATACTCTGCCCCCTGGGTTTATCCAGACAACTTGGACATCTGCCATGGGTCAAAAACATTAGTCTTGGCCCCACCTTTTGGGGAAGACATGAGTCCCAGTAACACTTCTGCACTGATTGGGATTGGCACACAAAATGGGTATATTAACACTCCTGCCTTGAGAGCCTCAGTACCTGAAATTGAGTGAGGCAAACAGTAGGGGCCTCACCCATGCTGACAGGTCACTGGGACTGTGTCCAAAGGTGACAGTCAGGCTGCTGCTTCTCTCCCTTCAACCTCTAAAACTGGGGAAGGAAGCAATTTTAACTCCTGAGGAACCTCCCAAGGCCTCACTGTTCAAGTGCCCTGCCAGGGTGTTAAGCTTATTGCTACTCACAGAGGGCCAGCCAATCAGAGACAGGGAGTAAAACTCAGCCAAGGTGAGGCCCCAGGGTAAGCCCGGTAGCTCAATCTTAATTTCATTAATTGACAATCTTGTTATACTTCTCTTTAAAAAAAAAAGTTTCTTTTTATTTATTTTGAGAGAGACATAGAAAGCAGGTGGGGGAGAAGCAGAGAGAGAGGGAGACAGAATCCCATGCAGGCTCTGCACTATCAGCACAGAGCCCAACACGAGGCTCGAACTCACGAACCATGAAATTGTGACCTGAATTGGTGTCAAAAGTGAGAGGCTTAAACGACTGAGCCACCCAGGCTCCCCATACTGCTCTTCATCACTGGTACATCCAATGATTTGAAATATTTTATTGTGTAAAATCTTTGGAGCCCAGAAAGATTGGAGTATGAGATAGAGCATCTCTTTTTAATGGGTGGCCATGGGCAAGCATTTAACCTCCTTCTACTTAGCAGAAGTTGAACCTCATCTGTAAGTTTGGGTGATATCTTCCTTGCGGGACTTTTATACTGACTGTAGATGTGCATAAAGTCTTACAGTGTGACTGGCACATATCAAGCAGTCTAATTAATGGCAGACATTAAATTTATTATTACTTACCAGAAGGGTGCTACATACAAAACAGAGCCACATATTAGACTATATGTTTTGACTTAATTTTTGTGGGCACTTTCAATGTAATTAAACTATCTTGGAACAAAGGACAATATAATGCATAACACTGGGATGTCAGAAAACCTCCGCTGGCATTTCATAACATGTAGTAAAGGGTCCCACTCTGGGTGGTCTCCTAACTGGTTAGTTACTGAAGCATCTCCTGAGTTTAATGTGAAATTATTCACCCCACACTAGCCATGGGAGGGGGTCAAACTGACTTGTAAGTAAAGGTTGCTTTTGCTAAGGCCATGTTGGAACTTTAGCCCATAATGGCCCAATTTAAGTAGAAGTCTCTCCCTTTAAGAAAGGGAATAGAGCATAAAATCCCCTTTTCAGATAGTTGTAGGAATAAATTCTGCCCAGGCCCCCTGTGGTTAAACTCAGCCATGACTGGACATTGCTCTCTCTCAGGTGAAACACAAAGGAGAGAGCATGACTGTCAGTAAAAGGACTGGAAAATTTGGTCTTGCAAACAGGGCTCTTGGAGGACAAATGAATATGCCACCAAGATGATTTCCCTCATAGAGATGTTTGTTGCACTCAGGAGCTTGGGCTGAATGCTGTCCGCAAAATAATGTGCACAAGTTGGAATCTCCAGGGCTTCAGTGAGCCTTGCTCGGTTTAATTGGAAGCATTGCCGTTTTGGGTTTTCATCACATACCCCAGAATTTGCCTTCTCACGGCTCCAGCCTCACCTTCATTTTCCTGTGGCGTTGGCATAAATAATGCAGAGGTCTCACTGCTGGGAAGCAGGAACGAGACCCAGATGTCAGGAATGGAAAACACAGCAGCCTCAAGCTGGTGGAGCAGAGCAGTAAACACAGTCAGGGATAGGTGAGCTGTGGGGGTAAGAGTCGGCCAGGGGAGCTGTGTTTGAGATGGGGGTTAACCTCTTGCATAAGGGCCCAATTAGCTTGCTGAGGACCAGAAATGGGACTAGGGAGGGAGGGGAAAGGTGGGGAAGGCATGTGAGGAGCATAGTAATGTGGCCCCGAACAGCCTCTTTGTTGCCCGAGAAATGATAGAACTCATGTTGTGCATGAATTAAATTAACCTTGCAATTTGGCTCAGACAAGAATTCATTGGAAAAGGTACTGGGGAGATGCATATGAGTCTGATTTCAGAATCGTAATCCAATCAACACCATCCACTTTGCTGATGGAGAAAGCGAGACACTGGGGAGTGGGTTTAGCCCAGGGTGAGCAAGTTCAAAACTCACCACTCCAGCTCAAACAAAACACAACTTAATGAAAAGAAACCTCCACATCTTCATCTCTGCCTGTGTTCCTATGTTCCTTGCCTTGGGGGAAAGCACGATCCTCTTGCCTATATTCACTTAATCCAGAAATCTAGGGAGTATCCGTAACTTCTTCCTCACTTGGCCCCTAGATACATTTAGTCTCCAACTCCTGTAGAGTTTCCTTCCTCCCTCTGTCACCCGATGTCCTTTCTCTCCATACTTGAGCTGCCATAAGCTCCATACTTCTGCATTAGTGAGGGCCCTGTCACCTCTGGTGCCTGGTGTCAGTCTCTCTGGTGAACTCTTGGAGCTCCTGTTGTGGTGGTCTGACCATGCTGCTCCTCCTTGCACAAGCACTTTAACGGCTCCTTCCCTGCCTTCAGGAGAATGTCCAAACATCCCAGAGCAGTGAGCAGGGGCATCACTCACTGCCTGCTGCCCGCTTGCAGACCCCAAGGTACTGTCCTCTACAGACTTACTCTGAATGCTTGCACTTCCTCAGATCCAGGGCGGGTTCTTTCTCATTCCATTTGCTTGGATAGCTCTCGCTCAGTAGGACTCAAGGTAGGATACCCCTCCCACCAGCAAATCCTAGGACCCCTACATTGTGCATCTTCAAGACTGCTGTTCATTTGGACTCTGCAACGTGTCCTTATTTGGGTTGCCAGAGACCCCGTACTTACCTCTGCTTGCACCCTCCTCTCACCGCGAGAGGGTTTCCCGTATACCCCGGGATCATCCCAACAAAACAGCTCCTGGAAGAGGCAATATGGAAATCTAAAAAGCATTTTTGAAACATGGATTCTGGATTAGAACATGCTGGGGTTCAAATATTTACTCACATACTTAAAAGCAGTGCAAACTTGGGCGCACCTGGAGAGGTTATTCATTTTATCTGAAATTCAGTTTTCTCGGCTGCAATGGGATAATGGTAGCATCTGTTTCATCATGAGATAATCTATATTACGTTATTAGCTCAGGATCTGAAACGTCATAAGCCTTCGATAAAATAACCATTGTTGCCTGTTGGCATTGTTATTAAGGACATTGCTGTATTATATTAAAATTTTAATTTCTCCTGCCCCCAAAGCAGGCATTCAGTAAATATTTGTTGAATCCACTGAAGAATAAGCAAGATAGGACCATAGGTTAACCTGGACAGACTTTCTACTTACCTGGCACAGAATTTTACAGAAAGGAAGCATAACTGTTACTTCTTCCCATAGGAGAGAAAAACTCCCTCACCAGAAATAACTTGATAATTTAACTTGTAATTGCCCCCTATAATTTAGAAGAACACACGTTTCCTATAATTAACAAGCATTTATTTTTAGGGATATAATTTGAGCAAAAAGCTGGGCAATGTCTGCCTCTCTATTCTGAGTCTCCAGTGGCCACTAGAAGTCCCAGGGCTAAGCAGTGCTTATTCCCACAGGTGACTAAGTCTATACTTTTTCACTGACATCAGCTTCCAGAATCCGTAAGGATCAGAAAACAAAAACAAAAACAAAAAAACTCCTTACTCTGGTTGAATTCAGCATTTAAGGAGCGCCTGTCACCACATAGGCAAAGCTACTGCCTTTATGGAGAAATCTGTTGCTAAGACACAGTCTTCATTTGTTTGCACACTTTTCATAAGAATGGTGGGCATTTAATTCACAGAGAGACATTGAGGTGTAAGAGATAAAGGTTGGTGGCAAGCTTATTCTGGCAGAAGATTAAACCTCCAACAAGTCTATTGGTTCCTTTAGGCTAGAGGCTTTCAAAGCATGGGCTTGGGACCCAGGTATTAGCACTACCAGGAATTGCTAAAAATGCAAATTCCCAGGCCTGCTCCAATCTTAACTGGAATCTCACAATTGCTGCTGAGTGGTTTACAGTCTGAACTTTGGCAAGTCTTCTACGTCATTCTGACACTCAACAACATGTGAGATCACTGCTCTAAACCCTTGACAGGAACAGTGGTTTTCAACCCTGCCTGCACATTAGAATCTGAAAAATATCCCATAGCCCTGGTTGTCACTGCAGACCAATTAAATAAAAATTTCTGGAGGTGGGCTCCAGGCATTGATATTTTTATAATCTCAGGAGATTTTAATGCAGGGACAGGATGGAGAAACACTGACCCATTGATGGAGATGTATTTGTTGGAAATGACAGAATCTTGCTCAAAGTAACCCAAGTAGTAAGACAGTTTTGGAGGAAAGAAGTCCCTTAATCTTACAGGAACTAGAAAGCACCAAAAGTCTGGACAGTTCTTCTTCCCATCTCTCATGTTTCTCTTTCTACTGCCACATTTTCTGTTTTTTTCTTTTCTCTGTGCATTTGCCTAACTACACCCCTCTTTAGGGAACAACTTATTCTGCTCCATCACTGTTTCCATGCTTTCATTGTGTGTCTTGTGTGTGGTTTGACTTGTCATTGGACCGACTCCCTCTTCCCAGATCTGCTTATCACCCTCTCTGGCTTTGGCACCCACAGCTCAGTGATATGTGGAAGCTGGGGAGATTTATTTTCTCAGAAGACATCAACCTGAAACAAGAATAAAGGATTCCACATAAAGAAAAATAAAATTCTTTTCTTGTTTTATTGGAGAGAAAAAATACTTAGGAAATACTTTTCTTTTTTTTTTTTTAATGTTTTTTAAAGTTTATTTATTTTTGAGACGGAGAGAGATAGAGCACAAGTGGGGGAGGGGCAGAGAGAGAGAAAGACACAGAATCCAAAGCAGGTTCCAGGCTTGGAGCTGTCAGCACAGAGCCCGACTCGGGGCTCAAACTCACCAACTGTGAGATCATGACCTGAGCCAAAGTTGGATGGTTAACCGACTGAGCCACCCAGGTACCCCAAGAAATACTTTTTCTGCTAACAGGGAATTTACAGTGTGAATGTATTATTGACAATTAAGAGAAAGAGGGGGAGGACAGGAAGGTGAACATACAGAACGGTTTTAAGTCCTTTAGTCCTTAAAACCCTCAGCTCATAGATCCTTGGTCTGTCCCCAAACCTGCCTTCTGGCTCCCGATCAAGTCCGTGCTCCTTGTCCGGCAATAACCTTGTTTCCAGAAAATCAATCCTGACGCTGCTGATTCTTCTCTGCTTCTGTGACCCACCAACAAAGCAGCATGGCTTATGAGCTCTAACCTGCCATTGGAATGTTAGTCTTCATCTTCTCCTATCATGAGTAAGCAGACCATTAACTCACCTGTCCCTTTATTTTTCTTTGACATGTGTGTTTGTTTATGGCCCCATCCATGTACCGCGAGTGTCCTGGGCTGCATTCCTGCTGTCAACAACTTCCTGTTCAGTGAACTTGAAGGCTTTATCACATACCAGAAAAGCATCATCTAGTCTAACTTCTCAACCAACAACATCGCTGGTATTCATTCATTTGGCTTCTGCTGAAACATTTTCAGAGAATGGAAATTTTTAAAGCTGTGACACAGCATATTAAGACAGCGATAACCATAGAGTTATTTCTTGCCAGTAATAGATATTCAACAAGTGTTGAGTTTAACATAGAGCTGGAGTCTATGTCCACATTATCCTTCCTTTTGCCTTTGCGTGCTCTTTGAAATGATAGCAAGTACATTTATTCATGTCCCAACTGGGAGAATTTGGAAATTTGTGGGACTCCTATCCAGACACCGTTAAGCCTTCTTTTTTTCTGGGATAAGCATCTCCAGTGTCTTCAGCTGTTATTTGTTCACAAACATTCCCCTTTTTCTGGGCTTTCTGGTTCCTCTTTATTAAGGTGTCCTGGCTTGTTCTAAAATGCCACACTCAGAAATAAAAAACACGATATTAGATAAAAATTGACCAGTATGAGGTACATTGGATGGATTGTTGTCTTAATTTATGAGCACTTTACTTCTCCAGAAGCAATTTATGATTAGATTAATTTTTGGCATCTGCAGCCTCTGATTTATTTTGAGCAAACTGCCAGCCCAAACTTCTGGTTCTCTCATTCAAAATCTACTTCTTAGCTAAATGTGTCTACCTTTCACTTTGACCACTGTTTGAATCCAATTGTAGGGCATTACATTCATTCCAATTTAAGTATTTCTATTTTTGCTAATTCTGCTCTTTTGTCACTTACAATTTCCACTCTTGTTTCTTCTCCTATCAATTCTCCTCGATTCTGCATCAATATTAAATTTGAAAAACACCTTAAATTACCTACTCAGTGTCCTTAACTTAGTATGCAAAGGCTACATTTCTAGCAACTAAGGAACAAATGTGAAGAAATACCTCCTTAAAAGGACTTCTGTCTCCTTGAAACAGAAAATGTGTAGGTGTCATCTGTTAATTTTTAAGCACACAGATCACAGTTGAGCAGCTTGATAAATCATCACAAAATGCACCCACCATGTAACCACCAGCTAAATCAAGAAAAAGAACATGTCCAGCAACCCAGAGACGTCAAATAATAATATCTAGCCCCCCAAAACAAACACTACCCTCATTTACACAGCAATATTAGTTTTGCCTGTTTCTGAACGTCATAGAAAGGAAATCCTTACATGCACTGTTTTGTGTCTAGCCTGCTTTTTTATTCTCAGTGTTGGATAGTATTCTATTGAATGGTTGTACCATAATTAATTAATCCATTGTACAGTTTACAGTTTTAAGCTAGTAAAAATAGTACTGCTATTTACATTCTTGATTATCTTCTGATGCTCAGTATATCCATTTCTGTTGGGGGGGGAGGTTAGAATATGCGCATGTTCAACTTTCAAAGACTCTCCCAAGTTGTTTTCCAAAGGAATGGTATCTTTTTAGAGTCCGCAAACTGGGTTTGAGCGTTCTACTTCTTCCATATCGTGGTCACCACTTAACGTTGTCTGTCTTCATGATATTAGCAGTCCAGAAAACCCCTTAGAAGCAGTGGCATCTCATTGTGATATGTAAATTATATTTTCTTGATATTAATGCAGCTGAGGGCACTTTCATTTGCTTAATAGCCATTTGGACATTTTGTCTTGTGAAATGTCAATTGAAGATTTTCGCCCAGTTTTTAATTTTTTTACATTTATTCATTTTTGAGAGAGAGGCAGAGCATGAGCAGGGGAAGGGCAGAATGAGAGGGAGACACAGAATCTGAAGCAGGCTCTAGGCTTTGTCGGCAGAGCCCAATCAGGGCTCAAACCTGTGACCTGTGAGAAAATGACCAGAGCCTAAGTCCAACGCTTTTAACCAACTGAATCATCCAAGCGCCTGTGTTTTTCCCATTTAAAAAAATTCAGTTGCCTCTCTTTTTCTTGTTGATGTACAGAAATGCATGTGTGTGCCAGATATATTTTTTGCAAATAGGTTATTTCACTTTTTGGTTTGCCTTTTCACATTTTTCATAGCATATTTATTTATTTTATTTAAAAAATTTTTTTAATGTTTATTCATTTTTTTGAGAGAGAGGGGTGGGGGGAGGGGCAGAGATGGGGAGACACAGAATCCAAGCAGGCTGCAGGCTCTGAGCTCTCAGCACAGAGCCCAGTGCAGAGCTTGAACTCCCAAACTGCGAGATCATGACCTGAGCCCGGATGCTCAGCTGACTGAGCCACCCAGGCACCCCTTTCATATGAACAGAAGTTCTTAATGGACTATATCTAATTTTAAATATTTCAATTTAGGTGTATTCCTTGTTTGAGTCCTCAAAAAAACTGTATTTCAACTCCAAGGTTGTACATGGTAGTCTATGTGGTTACCCCCAGGTAGCTGTGTTATTTCATCTCTCATATTAAGATTTGCCACATGTGTAGAATTTATTTTTTAACATATTATGAGGTAGGGATATGCATTTATTTTTATTTTCTACATTGTTTACACTGGACCATAAGTCTTCCAAGGCCATCATTTCCCCACTGTGCTACAGTATCAACTTCATCATAAGTCAAGCGACCATATATGGGAGTCCCTTTCTGGAATATCTGTTTTTCTCCACTGATTGATTTGTGTATTCTTTTATCAATAATACTGTGTACGAAATACTATAACTTCAAAATAAGTTTTGATATCTTTACATAATTTGTCCAGTTTTTTCATTTGTTGAGATTGCCTCAATCATTCTTGGCTCTTTGCACTTCTATTTTGGTTTGGGATTAGCTTGTAGGTTTCCACAAAATAAAAAAAAAAACAAAACAACACAAACCAAAACAAACTAAACCAAACCACACCAAACCAAAACACCTTCTGTGGGTTTTGACTGAGAGTGAATTGGACCTGTATACATACATTCGCTGAGATGGAAAATTTTCATTTTTCTCAACAATGTGTCTTACACATCTTTAAAGCTATTTTTATGAATTTGGTGCTTTGATGCTATTTTAAGTACTATTTTTAAAGACTTTCTTTTTAAATAATCTCTACACCCAATGTGAAGCTCTAAGTTACAACCCCGAGATCAAGAGTCGCATGTTCCACCGACTGAGCCAGCCAGGTGCCCCTTAGTGATATTTTTTCAAGCAGGCTTCATGCCCAGTGCAGAACCCAATGTGGGGCTTGAACTCATGACCCTGAGATCAAGACCTGAGCTGAGATCAAGAGTCAGAGGCTTAAATGAATAAGCCATTCAGGCGCCCCAATACTATTTTTAAATTTAGATTTTTATACTGATAGTGTATGTAAGTAGACTTGACTCTTAGATATTGACATTCTAACCTGTGATTTTGTATGCACATACGGATTTTTGATATTCTACATTTTACAATCTTTATGTAGGAAAATAAAGACACCGCTATTTACTCCTTTTAAATATTACACCTTTTATTTTTTTCTCTTAGATTTATTTTTCTCTTTTCTCCATTGTATCAAGTACAACTGATGGTCAACGCCAGGTCCATTTCTGATTTCAGGGAAGAAACATTTCATTAATTTCATTAAATTATACTACAGCATACAGGAACCTCATAGTGTCTGTTCATTATTATTTCAGAATTGTTACAAACAAGTGACTGCTGTGCCCATCCTACTCATCCTCTTTCAAACATGAGTGTTTATTGGGAGTAATGTTTCCTCACTCCACCATTGTATGTAGGTGGGTGGAAGGCGGATGATTGACCTTTTTAGTTCCTGGATCAGGAGGAGGCACGTATGGGGTCTGGAAACCATCATGGGAGTTCGTACTGAGGTCTGATACTGTGATAGGATGGGTGTTGAAGAAGTCTTCCTTGGGAAGAAGATGAGTATATTTTATATGTGGGAATAAATATTCAGATTAAGAATACAAATTATTGTAGCAGTCAACTTTTGTGGGATAATAAGTGCTCCAAAACTTAGTGTCTTAAACAAAAACTATGTGTTATTTCTAATGATACTGCATGAGAATCATCCAGGTAAACTGGGTGGTTCTTTGGGTCTGAGCCAGCATGGCCAGGGCTGGAAGTTCTCAAATGGATTTATTTACACTTCTAGTGGTGGCCTTTACCAATACAGCTCTTGCCAAAATCACCCAATGATCCTCATGTGACTGGTTCTGCTATGTAAACAGTATTCTACCTGAGAAAGTTGACACTTAAAAGATTTAAAAGGCCAGTATAACTGACCTAGATTTTCCCCTGCTTTGGCCATTGTAGGTCTTCTGTGATTTTCATGGCCACTCTCAAAAGAAGAATGTATTCCTTTATGGTTGTAGCATCAAGGAGACCTTGTGGCAAGCAGAGTCCGCTATGGGCACATCTACTGTCTTGGAAGATGTCGGCTACAGGGTAAGTCACTGGGGAGAATGACACAAAACATTTTGTGTCCACGTTCTTGCCTTTGAGACACACGCTCCACCCATTTTTCCCCCTAAATAAGCATTTTGATTATTTTAACTCTAGGGTTATAATACAAGCAGGTTGGAGGCATGTGTAACCCCTCTACACTTTTGATGCATAATGGCTGTACTACCTGGTGGCTCCGCTTTGTTTTCTATATGATATGATACAGTGCAAAGGGCATGAGAATCGGAGACAGGAAACCTCATTTTAATGCCTGGCTTTACAATTATTAACTGTGTGCCGAGGAGTCATTAACATCACCTCTCTGAACCACCATTTGTCACCTGGGAAGTGGGGACAGTGAAAATACTGCCTCTGTTTCATGTTTATGAGGGCAGCAAAATGATGCTGAATACAAAAGGATCTTAAATTAGTATGAAGGAATGCAAAAATGCAAGACATTAGACCATCCACGTGCCCTGTGTGAACATGCTCTGAAAAGCAGAGCAGTGATCCACTACTCCTATATAGTGGATATATTTTATAAGTAGCTAATTCTATTTTTTTTCTGGGTTCCAGTGGATAGAGCTCAACTCTTCCTCCACTGAACTAAAGAGGAAGCTAAGGAGGGGTAAAGAACAAAGGACTTCTTCCTGTCAGCATAAAGGGAATCAGGATAGAAGGAGATGAGGCAACATTGTCCAAACACAAAATAAAAACTGGCCTTTGTTTCAAATGTAAATGGAAAAAGAAGAAAAATTATTGAATTCGAAGAACCTACAGTTCTCCTGTGTCTTTCTCCTTTACTTTCACATGGGACACTTCATTTCTGACACTTCTGGTCACCAGATATGTGGCGATTTCACCCCACCAGACACTTCTGAGACACCAACTGGGTGTGTTACAATTTAACCCTACCCAGAGACAGCGTCACATCCCTCAGGTTAAGGACTCATCCCACAAGACTGCTTCCTACTTCAGATGTCGATCACAAGGAGTCATTCCCGGGTTACCCACAACTTCTGTCTGACTTAGCTATGAGTTGGAGGGATCCATGATCTTCCCCCCTGCATTGAATTCAGTTATTTTCTAGAGTGGCTCACAGAACTCAGGGAAGCACTTAAACTTATATTTACCAGTTTGTTAAAGGGTCTGATAAAGGACATGGATGTTAGCCAGATAGATAAGAGATACATAGGGTGAGGACTGGGAGGGTCCCACGTACAAGGTCTTCTGTTCCTGTGGAGTTAGGGGGAGGGTATCATCCTCTTGGTATGTGGATGTGTTCACCAAATTGGAAGCTTTCTGAACCCCATACTGTTGGGATTTTATGGAGACTTCTTAATGTAGTTGTGATCAATTATTAACTCATTTCCAGCCCCTCTCCCCACTCTAAAGGAGTGGGGATAGCCTGATCCAGGACCTCACCCAGAATCACCTTATTAGAACAAAAGATGCTTCTAATGCTCTTATCACTTAAGAATTTACAGGGGTTTTAGGAGCTCCATGTCAAGGACTGGGGATGAAGAACAAAAACATATTTTCTACGATAAGTCACAACATCACAATTATCATGGTACCTACCTCTTCCAAATTCTTTATTATTCTGGATATATGAATTTACTATAAAAAATAGCTTTATTCCCTGGGTTAATGAGTACTAAAAGAGATCAAAATCCACCAAACTACTATTTCACCTCAAAATAACTCCCCTTCTCCCTTAGTTTCTCTTCACTCTCTCCCTCCATGTCCTCTAGAAACATGAGTACTACTGATCAGTAGATAGTTCCCCAAAATGATTAGAGCAGAACCAACGAGTTATCTTTAGTTTCCTTTTACTCTAAGTCCCAACCACAATAAAGGGGATTTTGATACAGAATTAGAATCTGGAAGGAAGGAAGGAAGGAAGGTAGGATGGAAGGAAGGTAGGAAGGAAGGAAGGAAGGAAGGAAGGAAGGAAGGGACAGGAGAAAGGGCAGGAGACAGGGAGAAAGGGAGGGAGGAAGGAAGGAAAGAAATTAATTCTGGTACTGAGAAGTTCCACAACCAAAGTGAAAATTTCACTGGATGGGATCATTCAGCAGATATGTGATGGCAGGAGAATCAATCACTAAACTTGAAGGTCAATCCAAAATTACTAAATTTAAATTATGGAGAAAAAAAATTGAAGAAAATTCAGTAGCCTTAGAGATCTGCAGGATAGTATAAACAGCATAATACTGAATCGAATAATTAACCAGGAAAATATAATGAATGAAAGTGAATGTATATACCCCAATATATAAGCAAAAATTAACAGAATTGAGAGAAGAAATTTAAAAATCCAAAGATAATAGTTGGATATTTTAGTACTCTTTTCTCAGTAAGAAATAGAACAATCAAACAGAAAATTAGTAATTTTCTGATCTGATTGATACATATGTAACAATTCTCAAAACAGAAAAATATACATTGTTTTTGAGTACACATCAAAATTATCCTAGGTAGACCATATGCTAGCCTATGAAGCAAGTCTCAGTATATTTTTAAAGCACTGAAACCATCCAGGTATGTTCACTTACCATGGCAGAATTAAATTATAAATCAACTTTTGTAAGATTCTAGGGTCTCTCGGGATATGAGGAAATTAAACAATATACTCCAAAATAACTCATGGGCCAAAGAAGAAATCAGAAGGGAAATTAGGATATGTCCTAAACTGAATAAAAACAGAAACACAGCATATCAAAATTTCTGGTATGCAACTAAACTAGTGCTTAGAGAAAAAGTTGGAGGCACCTGGGTGGCTCAGTTGGATAAGCATCTGACTTTGGCTCAGGTCATGATCTCACAGTCCGTGAGTTCAAGCCCCGCGTCCGGCTCTGTGCTGACAGCTCAGAGCCTGGAGCCTGCTTCAGATTCTGTGTCTCCCTGTCTCTGCCTCTCCCCTGCTCACGCTCTGTCTCTCTCTGTCTCAGAAATAAGTAATAAAAACATTTAAAAAAATAAAAAAAATTAAAAGTTGCAGTTTTTTTTTTATGTTTATTTATTTTTGAGAGAGACAGAGTGTGAGCAGGGGAGGGGCAGAGAGAGAGAGGGAGACAGAATCTGAAGCAGGCTTCAGGCTCTGAGCTATCAGCACAGAGTGAGGCTCGAACTCACAAACCATGAAATCATGACCTGAGCCAAAGTAGGATGCTTAACTGACTGAGCCACTCAGTCGCCCCAAAAAGTTGTAGCTTTAAATGCTTATATTAGAAATGTGGAGTGATCTAAAATTGGTAATTTAATCTTTCACCTCTGGAACGAAGAAAAATAAGAACAAATCAAACTCAAGGCAAGAATAAGAAAAAAAAGAAAGAAAAACCCAAAATGGAAGTGAATGAAATAGAAAACATACAATGGGTAGAGGATCCATGAATACATGTTTGGTTTCTTGAATAGTCAACAAAATGATAATCCTTTAGTTAGACTCATGAAAGAAGACACAAGTTACCAAAATCAGGAATGAAAGGGGGCATCGCAACATACGTTCCAAAATGTAAAAGAGTATTATTAACAATCACATGCCAAAAAATGGATAAATTTTTAGGACAAAAATTACCAAAACTAACTAAAGAAGACATATAAAATCTGATAGGGCCTATTTTAAGTAAATAAGTTATATTACTGATTAAAAATCTCCGCACAAATAAAATATGGCCTCAATGGGTTTGTTGGTGACTTCTGTTAAACTCCTAAGATATAAATAGTAATAATTATTAACAAATTAGTTTTCAAAAATAGTGGAAAAAGACTTCTCAACTCGTTTTATGAGAGCTTTACTATTTTGACACCAAAGCCAGAAAAGATGTCACAAGGAAAGTCAACATCTGTCAACAAACACCTATCCAAAATCCTTCACAAAATATTAAGTCAAATCCAGAAGCATATAAAAATCATCATTCACTGTGATAATGTGGGGTTTAGCTCATGAATGCAAGGTTACCTCACCTTAAAAAATCAAATACTGTTCTATTCCCTGTAAATAAACAATGCAAAACTACATCATTATCTCAGTGATGTGGAGAAAAACATTTAAAAAAATTAAACATCCATTCAAAACAGAATCTCACAATGGACAAGGAATATAAAGGGAATTCTTCAACCTGAAATTGAGCATAAAAAAAAAAAAGTCCTGTAGTTACCATCATGCCTAATGGTGAAAGATTAAATGCTTTTTCTGGAAGATCAGGAATAAGGCAAGAATATTTGCTCTCACCATTTCTGTTCAACATTTTACTATGTATTCTAACTAGTACAATAAGACAAGAATAGTAAAGAGAAGTGTGTGTGTGTGTGTGTGTGTGTGTGTATACACATATATATTTTTTTAATATATATATATTAATTTTAGTTTTTAAATTTACAGCCAAATTAGTGTATAGTGCAACAATGATTTCAGGAGTATATTCCTTAATACCCCTTGCCCATTTAGCCCATCCCCCCTCCAATAATCCCTCCCATAGCCCTCAGTTTGTTCTCCATATTTATGAGTCTCTTATGCTTTGTCTCACTCCCTGTTTTTATATTATTTTTGCTTCCTTTCCCTTACGTTCATCTGTTTTGTCTCTTTAAGTCCTCATATGAATGAAGTCATATGATTTTTGTCTTTCTCTGACTAATGTCACTTAGCATAATACCCTCCAGTTCCATCCACGTAGTTGCAAATGGCAATATTTCATTCTTTTTGATTGCCAAGTCACACTCCATTGTATATATATACCACATTTTCTTTATCCATTCATCCATCAATGGACATTTGGGCTCTTTCCACACTTTGGCTATTGTTGATAGTGCTACTATAAACATTGGGGTGCATGTGTCCCTTCCAAACAGCACTCCTGTATCCCTTGGATAAATACCTAGTAGTGCAATTGGTGGGTCGTAGGGTAGTTCTATTTTTAGTTTTTTGAGGAACCTCCATACTATTTTCTAGAGTGACTGCACCAGCTTGTGTTCCTACCAACAATGCAAAAGAGATCCTCTTTCTCCACGTCTTTATCAACAACTGTTGTTGCCTGAGTTGTTAATGTTAGCCATTCTGACAGGTGTCAGGGGGTATCTCATTGTGGTTTTGATTTGTATTTCCCTGATGATGAGTGATGTTGAGCATTTTTTCACGTGTCAGTTGACCATCTGGATGTCTTCTTTGGAGAAGTATCTATTCATGTCCTTTGCCCATTTCTTCACTGGATTATTTGATTTTTGGGTGTTGAGTTTGATAAGTTCTTTATAGATTTGGAATACTAACCCTTTATCTGATATGTCATTTGCAAATATCTTCTCCCATTCTGTTGGTTGCCTTTTAGTTCTGCCATAAAGAGAAGTATATTGGGAAAAAAGAGGAACTGTTTTTACTCAAAGTATACTATCATAGGTAGAATATTCTAAGAATTTTACAAAATAAAGTACTGGAGTTAATATGCAAGTTTAGCAAGGTAGCAAAATGCATGATCAATGATAAAATTCATCCTATTTCTATATACTAGCAATGAGTAATCCAGAGATGAAATTAAGGAAAAAATCCATTTGCAAAAGTTTCTAAAAGATTAAGTCAATTAGAAGTAAATTAAACAGGGGCGCCTGGGTAGCTCAGTCAGTTAGGTGTCTGACTCTTGATTTTGGTTCACATCATGATCTCACTGTTCATGAGTTCGAGCCCTGAGTCGGACTCTGTGCTGACAGTGTGGAGCCTGCTTGGTGTTCTCTCTCTCCCTCTCTCACTACCCCTACCTTACTTTCTCTGCCATCTCTCAAAAATAAATAAATAAACTTTAAAAGTTTAAAAACAGAAAGAAATTAAATAAAAAGTGCATTATGTGTACACTGAAAACCACAAAACATTGTTTAGAGGAATTAGAGGTGACCTGAACAAATGGAGAAGTGTACCACGTTCATGGATTGGAAAACTCAATGATCATCAGATGGCCACTCTCCCCAAATTTTTCTATAGAGTCAGTACATTTCTTATCAAACTCTTAGGAGGCTTTTTTGTTGATATTGAGAAGATAATCTTATGACTTATGTGGAAATACACAAGAGTATGAATAGCCAAAGAAACTTTAAAAGAGAAGAAAAAAGTTACAGGATTTACTCTACATGATTTGAAGACTTTAAATTTCAAAACTAAAAAGCTACAGTCATCATGAACGTCTTTTGTTGGCATCAGGATAGACCTATAGATCAGTAGAACAGAATAGAGGGAAAATAAATACACACAGAAATACTCACACATTTGTAGCAATTGATTTCCTGCAAAGATGCCAAAGCACTTCAGTACAGCAGGGAGGAAGGACAGACTGTCTATCAAACAGTGCTGAAACAATTGGGTAGCCACAAGGCAAAATATGAATTTAGATATTTACTTAACACCATACACAAAATGTAACTTAAAATAGATCATACACCTAAATGTAAGGACAAAACAATAAAACTTACAGAATGCAACCTACTAGAAAATCTTTGTATTTTGTCTGCTTTGATTAGTCAAAGCTATCTTCCATAGAACTCCACACAACACAAACTGTAAAACAAAAAGTTGATAAATTGAGCTTTGTCAAACTTAAAGAATTTTACTCTTTAAAAGTCCCCTTATAAGTAAGTGGAAGACCAACCATACACTGGGAAAAATATTTGCCAATCAAGTAACTGATAACAGACATATATCCAAAATGTGCAATTTTTTACAAGTCAATAATAAGAAAATAAACACACACATAAAAAACCCCAAAAATTGTTCTTGAATATGTCAACAAAAACAATGTATGCATGGTTAATATTAACAATATTATCATTCATCAGGTAATTGTAAATTAAAACGATAATGGGATAACACCACACAATCACTAGAATGGTTATAATAAAAAAGACAAAATATCAAGTGTTGGGGAAAGGTGTTTTAGAAACTGGAATCCTCATTTATTATTGGTGGAAGTGTAAAATGGTGTGGCCAATTTGGAAAACACTTTGACAGTTTCTTCAAAGTGAAACACACCTTTAATGCACAGCCTAGCAACGCCATTCCTCTGTATCCACCCAAGAGAAGTGAAAACACTTGTCCACAAAAATGGACATACTTCTCATAGTATGTGGACTATGGACTTCTCATAGAAGTACGATTACACAATATCCCCAAACTGGTAACAATGCAAACATGTCCGCCAACTTGTGAATGGATACACAGAACATGGAATCTTCAGACAGAGTATGTTCATACAATGGAAACTTATCCACCAATGAAAAGGGACAAACTACTGATGCATGCAACAACATACACTTAAAAAAGAAGTCAGAAACTAACACAAGATGTATGGTTTAATTTGTATGAAATTTCTGAAAAAGGCAAAAATTATAGTGTTAAAAAGCAGATCAGGCGTTGCCTAGGGAAGGACTGACTGGAAGTGAGCATGAAAGACATGTTTGTACGGTGATGAAAGTGTTCCCAAGCTGGACTGTGGTGAGGACTGCAAAATATATGCATTTCCTAGGGGTGCCTGGGTGGCTCAGTTGATTAAGCGTCTGACTTCGGCTCAGGTCATGATCTCACAGTTGGTGAGTTTGAGCCCCACATGGGGTTCTGTGCTGACTCCTTGGAGCCTGGAGCCTGCCTCCAATTCTGTGTGTGTGTCTCTCTCTCTCTGCCCTTCCCCAGTTCATGCTCTGTCTTTCTCTCTCTCTCTCAAAAATAAATAAGCAATTAAAACTATATACATTTCCTAAAAATCATCAAACTGTTCACTTACTTCAATAAAGCTGATATCAATAACGTGTGTTATTAAAAGTAAAAATTTATTGGGGCACCTGGGTGGCTTAGTTGCTTGAGTGTCTGACTTCAGCTCAGGTCACGATTTCATGGTCCATGAGTTCGAGCCCAGCATCGGGCTCTGTGCTGTCAGTGTGGAGCCTGCTTGGGGTTCTCTCTGTCCTTCTGTCTCTGCCCCCCCCCCTCCTTATGTTCTCTCTCTCTTTCTCTTTCCCTGTCTCAAAATAAATAAACTTAAAATAAAAAAGAAGTATGAAGAAATAGAATGACATGAATTCTGTGACAATTAAAACTTGAGCCTTAAAGAATTTTAACTGCCTATTGTGGATCACAGTGAACTGAGGAGAGGTGGATGGAATCAGTTCTTTGGCAGTCCTGCCTGGGAAGTGTCTCTTGTTAGTGACATTTCCTGGCCTTGGTCTTCCTCATAAATTTCCAGTTTTGAGGAGTGGCAAAGATAACAACTGTGGATACTACTTCTATAGTAATGAGCATGTGCCAGGCACTGTTCAAAGCACCCTGTATACGTTCATTCATTTAATCTTCCCAACTACTGCATCTTCTAGAATGGTGCACGGCAATAGGATATGCTTAACCAATGTTTGTGAAATGAATAGGTACTTTTAATAGCATCCCATTTCATATATGAGGAAGGAGGTTGCAGAAATGCGGTAAAATGTCTAAAGGTCATATAGTTAGCAAGAGCTGGGATTAGGACCCAGGTGACTCAGCACCAGACCACACCTCAGATTCTGACCTTAGTGATCTTCTAAAGCATGTGTTCTATGAGACAGAAACAAAAACCTGAGTCAAACTACTCTGCAGAATGAAGAGGGAGTAAGTCCTTGTTGGACACTTGGTAGGCGGGGATTATCTAAGTTAAGAGAAGGGAAATATACAAGGTAAAGAGAGGTTTTAAAAGCTGGTTTTGTTTTTTTTTTTTCCAATCATGGAAGTTTGAATATTGGAGCAGAGTGACCCTTCCTTTCCTCTAAACCTCTGAAGAGCATAGTAACAACACTGCATGGTTACTGAGGCTTCTCTTGACTTTACTGCTTCACTCAAGGTAGAAGCTGTTCTTACCCCTCCCCCTTCTGTGATGACAAAAATGAGCATTAGCGGACTTAAATGACCTTCTCCATGTCAAATCGTGTAGTGTGAATCCAGAATTCATACTTTTGACTCCTTGTCCCAGCTATGCCCTTGCCACATGCTTAAGTCAGAGAAAAGAGAAGACGTCTGAGTTCTGTAGAGGTGATCATGGGGAACCGGCACCCCACAGAGGGCTTCTCCCTGGAAATGAGCTGGGAGCTAGGAACTGTCTAGTGGGTTCATAGTCAGCATATCTTTGAAAGTTCTATCTTCTGTGAATTTGGGAAACCAGGCAGGACTTGGAAGAGTCAGCAGAAAGCAGATGAATTGAAATGCAGCTCAAGCTTTTACAATGTTCCCCCAAACCAGAATTAATGATTCAGGACCACCTCTTCCCCCATCAGCTGAGGTGCTCTAGACCCAGCTGCTCTAAGACAAATGGGATTCAGTGTCTACGGGGATGCAGAATACTCATTCTCGGGGCTGTTTCTTGTCTAGTCTTTAAGTCCCTGCTAGGTTTATGTTGAGACCATGCTAAATGCCAGCTCCTGAACCATGCTGTGTATGTATATTATGTCATTCATTCCTTGTATTTCTTTACGTGCCTATGGAATTATAATACCTACTGAAGAAGTTCTGTCCTACAGTGGTTACACTAAGCTCATGTGATCTGAATTAGGATATCTGAGTTGACATTCTGGATTTGTCCTTACTAGCTGTGTGACCATTGAAAAGTTACTCATCCAGCCTCTATGTTATGAGATAATAACAGAATTTATGTCAAAGACTCATGATGATTAATTGAACTAATGCATGTAAAATACATAGCAAGTGTTGAGTGAAAAGGCAGCTATTATAATTTTCTTTTTTTTTTTAATATGAAATTTTTTGTCAAATTGGTTTCCATACAACACCCAGTGCTCATCCCAACAGGTGCCTTCCTCAATACCCATCACCCCCCTCCTCTCCCTCCCGCCCCCATCAACCCTCAGATTGTTCTCAGTTTTTAAGAGTCTCTAGTGTTATGTATGCTAAGTGAAATAAGTCATACAGAGAAAGACAGATACCATATGTTTTCACTCTTAGGTGGATCCTGAGAAACTTAACAGAAGACCATGGGGAAGGGGAAGGGAGAAAAAGGGGAAAAAAAGGAAAAAATAAAGAAAAAAAAGTTAGAGAGGGAGGGAGCCAAACCAAAACAAACTATTATAATTTTCAACTTTTGGAAACCGAGATTAAGTTTAAGGGCACAGAGCAAGTGGGAGAAAAAGAGTTGAAGGTCCCAAGTCTTTTTCCATTGGAGCTGGGAGATCCCTTGGAGCATCACAATAAGGGTCCACTGGCTCCATTCACATGCAGTGTTTATCTATATCTTAATTCATTTACAAAACAAAACAAGACAATCTCCAAATACTAACGCTATAATTATCTTCATTTCTCTGACATAGATCTATTTGTGTGAGATCAAAAGGGAAATGGGTTCAGGACTTTATTACCAATGCTGTAGTTGTTTTGGAGTCCATTATTTAATGGCTAAACTCTTGCTGTGGATATGTAACAGACATGCTCCAACTGCATCTTGTAAACCCCTTATTCTCCAGGCTCCAACAAAGGGATCATAGCTTGTAAAGCTTTCTGAGATACACGCCATTAAGTGGAACATGTGGGCATTTGGGTATGGGCTATATGAGCTAAGAAAACCGGGTTCACTTAAGTAAGAAAAAAGAGATCATTTAAATAATGTCCAATTAAACTTTTTATAGCAAGGTAAAATATTGATAAACTGAGACCATTTTCAAGTATTTTCAATCATTTTAGTTGCTATGTATATGTCATAAATATTTTATGTAATACATAAAACAAAATAGTTTACATAGCATATAAATAATATATATATAGTGTATGTATGTATAAATATAGTGTGTGTGTGTGTGTGTATATATATATATATATATATATATATATATATATATATATATATATATAGTGTGTGTGTGTGTGTGTGTGTACGTGCGCGCATGTGTGTGTGAGATATATTTAAGCAGTCTCCTAAGGGTCTGGACTAGCAGATTCTATTTATTTCAGCAAATAATTATGGAGTGCCCCCTATGAGCCACCCAGCTTGGTGTGCAGAGATTTTCCTGTGAACAAGACACAGACCTGCCCTTATGGAACTTCTGAGCTGCAGAGGAGATAGAAAATAAACAGCTAATTACATGAAAATTAATTTTACGGTGATTACGATGACACTTTGAAGGAGAAAAATGGGGTGAAGGAATCACTGGGAGAGAGGGACAAAAGTGGGTAGATGAAATCAATTAGGGGACAATTATAGAAACTCAAGTGAGGACATAACAGCTCATTTCCCTTGTCCAAATGATGCTGTAGGTCTGCAGGCTATGTTGGGAACTTAACGATCATATTAAATTATATGAATAATTATGTTAACATATACATATATCATAGGTAATTTATAATATAATTAATACTTGTATTAATCTTTATATTAATGTGATTAAGTTATGTTAAGCATGGGGACAGTAAGAACCCAGGTTATTAAGAGATTTGCTCAGTGTTCTAGAAATTAACAAAATTGCATTTCTTTAAAAGTACTCTTAATTTGTATTCTCATTCTGAGGAAAGAACCCTTCCTTCTCCTTGCAATTTGTCCAAAGCCTGAAGTTTCACTGTTTGTTATCTAATATGCATAATTTTGTACTATGTGCTAGTATTCTGTCAGCAGTGAAGTAAAGAACCCTTCTTGTTAATGGCACAAAAGTTTGGGACTATCTAGGCTCAGGATTTCTGCTAACCCAAGGACCTGGTGTGCTATGAATTCTTGAGTCATCGTCCTCGAAGCGGGGAGGTCTGGTGACTAGAAGCCCCCTTTCTGTCAATCAGAGAGTGGCAAGGATCTACATACAGATGCTTTCTAACCATAGATTAAGTTGTCTCACCTAAAGCTTTTCCACCCTAGGAAACAGTGGTATATAAGAACTCAGAGAGGATGGATTTAGTTTTATAACTGGTCCAGCCTCAGATTTATGAGATTTACAAGATGGGACTAGCAAGTTCATTTTGGCAGTCGTACTATTTTAGGAAACTTTATATGTGACCTTCAGCGATCATCAATGATTTGAATATCTGGGATAAGTCAGAAGTCCTTAGTTTGACTCTTGGAGCTAGAAAACCATGAGACTGGGTGGAGTCACTCTCTAAATTTCAGTCCGTATGAAATCTGTGTCTTTCCATGGAGCTCAACACAGCGATGTGTGAGGCTGAATGTATACATGTACGACATCGGTCCACAGTGATGGAGAGACATGGAACTGGGAGATCATGGTCTTTCGAGTAGGCCGGATTGACATTTGGATCCCATTCCAACCTCTTTGTAGTTGGACTTATGCTATTTCTTTCTTACTTTTCTAAGTCTCAGATTCCTCATTTGAGAGCACAAAACAACAAACCCTTGATATCCATTCCTTAGGGTTGATAGAAGATTGCAGGAGCATATATTAAGTGTTTGATATATTGATATGCTTAATAAATGTTGGGACATTATTTTTTATGATGCATATCCCTAATTCATCATGATTTTATTTTTTTTGTTGTAGACTCTTCCCAAAATCCTTGATAAGCTAGCTCCAGCATTCACGATGAGCAGCTGCAGTTTCCTCGTGGAGAAATCCCGAGCCTCCACAGCCCGGGTGGTGGTGTGGAGAGAGATGGGGGTGTCCAGAAGCTACACAATGGAGAGCAGCTTCTGTGGCTGCAACCAGGGGCCCTATCAGGTATGTGAGGCTCCGGCATATGCATACTTTCTGTCCAGCAGCTATGTGCTATAATGGGGGCACTATTAAAGACCTTTCAGTTCTTCTTTCTCTCCTGAACGTGCAAGAAGTCTCCAGGTAGTCTGGCCTCGCTACCTGATCTTGCAGAACTAATCAATGATTGCATTCACTGGCAGCACAATCTGTGTTTATCCTGGAAGCAATTTGTACGTGCCCGTTGGTTTGGTTTCTCAATCATGTGCCCTGGCCAGCAAGTGGCAGGGAGCCTCCTTCAGACATGCACCCCCAGCTTTTATGGAACCTCGGCCTGGCGCTGTTATATGCATGGGGATCTCTTGTTACCTTTTGCACAACTCGACTGGTTCCCCTTGCATCATAAAGGGTGTAGGTTGGTGCATAGATATAGCCCTTTACATCCGTGTATTGCGTGCCTCTATCTTATGTGATTATCTAAATCAGCAGCTCTCTGTTGCCCTGCTATCACCAGAGCACACAGAAGTGTGTTCATGACATGTATCTCCCCAACATGAGTGGATCTGGGACTCATGCTCCAGTGTCAAGGGAAAGGCTCGTATAAATCACATTTTTTTTTCTACAGCTCTGTTAACTGCATGAGCAGCTGGATAGCTACTAAGTCAGCCTGCTTTAGCTGCTCTTCCCTGTCCCCACTAGAGGAGCATAAATAAGGGACATTGTGACAATGCCATGGTAGTAGATTCTTTTAAATTTGTTAGACAAGCTGACAGTCTTCTATTCAATCCCAAGGATACCTGGACCTTACCAACATTAAAGCTCATTACACTGGCTTTGATATTATCCTGGAACAGCCAGGAAGCACTTGGCACCTGCATGGTCCTGTGCTTGTGGAAATCTGGTAGCTCTCAGGGAAGACAGGGAGTGACAGGTGATGAATATTAACTAACTTCTCACCTGGCCAAAGACTTTTTTCTTTTTTGACACAGGGCTACTGAACCACCCGTTCTAACCTATTAATTCTGTTAAATAGCCAATCAGTCCAAACAGTTGCTCAAAATAAATTGTTCAGTTATTGAATTAATAAATTATTAGATTGAATTAATCCAGTTTACCCAAATTAATGTCGATGTAGAATAAGAAGAGTGAGATCATTGGAGGGGCATGGGATTAGGCATCACAAGACCTCACTTTTCCACTTATCAGCAGTGTTGCAAGCTACATACCTCTACGAACCTGTGTATGTTTCATATATCGAGTGTTAATATTCATAAGGATTCCTTTCCTCCCTACTGCACAAGAGTTTTTGTAAAAGCCAAAAGAGAATGTAGACAGGAGTGCATTTGAAGGTTGTATCATCAGGAATATGTTCAGTCCCTTGGCATTCAAAACCTGTATGATTGGGAAAAATAAGCCTGGAGTATTATTGACTCTAAGGACTTAAGGATATAGACTTGTATCCTTCTAGTTGTGTGCCCTTTGATGGATAGGGGCGAGACACTTATTTAAAGGAGGACTCCATGCATCCTTCACAGATCTATTGGAGTGGTGACTTTCATTGACTTTGTTTCTCCACGTAGCAATTCAGGCTAACAGCTTCCAGTCAGATAAGTATCAGTGCCATTCATGATAAATCAACTAGAAACTCAAACCTCTGGAGTTGCTGTTTGAGAACTAGATGACTCAGACATTCAGGCCCCTACCAACACTCCATCTTCCGTGTAACAAACACACGGGCTGTTACAAATGACACGGAATGACAGAGGCTTGCCCAATGGGGTGGCTTTCACATACCAGCTCAGCATTTCCTCTGTGAAACTGTCCACGTGACCTTTGCATGAGATCTTTGTAAGAAAGGATGGAGAAGGAATTGGCTAGAGGAAGCCCTAATGGTGCCAGACCTGGTTTTGCTTTAACAATCCCATCCTCTATATGAAACACCTCTCCGAATGGATTGGTTTTCTCCTTCCCTTTGTTTTTCTGTCCTTACAAATGCTGTTGAATAACTGAGCAAAATTGCAGACAGTGAGTAAGAGGATGATGAATAATTTTACAAAGGGGTAGGGGGAACACCCCAAGGGAAGGAAGCCAGCCCAGAATTGGGAGTTTTGGTGATTTTTGTTTGAGGTATATAATGCAGTCTATGAGCTATAAAGCAGTGTAGAAATTTCCATCCTGAACATATTGCAAATGATTTTTGTACATTGAGAAGCTCAGTCCCAGTTGAGTCCTGAGGTTATTATTTTAAGGTCATCTTTCCATTTTTTGTTTAGCATTACCATTTATCCAAAAGATGGAGGGTACTTAAATACACCCATGAGGGGCATTCCTTCCTTCCTTCATAAGAATATCAATATTTTTGCAGTTTCTCTGGTTAATGCAGCTTTAAAGTAGTTCCAATCATTTCTCCCCCAGCACACTAAGTACCTGATTTGTTAGTATGGAAATGAAATATCATTTCTTACAATGACATTTATGTTGGAACGGCATTAAAGAACATAAGCTATTACCTTCAAATAATTATTACTAATATGATATTTTCTCTTCTATTTTCCAATCTATAGTTGGTTAATTTAAAAAAAAAAAGAATTCTCTTGCTTTTGTGTCTTTGGAATATAGTCTCTACTGCTAGGTTATACATTTAGATCTATAATCTCTGAGTCTCACCGACTGAGTGATTTACTTTATCTATTAGGGACTGGTCCAAAACTATTGAGGCTATGGAGGGGAAAAGCCAAAATGGAATCAGGCATACTCTCGGGGCTCATGTTTTAGAGGTGTCCAGTCTGTGTGGATAGCTGTGTATTTCACACCTAGCATTTGCAGCCTGGGGTCACATACATGGTGTGTTTGCACATTCAAAGACATGTGCCTGGGCCCCATTGGCTGCTTGTAACTTAGGACAGTGTGAGCACTGCCACCCAAGCAGGCTGTCCACATGCCCTTCAGCAATGCTGCTGACTTGTGGGCAAAACGGGTCTTTGTCAGAGGAAGGACAGAGTGAGCACCTGAGGTCTGAAGAGTAATTCAACTGATATTTAAATCCCCTCACTTCACACTACAGCAATCCAGAAAGATTTTCCAGTAACCCAAACCTATTCAAGTCACAGTGTTGCCCATAATCCTTCATTGTGTTCAGAGCAAGTCCAGCTCCTTATCATGCCAGGTAAGGCCTTGTACAACCTAATTCATTTGTGTAATGCTCAATCCTTTGTTTAGCATAGAGTACATGTTGAATATGTGTGATGATTGGCAAATGAATGGAAAAATAAGTGAACAAATGGATGGCGATTTCCATGTAGAGTCAGATGATTATCCTCTCTGTCCATAGATCACTAGAAAAAGAGAAGGAATTGCCATGGTCACGTGTGACTAGAAGCCACTTTCAAATGAAGATTTTAATTTTTTAATTTTTTAAAGTTTATTCATTAATTGAGAGAGAGAGAAAGAGTGAGATGAACAGAGAGAATTCCAAGCAGGCTCCATGCTGTCAACACAAAGCCCAATGCAGGCCTTGATCCCAAGAACTGTGAGACCATGACCTGAGCCAAAATCGAGAGTTGGATGCTTAACCAATGGAGCCACCCAGGCGCCCCAGAAATGGAGATTTTTAGAGTCATTGAAATGGATAGTAATGGAAAATGTGTGGGTGAGAGAGAGAAATGTGTAAGAATGCAATGTTGAGTCCTCTCGAATCTGTCACTATACACATGATTTGAGAGCACCTAATGGATTCTTTCTCAGAGTAAGGAGATTCTAATCCAGGTGCACTCTCACATGGCCACATTCTAATAAAAAATGATGATTCAATGGAAGGACTTCCACCAGTATACAGGGGGGATGCTGCAATGCACCTGCCAGATCCCCTTTGGGACCAAGGTACTCATTTTCCTGGCTGCTCACAGCTGTGTTCATCACCAGAAATTGTCTGCAGCTGATAGAAGTAGCCTTGATCAAAGCTTTGGCTTCTTAGTGTGAGCAGCCTGCATCCAATAGCTGTGCTGAGTGTGGGTACAAAGGCCTGGCCTCGTAGCCCCAGTTGGGAACACTCCAAAGGGCCATTTCAGCTCCAGAACTCTCTGTAGGATTGGCCGGGGCCTCTGTCACAATTGCACTGTGATTCAGCTTCCCACTCTGACCACTTCTGCTTTTTTCGCCACTCACAGGTGTTGTGCTGGTGAGTGCTCCCCAAAAGTCCTTCTGCAAAACAACTTACTACTGTATTTCAAACAAACAAACAAACAAACAAACACCCTGAGATCACGAAACAAAAACATTGCAACTAAGTGCTTGGCTATTGAAGATGGCTTGAGAGGGATGAACTTCATATGAAAAACTAAGTCATCTCACTTGGCTTGCAGGGCTCCCAGTGTCCTCCAGTTCACACTCTGCATCGTTAGCTGTTTCAGGACGTAACCCCACACAGATTGGGAGACCGCAGCTCAGTGCAGGGACTCTTGCACTGCTGCTCTACCTCCATTGTGGTCCAGAAGGGATGCTGGGTGTATTAGTTTCCTGTGGCTGCCATCCCGAATCTCCATACATTTGGTGGCTTAAAACCATAAATTTATTCTTGCACAGCGTTGGAGACTAGAAGCCTGAAATCAAGGTGCCGACGATACTATGTTCTCTCTAAAGCTCCAGAGGAGACTCTGTCCCATGCCTTTCTTGTAGCTTCCGTTTTTTGCTGGCTCGTAGACATATCACTCCACTCTCTACCTTTATCTTTGTCTGGCCTTCTCTGCTTGTATGCCTCTGTCTCTGTGTTATCTTTCCCTCACTTAAATTACTTATTATTTTTTTTATTTCTTATTGAAGTATAGTTGACACACAATGTTATATTAGTATCAGGTGTACAATATAGTGATTCAACAACTTATACATTATTGGTTTCTTCTTTTAAGGACACCAGTCATATTGGATGTAGGGTCCAGCATACTCTAGTATGACCTCATCTTAACTAATTACACCTGCAACAACCTTAGTTCCAAATCCAGTCACATTCTGAGGTTCTGAGAAGGAAATGAATTTGGGGGGGGATGCCATTCAACCTGGTACACTGGGTCAGGCAAGGAGGTACAGAATATACAGATCCAAGAACCAGAAAGAAGTTTTTATTTCTATCTTCTTATTTCTATGCCGTGAAGCTTCAAACAAATTCTAGTCAGTCTTGTTTTCACTGTACCTCCTGAACAAGAAAATAAGAAGTTTCAGATTTTCTTGGAACATCTTGGAATCCAAATTTGAAGGACATTCCGTGTATGATGAATGCTGATTAGCACTGCTTGAGGATTATAATATATAGTACCGTAAAGCAGTGATAATGGTAATAAACACATTAATGATACTTACTCTTTGTCAAGCCTTTTTCATATATTAAATTACTCCATCTTTGCTACCATGTGACAAAATACTGCAAAGTTGGTTTTATTATCATTACCATCATCATCCTTGTTATCCAAATGGAGACACTTAGAGAGGCTAAGTAACTTGGTCAATGTCACACACATAGCTAGTATGTTTTAGAATCAGGGTTTGAACGCAGACAGGTCTGGCACTGGAATCTTTGCTTTTACCCTCATGCCTTTTGCTTCATAGGACGTCATCGGTCAAAGTATCCCTGGGCTTTGGAAACAGGAGAACTACCTTCTGCTTTTGGCTGTCACCAAATAGATCTGCAGCAACAAGTTTCTCATGTATAATAGGAAAATGTAATTAGAACTGAAAATTGGACATGGTCTCTGCCAAAATCATGCTTGAAAAGGGTTGCCTTCGCTGGGTATCTAAGGAGCTTCTGGATCATCTAGATCAGGGCGCTCTCGCTTAATTCTGAAACCCCCAAAAACCTTCTATGGCACCTTCTGAGTAGATCCAATTTTCTAGGGAGAAAGTATTTTGCTTTTAGCACCAATTAGCTAATGTCAGGAGATCTGTCCTACCCTTCGCATCCCCCATCTTATCCTGAGCTGTTTTGTTTTTTTATCTTTCCAGAGTAAACAAAGAGGAATTGGAGGAATACAATACCTAGGTATTGGTAGCTGTCTATCAGGCAGGGAAAATGGGAAGAGCACAGCTCGTCTTTAGTAAAACATCAACTTAAGTTTGTATTAGTCAACCTCCTATGTTGCTTTCCATACTCACTTCACTTCCTGAAGGCTCCTCTCCTTTTTGCATTTTTCCCATTAGGGAATGATTGCTCTCAACAACTCATTGAGTCTTTATTTGAGGACATCTCTTTTCCCCCCAAGTGTCCTAAGCCACAGAATCACCTCTCTACCAGGGTCTACACATATATTCTCTCCCTGCCACACATGTGTGTGTATCACACATATGTACACAGTTGTACGGATGTCCATACCAGCAGTTTTGAATGACAGCTTCATGTGGGAGGTGTAGTTTATTGTGTAGTGTGGGCACTTGTACCAGAGTTCCAAGGAGAGCTCTGCATTTAGCAGCCATGACCTCGAGACAGTGACCTGTTTTCTATGACTTTTGGTTGTAACGGTGATGTTCTTCACAGTTCCTAGTTATAGGAATGTTGTAAAGACTGAATGAGCTACTGCCTGTAAAATGTGTATCACTATTTTCATACTAAACACTCAATACCTTTTATTGTTTGTATTCTTATTGATTGTATGTAAGAATTTTTAATGGTGGTTTTCTTTTTCATCTTAAGTACTGATACTTAGACTCCAACCCTCAGCCATAATTGTCTTATTCATACTTTCTTAAGTACAACCATTGAGGTTAGACATCAGGTCTCTGTGATTTTTACTAACTTTAATAGGCAGCCAGGGTTGCCACAAATATGGGTACTGATTGATTACAATTCTAGAAAAGATGTACACATGGTCAAAGCCTAGAAAGAAATGTCAAAATAGCCATAGATTTTGGGTTTTATAAAGACCGATATCCATATAGCAATATTTATAGATTTAGTTACATCAAAGAAACTTCTGTGTGTATTACCTTGACATTTCCTCTGCCTTTTATTCTATCAAACTTCCTACACAATCTAGCCCATATTATAGCCAATTTGCATGCAAGGTCCTAGAAAAGAGAAGGGGAATTTGTGAGCCCGAGTCTAGGGGAAGGGAAAGAAAGAGCAAGGAGTAGAGGTCGGGACAGGAAACATACTTGAATTTAAAAGTCTATTCCAATTATGAGCACAACTCAGGAATATATTTTGGATCACTATTCTCTTGGAACCCATTTCCTTATCGTATGGGCAGCCTCAAATTAGAATATCACTCTTTTTAAGCTCTGAATTGGGCAGGGGGGGGATCCTGTTAATTTCACTAATGTAATCTGAGGAATAGGATTTCTCAAACTTTAATGAGCATAGGAATTATCTAGGGATCTTATATGATGCAGATGTTTGCACCACATATCCATGTGACCTGGGGTATGGCCCAGAGATCTGCATTTTATTAAGTGCCCCTGAAGATTCAAATTCTGGTGACCCAGAGGCCAGTGACTGAGAAATGGGGCAGGTTACTAGTTTTTGCAGTTTCTGTTTTTGTTTGCTCGCTTCTGGTCTCCTTTGGGCTATAGGTGATCTTCCATGGCTTTTGTCATAAAGTCTTAAATTCTCTGCCTTCCCTACCCTTGTGTGTGTGTGTGTGTGTGTGTGTGTGTGTGTGTGTGTGTGTGTGTTTCATTTGTGCTTTTAGGTGATTGGCCTAGTTCTCTCACAAGAGTTGTATGGAAAAACTGTCCATATCCCAATGAGAGTTTAAAATGTTTCTGTTTGTTTTTCTAGCTCCTGGGGATGCCCCAGGTCAAAATTTCTTAAATTGGCTATAGAACAAAAGAGTATAGGAACAAATATAATTACATACAAAAGTGTTTTTTTGTCTATGTATACATTTTTCTGGGGAGAAAATCTATAGTTTTTAAGACATTGTTAAAAGAGTGGATGACCCCCAAATAATTAAGAGCTCATGACTTAGTTTACTGAATCCAAGATGTCTAGAAGCCCTTTACAGCTTCTTGGTTTCTGCTCTCTTAAAAAAAAAAAAAAGTTTAATGTTTATTTATTTTTGAGAGAGAGAGGGCAAGCAGGGAAAGGGGGTGGGGCAGAGGATCCAAAGCAGGCTCTGTGCTGACAGCAGAGAGCCCAATGCAGGGCATGCAGAGCTTGAACTCATGAACTGTGAGATCATGCCCTGAGCTGAAGTCAGACACTTAACTGTCTCAGTCACCCAGGCGCCCCTTGGTCTCTGCTCTTAGGTCAGCTCTAGAAGCGTTTGACTTTACTTTGTGAAAATCATCCAGGAGTCTGTCACTCGCTGACTCCTTCTGCCTGCTTATCACTTAGCACAAGAACCATGATGTATCTCATTAAGTGTAGATTGGAGTTACTTCCATCTAAATCTTGTGTGATGACTAAAAGATTAGGACACTAATCTTTTCAGGATGATGCTTCTCACAGGTGGTCGTTCAGACTGAGGGTTTGTTAGAAACAAAGAGAGTCTCAGGCCCCACTGACTGCAGCAGGATCTACGTTTTAACAAGATCCTCAGGTGACCTGTGTCCCTAGGAAAGTCTGAGAAGCACTGATTCAGAGCAGCCTTGGTCAGCAGGGAGGTGAGAAAGGATTACGGCTCACCAAAGGGAAATTGGGGAGTTCTCCCTTTTCTACTGGGGCAAGGACATTGTTCCCCAAATTTTTGTGAACTGGAATGAGCTGCTGTTTATGAATGGGATTTAAAAATTGAAGGTGGCCCTCAATATGAGACATACTGTGATCTGTGCCAACATTTTAATGCTAGATGAGTCTCTTCTTGTCCCCCTAGCCACCCCCCCCCCCATATGCTCTCACCTTCTCCACTCTAGGGCTTTGAAAAGAGAAGGACAACTTTCCAAAAGTCCGTTTGGCCATCAGAATGCCACTTCATTCCTTTGTAAATACAAATGTGAAACACAGCTCTAATCTATCATTTTAGTATTAGCCACTATTTGAACCATTCACGTCTATGCCCTTTTTGTTCTTATTAACTGTGATTCAACAAGTGTTGCCTTGGTGTTCTTTTTTTTTTTTTTTTTAAGCCTCATTGTGTATGATCTCAAAACACAGTCTGAGCCATTTATTAACTCACTGTGGGCTTAATGATGTAGTGAAATATTGTCCTCATCCTCTAGCCCTCAATTCCATAATGTATGTCAGCATTATGATAGAATATTAAAAGGAATTAAATAAAAATCAAGAGGCAGAGATGCTAATAAGGTTGCCAGCAGGGGTCTTTCCTGGGATTACTAATGCCTTGGGAGCTATGAATTTTAAATGCCCATTGTAGAAAATGGTTCATTGTTTCAAAAGTAAGGATAGAATCTGGCCCTTGGGATCATCCAGTGAGCCTCAAATGACCTCTGATCCTTTAAAAATATGTGGCTTCAAAGGACCAAGAAGAAGAAAAGATGGTTTATCTCTGTAAATCTCACTCTCCCATGTGATCAATGTAAGTGCAATCAACCAAATACCCTAAAGGAAAGGATATAAAACCAAAGGAAGGATTAATTTAATCCGGGGTTTTATGTAGCTTGTATCATAGGGGGAAAGGACAGACCAAACCTGAGATACATTTCTTTGGTTTTTTCTACGTGACCGAGTTCCTTGGAGTAGCTTCCTCTAACGCAGGAGCTGAGAAAGCAGTGTCCCACTCTTGAGAGTAATCCGCAGGATATATTCTCTGTGAACTAGAGTGGACCCCAGACCATGACTGTGAAAGGTGATCCTTTCCTCCAGCCAATTTTTAAATTCTCTACCAGGTGTTCCCTCCAAAGGAGTGGCCTCCAAGATTTCTCTTTTTAAAAACTAAGCAGTAATTATCTTTATAAGCCTGTATTCCCTGAATGTAAATGAGAAAAGAACATTTTAGAATATTTTGAACCATGGTATTAGGAGGTAGGCATTAGATATTTTTATATACATTTATACCTCCTTTCTTCATTGATTAGTTAACATATATTTGTTAGGCATCTACTCTGTTTCACGCTGAAGTTTGTGACTGGGGATGTTTACAGAAATCTAAAAACACTTAGCAAAGACCAGGCACATGGTCAATTCATCTTCATTCATTCATTCTTTCATTCATCATTCAGTAAACATTAAAAAAAATCCAGACAATATGTTAGGTGCCAAGAATATGACAGAGTGGAATTGACAGCTTCCTACTCTCTCAGGGTTTATAGTCCAGCCAGAAAGGCAGTTAATTAAGTCAGCAATAACAGCAGAGAGTAGTATGAAAACAACTGGGTGTTATAATAGAACACAGAAGGAGATAATTTAGGGCTTTGCTAACTGTTGGTTGAGTTGAATATGAATTATCCACAAATTACTTTTTTTGTGTGAAATTGGAAAAGGTAATTCACCTGACAAAGGAAAAGACACTTGTTTGAAAGTCGGCTAAGGTCAGGGAGTTCTTTTTTCTTTCATCCTCATTTGCTTTCATGCTACTTCTAGCTCATTTCATAGTTCTTATTTTTTCCTTAAAGTTTTTTTTTAAGTTAATTTATTTATTTTGAGAGAGAGAGATAGAAATGCAGGTTGGGAGGCAGGGCATGGGTAAAGAGGGAGGGAGACAGAGAATCCCAAGCAGGCTCCACACTGTCAGCACAGAGCCTGATGATGAGCCTTGGACTCATGAACTATGAGATCATGACCTGAGCTGAAATCAAGAGTCAAATGCTTAGCTGACTGTGCCACCCAGGTGCCCTTCATTTCATATTTTTAAATTGCACCCTGTAATTCCACATTGGGGATGCATATTATGCTGAATTTGAGTACACTGGAGCATGCAATTGTGTTCTCCTATCCCTTCTTCCTGCATTCCCTCCCTAGGAACACACAGGAACCTACTGCAGGTGTTTCTATGGAGCTTATAGTGAACCACACCTCCCTGAAGGCAGACACAGAATTGAAAGATCAGAAATGTTTCCAAATCCTCCTTCAACTGGTTCTGAGTAATGAAAGTTAAATAATGGTAATCTTGATTATTTTATGAATTGGATGTCTGGCTCTATCCCCCAAGTATTCCTGAAGACAACAAAAATCATAGTAGGAAAATACCCTTTGCCTAGTGGTTTATAACTCATGAAACACTTTCATAAACTATTATCTCAGGTGAGCCAGAAAACCATCACAGATCAAGTGTGAGGGGAAATGGAAGTGAAAGATTAAAAAAAAAAAGTGAGCCTGGGATGGCACAGAAAACAGTGAGAAGTGTGGCTGATTATTGGGCTGGTCAAAGCAGTTGGGTGGGCTTGCTCAGCTATGTGACATGTGTCTGGATAAGGCTATGTGCAGAGCCATTTCCAGGATGAGGTGTTGAGATGGAAGAAGGACTTATCTGCCAGCTATGCATGCCCCCCTTCCTGGTTCCCATTAGTCAAAATGTGTCTCCAGAGAAGTGAATCCATATGTCCAGGTGGCACCATTGGGACCTTTTTGTAGCCATTCATCTAAGTCCAGAAATGGTAGATGGGGCCAGAAACTCAGGATGGAAGGCTGGTGGACCTGGTTCTAGAATAGCAGCAATGAAGGAAGTTCTCCCAAGGATGCCAACTGGTCAACCCCAGTATGTGGAAATGTGAGGAGCCCAGCAGAATTGGTGGCACCCAAGGCAAGCCTCACCCCTGGGGGTCCAGGAGTTGGCATCACCAAGGGAATCTGAGGAGGTGCCTAAGATCTGTCCTATACAATTACCAAAAACAGTCTTTTTTATTTTTTAAAATATGAAGTTAGAGCAACAAATTGACAGTATGCAACTAAAATATTCATAACCCTTCATCCTAAAATTCCTACTTCTAGAAATGTAAGTCCAGAAGTGCACGAAGATACATGTACAAAGATGCCATTGCCTGTTCATGGTGAACAAAGATGCCATTGCCTGTTCGTGGTGACCTTAACTCCCATCACTCAAGGGTCAGTGAAATACACAGTTGTCTGTTTGAACAATGGATGCCTCAGACAGAAGGCACAAGATAATTGCACTCACCTGGTCTTTTGCACTTCTGTCCACTAGCTCCATCGTTTATGGCCAATATTTAGGGAAAATTATTTAGTCTTTTTAACAGTGTAGTCGTCAGAAAAATGGGGATAATGAGTTTACCTCCCTCAGCATATGCTTGTATGCAAAGCATTGGGGAGAGCATCTCACACCAAATACCAGCTAATCCTCATCTTCATTGTCATCATCACTTATATATTGTTAAACTCAGTCTACTGATGTGAAAGCTGAGATGGAGAAAATTTAAGGGACCTTTCTTTCTTTTTTTTTTGAATTTTTTTATTTTTAAATAATCTGTACACCCAACACGGGGCTCAAACTCCCAACCCTGAGATCAAGAGTCTAGTGTTTCACTGACTGAGCCAGCCAGGTGCCACCCCTTAAATGTTATTCCTTAATGCTTGACAACTTGTCAGCAGTGGGATTTGAATTTAAACCATTCTAATTAGAATCGGAACACACAAAATCCTATGTTATAGCAGGTTGCCTCACGTTGATGAAAATTTCGGGCGTCACATAGCTCGGGCAAGCAGCTATTGTGTTACATGGCCAAATTTGTGTCTAAAACGATATTAGCAAAATGGAATCCTGGAAAGTATCAAAAGAAAGACTTCATATGGGTAATTGGGAATTCCTACTTTTGGTTAAAACAAAACATCGCTCAAGTAGAAGACGGTTTATAAAAAAATATTTAGAGGTTTTACTTACTGGTAATGTAATATGATTAAAATGTGAAGTACGTTACAAATGTGAATGTGATGTTGGACTACATTAAAATTATCATAATTGCTTAGAATGAGAAAGCTGATATTCTGTCTTCTCCAACTCTGTGTAATTGCACTGAAAAAAAAATGTGTTCCATCAGCAACAGGACTCGATTTTCGAGAACTGTGCTAAAAGTATGCAATGGTCGGGTAAAAAGTGCCTTTTGAGCCATCCTAAGGAGGATGAAGTTTATTTTCAAAGATACTAGGTGTCTATCCATATGATTAAAGGAGAGATGTGATGGGGTCTTATCTGTTTTTTAACAGTTGTGTGCTGAAAGGGACTAGAGACAGGGAGGCCATGTTTGGAAGGAGGGCAGAAGCATTTGGAAGCAAATGAGAGAGACAAACACCTTCAAGAGGGATTCAGAAGGTTGGAACTCACTGGGTCTGGTAAAGAGCTGAATGGTGTGGTGGGGGATGGAGAAGTGGGGAAAAACTCAGGTGACTTCCAGATTTCAGGACTGGATTCAAGATAAGAAATGTAAGGGAAATCATCTTGTGGGCATGTGTGAGAGAGAAAGGGTGATCATATGCATCAGGAAGTGAAACACAGGGAAACTCACCACTTCTTTGGGTGTTACTGAAGACACGAAACACTTAGAGTTTGGCTTAGTAGATACACTCTATGGCCAGTTCCCTCTGTGAAATTCTTGATTCTGTAATGAGAACATTAATGGAGGAGAATGTGAAGTTGCTACGTTACCCTTATGAGGGACTTTCTAACACACACTCATTACTTCAACACAACTGACCTTATCTAGCTTGCAGACTAATTTAAATTCTCAAGCTTATTTCATTTGTGCACTCCAAAATGCTTATTATAGATGTCCTTATTGCTATCAACTTCCTAATGCTGTCTTGACTGAAGAAAGGGGTTCTGGGTCAAACTTTACTATACAAACTTGGCCATTTGTATACACATATAATATACATAATATGTTATAAACATATATATTTTTCTAACCATAATACAGTAAAATCAAGAGAAAAAAATAAAAACAGTAAGGCCCAGGAGTATACCTATATCTACCATTGTTTTTGTCATTTTGATGTTGCTTTCTAGACTTTGGCCATATGTACATCTTTTCTAGAATTGTCATCAATCAGTACCTATATTTGTAGATTATTCCTTTTTTTATATTATTCATTTTTAGTTAACTTTACATCTTAAGGGTTTTCCATCTTTCTCTGAAGACTCTACACTTTGAACAGTTTTCCCCCAATATTGCATTTATCACACTGCAATTTACTTAAAATTGTTAGACGTTTAGGTTGCTTCCAAACTTTTGTCTGTTTTATGCGAACTATGGGTGGAAGTTGTTTATGTATAATTTTTCCCCACTCACCACCAATATTTTCAACTAATACATTAGAGTTCCAAAAGGGAATTTTAGGTTAAAGTGCTTCTGAAAACATGGAAGTTGATCTTGCAAGATATCATTCACCCCAACTGAGTTTGGACTTGGCCTTGACCCCTTTCTCATAATGTTGAGAAGTTGAATTTCCACTTGGGCTTATTAGTTTAACCATATACATAGCACACTTACTAAATGAGAGAACCACTCAGCATACAAAGGAAGACAAGATACAAATAGAATGGCTACTTTTATTTTAAATGTATTTCTCAAATTCTGGCATCTCTTGATTTTGATTATTCCTTCTTACTAATTTTTCCCCCAGATCAGTTAATGGGAAGATCTAGTGCCAATGTTTCATATAAGTTTTCTTATTTCATATATTGTCATAGAAAGGAATTCATGGTTTTTTTTGTCAATTTAGTTTTTAGCTTTTGTGAAATGGTATCCTAAAAGAAACCATTGAAACAACCATCAGGTTGACTTCCAAATTGGATCATCATTGTATCATTCATTTGAAATCTCATTTACCACTGAAAATCACTGCCAATTATCATAACAAATCAATGTTTGTGTCCTCACATTCCTTAAGGTACTCCTCAGTTACCCATGAATGGGTTGAGTACAGCTGTTCACAATCAACCCCGTAATATAACCTAGAACTAAAACCTTCCTCTCTCCCAAATCTCCGTGGTAGAGATACTTCCTCACTGGATCAGCATTGGTGCAGAGATAAGACCTTGGTAATTTCAGTTGCAAAACATTAAAGAGATTACCAAGGAAAGTTTTCTTCTGGAAAATGGAACTCCAAAGACTTCTTTAAGGATTCAGGATACGAGTTTAATTTGGATTACCAGGTTCATATGCAATGATGATAAATATATACTGGCATGAGGCATTAAAATGATTACTAAAGCAAGGATGATTTCTCTAGCTCAGACTTTCTCAAACTTGGTACTACTATCATTTTGGGGCTGAGTAATTCTTGATTATGGGGGCTGTCCCTTGTGTTGTAGAGTGTTTGAAGTCCCTGGCCACCATCAGATGCCAGTAACACCTCCCTAGTCATGATAACGAAAATATATCCAGACATTGCCAGTTGTCCCCATATGGATCAGAACCACCGTTCTTGAGAATCATGCTTTACTACAGATGTTTTCTTTCCCAAGGCCCCTCTTTGCATCTTGGTTTCCTCAACTGCGAGGCACCCGGGTGGCTCAGTCAGTTAAACATCTGACTATTGATTTCGGCTCAGGTCATGGTCTCATGGTCATGAGATGGAGTAATACATTGGCCTCTGTGTTGGCAGCAAGGAGCCTGCTTGGGATTCTCCTTCTCCCTCTCTCTCTACCCCCCCCCCCCCCCCACTCACACTTGCTCTCTCTTTCAAAATAAATAAGTAAACATTAAAAAAAATCAGAAGACTGACTTGGATTATATCTAAGTCATTCTCCAATCATAAAATTACTGGAACATACCTGAGCTAGACAAATAGGCTTCATGTCTACATGATTTTCCAAACCCTAGTCTTTTGTGATTCCTCAAGTTAAAAAATCACAATGTTTTGAAAATGTTTTCAAAGAAACACTGTGGTGCTATTAGTTGGGGAATGTAAACAAAATGGGCTACTATTGTCTCTAAGGAGAAAAGAAAATAATCTTTACAGACCAAGACTGGAGATTTTGTTTGTGCTAATGCCCCAAAGTTTCAAGATTGGAAGCAAGCTGGGGTATGATGGAGTCAGAAGATAGGAGAAAAGTGGCTCAAACCAAGAATGAATAGAAAAGAATGAAAAGCCAATAGGTTTCAAGTCTGAAAATATGCACATCACTTTTTTTTTTTAAACATAACATAAACAAATGGGAAGAGAAAAAAAAAATTCAAGGAGTGCAGGAACTGATTTCCTAAAAGCACATTGTTTGCTTTGGGAGGCTAATTCTTTCAACATTTTGTTACTTAACTTTCACAAAGACTGGAGACTAGGTGTGAAATCCATCAGTTGGTTTCAGGGCAGATGGGAAGGAGTGGTTAATGAATTCAAGACCCTGGTGAGAAGTAGAAACTCTGAAGTTCTACGAAGGCTGTGACGGCAGGTGGCACTGAATAAAGTGACTGAGAATACCTAGCTGTGTTCCACATAACTCTACCGTCACCCTGGAAGGGGCTTTTGTAATGCTCAGTGTCTATTTGGACACAGTCTTGTCAGCACACCCTGTGCACTGACTAACACCAATGGATTTGGGTTCAACTTCATGGGCAAGAACATTTGTATCTGAGAGATAGCTCCTGACAAAATCCAATCAGAAAGAAGGGGAAAGGATGTTAAATCTCTGTCTTTTGTGCTCTCTCTCTCCCTCTCTGTCTGTCTGTCTCTCTCTGTCTGTCTCTCTCTGTCTCTGTCTCTCTCTCTCCCTCTCTCTCTTCTTCCTAACCCTTTACTTCTAAGTTATCTAGGCAGGGAAACTTAAGAGTCACCCCCTAAGTATACATGACTGTGAATAATAACAAGTAATGTTATTTAAGTACTTGACCTCATAATAACTCATCATATTTGTTAGAGCTCTTATCTTTGCATGTGTTAGATTAACTGTCTGTATAAACCTATAAGGTAGTTGCTACCTCTTAGGATACGGGAATTAGAGCAGAGAATAATTAGGTAACGTCCCAAAGTCACACAGAGAGTAAGTTGAAAGAACTGGGATCTGAGCCCAATCAGACTCCCTCCTGGAGTCTGCTCCCGACTGTTCTCTCCTACCACTTCACTGAGCATGCTCCAGCATGGTCTTATATCATCTTAACCACCACCTTATGAGTAGGTATTATTTGTATCTTTTTCCCACAGAAGAGGAAACCTAGGTGCAAAGAGGTTGAATCATCTGTCAAAGGTCACGTAAGAACAAAATAAGGGATCAGGGATTCAAACTTGGTTGGGCCACCCTCAACCTTTGCTCTGACGTCTGTGCTTTTTGGCTCCTCTGGAAGAGCTAGAAGGGCTTTTCCAAGGCAACTGCACAGTGTGGCCGATGCCATCAGAGTCGCAAATAGCTTGTATGGTAGCATGCTCTCCTTGTTCAGAGGAAGATGTTACATTTGGCTGCTAGGAAGAGAAATGCAAAAAGCCTTCACGGAGGGGGTGGTATTAGCTAGGGTTTGGGGGAAATGGCCTTATTTTATAGGCAGAGATTGAGGAGAGAGCATGTTGTGGGGAAAAAACAGCATATGAAAAGGCACAGAAGCTGCCCTCCTGGAAATGTCATTCAGTTGGTCATGGAGAGGTTTAGGGCAGTGAGAGGTGTGTACCCTTTCTGAAAACAGACATGCTATGCCTTTCCTAAAGATTTTCTTGAAAGCACAACAATTCAGGGAATCTCAGGTCTCAGAAAAAAACTTTGGGTTCAAAAGAGAAAAGGGCGTGCTTATCAAAACCATTACCAATGACAGCCTCAGAAAGTTACCAGGACCAGAGAAGATGCTGCTATATGGGGACCTGTGCCTGCCCTGGGTTACCCCCAAAGTGGGGGCCATTGGGGTAAAAAAATCCCAGTATGAGAGTTACAGCCCATAGGAAGCTTCTAACTATTTCACAGGCCCTCAGGAGTCACTAGAAAGCCAGAACTGTCTTTAGCCACAATCCTTTTTATGAAACAAGTAACTGGTATATACATGTATTTATATGAAAAGTGTTACTAATAAATAACATGTATGTTCTTGGCACTATAGCCAGTGATTCTAAATCGTAACTCATTTAAAGACCTCAGTAATTCTTATGTTTAATTGCCACAATTAGTAAGTTTACATTTAGGGAGAAAATTAAGTTTATGAAGAGAATTTTAAAAGTCTGCATTAAAAGAATATTGTGATATTTGAAGTCAGAGGGAGCTAGAGGTGACTACTCACTTGATATGGAACATAGTCCATCCCTTCAGTGAAGGTGATGAAAGAATCTGAGCTTTAGGGGCCTTGGTCTCTTAAAGGTGTTACCAAAGACTGATGCAGTGGGGCTTTTCCAGTTACTGCTGTCTGAAGAGGATGCAGCCAATAGGAGTCCTGCTGTCCCAAACAAAGAGACATGTCCCAGGAAAAGAAAATTGGCAGCAGTAGCTACAGAGGACAAGCCTGCGTTTTGTGTCCTGCTTGGGGGAAGTTATGGCAGAGATTGTCGGGGTGTGTTGTTTTTGTCTTTTCAATATTTTTAGAAAGCCTGAGCATGCAAACACATAGAATTCATTTGCCTGGGGTCAGGCACTATGGCACCTGCAACCTGCCACTGCAGGTCAATTATATTTCTCATTTCTATTTTCATAAAATATGGGCTTTTATTGCTGCTTGTTTTGCTTAGTGTGATGCTTTTGCAATTATTCATCTTATGCGACATTGCTTTTTTCAGTGATAAACCAACCTTGCATTCCTGGTATAATAAACCGTTACTTGTTTGTGATTAATTTTCTTTGTATATGCTTCCAGAGTCATTGTGAAGATACTTTGTTACAGATTTTTGCATTTATGCTTTTGAGGTATATTTGTTTTTAATATTATTTTTTTTATTGTCTTTAAGTTTTGTACACAGTATAATGGTGGTCACATAAAATGTGGTAGAAAATGTTCTTTCTCCTATTTCATTAAATAGGTTAGAGAATATAAATGTTATTAATTCTTCAAATATTTGATAAAATTCACCAATGTAATCATCTAAACCTGGATTTTATTTGTGGAAATGCTTTTTTATAATGATATTAGGCTTTGGTCACTTTCCTGTACCTTCAAATGTGTATGTGTGTATGTATATATATGTATACATATATATGTGTGTGTGTATGTGTATATATATATATATGCACATATATATATATATATACACATACACACACGTGTGTGTGTGTGTGTGTGTGTATTCTAATATTGAAATTTATAATCTTGGGGCAGGTTAGTATGATACACACTGCTCCTTCATTATCAGAAGCATAACAAAGTAAAATCTAATTTTTCAAACTCAACAATATATTGCAACATATTTCTATATTAATAAATACACAAGAGTACTTTAGGGCGTTTCATTTTGTACGTATATGGCAACTTTTTATCTGATTTCTCTACTTGTGTACTCACACTTAGTTTTTTAACCCCCCACTCTGCTAAGGCCTTCTTTACCCCAATGACAGCAACAACCTTGCTAATGTCAAGGTTGATAATTTCCTACACAAAACTTGTCTCAAAATATTCCTAGAAGGATCATTTCATTTATGTATTTATATATTTTTAAAATTTATTTGAGAGAGAGAGAGAGAGAGAGAGAGAGAGAGAGAATGAGCTGGGGGAGAGGGGTAAAAGAGAGAGAGAGAAACAATCTTAAGGCTCCACACTCAGCATGGCTCAATCCCACGACTCTAGGATCATGACCTGAGCCAAAATCAAGAGTCAGAAGCACAACTGACTGAGCCACCCAGGGGCCCCAGAAAGATCCTTTTAAAGCATAGGTCCACTTATGGCATTCCTCTTCTCAAAACACTGCAAAGTTGGGGCTCCCGGGTGGATCAGTTGTTTAAGCGACCAACTCTTGGTTTCTGCTCAGGTCATGATCTCATGGTGCATGAGATCGAGCCCCATGTTGGGCTCTGTGCTGACAGTGAGGAGGCTGCTTGGGATTCTCTCTCTCCCTCTCTCTCTCTGCCCCTCCCCCACTCACACACGTGCAAACTCTCTCTCTCTTTCTCACAATAGATAAACAAGCATAAAAAAATTTTAAAAACACCACACTGCACGGTTTCTCCAATTTACTCAGAATATAAAATCCCAAACCCTTAGAACAATTTATAATTCCCTCCATGATCTGCCCCCTGGTGTGTCATCTCCTCATTCACTGCTCCACACACTGGTTTCTTTAAAATTCCTTAGAAATTCCTGGTGCACTCCCACCTTAGAGTAGGATTGCACCCCTCTTTTGCATTAGCACTCCCTCTTTTTGCGGAGATCTATAGGTGGGTGACTCATACCTTTAAGCCCTCACTCAGCTCTCCCCTTCTGCTGCAGCCTTGCTTGACCATCCTGTTGAAATCTGTAAATGCTCCTTACCCTCAGAGTTCCCAGTTGCATTTGCCCAGCTTTCCTTTTCCTTTTTCCCATATCACTCATCACCTTCTGGTATTATACAATTTACTTATTTGTTACATGTATTATTTATTGTTGGTACTCCTGTTAAAATTTAATCTTCTCAAAAGCCAAGATCTTCGTTTGGTTCACTAATATATTATATCGTGCGCCTAACTGACATATGGTAGACATTCTATTAATTCACACTGAGTGAATGATTTAGACAAGTTGTTCTCATTTTCTAAAATAAGATGAATCTATCTACCACGTGTCTATCTCTCCATCCATTCAACCATCCATCTATCACATATCTATATTTATATCTATACCTATATCCATATATCTACCATTTTCTATTTATATGATTTTGAGAATTTACTTTTTGTTAGGCACAGTGTTAAAACCGGGGAAAAAGAAATGCCAGTGATGTGCTGAAGCTATTCATGTCAGCTTGTTAGAATTGATTGTTAAATATTCAGAAATTTTACAGGCTGGTTGTTAAACCAATGATAACTTGAAATCGGTCATGGTAAGAGCAATTGCATCACAGAAATGGGAAAATTCTGCAAATCAAAGTTTTTTCTCATCATATGCCAACCACAGAGCCAGGTTACCAGTATTATTGGAAGGATAAGACTCATGTCATGTCATCAACCCATTAAACTCCTAAGCATACAGTTCCTATATAATAGAGCTCAACATGATACTTAAACTGTACTCTTGAAATATTTATGTTTGGTGGAAATGAATGCAGAACACCCAAATGAGAACAGAGAGGTTAATTATTTGGAGCTTACTCTGGCAAGGGAATAAGCCACCATCACCTATGTTTTACATAGACTCAGAGGCAGTCATCTAGTTGGAAAGCTTCACAGTGAGAAAAGAGGAAGCCTGCTGATTGGAGGTTGTTGTCACAAGGGAAATGGGTAAACAGAAGCAGGGAAACATATATGATTGGTTTGGGGAGAATATTTGTCCTTCTCTAGCTGGATGAGAGAGACAGTGGACGTTGGCCATTGTTGACCCAGTTTTGACCATTTTGGATGATTGCTGCAGAAGTTATGGTTTTGCTTTTTAGGTGTCTTATGTGGATCAGACCATATATTGTCATATATGGTCTTGCCATTGTCTGTTTGTATATTTAATCTCTTGGCCGGTTTTGGTCATTCTCTTGCTTGTGGGAGATTGACCAATTCAGAGAAGGCTCAAACTCCATCTCTTCACTTCTCCAGGATTGTCACCAACATCAACTGTATTGTGAGATCTTCTTGACCTTTTTATTATTATACCATCATGGTGATGAGCTGTTGAGGGAACATCTGGGCAGAAGTATTAAAAACTCTGAATGAAATGCAATGGATCAGTGTTATTACCACTCTGACACAAACAACAATAAATAGTTCCTGTAAGATGCTTTGGACCCAAGAGCCCCAACTACTAAGAGTACAAATCCCAGAAGCTATGGGGATCAACACTGTAAATCTAAGTAGCCTTTAATGTGAGGTTTGGCTGTTCTATCTTGCCTATTTGATCCAAGTAGAAAAAAAGTATTAGCAATGATACAAATGCCACCATGCCTGGCCCACAAAAAATGTAGAGCAGTGTGACTGTACATTACTATTCATGTCAACAAGTGAGACTGATCTATATTCCATCTGGGGCAGAGGTAGTATCCTTAATGACTTTTGCCAGAGTTAATGGTAAGTTTTTTTACAGTTTTCATTTTTATGTGTATGCCTCCCACTGTTTGGAATACTGCTCTGACTATTCTCATAAACAATGGGGTCATTTTAAACATGGCACCATTTATACTAAGATATTATATGGAGACGACTTATAGACATGTTAATGGAATTTAAATATAAAAATTCAACTTAGATTTTGTTGTTCTTTAGGCAGTAGAACTATGGCCCATTGTTGAATGTCATATAAGGATGAATTTGGTAGTAGCAAGAACTATGGCAAGGAAGCAGACTATCTTGAGAAAGTAGTGGACATCTTGCTATTAGTGCCTACAAGCAGTGGTTAGCGATTGTAGGAGCATCTTTGGGATAGTGTATAATATTCTAGCTTTGAATTGGAGGTTGAAATAGATTAACTTCAATGTCTCCTTCAGTGCTAAGAGTCTATGACTCAGAATGATTCTTGGGAGATGCTGATTAATAACTAACTGCTGTAAGAAAAAGGGAATGACTTATTTTAGGGTAGTCATATGAAGGAAATAGATAGAGTTGGTTTCACACTGAACTGACTTTTGCTTAGTTTCTGAGCCAGAGTTATGAAGGGAGATTTACTAGCCTTATGTTGTTTCATCTGCCATACAGAGTATCCTATAGTCATATGTTCTTCCCCTAATAATTTGGTATAATTTTTCTTTAAAGACTATGTGGATCATGTAGCCAAAGATGTTTCCATTTTTATTTTAGCTCATATGAAACACAGGGGCAAACTTTCAGTTAAACATTTTAACTGTGTAGTTTCATAATGCCTCTATATTTATGCTTTTTCTTTCTGGTCTCGATCTCCTATTCTAAATGACATTGTCTTGGCTCTTTATTTTTATGTTTGGAATTTACTTATATTATGCATTATTCTAAGTACCTCAAATCCTTTGTGAAATGTGATGGAAAATGGATAAATGAATGAATAAGTGGATGCATGTGTAATGACTTGGCAAATTGGTGTTCCTCTTGGTAAGTGCCAGTAAGTAGTGATGTCATCATACTCCATGATGATCTAGTAAGTTATCAATCAATTTTGTCCTTTAACCAATGTCCAAGTATTTTTTTCCCCAGATAGATTGCCATTGTGATAACCATCAGCCTGAATTGCATGTTGATTCTGAATAATGGTGATAAACAATGGGATTTAAATTGTTAATAACAACTTGGTTAACCATGTCCTATGCTTTGTTTTGCATATCATCATTAGGGTTCAGCAGATGCTACATGTGTATGAAAAGGTGCTTCTCACAACATAGGTCCCAGGTTGAGAGTAAAACTTATGAAAATGCCTGCTGAGTTATATATATGAGCTATTTATAGTGACTATACTTTGGGTCCCAAAAAGGTGGTGTACTTGATCCTATCATCTTTGTGAGATTTAACATCAAATTACTTACATAACATTAAAAAGTGGTTGCTTCTCTCCAATTATTACTGATCTGAGAATGTCCAGAATGCTGTGTTCCATTCTGGGCCATGTCTTTGGGGAAGAACACCATAAAACTGAAATGAATTCAGAAGTTAACAAATTGATAGGGAGTTTTAAAACCATGTCCCATCCCTACTAGAACCCTGAATACTTAAGCTGGAAAAGCAGATAATCCAAGTTGGTATGTTTATTTCTTTCAAATATCAGACTTGAATTTGTTCACTGTCCACTAAACTTTGTACATGAAGGAAGTCTTCCAGAAATACAAATACACCTATACATGTAGCATATGTTCATTGTACCAAAATGTACTTCATGAAGTACCCCAAGGATTCTAAAAGATCCTGTAAAGGTCTGTATAATGTGGTTTCCTGCTTATTGCCATGTGACAGTCTATCTGTCAAGACCCTCTGTACATGTCTCCTAGACTGTGTTCTGGGGAAAGTCACCTCCTGGCTGTGCTGGCATGAATTCCATCCGTCACTCAGTCTGCTTTTTGTTTTCCTCTTGAAGGCATTTTGTTTTATTTTATTATTTATTTGAGAGAGAGAGAGAGAGAGAGAGAGAGAGAGAGAGAGAGAGAGAGAATGAGAATCTTAAGCAGGCTCCATGCTCAGCATGGAGCTTGATGCAGGGCTCAACCCCACAACACTGGGATCATGAACTGAGCCAAAATCAAGTGTTGAATGCTCAACCGACTGAGCCACCCAGGTGCCCTGAAAGCATTTTAGATGGGCAGATTGGGAGGGATGCTTGTAGCCTGGGAACCGGGTCTTAGGACAGGAGGTTGAATTGAAAAGAGCCTGAGCCAGGAGCACTGCTTCTCCTATCTTTACTTTTACCCCCAAAGCGACTCTGGAATCTTTTATTGCTAAGCAGTATTATAATGAGAGCATGTGAAAGAGAGACAAATTGAGCTGACTTGTTCTTTCAATGGCAAGCTCCCAAGGAATTTTACACCTTAAATATTCTGGACACCCTTATAGTAGACCAGGGAAAGCTGATGCTAATTTAATCAGTACAAAGGAGGAAGTCTCTAGCAGTATTCCCTGAGTTCTGACATTCTCCGAGGGTCCAGAGCCTGCTGGACTTCATTTGTAATTTCTGCAGACTTCTCCTTTTGTGAAACTCTACTGGATATTAAAATGGCTCAATAGGTGGTAACTGAAACCATTTCTTCCCATCTGCTTATTTGCATTAACCTTCAGGCAGACCCCATGGAGCAAACACCCTGGCAGAAAGGCCCATTGTCAAAGGAGATGGTGGGGATAATAGGGGAACCAGATCTACTCACTGATAGTCACTTGATTAAAGGTGAAAGTTATATAGATTTGGTTAAAAATGAACCAATTCTTCTAGAGACAGCCAGCACTCAGCTGAAGGCTATCAAATCTTTAAGCCCGGTATTATGAAAATAGCTGGGCAATGCACTGTTTGATTTTAGTATATTTACCTTTCTAATTATGCATTGCTAATAATACAAGCAATTTGTATTTCTTGAAATTTGCATTTCTTGAATTAGAATTGAGGGCTTCAAAATATGAATTACATTGGATAAAAATTTGGCTATAAAGATAGGCCTCAATCATGCTTTTATTTAGACACAGGTAAATTTGGGTTAATTAATTAAATAATGAATAAATTAATGATCATATTAATGATTTAAAAAAATATGACTAGGGTACTTTCTGTCTCTGGAAAGATAGACAGATTTCTGCCTAGCTAATTAGGGAGAAGACTTAAATGGTGTGCTACTGGGAACAAGAAGAAAGAAAGGCATTCTGACTGGGGTTTTAAGAAGAATCATCAGTAATAACATATTCCATTTAATAGCAGTTTTAACTTCCCAAAGCCCTCTACATTCAGTGTATCGTTTTATTTTGAGGTGATTTAGGCAAATTATCATTATTATTCCATTCAATAGATAAAGAAATGGAGATAGGCAGGGCAAATAATGAGCTTAAAATCATACAGCTAGTTAATAAATGGTTTAAAGCCAGGACCCAGGTGTCTTGGCTTAGCCACATACTTTTTCCACTAGATCACCTTGCCACTCAAAATTCATGAATGATCTTCATCCAGTTGAAGCCACCAATAGATAACTGTATCTTGATTCTTTCTTCCCTTTCTTCCTTCTGGTCCTCCTTCTTTTCTTTTCTTTTTTTTTTTTTAATTTTTTTTTTAACGTTTACTTATTTTTGAGAGAGACAGAGACAGAATGCGAGTGGGTAGGGGCAGAGAGAGAAGGAGACACAGAATCCAAAGCAGGCTGCAGCCTCTGAGCTGTCAGCACAGAGCCCGACGCGGGGCTCGAACTCACCAGCTGTGAGATCATGACCTGAGCTGAAGTCGGACGCTCAACCGACTGAGCCACCCAGGCGCACCCCCCCTTTTTTTTTTTGTAACTCTACTTATTAGTAGACATTAGTAATCTCTTCATCTGAGGAATCCTTGGGATTCCTTTTCATTCCTTTTCATCCTTTTTCATTCCTTTTCATCCCTCTTTCCTCATTCTGTATGGCGGCATGGTTACTTAGTGTGGACTTTACATTCTAAATATACCTATTGGCTTTGAATACCGAATTCTCAAACACCCACTGAATGCAACCCTGAGCTTTACATTCTTAATTCATCATATGAGATATGGTGGGGGTGGGTTTGGGAGTGGTATAAAAACAACTCCTTATAGAATTATTCTAAGGATTAAACTTGATTATTATGAGAAGTGCTTAGCACAAGTTCTAGCACATTTGGAGGTATGAGGACTTAATAAATGGTAGCTGTTGTTATTCTGTTGTTATGCTCACCAAGCAACAGTGAAATTGAAATTAAAAAAAAAAAAGACAAATATCCATCCTCATTTCAAAGAATGGGAATGGAGTCACATAATGTACAGCATCGATTTGAGATCAAGCCCAGGTATTGTATCAGTTGGTTTAGGGCCACTCTGGCCAAACCCCATTCAATTTTAACATCTTCCTTGCATATGAGAACATTTGTAATAGGTTGAAAAATACACAGCCAGTGGGGAATGCCTAAGTGATCTAGATACCAATACATTTGTGGAATCATAATCAGGATTTACTGGAATGGGTAGCCACTATTTTATCAACAAGATGGGAAATTATTTAAAGATGAGGCCTTGACTGGAGAAATGTCTTCAGAATTTGAAAGTGAGAATGTGGAAGTTAAATGTGTTGGTAGGAAAGAGAAAGAAGATCCTGAAGGGGAGGAAGACTTTACTCATGGTTTTGTTCTCCTGGAGTCAGTTTCAAAGGCATTCCTTCTGAGTGGAATTCTTGGGTCTCTGGCACTCCAGTAGTGGACCCGGGAAACCCCTCTTCACAGCCGTGACACATCTTAAATCAGGCGTCTCACTCTGGCTGACACATTTTTGGGTGTGTACCGGCCTTGTAATTGGAGATGAAGCCCCTTGCCAAATGGTTCAATTACAGTCCAGTAAAAAGCAATGACAGGATGAAAGGTCAACATCCATTTGGAATGTGGAGAAATTTCTAGCATCGCTTGAGCACAGAAGCTGGTTTCAGCTTATTCTCAGAACTGGAAGATCTCTTACTCCTCAACATCCAACCATTCCTGCCACCCATTTCTCCACATTGCTTTGTAGATTTCCTTACTATTTCCTTCCAAATATAGGTTTCCTAAGTTACAGATAAACCCTTCCTTCTAAACGACTCCATACCTGGTGTTTGTTTTAGTATCCCATTATTTAGATGTTACTTATCCTGTTTAAGAAATAGTTGGAAACTGGAATAGGACATAAAATTCACTTCAGATGTCTCCTAAATGACATTCTCATTTCCCCCCACTGCCTCCAGAATCTGGGCACTTGGCTAAAGCCTTAGTGTAAAGTTGCAGTAATGCATGCTTCCTCTCTCCCTAAGCCCCAACTTTCTCATACCCATCCATGTTGCTTCCAAGATGGGCATTCTGCCCAAGAATGGGATCAAGCTGGCACAGTATCTACCAGAAAAGGAATCGTTTTCAGAGGGAAGCATTGAATCAACTCTGTCAAAAGAGGAGCCTGACCCCTTCCCTCTCTTCCCACCCCTCCATCTGGAAGAAAAGAGAAACAGAGAGATTTGGCAGTTGCCAAAGTTTAATTACGTCTCCTAAAAGTGCCAAAAAATGTGAAAGCTTATCCTTTAGTGGAAGGAACCCAGAAGGCCCTACGGACATTTGTAGCAGTCTGTTTGCCATTTGTTTTTTCTCTTTTCTTCTTTAGCCCCCGAGAAGCAAATTTCCACTTTTCCTTTCCAAGAAGAATGAGAACAGATTGTCCCTTAGAGACTTCAAAAGGGTGTTTCAGGTTTTGCCACCAGAGACAGAACTGTTGGGCCATCTTCAAATACTTCTGCATTAAGAGTCATACAACCTGGCCCTTCAGGACAGCATTTACTTATACCCTTAGCTCACTTGTCAACCATCTACCCACACACATTGTGGGTCCACACACATTGTGGGTCCACACATTGTAGGTCCACACACATTGCATCCATCTGTCACTAACACATCAGGGTCCACCTCAGCATACATTAAAGTAGGTGATTTTTAAGTTTTGTGTGGGAAGGGGTAACAGAACCTTAACAAACAAACAAGGAAAATTTAAAAAAAAATTTTTTTTAATTATTTGAAAGTGTAGGCAATTAGATGGCAATTAGCATTATCATTAAACAACAGCTATCAAGTATTTACCATATGTTAAGTCTACACATATTATGTGTCTTATAATTATTTCTCACAACAACCCTCTGAAAAAAAGACAATATTCTCATTTAATAGATTGAAAGCAAGCCAAGTACTCAGTGAAGTTGAGAGACTTGGCCAGTGTCACCCAGTTAATAAAGAGCAGTGCCCAAATTTCAATCCATGTTTTCTGATTCCAAGGCCAGGTAATATCGTTTATATTTCCGCTAACTCAGTTACACAGAGGCTGATCAAGCTTGTGGATTCCCTGTACTTTATTTATATGCTTTCTCTCTCTGTGGCTTACTTCCTGTGTGTTTCGCCTCTTGGGAATGCCGGTACACTTGGGTTGTGCCATCACCACCCCAAAAGAAGAGAAGGCTAAATCATCTCTGTTACTTGTTAGTAGGTTGGGAGGGTAGGTGACTGCAACCATTAATTAAAGTTATGTATAAATAATCAGTGAATTTCAATGATTGATGTTTTCTAGCTTTCATATCAAGCAGTCAAAACTGGTAGCATATAGATAATAACTTTATTTCAAAGAACAAATTTGGTTGCTGAAGGTAGTAATCAGCATTGCTTGAAAGAAATAAAGCTAATGTTCTTTCAGCTTTTAGCAACAAATCTTTTATTATTACAAAGTAAAGGAGAAGTTCTTTTCATTACAAATGAAACACTGCAGGATTTCTGTCTTGTTGGTGACTTTGTAAAGAGCTTAAGAGAATCTCCCATCTTTAAGTTTTCTGTGACATCAACATGATTTGTTTTTTGATTTCTTATGTCTCCATACATCTGTACAGCAGCTAAAAATAATCCTTTGATACAATGCAGGCACTAAGCATTAACTTCTTCCTTACTGGGAGAAATGGAAATGGACGATGAGGGCACAACTGGGGACTGGAAGCTAGTGGGCTTTCTATTGTAAATCCTTTTTTTTTTTTTTTTCTTTTCAAATCTTTGATGTGTCTGATTTCTTAACATCACATGGGATATAGAAATTGCCCTTCGGCGTGAACACTTTGGTTTTGCTACTCCGGTGTTAGTCTCTAGTTGAAACCAGGTTTCAATCTGCAGAATATGTCAAAAAGTGGATATTGTAGTGAACTGGGCACAGAGGTTGTGTGTGTGTGTGTGTGTGTGTGTGTGTGTGTGTGTTGGCTGGAATTGGGGAGAAAGCAAGAATAGGAAGAGAAATGAGGAAGGAAGTCTGGATGGCACAAGTTTTCTAATTACTGAATTAGTCACTTTATGTTCTAAAGACTAGGGCAGAAGTTTTGATTCCCTCCGTTCTGCTTAAGCAAGAAAGCATTTTTAGAAGAGTGGCAACATCCCTTCAAAGTAACTCATCAGAAATAGAGCTATATAATAAATTTGTCAATGACATTCAGCAGTGCTAGAGTTTCTCAGAATTAGTTTGGGTAAAATATTCAGTAAAGACAGAGATGGCCCACATTTTCTTCATCTAATTAAGACTTGGGGGAAAGAGTCTGAAGAAGCTGTTTTTTCGTGTCTGGCACGTATCAGACACCTACTGATTGCAATGACTCACTTTTAAATAACATTTACCTGATGTCCTTAAATCTTGTTGAGAATAAAAAGAATAAACTGGTGTTTCGAGACAAGACTCAGAAGCAGCCCTTGACTCCTCCTTTCTAATCTCCTTGAAATTAGCATGCTCTGTTTTTTTTCTTTGATTAATACTTTCTTTTTAAATGTACAAAAAAATTGAACAGGAAGTAGAGAGCTACCACACTCTCCCGCCTTCCCTCCTTGTTGTTCTTATTCACTATTATTGTTAGTAACTAATTATTATTAACATTAGCATTGTTATTAACTAAAGTTCATAGTTTACGATGGACTTCATTCTTTACATTGTAAATTCTATGGGTTTGGACCCATGACAAAAACATAATGCAACATTGCAGCATCATACACAATTTTTTCACTTCCCTGAGAATGCTCTGTGCTTTGCCGTACTCTTCCCTCTCTCCCCCTAAACCCTTGGAGACCACTGATCTTTCTACTGTCTCCAGAGCCTTGCCTTTTCCAAGGTGTCATGAAGTTGGTCTCATACAGTATGTAGCCTTTTCAGATTGGCTTCTTTCAATTAGAGATATACACTTAAGTTTTCTCTATGTCTTTTCATAGCCTTGATAGCTGATTTCTTTTTTATTATAAATGTTTATTCATTTTTGAGAGAGACAGAGAGAGAGAAGGTGACAGCGGATCCGAAATGAGCTCCATGCTGTCAGTAGTGAGCCCGATGCAGGGTTCAAACTCACAAACCATGAAATCATGATCTGAGCTGAAGTCAGACCCTCAACCGACTGAGCCACCCAGGTGCCCCAGTAACTGATTGCTTTTTAGCACTGAATAATATTCCATTGTCTGGATGTACCACAATTTATTTATCTATCCCCAAATGAAGGACGTCTTGTCTGCTTTCAAGTGTTTTAACATTACAGGTCAAGCTGCCATACACATCTGCATGGACATAAGTGTTCTACTCCTTTGGGTAAATACCAAGGCGTGTGATTTCGGATTGTATGGAAAAAGCATGTTAAGTTTTGTAAGACAATGCAAAATTGCTTTTAAGAGTAGCTGTACCATTTTGCATCCCCAGGAGCAATGAATGAGAGTTCCTATTGCTCCAAACTCTCCCCAGCAATCAGTGTCAGCACTGTGGACTGGGACCATTCTAAAAGGTATGAAGTAGAATCTCACTCTTGACTGTGATCCCCTAGTGACACAGGAGCATCTTTTCTTATGCCTACTCACCATCTGTGCATTTTCTTTGGCGAGGTGTTTGTTCAGATCTTTTGCCCTTTTAAAAATTGGGTTTTTTTGGTTTCTTATTGTTAACGTTGCCTTTGATTTCTTATGTCTCATCGCTATTATACAGATGTCGTGTTTCTCAAACTGAGGTAAGCAAAATCTAGGAAGTGCATGGATATATTGTCAGAGGTTTACATATCATTGTGTCATTTGAGATTATGTCTGTAAACCATAAGAGAACCGTGCGCTGGATATGCTGGAGGACCAATTATATAACCAGGAACTATCATTCACATTCTGTACCTGCATTTCCATTAGTATTTACAATTGCTTTAACACCAATGACTACAATAGTGATGTAATTTATTTTTAATGCAGTGCTTTTAAAACCAAAGTCAGTAGACTCTTGCTAATTTGTGGGTCTATTATTTGGGATCCAGGAGAATTTTATCCTTTACTCACTGGTGAGAAACACCAGAAATATCACTGCGTGTCTTTGGTCGCAAACTGCAATAATTTCCACTCTGTAAGGGAAAGATTTTCTTTGCCTTGGCCAGAGACAGGCTTGGGCTGGAACCACAGGAGGCAAGAGGGCCAGCTTCTTTTCCCTCTGATTTAATCTCAGAGTTTTAAGTCAGAAGCCTATAAGAGCAAGGAACACACCCAAATATGGCCTTGTCTTTTTCCCACTTGACAAGACTCTACACCTAGAAATGTAACTCCAGCTGTATAGTCTTGTGACTTCTCATTGACAAGTAAAATGCATGGATCTTGAGAAGCATAAAGGAGGCGGAAGAAGAGCAACAAAGGCCTTGAACTTTGAACTACCTTCCTTGAGAGCCCAGTATAAGTGACAGGAAGCTCAGCTGCCTGATTCACAGCCAGGGCTGGGGAGGTGCCTGAGTGGGAGATGGTGGCAAACTGGAAAAGTACTGCCCATTGCGAAGGGCAACAACTGTTCAGCTCAGTGAGGTGTAACGTGCTGGAATGTGGCCCCAAGTCAAATCTGACTTTTCAGAGGAAGCCGCAAATCTGATTTTCACGTGGCATCTCCTAGATTCCAAATATTGGCAATGAATCCCCCTCTTTTTTTGAAAATTCTGTGAGCTTAATAAAATGTGTCTGTGGATGAGATCTGGCCTACGACTCCAAGAGCTCTTGCTTGGTGACTTCTGCTTTGCGTGGGTTCACTTTGCTGGCGATTTGCTGATGAGAAGTTGCTCTTTGACAAACTCAAGGGGGCCGTGTGGAAAATGACATCTGAAGCACCCTGAGTTTAATTTTGTAAGCGCATTACTTTTTCACGTTCAAAGATATTTACGCCCAAACATCTTGGTAGGCTCTTGTGAATATGTAATGTCACACTCCCTTTCTGCCTGCCGCCTGATTCAACTCATGCACCCACTTGGAGAGATACATTTGTTACGGGGTTGCTATCTTTACCTAGGTAAAGATTGATAAAACTGGCCTTGCTCTCGTCGATTACTAGATCTGAGGCTCTCTGCAAAGCAGGGCTAGATGGAAGGAGCATGCTAATAGGGAGGGCAGGATGGAGGAGGGACTCAGAACAGAAATCCTAGGAAGTAGAGGTTGCTGGGTTAATGAGATCCAAGGGTCAGCCATCAAATGATGTTGATCTCTGAAGCCCAGTGCAAGATGGACAGAAGCACCTGAGAGACACTACCCTGCCCAGAGAGGTCTGGTCCCTGGATGACACAGACTTTATTTACATGTAAGGAACTGTGGAAGGGAGTGTGGATACCTGTGGGGCAGGGTATGTGGTATTCTAGGAATTGATTTATGGTGCCTTACTCTTGGGTTTAATACTGCCTCCGTGGACCTGGGTCACGGAATTGGGCCAAACACCCCCAAGTATGCAAAGCTCATTTACATGCAAAGCTCCTTGTTAAAAAAAATTCCAGTTATTCTAATAAATGACTTGGCATAGTAAATGAGGAGCACGTGAGAATCATTACCACAAGGGTCACTAACAAGGCCTTCTGTCTCAAAAAGACAGCAGAGGAGGAAATTTAAGTGACTTACTATTGTAGGAAAAAAAAAAGCAAAGCAAATCAAAACCACCACCGTGGGCACCTTGTGGAGACCAAAACAACTCATCCAGTCCCCCCACCCAACTTCTTATTTCACCAACAATACACCAGTGTTTGCATTTCAGACACTCTGTCTCAAATTTCCATTTAACTTTGAATACATCGATTTTACAGATTAGACAAAGTGTCGGTGAACATGTCCCTTGCACAAATCCACACAGAAAATAAGTGACAGAGCTATAAATCAGCAAAGACCATGTCCTCCCCCCTCCTTCTCCAATGGCACACAGAACTTTTAATGCCCTTTGGGCACAAACATTTCTATAAGAGCTCAATTAGACCCCAGTTTAATACGCAGATGATCTCCTCTTTCATGGTATGTAGTCCGTTCAGCCAAAGACAGTTATCACATCTGTCGCAGTGAGAGAAACGTGGTCGTGAAAAGCGTAGGTAAGCAGGGTTACCAGCGCCCTACAGTTGGGTTATCACTCTGCAAGCACCAGCCCAGCACAACTGCCTGGAAAGAGGGACATCGTCCACCCACTGGTTCTTTCGTCCACGTGGCACTACACAGAAGTTTCAGACGAAGCAACTTGGGAGGCTTGAAGAAAAACAGAAATGTTTAACAGGTAGCAGATGGGTTGGAATGTCTACCTTGGCCCTTAGTTGTGAAAGAGACATTTTCTTGGATGGGAATGAGGCATGTGCCGTGATGATAGCTCAGAAAATGTGCCTATTCTGCCCCCAGAGAGAAATAGACAAGCTAATGAAGTTCCCTGGATGGACTAAATAATGCAGTTCTTTTAAACTTCTGCCTCGTCACATGGAACCCTGGACTCTTTCCTCCTGCTGTCAGTCAGTGTTTAAAATAGGAAACACCCAAATCTGGTTTCTAAACCATTTCCAGCAAATCTGTGAGGTGGGGGAAAAAATAAAGGATCTGTGATTTAGACTTTGAATGTAAAGCTCTAATTCACAGTCTTTTGAGATATTCCCAGAGGGCTCCAAAATCTAACCTTACTTCTTTTTTTTTTAATTCAAAAAGCATTTTTCTTTCTTTCTTTCTTTCTTTCTTTCTTTCTTTCTTTCTTTCTTTCTTTCTTTCTTTCTTTCTTTCTTTTGAGAGAGAGAGAGAGAGAGAGACAGAGCATGAGTGGGGGAGGGGCAGAGAGAGAGGGAGGCACAGAATCCAAAGCAGTTTCCAGGCTCTGAGCTGCCAGCACAGAGCCCACCGCAGGGCTCAAGCTCGTGAACCGCGGGATCATGACCTGAGCTGAAGTTGGACACTTAACTGACTGAGCCCCCAGGCGCCCCTAACCTTACTTCTTTAAACATATTTTGTTTCTTCTTTCCTTTCCCTCCATTTTCTGGCTTTTTTTTCTTCTTGTTTTGCCTTTCATTAACTATTTGTAGAGATCATCATATGAATAGATCCTGTCCTGTTGTCTAGACCAGCGCTTCTCACAGTGTGGTCCAGCAGCATCAGCATGACCTGGGAACCTGTTAGAAATGCAGATTCTCAGGCCCACTTCATACTTACCGAATTAGAAATGGAGGGGTGGGGCCCAACGTGTTGTGTGTGAACCAGACCTCCTGGTGACTCTGTTGTATGCTCTAGTACAGGAACGGCTGCTAGTCTAGACCACAAAATGGAAGGGGACTGGTATCTGGCTGGCCCTGGTAGCTTACAATGTGGTAATGGAAACACCATGAAGGTTATTGGTACGTGATGGATTATATGATATAGGCATATAATATATATGGGAGAAAGAAGGAACAGCAGAATGAAAGTCAATGTGTCAGAAGACCTTCTCGTGACACTTTATATTCACCCTGTTTTCATTGTCCAGAGACTGTTGTCCTCTATACATTTACATATTTGCACTATGTGGTCCCTCCTAAATTAGCACATGCCCCAGCCACTGCTTATTTCTAATACCAAACCAGGAGAAAATTTTGAGGATTTTTCAACACAGAGAGTACATAACATGCTTTCAATCCTCTTGTGCATTTAGATGTCATTTAATTTTTTTCTAGGGCATAGGATTTGAATCATACCAAAAATCCAAAGGGGGGGTATACAGAAGAATATTTACCAATATGGAGGTCAAAGAGTTAATTTCAGATGCTACAAGGTATCAGTGCCACATACAACGGGATGTGGAAATTTTTGCTGATTTATTGCAGCCTTTTCTGCCAAGGTGTGCTTCTCCCCACCCCCCACCCCTGTAATCTAATCAGAAAGCCAATTTACATTTATGTGGGATTTTTATTATCATCCTATTATTTTTAAAGCATGGTATTCTGCAGGCTACAAAGACGGGAGAAGTGCTTGTTATTAAGAGAGCAAGCCCATTTGTAAGATAGCAGAGGAAACAAAAGCTATGTGACAAAGGCTGAGAGGCTGGTGTTTACTGTAAACTCAGACTGAGTCAACAGAATGATAAGATGCCAAGAAAGTTAATGTGATCTTGTGCTGCATTCCTAAGTGGCTAGTATTTAAAATAAGGGGCAGGCTGGCCGTGCTCTCTTCTGCCAGGGTCAGACCACACCTGGAATACTGCATTCTGTTTTGAGCTTTGCTATTGAGAGTAATTAAACAAATAAACCCCAAATTCGAAATCCAAAGCAGGCTGTGGCTACTCTGCCTAGTAAAGGTGAGGGAAAGGGAGAATGGTCACTGTCAGTTGGAGGTAGAATCTTCATCATGTTCTTTCTGTCTTGGAAAGCAGTGTGGGGGCAGAAGTAGGGAGGAATTAAAGAGATTGTGCCTTTTCCCAGAAGGAGAGAGCACCCCCCCCCCCCAGTCGAATGTGTAAGTGGAGCCTGCTTAGAAGGAGGCTGGGAGAAGGAGCGGAAATAGTTTTTGCTCAAGCCCCTGTCCTGGAAGTCTTCCCTGATTTTCTGATCTTAGAGTATCTCCCCTCATTCCATCCCCTACTAGCTTTCTTTTTCTTCCTCTCAACAGTAATTGACAACATGGTGTGTTCTCTATTTCCTCTTGGTCTCCTCCACTGGTCTGGGACTTGCTTATTGCATTCATTGCACTGTTTTTTCCTGGACCTGTATTTGACACAGAGTAAGTTCTCAGTATTTATTGAAAAAAGAATAAAGAGCAGATGGGAACAATGTTTTTTCTCTCTCTGAATCAGGAGAGAGGTGAGAAGAGAAGGAGAGGGATGAGGTAAAGAGCACAAAGGACTGTGTGAATCTCTCTGTGTAAATCAAGGAAACATGATGGGTCCCATGTGGACGCTTTTGTCAGGAGGAGGATCAAGGAACAGTCCCAATATGGACAGCCAAGTACAAGGATACAGGAAAAGTATGGATCAGAGCCAGAGGTGACTGGAGATTATTAAAACCTTCAAGAACTGCAGCATGGTGACAGCAACAATGTCTTATGGACGTGGAGGCTATTGTAGCTGGATCTAACAGGGCACTGGGGCTGTGGTTGACATCTGGACAGCTAGAATGTGCCATGAAGACAATGGTTGCCATATTCAGAAGACTCAGAACTGCATTGTAGGGATGAGGAGAAGGAGGAAAAGGGACATTTAGCCCAGATGGAGTAGACTTGCCACTAAGTACTGAAGAGCTGTTTTGTGTAAGAGAGATTAGAATTGTCCTCTGTGTTTGCAAGAATTAGGACTAAGAAATAGGGGAGTATATTACCAGGAGACAGCCTTCAGATCAAAGAAATAAGACCTTTTGAAGGTCTTATGAACCTAATGAAGGACCCGTGACTCTGGTTGACATCTGGACAGCTGGAGCTGGTGCCAAGATGCTGATCGGCACACTAAAGAGATTCAAACCACAGAGTTAGACATGTGAGCTTAATAGGGCGCCTGGTGGCTAAGTTGGTTAAGCACCAACTTCAGCTCAGGTCATGATCTCATGGTTCGTGAGTTTGAACTCTGCATCGGGCTCTGTGCTGACAGCTCAGAGCCTGGAGCCTGCTTCAGATTCTGTGTCTCCCTCTCTCTCTGCCCTTCGCCTGTTCATGTTTTGTCTCTCTATGTCTCAAAAATAAATAAACATTAAAAAGAAAAAAGAAAAAAAAAGAAATGTGAGCTGTATGTTGAGAGGTCAAAGCAAAGAAACAGGTCATCAACATACAGATTAAAGTCATGGGAACAGATGGACACAGAGAGATATTTGTTAAGTGAAAGATGAAGAAGGATTAACATTTGGGGGATATAGATGCATGCAAAGGGGGTAAATATCAGCAAAGGGAAATATTTTGACAAGAAAGAAAGAGAAAATATTCCCAGGGACGTGGAAGATAGCCCACAGGAGGGTTCCAGGAGGCGGCAATGGGGAGATTAGGTTGATTAGAGTATCAGTTACTAGAATACAGTAAGTGAAGATAGAAAACTGGTCATCGGATTGGGTTGCAGGTGATCATGAGAGGAGCTTCTATAGAGGTAGGGACTGCACAAATTTCAGAGGGTTGAGTGATAAGTGGGAGGTGAGGCAGGGTGAACAAACAGAGGACACTTTCAACAATGCCTGACCGCTGGGTAAATACAGAGCTCAATAGCTCTTGTCTCCTTTTGTTATTGATTGGACTTCTTGCTGACCCTGGCAAAGCTATATTCAACGTTTATATAACATCAAATAATTTAATGTTTCCCCACATTCACAGAATTGGGAGTATTATTTCACTTGGCTTTATATTCAGACAAAATATCCAATTGATGAATGCATTTTTACTATTCACTTGTTAATTTGTCACATTTTAGGCATTTACATGGTCCATCTCTATCCCATTTTCCTATCTTTTTGTAAATTATACCTCAAGTTGTTTTAAGAATTAAAAATAAGTCTAAAGACCTTGTTGTGTGTCTTCGGCTCAAAGTAAGTATTGTGAAAACAGATCTTTGCCACTTGGTCTATTTCTTCTGCCTCCTTGGTTACCAGGCACGATTGCTCACTGGTAGGAAAGTATTTGTGTTGTGACACTTTACTGTTAATAAACACTAGAATCACCTTCCCATTTAAACATTGCTTCCTTTATTCTCTCTCTATGCCCAAATGTGAGAATCATGTCTGTGCCTTCTTCCAGAAGGCAAGCTACCTTTGGCCTGCCCTCACCCCTGATCTGTGATTTCTAATTGGATTCCATAAGGGGTTCTGTTTTTACACAATTTATTGACCCTTTGACAGGAATTTGGGCTAGCATCATTTGACAGAATTGATGGTTTTGTTTTTTGGTTTTTTTTTTTTTTTGCAATCTGACAGCTGTTTGGATTTCAGGGTCGATAGCAGAGAACAGTGTTCCTATGACCTTTGAGAGCCACGGTTTTCTTTTGCTTTGAGGACTAGACACAAGATATTTGAAAGAACTGTCCAAAATGGCTTTGACAATGGGAGAAAGTTAAAAAAGTTAAGATAAGCTTTATATTAATAATGTAAAATTTCTCTCAAAGAGAATTGAGGATGAGAAACACATCTAATGAATTGTATATGCATTGATATCCTATAATTTGCAATGAAGGGCATCAGTTGGAGCTACAAGTAGAACTTTTAAATTTTGGCTCAATTAATGAGAATATGGGGTCATCAAAATTAATTATAGACTTATATGATTTGGTGAAACTGTGAAATTGTTCGATCTCATAGATCGAAAATTGTTGATACCCCAACGGAATGTGGGTTAACTGTATATGGAGAGGGACACAGAGAGATGGAGACAGAGGGAGAGAGAGAGAGACATAGCTTATTCTCTCAAAATGCAAGTATTTGACAACAGAACTTTGATAACAAAATATGTGTGGGGCTCCTGGGTGGCTCAGTTGGTTGAGCATCCAACTCTTGATTTTGGCTTAGGTCATGATCCCATGGTCATGGGATCGAACCCTTTGTTGGGCTCTGTGCTGAGCGTAGAGCCTGCTTGGGATCCTCTCTCTCTCTTCCTCTGTCCTCCCCCATGTGCTCTCTTTCTCTCTCTAAAGTAAAAAAAAAAGTTTTTAATTAAAAAAATAAATAAAATAAAAACAGAATAAGCTATTCCTATTGGTTGAATGATTGTATGCTATGAGTGAAACTAGTATTTATTGAGGACTTCCTATGGGTCAAAAATTTTAAATATTTTATTTAATCATGATATTTCTGTAGAGTAGGCTTTTTAAATCCCCATTCTGAGGATCAAGCTCAAAGAGAGGGAACTAGTATCATAAAGGAAATATTGAATGGGGCTTATCAATGCAGTATGCTCCCACCTAAGATTTACAGTCTGTCATGCATATTTTGGAAACTGAAGTGTAGATGGGACATTTGATAGAAGGGGAAAAAATATTAAAAATAAAATTACTCTTAAATGCCAAATGGTGCAGGAGGCTAATTTTAATGCCAGATAAGAGAATTTACGTTTTAAAAAGGCCAAAAAATGTTAGCATAGTCTTGACTTTAACTGCAGTTTTGGTTAAGAACAGCAGACTTTCTTATGCCATGGATTTCTCATTTGTGAACTGTTAGGATTAGGCTAAGATGATTTAAAAGACCCTTTCTACTCTGGATATGGCTCATTAAATGCATCATGACACAGACAGATCTATTGAGGTAATAAAGCATGTGGAGCTAGAACACATTTCTCCAGATTTGGTGCCAGGACCACCCTCATCAGGCTCACGTGGGGCTTTCCTTAAAAAAAAAAAAAAAAAAAAATCGTATATATTATTCACTATATAATTAATGTCATTTTGAAAAATAGGCACAAAAATAAGGTAATGGGATAATTTGGCATATGCCACAAAACAAATGAAAAATTAAAAAAAAAACCTAATGTTTAGGATATTTGTCTTTTCCCACAAAATTTTAATTCAAAATTTTGCCTTTATTTCCTCAAGGAATTGAGGTTACTTAGAACTAGTAAATACATTAATATGTTGTTTGTTATTAAATAATTATTTAACAAAAATATATAGTGGGGGGTGCCTAGGTGTCTCAGTTGGTTAAGCGACCAACTCTTGAATTTGGCTCAGGTCATGATCTCACGATTTGTGAGATTGAGTCCTACATTTGGCACTGACAGTGCAAAGCCTACTAGGAATTCTCTCTCTCTCTCTCTGTGCCCCTCCCCCACTTATGCATGCACGCTCACTTGCTCTCTCTCAAAATAAATAAATCAACATTAAAATATCTAGCTATCTCAATATCTGGATAGATAGATTTATTGATTTCTGGTATCTAACTCAGACCTACTGTATGAGAATATGTGGGGATAGAGTCAGGGAAGATTTTAACTATCTTTTTCCAAAAGCCTGGGGTTTAGTAAGTGTTGCATAAATGACTATTCATATTGTAATATGAATACTACTGATAACTCTTAACAGACACCTCACGTCTGAGAATCACTCAACCAGATGTGTGATATCAAGAAGACATGCATGTGTATTTGACACTGGACTCCCATCCCTCACTCGCTCAGACAATGGGAAGTGGATCATACCTTGATCTATTGCAGTGTATGGTAATGAGTTTGGAATCTATTCCAAGAGCCCTTATTTTGCTCCCTATGGATCACGCTGCTTGCCAGGGACCCTGGTGTGTCTGCCATTTCCTTATTTCACTGGGTCTCTGACATTAACCCTTTCCCTTGGGTGGCAAATCCCGTCCTTATTTTATAAATGCTCCGTCCCTCAGAATGGAGAACAAATGTAGGCAGTAAATGCCATTAGAGACCATTTCGTGGACCCTTCTGTAATTAGGGCCTCCGGGGATCTGTGGCCAGGAGAAACACTGATCTAGTTCAGACTCTTCGTTCGTTCGTTTATTCGTTCATTCATTCTAAAGCTAAGCTAAATATATATTGAGTGCCTGCTATGAGAAAAGCACCATGCTAGACCCAGGAGAAAGAATAATTACAGTGTCAAGCCCATAATAGATAATGTAATCTTTTTATTTTTAATTTTCCAAAAAAATTTATTTGTTTGTTTATTTTTGAAGTACGGTTAACACCCGATGGTACATTTGTCTCCAGTGTCCAACTTAGTGATTCAGCATCTCTATGCCTTATGCTATGCTCACAAGTGTCACTATGATCTGTTACCACACAGCACTATTACAATACAATTGACTCTATTCCCTATCCGTACCTTTCATCCCTGTGACTTACTCATTCCCTGATTGGGACCCTGTATCTCTCATTTCCCTTCACTTATAAGCGACCATCCTCCAACGTCTTCCCTCAGTATATCTTTTCCAATAGACATAACACCTCCATTTTCCCCCATCCTCCAACATCTTCTGTCAATATATCTTTTCCAATAGACATAACACCTATCTTCACCACATCTATAATGTCTTCAGCTGATAAATGAAGCCACTGTTCTTAGTGTCTGGCCTAAATCAGGGGTTGCCTGATGAGTGGAAGGCCCTCTTAAGATCTAACCCCTGACTTCCACTTTCTCCCTTTTCCCCTGCTTCCCTCTCTCTCTTTTAATATCCTAAAATGAAATGAAAAGTTCAGTGGAAAATGGTAAAGTTCAGATTTCATTAGCTTTTGATATCACTGTTCCTTGGGGAGAAAAATCACATTTTAGGGTGACCTTTTTAGTTAATTCACAGCTGGGAGAAAATTACCCCTAGTATCTCTTCTGTCTATAGGTAATTAGACTCTGTTGGTAAGCATGACCGTATGGGGTGGGTGGTGTTATGGGGGTGAACAGAGGCTAAACACGGGCTCTCATCCTTCCGACCTTCTGATCCCCAGAGGAATCCTTCTGATTCTCAGATCCTGAGCTACAGAGACCAGTGGAAGGAGGTCAGGCAGTCACTGAAATACAGATGCAACACCCAGATTAGGCCTTACATAGTATATGACTGGGCTTTTGGTAAATAGAGCCAAGAAGACCATTTCAGACAGCAGGTGCTGCATATGCAAAGACACTGAAATGTATGTGCCTATGCAGAGAAAATGGGCCAATTCGATCTGTTTAAGGGTCTGCTCCTGGATAGTTCTGTAGAGAGTTAAGCCACATTTCTTCTATAAGAACCCAGTCTCTCCTGATCAAGGGTTTTCCAGACTCACCAGTATTAGCCACATAACGATTCTTCCAGACAGGCTGGGTCACAACTGACCTCATAGAGTGTTTTTATTAAAACAGTGTGGTCTCCAGTAATATCACTTATTTGTGCATTTCCCAGATGGAAAGGGTTCACCAAATTGATGGTGTCAGGTACAATTCCCATAAAGAGAAGATGAAAAGAGAGATCTGTGAGGTCATATCCAGTCTGTCTCTTAAGGATCAGGGCAGGAGGATTCCGTGATGTATTTATTTGCTAGCACTCTGTCCCGTGCAGACTTGCATGTTTACATTCATATAGCACCTTTCCTCAGAGGAAATGACTTCACTCGTGCAACAGCAAAAGGTCACTGGATATTTGAGTTTCACAGAGATGCAATAAAGTTCAGCTTGTCAGGAAGTTTGCACTGAGACTTAGTGAATGTTCCTCTGTGGGTTCCTGCTGACCTTCCCACTAGCCCGCTTGCCCCTGTACGATGCTCTGGGCTTTTCCCCATTTGCCTTTGCACCCTCCTCCCTCAACTCCACCCAGACAGCTCCTGGAGCTCCCCACCCCCTGCAGTGACCTTAATTATCACCTTGTCAAGTGCACACATTGAGTGCTTTTAATCTGTCCCCAGAAATCAATCCATCCTCTAGATGCATGGCTTTCCTTTAACCCCTTCCTCGAGTTCCTGCCTTGCTCTGGTGGTACATTTCCACCTTCAGGTTTGAAGGGACTCCAAAATAACCTATCCTCTCATTAGAGCCTCATAAAAAGAGTCTTTGCAACCTGTCGGCTCTGAAAATGAACTTGGAAATGGTATTAGCTCTCTCTTTTTTTTTTTTCCGCTATAGCATTGCAAGGCCGTCTAAATCCGACTTGCCTCCTGCATGTCCTTTTCAAGTTTGCTCAGTGCTTTGAATATTTCCCTTCAAAGGGAGCGGCTGCTCTTTCCCTCCAGTGAAATCTCTCTTTATTATTTTCTGCTCTCATTGCTTTTGCTAAGTTCCTCGGCAAGCCTCTTCTTCCTTTCCTGGCATTTGCAACCCTTTCAATTTGGAATCACCCGAGAGTTTCCTTAGTGTGAGGTCTTCTTTCGCACGTTGGGCATGAATATAGATGATAATATGACCAAAGGTAACAACTATGCTTGCAGATTTCATTTGGTTACAGGGCCCTGCTTTTAAATCTTTCTGCATTGTTATAACGTGTAGAGCAAGCATGGCTTCCCTGCTGTAGAATTTAGGGGAGTCGCCTGGGATGGTGGGCTGAGTGCAGAATTTGGATGCAGGCAGCATCCAGGTTCAAGTCCTTGCTGTGCTGCTTACCACCCAAGATTTTGTATTAGCCGAATAGGTTACAAATGGCCACAAATTGGGTGGCTTCAAACAACAGAAATTTTTTCTCTTGCAGTTCTTGAGGCTCTAGGTCCTTGCCTTTTTTCCTAGTTTCTGAGAGTGTCAACAACCCTTGCCCTTCCTTGACTTGTAAACATATCACCCCAGTTTCTACCTTCTCCTACACATGCCTGTCTTCTCTGTGTCTTTGTGTCCTTTTTTTTTCTTAAGGACACTGGTCATTGGACTTAGGGTCCACCCCAAATCCAGTATAATATCGTCGCCAGGTCCTTAATTTAATTCCATCTGAAAGATACTATTTCCAAATAAGATTACGTTTACAGGTACTGGGGGTTAGGACTTGGGCATATCTTTTTAGAGGACATATTCAACCCATTATAACCTTAGTCAAACTCTTCTGTCTCAGCCTGTTTTCTCATCTATAAAACAGAAATAACATTGCCAACCAGTAGAGTTTGTTGAGAGGAAATAAATCACAAAATATTTGGAAATAAATCACAACCCTTGGCATTATGGTTGGGCAGATAGTAAGTGATGAGTAAAATATTCATTCCCTTTTCCAAAATTCCAGTTACAGAGGGCTCCTGACTTATGATGGTTTGACTTAAAATGTTTTGACTCTAAAATGGTGTGAAAGCAGGGCGCCTGGGTGGCTCAGTCAATTAAGCATCCAGCTTTTGGTTTCTGCTTAGGTCATGATCTCACAGTTTTGTGAGTTCAAGCCCTGCATCGGGCTCTGGGCTGACAGTGAGGAGTCTGCTTGGGATTCTCTCTCTTTCCCTCTCTCTCTGCTCCTCTCCCACCTGCGCTGTCTGTCTCTCTCAAATAAATAAACTTAAAAAAATTTTTTTTAAATGGTATGAGAACGGTATACATTCAGTAGAAACTGTACTTAGAATTTCAAAATTTGATCTTTTTCTAGGCAGGTGATATGCAGTAAGATCCTTTCTGGATGCTAGGCAGTGACAGCCAGCCATACGGTCATGAGGGTGAGTAACCGATACCCTGATGACCGTTCTGTACCCATTGCAACTATTCTGTTTCTCACTTTTGGCACAGTGTTCAATAAATTACGTGAGGTATTCAATGCTTTATTATAAAACAGGGTTTGTATTAGATGATTTTGCCCATGGGTAGGCTAATGTGAATGCTCTGAGCACATTAATTAAGGTAGGTGAGGCTAAGCCACGATGTTGGGTAGGTTAAGTGCATTAAATGCATTTTCGACTTAAGGTATTTCCAGCTCGTGATGAGTTTATTGGTACGTAACCTCATTGTAAGTTGACAATGATCTGTACTCCTCTGGTATGTCACTTTGGAAAATGGATGTGATCTTATTTTACAGACTGGAAAATTAATTTTCACAGATCTAGTGCCATATTACTATATAAAATGGGTAAATAAGTTTTCCTCTTAATAATTCATCTGGAAGACAAAGTTGGAAATTTGGGCAGGAAGGGATCCAGACAAAAGCCAGGCAGGTCTAATCCTTTCAGTCGATAAATATATATTGAGCACCTACCATGTCACTAAACACTGACTAAAAAAGACAAGAGCCCAGGTCTCATGGAAAGATAGATAATAAATAATAACAATAAATATGTAATATAATTTCAGGTAGCTATAAATAAAATAGAGAAAAATGAAACAGGAAAAAGATATGGAGCATGATGGAAAGCAGGGGGAAAGGGTGAGCTTTGAAAAAGTAACATTTAAGGCAAGTTCTGAATGAAGTGAAAGGTCATCCCCTGCAAGAGGCCAGGGGATGCACATTCTCAGCAGAGAGAACAACAAATGCAAAGGTCCTGTGGAAGAAGGAGGAGAAACAGGACAGTCAGGATAGCTAAAACACTGGGTCATGGGGTTGAATTTGGAGGAGACAGGAGGTAGATCATGTAGAGCTCGGTAACCCAGGGTTGAGATTGGACCGACAGGTCTTACTCAGGTGCTGGGTAAGATCCAGTGACCAACAGAGCACTGTGTCCAAGGATGACAGTTACCACATTTTGCAGTCTGGAAAGGTAGCCAGCAATGTGGACTGAGTTGTCTAGGTTATACCAAACTTGGCCCTTTTCCAACTCTGGTCTCTCTCTGCTGGCATGTTCTTTGCCTACTGGCCAGACTATTCTCAAACCATGGGAATATCACTATCTCTGGATGCTTGTTCTTGCTCTCTTTCTATTTCATTCTATTCTATTTTGCTTTCTATTTTCATTATCTGATGGAAGTAGATGGTAATATTCCAAGACGCTTCTAGAAATCAACATATGCCAAAAGATGCGTTCAGTCTGTCAATTCCTTCAGTACAAATGACAAGATGGTGCTTTTATAAATAATTTCATAAAATTACAAATCCTGTTAAGTGAGTTTACTTATCCTGACAGCTGTTGCTATATGTTCACCTGAAGCTACACTCTGTTGTGCACTTTACCTAGAAGAGGCCCTAGTTAGATTTAATCTCATTTCAGTCTCATGTGCTACAGTGCTCAATTATTTAATAAAAAAAAATCTCACAGGATAAAAGCAAGCATGAAAAGATAAAACTGGAATTAGAGTCCTTTCTAGAAGAGAAAGAAAAGAGATTGCAAATGCTTGGGGAGAATGGGATAGAGTAAAAAAAATGCTGACCAGGGGTGCCTGGGTGGCATAGTCAGTTAAACGTCCAACTCTTGATCTCAGCTCAGGTTATGATCTCACTGTGAGTTCGAGCCCCACATTAGACTCTACACTGATGTTGTGGAGCCTGCTTGGGATTCTGTGTCTCCTTCTCTCTGTCCTTCCCCTCCTAGTGCGCTCGCTCTCTCTCCCTCTCTCTCTCTCTCCCTCCCTCCCTCCCTCAAAATAAATAAATAAACTTATAAAAACGCTCAACAGCCGCACGACAGGCCAGACATCTGTGAATAGTGTTGCCTTACTGTGGTGTAAAGAATTTTGCAAAATCCTGTCTCCTAAACTTCTCTGGGAAGACACTGACTGGTAAGTCTCCTCGTTCCTGCTATTGGAAATTCTCTCTGTATCAAGAGTGAGTCAAGCGAGAGTTTTATGTTCAAAGTATGAGCTTAATTTATATTGATAGCTTCAATTTAACACAACAGCATATGACAACTATCAGCCCTTGATCAAGCTGTGGGACATGGGAGACGTTCAACATTTAGTAACATGTGTTGAGCACCTACAGGTGCACAGTTCCCTTGGTGGGTTTTGTACAGTGCTGTGGAGAGAAAGGTATGGCCTCTGCCCTATGGAGGAATTTGGTATTGATTCGGAGTCAGTTCCTCTGGTCTTCCCCTCTGTTCTTTCTGCTTCCTCTCTTGGATTTATTCTGGATTAACTGAGGCTAAAAAGGCTACACGTAAATCTCATGAGGGGCAGTGGAGGACCAGTGAGTATGTACTGAAGCCAAAAGCCCCTGGTGGTCCACTAACTCAGACAAGCAGCTCTCACTTCCTGTGCACTTGTCTCCTACAGTCTTTGTTTTACAAAGGGACGCTCTGCTGTGATGAACCAACCTGGCCACAGGGTGTCACAACTGCCCCAGAGACTCCTGACTCTCTCGGGAGAGGTCTAAAAGGTCAGACCCCAGCAACTTCTGCCTACATTGCTGAATGAGTCAGCCAAGCTGCTACAGAAATCACCCAGAATGTCACTGATGCCAGGACTTGCCAGAATGCCTCCAAAATTGCACCTCCGACATTTTGAGGCTCCTTGTGTAGCAGGAAAGCAGGCAAGTGCTGGCTTGCCCCATGAGTCAGGTGAGGGGTGGGGATAGCCTAGACCGGCTCCATACTGGCTCCCTTGTAGGCCTTCAGTTAATCAGGCCCAGTGTGTCACTGGAGGGATTCACCTCATTTATGTGGGGAAGGATCTGGCAGAGATTCAAGAGACAGTGATTTTAATGCTGGCTCTGCTTCCTTCCCACTGGTGATCAAAGAACTGGGCCTTGGTTTCTTTACCTGTAAAATGAAAGCAAAGCTTCAACTCCAGTTTTATGATCTGTTATTTTGCTGGACATTTCAATTTTATTGTCTTATTTGGCTTTGGAAGCCTCCAAAGTAGGAAGAATCCATCCCCTTTACAGGCACAGAAACTGAGTTTCTGGAAGTCTGAAAAAAAATTCCACAGAAGAGATACTGCAATCCAGATCTGCCTGGATTCAGTGCATCATAATCAAGATGCGAATTTACAAACTACACACAAGACTCTCGTGAGTCCTGCGAATTGGGTTTAAGACCTGATGAGATAAAAGGCACAGAGAATGTATTTGAATTAGACTCTGTGAAAGGCAAATTCTGGATCTTTGGATGGAAGCTACATCTGATTTGTGAATCAAATGTAAAGAACAAAACAGGATCAGGGGCACCTGGGTGGCCCGATCATTAAGTGTCTGACTCTTGATTTTGACTCAGGTCGCAATCTCATGGTTTATGAGTTTGAACCCCCCATGTCAGGCTTTGCCTGCTTGGGATTCTCTCTCTACCTCTCTCTCTGTGCTCCCCACCCTAAAAATAAATAAATAAATAAATAAATAAATAAATAAATAAATAAATAATTTTTTTTTTTAAAAAAAGAACAAAATAGGAATACACATCAAGGGAAAAATGGAAGGAGAAAGGAGAAACAGAAGAAGGAAAACAAATTTCAATTATATCTAATCAATATTTAATGAGTTTTTCCGTTGAGAAAGTTACTGGTTAGGGTCACAAAAGACACGTGACTCTCCAGGGCAAGTGATAATCTGGCCACACCAATATCTAAATGCAAAGGAGAATAACAAAGGACAGGGAAAGAACAAGCAAAGAACTCTTGGAAGACAAGGGGAAGGAAACCAACCACATACCATTGGTAGATCCCATGGCACTGCCCTAGTGCTATGGAGAAGGTGTTATTTCAATTGGATCTCAAAGAAAAGTGGGATGTCAACAGATATTAATACAAGGGATGAACTAACTGAACAAAAGAAATGCATGGACAGAAGTTAGAAAAAAGTTGCATTTGGAAACATTTTCTTGGTGGTCTGTCTTATTGAAGTGATGGAGACATAGGGGAGAAACACCTGGAAAAGTTCATTTGGAATCCTGTTGTAGAGAATCTTCTTAAAAGACAGTTTTGAACTTGATGGACAAGGAGGGACCAATAAGAGTTTTGAGGCAAGCTATTGATATCATTTTTATAAAGACACCTTTGTCTATTGTATTGTGTTGGATGGGTTCTAGAGACAGATGGGAAACCCAGATAAGTAGTTAGTGAAACAGCCTTCATAAGAGATAATGAAGTCTCGAACTAACCTGGTCACGGTGGGAATGAAAACCAGGAGCTGCTAGAGACACCACAGCATGTACTTGAGGACTTGGCATCTGATTAATTTAGGGCTTGGAGTATCACAATAGCTGAGGTTTTGAACCTCCATGGAAAATGACGGTGGGCACTTTTGAGTCAAGGCAGAAAAATCAGGAGGTTGGGAAGCTTTGGCAAAATTAATGGGAGGAGGTATATCAAGAGAAAAGAAGATGGATATAAGTGAAATACAAAGGATGGCTTATCCTATGATAGAATGAATGTGAGAAAGTAAAGCCAATGGAAAAACAGTAACCACCAGCTGAGGGACAGAGTTACAGAAGAAGAGAATCCTAAAAAAAGAAGCAAGGTCAGTAGTGTCAGATGCCTCAGGGATTAAGGAGGACTGGGGGTACTCAGGAGAAGAGCACCGTTGGCCTTTTGAGTGGTGCTTGGCATGACTGTCATTTTCTCTGAACCCAGAAGTTCTGTCTATCGGTGCCTTTGTACACATGGCATCCAACCCAGCATCCCACCCACCAAATGTGCTCAGTGCATGTTTGCTGAATGGAGAAAGGAAAACACACGAACAGTGCTGTTTAGAAAGCTGTAGGCATGGAAACCAAGTTGTTAAAGAGGGAGTGGCTTCTGAGCAGAAGCAGGCAGTGAACACCCTCTGTCTCTCTGAATGGTTCTGAAGGGCAAGACAGAATGGAGCTCTGGACCAGTGTAGTCCTTCCACACTTGAGGCTTGTCATGTGGGCTGCTGGGTTTCTGGTTCAATAGGTCTGGGATGAGGCCCCCTGAATTTTCACTCCAAGTTCCTAGATGCTGCTGGTCTAGTGAAGCACTGAGCTAATGAAAAGTTCCCTGGATATTCAGTTAGACAACCTAGATGGAATTCCAACCTTTTCTCTTATTTGCTGTCTGACTTCAGGCATCTCTCTGTGCCTATCTCCTTGTATGCAAGACGAGGATCTTATCTATACCCAGGGGTTGTGTCTACCATACAGTACATACCTAAAACACAGTGGCTGAACTCAAATTAAAAAAAAAAAAATTAATAAGACAGGGAATGGTTGAGCTTAAAAAGGTAGCATAGAGGAGGAAAATATTTTTATTTTGCTTATTTAAGAAATGGGGAGATCTGTGCCTGTTTGGGAACAACAGATGTGGTCTGAATCAGCTGATCTCTGTGAAATAGCGTATGATTTCGGATCTGGCTGTGTGAGCAGGATACATGAGCCTGAAGGCAAGCTTTATCATCTTCCTTGGACAGAGTTAAGCGTAGCACCCAAACCACACACATTTAGAAGGGGAAGAATAAAATGAAGCACCCTTTGAATCATACATAGATGCGAAATTTGCTTTCAATAAAAATGGAGATGAGGCTGGAGCCAGATAGCCATCAGCTTGGTCCAAGGTACAAAGGTTTAATTTTTTATGTTCGCATTTAGTCATTTTTATGATACCGGCTTCCCAGCTCATTTCTGAATAAATCCATGCTGCATTGAAACAAATGCCAAAGAAACAGAAAAACCCCTCTCAGAATTTCCCGTCCATATTTATAGTGAGTTGACAGATATTGTATTTCCTTCATTTCAGGCTCTGATCAATTCATGGCTAAAAGGGGAAAAAAAAAAAAGGAGAGAGAGAGAGAGAAAAGAAAATAGATGAACAATTTGTATGGGGCTTCTGGTCATTACCCTTCTGTTATAAGTCTTATTAGCAGAACAAATTAGCATTACATTAATAAATATAAGCAGAGAGGATGCAGTCACCAATGCAGATGCCTACTGCAGTTACAGATACATTTGCTTTCTAAATCCGCCATCTTTAATTTTTCAATTTAGTACTTTGAAGATGTTAGAAGTTTCTCTTCCTCCTTCTATGTTGTCAGGATGTGGGTCATAGGGTGAGAGGAAGTAGCTCTATGTCTATGCAGCTTCTTTTATGTATAAGGAATGAACGTGCCTCGCTTGTGTGCTTTGGGCACTACGAATCCAGATCCTTTATATCCTTGTTACCCTCTTGGCTGTTGGTGGGACTGTGTCCCAAGCACTGACAAAGAAAACCAGCCTGTTCCATGATAGTATGTGGAACTCAGCTCTGATGGATCTTGTCACTGAACTACCAGGGACTTCTGAACAACACTGCCATCAACAGTGGATTAAAATGAGGATTTAGCAAAGCAATGGCTCTCTGGACTCCACCCCAGACTTAGAGGAGGGGACTTAGGGACAATGGTGCCCAGGTGAAAGAGAGGTCCACTGTGTTTCTCAAACATTAATCTGCATATGGACCACCTAGGGTTTTAGTAAGAAACATATCTGATTTCAGAAGCTCTCACAAATGCAGATGCTGGTGGTCCATGAACCATACTTTGAGTCACGCTGAAATTCCCTTCTCTTGCCCTGGCCAGTGATGAGTTTCAGCTTCCTCAGTGTAACTCTGTCATCTGTGATAAGAGCAACCTGAGCTTTGCTTATAGAGCTCCAGAGAACCACACAGCTTTTCTTTCAGAGCAAAAGAAAATTAATCAGTAGGATTGAAATCATACAGGGAAAACCTCTTGATTTTTTCCGCAAGATATAGAGGCAAGTGAGAGCATGAAGTAATAAGATTGTGCAGTGATAACAGTGGAGTTAGCCTGTTTATTCTAGCCCTAGTTATTAATTTTCAGGAATGGCTTTCTCATGTCACAGGTTCCTAAGAAGAAGCAGGGGGAAACCTGGATTTGGGGAGAAGAAAAGGAGTCACATTTACTGAGCACTCTTTGTGCTCTGCTTAACAAACATTTCAGGTTTTAATCTTAGCAACAGCTTTGACAGGTCGGTAATATCATATATCAAAGATAAAGGAATTCAGTGGGGCTTAGAGAGATCTGGAGAGATTCAGTAACTTGCTGAGAGCTAAGTTTACTAGGAAGACCTAAGCCCGTGTTCCTCTATTTAGAAAAAAATGCTGTTTCTGACTTCGAGACCTGTAGTTTAAGTTAAGTCCTACTAGTATCTTTTATTGATCTCTTTGTATCATTTCCCATGAGCTATGTATAGCAGCCTGAGTACCAGATTCTCCTGGAAGGATAAGCGCATGTCCCTCATGAGATGATGGAATGTTTCCTGGTGTCACAGGGATCCCCAGGGAGATGTAGAAAAAGTTTGTTGGGGTGGCCAGAGGGTCCAGTGGTCTCTTCCAGCACCCCCCAGGCCCTGGATCTTTTTCTTGTCTGAGCTGCTGCCCTTCTACAGAGCTGGCTGCCTCCTTCCACTGTCCTTGCCTCCACCCCATGTTACTCCTTTTTTTGCTGAGGATTTCTGGAAACTAGCAGTCTGCCCTTGTTCCCATGGGGTTCCCTGCTCTTCTAGTGGTTTTGAATGTTCATCGGGTTTTGAATTACATAGTTGCTACTCATGATTGAGGGAGGAACTTGTGTGTACCACACAATCCATTCAAAGCAATCAGATCTCGCTCCTGGAAGTCAAGATTCTTAATGTCCTTTCTCACAACCAGGGCAGACACCAAAGCTCATCATATTTGTCTGCACAAGGGCTGCCTCAACTAGCCTGTGATATTCTTTAGTTGGGGTCACCTAGAAGTAAAGGAATGTGAACAAGTATGACTTACCACTGCTTTTTATATGAATGCGTGGAATATATTAGGGGCGTCCTCCGTCAGCATCATTTTGTTTTCACAGTTAATTTGCAAACAAGATTTTGCTAATGCTATTGCTGATTTCTTTCTTATCCTGTCATTGGCGGAAATTGTTTTGCTTCAAACGAACCAAGATTTGCTCACTTGCATTGTTCAATTATTAACCAATAAGTGCCTCCCAAAATCCAAAAGCCCTATGTGAAGACAAAATGGATAAGAACTTTCTAGATTTGGTGGACAATGGGAAACTTAACAGTAGGTACACATAACCAAGTCTTCATGTGATAAGTTAAAATCTACACAGACACATGGTAGTGGAAATTGAGAGCAATAAAGACAAAGAAAATATCTTTTTTTTTTTTTGGCAAACAATATTCACTAATCCATTTATTCAAAAATTTGTATTGGATGCTTACTATAGACAGAAGCTGTTCTAAGCGTCAGGATTTTTTTTTCCAGATACATTCTTTATTATAATACAACAACTAAAAGTTTGTACTTTACTTTTTTAAAATTTATTTTGTTTAATTTTAACTTGTTTTATTTTTTTTAATTTACATCCAAATTAGCATATAGTGCAACAATGATTTCAGGAGTAGATTACTTAATGCCCCTTACCCATTTAGCCCATACCCCCTCCCACAACCCCTCCCATAGCCCTCGGTTTGTTCTCCATATTTATGAGTCTCTTCTGCTTTGTCCCCCTCCCTGTTTTTATATTATTTTTGTTTCCCTTCCTTTATGTTCATCTGTTTTGTCTCTTAAAGTCCTCATATGAGTGAAGTCATATGATTTTTGTCTTTCTCTGACTGACTAATGTCACTTAGCATAATACCCTCCAGTTCCATCCACATAGTTACAAATGGCAAGATTTCATTCTTTTTGATTGCCAAGTAATACTCCATTGTATGTATGTGTGTGTGTGTGTGTGTGTGTGTGTGTGTATACATATATATATATACCACATCTTCTTTATCCATTCATCCATCAATGGACATCTGGGCTCTTTCCATACTTTGGCTATTGTTGATAGTGTTGCTATAAACATGGGGGTGCATGTGTCGCTTCGAAACAGCACACCTGTATCCCGTGGATAAATGCCTAGTAGTGCAATTGCTGGATCATAGGGTAGTTCTATTTTTAGTTTTTTGAGGAACCTCCATACTGTTTTCCAGAGTGGCTGCTCCAGTTTGCATTCCCACTAACAATGCAAAAGAGATACTCTTTCTCCACATCCTCGCCAACATCTGTTGTTGTTTGAGTTGTTAATGTTAGCCATTCTGACAGGTATGAGGTGGTATCTCATTGTGGTTTTGATTTGTACTTCCCTGATGATGAGTGATGTTGAGCATTTTCATGTGTCGGTTGGCCATCTGGATTCTTCTTTGGAGAAATGTCTATTCATGTCTTTTGCCCATTTCTTCACTGGATTATTTGTTTTTTGGGTGTTGAGTTTGATAAGTTCTTTATAGATTTTGGATACTAACCCTTATCTTATATGTCATTTGCAAATATCTTCTCCCATTCTGTCGGTTGCCTTTTAGTTTTGCTGATTGTTTCCTTCGCTGTGCAGAAGTTTTTATTTTGATGAGGTCCCAGTAGTTTAGGTAATGAGAGTATTCCAAACTTAGATAGTGGTAAGGGTTGTGTACAACTCTGTGAATAAACTAAAACAACTTGCTTGTACACTTTAAAGGGTGAATGTTATGATAGGTGAATTATATCTCAATAGAACTGTTGTTTAAAAAAAAAAAGAAGAAAAACTGCATTTTAACACCTTTGTTATTTTTTTTTTTAATTTAAGTTCTCGTTAGTTAACATAGAGTGCCATATTGGTTTCAGGAGTAGAGTTCAGTGATTCATCACTTACATATAACACCCAGTGCTCATCACAAGTGCCCTGTAGCCCATCTCCCACCCACCTCCCTCCATCAAACCTGTTTGTTCTCTATCCTTAAGATTCTCCTGTGGTTTCTTTTCAGCTATCCTTGTCACCTCCCTGACCTTCCCATATATTCATCTGTTTTGTTTCTTAAATTCCACATGAGTGAAATCACGTGGTATTTGTCTTTCTCTGTCTGACTTCTTTCGCTTAGCATAATATGCTCTAGTTCCATCCATGACGTAAGTGGCAAGATTTCATTCTGTCTGATGGCTAAGTAACATTCCATTGTGTGTGTGCGTGTGTGTGTATCACATCTTCTTTATCCATTCATCTGTTGATGGACATGCGGGCTCTCTCCATAGTTTGGCTGTATATAGAGAACCTATATATTAATGCTACTATAAACATTGGGGTTCATGTACCCCTTCAAATCTGTACTTTTATATCCCTTGGGTAAATACTTACTAGTAACAATTGCTGAATTGTTGGGTAATTCTATTTTTAGTTTCTTAAGGAAACTCCGTACTGTTCTGCAGAGTGGCTGCACCAGTTTTCACTTCCACCAACAGTGCAAGAGGGTTCCCCTTTCTCTACATCCTCACCAACACCTGTTGGTTTTTTGTGTTGTTAATTTTAGCCATTCTGACAGTGAACACCACTGGTTTAGATAAACTCACACAAACTGGCTGAAGCCAGTGTCACTGAGAAAACCATGGGTATAAAAATGTTCAATTTCATGTACATTAAGTTGCCCTATCCTCCCCCCCTTAAATGGCACAATCCTCACATGATGGTTTTCTCTAAATTATCCTCATATGCATTGGTTTCACAAGAGATGGCATGTTCCATTAGCACATGCTGTATAAACTAATAAAATTGTTTTGTGAATTAGAAGAAAAACCATTTTATTAAGTTTATAATATCTTAAGAGCTGTGAAGAAGAGAGAGGATATGTGCTTCTATTTAAGCCTAAAAACTCTAGAGTTTTCATTCATAACTTCATTTCTTGCCCTGTTTTTGGATGACAGGGGATGTGGACTTTGTTTGTTTCTCATTTCTGAGTCATTATCAAAGGCAAAGTACTACTGCTTGAATTGTTACTCAGGTTGCCGTGGAGGTGACTTAGAGAAGAAGCAGGTAGATGGTACTGGGTGAAGGCTAATATAAGAGGTCCAGCCTACTATTTGCTGTTCTCGCCAAAGCAGTCATTTAAGGACCCAGCTGTGTTTGACAGTTAACCCTGAGTTCTTGGTCAGAGAAAAGTAGCTTGGTGCTGGGTGTGAACCCAGCTTTTGTGGGGACTTCAACTGAATTTGGGGAGTCCTTTTAAAAAATTTAAAAATAGCTGCTGAAGTGAATATCTGTTGAGAGTGACAAGGGATATAACAAATCACACAGGCAACAATGGCATCAGATCTCACCAACACAAAAATAACTCATCCCAAGTATTGTATCCCCTCTCCTTCCCTCCTGCTGGTGCCAGGAGCTATAGGATGGATGTGGAATACAATAGAACGATTCCCGGCCCTGACTTATTTGTGACATTGCTGGCTGGGTCAGCCCAGCTGGAAGTGGGGGAATTATTGGAAGGTCCTTCTACACCAGGATGATAGCAATGACTTAACTACACATGGGATTCACTATGAACCTCATAGATGGATACCACGAACCAGAAGCTAGGTGTACCTCATTCTGCAGCAACCAACACAGATGCTTATTGAAGTTGCAGATACATTGCTACCATTTGCTTGCAAAATCCAACATCTTTAACTTCTCAATTTAGTTCATTGTAGATACTAGAAATTTCTCTTTATATGGGATCCTCCTGTGTGGTCCTCCTTCTACTTCTCCTGAGTGTGATGCCCCAAATGCCATGGCATCACCTACCATACCACATAACAGGAAATGTGATGGAGGGGAATGGGAAAGTAGCAATATCAGAGAAGAGGGAGAAGCATTGTTACCTCATCGCTATTGAAATACTCGCTTATGGGGCACCTGGGTAGCTCAGTTAGTTAAGTGTCTGACTTTGCCTCAGGGCGTGATCTCAGGGTTCATGGATTCAAGCCTCGCATTGGCCTCTACAATGACCATGTAGAACCTGCTTGGGATTCTCTCTTTCTCTCCTTCTTTCTCTGCCCCTCCCCCACTTGTGTGCACGTGCGCGTGCTCTATCTCTCTATCTCAAAAATAAATAAATAAAACTTAAAAGAAGAACTACTCACGCAAATTTTATAATAATAGGGCCCTGGAAGGCATCTGTTAGTAAGGGATCCTGAAGTGTCAGCTTCTTCAGCTTCATGGTAAGTATGTCTTCACTGTCCCCTTTCTTCAGAGACATTTTATAGATGTCCATTCAAATAAACCTGTTTTCCCCACTTCATCTGGGTAATTTTATAGGCATAAAGAGTTTATGGGACATTTTGAAATATTCCAGTTTAATATAGAGGGAATACCGAAGAAGAGACAGCTGAGAAATTTTTCTTTAATTTATAAATACGTATTTTCCTAGTATTCCCCCACTGAAAAAATTCTGATACTAGAAGTGCAAACTTCTTTTCCACTCATAAAGTACATTAAAAACAAAAACAAAAACAAACCCTTAGGAATATCTTCACTGTGGGAGTATATTAGATTACTGAGTCACTGTGAGTCAGAAATTTTAAATCTTATCATAGTGGCTTACTGCATCCCATGGAACCATCACTGCTATATATCTAGAAAGTCAGGAAAAGATCACATTCTTTAATATATTTAACCAAAACACCATGAAACCATCTCTAAAGACTCATAAGACACAATTAAGTTGTCTTATCCATTCAATACGTATTTATTAGTGCCAATTACATGTAGGGCTCTGTGTTGGACCTAAGGTAGATTTAGAGATTTATAAGACACAGACCTTGTCCTCAAGGAGCTCATAAATTTTTTAGACAGAATAAGGCATGTACACAAGTAACTATAATAAAAATGCTTGGTAACAGGTAGATAAAAAGAACTGTAAAATTCAGAAGAGGGAGAGAATCATCCAGTCACTTATTAGAAGATAGGGAGAGTTGAACAAAATATGTTTGGTCCCTGCCCTCACAGAGTTTGTAATCTAGTGAGGAAGACACGCATTAAATAACACGGTCATGAATATATCTTTGTAAATTGTGATGTGTTATAAAAAATAGATTTTGAGATACAATTAGAAAGGGCCCTGATTACGATTGGAGAGCCACAAGGTCTGAGAAGGTGACGTGTCAGGGAAGGCTGAGTACTGAGTGTGTGTGACTTAAGTGGATGGGCTAGAATGTTCTAGGCAGAGCGATACAGAGGTGTGAAAGTTCTAAGGCTGGAGAGAGCTTGGTGGGTTTACAGAGCTGAAAAAGGTGAATGTGGTGAATTACAAGAGGGGTGAGTGTGACGTGAGGTCGTTCACAGAGGAAGGGCAGAAGCTGAACCCTGAAGGAACTTACAGGCATGTTAACCATTCTGTGCTATGGGAATCCTTTGGAGATACAACAGATATTACTCTAGTATGATGTAGAGTATGGCTTGGAAACAAGTACACAAGGTTGCTGGAGTCATCCCGGGGAGATGATGGTGACGTGGACGAGGGCAGAGGCAACGGAGAAAAGCAATCCATTGGTGGTACAGGTAGAATTAAAAACAAAACAACAACAACAAGCACCTGGATGTGAGTTGTGTGGGGAGAGTAGAAGAGAAGAACTATTTCAGACTATTTATTTTCATATTAGAATCTTAATTCTGTGACAAGACTGTATGTAGGCTTTCTGAGGCTGTGGACATATTTTCTGCTTGATTCATGCTCCGTGCGGCATTAAGATTGTAGAAGGCGGTTAAGAAATACCGATTTGAAATGTGTTGTGCTGGGTTTCCTTAGCCTTAGCTCCTCAGGGTTCTCTCGTTCTCTTTCTCTCTGCTCTGTGTTTCCTTCCTGATCAGAACCTTGAAGGAAGAACAGGAAAAAATGTCTTCACACCTTAACCATCTCTTTCACCTTAGCATGGGCTAGAGATGCCCAACGGTTCCTGCTCTTTCCGTGCCCGTCCTGACAGGACCGTCAACATGGTAGCAGTTGGTAGCCCTGCAGAGATAAAGAACTGAGGGCAGCAGTCAGTATGGATTCTGTTTTGCAGAATTACCAGAGGCACGGGACTTGACAATGGCCTTATATGCATCTCGCACATTCTCATGCATACGTCACAGAAAGCGGTGTAGGGTCCGGCTCTTTTCAGGGATCTTCAGAGGAAGCGGTGCTCTGTTCTCACTGCCATCTGCATCTCCTGGCCTGTCTTGGAGTAGAAGGGCTGCAGTCCAGCTGTCATCATTTTGTTCCTCCGTCTTGTGGAGAGCAGCTCTGGGTAATGAGCTCTGAGGCCCAAGGGGCTGCTCTGGCAGGTACATTGAACTTAGTGGAAGCAGTATGTTCCTCCCCCTTGGAGACCCGTATCAGCCTTGCAAGGTGTTCTTCACATACCACGTCAGTGTCTAAACAATCTGAATGTGGAACTTGAATTAGGGAGAGGGTCAGGTTGATTTGGAGAAATGATGAGAAGCTTCTGAGAGGAAGAGCAAAATGAAAGACGAGGTAAATGCCAATTGGATCGGCCATCTTGCTGAGTCACAAGGTACCCAAAACTTAGAGGTCTAATAAAAACACCGAATGTTACCTCAGTGTTAGCATCAGAGTCTGGGCATGGCTTCACCGGGTCCTCTGCCTCAGGGGTCTCTCCATCACATGCAGTAAATGTGCCTGCTGGTCTGTAGTCATGATCAGCTCAGCCTGGTAAGGGGACACTTCCGAGCTCACACAGCGGTGGTTGGCAGGATTCAGTTCCTCACTGGCTGTTGGCTGGAGGCTGCCTTGCATTCCTCTCCGTGTGGGCCTCTTGCTGTGATGTTGCTGTTTCATCCACCTGTGTAAGAGAGAAGGCACTAGAGAGAGAACATGCAAGGTGGGACTCATGGCTGTTTGTAACCTAATCATAGAAAAGTCATCTTACTGCCCTTGCTGTACGCTGTTCACTAGAAGCAAGTCACTGGTTCTAACTCACACTCAAGAAGAGGGTATCACACAAAGGCATGCATATAGGAGATGCAGGTCATTGAAGGTTATTGTAGAAGTCTGCCTACCCTGGTGACCTTGAATTAGATCTAGTTGCAAATATTAAAACTGTCATGGCACAGGGAAGGAAGAGAAGGAGTTTCTTTGGTTAAGTACCTGGAAGGTAATTCCATATATTCTACATAGAAAGGACTCCAAAGTGCTACTCTGGTATTGAGCTCTGATTTAGGCTCAGATTTATGTGGTGGTCAGAGAAACAGTCTGGTGGCCAAAAGTGGTTTCTCATTGATTCAAGTTATTTACTACTGTTTCTCAAATATCATGGAGTACACACATCTACAGGACACCATCTCTCCTGAAAATCCCATTTTATGCCCCCACCCACTTAACTCATCCACTATACATATGGTTGCTCGAGAATTGCTATCTTTCTGTCTTCCCCCAAACAACTTCCCCAGTCTCTTGTTCTTTCTTTTCTCCCAGTTCTAGATTACAAAAGTCCAGAGAGGAAAACCTGGTGCAGCCCAGAAATGGTCCAACAATCGCTGAACTCTGTGGAGAGTGGAACGAACAGTTGTCTTTAGCAGGCGGGGGAGGGGAAAAGCTGGAACCCACATATACTATTATTTCTCATCACATAACATTCATTTGGGTGCAGGTTTTATCTCTCTAACCAGATTGCAAGCTCCTTGAAAGCATACTCTTATCTTCTGCTTTCTCATATTCCTCCGTACCAAGCACTGGGCTGAGATGGGATGGGCGGGTGCATCTGTGCTGGGCTGTGACATTTTTTTCCATCGGACTGAGTGATTAAAAGAGATAAGGTGCCTGAAAGTGCTATGTAAATTGTCACACTCTATATACATGTCACTGTAGTTATTGTTACTATCATCGCCAGCCTCCTCCTCCTCCTCTAGCACATCTTTTAGGCACTATCTGAAAAATAAGCCCTTTCCTGGATAGATGCTCTGTCGAGACGATTAGAATTTAAGCTCAGCAAAAGAAACGAATCCCTCCCAAAGATACACGGATGCATCCATCTTTTGCTTTAAAATTCAGGACTATAACTAGCATAGAATGGTGATATCATGTATTTTGTCATTCATGTTTCCTAATATATATTTTTGTCTGATTATGAAAGCAATCAAGTTTACTGTATAGAATTTAGACTTAAAATGAGAACACAACATAGAATCAACCACTGTTAACATTTCAGAATATGTATATGTATTTATATACTCACATATGTGTAATATATATACATGCTCACCTATGTGTGTGCATAATTATTTATATAGATTTTATGACTTGCTGAATTAGTCTATCATAAGCAATATACTGTATTATTAAATACACTTGAAAATATTATTTTATTGGTGACATAATATTCCATTCAAATATAAGTAATTACATGTTTCACTGGTTTTCTTCTTTGGAGATTTCAGTTTCTCCCTCTTCCCTGTTCATGAATAATGTTCCTTTAATATTTAACAAGAAGCTGTTGTCTACAATTGTAGTTGTTTCCTTTGGAGTCTGAAGAGTTGAATTACTAGGTCAATGCTATAACCTTTTAAGATATTTTTGTAAATCTGGCAAAGCATACTTCTGGAAAGATTGCCAGGTTGCATTCTTCCAGGAGCCTAGAATATGGCCTCTCTTTTCACCCTCAAATGCATCAAATAACATCATTTTTTAAATTTCTGCTGATTTGATAGAAATATACTTGTGGGGCACCTGTGTGGCTCAGTTGGTTAAGGGTCTGACTTGATTTCAGCTCAGGTCATGATCTCACGGCTCTCTCTCTCCACAAGTCTCTCTCAAAATAAATAAATAAACTTCAAAAATGTACTTGCATTTTGTTTTAATTGCATTTTTTAATTATTGAGGTTGATTTTTTTTCACCATCTGATTTTTAGCCATTTGTGTTTACTTTTCTGTGAATGGTTTGTTCATGACTTTTGCTCATTTGACTTTGAATAGGTCTCAATGTTTTCCTTCTTAACTGATAAAGCCCCTTTAATAGCTTATTTTAAACTTTGGGGAATCATATTACAATCATCTTTCAAGCTGTTTGCTTTTAAGATTTTGTATATGATGTTTTTGGGATCTAAATAAATTAATTCCTGCTGTAGAGCTAGCGTACCATATTCAACTATTTTTCCAAAATTATTAAGCAGTGTCATTTATTTTTGTTTTAAAATATTTCTTATGCACATAAGAAGGTATAAAGTATATGCACAAAGAATGTGTAAAATATATGTGTACTGCGTAAAGAATGATGGTAAAATGAACACTCTCCTTTCCACCACTCGATTTAAGAAAAGGAAGCAAGCTGGGGTACCTGGGTGGCTCAGTTGGTTAAGCGTCCCACTTCAGCTCAGGTCATGATGTCACAGCTCATGGGTTCGAGCCTTGCGTCAGGCTTTGTGCTGATGGCTCAGAGCCTGGAGCCTGCTTCAGATTCTGTGTCTCCCTCTCTCTCTGCTCCTCTCTCTCTCTCTCTCTCCCTCAAAAAAAAAAAATCAGCATTAAAAAATTAAAATATAAGAAAAGGAAGCAGGCCAATACTTGCCCTCTCACCATGTGACCTACCTAATCACACTATACCCCAGTCCCCAAGGGAACCGCTCTCCTGACTTGTGGGAATCATTTTCTTCCTCTTTGTAACTTTGCAAATATGTGTGTGTTCCTGATCAATACACTGGTTTTTATTTCTCGTATCTGAACCTTATATAAACGTAACCACACTGTTTTTTTTTTTTTTGTCATTCAATCCCTTCATTCAACAATATGTAGTTCTAAATTGCTCCCATTGATGCATGCCACTATGATTTTTGTTCTCTGCGGTATAGTGAATATGCCACTGTTTATCTATTCATTATACTCTTAATGGAACTTTGAATTGTTTTCCAGGGTTTTGTTGTGGTTGTTTCACAATTACAGACAATATTGCTTTGAACAATCTTGCACATGACATGTCTCCTGTTGCAAATTTGCCCAAACATCTCTAGGGACTCTAACGAGGAGCCTAACTGTTGAGTTATGAATATGTTCACTTGCGCTGGGTAAACCCCAAAGTATACCCCTAAGGAGTTATCCTAGCTTTCTTTTCCCTCAGCTGTTGAAGAAGTACCCACTACTTTTCTTGGACCACACTTAGGATTTCTGACTTTTGAAGTTTGACTTCCAGGGTAGATATGAAATATGTGATTCTAAGTATAATGTCGCTCATTACTAAATGGGCTAAAGCACATTCCACATGTTTAGGGGGCTATTCATGTTTTGTTTTCTGAGAAATGTTCAAATCTTTTCTCATTTGTCTTTTTCTAATTGAATCATGGATACTATTTTTAGGTTAATTAACCTATTTTTAGGTTAATTTTTTTGTCATTGTAAGTGTTGCAAATATATGCTTCTTATTTATGGCTTGACTTTTCACTCTACGATGTACTTTGATTGATAAAATGAAGTTCTTGATTTTTACATAGATGGGTGTGTCAATCTTTGCCTTTATGAGCTCTTCTTTGTGTGACTTTTAAAAGTCCTTTGTTACCTTCTGAAGGGAAAAGCTCTATTTCCTCGACACACTGGATACTACACTTTGATATCAGATGTGTGGGTGTTTTCCCCACACTGACCAACTCTCTGGCACCAGCTGAGTGTCCTATAATTCAGTTAAATTCTGAACTATCTACCTGTTAACATCAGACCCCACCGGTTAAGGGCTCAGTCCCACAAAACCTCTCCCACATCAGATGCCAATCACATGTTTGGACCTCCAGTATTTCTGACTGACTGGACATGAATCAGTGGTTCTTACAACCCCTTCTCCTTGCTAATTTGTTATGATGGATCACAGAACTCAGGGAAATACTTACTACATCTACTGGTTTGTCAAATAATAAAGCATATGATAAGAGATACAAATGAACAGCCAGATGAAGAGGTACCTAGAGCAAGGTCCAGAAGCGTCCTGCCCCCATTGAGTTGGGGGATGTCATCATCTGGGCATGTAGATGTGTTGTTCACCACTTAACTAAGAGATGTAACCAGAATTCAGTTTTTGTCTTTAAAATTATTGTCGTATTATTTCTGAACACTGTACTTATTGTCAGGAAATATTATATTAATGTATTGCTAAAATTAAACCACCTTTATGATCCCTAGCATAAATCTTATGTAGCCATAGCAAATTATTCTTAGCATCATATTGAATTCTATTTGCTCATATTCTATGTAGGATTTTGTGTTCTACATTAGCAATTCCCTTTGTTTTCTTCATTCAGTTTGATAATTATGAGTGTACTACCTTCACCAGAAATGTTGAGTGGTTACCATCTTTTTGCCTGTGCTCTAGGAACATGACTTGACTTTTTATATTACAACAGGGAAACTAACTCATGCTGTTTTTATTTTATTATTTTAAAAACATGTGTTCATGTGCTTGTCTATCAGGATGGTACAGAAGTTGGGCGTGTTATGAGGATGCTTGATTCAGTGATCCTCTGACACCAGTAACTTGGTTCCTTTTCAGATCTCCATTCTGCCTATTGGGATGGCAGACTTTTCAGGCTGGCTCCCTGCCCAGGGGCAACATGGCTGCATCAATTTTGGGTATCATGGTTTCACAGTACATCGTTCAAAAGGAGAAAGAGGGCTGGCTTCTATAAGGTCTCATTAGATGGAGGTATCTTCTTTTGAGAAGTCAATAGAAAATCTGCTCGTATGTTTCATTGTGTTGAATTGAGTCATCTGTACTTTCTGGCCATAGAAATGCCATGAATTGATGGGCTTATGGATGGGTCACCTGATCCAATTATGATAATAAAGGAATTATTGCCTCAATTTATTAAAACAACTGGAGCCCCAGCCTAGAAATACTGGTGGGGATGCTTCCCAGGACTTTTGACAGTGAGGGAAGGATGGATAGGATGTTGGAGAAATAACCTCAGTGTTCACTAAAATGAGTCCTTTAATAATTGAAGGCATCTACCTTTAAAACCATTTAGGCTTCCCGTATGTTTTGGACGTATTTTTCCTGTTTTTCTGTTTATTGATCTATTTAGGTTTCCCATGACTTAGGAGTTTATTTTGTAATTTAAATCTGTTCTGAGGGTATCATCCATTATGTCCTGATTTTAAATATGTTAGCCTACATTTTGTATGGTGTTCTTATATTTTTAATTTCTTATGTGTCCCTGTATCTATTACCATATCCTTGATTTTCTTTGTGAATAATAATAATAGTATTGAGAGCTTACTTTGGGTTAGGTACTGTGAAAAGAGCTTTACATATCTTATTTCTACTTCATCTCTTTTGTTAATTAGATTTATAAGACTTACAATTCTTGGTTTTTACCTTTTTTTGAGAATAAGTTCTTTGATTACTTATATCTGCTAGTTCTCACATTTTTCAACAATTAATTTTTGCTGCATTTTATCATTTCCTCCTATTTTCCTTGAGGCTGATTTTCTATTCTTTTTCTAAATTATTGATAATTAAAAGATTATTATTTAATAACAAAGTATTAAGGACTGAATTTGTGTACACTCATATTTATTATGCAGATTTATAATATTCACATTTAAGATGGTTTCTAAATAGTTTATTAGTAATTATGCTTTTAGTCTTTGACTTGGTAGTCTCCTAGAATAGCACCTTTCAATTTCTATGATTAGGGCTTTATAAAGTTATTTTTGAAATTTCTACCCTTGCCAAATCTTAAACAAATAATATTGGTCTACACAATGTCTAATTTGGGGAACTCACTGCAAGTTTGTGTCCCAATGAACATATTTTTAAAAGACCATTCCTTTCAGGCTTAAAAAAATAATTTTTTAGTTTGTGCTATATACAATTTGACATATGTCTCTTTATATACTTTTGTTAATTATGTCCAATCATTGATACCCATATATATTTTTGACTACTTTATCCATTATACAGTGAAAGGAAGGAATTAAAACAACTCCAGTTATATTTCTTTCAGTCTTAATTTTATTTTGACAAATAATCACTTCATTAAATAATTTATTTCCTAAATAATATATGAACACACATTTACATTATCAGCACCCGGCTCCAGAATTAGAATATTGATAGTTCAGCTTCATGGTTCCTTCCAGTCACTAAGCCCTATACATCACTGAGATTCTTAATTCTAACAGCAGAAATAAGTTCTGTGTGTTTTGTAATGTCTCATGTCTGGCATCTTTCACTCATCCCTGTATTTGTGAGATTTGTTCATATGTTTTGTGTGGAATATTCTATAAAACAATTGGCTTGAATACTAAGAAAATAAAATCCATATCACAAGACATCAGAAAAGCAAGCAAGCAAACTAAAAACTAAAGGATTATTCTAGATTAAAGGAGAATAATAAGCTACGGCAACCAAACGTATGATTGAATTGGATAAATTTGAATACGAACCATATATTAGTTAATATTATTTTATCAGTGTTAAGCTTTTTGAGTGTGAAATGGTCTTGTTATATAGAAGAATGTCTATTTATTCTTCAGAGATGGCATGATAATATATTTAGGAGTTAAATACAAATACTATAGGGTCTGCAAGGTCTAACTTTAAAATAGTTCAGTAAAAGTAATATATACACACACACGTGTGTGTGTGTTTGTGTGTGTGTGTGTGTGTGTGTGTGTGTGTGTGTAGAAATATAGCAAGGAAATGTGGTGGATATATTGGTGTACCCTATATTATTCTTTCAATGTTTCTGTGAAACTAAAAAAAAAGAAAAAAGAAAAAAAAAGCATGCATTGTGATTTAATTCTAACTTTTAGAATCTGAGAAATAGATCTCCTGTTGTGATTCTATTTAACATGTTGGGAAACTGAGGCTCGGGGAAGTTTGGTAAACTGCCCAGAGTATTGCCACCATGGGGCTGTGGCCCGGGTCCTCTGGTCATCTTCTATGCTCTTTCCACAAAAGCCACAATGATATTGCTGAGTGACAGTTCAGGAAGGTGAAAGTTAATTAGATATTCTAACCTTAGAAATGACGTCTAGAGGAATAAAGTGTTTGGTCCAAGGTCATGTGGCAAATAAGGATGTCAAAGCCTGCATTACAATCTTGGTTTTCTGATTTTTAGGTCAAAATTACTTTCACTACACCATCAAAAAATATGAAAGTTTTTGCAGGAAGAATTCTGGGTCAGGAAACATTAGGACAACAAAGTTAAAAACAAAACAAACAAAAATAAACCCTCAAATTTCGCAGCTCCCTTTTCAGGTTTATGTTTGACCACGGATCACATTGTTTATTCGTTGAGTTGGGAACATTTTGTATAACTCCTCTGAATGTGTAATATCCTTTCTTTCTTTCCTTGGCTAGATTGGGAGTGAATCTTGACATGTAGCAGGATTTCTGGATGTTTATTTCCCTGTCTTACATCCGCACTTTGCTGAATCATTTACTTTTTCTCTTTGACTGACTTTCTGTGCTGTCAGTGGAATATGCATCAGGGCAGAAGGGAATTATCACGGTGTCAAGCATTATGGGTAACTCCGTGTAAATGGTTCTGCTGAGAGCCATGCTGACTTGCCCAGTGGCAGTGAAAACTCCAGTTGGAAGGCTTCCTTATGTCTGGTTTTGTTCATTTCAGTTTAGTGGCTATTAGAGAGCTTTTTGGAAATAGGTATGTTGGACCCTTGACAGTCCTCTTGAACTTAAGAGCACTATCTGGTCTTGTTTATCCTCTTCTCCTAGAGAAGGTTTTGTTTTCAATTTCCTTATTTCCATTATCCACATCGTTCTGTTTGCTTTTCCTTGGCCCCCATCCTTCCCTGAGAGGAAAGGAATGTTTCTTCTGTTCCCTTCCCACACTTAGACTCTGAGCACTGAGTCTGGGTTAGTTGGTGTCTTCCTGCCTGCCTGTCTGCCTGCCTTCTTTCCTTCCTCCCTTCCTTCCTTTCTTCCTCCCTTCCTCCCTTCCTTTTCCCTCCCTTTCTCTTTTCTTTTCTTTTCTTTTCTTTTCTTTTCTTTTCTTTTCTTTCTTTCTTTCTTTCTTTTCTTCCTTCCTTCCTTCCTTCCTCCCTCCCTCCCTCCTTTCCTCTTTCCTCTCTTTCTCTCTCTTTTCTTTCTTTCTTCCTTCCTTCCTTCCTTCCTTCCTTCCTTCCTTCCTTCCCTTCCCTTCCCTTCCCTTCCCTTCCCTCCCCTTCCCTCCTTCCCTTCCCTTCCTTCCCCTTCCTTTCCCTTCCTTCCTTCCTTCCTTCCTTTCCCTTTCTTCCCCTTCCTTCCTTCATTTCTTCCTTCCTTTCTTCCTTCCTCCTCCCTTTCTCTCTCTCTCTGATGATGAAAGACTTTCCACAATAGTATACTCTGCCTCACTGAAGAGAGATTTCCTACAGAGTTCTATGCAATGTGATAGGAAAGGCTCTGGACTGGGAATCAGAGACTCATGATCTCAATTTTGCCATTAGTCAGTGCTATGACCCAAAATAGATCGTTTGCCTCCTTGATATGTACCTGATAGATGGTGACAAATTAGGTTTTACTTGTTTGTTCCTAGAATAAAATATAAAAATACATTCCAAAATATGTATTTAAAAGGCCAAAGCTTAATTATCTAGGAGCAGTTGGATATTTTTGCTGCCTCACTTAAAAACCAAGCATCATAATGATCTCTTATACTGGTATGGCTTCTTATGTTGGAACACACAGCTTTGTTGCCTTCTCTGATGTGATCTTCTTCAGCTCATAGAAGCCAAAGTAGTCCTTTTAAAAGATAACAGCTCAAGGTCCATAAGTTGATTGATTTATCTAATATTAAGTCCAGTATTTATTTTATTTTTTAAAGTTTATTTTATTTATTTTGGGAGAGAGATAGCAAAGGAGGGGCAGAGAGAAAGGAAGAGAGAGAGAATCCCAAGCAGGTTCCTCCACTGTGAGTGTAGAACCCATTGTGGGGCTCGATCCCACAATCCATGAAATCATGACCTGAGCTGAAATCAAGAGTTGAACGTTTAACTAACTGAGGTACACAGGTACCCATTCAGCCTAGTATTTAGAAGTAAAATTAGGAGTTTAAAAATCTTTTTTTTAAAGTTTTATTTTTATTTTTGAGAGACAGAGAAAGAGAGAGAGAGTATAAGTGGGGGAGGGACAGAGAGAGAGGGAGACACAGAATCTGAAGCAGGCTCTGACTTGTCAGTGCAGAGCCCGACGCAGAGCTCAAACTCACAAACTGTGACATCATGACCTGAGCCAAAGTTGGACACTTAACCGACTGAGCCACCCAGGTGCCCCATGAGTTTAAAAGTTAATTTTAGTAGGTCATTTTTTACCATATAGGTAACAGAATGATGCTTTAAAGTTCATTTGTAAAATAGGAAATATTTAAAAATATGAGAACAATTATAAAAACATTGTCCATTTCTCGTATTTGTTAATTTCCTATGTATGTTGATCACCTACTATATGTCAACCATTGTTTTAAGAGCCAAGACTACATTTATGAACAAAACAAAGATAAATTTTTATTCTTATGCTGATAACATTATAATTTGTACAATTTTCAATATGCATTTTATATTATATATGTGAATATATGTATACATGTAATACTTGAATCATAGATTTTAGAAAGTGGTAAATACTATTAAAAAACTGATGCAGTGAGACTTCGGGATTACCTAGAGTGGAGTGTAGGGGGATACCACTGAGAAGGTGACATTTGGGTGATGATTTAAAGATATAAGAAAGTGAGCCATGCAGGTATGTGATGGAAGCATATTCCAGAAAGAAGAGTCAGTGCAATGGTGGGGGCATGTCAGCATTTCCAAGGAACAATAGGGTGGTCAGTGTGACTGGAACATTCTAAGCAATGAGTATAGAAGTAGGAAATAGTCATGTGGTTCACCAAGGGCCACATCATGTTATATGTATTAGGCTATGATAAAGATTTTAGTTTTTTTCTGAGAACAATGAGAAATCAGTGACATGATTTGACTTACACTCTTGCTGCTCTTTTGAGAATGATGTTTAGGATGTTGGAGGGAGGGTAGGAGGAAATGCAAGCAGAAAGACTAGACGGGAGGTTATTGCCATTGTCCCAGTAAGAGCTAATGATGTCTTGTCCAGGGCTAGAACTGAAAGTGGTGAGAGTCATATTCTGTATATATATTAAAAATAGAGCCAATAGGATTTTGTGATGGACTGAGTATGGTGGGTGAGGAAAAGAAGAATTGTGAAAGACTCCTAGAGGTTTTTTGTTTGTTTCTTTGTTTTTGCCTGAACCATTGGAAGAATGGAGTTGCCATCAGCTGAGATGAGGAAAACCATGGACCTAACAGATTTGGAGCAGGTGGGGTCAATATAAACAATTCAATATAAACAGTTCTATAAGCATGTGGTTTAAAATTTCTATTAGCTGTCTAAGAAGCTGTGTAAACTAGGTAGTTAGATCATGAGCCAGGAGCTCTGAGGAGAGGTCTGGACTGGATATATATTTTTTGCTTAGTTCTGGGTGCTCTGTCATTGAGAACTTGAAGTAGAAGAAGCTACAGATGAGACTGAGTAATGAGGTGGGAAGAAAACCAGAGGATAACCAGGAGTATAATGTTCTGGAATCCCATAAAGAGTATTTTCTCTTTGTCAAGTAAGGTCAAATAGATGACGAGTAATAATCAATCTATCATAAAATGCAGGCCATTGATGACTCTGGCATGAGAAGTTTTGATAGAGTGATGCATGTGAGAAGCTAAAATAGGAATTGAAGTTTTGTTGCAATGGGAGAGAAATGGGACCGTGGTTGATGGCTTTTTTTTTTTAATGTGATATCAAGAAAACTTTTTTTTTTTTTTTTTGAGATGGAGTAATGATATATAGTTGTGGGTCCATTTCTGGGTTTTCTATTCTGTTCCATTGATCTATGTGTCTGTTTTTGTGCTAGTACCATGTTGTCTTGATGACTACAGCTTTGTCATATAGCTTGAAATCACCTCTCACCTGTCAGAATGACTAAAATTAACAACGCAAGAAATAACAGGTGTTAGTGAGGATGCAGAGAAAGGGGAACCCTCTTGCATTGTTGGTGAGAATGCAAACTGCTGCAGTCACAGTGGAAAACAGTATGGAGTTTCCTCAAAAAACTAAAAAATAGAACTACCCTATGTCCCAGCGATTATACTAGTAGGTGTTTACCCAAAGGATACAAAAATATAGATTCAAAGGGGTACATACACTCCAATGCTTATAGCAGCATTGTCAACAATAGCCAAACTATGGGGAGAGCGTAAATGTCCCTCAACTGATGAGTGGATAAAGAAGATGTGGTATATAAATACAATGGAATATTATCAGTCATCAAAAAGAATAGAATCTTGCCATTTACAATGGTGTGGATGGAGCTAGAATATATTATGCTAAGTCAATCAGAGAAAGAAATAACACATGATTTCACTCATATGTGGAATTTATTAAACAAAACAGATGAACACATGGGGGGCGCAGAAAAAGGAGAGAGGAAAACAAACTACAAGAGACTCTTCAGGATAGAGAACAAACTGAGGGTTGACTGAGGGAGGTAGGTGGGAAATGAACTAGATGGGTTATTGGGTGATGGGGATTAAGGGAGGCACTTGTGATGAGCACTGGGTATTGTATGTAAGTGATGAATCACTGAATTCTACTCCTGAAACCAATACTGCATTGTATGTTAACTAACTAGAATTAAGAAATAAAGGAGTGGGGCACCTGGGTGGTTCAGCTGGTTAAGGGTCCGACTCTAGATTTCGGCTCAGGTCATGATCTCATGGCTCATGGGTTTGAGCCCTGCATTGGGCTTTGTACTGACAGCTTGGAGCCTGGAGTCTGCTTCGGATTCTTTATCTCCCTCTCTCTCTGCCTCTCCCCCGCTTGTCCTCTGTCTCTCTCAAATATAAATAAATATTTTTTAAAAACTCTTAAAAAATAAAGGAGTAATGATATCATCTTGTATGCTGATAGGAATGATCTAGTAAAGGAGGAAAAACTAGTGATGTAGAAGAAAGAGGCAGGAATTGGTGGATGGATGTCTGAGTGGGGATGAAGAGAGGGAATCTAATGGGGACATGGAGGGATTAGCCTTTTACAAGGTCATGGATAGTTTATTCATAGTGCCATGAGGGAGGCAGCATGTATAAAAATAGATTCTAGAAAATTGGTAGAAGAGATCTTGAGAATTTTTGGAAGATGTCCTTTGATTGCTTCAATTTTGTCAGGGAAGTTGGTAGAAAGATCATCAACTGGGAAGAGGGTGGGTGAAGAACTGGCAAAAGTTTCAGGAGAAAAGAAAAGGTGAGAAATGGTTCAGCAGGAGCTTAAACAAAATAAATGAGCAAGAGAAACATATCATGATCATGTGGTGGCATTGAGGGTCCACGAGAAATTTTGGGGTCCTGAATTTAAAGTGATACCTGTCAGAAAGTGATGTGTTTTCCTTTCCTCCACTCAGTTACTTGAAGGGGAGCAGGTGCGAAACAGGTGGTAAGGAAATGAGAGCTGAAAACACATGTAAGTGAGTGATTATAGTAGGTGATCATAGAATTTAGAGCTGGTAAGAAAAATAGGGATATTCACAATTAGCACTTGGTTGCATTTCCTTCTATCTTTTTTTTTTTTTCTGTGCAGGATAAGTTGGAGGTTTTTTAATAGTAACGATTTTATTCTGGATTGTTTCTTTTAACATACTTTGTCTTTCCAAAAGGTTATGGTGTATGTACTTATTCTTCTTTGGAGGGCTTTTATTTTGTGAGAGAGACTGCTATTTTTTCTCAAATAGATTCCCATTCTTTAATAGTAATAGAATCCCTTTCTCCAGGTTTGGCTCAGTATATAGCCACTGAAATAAAGACTGCCAGCTTCCTTGGAGTTAAGTATGGTCGTGTGACGATCTTTGGCCAGTCAGAGGAAAGTGCAAGACATGTGTCAATCATCTGGGACCATGACCTTGATGATAGAAGCTGCATAAATCTGTTTTGAAGAAACTTGGTCTCTAACACCATGGATATGGGGGGTAATACCAAAACAAGTATGAGAAGAAATTAACATCTTTTATAAACAAACCAATGTTATTGTGGGCTTGGGGGAACTCACAAATGAATTGCAGCCATCCCAGAGTACAAAAGTGTAGTATACCGTTTTTTTTTTTGTTTTGAGAGAGAGAGAGAGAAAGAGAGAGAGAGAGAGAGAGAGAGAGAGAGAGAGAGAGAGAGAATCTTAAGCAGGTTCCACGCTCAGTGCAGATCCCAGCATGGGGCTCGATGCACAACCTTGAGATCAAGACCTGAGCCGAAATCACGAGTCTGACACTTAACCCACTGAGCATCCAGGTGCCCCAGTATATATACCCTTTTCTTGTAGGTGGAACATCCTATTTCTTATTTCTCTTTAGCCCACATGAGATTATCTGAAAATAAAATCAATACAAAAAGGCATTACTTTAAAAAGAGCAAAGAAAAAAAAAACACCTGAATTTAAAAGCTATAAGGCAAGATGCCTGTGAAGGTCAGATTTGTGGCCCTCCAGTAATTAATATTGAATCACACATTGACAGGCATACAGCATCCGCACACTATCTAGATTCTTCTTTCCCAAACTCCTTGATCTCTCAGACCTTATGGATGCTGAATATAGGTGCTTATAGAATTTTCTGTAGCCTACAGCTAGTCTTAACCATGCTGCTCTCTGCCAAGGACAGATCCCAAATAACTCTGATTCGGGGATTTCATTGACTTCGCAGTTCATTGACAGAGCAGTGATTCTTGAAAAACCCTGTAGTTAGTGAATCCCTTAGCACTTCTTGGTTCAAATCCTCAAATTGGCTTACTTCTGAGAAGGGAATTCTGATATTACTCTCTCATGTATCTTCAAGACAACCTTTCTTCTATTTTCTCTATGTCATCAATATGTAACTCAATTAAGTGGTTCTCAACTTTTAATGAGCATAAAATCATCTTGATAAAAATGCATCTTATCAGCCCACAGACTCAGGGTTCCCCATTTGGTGGATCTGGTGGTGAGGACCAGGATTACTCATTTTTAACCAGTGTCATCCCATGGCTCTGATGTGGGCACTGCATGGATCCCATTTTGAGAAATGGCACAGAGACCTTCATGGATCTTGACAGTCCCGAGTTCAACTATACTCTAATTGCTTGGAACATTTCACAGTGGGAGATGACCTAACAAATGAATGATCTTCACTATCTTTCCCCATTCTGTCCCCACTATGGTAAGAGACAAACCTCTGCCAAAATAGAAACTTGGACACCTGTGCTTAAACCCAAGGGTACTTTCAATTTAAATGTTATTTGGGAATCAAAAGATTGGCAGGAAATAGTTAGAGGCAAACCACTTCCCCCTTGTCTCTTCGTGCAACTCAAACAACATGGGGGACTTTAAGCACCTGTGACATGACTTCCACTCGGTGAAAGAGGGAACAAAATCAATGCCTATTTCTGTGGTTTCTTACAGAGAAGCACATGGATATCTGTCTTCTAATTTCTTTGTTGTTGTTGAAGATCTAAAGATAAGAACCAGGCTTTAATGTTGGAAGACAAAAAAAATAATTTTTTTTCTGGCTATGGAGGTTTTTATCCTTCGTGGCTTAAAACTTCTAGAAAGATGTTGTCCCAGGATCAATATAAACACACCGCGCTGTGGTTTAAGTGCTCCATATTTCACAGCTATGTGTATTTCCACCTCAGGCTGTAGATGGATGCATTTGTTAGGGTAAGACCTTCCTGAAATAATGCTCAACTGACTACTCATTTGCTTTCCTTTCTTAAAAATCTGCCCATTTCAATTTCTGGGATCTCATTTGGAGACTCATTTTGATGGAATTAAATGAATTATAATCATTGTGTTGGAAATTGTCTCTTTGAATTTTATGAATATCTTCATTACATCCCCCTAACATGTGTGCACCCCCCCCACACACACATACATACACTTTAGCTTGTGTTAAGCAGTGATCTGAACAGGTGGGCATGTGTGTGCACCTCCCCCGACCTTGCCAAGGACATTTGGCCATATCTGGAAACAGACATATGGGGTTGTCATAACTAGGTGGGGGTATTAACTGGCATTGAGTGGGTAGAGGCCAGAGATGTCGCTAAACATCCTGTGATGCATTGGACAGTCCCCACAACAAAGACTTTTCCTGCCCAAATGTCAATAGTGCTGAGGCAGAGAATCCTTGCTATAGAGACTTACAATGAGTTTATCCATGAGAATGTATATTCATTTTACTTTCACGAAAAGCTAATTCACTCATCAACCAGTTGGGATATTGCCAAGTAGCCTTTTTGCATTGTCCTCTCATAATCCCCTCAATTGAAAAACAAGATGAGTTAAATCAGCACAAATATCCCCCAGGGATCATGATTTACAAATAAGGACTAGCTCTGGCTTGGCGGGCTCCCTCCACATCTATTCAGTGACCTCATCTTAAATTATGGTCCATACACTGTGATTTTCCCCCTTCCCTGCCCAAAGCACTGGAAGTAGACTTCTGCTCCAATCCTGTAATATTACCAAGCTCCCCTCTCTCTATGTTATTCTCAAGGCCTAGCAGGACTTCTTGTGTTCAGGCAAATAAACACGCTACCAATAATCCAATAAAACCTTTACAGACATCGGATATAAACCATAGCGAAGAGCAGTGCACAATGTATAACTGCTCGCTTCTTTTTTATAAACCTCACACTTGAGCCCTGAAAGCAACACAAATCAAAACTAATAAAAGCGCTAAGGTTTTACCCTTATTGTTCCTAATGGGTCGATTCACCCTATCTATGCCACCCCTCTAGTGACCACGGGCTTCTTGGTTCCCACATGGAAGAGATCCATGGAGGAGATGGAAGAGATACAAGCCAACATATCAAATATGAGGGAGGAGGAACCCATTTCATGCACATCTTTAATCATGATGACTTTCTCCTCTGCTGCTTAGTAGCTGCAGACGAATACGCGCACCAGCCAATGTCTCACGCTCACAGAGACAGAACACATAACAAAACTCAATCCTGGAGCTCATTTGTTTTTCCAGCTGTATTTCCCAACTCTTTCTTTATGAGGGAGATGCAATTAGTCTCTGCTATAAATGAAAACAGATTAGAACTGATGAGTGTCAGTTGTTTAATAAAGAGCTTGCCCCAAAGCAGAGGTAAGAGGGGACCACAGTTCAAATGTTGGTCCTTTCATGGGGAAAACTCCATTGTCAGCATAGTGACAATGGGGTTTTGCTGATAAGCAAAACACCAGCATTTCATTCTACACCAGAGTCTCAGCTATGTCTCGGGGCCAAGCAGATGACGTATATGAGTGAAACTGAAGATTACAAGGACAACGTGGTTAGAGGTCTTTGGTCTCTAGACGTATGCCCCACTTCCTGTCCCCACCCCTTTCCCAACCACTCTGCCTAATTGTCAGCAAGTAGAAATGTGTTTTCAGATCTTCTCATTTTTCAAAGATAGGAGATAAATACTTACTTTAACATAAAATCTTCCAATTTTTATAACATGGTGGTATAATTTTGTTTGGAAAAAAATTGTGTGGACCAAAAAACAAACTAAAGTATATCTGTGGGCTGGATCCAGGTGTCGGCCCCATTTTTGCCCATGGTCTTGTATTCAGTGTATCTCCCTTGAAAAGAACTAGTTTATGATGTTCATTAGTCCCAAGACCCTGATCAAGTCTGTGTAGAGCACATCATAGTGTTTTTTGTTTTTTTTTTTTTTAAGTTTCATAGTAGGACCCAAATGTATTCCTAGAAGGTGGCCCCTGGTGGGTGTCAGGGTAGCCTGTTGGCACCCTCTTTCATTTCAAGCCTTCTCCTGTAGGTGTCGCTAAAGCTCTCCTTTGGGGAGGCCTGTGGTCTTTGACCTCCCAGCCCCATTCACGGTAAGGCTTTCCTGATGACCTGGCCTTGCCAAGTCAGCCAGCCATGGAGAGGCAAAGATTACACATAGCCTTCCCTTGACTAAAGATGCCAGGAACCATCAAAATCAGATAAAACTTCATATAGCGCAGGCACCAGAAGATGGCTGCTCTGGAATCTCTCTTGATCTGGTTTTGCTCTGTTGGAATGAAACATCTTCTCAACAGCTCCTACTTTTCAGAGCAGCATTGCAGTAAAGCAGTTGAGGATGGCTTGTATTGATCGAAATGCATGCCCACAGCCTGTCAGGAAAGGTGGTGAATTCATCCATAAGGGAAGGTACAGGAAGGGTGACAAGGGGAGGGGATTATTGGATCAACTTTCATAGTCATTCTGGATGCATCCAGTGGGACAAGTCCAGAGCTGATCTCAGTCTCTGCAAAGGCATTCTTCCCCACAAAGATTATTAGCAAGGAGGTACAGGTGTTCAGGGAATGCAAACAAGTCTTCCCTCATTTCTCTTTGAATTGTGAATACCTATTAGCAACCTGGTCTCCCACTGTTCCCCAACAGTTGGAACAAAGCTGAGTGCACAGTTGGAAGATAGAAATTGGACTAACCAATTAACTACCATGTACGCAATGATGTCTTCACTAGGAAGTATTTGGGGGAACTATATAAACATATAAAGACTGTTTAGGTTTCTCCAAACTAACACTGAGAAGTAGGTAATCAGTATTTGCCCTTTCTTTTCTTTTCCTTTTTCTCTCTTCCCCCCCTCCTCTGAGCTAAATATTTGGTAAGAATCTTGCTATTATGCACAATTCTGGGGACATCTGACTTCTAGGAGGGGGTTCCCTTATCATCAAGTTCAAAAAGAACACATACCATTTGGAAAATTGGAAGTGGCACTTGTGTGTTAGATGTTCCATCACTGTTGCTGCTACCATTATTGTTATTATTGTTCCCTGGGACAGGGGAAGTTGTTGTTAGCTTATAGAGGCCAGGAAATGTGTCAAGAAGGTATATAATTTGGATAGTTAGGAGGAGAGGTAGTTGGCAGAGAGTTGGGGCTGGGTTGAAGTAAACATCATGAGGACTGTCTGGCCATGGGCACAAGAATGGTGTGGCTTGCAACAGGAGGTCCTTCTATAGATAGTGTGGTACAGCAGGAAGACTAGTGGATAACTCAAATATTGGGCAAGTTATTTCACCTTCCTGAGCATCTTTAAAATGGGGATAATGTTTACCTCCATTGAGCTGTTATGTATTATGTGATATATTTCAAATTATATATCATATGTTTTATGTATTATTATATTATAATGTTATCTATTATAAATACAATTAAGTAAAATAAATAGAATAATGTACAGAGCATGAAACATGGTGCATGGCCCCTTTTTACACTCTTAACAGAATAGATCAAATCATGGAGGTATTTGCTTGATGAACTTGGGTATTTTTCTGCCAGAGTTTGGTGATGGAAGTGTGATTTATAGGAAGCTCCCATTCTATATTAAATACTTGTAAACTGCTTTCAACCATTTTACATTTGAGAGAGGGTAAGGAATTGTGTCCAACATTAAATTTTACTTTATTACTTTGAAATTTCTATGACCAGGGGTGCCTGGGTGGCCTCTGTGGATCCCTTTCCTTACCTTCCCCAAGAGCCCTGTGTTCTCCACTGTTGACCATCCAGTAGAGAATGCTGGAAATAGGAAATGAGGTAGGAAGCTGAATAGGGCTTTTGTAACATAAGCCTGAGTGTCCTGCCTTTGTATTTTTGAGTGTTTTTAGTTATAAAATGTTCCGGGCTCATATGCCTCCTTAGTGAATATTAGAAAGGTCCTTTCATTCACAAAAGCCCTACTTCCAGGACAGAGTAGGACAGAGGTGGGGAGATCCCAACTCTCTCTGTGAGGTTAGAAACACAAGTCAACTGAGAATAGTTTTTATGTCACAGACTTTTGTTTTCTCCTCTCCCTCTATAGAATCTTGTCTTTGCCCTTTCTATCACCTGTTCTCCCAGCTCTCTATCCTACCTCAGGTACATTGGTTCCCTGACCATGACCTTACATCTTTCTCGAAAATCACCTGGTTCCTCTCACACCAACTGTTGCTGCATTGGAAACCCCTGCCCTCCTCATTTATCAGTTTGATTTCTTTTGCTAATATGCTCAACTCTCCCTCCTAGCCCCTTCACTAAGCCCCAAGTAGCCTTTCCTCTGGTCCCTGAGAAGTTGTTCAAGAAAGGGAAGCTGATCCAGAAAGCCAACTACCAAGTTCCAAAGGCCAAGAGTCCCTCTGACCAATTGTGGTTTTTTGTTTGTTTGTTTTTGTTTGTTTATTTATTTTTTTTGGCCTCAGTAAGTGCTTGATGCTTCTTGACACAAGCTTTCCTCACTTCATGAGAGTTCCTGATTAGTATTCTGAAACGGCCTTCTCTGATGGCATTAGTGGGAAACCAGGCTGTCAATTTATTTATACCCAGCCTCAGGGCAGAACTACCATGAATGTGTAAAGCTATTGAGATGTAGAAAATACTGTGTGTGTGTACACACACACACACACACACACACACACACACTCACCGACTAGAGGTGGCATTTAGAGTGGAAATCCATTGCCCCATGGGTTGGAAAAGTGACTAACAGTAGGATATAAAAATGCCAGAGAAAGACTTGGTGTTATTGCTAAATGCTGGTCACTTTTTCAAATTTGTGGTTAATGAATTTTGTGCTGTATGGGTAATCACAGTGTTATCTGTGTGGATTTTTTCTTCCCAATTTTGTTCTGTCTGAACTTAAGGTGGCCTGGTCTCACCTCATAGGAAAGGATACATCTTTGTTAAGTTTCCTACCTCTAGGATGAATAAAATGGACCAGTGGCCTGGGGAATACCTCAAAGGAAAATAGGGAGTGAGGGTCTCTGGTGGATAAGCACTATGGTGTCCTGGTGGGCAGCACCCTGGGCATGGGCTCAGGGGTCCTGCTTAGTGAGGGTTCAAAAATAATTCTATCTTAACCCACCCTCAACCTGTTCTTTAGAATTATTTAGGATTAAACTATATCTATATATCTATATCTGTCATCTGTCCAACTGTAGGGGCCCAGGGCATGCTGCCCCAAGATGGGCCACCTTGGCATAAAGATTGTTTTGAGTTGAAAGTAAACAAAACCCAGCAGATGCAGGAAAAGCTCTCTGCCTCCCCCTCAACTGCCTACATTTACACTGGAAAGGAGAACCTATAACAGGAAGAAAGCTATTAACAGAGACTCCCCTTTACCTACAGAACTTACCTGCCTAATAGGGCAACCTTGTTTTTTCTAAAACCTCTCTTTTCAACTTCTTGCTAATGAGCTTTCTTCTCTTTGTATCCTCAGACCCTGCCCCCCCTCCTTAGCTCATAGAAGTTTCATGTTGCCCCACTGTCTTTGGAATTTCCATATCAATGTGGATTCCCTATACATACACCTGTTAAATGTGATTTTCTCCTATTCATCTGTCTCATGTCAATTTGTTTCTAAATCCAGCTAAAGGGACCATAGGGAAGAAGAAGGTCTTCCTTCTATGCTTCTATCCATCTATGTATCTATCTATGTATCTATGTGTCTAGTTTGTAAATGTATATAGTATACATGTCTATATTTATGTCTATATTTATATTTATAGTATACATGTCTCTATTTATTCTAAATATGAGAGAACATGACCAGCATAATTATATCAGCTGTGTTAGATTCTCTTGTATGTACTCTCATACTATCTGCATTTTTTGGCTACAGCATTTTTTTTGAAATTTTTTTTGAATTTTTTAAAAATTTTGTTTATAGTTCCATATACATTTATTATTTATAAGGGACAGAGGCCTGAAAGTGAAATTTCTGAGACAGATATTACAGAATTTTTTTTCTTCCTATATTTCTGTACTACTTTATACTCCCCTGAAGAACATACATGGCACTAATTTCACACTATTCAACACTGGATAATATCAGCCATTACTGTTATTTAACTTTAATTTTGCAAATGTGATGGGTAAAAATGATACCTTGTTATCTTAATTTGCATTTGCCTTAGCAGTGTGAATGAACTTTTTTTTTTTTAATTTACATCCAAATTAGCATATAGTGCAACAATGATTTCAGGAGTAGATTCCTTAGTGCCCCTTACCCATTTAACCCATCCCCCCTCCCACAACTCTCCAGCAACCCTCAGTTTGTTCCCCATATTTATGAGTCTCTTCTGTTTTGTCCCCCTCCCTGTTTTTATATTATTTTTGTTTCCCTTCCCTATGTTCAAGCTATAATAAAGCAATTATTAATGTAACTGCTGTATACTAAGTTCCATAAGGGAGCAGGGGTTGTGTCCTCAGCCTGAGAACAATGTAACAATGTTTGTCCCTTGGGAGGAATTTACTGTCTATTTTTGTAAGAATGACTGGAAAATTTTAATGTCTGTGAAGTTTGAGTATGAATGAGCCCTATTAGGGTTTTGTTTGTTTGTTTCTGTGACTAATGGACACTGACATCCTGTTGGTCTCTTTTGATTCTGGACTAAACAATAGATTCAATAATATCCCAGATGCTTGTATCATGAATTATTATTATCTCATTTGGATTTTTTATAGCCGTCTCACAAAATAAGAGTTTGAGTCCCATTTTATAGCTGTGACTCTTGAGGCCTCCTGGACCTGAGACAATATTCCTCATTTGTAGACTAACCCTTACCTGGAAACATAGGTCTTGACCTTTCCCAGGATTGTCTGATCCAAAGTTCATGTCGGGGTGTGGATACAGAAACTCCAAGGCAGAGCCCTAGGCTGGCATACATTTCTGATTCCTGCCTCATCACCCCCACTAATCTAGTAATCACTAGACTATGTGTTTGGGGGTTGCTTTTAAACATGTGGTCACAGAAGCACTAAGGAGAGCAGCTCTCCATGTGGACAGGGCAAGCTGAATCATGGAATATTAGAACTTGGAGAAGCATTACAGTTCGCTGCTGGACCTCTCACTTCAACAGTATCTTATAGATGCAGTAACTGAAGTGTGGAGAGATAATAGAAATACCCAAAACCACACACAAAATCCCCCCCCACACACACACACACATGAAGTTTTTGATGACACCAGAATTATAATCCAGGTTCTCTTATTGCTAGTGTAACACAATTTTGATTGAGAATTCTCCTAGTTTTGGAATTTGCAGCTAGTAGTTTGAAGTAAGAGTCATGAAAACACTCCACATTCGGGGGGGGGGGGGGGAAACAACAACAACCAAAGAACAAACAAACCAAAAACTCATTGAACAGATACTTACTAAGAGGAGTCATATTTGAGCTGACTGGTCCTTGTACCATACCCCAATCCAAAATACAGTAAGGGAGACTGGCAGGGCAGGGTTGGGGGAATTGTCATCAATAGCCTCAGGCAAGACCAGGGTCAATGTGAGAATGCTTTTTTGCTTCCTCTGTCCTTAGACACAGAGGTAGCTAAGAGCTCCAAAGTGGTAGAAACCCAAGGTGGCTACAAGAAGGAAAGATAGGACTTTCTTTTCTGGCTGGCTGGATGCTTGTTGAGATGTAGACCCTATATATTCAACCTACACTGAAGAATTTGGGAGCTGAGGGCTTGGCTGGTTGCTGGAGGCTGGGCTGGTGAAGGGAATTATACCACCACCCCCATCCCTCTTTAAACCTCTCCCCAAAGAGAAGACAGATGTCTGCTGGATCCATCTTGCCATCTAAATCTTATTCTGCTAAGCAGGAATTTCAGATCTGGGCTCAGAATTGCATGTTCTTCAGTTAGCACAATTTCACAGAAGATTGCTGTAGGTTCACTGCCTATTTTAAGCATTTTTTATCACTATTTTTGCAGTATCTAGCTGGGAAGGGGAAACTTTAGGGTTACAGACTTTCCAGTATAAGAGATCCCAAGGCTGTGCCTAAGCTGACAATAAATGTCTCCATTGTGTGGGATTGGACCCTAAATAATCTGCCATAGTACTCACTAACAGTATGTTGAAGACCTCAAAGAATAAACAAATCATGAATGAATGAATGAATGAATGAATGAACGAACGAACCCTGACAGGAACACATCCAAGAATGTTTACATCAGTGAAGAACCTGATACTTAAACTGACCATAAAAGGTCCATGTATTATTCTTGTTACCACATGGATTCAGAGCCAGACAATTTGTGGTTCAAATCCCAGTCTGCTACTTACCAGCTGTATGATCTTTGACCAGATATGTGATTGCTCTATGCCTTCATCGTCTCCACAGATATGTTAACATCATCCTTTACAGGATGGTGGTGAGAATTGGAGATAATGCCTAGAAGGTTCTAAGCAAGATACCTGATAGAAGATGTTCAATAGAAGCCTCCCTATTTATTCAGCAAATTGATCAGTGTTTAATCAGGCCTAGGTCTGAGTAAGGGACCAGGCATAAATACATTCATAGGGAAAAACCTGTTTCTTCAAGAGGGGCACAGTTTATCTGAGTGAAGAAGAAAAACAAAATGGCCCTACCTAAGGAACTTAGTTTATAAACTAAGGAAATGATTAGTAAGGCGTCCCTTTTGGAGTGATAAAAATACGCTATGTTGTCATTCTGTGCATGCTTTAAAATGTAACAGTTACAAATGTATTTGTCCATACAATTATCATCTTTTTTAATGTTTATTTTTGAGAGAGAAAAAGAGAGAGAGAGAGAGCATGAGCAGGGGAGGGGCAGAGAGAGAGGGAGACACAGAATCGGAAGCAGGCTCCAGGCTCCAAGCTGTCAGCACAGAGCCCGACGCGGGACTCGAACTCACAACTGTGAGATCATGACCTGAGCCGAAGCCGGACACTTAACCAACTGGGCCACCCAGGCGCCACTATTATCTTTTTTTAAAAAAGGAAGTAAATTCTTTATCATATGAGATAAAGAGAGTGAAAAGAGAATTCAAATGAACTGCATATGCAAGTGTCATCATGGATCCCGGGCTGTCAGCACAAGGGTTTTCTCCATGCCTAGAGGCACAGTTGTTAGAAATGAATGGTTGTTAGTCCAGTCACCCTGAACAGCATTAGAATCTTGCTTTCATTTGATCAGAAACTATGGTCCTCCATATGGTCAGTTACTACATTTTTCATAACTAAGTTGTGCAAGAGACTGGGAAAAGCAGTACAAAGCCCTTAACTCTTATATAGAAAATCCAAAATGTTAGAGTGGACCCATAGTGTAACTGAGGGTTAAAATCACTACTGAAGTTCCTGAGTATACATGCTGCCAAATACTAAAGAAAGTGGCTGGGATTATAAAAAAAAAAAAAAGAAAAAAGAATTTTTGAAGGGAATATGTACAATCAAATGCCATAACCTTTGAACCTGTTAGCCAAATCAAGAATGTAGAAAGAGGTCAGTGTAGAAAGAGGGTTGGTAAGGATAAAATCATATTACAGACTCCATCCCACCTTCTATCCCCTGCCTTAAGCCTGTAGGAGCAGCTTCCTTGGGAGCCCTGATAGAGCCCCCTATGCGACCCCTGAAATCTGGGAGCTGTAGTGGATCAGGGTTGGATTCCCACCCAGGTAATCTAGGGGATAAGCAATATGGTGAAGAATTGCATTGGTGGTGGATCAGACACAAGAGGGAGACAGCAAAGGGCTCCGTCCAGTTGAGCCATCTAGAGTGATAGTGGAACACAAACCATGATTTGGGAAAGGGAATGTTCTGTAGGGCCTGCACAGCAGGGTCTCTAGAGACCACATGGGATAGAGATCTATCCGCCTGTGCCAAAAAAGTGAGAAGTGAGAAGACCCCTCATTAGGACTTTCCAGAGAACAGCAACTGCACATATGTCCCAGGATGGCCTCCTCATCAGAGGATAACTGCACCTGTCATATGGGACTGGACCTTTTCCTCTTGTGATCTCTCCTTGCCTCTACCTGGGGGCACCAAAATAGCAATAAATGAGTTGGAAGGACGTAACAGCTCATACTTCCCTCTCTAAATCCAGGCTTCATTGAAGCTTCCAGTTCACTACCAACTTCGACGAGGAGAACCCTTGCCTTTGAATAAAGATTAAAATATCTATTTGCATACTTCACTGGATAGTTCTAATTTGAACTTCTATCACGTAAGAGCTAGAAGTCATGATCTGCCTATAAGTTCATTCCAGAGCAAGAGGAAGAGTACGTTCAATGAATAAATCTGGAAGGATGTAATGCCAAGCATCATACAGGTTCAGAGAATGAATTATGGTAATAATCCTCTTGTATAAGCAGGACATATATTGGTTGGTTGTACTGCACAGAAAACAAAGGGGGATGTTTATGAAAACAGAAGGAAGCTAAGGTTTTTAATTAAGAAAATTCCCTGCCTCATTTATTCCTAATCCCACCTTCCATGCCCCTGCCCTCAAGAAGGTCATAGAAACCCTGAAAATTTCCAGATTCCTGATTCTTTTTGCAGAGTTTACCTGTCTCATTTCTTTCAGTCCCAAACCTCCAATGAATGCATTGATAAGAAATGTTAAGATTTGCTATTTTATTTATTTTTAGGTTTTCATTTATTTATTTTGTGTGTGTGTGTGTGTGTGTGTGTGTGTGAGAGAGAGGGTTAGCAGGGAAGGGGCAGAGAGAGAGAGTGGGAGAGAGAGAATCCCAAGCAGGCTCCATGCTGTCAGTGCAGAGTCCAACGTGGGGCTTGAACCCACAAACTGTGAGATCATGACCTGAGCAGAAATCAAGAGTCAGATGCTCAACTGACTGAGCCACCCAGGTGCCCAATGGTGTTGTTTTATTAATGGGTATTATTGTTACTAACAAGAGGCATGTGAGCATTGTCAGATTGGTGGAGGTGATGATGTGAAGCAGGGAGACCTGTGGTTTTCTTAAAATCAGACCATGCTGAAGTCCAGGAATCTGAAGGTAAAGGCGCTGCCATCTGGACCAGCAGGTGGATCTGGAACATCCCCAGCTACGTGCCCAGTGTCTGGGTTCTCCCTCCCCGGGCAGCATCAACTGCCTTCTTTGTGCAACTTCAGCAGCCCATTCCTCTCTTCTGCTACCTGCTGCTGCTGCATCTTGAACTTCTAAGTCTCCTTCACTGACAATGCATCCCCGTTCTTTTGCCAACAACAGGCTCTAACGTGAACACTCCCCCTTATGTAAGAAACGAGACAGCTAAAGGAGGCTGGAGGCAGGAAGGGAGAAGACAGGACTGATTGGAAAGAGTTCCATTAAAAAATAAAACATCTCTCCCCTTTTGAAGTTAACAAAGCCTGCTAATACGTGTCCCGCTTGCTGGGGGTTCCAGCTGTTTCCTCCTGAGCACTTGGGTATCAAAGCCACGTGGGCCTCTGGTAGGACTGTTTGCTCTGTTGCCAGAGCAATTACAGCCTGACAGTGCTAAGCTCCGCTACTGTTTCTATTACTATTATTATTACTCCTCTGCTCATGGAATCTGGAGCCTCCCTGCACAGAAGCAAACCCCGGGGAATCACAAAGCCACAGGCACACCGTTTGCAGTCACCGCGCAGCAGCTCTCGGATTGATACGGATTTAACATGTTCCCTTTATCTGGTAGGCAGAGCCAGGGATGTTTAGACTCATCCCACAGGAAAGAGAGGGTTCCCTGCAGAAAATGTCAGCCTACCACTCTAGGCAGCGAGCTGGGTAGGGTAGAAGGAGAGTAGCGTCTTCATTTTCATCTGGAAAGCTCTACGTGTGTCATTGGACCAGAGGCCCTCTGCCTGTAATCTGGCCTTAGAGACATATTCAAGGCCAGTTTGGGAGCTAGACTTGCAGCTCTGGATTCTGTCAGTGCTTTGCATGCAGCAACAATAGTTTTCTTAAATACATTTATGGAACAAATCGATTTGCATTGTCATTGCATATTTTAAAATGCGGCATTTACACATACTCTATCACATATCAAGTTAAAAAAAATTTTTTTAATGTTTTATTTGCTTTTGAGAGAGAGAGTGTGCAAGCAGGAGCTGGAGAGGGACAGAGAGAGACAAGGACAGATAATCCAAGGTGGGTTCTGCCCTGACAGCAGCAAGCCCTATGTGGAGCTTAAACTCACAAACTGCAAAATCATGATCTGAGCCAAAGTTGGATGCTCAACTGACTGAGCCACCCAGACACCCCCCTATCGACTTTTCAAATGTATTTGCAATTTGGTAGGCATGATTTGCCGAAAAACACAGCAAAATTTTAGAAGGATTCAGACGTAATCTTTTTTTTTTCCTTAATGTTGATTGTATTAATCAATGCTGTCAATAAAATTTTCTTACTGATTTTTTGAGTTCAAAGTTTTTAAAATTAACCATTATTTCTTAATTTACTTATCAACCCAGTATGCGAATTTTATGCAGCAATCTCATTGCTTTTAAACCCTGAATGATGGTTTTTCTCTGCATTTGGTCAGGCCTCATTTGCTGACTGAATATAAAGTTGTTATATTGCTTTTGGTCAGATATTATCTTCTGGATGATAACATTCAACTCCTAGCCACACATAAATCTGCAGGGCCTAATGGATATTAGCCCCTCTTTTTGTTTATATTTGTTTTCTTCATTCTCTGCCCCTCTCCAAAGTATTCATTGAAGCAAAACTTGGAAGGAAATAATAAAAGTATCAAAGAAGGAGTGTTAGTGACTCGTAATGCTCAGGATTTGAATGTCTACAGAGGCTAGGCAGGTGGAATAAATAAATGCAAGGGTAAGGAAAGTACGAAACAGTACATATTTAACTGCTTATATTGCTACACCTTTGTTAGATCACCTTCATCACACTGTGCAGGAGGAAGAAAGTGGCTGAGGAAAATATGTTTACAGGTACATAAGCTTCGAAGTCCAGCTAAAGTCAGAGCAGTTAGTCTTCCTCTGAACATCCAAAATGTTTCCCCATTTAATGTATGTCCTGTATTTCCTAATAGATTGTAAGATCCATGAGGACTGGTGTCCCCTTATATCTCTTTTGATGGTCCTCTAAATGCCCACCCTGCACTCTGAAATTTCACCCTGTGCTATATACGCTGTGAGATACGGAGATAATAGAAACGGAGGTGGTCTCTTCGAGATGGCAGGCACAGAAGTCGAGTTCGTGCATTGGGACCACGCTTTTTCCTTCCCAACACCTAGCCCAGGGGCACGTGTGTAGAAAAAGCAAAATAAATGTGTGCAGAATGAGTGAGTGGAGAATAGATTCTCATAACGATTTGCTGGTGGTGATAATGCTGGCTGAGCCTAGTTGCCAACCTGAAGAGAACTCTATAACTCTTTGTGAAGCCAAGGACACTCCCTAAAATTTCCCCCAAATACATGTGCATGCAATTGGAGGACAGTTATTAGCTGTTCATGGATTCCTGTTGGTCAGTGAAACCTAGCCAGGAGCCTCTCAGCTGGAACAAGCAAACGGTTCCCAGATAAACTGGCCTAGGGTTTTGGGAAACGGTGGCGAAAATGCTGATGGTGCTGCTACTCTGTTAACGGGGTGCAGAGATCCCTAAGAAGTCCCCCTGCTCCCCCTGCACAGCCACGCTACTCCATTTCAATTTTGAACCATTTTCCTCGATTTGTCAAATGAAGCTTTCTTTGGGGATGATTTCTCTCTTTTTCTGCTCAGACTCTGTATTTTCTTTCTTTAATTCAACTTCTACTTTCAAAAAAAAATCATATATTAAGAACATGAGTCTCCTGTCCCATCCCATTCAATAACTTGACTTACCTTTGTGGATAAAAGCTGTAGCTTCCCTAGACTATCATGCTTCCATACGTTGTCCCTCTATGTCTTATGCACGTCAAAATGACCAGGTTGAAATTGGAGAGAAATAGAAGTTTAAGTTGGAAGAAATAGAATGAAATCTAAGCAAAACCGAGTGGCATTTATATATGCTTGCATACATGTATTTATAGTGTAATTGTGATCTGTACAGATGCTGCGATGCCCTTTTATGATAGTGCATGTGGGGAAAAATGATTGCAAGTCACATTGATGGAGCATCTAGCTTGTGCCTCTGCACAGGGCATGCACACATTATGTCTCATTTCATCTTCACAGAAACATTTAAGCAATAGGTTCTATTTTCCCATTTTCAGGATAAAGACATTGGGCTTTATGAGGTTGTGTAACTTGAACGTAGTCATTCGGATAGGAAGGGGCAGAGTTGAGATTCATATTTCAGACAGCTGATTACCAGAATGTTCTCTTTGCACGAGTCCGAGCAGAGGCCTTCCTGGGCAGCATGTTTTGGAGCATTGTTACGCAATGTAACTGGGGCTGTGATCCATCTGTTGTGGCAAAGAGATGAGGAGGTTGGATCAGAATACAAAAGAACACAATCACAGTGCTTCCTTCCTTGACAAAAACGGAAGTAAAAACATGTGCTTAATTACATGAATGACTCACCTTCAGGCCGAGGCCCCCTGTCTGATCACAGAGAAGTGTTCATAAACATTTCACAGGCAAATACTAATCTGGGGATCCCGTGTTGAGAAGTGCTGACTTGAAGGTCATCATGGTGTTCTGACTTTGTTTGCAAAAGCTGCTAACCATCCAGCATGACCAGTGAAGGCCTGTCTGCTGGGCCACTCTCTGGAAAGGCACCATATGTATGGGAATACTGGGAGCTGGGAATGTCATCCCATTTCGGGAAGAGAGTTTGGTTTGTGGCTTACCCCCTCATCTGACATGGAGAATGGTTGCTCTTGTAGAGGCTGGTGTGGAGCGTGGAGGTCACGGTAAGGGTTAGGGTTGGTATTCCACTGGTGTGTATCAGTGTGGCCATGCCAATTCTTAGTGTATTAAAATACTTGCACACCCGTAGGTTAATAGCCACTGCTCATGCCCACCAAGCGAAGCATCCCACCTGCCCCTTCACTATCCTGTCTGCCTTATTCCTCTGCCATGTTCCCCAGAACATTGCCAGGGTCCAGAAACTAAAGGATTAAAATCTGACAAAGCATAACTCTGCTCTATTGCTATGAGCAGCATCTGTTCTCGTTGGTCATTGTCCTTTGCAGATGAGTTTCATAAAACATGGTATATGACTCATGGGCAGAGGTAAGACCACCTTCCCTTTTTTCTCCCCAATCTGTGGCACGAGAAGGAAAGTTCAAAATTAGATCTGAGAGAACCCATGGAGAACAGGGCTAGAGAGATTGTTCCTGCCTGTCATCATACAAGATGGCCTAGGGTGGGTTTCAGAAGACAGGGACAGAGCTGCAGATCAAAGAGCCAGGGAAGATGAGTAGGAGGGACAGTGGGTGGCAATAGTGAAGGAGGGTGATGACCTACTTTTGCCTACGACTGGGCTTGTGCATGTCCCTGGTGCCATATTGGGCAAGCTTTCTTATAAGAAAGGGAATGGGGAAATAAAGAGGTAGAACTTATGGGCTCCTATAACCTATAAGAAAATGTGACCTCTAAATTTCCAAAAGCTTTTATTAAACCAACATGAAGTTTGAAGCCTGTGTATTGACATGGACATTTGATTTGTCTCAGGGGAACATTTGTTGCAATGCTGGTTCTACTGTGTTGACTACATAATCTTGTGTAAGGCATTGCCAGTTTATGCACCTATAAAAGAGGGTTCGGCTTGCTCAGATTGCTCTCTCTGCCCAAATTCTAGGCTGTCTAGGAGACAGTCTCTGATTCATGTTTACACTCATATGCATGGTCCAGAAAGACATGGAAAGGCAATCACAGAGGACTTGGCTGTCCGCTGTGTCATTCATGGCTTAAGCACAAATTCACCAATAAAAGACCCGGGGAAGGTCCATCATAGAAATAAAGGACACATTTGAAATCCAGCCCACACCTTCAGCCCTGCTGTTCCAGTGAATATAGGGCCTTTTTGCAGTTACTAGGGAAACAGTCATCAGTAATGGGTCAGGCAGCCTGGGCTGGAAGGGTGGACACAGAGGGGGCTTTGTGCACAAGAGCCCATCAGATGGCACAGAGACCGACATCCCTGGCGATTGATTCGGTCCTCAGTGGGAAAGCATTAGAGTCCAACGGGTTTGGTAAGCAGGGGATCCCAGGCGCCTTCTCCAGCCCCTCTTGCTTTCCTCCTTGCCACCTACTGGAGTTTACATATCTGCCAGGCTGGATTGGCTTCATTCTACCTTTTCTGCTTGCATGCACGTCAAGGCAAAGGATGTGCAAAGTTAATTTGTTCACACCTTCTCCAAATTTGTTTAAAACTCTAAAAGTCACTGCCTCTCACTCACGCTGGCACTTCGTAAAGATTCTAAGAACTTTTCCAGGGAATAGATTTCTTACGGCAGGATATTTACTCCAAAAGGAAAATAGGCACAGCGCCAGTGACCCAGAGAAATTAAGAGGAACATAGAGGACACCAGGTAATGTGTATGAAGGAAGAAGCGGGTACTCAAGAAACTAAATATGCCCAACTAGCTTTTCTTTTTGCCTTTTGTTAAAGTTTTTAAATTTAAATTTTGAATTTAACAACATATAAATGTGAGTTTAAAAAAAAATTTTAATGTTTATTTTTGAGAGAGAGAAAGAAAGAGCGTGAACGGGGGAGGAACAGAGAGAGAAGGGGAGGGGCAGCGAGACAGGGAGACAAAGAATCCAAAGCAGGCTCCAGGCTCTGAGCTGTCAGCACAGAGCCCGATATGGGGCTCGAACCCATGAACCGTGAGCTCATGACCTGAGCCAGAGTCGGATGCCCGACCATCTAAGTAACCCATGAGCCCCTAAATGTGAATTTTAAGTTTCATTTTCCTAACAAATTTAAAATCACATATAAAATAACATTTTAGGGGCACCTGGGTGGCTCAGTTGGTTAGGCGTCTGACTTCAGCTCAGGTCATGATCTTGAGGTTCGTGGGTTCAAGTCCCTTGTTGGGCTGTGCGCTGACAGCTGAGCCTGGAGCCTGCTTCGGATTCTGTGTCTCCCTCTCTCTCTGTCCTGACCCCACTCACGCTCTGTCTCTCAAAAATAAATAAATGTTAAATTAAAAAAAGTAAAAAAGAAAATAACATTTTAATTCAGGTGCACTACTATTTCTAGGCTTATAAGCATTGCTTAAGGAAATAAGAGTGGCAAGAACAGTTACCTATTTTTCATGACTAAAAGTGAAACAAAGAAAACATGTACCCTCACCATGCATTTCTAACCACTATGAACATTTTGGTGCATATAAATCACTTTAAAGTTTTTAAATAAAACTGAGATCTTAATGGTCGTGTTATACTCTAGTCAACTTACTGTACTTTTGGGCTATACCATGAATATATCCCCATGGCGTTCTTGATTCAAAACACATCATGATATTAATATTCCACGATGTGAATACACTCAAGTTTGGCTAGTAATATACTGGCACACATTTAGGATTTTTTTCTATGGATCATCTTATGATTATTTTCTTAAGACTGATTCCTGCAATTTGAATTGTTAGCTCCAAGAGCTAAACATTCTTAAGGCTTTTGAAATATATTTCCAAATTATCCTTCAGAAATACTGCAGTGATAAGACCTTCCATCAAAACAGATGATGATAGTGTCTGTTTATAGCCCTTTACCAGCAAAGCATTATGATTTGGGGAGTAAGAGGTAAACCTGAATTGAAAAGCAAATTATGGTATTTTATTGTTACATTAATTTGCCCTTTATATCGTTAGGTTATTTTTTTTCCCCTTCATTGCAATTATATTTATTTTGTTCTTTCTGTTTTAGCTTAGTTTGTGATATTTCAGTCTACTCAGATATATTTAAATTTTATTTATTCAATCATTAATATTTTCCTTTATGGTTTCTTCTTTGAGGATATGCTCTGGAGGACCTTCTTCTGGTCTGGAGATAATAGAATGTTTGAATATATGTTTTATTCCTCCTTTAATCCAAGATTTTTAACATTTAATCCTTTAATCAAAATGGAATAATTTGTATTTGTGGTAAGATTTTCCCTTGGAATATCAACCAATCAATTTTGTTTTATCCCCATCACAACCATTTGCAGTGACTGGAAAGGCACCTTTATCATACCTTTACATATTCCACAGGCTTTGGCAATGTTTTTTTATGCTTCCCTTGATCTGTCTTGCCATGTTTTTGCATTAATACCATAACGTTTAATTATTGTAAGTGTATAAGATCTTCCCATTATTATATTTTTTACTCTTTCTTCCAAAATTATTCTTGGATATTTTTGCTATGTGTTCTCCTAAAAAGGAATTAATTTGCCAAGTCTGAAAAATCCCCATTGGTGTTTCGTTTTCTTATGCTTTTATAGACTAATACGTGGAGAATTGATACTCCATGGTGCTGGGCCTTGCTTTTCTAGAATTGGGCATATTCCTCCATTTGTTTAAAATTTCCTTGTTATCTCTTGGTGAAGTCCTGGGATTTATCATACAATCCCTGGGGTATTTATTATTAATTCTGTTCCTAGATATTTTATAGTTGTGTTGCTATTGTGAATGGGATTTTTATTATACTTAATAATTTATTTTGCTGGTTTATGGAAAGAAAATTGATTTGGGGATATTTAATTTGTAACCTGTCTACTTCCTCAATTCTTGCCTTATATCTAATAGATTTTCTGTTTCAGCTGATTCCTTTGGTTTGTTTTAGTACATAATCAGTCTTAAAATAAAGATAATGTGATTCCTTCCTTTCTAATACATATGACTCATTTTTTCTTACCTTATTGAATTGTTTGGGACCTGTCAAAAAATGATACCTAATAGTGATGAGAGCAGGTCATAGATTGGCCATGGTTTTAATAAGAACCGGTTATGTCAAGTACGGTTTTGACTGTTGGTTTATCTAAGCATCTGCTATTGTTAGTGGTAATAATAAATACTTGTATAATGTGCAATGAGACAAGTGCTGATGTAAATTTTTATATATACAACCTCACTGAATTGTCTCAGCAGCTCCAGGAGATAGGTGGTATTATTATTATTATTATTATTATTATTATTATTATTATTTTCCCCATTATAAAGATGGGAAAATTGAGGCACCAGTAGGTCAAATGACTTCCCCAAAACTACACAATTAGTAAATGGCAGCACTGGAATTGATGTCAGCAATCTGGGCCTCAGGGCCTGTGTTTACACCCACCTTGCCATGCTACCCCCTCTAGTCTAGAAAGAGTTCTGGCAGGTTCATATACTAAGACCTATATCAGAAATGGATGCATCCATCCAGAAGTTATTGTTGTTGTTGTTGTTGTTGTTGTTGTTTCCCTTCTGCCTTTTGGTCTGTTTATGTACTAACATTTATGTTAGTAGATTTCTTAATGATGTCACCCCATGCCATCCTTAGCAAAATACTCTCTAGATCATGCTGCAGAATTATTTTTTAAATGTTTATTTATTTATTTGTGTGTGTGTGTGAGAGAGAGAGACAGAGAGAGAGAGAGAGAGAGAGAGAGAGAGAGAGCGAGAGCATGAGCAGGGGAAAGGGGCAGAGGAAGTGAGAGACAGAATCCCAAGCAGGCTCCACGCGTAGCATGAAGCCTGACACAGGGCTGGATCTCACAACTGGGAGATCATGATCTGAGCTGCAATCAAGAGTCAGACACTTAACCTACTGAGCCACACAGGCAACCCCAGGCTGCATAATTATTTTTATATATTCCTATTTCTGAGCATAAACAACATTTTCTTTAATTGGGATAGCTCTCGATATATGTAGATATATGTATTATATGTAAATTTATGTAGATATATGTAGATATAATTGGCATATAGCATTATATTAGCCACAGGTGTATCACACAGTGATTCAACATATGTACATATTGTGAAATGGTCACAATAAGTCTTATTATCATCCATCACCACACAATTATAATTTTTTTTTCATGTGGTGAGAACTTTTAAGATCTACTTTCTGAGTAACTTTCAAATATACAATACAGTATATTAATGATAGTCACCATGCAGTATGTTACATGACTTACTTACAAATAGAAGTTTGTACCTTTTGACTACTTTCACCCATTTTGCCCATCCTCTACCCCTCTGCCTCTAGCAACTACCAATCTGTTCTCTGTATGTATGAGTCATCTTTTCTCTTTTCTTTTAGATTCCACATATTAGTGAGAAAATAAGGTATTCATCTATAGAGATAGATGTCTAATCTCACTTTGCATGATGCCCTCAAGGGCTGTTCATATTGTCGCAAATGGCAGGATTTCCTTCCTTTTCATAGCTGAGTAATATTCCATAACACACACACGCACACGCACAAACACACACTCATTTTCTCTAGCCATTCATCCATTGATGGACACTTAGGTTGTTTCCATGTCTTGAGTATTGTAAATAATAGGCTTGTGCTAATATTTTAAAAGAAATAGGACACTTTTCCTCATTCATTTTGTACTCAATGCCTGCTCTTCTTTGGGTTTATCTCCCTCAGGCCCCTCACACATCCACAACATTTTTGGGGCACAGAATTTTCTCCTCAATTCTATACACATTGCTTCATTGTCTTTGATATTTAAGAGTGGGAATAAATTTTAGGTTATTTAATTTTGATTGTTTATAGGGTTCCCAATACCTTTTTTTTTTTGCTTTTTTATATTAATTATATCTCATATATTTGTTGAAACTGTTTGATGTGTAGACTCAGATTTTCTTTTTTAATATGGAATTGTTCTGGGGCACTTGGGTGGCTCAGGTGGTCAAGTGTCTGACTCTGGGTTTTGGCTCTGGTAATAATCTTGCAGTTCATGAGTCTGAGCCCTGTATCGGGCTCTGTGCTGATGGCATGGAGCCTGCTTGGGATTCTCTCTCTCGCTCTCTCTCTCTCTCTCTCTCTCTCCCTTTCTGACCCTCCCTCCCTCTCTCTCTCTCAAAATACATAAATAACTTTAAAAAAATAAATAAATACAGAATGGTTCCCTCTTTTTCTCATCCCCTCTCCCTACTTTTTCCTTCTTCTTGACTTTTATGGTGATTAACAAACTGAGTCTGAAATTCAAAAGGGAGTAGATCACTTTTCCTTAATCTGCTCTAGTATATATATATATAGATATCTATATACAGATATCTATAGATATCTGTATTTAGATATCTATATACAGATATCTATATAGATATCTATAGATATCTGTATACAGATATCTATATATATATACGATTCGTGTGTGTGTGTGTGTGTGTGTTTGTGTGTGATTTCATCTTATTTTTTCGTTAAGACATTGGGAAATTTCTTGAGGTTGTCTGATACATAATGGATTATATTTTCTGCATAGAACTGTTAACGCTCTCTTTTTAACATTTAATTTAGAAATTGTATTTTACATCTCCATAGTATAGTTACTTCTCAGCTTTTGTCATATCTTTCACTGTACTTTTACCAATGCAATCTACTCTCAGTCCTTTTTGAGAATAAAATTAAGAAATTTCTGGGGTGCCTGGGGGGCTCAGTTGGTTAAGCCTCCAACTTCAGCTCAGGTCATGAACTCGTGGTTTGTTGGTTCAAGCCCACGTTGGACTCTGCTGACAGCTCAGAGCCTGGAGCCTGATTTGCATTCTGTGTCTTCCTCTCTCTCTTTCCCTCACCCATTCATGCTCTCTCTCTCTTTCAAAAATAAATAAACATTAAAAATATTTTAATTAAAAGAAATTTCTCAGATTTTTCTCATTTCTGGCAGTAAATCTTTCTCATAAAAAGACATTTGTTTGGTGTTTCAGAGAGCCATCCTTTTACCTGAAGTATTTGTACACGGGTGTAACATCTTCCCTCTTTGTATGTGTTAGAGAGTGTTTCATGATGCCCAATTTCATAAAAAGAGACAGTGTAAGCCAGAAGATGTTGTAGATCTTTGGAGGCAGATACTAATTCCTATCCACTTATAACTTGGGTTTGAGGATGGAAACAGACCCGTGCAAAATTTGAGGACCAATTGAAGACCACCACACCAAGGCAGGACTTTCAGAGATGACATCCCCAGTCATCCCACAACGTGTAAAATGAGAAAGTGAGGTTGCTTGGCAGTTTTAGCCATGGCATTGGGTACAGCAGACAAACAAGGAAAAGCCTTCATTCATAGTTTCTAATCACAAGCCCTCCTTTAAACATATTTGGGGTCAAAATTTAAAGGTACAGTATGGCCCTACAGGTCTCAAGCCAAAGCTTCAGCCTATAATGGTCCCTGATCAGTAGTCCCCAAGTACCTAGTGGAGGAAAGCACAAGTTGTCTCTGGAGCAAAGAGCATTAAAACCAAATTCACAAAGAGTTTCTCCAAGTTCAAGAAAATGTGAATTTAGAGTTTCAGATGCTTATAAAATATTTGAGCAGACAAGCCTACAATATTGACATTAAACAGAAAAGTCAAACGAATGATGGATGCCCACAAAGACTGTATATACAGGAATAATCAGGGACAGAATATAAAATAACTATGTTTATAGTGTTTCAGAGACAGTTTTTGAGATGAATGAATCAAAGAGAAGATTCAGTAAAGTTGGAGAGCAAAGTATGAAAATAAGACATTGATATGAAAAGATACTCAGAATTTATTACAGTGATAGAAATAAAAAAATACAAAAGTAAAGGTAAGAGATATGGAGGACAGAATAAAAACAAATATGTCTAATAAGAGTATTAGGCTTATCTTTGTTTTCCTTGATGAGGAATGGGGAGAGGCAATACTCAAAAAGATACTGGCTTACATTTTTCTAAGCGATGATGAGAGACACCAATCTTTAGTGTCAATAAATTACACATAAAAGAAATAAAAATAAATCTAGACCTACTTCAGAATATGGAAGGTCTAGAAAAGATCTTGCAAATTGCTGTAGGGAATTCTACTCATTTATTGGCATGCTGTAGCTTTTTAAACAGTTTTTGCTCCGTGGATGTTCTCTTGATAACACCTCTCCTCCAGATTTCTGTTTTTTATTGGCAAATCACAGCAATAATGGCGGGAAGCGTGTATGTGGGATTGGGGGTAACCACCTCTGCTTTCACTGCCAAATTGTCACCATAAATCACATCATTACATGCTTGGTGTTTTGCTTTTTTTCTCACCTGTCATTAAATCATAAGCATTTTCCATATTGTTAAATGGCCGTTAAAATAATCATTTTAATGGTTTTATTATAGCCCATCAAATTTATTCCATTATAATTTCCTTAGTGATTTCTTCCTTATTAGATATTTAGCACTTTATTTCCTTCAAATTTTGATTATTACATATAACTTTGACATAATATGTATCTTGTGCTTCACTTTTATTTTGAATCGTCCCTCAGGAAAAGTTTTTAGAAGTGATATTATCATGTCAGATGGCATTGTATTTTGATATGCACCAAGTTTTGTAATGAGTCAGCACTATAGATTATAAGATTGAATATATTTCTATCAATTTTCTGGGTGTAAAAGGCATTTTTATTACATAATAAAATAGAATATTTTTCTGTGCTTGGTTATTAATTGCTTTTTTCCTTTTGCTCACCAATTATCAGCACCTGTGCTTTTATTGTATTGTATTGTATAGTATTGTATTGTATTGCATTTATTTTTTATCTTTTAGAGAATGAGAGCATGAGTGGGTGAGACAGGAAGAGAGAGACAGAGAGAGAGAGAGAGAGAGAGAGAGAGAGAGAGAGAGAGAGAATCTTAAGCAGGCTCCATGCTCAGTGCAGAGTCCAATATGGGGTTCAATCCTACAACCCTGGGATCATAACCTGAATTGAAATCAAGAGTCTGATGCTCAACTGATCGAGCCAGCCAGGTGCCCCAGTATCTATACTTTTTAAACATCATTTGTGGATGCTATGTTTACCTTACCAATATGTAATTTTCTGCATTAATACAAATATTCTTCCCATATGTATGCTACTTAAAAATTATGTGATGATGAGGGTAGTAGAGAATTTCAGAGTCAAATGTACTTGTGAATTCAACTTATTTTGAGGTGGATGATCAAAAAGTTTCTAAAAAACATGTAATGAATTGTGTCAGTGAGATTTGCTTACAAACATGATGCATAGATAGAGACCTATACTTTCTAGTAACATTAGTATATGCATATTGGTGTGAGAGATATTGTTGGCTCACCCAATGCTCATTTTTTTTAAAGTTTATTTATTTATTTTGAGAAAGACAGAGACAGTGCAAGTGGGGGAGGGGCAGATAGAAAGGGAGAGAAAATCCCAAGTAGGCTACACACTGTCAGCACGGAGCCTGACATGGGGCTTGAACTCATGAACCGTGAGATCATGACCTGAACCGAAATCAAGAGTCAGACACAACCAACTGAGCCACCTAGGCTTCACCCCGCTTTTTAAAAAATTATTTAACACTCATTTCTAACACTGTTCTCTCTTACCTGTCTCTTTTAAAGATACTGAACAATCTAAAATATTCAGTTACCAGACCATTGTAAAGCTGGAGTTGGCTCTATTATACAGCTCTGGCCAAGAAAATATAAGCAAAAATATGCTGGTGCCTCCTTTCCCCATTTCCCTTTCTCCTTCCTTGAGTGCTGATATGCTGGCTGGAGCTACAGCAGCCACCTTGTAATCATGATCAGAAAACCGAGAAAAATGACAGATACAGGAGTCCTGATTTTCTTAGGCCTCTGAAATAATGCCATGAACTTCCTACCCCCAACTTATTATGCATAAAAAATAAAACTCAATTTTTGTTGAAACAACTGTAGTCAGTCTTCCTGTTACTGGCTGTAGGGGAAAAAATCCTAATTAGCACATATAAGCCTACAGGGAGAGGAGAGTTGGGTCTCTATTTTAACAAGGCTCACTTTTTATTTAATGTTTTTTATGTTTTTTTTTTTTTTTTTTTTTGAGAGAGAGAGAGAGAGGGCATGAGTAGGGGAGGGGCAGAGAGAGAAAAGGAGACACAGAATTCAAAGCAGGCTCCAGGCTCTGAGCTGTCAGCACAGGGCCCAACATGGGGCTCGAACTGGTGAACGCTGACCTGAGTTGAAGTCAGCCGTTTAGCCAACTGAGCCACCCAGGTGCCTCAATGAGCCTCACTTTTAAACAAACCCAAAGCCAGCTTTATATATAAACTTGTTACTGTGAACCTATGATAACTGACCAAAGTAGATATCAGAATTTCTAAATTTTATCTACCTGTGTTCTGGATCATATCCAGAGATGTGAATGCATCTCCTGAAGCAAAACTAAAATAAAGTATTTAAATCCTCATGGCACTTGACAGTGGGAGAACATAATTAAAGGCATTCATATACTTGCTATGCAAAAAAGTGAAGTTCCACTTGACAAATCCAAGAGACAATTCATCCAAGCCTCTCCATATCCATCCCTGTAGAGCCATTGCTTATCCATTATTATATATTGAGGATAAGCTATATAACAGGCTATGTGCTCTATGCCAGGAATGTAAAGAGGAAGACACTGCTCAGTCCTTGCCTTTGAGGATTTCATTTCCAGGCTGGGTGTGGGAGGTGAGAGGAGACTCTCCATATAAGCAAATATTTTTGATACTGTGTGAGAGTGAAAAGAGTAGAGTAGTAAAGAGAGGTTCATAATGGAGAGCAAAATGGAATAAGTGATTTGCTTGAGACCCTACAGCCAAAAAATAGTCTGTTTCTTCTGGGCAAGTCTTTTTCATGATACCAACCATTGCCTGAGATAAATAGATCAATATTTGGGATACAGAAATGTTTTTGTGTTATAAAAAATGCTGTCATTTGGGCCATTGTTTACAGAAGTTGACTGGTGTGAAGGTGTTGCCCTTGACCCAGCAATATGGCTCATGCTATGAGATTTGTTGCCCTCAAGGACTTGTCCCTCTTTTGACCTGTTATGTGTTTTGCTAGACGCTAGGGTTACACATAGGTGTCAGGCGTGCTGCGTGCCTGAGGGGCTGGATTTTTGTTCATATTCTCCTTGTCTACTCTTTCTTGCCACCAGTGAGGTGGCTGATTGAGGAGGAGGGCATGGCCTTTGCTTCATAACTCCCCATCCAACTGGCCATTCTAGAATAAAGAAAAGCACGTAGGAAAACAGGGTGCAGGGGAAGAATGAGACCTTAGAAATTTAGTTCGTGGAAAGAGACAGATTTCTCTCTCTCTTTGTTCAGTGATCTTTTCTATTGACTTAAGAAAAATAACTTGTTAAACATCTGTCTTCCCCTCCCATTGCTGTTGTTTATGGAGGAGCAGATTTCCCTTAATTCTGAAGCAGTGTCTCCTTTCCTTAGGAAAACAGGTGTCCAAACATGCAGCAAATCAAATTGTCAAACAGCTGAAATAGACATTCTACTTTCTTTTATCCTCTTACCTAGAAATTCTTTGGTGAGCCTGATGACTTCCTAGTTTGGAATTTTGTTTTTCCTTGTGATACTTATGACCAGTCTTTTTTAAATATTTACTATCACATCGCTGTCTTCTGTATCACTGCTATTTGGATATGAAAATATATTTAAGAAATAATATTCAACTTTTGATACCCTTTTATTTAAATGAAATGTGTTTATAAACATAAAGAACTCAGGACCACATTGAATTCTGTCATATTAAACATATTTAGGAATAAAGAAAGAGAAATTGAGCTGATATTGACCGGTACTTTTATGTGCACCCTCAAATATTCCTTGTCACTGCATGTCTAAATATATGGAGGGAAGAATTATGATCTCATTTTTCAGATGAGAAAATCAAGGCTAATAGAGCTCATTAAGTCCAAGATCACACAGTCAGAAAATAATGAAGTCAGGATTCAAAACCAATCCCTATCTAATTTCAAAAACCATGCACTTTATACTTCATCACATAATAGAGTCCTTCCTAATCTAAGTATAGCACTTTGGTGAGCAGTCAAGTCTAGACTCTATTGCTGTGAGGTCATGGATAAAGTATCAGCTCCATGGTTCTAAATCTCCTTCTGTATGTGATGGATGAAATGGCAATACCTATGTGATAGGACTTTGGTAACTATTAATTGAGTTAATGCATGTGAAAGGGCTCAAACAGTATTTGGTACCTAGTAAATGCTCTGTAAGGTTGTTTATTATTATTATATGTCACTTCATGGTATAATAGCATGAGTATGTATCATGGGTTTGCTTTCATGTACTGTCTCATCACGAATGAATAAGTGGTGCTAAACAGATGTTGATGTTGTTTTTAAGTTCTGGTATTTGTATATGAAGGATCCCCCTAATTCTTCTCACTGATTGACAAATTTACGTGAGAGAAAGGGATTTTAGTACAATTGTTCACAAACTTTTGTTTCAACAGTAGAACCCTTTTTAAAATACATATAGAAGAGGGACGCCTGGGTGGCTCAGTGGGTTGAGTGTCCAACTTTGCCTCAGATCATGATCTCACCACTTAGGAGTTTGAGTCCTGCATCGGGCTGTGTGCTGACAGCTCAGAGCCTGGAGACTGCTTTGAATTCTGTCTCTCCCTCTCTCTCTGCCCCTCTCTGGCCTCACACTCTGTTTCTCTCTCAAAAATAAAGATTAAAAAAATTTTTTTTAATTTAAAATACAGATAGAGGCATTGCTGCTTTGACTGAACTAGGGGAAGTGACTCTGGGAACTCTATCCACCCCTTTGCCCTCCAGGACCCCTGCCAGCTCATTATTGCCTTGGGGATCTTTCTGGGAAACCTTGAATGACACATAATGCAGATTGAGAATCACCAATCCACAAAGCACCCAACAAAGCACATTGGATAGTGACTGATAAATACTATCAATTCTCAATTTCTGTGATAGGCGAGTGTCCAGAAGCCCTCACTCTGGATCTCAAAAATTGTCTTTACTCAGTTTCCATTACATAGTCTCTGCTGATAGTTTTGTTTACCTGGCAGGGTCTACAGTTTGGAACCAGTGAACTGGAGGAGATGGGAGCCATGTTCTGTTTGAGTCTCCTCATCTTGGAACTCAAATCTGTAAGCTGTAGTCATCAGCTCCTGACCTGTGCAGCAACTCTCCTGAATGCTGAGGAAGAGGCTCTGGACCACCACCTCCAGCGGTAAGATGCTCACAGGGGTGTGAGGGGAATTTGGACCTTGGTGTTCCGATCACAGCACATCTCAGAAATGAAAGCCATGTGGTCCTATGGGTCTTTGACAAGGACAAAATATGGAGGAGCTGCCAATTGAAAGTAGGGGCAGTCACAGTCTACTGGACCCAGACTCAGGGTCATTCTCAATTCCTGTGTTCTTCACTCCCTGTGTTCTTACTGAACACAGGGAGGATGCTGCCTACTTGTACACATAAATGAATATATAAGTCAACATGTAGTTATAAACATGCATTATTAATAAATTGTGTTTGTGATAAAGAAGATGCAGCTTAGCAACACACATGTGCATCTACATATACTTATGCCTGCCAGTAATGTGTTTATATTTATTCAGGCATCATTTGGGAGCCTGTTACTTGGCAAATAAAGGTAATCTCACTGCCAATATTTAGGAACTTGGGGACAAGAAATGTTATCCTCTCTCCATTCTTAAGTAGCACTGTTCCTTCTCAGATGATGAGAAGAACCACCTGAAGATGATTAATACATTTGCCTGGAGACCCTGACTCACAGCCATGGCAGGGGAATGACAGATTTCCAAGGACTGTGAGGAACATTAATGAATCAAGAGAGGGGGAACCATTATCCATATGAGCCTTTTTGATGCCTTTTACTCTGGACAAATATTTTAGACTTGACAAAAATAGATTTAGGGGCAAGAAAGGAAGATATAATAGCCATATGAGAGGGGAGAGGACCAAGAAAAGTCAGAGGAGTCAAAGAAGACTAAGTCATTGCCCATATTTTGAGCCAGGGAATGGATGGGGTGTTGAGCTATTGGAGGAGGAAGTACCTACTGGTGAATGAGGAAGCATCTCATCATGTCCTTCATGTCCAAAAGCAGAGAGAAAGCCATTAATACAGGTGCCATTTTATTTCTAGTGCATTTTCATTCATTTTCCTCCTGCCATTGTTAGGCTGTGGTTCCAGCGTGACTTCTCACCAAATGGCCAGTCAAGCCTAAAATGATCTAGCAGTGTAAATTAATTTTACTTTGGAAGGTACTGGTTTCTCTGAGACTTAATTACCTAAATGCAGTAATTAACTTGCTTGTCACACTGTGCTATAGATCATAGACTATGGGGACCTAAGTAAATCCAGACTTCTTTCCTCCCTAGAGACGCTGCCCCTGATTTCTTTTGTTTTGACATCACCACCACTGCCATCTGCCCCCACTCCCTTCAACACCCCTCAGCGCCCCAAGGCTTGGTGTGTTTGGCATCACTGTGGTGTTTCTGCCTCTCCCTCTGACAGCAAGCACTTCTACCTGCCAGGATATATATTTCATCTTGTCTTTTCATCTTTTGCTAAGCTATCTTGGGTGCAGGCATGCCTGAATTTTCTTTCTTTCTTTCCTATCCCCCCACTTTCTTCCCTGCTGCTCATTGAGAGAAGATTGAGCAGACCTGGCATTGCTTGCTTTCCCTGAATTGATTGTGCCCGTCTGTTTGATCCAATGCAGTGAGGATTAGTTGCCTGTAAACTGGAACAAGAAGAAATCTATCAAAGAAGTGCCTCTTCTAATTCAAGTCTAAAGAATTTGGTGTCGAGCTCCAAATACAATAGCTGCCATGTGGGTTATCATAAGAAGATTATATTACTTATTCTTCCATGCCATCCCAACACTCCTGATTATTAATTGTTCAGTTGCAACCATCCCAAGGGTTCTAAAGCTTAAAGTCTTCCCTGACCTCTGGCCCTTCTTAGGCTGGTGCAGCTCCAGGACAAGATACTACACATAGGATGTGAGTCATGTGTGTGTTTTAAGTAGGTCTACACTACATTCAAGAGGCATGGAGTTTGGTGGCAAGCAGCGGGATGGAATTTGCCTGTTTCACCCAAACGTTGTTATTGACTTAATCCACTCCTATTCACTGAGGCAGTTGGACCAAAACAGACTATGGTTCCTGCCCAAAGGACCTGGAAACTGCATGATTGAGAGGAAAATCACCCTGAAAATATCTTGACCAAGATATTGGCTCCTTATTGGAGCCAATAAGGGTGTATTCATTAAAGGATGACGGAGGGGAACTTAATAAAATAAAATCCACTGGGTTGCAATCAGCAACAGGCTGTTTGAGTACCTTTGATTAGTTTCTGATGAATAGGGCTCAGTCATGAGCTCTAGTAATCAGCAGAGCAGAGCAAATCCTAGGGATTTTGTTAGCAACAGGGATCTTACTATAATACAAAGGGCATAACTAATGTTTGTCAACACTACCCTCCGTATGCTTTAAAGAGGAGATTTCAGCCACCCTCCTCCCCACTGACGTTTCCCCGGGTGTGCTCTGTATAACAGGGTTATATACTTTGGGAAGATTCTTTTTTAGTTGCACAGAAGGAAATACTAGGGGGGAAAGAAGGGTGAGTTTTTGCCTAAAAGTCAGTCGTAAAGAAATCTGAGGACATCGTATTTGGAATCTCTTAGGCCCCACAGAAACTGTTAACCCTTGGAGTAACGTGCAGGGAAGACAAAGTATGGCCTTACACTGCAAACACCATGGTTTTGTGACATTAGTTTTCACACTTCATTTACCATAAAAACAAGTAGAGTGTAGTCAACATCCACAGAGAAACTTACCATTTTTCATGGGCAGAGAAAGAGCAGAAATGGTGGATGTTTGCCCAGTGGCCGAAGAGTAAAAAGAAGTATGGTGCATTGCGCTCTTTGTTTTGGTTTGTCTTTTACAGTTTCTCTCCTTCCCCGTTGCTCATTTAAGAAACGTCTGCAGACTCCTTAAGGCATCTTTTGATCTTTCCTCTCCTCTTCCTTCCTCCTTTTTCTCAGTCTTATCCCCAGAAATAATTGCGCGCACATTGCAGGAATGCTAAGCTGTTTCTTCAGGAGGCGCCGTTTATCCATTGTGACAGGTCTTTTGCAAAGTCATTTAACAGTTTTGCCGAGTCAGCCACTGTTCATCTCGATTTGTATCCCTCCAATGCCTCTTGCCTTTCTCAGCTGAGCTCCCCTATCTCCACTTGTCCCTCCATTAATAACAGAGAGAGCTCAGAATTTCTGAGCTGTGCCTGGCTATAGCTCCATATCTAGTTTATTCTCCCAAATGATAGTCCTGTGACATGAACCTGGGCTCCCCCGAGCATCAGGACAAGTTCATTTTGTCCTCTCTTTAGTTTGATGAGGCAAGACTAAACAAATAAAAATCTGTCATAGACTTTAGAGAACATAATTATATTTTTAATAATTAAAAGGTAGTTGATTTTTATTTAAAAATAGTTTTGCCTTTCTCAATTATATAAAAAAATTGTGTTTTGGTAAATCATATTAAATTATATTTTGGAGACCACACACAAAAATAACATACACCTGACTTTAATCACCCTGCTTTTAATAGAGAACCGTTGTCAATGTTTTGGTAAAATTAGATTACTTTTTTCACCTAAACAAATATGTAACATCCTTTCTGTAACTTTCTGAACACTGGTTTTCTTTCTTTTTTTAAAAATTGACTTCATTTTTAAGAATAGGTTTAGCTTTACAGTAAAATTGAAAGTACAGAGGTTTTCCATTTACACCCTGCCCCAGACACACACAGCCTCCCCTGTTATCAACATCCCCCACCGAGTGGTCCATTTGTGACAATTGATGTACTGACACTGACACATCATTATCATCCAAAGTCCAAAGTCTACCTTAGGGTTCACTCTTGGTGTTCTATAGTTGTGGATTTGGACAAGTGTATCTACCATTATAATTTCATACAGAGTAGTTTCCATGCCTTAAAAATCCTCTGTACTCTCTGCCTATTCATTACTCTTTCCCCACTACCCCCTGGCAGCCACTGATCTTTTTACTGTCTCCCTAGTTGTACCTTTTCCAGAATGCCATATAATTGGAACCATACAGTACATAGCCTTTTCAGATTGACTTCTTTCTCTTAGAAATATGCATGTATGTTTCCTCCATGTCTTTTTCATGGCTTGATAGCTCATTTCTTTTTAACACTGAATAATATTCCATTGTCTGGATGATTCACAGTTTATTCATCCATTCAAGCCACTGAAGGACATCTTGGCTGCCTCTAAGTTTTGGCAATTATGAATAAAGCTGCTGTAAACATCTGTATACCTATTTTGTGGGGACATAAATTTTTCAGCTCCTTTGGGTAAATACCAAGGAGTGTGATTGCTGGATCGTATGGTAAGAGCATGTTTAGTTTTGTAAGAAACCACCAAATCATCCTCTGAAAGGGCTGTACTATTTTGCATTCCCAGCAGCAGCAAATGAGAGTTCGTACTGTTCCATATCCTAACATTTGGCCTTGTCAGTGTTCTGGATTTCGGCCATTCATATAGGTGTACAATGATATCTGATTGTTTTAATTTGCATTTTCCTGACAACATGCCATGTGGAACATCTTTTCATATGCTTATTTACCAGATTTATGTCTATCTTCTTTAGTGAGGTGTCATTAAGGTCATTGGCCCATTGTTTAATCAGGTTATTTTCTTCTTACTGAATTTTAAGAGCTCTTTGCATATTTTGGATAATAGTCCTTTATTAGATGTGTGTTTTGCAAATATTTTCTCCCAGTCTGTGGCTTGTCTTCTCATTCTCTTTCGCAGTATCTTTCCCAGAGCAGAAGTATTTACATTTAATGAAATTGAGCTCATAAGTTATTCCTTTCATGGATCGTGCCTTTGGTGTCGTATCTAAAGAGTCATCACCAAACCCAAGGCCATTTAGATTTTCTCCTACATATTTTCTAGACACACCAGTTGCTTTTGCATTGAAGTCTTTGCCATTTTTAGGTGAAAATGAGTTGAATTTGGATGTTTTTGTTTTTTGTGGATATGTGCATCCATTTTTTTCTTTGTTTATTTTAGCTTTGATAACCTTCCTACCTCGGTCTAATAACGAATAATTCATAATTCAAATAATTAGTTAAATAATAATTTACTGTAAAAGTGTGTTGTTACTATACTGAGGTACGTATGTTTATAATAAGGCTATTTACATATTATAATTTCTTTTCCATTTTTTTTACCATTGAATAGTTTTATATTTCTGTATTATTAATCATTTGCCCTAGAAATTACTAAATAGTCCATCCTTCATCAGTAGTTAGTAATGTCAGTTAGCTATAGAGCATTTATACATGCGTGTACCTGGGTATATTTTCTTGATGTTATATTCTGTTTCATTAGTCTGTCTGCCAGGAGCACATAGTCCTTAATATTGTAGCCATGTAACTCAAATACATAATGCTACAAGCACCACCTCATTAATATTTGTTTAAAAATGTGCTTTGCTATTTTCTCTTCTTTATTTTCACTGATGAAGCCTATAATGAGTCGTTAACTGCCAAAAATGAAACCACTGCGATTTTAATTCAAACTGCATTAAAATTATAGATTTTTTTGGTCTATTGACTGTTTGCCTATATTGTTTTTTCAAAATCTGGTATTTTGTTCCTCTTACTTAGATCTTCTTTGATGTTCACAAAGAAAGTATTGTAGGGGTTCTTTTTGTGCCCTTTCATGTGATTCCTGGGTATATGATCATAGGCTTTTAAGCTTAATATTTTAAATTCTTGTTACTCTTAAAAGGGTCCTTTACCCATATTTTTCTAAGTGGTTATCACCATGATGTGATATCTATTTTATTTTTAATTTATAATCTTGGCTAGAGTTTTGAAAACATTATTTAAGGATGGTGATTCTAGGGGCGCCTGGGTGGCTCCATTGGTTAAGTGTCATGATCTCACGGTTTGTGAGTTCCAGCACCAGATTGGGCTCTGCATTGACAGTGTGGAGCCTGCTTGGAATTCTCTCTGCCCCCCCCCCGCCCCTTCGTCACTCTCTCTGTCTCTCTGTCAAAATAAATAAACTTAAAAAAAAAAAAAAGTTAAAAAAGGAGCACCTGGGTGGCTCAGTTGGTTGTGTCCGACTTTGGCTCAGGTCATGATCTTGCCTTTCATGGGTTCAAGCCCCATGTTGGGGTCTGTGCTGACAGCTCAGAACCTGGAACCTGCTTCAGATTCTGTGTCTCCCCTCTCTCTGCCCCTCCCTTGCTCGCACTCTGTCTCTCTCTCTGTCCCTCAAAAATAAACATTAAAAAAATTTTTTTAAGTTAAAAAAAAAAAAAGTATGGTGATTCTATGGATATCCTTGCTGTCAATCTAACTTTAAAATGAGAATGACCCTAAGCACTTGAACATTAAGTAAAATGTCTGTTGTTTTGATATTAATGCTCAATGTCTTCTTTATAAATTAGTTTTTTAGCTTATTAATTAAAAAATCAAGATTGGATGATGAATTTTATCAATTTTTTTGTATCTATAAAAATGATTATTAATGAATTAATGAATTATATGAATTATAATGAATTCATTAATGAATTAATGAATTAATAAAGTCTTAAATTATGATAACAGATTCTCTAATCTTCATCCATCCTTGAAAATCAAAGGAAACTATATTTGGCTATGATCTAAAATATCATTTTATCACAGACATTGATGTTTTTAATATGAATTGAGGGGGCTTGTGCCTATAGTTCTGAGTGAGTAAAATCTGTGCTTGGTGTATATTGCTGTATCATGTGGAACACTTCAAATTTCCTAGGGGTTATCCTTGAACATCTTGAACATATACAAATGGTCTATAAAACCCGTTTGTTTCCCATTTGTTTGAAACAAAGATATTATTTTTCTGCTCCTCTTTTCCTGTATGAGAAGTATCTGTGACATTTAGATTGCCTTATAGTCATATTCAAATCACTGTAAAATTCAATTTTGTTTAATTACTTGCATTGCTCATTTTTATCTATTCTGTACGGTTATGTCCCCATTATTTTTTCTCCATGTTGATTCATCTCACATTTTTGCTAGAGAATACCTTTAAAAAAAAGCTTTTTTTTTTTTTTTTGGTAAAGTAAATCAAGGGTATTTGGCATATTAATATATATGTGAATCTCTGTCTCCTTTACACAGGAATCCCATTGTGCCTGCCTGGAGGTTTGACTGCACCATGTAAGCATGGCTTACTCTGCCATTTAATTCTACAGTCCTCAGCCTGACTGTCCTCTGTATACCCCCTGTTTCTCCTGCCTGAATAGTTGTACTGGTTTTCATTCGGTTCACTAACACAAACATTCTATGTCTACATCAACTATATTTCTTATGTTACATTTAGGTCCTTTTGATTGATTTTGAATCCGAACACTTGGTCACCTTATGACATGCCTTTCCATTACCAGGTGGCAGTGATTCCATCCCAAATCGTCATTTTTCCATCTCTGGAATATTTGATATCTGCTTCCCAACCTCCGTATCTGTCTTTTCTTCTCCCCTTATCATCCTTTTTCTTCATTCCCATTCACCAAGTTCTGGAAACTGTCCTCACAGATTTTTTTTTATTATTTTTTTAACATTTATTTTATTTTTGAGACAGAGAGAGACAGAGCATGAACGGGGGAGGGTCAGAGAGAGGGAGACACAGAATCTGAAACAGGTTCCAGGCTCTGAGCTGTCAGCACAGAGCCCGACACGGGGCTCGAACTCACAGACCGCGAGATCATGACCTGAGCCGAAGTCGGCCGCTTAACCGACTGAGCCACCCAGGCGCTCCTGTCCTCACAGATTTAATGTTCTGTGGCATGAGTCTCCTCTTTGCTGATAATGTGTTTTGATTTCATTGCTTCTGTTTCCTTTTCTCTCATCAGCTTCTCTTTTGTTCACATTTGTAATACAGCGAGTTCTTGTTCCATTTTAACCTGTAATTTTTTCACTCAGTGTTTCAGAGATTCCATTTTTCTTGAATTTTCTGTGTCAGGCTGGCTTCTGTTTCTCATGGCTGGTCGTTATCCAAAGCGAAAATTGTTCTGTCAGCTGACTGAGGAGGTGTCTGTCTCCTTGTACATTGCAGAACGTTCCACCCGCTCCGTTGTTATGATTCTTCCCTCCTTGTCTTTCAACTTCTATTTCGTCATCGCTTGTTTACTCATCTGAGAACTCTGTCAAGACTCATAATTGCATGATAATCCAGGCTTTGGATAGTCTTTAAAATGTTGTGTAGTCTAACTGGATGCTGATAGTTCCTCTATGTGAAGTAACCTGATTTAGATGGTGTTTTTTTTCTTCAAGAATTCAGAGTATTTTTGCTTTTATCCAAGAGCACAGATTTGGGGAAGCTAAGGAGGTAGGATATGAAAAGTTATATGCATCTCTGGATACACTCTGACTGTCTCAAGATGGTCACTTAATATTTTCTGAGTGAAAATGTGAATTAATTGAGATTTAATACTATCAATGAACTAGTATTAAAAATAAGTTCATATTTTAGAGTTCTGTAGGAGGAAATTAATGACAGTTGTGGTGATGATGTACTCTTCTAAGCAATTTACCTGTATAATCTCATTTAAACATTTCAGTAACCATACAAGGTAGGCATTATTATCTCCGTGTACCGATGACTACATTGTGACTCAGAAAGACTATGTAGCTTGACTAAAATGGCAGGGTTGGTAAATTGTAGAACTGGGATTTGAACCAGGTCGTCTTGGTAAAGAACCAGTACTCTTGATCACTAAGACATCCTGTCTTTTATAGATAATAACAGCTAAAACATAATAAACATTTATGCTTTTCATGTACAGTGCTATGCATTTTGCAGCCATACCTCTCCTTGTTTTATCTTTTAAACCAAGGGTTGGCAGACTTTTTCTGTAAAGAGACAGAAAATATTTTAGGTTTTGTGGGCCATATGGTCTCTTTTGCAACTGCTCAGCTCTACTGTGGTAGCATGAAAGTAGCCATAGAAAATATGTAAATATATAGGCATGGCTGTATTTCAGTAAAATTTTATTTACAAAAATAAGCAATGGACTAGATTGGTCCAAGTGAGCCATAGTTTGCCATCTCCACTTTCAAGGGTTCTTTGAGGTATGTATAATTATTATCTTCCCTGTACAGATGAAGAAACTGGAACTCAGAGAAGCCATATAACTTGCCATTTGCCCAACTAGCAAGAAGCATATTAGTGGTTGAACCAGGTAGTGTGACTGTGCATCCTTGATGTTTAATGACTACAAATACTAAGCTGTCTGGGCCTTTGGATGCCCAGTGAATGATACTTCTTTCTTCTCTCGTGAATTCCAAATCAAATAAGAAAGAGAGCACAGGAGCTAGGTAGGTTGAAATAAAACATAACTGCTTTATTACTGGTAATGAGAGTCATGGCCCCACCAGAATTGAAGTTCTTCACCTAAAGCTGTAGGGTTAGAGTCTGCCTTGCTAAGCTTCTCGTGCAGAGGAGCAATGGGTGCACCCGAGTCTGGTCCTGCAGGGAGAAAATGAGCACAGGGGGCCATGGGGTACTCAAGCTCAGTCAGCATCTCTCTCCAAATCACCGGTTTCATGTTATTCTTCCTCCATTGGAGAGAATGGATGGGGACAGAAAGTGGAGTACCAATGTCTACAGGCCAAAATGGGAAATCTGGAAATGGGGAGAATCAAAAGGTATCATTATATCCAAACAAAGGATTGCAAATTATAGTTACATTGAAACTCTGATAATATCTTTCTTCTCTTGTCTTCTGTCACCCTAAATGTATTCAAATTTTTGAAAAAGTAACCCATGGTACCTAATATTTGAGAATGGTTTTAGTTTCATTCCATAGTTGTAGGCAAAGAAATGCCCAGTGATTAAAAAGATGGGAATGTTGGAATGGGATCTAGCCTGGGGGAGTCTTTTGAGATGGTGAATATCACATGTTGCTTTAAAACATTAAGTGGTTCCCTAATGGGTCAAGAAAAATGAACTAACCAGGAAGAAATGCTAATCTTATCTTGGGAAAACAGCAACAAAAAACCCAATTCCATTAGTAGATAAAGAAAGGCAAATCCAAATATTTTTGTTATGATTTTATGCTGATCCTTCTATAATAATTAAATAAAAATAATTAAAAAAGAAGAATGTTAGTGTGTCTATGAGAAAAGAGATTTAGTAATGTCATACAGCTGTCTGTAAACTGGCTTACTTTCCTCTGGAGAAGAATTTCGCAACTCGTAAGAAGGTCCATAAAAAACTCCCATTAAGTCCTATATTTCCAGCTTGTATATCCCTCAAGAAGATTAACTTAACAGAGAACAATTATTTAATGTATAGATATTTATAGCAATGATACATCTATCCCAAATAAATTTAAACAACCCAAATTCTTAGCAGTACTAAGAAGCAAAAGAAAACCATTATTGATTAATTTTCTAGAAGAGTATGAAGCTGTGAAAATGATTAGTATGTTAATATCTATATATCTATATATTGATATATATATAGATATATATATTTATATATATATGATAACAATAATAGCAAACATTCATTAGAGCCTTACCATGAATCAGATGCTGCATTTTTAAACTATTATCTCAATCATATATATAATCCTGTGTGATGCTATAATTAGCATCCCCTTTTGCAAACAAAGAAAATAAGTTTTGTGTAGTTTAAGAGATTTGCCAAATGTCATGAATCTTAGAAGAGACTGCTGGCTTTTGAAGCCAATCCATCTAACTCCAAGAGTTGGGGGCCATTAAGTATATAACCTAAGTCTAATATAACCCTATTATTAGTTTCTTGCATTGTACAATCACCAAAAAGATGTGTTGGGTGTACGTATGTCTGTGTGTGTTTGTGCGTAAGTTTTTAAAAATCTGAATGACTTGGGTCATTTTGGCCCAGAAATATCCCTTGATTGTTTTAATAGTATTCGGGGAAATCAATGCCATCATGGGTGGAATGTGTGTTGCTGTAGGTGGAATGCATCGCTACCCATGGAGAGAGGAATTCCAAAGACAAAGATGAAAGAGACTGCAGACAGAGAGGAGTCAAAATGCATTTTCTTCATATTGCATTTGCTATTTGCAAAATGTTAGCTTCTAATAACCATGGAAGCTAACCTAAAAGAAATCCTATTTTACGAGTGATTCCACGGGAGCCCAGGAAGTCTAAGTGACTCACTAGGTGTAGTTAAGTGATTTACCTATTGCCAGTCAACACTGGGGATATCTTTTGCCTCTGCCTCAGGCTCAACCACATGAACAGCTGGTCTCTTGCCTATGAATCTATAAATACCTGAAAATAAAATAGGCTTCCAGTCCCTGGAAAAGGGTTTCAGTCAAGAAACTTGCTCTTCCTACTCTTTATGTCAATTTCAGCCTATGCAGTCCTTGTCTTTGTTGTTAATTCTAAAAATGGAAGGCAAATAAAAACCTGTGAAATTCTCCCAAATACAAGAGGCAGTTTTTATTCAAAAAGGCTGCAAATAGCTTGGCATGGGTGGCTTAAGTTAATTCAATAGCTTTTCATTAATTTTTGAAGTAGTTCTTGTTCTGTTTATTCTTAATGTTGACTTTGTCTTTGTTGTAACCCTATGAACCCTCATACCATGGCCCTTACAAGGAGCTAGATCTTGGGGTTCAAAGCCACTTCACCTGTAAGAGTTAGTTTACCGGCTGTAAACTGGTAGGGCGAAACCAAACTATGGATTCAATAAAAGCAGTGAGAGGAAGGAAGGAGTGATAAGAAAGGAAAAGAGGGAGGGAGGGAGGAAGGAAGGAAGAAAGAAAGGAGGAATGAAGAAAAGAGAGAAGGAGGAAGGACAGACAAATGGATGGAAGGAAGGAAGGAGGGAAGAAAGAAGGGAAGGAGGGAGGAAACTGCATCACAGGAGAAGAAATCAGGTCATGATATTTAAACCAAGATATCAAGATATCATGGAAAGTTTACATTTTTGGTTTGTAAGATCCTGGATGTAGATCAATCTGATGCAGAAGGAAGAAGTCTGCTTTTAAGTTTCTGAGAACATTTCTGTGTTTTGCTTGATTTCTTTATCCTGGCCAGGTGTCCAACTCCCCTCTTTTAGGAGGGAACCAAGTAAAGAAACCCAGACACATCCACTCCACCCAAGAGGAAATAGTCTATCCTGAGTTTTGGTATCCCACAAGTTCCCATAAAGCCTCACTTCTGTACCCAGCATAGTTTTTCTTAAGTCATGTGGCTTAGATTTCAGGTAGCTCAGTTGTGGGTATTGCTGCTGACAGCCGACTCTGTGCTTCTGGGGAGGTGGCTTACCTTCTTTACTCTGAGGCTTCTTAGCTTCCAAATTATAGCTCTTTAAATTCCTTTTAGCTCTAATATGGTATGTTTATTTTCAAGGCTATAGCCATTGACATCTTCCTATTCCAACATGGGTAGTAAGGTTGCAACTGCAGGGTGGTTGAATTATGCTAAATGGCACAAAGCTGGTATGAGATTGAGTGAAAATTAAATTTTATCTTGATGCCTACTGGATAGATAATAAAGGGACAGAAGCTTAACCATGCACAGGTAACAGAAAGGAGATATAAATATTGATGAGAAAAAAAGACAATAAAATAAAGATAAAAGAAGTATGTTCAAAAGGAGATATCACAAATATTGGGGAAAATTACATCGTGGGGAAGGATGTCAAAGTAGTCATCCAACACAAAGTAAGAATCAGGTGCAAGGTGGCCCACTAAAAGGGGATCTTAAATATTCTTAATAGGAATCACAGCATGTACTGTTTTCTGTTCCCAGAGTTGGATGCTTCAGGAGAAAGGAGACATGACTCACATCTGCTTGGTCACTTTAATCCTTTTAGATGAGTTTGTCCAACCCAGATCTCAAGTATGTCCTAGGAAAGCAAAAAATCTCTTTAGTCATGTGATAGCTCATCCCAGACTTAGCAATTCTATTTGTGGTGAGAGATGAGTCTACTGGAAAATGGAGATAACTTAACATAAGCCAGTATGGTCCTAGGGCAATGGGAATGGAAACTAAATTAGAGCCAATATGTTCATGATGACTTGGTATTCATCATTTTGTTATGTGGCTTTGAATCGGGGAGGCTAACTGGCTCCCTGTGCTTTGCCAATGTGTGACAAAATAAATACAGTGAAGGGTAGAATAGTGATAATAGAATAGCATGTGCCCAGGAGTGTGATGAGGATTTGATATGTATTATCTTAAGTAAGGCAAGTCCTAGGAAGCCAATAGTAGTAGTAGTAATTATCTTATACATGAATAGAGTCTTAAGATATTGCATGTTTGATAAAGGCCAAGTCACTACTATATAACTGATTCATGATTCAAAAACAGATGACTGAATTCAAATTTCTTCTTTTTCTGTCTGAAATGTATTGAAAATTATTTTTTTTAACCCATAAAGCAGTCTCCAATACAAAGGGGAAAGCTGAAGCCATGAAATTCGATCAATAAATCAACATTCTTAACCAGAGATCTGGCCCCTTTGAGTTCATTGCCAACATCACAGCATCCTCTATAGTGGGGAAGCATCCATCCAGATCAGCCTCAACTTCATTGACCTTTTACCCACTAAACGTTCAAAGCCGTGAAGCACAACCAGCTATTGCAGCTTTGTTGTTGTTCTTGTTCTTCATGTATTTAATTACATGGGAATGACCTAGAGAAATTCAAAGCCACTTCTCCCCGTTCTAAACAAAGGATATGCAATTGTCATTTAGGTCTACCTAATATCAGTGATTGAAGACTTGCCTTACAAAGGATTGATCTAACTCTTGGTAAGGCCTTAGAGAAGTGGAATGGTGTCTGCCTCCTACCAGTGAAGCACCCAGAACTACAGGTGATTTGCAGTCCAGTCTGAGCTATAGTTTACACACTCAGGCATTAGTGTAGTGGGAAAACAGACACCAGGGAATTGAGTGTCCCCATCAGAAAAGCTGTTCATGGAACCACTGATAAGAATAAACAATGCTTATTGATTGCTTAGCATATGCTAAGCACCATTTTAAGTATTTATCCATACAAGAGTTTTTTAATCCCCACAAATAATCCTAAAAGGTAAATATTATTTTGCCTCATTTTATACAGATGAACCTGAGGCACAGAAAGCTTAAATAACTTACCTAAAATTACTTGTAAACGATGGTGCTAACACTGGCATGTTTAACCACTATACCAGTTTTAACCATAGGGTTTTATAAAATCTGATCTCTTGTTTTTAACTGGTTCCTACCTGTATCTGTACTTGTTTACCTTATCAGGAAAACAAGCTGCAGTTTATAAATTCTAAATTTGAATGTTGCATGAAGGGAATGAGAAGCTTATTAAATAATTGGAAAGCCTTGGGGATAAAGGGCAAGGACTCTGTGGTCTGTGAACGTTCAATAGCAAAGTTAGGGGCTTTCAAGAGCCCACCCAGAAGCTGCTGGGAATCTCAGGAACTTTCAGGACATGCCCTCTGCAGGGTCTGCTGGAGTGCTTCCAAAGAAACTGTTTTCACCTACCCCTGTGGCCTGTAGCCACAAAGAAGGTGGCTAAGACTTGCCTGAATGCTGAAAGCCCCTCAGATATCAGCTGTCCCCACGTTCATCTACTACAAATGCCCACCCTCTCTTCCCTGGAAATAATTGTCTCTCCTCTTCTGTTAACAAATCTGAGTAATAGATTGGTAAAATCTAACCCCAAACCTTGAAGAACCAGAGAGAAATGACAGAATGATGATATGGCTGTACCAGGTAATACTTTTTAGTATAGTCATGAGTGATTCCAAAAAATTGTAATTTGCAAATAGACAAAACTATGGCTTCAAAGCAGGGGTATGACTGCCATCAGAATAAAGCATTAAGCTAAATTAGTTTCACAAGTTCCCATGGAATAGAACAATGGTAATTCTTAAATATGCACGTTTCTGTTGAGCTCCCAATATGTACAGGATGATTACAGTGATTTTAATTTGTGTAATTCTTCACTATTTTCAAGTGTTTCTATCTCTGTTTATAACCACTATGTGAGAGCCCATAGATGGAGCCCAGAATGGTGAGAGGCTAATGTAAGCATACACCTAGGCAGCCAGGTATGCAAAATAACTTCTTGGTATTAGTGACAGATATCTCAGACAGAGCTCCCCTACACCCAGGAGAATAGTTGTTACTAACTCCATTGACAATCCCCCAAGTCCTTCCTCTAACTTTTGTTAGCAACAGAAATAAGAATAATGTCCGAGACATTCAATTTCCTGAAGAGGTTAGAATTTATAAAACCAGTACAAGGAGGAACAAAACATTCTAGTTATATTTTGTGCATAAATCTAGCTAAAGAGAAGGCACACCTCTTGATGTTGCAGGTGATTGATGCTTGAAGAGGGAGGTCTTCTGTGACCCATGGCATGCTTCTTTCTTCTCTGCATAAAGAAGGATGTTGGGGGAAGGGGGAAAGAATGATCTTTAGACCAAGAAGGAGGAGGAGGAAGAGGAGGAGGAGTAAAGGAGGGGGAGGAGGAAAAGGAGAAGAGAATCAAACTTGCCAAGAAAGAACATCTGTGTGTGCGTGTGTCTAATGTATATATGTATATAATATGTATATATTGTATATATAATATGCACATATATATTATATATACCCACAATACTAAATATATATATAAATTTATATATATATATAAATTAAATGAGTTCAGGGTTTCTGGATTGGCTGAATTAAAGTGCAATTCTGAAATTATATGCAAATTAGATCCTGTATCTCCTGTCCAAAATCTTCGAGGAGACCTGTTTGCAAACTGAGGTTAGACAAAATATTCTTTCACTGCTCAACACTGAGAAAAGAAGTCAAAGAGGGGAAAGAGTACAGTCTTTTCAATACAGGCAAATGCATGTGATGCAGGTATCAGGAAAGCACAGGTTGTATTATCAAGGGAGGTTTGTTAACTACTTGGAAAACAAACTGGGCATATCTGGGAACTACCACATATTCCTTATTAAAGAAAATGTTCAAGCATTTGATTTTATTATAGCTTTATTGAGGTATCATTGATATACAATTACCCGCACATATTTAAAATATGGAATTTGATGAGTTGTGGCATACAAAAATATGCTCATGAAACCATCACAACAAAAATTGCAGTCATTCCCACCACTTCCCACCATATCCTTGAATCCCTTTGTAATCTGTCCATCACTCAGATGACCACTGATTTGCTTTCTGTCCCTGAAGATTAGTCTGTATTTTTAGAATGTTATGTACAATGGAATTATACAATATGTACTCTTTCCCCTCTTTGACTTCTTTTCAATCAACATAACAATTTTGAGATTTATACAAGTTCTAATCTGATTTGATTTCATTTTGATATGGTTACTAGCTAGTAGATCAAAGCAATGTAGAATAAATTGTTTACCTTGGCTTTAAACTAGATATTCCGTTTCTTTAACAGCCCGAGGTGGATCAGTCCTAACTTACAATTTCTTCACTAGCTGTTTCCTCTGGCCGGTATGCACTTCCTATAGATCTTGCATAGCTGGCTCCTCTCTGACATTCAAGTCTCAGTTTAAATGTCATAATCTCAGCTTAAATTTCACCATCTCAGCAAGACTTTTCATAACCACCTTGCCTAAAGTAGCATTCCTAGTCCCTACTACCATGACACCTTTAATTTAGTATCATCTGTCTCTCCCAGCTAGAATGTACAATCCATGAGCAAAGGAACTTTATTTGTCTTGTTTAAAGCTATATTCTTAGCACCTAGAACAATGCCTGATGCATAGGAGGTAATCAATAAATAAATGAACAAATAAATCTTTGCCAAGCCTTTCATTTTATGTGTATGGGAAATATGGAGACCTGTGGGCTGAATAATAGCATAATTCAAGGAAGCTGTTATTAGTTGAAGGAATATATTCAGGGTATGCTGATTAATGGGTATTTTTCAACCTGAATAGGAATTTATATTCGTGGCTTTACCTTAAATCCTGTCCCATTCCACAATCATATGCGTTAAAAAAATAAAGCACTTAGTTCTATTTATAGAAATAATGATTATTCCTTTCTGAATGATAGTCAGACTGTGAAGGAGGACGAGGAAGAGGAGGAGGAGGGGGAGGAGGAGAAAGAGAATAGAATCAAACTTGCCAAGAAGGAACAGATTTCAAAGGTGGGAAAGGAGATTTGAAAGGATACCTATTACTTCAAATGCACATTGTGAATCTATTGCACATAATGATTTATAATTGATATCCTAAAATACATTTACAGACTGAAATGGTGGATGGCATTCAAATGATGAAACTAGATAAAGATGAATGCTGCTCACAGAGCTCCCAACCAAGGGCACACCCTGTGGAAGAGTACAAGTTGTCTGTGTGGCAGTCGTTGCTGACAGTGAGCTTAATAAGACTCAGTGTGCTACACCTGCCAAAGTGACGATTCAGTGGCTTTGGTAGAAATATAAAATCTAGAATGAGATAGAGAAGTGTTTCCTTCTGCTTTCCCCTTGTCAACACAAAACCTAGAGTATTATAGTACATTCTTGAGCCTCAAAAATGGAAATGCATTCAGTGGCTTGCATGTATAATGATGTGAAGAGTGATGTAAAAGAGTAGTGCACATAATAAATGGTAGAAGGAATGTTAACTGTCTTCAGATAGTTCCCTAATAAAAAGAAATTAAAGCTAGTCCTGGTTTGACTAGAAGTAGGGACCTACTATCTATTAATATCTGACATTGCCTGGTTTGCTCAGGAAGAGCTATCTGATGGTCAGACATGCCCAAAGATAGAATGAGCCCTTACTGACTTCAGGCACATACATATTTGTGAAAGGCTTTGTAGGACAGACTTAGGAATGTGAATTGCTACTTGGATGATAGCATAGTTAGAATCTATACCAACTCTGAGATATAAATTAAAATGTATCATTGTATTAACAAAAAAAATCCACTCATTTTTATTTAATTAATTTGAAATGAGATTTAGTCAGTGCACCTTTTTAAATAGCTGAAACCCTGATTCTTCCCTAAATTCCTTATTGATATGAGTACCCCACTGCAGAAGTAGGTTTGAAGTGTGGCTGCTTGGCAAAGACTTGAGATTTGTTTGACTATTTATTTTGTACCATTAGGTGGACAACGTTTTTGTTTGTTTTAAGGCAGAGAAGAATAGTTTCAGTAGAGTGTATGGAGGGGATATGGAAGACTTTGGCATATGGAGATCTTAGTTACTACAGAAAAGCATTCTTAGTTCCTCCATTTTCATCTATGAGTGGTTTTACTTAGGTGCTTGCTGAGAGGGTACTGTCCAGCAGCATGGGTGCTGAATTGTAGGACTCTTCAAGGGAAGTTTTCTTAGCAATGTCAGTAATATGAAACGGTGGGTGATAAGGTAAGCTTGTCCAATTTATTTACTTAGGCATTCTATTTTTGAAAATTATTATCTAGGAAAAAACATTATCTATTGCTGTATCTTTCTTTTTTATAGACATTTATTGCGAATTGTAAGAAGTGCAAAATGTGGTAATCCATATTAAGTTGTAGGTTGCATTTTTTTCTAGACAATTTTCTCTATTAACAAGAAGTAGAGACAAAGGAGGAACAAAGACATATTTGTTACGTGATGTGGAAGCAAAACTGTTTCTAAATAATACTGTTGTGTGGTGTATTCCTGGAGGTACTGACAGTTCCTTATAAGGTAAATGAACGTTTCAGCTAAAGTTTACAAGCAAAACACAAGGCTAATTACAAAATACTCTTTGTCCCTTAGCAGACTGCAGGGGGCAAGAGTGAGCTTGTGTATGCACTAAGAGCACAGATTTCCCTGGGTGCTATCTTCTCACATGTGTTTTTAAATCTTCCAACTTGTGATTATTATTTTTCAGCACTGAATTAGTGAATCATTTTACATAGTGCCATTATGTAAAATAAAGTGATACTTTGTTTCTCTGCATTGACCAATTACTGGGTGGAGAAAATTAGGCTTCTGAAAGACGCATGTGGGCATAGTTTGGCAGATTACAGGAAAGCCTTGTAAAATGCTCCCAGATGTTTGATGCAAAAGAGGGAAAATGCCAGGAACAAGGAGCAAATTGAGATGGGTTTCAGACATTATACGACCTATTGAAGTAAAAGCTAAGAAAACAAGTAAGATCATAGACATGAAATCCCTCTGGAAGGTCAATAATCATAAAGTCTTACTATATAAAACCTATTTCTCTTTTTCTTTCCCCTTTTTGTCTGAGGCTATTATAGAACATATTGAGGAAAATTATTGGTAATCCTTAATAAATAGCATATTACATATGAACACAAGAATAAATAATTTTGTTATTCAAAAGTTCAAATATCATAACTGGAATCTCTTTCTAACTTCAAAAAGCAAGTAGAGAGCCTGTCCCTCCCTTGGTGTGAGGTTTCTTAAACTTGACTACAGCCAAGACAGATGAAGTAATGGCTGTAAAACTGGCATCCATTGAGTGGCAAAATCATTCTTGAATCAGTCTATATGCTAGCGGCAAACAGCTGGCACATGGCATGGGAGTGATTAAGGAGATTAAATGAAGAGACTGTTCACAAAGGCAAGAGTAAGGTAACCGATAAAGGATACTGAGGCACTCTGGGAAGAACAATAGTGGGAAGATAACATCATTGTTGTGAGATAGAGTGGTAGAACCAGGGAAAGGTTGCCCTAACCTGTGAAAACTCTATCTACAGAAGAAGGGCTGTCCATTGGAAACTACCTCAGAGAGAATCATGTAGCCACTGCCCAACACTAGCTTCACAGGGTGGGAAATGGAGGGATCAGTACCACACCTCTTTCTCTTACTAACTGCTAATCTCTAGACTATGCCACAGCTTGAACTCATCCGGCAGCCCAAAGCAAAGAATCTTGGTTGATGCAGTTCTTGAGATCAGTTTTCTAAGACACAAAGTAGGGTGGAGAAAAATGAAGAGGAGATCTGGAGGCGAAAATGGAAAGTATATGGCACATTCCACACTTCAGCTTATTTATTCTTTGAAATATCCCCTCCCTAAAATGATTATTTTTTCATGTTTTTTTATAGATAAGTATGTTGAGATTCAAAATGGGTTAAATAATTTTCCCGAATTTAAATAAGGATTTGTTTGACTTCACACTTCATGGTTTTCCCCTATACCAAGCTGCTACTTTTCTCTCTAAGGTTTCCAATGATGATCTTTAGGGAAGCTATTCTATAAAAGGAGAAAAATATGTTGTTATATTGCCTTTCGTTCGTGTTGACATTTATTCATATATGGTAATGATCATAGTTTTATTTTTTTTAATGTTTATTTATTTTATTTTTGAGAGAGAGAGAGAGAGAGAGGGAATGAACAGGGGAGGGGCAGAGAGAGAGAGGGAGAGAGAATCCTAAGCAGGCTCCGTGCTGTCAGCTCAGAGCCCAATGTGAGGCTGGAATTCCGAACTGTGAGATCATGACCTGAGCTGAAATCAAGAGCTGAATGCTTAACCGACTGAGCCACCCAGGATCCGAGACCAACAGGAGTAATTCATCAGAACTTCTTAGGCAAGGAAGCTCAGTCCTATTCTTTATCCTGTGCTTTATCCATTGCTGTTAGTTTCTGTGGGATGTCTGAAATAAGCAAGAGGAATTTGAGCCAAAGTTTCTGGGTAAGTCCAGAAATGCGATTCTGGGAACTTGTGCCATTAGCAATATGGATCTTGAAGGCACATTGTGAAGGTTGTAGACAGACCAGTGCCGATAAATTATAGATTTATTGAATATGTTTGTGCTGCTGTATATATAATTTAGACGTCAGAGGACTCCTTTTAGTAAGATGAGATAGATTGTCTATTTTTAAGACTTTTTCAAAAGACTGTAAAACTTTCTTTTAAAATAACAAAGTTGAGGAGGTCAAAAAATTGAATCTTTAAAAGCAGGATGATTAAGTATTGTCAATCTCAGATGACGTACCTTTCATTTTTTGTTTTTACTTTTTTTTTTTAGCTTTTATCTTTAAATAATTTCAGCCTTACAAAAAAGCTGCACAAATATCCATATGTATTCATTGAGATTCTTCAAATGCTATTGTTTTATCACATTTGCTTTCTCTCACACACATGCACACACACAGCCCCTCAGGCACACACTATTAATTTTTTTCTGAGTTATTGGAGAGTAAGTTGCAGACATAATGCAAACTTACCCTTAAATGTGCAAATATACATTTACTAAAAATTTGTGTATAGGGTATGCCTATATATAATCGCAGTATAATTATAAAAATCAGTGGTAATTAATACTGTAAAAAATCATCTACAGATCTTAGACAAAATTTCAATTGTTTCAGTAGTGCCTTTTATAACAGAAAGACCAAAAGTCTTGGGCACATGATCCAAGTTAGAATCATAGCTTTCATTTAGTTGTCAAATATCCTGGGTCTTCTTTAATCTAGAATAGTTCCTCGATGTCACTTTATGTTTTATGACCTTTACATTTTTTAAAAAGATTTCAAGCCAGTTATTTTGGAAAATGTCTCTCAATCTGGGTTTTCCTGATGTCATCTCATGATTAAATTTAGGTTATGTACTTTTGGCAAGAATACCACAGAACCAATGTTTCGTCTTAGAGCTTCAGATCAAGAGCCAGGTGATGCGTAATTTTGTCCCATTACTGGTGGTGTTAACTTTGATCACTTGTTTAAGGTGATATCTGCCAAATTTCTACAGAGTTACTATTTTCCCTTTTCAATTAAAGGTATCTTGTGGGAAGATTTTCTGAGACTATAGACAAATGTTCCGTTTTTTATCAAACATTCGCCCACCTATTGGTTTTAGCATCTATTGGTGCATTTCTGCCTGAAACAATTATTATAATGGCAGAAACCAAATGGTTATTTTCCAATTCCATTATTCCCTTCACATTGATTAGATGGCACTTTATTTTAAGGAAGAGCTATTCCTTCCTATTTACTCATTCATTCATTCATTCATTCACGTATTCATCTATTTCTCTATGGATTCACAGGTTGCTATTTTTTTCAATGAGTTATAATTAATTCCCATCATTATTCATTTTGATTTCAAATTGTCCAGATTTGGACAGTGGAAATTTCTTCACACTAAATCCTGTGCCCTTTTGGCACCCACCCCCCTCTCCGCCCCGGATCATTGTTTGAGCATGTGTCTATGTTGGGGCACAACAATCAATTTGTTTTGTACTTTCCCTGATTCACCTCTGGAATCATCCATTTTTTCCAAGGATTCCTGGTCCTTTTTAAGGAGATGGTATTTAAGAACTAAAATCTAAGTGTTAGATGTGCACATTACTTATTTAGCAATTTGGACTAATACATACCACACACACATGCACACACAGACACCTTTCTTGAATGGTCTTTCTGTTGACAAAGAATAATTTAAACAACAAAATGGAGCCTTTCTTTAGGGAAGTTGTAAACATTTGGCGTTAACACTCTTGAAGTTATAATCAGACACTGCAGTTTTTAGCTGGGGGTAATGAGGACAAAGATAAGTGACACACCAACGGCACAGGCAAGGACTTTTGCTGCCTTGACATTCCGTTCTCTCTTTTTTAATCTTTTAAACTTTTATTTATTTTTGAGAGACAGAGTGAGAGCAGGGGAGGGGTGGAGGGAGAGGGAGACACAGAATCTGAAGCAGGCTCCAGGCTCTGAGCGGTCAGCACAGAGCCTGATGCGGGGCTCGAACTCGTGACCTGAGCTGAAATCTGAAGCTTAAGCGACATTGCATCCTCTTGCCTCAAGTACTCCTCATTTTCTTTCATCCCTCATTGTTTCCAGAGAAATTTCTGCATGAGGTTTCATTTATCACCAAGCGACGTGATGTCACTTGATGTCACCAAAATTCAGATTCGAGTTTATGTTAAATTGATTTATCCAAGTGAAAACATTAGTGTTTGAGATGGTGTGTATCAGCCTCCACATACAGTCCCAAGGGAGAGGTAGAATCTGCAGGTTAGGAATCACATGGGGAGCTGTGAGTCTAATCGACCAACCCGCTCCCAGCAGGGGAATAAGGTGCTGGAAGAGCTGTTCCCCAATGGGGCCCTGTGCTCCCTCGACAGTGAATTCCAGGTGCAGATTGACACATTAACTGTGTTAAGTAGGTGTCAGCTTTGCATGATTTGCACCCATTACCCACAGTGTTTTTTAATTCTGTGCCTGCTTTGAAAAGCAGATGATGACATTCTGCTAGGGGATTTCAGCTGGCACACTCTTTACAAAGTAAAGAAATAGAGCAATTAGTGCTGAGAAAGGGGAAAAGAGAAGATAGTTTTTCATATTTGGTGCTGTAAGAGAGTGGGGTGTGTGTGTGTGTGTGTGTGTGTGTGTGTGTCTGTTGGGAGGTTGTATTGGGAAGAAGAGGTGGAGGATGGAAAGATAAATCATGATTCTGATTCTGTGTGCTCACAGTATTGAACCAAAAGTTATGGAAATTCGGAAAATCCTTCTAAATAGGGTTGGAATCCACAGGGGCCAAGCAGAATTGTGTTGAGCGTGTGCTAAGACATGTGTTGTCAGGAACCTGAGTAAACCGAGATTCGGGGGTGGAAACAGCAAGAGGCTTAGACTCAAGGGTTGAAACTGATTCCATCTCATGAATGGTCCAAAGCAGAGATGGGGGAGGAAAACAAATTGGGAGAACCAGTTAGCATGATATAATACATGTGTCTTTTTCCCTCTTTCTCATTCTTTTTTTTTTGGTATGCCACAAAAAAAAAAAAAAAATGATCAGCAAATGATCCTATCATTCCTTCCTGCAATCAATAGCTTAAATAAATTCACATATCCAAGTGTATTGGCAAGAGATACAGAAATGTTTAAATAAAGTGACGATTTTGTTTGAAAACTTGTTATAGTAAATAAGCTAGGACAGATATGTAATTAGTATAATAAATAGTACTAACAAGCCATATGTATTATGCATATAATCATTATCCATAGATTAATAAAAATATATTTACTTTTGCCAAGTCCATCAGAACGGAACTGTAGGAAGACAAGTCTCATTTCCTGTTCTGTTCAATGTTGTGCACCTGATCCCTTGAATAGTTCTAACTGCTCAATAGTTCTAGGTGCTCACTGGATACCGAATGGATAGATGAGCCAAAGTGTTTACATGTTTTAATTGTCATTTATTTCCCTCTCCTCCTCTCTGCAAAATTATAATGGACTCTCCTTCCTCCTTTGCCATAAGCTGCTAGCCTCATACTACCGTCACTCTGTGGAACTTCTTTCAGCAGGGATAGTACACTGTGCCAAATTCATTTCCCTCTTTTAACTCCTCAGTATACTTTCCTCTTCGTATTTAGTACAGCTCCTCATGTCTTCCTCTACTTTCAGACTCTCCTATCCCTTGATTTCCTCCCATACTTCTCTTTTCTTTCCTCTCGTTCTTCTTTTTTTTTTTTTAATTTTTTTTAACGTTTATTTATTTTTGAGACAGAGCATGAATGGGGGAGGGGCAGAGAGAGAGGGAGACACAGAATCAGAAGCAGGCTCCAGGCTCTGAGCCATCAGCCCAGAGCCCGATGCAGGGCTCGAACTCACAGACCGTGAGATCGTGACCTGAGCTGAAGTCAAATGCTTAACCGACTGAGCCACCCAGGCGCCCCTCCTCTCGTTCTTCTAAAGTCTGAGTATTCACTAGTATTGCTCGTTTGCTCTTATTTGATTTTTAAAATAAAAATTGTCTATATTTAAGGCATACAACATGATTTGATATGCATATACGTAGTGAAATAATCACTGTAGTCAAGCTAATTAACATATCATCTGCTCACATAGATTTCAGGTGCTATCATACACACACACACACACACACACACACACACACAGAAATCATTTTCTCTTCTTCATCTGCTGGTGTCTCAAGGAGTTCCTTAGCTGTCCTTTTCCTTTTTTCCTGCCTATTCTTCTGGGGTGCTCACATCAAAATCCACTACTTAGACTATGATCTCTGTGCTTAAAAATATTCCTTCCAAGAAGTAAGTGTAGGCGGGGGAAAATGTTATGTAAGGACTGAGTCCTGGGGACTCCAACTTATAATGGGCTGAGAGGTAAGGAGAAATTACCAAAGTAGAGCGAGAATTTGTGGCCAGGGCTTTGGAGGAAAATCAGGTGATTGTAGCATCCTAGGAGCCAAGAGAAAGAAGTGTTTCAAGGAGAAACATTAGATGGTCAGTTGGGTAGAGTGGTGCCAGTGGATCAGCATTTCCAACCACAGATATAGTATGTTAGTAAGGTGACCCTATTACAAGTAGTAATAGCATTTTTGTTTCCCTTGTTATATTTTTTAATGCATAGGTACATAGATTGATAGACAGATGGATAAACAGGATTGGATAAAGTTGGTTTGAATATAGGTTTTGCTTCCTATGAACATAGCATGGTGGCAAAAACTTGAACTCTGAAGTCAGGTCACCTGAGTTTAACTCTGGCTCTTTTTATTAGCATATGGTTTTATTTATTTATTTTTTAAGTTTATTCAGAGAGAGAGATAGAATGCACAAGTGGGAGCAGGTGAAGGGCAGATAGAAAGGGAGAGAGAGAATCCCAAGCAGGCTCCATGTTGTCAGTGCAGAGCCCGATGCGGGGCTTGAGCTCACGAGCCATGAGATCATGACCTGAGCCAAAATCAACAGTCGGATGCTTAACCAACTAAGCCACCCAGGGTCCACATCATATGGTTTGATTTTAGGTGAGTTATTTACATTAAGTCTCAATTTCCTTATCCACACAATGGGAATAATAATAGTACCTCATTCATAAGGTTGCTCAGGGGATTAGATGTTAAAGTGTATTTAAAGAGCTTAGAGTAGTGCCATACGGTAAGCACTCAGTGCCTATTTTTCTGTGAATTTCCCCACTTGTTGAATATGCATTATAAAGGTTCCAGACCCAGAGTTACTGTGAAAATCAAACTAGATTGTCCATGTAAAGGGTTCTGTGCATGGTAAGCTCTCTATACATGTTGACTGAAATACTATTAAATGTGTTCATCATTTGGTTTGAATGAAATGATCCAACCATTCAGTTTATCCTTCAGTTGAACACTGCTAGCGGTTATGGGGAGGCAAGCATTACACAGCTTTAAATTGTTTTATTCTGAGTCATATATTGTTTAATTTACACTCATAACATGCTGCTGGTTGAAGACAGGAAGCATAAGGAGCACTGATGTGCATAAATTTTCAATGGATCTTTAAGATGCATTTATCTGATCAAAATTCTCCTAGAACACGTCAAGGTGTCTCTAGTGCTTTCAAATCCAATGTTAAAAAGAGAAAATTTAGTGCTGATTATATCCAATTGGATATTCATTTTTGGGGAATAAACACTATCCTCGCAAACAACGTGTTAGATGAGAAGTGTTTGCAAATAGAATACTGAAACCATCTCTCTTATGTCATATTTTGGAAACAAAGTAAAAAATAAATAAACAAAATATTTTCTAAATATGAAATGCCATAATTCTGCACATTAGGTCTGAAAAGCAATGTTTAATTTCATGGTGTAATTTCAATCTGAAATTAAGTATTAAATAATTCATGTCAGTTATTAAATGGAAAAGTAAAATTTATCTATATGGTTTGTGAATTTTCTCAAAGGTATGATAAATTAACTTCCTATTATAATGTATCATACTTCACTGCCCAAATATAAAATACTGCTTTTACTTCAATCCACTTTTTACCCTCACAATAATAGATTGCAAAATATTTTGGAAAATCTTGAGAATTTTATAAAACTGTAAATGATTATGAAATGAATTCATTAAGAAAGAAAGGCTGAGCAAAGACTTTCTTAATCAATAATCATAGAGGGAGAACTTAGATTCTTAGGCCTGGGCTGTTAATTTGGGGTGGGGGTGGGGAGTTAGAATATAAACCTTTTGAGTTTGATTATCGTTCTCATTTATGCTAATCACTGCTTATGATAATCATTGCTAATTCCCTCCCTTCACCCCAACCTATCTCCTGGAGAACATCCTCTTCAGAAAAGCCTTAAGTTTGTTCTGTAAAACTTTTTGAACATGCTATTAATCATAATTTATTAAGACTCATAATCTATTCTACAATAAAAGGTCATAAAAACTTCAACATATGGTTAACATAGGCAGTTAACACTCATGCCACCCATCCCCCACAGTTAGCATCCCCAAACCAGACTTTTCTCCTTATAATATGAACACATCTCATTGTTCCAAAACTTTCTGGTATATTTTATTATAATCTGTCTTTGAGGATGTCATGCAATGAGAATATTCATTAGAAGCATCCCAACAAGCCCGAATTCAAAGCCAGGCACTTGTCCTAATTTGTTGTGAGACATTAGAAAAATCTACTTAGTTTACTTGACTTTTCTTAACCTCAGTTAGTTGATTTGTAAAATTATATATTTTCCTATGGAGAGGGAAAAAAGGGGATAAGAGTAAAAAATGTAGTCAAGGGGATAAATGAGTAGACACAAAATACAGGGAGCTTCCATGCACCAGTGATGACAATAGGGCATGAACCAAGGACTGTGACTAACTCAACTTTCTCTCCATGCATTGTAAATCTCTGTGTGTCCATGTCTCTGTCTTTACTAGCTACCTGCTAAAGCCTAGCAGGACACTTCACATGCTGGGTACCTAACATATAGAAGTTCATTTTTCTCCCTCCCTACTCCATATTTCTTCTCACAACACCATATCACCTTTATATCTGTGCACAACAGCATAAGCAGGAACAAGATCCACTCCCACCAGTGAATTGAAAAATTGAAATAGGGGCACCTGAGTGGTTCAGTCAGTTAAGTGTCTGATTCTTGATTTTGGTTTAGGTCATCATCTCATGGCTTGTGAGATCAAGCCCCCATGTTGAGCTCTGTGCTGATGGCACTGCAGAGCCTGCTTGGGATTCTCTCCCTCTCTCTCTCTCTCTCTCTCTCTGCCCCCCTCCTCCATGCACATGCCCTCCCACTCCCTCTCAAAATAAACAAATAAACTTAAAGACAAATGAAAATAAAAATAAATAAAGATACACAGTAAGTTATTTTTTTCTCAGTGGTGAGGTGGTAATGACTCCCACTTATTCATTTAGAATCATCTCCAGAAGTATTACTTTCTAGCCAAGCAAGGAGGAAATAATACATTTACATGAAAGCACATAGTTCTGTTCTCCTTTTCTACCTGTTCTGCATAGACCAATCATTAAAGTGCACTTAGACACACATACCCACACCCCCATACTCCACACCCTCATAAGCTCTAAACATGATTCACTGTAGGAATGTAACCTGCCTCCTCCAGTACTTTTTTCCATAATTTGGAAAAGGGATGAAAATAAAATGGATGGAACTTATAAGAACCTCATTAAAGTCCCCAGAATTCAATGAAAATCTCTTTTCTGGACTTTCTGTATAAAATTTTGGGGTAACATTGAATCAGGACCATGGTGAACTTCTTCCATGGCAAAAACTACCAGGAAGGATATCGGTGAGATCCTCTGGAAATTTTTCTGGAAATAGAGTCTAAATTGAGGTGTTTTTTTTTAATGCATATGAATAGCTAGATATGTTTGAAGGGCCATCTTTGATTAGACCATGAATGACTCTTTCTTTGGAAATTGAAGTTGGAGGAGGAGGTGACTAAATGTAGATGGAAGACATAGGCCATGATTCCTTGAGCCACTCAGCTTCAAAAATTTGACCTTCCATTCAATTTTTCCTCTGTCTTCATTCTCCTTTCCCAGTTAATACCTCCATATTTCCAGTTTTCCTTCTTAATATTTTCCATGCTAATCCTTTTAGTGGCAAGGGCACTAACACACGTAGACTGGTATGGACTGAATTGTGTTCCCCCACCCCAAATTCATATATTGAAGTCATAACCCCCAATGTGATTGTATTTGGAGATGGGGCCTTTAAGGAAGTTATTAAGGTTAAATGAGGTAATTAGGGTAGAGTCCTGATCTGATAGGATTGGTGTTCTTCTAAAAGGAAACACCAGAGAAGTTGCTCTCTTTCCATGTACAAACACTTAGGAAAGGCCATATGAGAATACAATGAAAAGGCAGCTGTCTGCAAACCAGAAAGGGAGCCCTCACCAGAAGTGGAGTCCTGTTGGACCTTGATCTTGAACTTTCAGACCTCTAGAACTGTGAGAAAATATATTTCTGTTATTTAAGCCAACTGGTCTATGATATTCATTATGGAAGTTGGAGCTAAGGCATAGACAAATTATAATACTCCAGAATTAAGGCTATTATATATTGTGCCAGATTTGAATAAATCTTTAAAAAAAGCCTTATGGATGAGGTTTTATTACAGATGAGGACTTGAATTTTCTAAGAGGTTAAATTCTTTTCTCCAAGCACTCAGAGCTAAAGGTGAGAGAACTAGGATTTGAGACCTGCTCTATTTTAATAGTGTGCTTCTTCCACACTAGTGCCAACATTATTACCCAGGGCCATACCCTCCTTGTTTCAGACCCCTGTGTATCCCTACAGATATCCAGCACTCTTGTTAATTTTGTAAACTCATCAAGCCCTAGGGCATACATTTTACTTGGCTTTCACTACTCCAGCTTATTTGGTTCACCTCTAAGACTTGGTTAGCCAAGCCCCAAATCCTTAACCTGTCTTTGAAGATATGTTCAAAATCTGAGCCCACTTAATTAAAAGGTGTTACTGCTTTTAAACTCATACATCCACTCCCCAGTTCCCCAGACTATACCAAGAATATGCCACATTCAACCTTGTCTTTATGATCTTATCTATGGCATTCCCTTTCCTGGAAAACCTTCCTCTCCTGTCTATATACACAAACTCTCTTCATCATCTGAGGCTAAACTCATTTCAATAGTTTGTATAAAAGTTTTCATATGTTAATCTGTATTGATCCCCTGCTTGAAACTCTTCCAGTTTTAAGGTTTTATTTTTGTTTGATTTTGTGTGTGTGTGCGTGTGTGTTTGTGTGTGTGTGTTGCAATGTATTACTTTTTTGCTATTTGCTCATAGATTCTTACATAGTGTCCTATTAAAATGGCATGGGATAAGAATGTAAAGTAATCCCCCCTCACTTACCCATGGTTTTGCTTTCCGTGGTTTCAGTTACCCTCAGTCAACCTCAGTGTGAAAGCAGATGATCCTCCTTCTGATGCATAATCAGAAATTAAGTAGTAGCCTAATGATAGGAGTTTGTTCATTTATTTTGAGGTAGCAGGAGGGGAGAGAGAGAGAGAGGGAGGGAGAGAGAATCCCAAGCAGGCTCCACACTGTCTGCCCAGAGCCCAATGCGGGGCTTGATCCCACAAACTGTGAGATCATGACCTGGGCTGAAACCAAGAGTCAAATGCTTAACTGACTGAGGCAGCCAGGCACCCTTCATCACATAGGCATTTTATCATCTCACATCATCATAAGAAAAAGGGTGAGTACAACACAATGAGATATTTTGAGAGAGAGAGAATACATTCACATAACTTTTATTATAGTTTATTATTATAATTCTTCAATTTTGTTATTGTTGTTAATCTCTTACTGTGCCTAATTTTTAAATTATACCTTATCATAGGTATATATGTGTAGGGGAAAAAGAGTGTTTGGCACTATCCATGGTTTCAGAATCCACTGGGGATCCCCTGCAGATAAGGGGGGACTACTATACTGTATTATTCTTCTTTAGTGTATTTCATTGCTAAGCCCAATGCTTCAAAGACAAAAAGGGACTCAAAAAATGGTAGATCAGTTTATTGGATTCATGATGGTGGTACTTCCATATGCTCAAAGAAACAAAGAATATCCAATACAGTCTCATCTTTGCTTACCACTAGTACTGGCAAGGGATTATGAATGGACTAGCTGTTGAATGCATAGGAAAACAGCATGGTGTGATGGAAGCCATATAGACTGAGCTTGAATCTTACCTTCATCCACCTCCTCCACACAGGAAGTTACTTGACTTTCTCAGGCACAGTTTCCCTATGTAAAGCTCCCATTATAGAACCTGGCTCATTTGACAAAATACACAGTATCCTTTCCTGATAAAAACTCTCAAGAAAGTAGGGATAGAAGGAACATATCTTAACATAATAAAGGCTATATATGGGAGACCCACAGGTAATATCATCCTCAATGGGGAAAAACTGAGAGCTTTCTCCCTAAGGTCAGGAACACAACAGGGATGTCCACTCTCACAACTGTTGTTCAACATATTACTGGAAGTGCTAGTCTCAGCAATAAGATGACAAAATGATTAAAAGGCATCCAAGTTGGCAAGGAAGAAGTCAAACTTTACTCTTCACAGATGACATGATACCCTATGTGGAAAGCCTGAAAGACTCCACCAAAAAAAGTGCTAGAACTTATACAGGAATTCAGCAAAGTCGCAGGATATAAAATCAACCTACAGAAATTGGTTGCATTTCTGTACACCAATAATGAGGCAGCAGAAAGAGAAATCAAGGAATCAGTCTCGTTTACAATTGCACCAAAACGTAAGGTACGTAGGAGTAAAACTAAACAAAGAGGTAAAAGATCTGTATGCTGAAAACTATAGAATTCTTATGAAATAAATTGAAGAAGACACAAAAAAATGGAAAAACATTCCATGCTCATAGATTGGAAGAACAAATATTGTTAAAATGTTGATACTACCCAAAGCAATCTACACATTCAATGTAATCCCTATCAAAATAATACCAGCATTCTTCACAGAACAAGAATAAACAATCCTAAGATTTGTATGGAACCAGGAAAAACCCTAAGTAGTCAAAGTAATATTGAAAAAGAAAACCAAAATTGGAGGCATCACAATTCTGGACATCTAGCTGTATTACAAAGCTGTAATCATCAAGACAATATGGTACGGCTACAAAAACAGACACATAGATCAACGGAACAGAATAGAGAACCCAGAAATGGACCCACAAATATATGGCCAACTAATTTTCAACAAAGCAGGAAAGAATATCCGATGGGAAAGAGACAGTCTCTTCAGCAAATGGTGTTGGAAAAAATGGACAACATGCAGAATGGACTTGGGCCACTTTCTTACACCAAACACAAAAATAAACTCAAAATGGATGGAAGACCTAATGTGAGACAGGAATCCATCAAAATCCTAGAGGAGAATATAGGCAGCAACCTCTTTGACCTTGGCTGTAGCAAGTTCTTACTAGACATGTCTCTGGAGGCAAGGGAAACAAGAGTAAAAATAAACTATTGTGATCTCATGAAGATAAAAAGCTCTGCACAGTGAAGGAAACAACCAACAAAATTAGAAGGCAACTGACAGAATAGGAGAAGATATTTGCGATCACATATCAGGTGAAGATTAATATCCAAAATCTATAAAGAACTTATCCAACTCAACACCTTAAAAACAAATAATCCTGTGAAGAAATGGGCAGAAGACATGAACAGACACTTTTCTAGAGAAGACATCCAAATGGCTAAGAAGCACTTGAAAAAATGTCCAATGTCACTCATTGTCAGTGTAAAAACAAATCAAAACCACAATGAGATACCACCTCACACCTGTCAGAATGGCTAAAATTAACAACTCAAGAAAGAACAGATGTTGGCAAAGATGCAGAGAAAGGGAAACACTTTTGCACTGTTGATGGAATGCAAACTGGTTCAACCACTGTGGAAAATAGTATGGAGTTTCCTCAAAAAAATTAAAAATAAAACTACTCTATGACCCAGCAATTGCGCTAGTAGGTATTTATCCAAAGGATACAAAAATGCTGATTCGAGGGGGCACATGCACCCAAAAAGGAGTCATTCAGAGAAAGACAAATATATGATTTCACTCATATGTGGAACTTAAGAAACAAAACAGATGAACACAGGGGAAGGGAAGGAAAAAATGAGATAAAAACAGAGAGGGAGGCAAACCACAAGAGATCTTAAATACAGAGAACAAACTGAAGGTTGCTGGAGGGGTGTTGGGTTGGGGGGGGATGGGCTAAATGGGTGATGGGTGTTAAAGAGGGCACTTGTTGAGATGAGCACTGGGTGTTATATGTAAGTGATGAATCACTAAATTCTAATTCTGAAGCCGTTACTACGCTATATGTCAACTAACTTGGATTTAAACAAATAAATTTTAAAAAGAACCTGGCTCACAGTAAATGCTAAAGAATCTCCTAATTGCTATTTGTGGCCATTGGTAATCACGGTATAGAGAACCTAGTTACTCCTTCACCCATACTCTTTCTATGTCTGTTGATGCTCCAACTTCTCCCTGCTTCAAAGATGATAGTGATAACTGATTCTAAAACATCGCCAGATTATTGGCCTGGCTTTGAAATGGTGGCAAAAAGAAAAACAAAAAACAAAAACAAACAAACAAAACAACATGGAGGCAGTGTACTTTAGCAAAGGTATTTGTGAACAGAAATATACTGTACAATCACTTTTCATCATACTCATCTTCCCTTACTGAAGCAATGTATTTGCTCAACTGAAAGAGAAAATATGAGACACCCAATCGTACAGATGCATTACAGTGCTTGGAAAGCATACAATTAGACAGAACACCTGGTATCAATGGGTTTCATTTTGGGGTGATGCACCTGATTAGAGAATCCATCATTTCAGTTAGTAACACCTATTACACCTATTTTTAGGAGCGAATTTGGAAGTATGATGTATGAGTGAAGAACTGAAAATAACATCCCATTATTTTTTAAAATAAAGAATGAAGGACTGTGGACCAACGTAGTTCTATTATTTTCAATGGGAGGATAATTTGAGCCAATACTTAGGGCTCTGCTCAGCATTATATTTGGAAAAGTGCAATTTAATTGGTGTGAGACAGCATAGATTCGTGAAAATAAATCATGTCAAACACATTTGATTACTTTTTAACATGAAATTGCTATTGGAATAGATAGAAGAAGAAACAAGTAAATTCAATACCACTGATTTTTTTTAAAGCCACCTGGCACCATTTCTTAGTGGTGTTAAGCATAGAGATAAGTTGTTTCAGGTAGGTTTAGGAGCAAATAGTCAAGTGGCAATAGACAATGGAAACTGGGGTTGAAGATCTAGAAAGAAACATAACAGTTCTTTGGAATGACTGGAAAAGCACCAGATGCCAGAAATGGAGTGCTTCAGAGGCAGGCGGATTCGAGGTCACATATTGGCACTGTCAATTACTGGCTGTGTGACAAGTCACAACCTTTCTGAACTTCAGTTTTCTCATCTCTAAAATAAAGATCATAATAGTTGCCTTTCAGGGCTCTTGAGGGGAGCCAATTGGATGGTTCTTACAGAGTGCACCTTGGGGCCCAACATAGAGCAGGTATCCATGTGATATATCCCACTTAGTTCCAGACTCCTTATGACAAGATGGCTTCTCCTAATCACATAGGACTTTAGGATATTTGGGGAGAGCACTGCTTCAATATCCAGTCGAGTATCTAGATGATATTAAGGTCCAGGCTCTGCTGTGTCCTTGAGCCCTTGGTATCTTCTGTTTCGAGTATTTTTACCTCTCTGTAAACACCTGTTCAAGAGGTCAGCACTGCAAAGCCCAGCTTAGTTCTTTGGAAACAAGAAACTCGAGAAACTTGAAAATCTTTGCCAGAACTGTAAGATAAAAGCTCCAACAAGATCAATGAAAGCTTTTTAGGAAATGACTTCTGGAGTACTCTACACTCCATGGTGAGATACAGCAAGAAGCCTCACGTGTCCACCCTGTCACTCTCCTGTTAATAATTCCCTGCATAGTTTTTATCCTGTCAGAGGCTTTTCTCATTTACTTCCTTTGTGTGCTTGCTTATTCACTGCCTCCTGTCCCAGGGAGGTAGGGAGACCCTATGAGAATAAGATTTTTTTTCCTATCTTGCTTATTTCTTTGTCCCATGAGTTGTAAGCCCTTAGAGTTCCTAGTCCAGTTTCGATGGCCCACCAGTCAATCCTGCAGGCTACCCACTTTGAACAGCCTACAAAAAACATGGCTATACTCATTCATGTATATATTGCCTAGGGCTCCTTTCCTCCTGTAGTGGTAGAATATGTGGACTGGTAACCCACCAAGTCTAAATATTTATTGTCTGGGACCTTAGAGGAAAAGATCATCCACACCTGGTTTAGAAGGTAACAATTATGTGATGTTCTCATCATCATCATCATCATCATCATCATCATCATCATCCACAGTGATAACAACATAGCAGCTCCCAAAATGCCTTCTAGGGATTGGACATTTCAAGTGCTTTTATTTGGTCTCTTACAGTCTTTGCAAGGTGGATCTTATTTCCTCTGTCTTTCAAAAGAGGAAGCTGACACTCATGGAAGTCACTTCTATAAGGACGGGGAGCTCAATCATGCCAGAGCTCAGATTCACCCTCCCTCCCCTCAACCTGTCTGACTCCAAAGCCTTTGATCTTTATACTATTCTAAGCTACTAACATTTTTACCATGGGCATTTTAAGTGACCGTGAGAAAGTCATTTCAATTCTCAGTGTCTCCATTTCCTTTTCCTTCATGGATTGAGGGTAAAAATAATTTAAAAACACAACACAAAACAACAAAACAAACAAAAATAAACAAAAGTGTCCCAGACTGGTTTTAAGTTTGGTTGCCATGAATTATCACTTTCTCTTTATTATGCTTCTTTTTTGCTTTGCTTATTTTTAATGGAAGGGATTAGATAGGTGATGTGCACATTTTTACACTTACCACTGGCATTAAAATAGAGGGAATGTTAAGAAACCAAGATAGAACCATTTCACAGGATAAACTCGGAGATTAGGCAAATGGGCTTCAAAGTGGAATATGAAATTTAATGTGGCTAAGTGATGCACTTGAGTAGAAATAATGCCCAGGCTAAGTACAATTTAAATGGTGCTTAATTAGTTAATATGACAGAGAAGAAAGATCCGTGTGTACTCAGAGAATGCACATTTACATCTTGGGTTCAGTGTGCAGCAGTGATGCAGCGAGCTAATGTGCTGTCAGCTTGTGTTTAGAGGGCCATTCTGTTAGTCATGGGATGCCGGGCCTTTTGTAAGGCACTGATTAGAACACACCAAGGCATCTGGTCCAATTCTGGACTCATTAGGTAACAAAAGAGAAGGGAAGTGTATTTCCAGGAACTAGAAATGACTGCCAAGAGTTGGAAGACTATTTGTTGGTGAAGCTACCAGAAAGAATCAGAGCTGAAGCTGAGCCTCCTGAACAAAAGCTCTAAGGATCAGGTGGGAAGGGGCCTCCTGCCTCACCAGCCTCATCTCATGCTGCAGCCTGGCACTCAGCATATGAATTAAGTCATGTCTGCACCACCAGATTCTAACAGATACTACCCTCCCATGCAAAGAGGGTGCTTATTATAACCCATTTTACAGAAGGTACAATTTCACCCAAGTGTCCTCTCTCCATAGAGAGTGAACTTGTTGACGTCAAGGTCTTTATCATCTTTCCATGTGTATAATGGAAGGTACAATTCCACCCAAGTGTCTTCTTTCCACTGGAAAGTCAGCTTGTTGACGTCAAGGTCTTTATCGGCTTTCCATGTGCGTAATGGGCGCCTTACACTTCCCTTCCTGCCACAGAATCTTAGTTTTGCCCTTTGCTTTCTCCTTTTCTTCCTCCTAAGGAAGGAGAGGAGCTAAGTATAGCTACATCATTAATTATGAAAGAGACCGGGAAGGACAAAGATAGAAAATTCAGGCAGCATGTTTATAGAGTTTTATTGGGGACAAAATGTTGGGGGTGAAGGGGGGGAAGAGAGCACTGGAACAAGAGGGAAGTGTGATGAGGCATTGAGTGGTTTACGAGTGGGAACTTCTTAATTTCTCAACTATATAATTGCCTGTGTTAAGTTGCTTTTTGCTTAATTATGGCTACTGAACTGCATTCCTTTAAACATGATCCCACTCTTGGTCCAGACTTCATGGATTATTCGAATTGTAAGCAGTACAGTGAATGGTACATATCCCCCATGCCCAATAAGGTACTGGACAAGGTGTAGAGATCAATGGATGTTTTGAGTAAATGAATAAGAGGGAGAGCACAGTGCTGGTAACTGCAGGAAGCCTGACAGAAAACAGAACTGTGCTCTAGCACTTTCCCAAGTATTTCAGGTAAGCATAATAAATTAGCTGGGGAACCCTAAAGCACTGCTCCTTCAGGGTGCATAGCTCACCTGGACATGATTCGGGAGCTCATTCAGCTCTATAACAAGAGATAAAACTAAGGCGAATGGGGTAGAAGATGAATTTTCTCTTCTTTTTTTTTTTTTTTTTTTGAGGTATGGAACTACCAAAAAAAAATCCACTACAATCACATTAATATGAAAGAGCTATAAAATAGACACAGATCAGTAGAGTTTATTAGTTAGCATTTGCCCCAGTTCAGCATGCAGTTGTTAGAGCACAGTATGTAATGTTTGTGCATGTATGTTTTTTCCTTGAACACACACGTAAAAGCTGGAGACACGGGCAACAGGAAGGAATGAGCTATGTCAATAGCTGAAGTTTTACTCTTTATGGCAAAAAAAAAAATATCTTGAACACTGGTGAGGAGGTACAGGAGTTGTAAATATTACTATGACCTCGGAGGCTCATATAGTGTTGGGGGAGGGGGTGTGTGTAAACACAGAATTAATTATGAGGCAATGGTAAGGGGCCCAAGAAATACAACACAATGTGCCACTGAGCTTCAGAAGAGGGTAAAGACATACTTCACTGATGACGGGGATGAAGGAGTTCAAGGCTTAGGTAATATTTGAATCAGACCCTCAAGTGCAGTTGAATGTCAGTGGGCTGAAATGAATGGGGAGAAGCAGTGTAAGCAGAAAACAGGATGGGAAGCACAGCGCAGGTTCAGAGCCATAATACAGGCAGATTATCTGTGGGAGGTAAGACTGGAAGAGAAGAGTTAAAACGGGGTAAGCTCCTGGGAATTTGGGGCGATGCTACCTGAGGAACCCATCTGTGTGGAGAGATAACAGGGGGACTTGGAGTTAACACAAATGGCCGGTCTGGGTTGGTGGGTATAATAGGGAGTGGTAGGGTCTGTAAGAAACTGAAACTATGATTCAAATGTTTTAGAAAAATATAATGCTTGCAGACCCTGGATACCTATTTTAGCCATTCGGGGCCTTCAAAGTGGTTCCGCTTTCAGAATCCTCTGCTGTGGACCAGGGTCATGACCACAAGTCAGTAACCCTCTGAAAGTCAGTACAGATTGCACAAAAGAGAAAAAGCTACCTACTGACAGTTTCGAAGTTCATTGCCTCCACAGTCTATGAAGTCATAAAGGATCCTCTCCAGGGAAACAAGCAGGAATCTCTGAGTGAGGGACCCCTCAGCATCCTCTGCTTCCTTGGCTAATTTTCCCCAGCAGGTGTGCAATCTGCCTGCACCCCAAGGGTGATAAGCTGTGTTCTCACCATGTGAAACTTTTGGACTATTGAAATTTAGGCTCGCTCAAATAAAGTTAAGTAAGTTAATGATCTTCCCTCTGGCCCCACCTCCACACCTTCCCCCTACCCCCATGCATCTGTACTCCCCACTGCACTTCTGCTGGTCCAGGCTTGTGAACTTAATCTGCTTTTAGGAAACAAGATGTGGGAAATTGACTTGACCCAGCAAGTGGACTTGATTTAAGCCCAAAAGGCTAAATGCTCAGAATGGACTTGTCCCTCCAGTTCTGAAGCCAGACAATGGGGTGGGAAGTAATCTAAATCCTGCACAGTGAATTAGTGGCGGAGACCTATGCACCTGTTATTGTTGCCGTTCGCTATTCGTATAATGGCAATTACCCTTATCGCACACACAGCAGAGAAGCCACAAGGAAAGCAGTGCTGATGAACTTCTCTTGTAGCTCATTCCCCTCTCAGAGCTACAATCTGCAGTCTCCCCGTAGAAAAAGAGTTTAAACCTGAGTATTTAATGCTGAGAAATGGGGATTTGCTGTTCTTCAACTCATGGCTGAACTGATACCATTTTATTCGTGATTTTTTTTTTTATTTCTCTAATTCAGATCTTCAGCAACCAACATAGTTACTGGTTCATGTGGAACTGCTCATTTGCCATGAAGACTGTATTCATCTTATTCTCTGAATTCTTTTGGGAGAGGATAGCTTGATGGATCTGTTTTATTTGCAAGGTTGTGTTACTGAGAACACATGTTCGATCGGAATTTAAAAGAACAGAAAGGAAAAGGAGAGTAAAGCACAGGAGCAAGGTATATTTGATAAATCTTAAATGATCAGCTTGTGGTTCTTTAGAGAGAAATCAGTTATTTTTCCTAATTGCAGCTCAGTTTGCTAGCCTGTTGGTAACAATAATAATCTAGGCTTTGAAGCGTCTGCTACGTAATGTACAATTTAATAATTTTTATTTTTCCCCTAGTATTCTGAGATACATGCTGTTAAGATATTTTCTCCAATGGTGATGTCCACAAGCATATTACCCATGAGAGCCACTCTATACCCTCTGTGGTATAAAGGGGACAAATAGTGGAATCTCCTCTCTATGGATCCATCAGGGATTCCCCCTCAATTTCTAGAACCTGGCTGCCATTCCCAGTTCAAGTCTTTTTCAAGAGTCTTGCCCTGAAGTTACTATAAAGATTGCCAAGTACACTACCCAGTCTATTTGTCCAGTTAGCATTGCTGCACAGGGAAAACTTGAAGGGCTGTTCATGTGCAGCAGGGTTCCATGGAAAGCTTCAGTGTGTGGAATGTAGATTAACATCTATCCAGAACTAAGTAGGGTTCATGCCATGTCCATTTCATGGGACATTCTGCCCATCTGAGTCATAGCTGAGTTGAATATATCACTGAAAATCATTATTTATATTATCTATTGCTTAGAAGTTCCCAGAGAGATTAAAAATAAATAAAGAACTCATCAAGACTTGGAAAAGTTTCAATTATGCAAGGATCAATAAGTTGTTGACATCCGCTGTGTGACATAGGGGCCTATACTTAACAACATTGTATAATGCACTTTTTAAAAATGTGTTAAGAGATAGATCTCCTGTTAAGTGCTATTATTACAAACAAAGCAAAAACAAAAGGGCACAAGGAAATTTCTGGAAGTGATGAATATGTTTATTACCATGATTGTGCTGATGGTTTCACGGGTGTGTGCAATTGTCCTAACTCATCAAGTTGTATAAATTACGTAAAGTTTTAATATATAAGTTATACCTCAATAAAGCTTTTAAAAAAGAGAAAGGGACAAGCAGATGGGAAAAATGACAGAAAGAAACGTCCATGGATATCCCCAGAAGATTTACAGCTTTCAGTTAGGAGTGGGAAGGACTCGGAGACCTGAAGCAATCAGTAAATGTGATCCAGGAGCTCTTAACTTTGATCTCTGGCATCTCAAAGCCAGTATGGCTTTATTCAGAATAGATGCATAAACCAAATTCATTTTTATCTACAAATTTTTAAATTTACTTAAAGTATCAAGTCCTCATGGATAGAACTAAGGAGGTGAAGAGGTCAGACTCAGAGGTCAGAGGGCCTGCATTGGAATCCTAGTTTTACCATTTACTAGATATGTGATTAGGGATAAGTTTGTTTTTTTGTGCTTCAGGGTGTTTTGTTTTGTTTTGTGTTTCCATGTAAGACAGAGATAATAATATAACCTAACTCAAAGAGTATGTTGTGAAATAAGCAGTGTGAAGTGCTTTAGGCAATTGCCTGACATATGGCAAGGGCTCAAATATTAGTTTTTAGTGTTAAGGCAAGATGGAAAGGTGTCCAAGGTGATGAAGTAGCTCAGAGGGGAAGACGGAAGAAATCACAAGGGAAGGGCAGGGTAAAGGGAATTTGAGACAAAACATGAGAGCAGAGAAGCAATGGGAAGGTGTGGGGTAGCATTTAATAGTGAGAAATATTAGTTTCTATTTCATAACCTCCATTTCTACAGATAAAGTTAATATGTCTAGACCAAAACAGTGGGCTAATATGGGCATTGTAGATCTTGACAAATTCTTCTGTACAACCTACTAAACCCAGGGGAGATTGTGCTCAGCAAGGGATTTATAGGCTAAGCAAAGGAGCACCATTGGATCCAACAAGAAAGGACTCTAAGACTAAAATGCTATGACTTTATGGTGATTGTAAACATAATGAGCACATGTGGTTCCTGACTAATAATCTTTATGTATCCCCTCATTTTGAGGTTTTCAATCTGTTTTTGTAAACTTTTGCCAGAACTCTTCTGTTTCACTAACTGACCGGTTGCCCTAGAGAGCAGAAGTGAGCTCAGCCAGTGTTGGCGAACAAAGGCCTGGCTCCTTGAGGAGCGTGTCTGAACTCCCTCTGATCAGTCTGTGCTTTAGGGATCTTCTTCCTCTTCCAGAATGTACCCCAGACACCTCCTGAGAAATGGGGTTGCAGCATCACAACCACCTTGAAGATGACAGATTTGGGAAAGTTGAACACTCTACTCGTTATAGGAGCCCAAGAAAACACATTTAGTTGTCTGAAAATGAACAATGCAGCCACGACCCTATCATTGAAGAAAGGATGAGAACAGTTGAGCTAGAAACCATCCTGTGATCACACAGGAGCAAGCAACAATATAGCTTTATGAAGGGTAGTCAGAAGAACAAACAAATTGTGCCCCAAACCAAGGAAAGATGAAGGGGAAAATGAGAAAGAATTTAGCTAGTTAAAGCTGTGGGGAGGAAAAATCGCGTTTGAAAAATTGGAGGTGAAATTAGGGTTGGAGAAGGGGTGTGGAGCCAGGGAACCACAGGAAATGAAGGTTTTCTTTGTAAATTGTATTTTGTAAATCTGTCTGTTGAACAGTTAAACAAATGGAAAAAGACTTAGGCTGGAAAAGCAAAGGGCCAGTGATGGTCCCACCAAAATAACCATTAACCTTGACTCCCTTGCATCTAAGCATTTCATAATATCATAACAAAGAGAATTAAAATCCCTGAATCTGGTACTCTTAAAAGACTTGGTTTTTAGGCCAATGTTTGAATGATATTAAGGATCTGTGCACCAAAACTTCCTACCAGAAGTTCCCATCTTCTCTCCAAAGAGAGAGGGGGAAAAAGTTGATGAGAAATATTCCATTATACACACACACACACACACACACACACCATGTCTCTTTTACCCATTCATCAGTCAATGGACATTTGGACTCTCTCTCCATAGTTTGGTTATTGTTGATAGCACAGCAATAAACATTGTACCACTTTGAATCTGTATTTTTGTATCCTTTGGGAAAATAATTCAGCCATTAAAAATAATAAAATCTTATCATTTGCAACGACATGGATAGAGCTATCATATATTATGCTAAGCAGAATAAGTAAATCAGAGAAAGACAAGTATTCTATGATTTCACACATATGTGGAATTTAAGAAACGAAGCAGATGAACATATGGGAAGTAGGGGTGGGGAGAAGAAAGGGAAACAAACTACAAGAGACTCTTAATGACAGAGAATGAACTGAGGGTTACTGGAGGGAGATGGGTGGGAGATGGGCTAGATGGATGATGAGTATTAAGGGGGCACTTGTGATGAACACTGGGTGTTGTATGTAAGTGATGAATCACTAAATTCTACTTTTGAAACCAATCTTGCACTGTATATTAACTAATTAAAATTTTTAAAAAAGCAGAAAAATAAATTAATGAGAATGACTGGCTGGAAAACCTAACCGATACTTACTGAGTGATGAAACAAACATAATGAGAAAAATCTGTAAGCATAAGACAACCCAGAAATAATAATCCATAAGCCAAACCTCAAGTCTGTGAGGGAGAAGTTGTGTCTTACTCATTCAATAGCCTTTTCTTTGCCCAATTGGATGAATGACCAGAACAGTGGCATGGGGAAATATAGTCCCAGTTCTCTGCTGTCCTCCAAGTGCTTAATGTAGATTAAGTTAATTAATGTCAGCCTTGAATAGACATGTATGCTAGAGATGAGTTAGGGAAAAATCCACCAATCTTTTAAAAAATGCAAAGCATCTTTACGTAGATGGTGGGTATTCTTCATGGGGACTGAAGTCTTCTTTGCATTCCTGTCTAAACTTCTAGAGCTTGATAAATTTCCCAGCAAAACCAGACTTCATCCTGAACCTTTTCTTTCTGATTGCTAGGGTTCATTCATTCAGTTGTCCCTTCCCTCTCCTCCCTCTTTAGCCTCACTGGAGATAATAAGATGTGATGGGAGGCTCAGGAATTTTGAGGTTATCAGATGTCAGTTTGATTACTAGCGCTGAAATATATTACTTGAGTGAACTTGGATGTGGTCATCAGTCTTTCTAGTTCTTTATATACTCCCCTATCAGATGGAAACAGTAATATCCACCTAGCAGAGTGTGAGGATCAGGGTAATGTATGTCAAGTGTTTGACACAAACCAGTGCCCTCTTGGTTTCTACAACACCACTCTCCAGCATCTCTGGTCACTGATTCTCAAGTTTCTTTGCTGATTTATTTACTAGCTCTCTCATTTGACCTGTAAATGTTGGGCTGCCTTAAGGTCTTAATCTTAGCCCTCTGCTTTTGTTTATCTACATTCTATCCTTAAAGGACCCTATTATATTCAAATACCAAATATATAAAGATTATGCTCAAATTAATATCTCTAGCCCTGAAGTCTCCTCAGAGCCCCAAACTTGAATGGCCAGTCACCTCTGTGATCAGGGACCTTGGATAACTCAGATTTAGCCTGACCAGTGGTGATAAAGACCTTTCTGTACACATCCTAATCTTGTAATCCTTCCTCCTTCGTTTTTTTAGTTGGATATCTAACCAGTATCTATCCTGTTATCAGACTCAAAACCTAAGAGTCATTTTTCTGATTTCTTTTTTCTTTATGTTTCCTTTCTGCTGTTTCTATCTTCAAAATATATCTTCAATAAACGTGTTTATTTGTATTGCCATGACTGTAGATTGCATTAATGTTCCCAGGTATTCATTCTCTCCTTCTGTGAAGGATTGACCACATCCATTCCTTTCCCTGGAACTTGTAGGACATCCAATGAGGGGACATCACTTTTCTGCTCAAGAGCCCATTTGTGATATGTGGTCATGAATGTAGAATGTGACTGGTCCACCATCTAGCTGGCATTGCTCTGATCAGGCCTGCCATGGGCAATAGTTATTTATAACCTTGGGCATTGCCAGACAAGTGTGATCAAGCAAAGATGTTGAGAGCGAATGTCAGGAGTGATGATAATAATGGCCCATGGAATGTAAACTTGGTGAGAAAGGAAATGAGAATGTGAAAGAGATGAGGGGCATGAAGAGGTGCCATGACCAATGGAATGGAGTTCGTTACTTAGTTTTCTAGTTAGTTAGGGCTACAACAGGATAGGGGGAAGGTGATTTTCCTCATTGGTTAGGTGCACAAGGGGGCATGTCTCTCTGTGCTCTAAGCACAGTTAAGAATGTACTTGTAGAGGGGCACCTGGATGGCTCAGTCGGTTGAGCGTCCAACTCTTGATTTTGGCTCAGGTCATGATCCTAGGGTCGTGGGATCAAGCCCCATTTTGGGCTTTGAACTAACAGCCTGCCTGCTTGGGATTCTCTCTCTTTCCCTCCCTCGATACCTCTTCCCTGCCCACTCACGCTCTCTCTCTCTCTCTCTCAAAATAAATAAGTAAACATTTTTTTATGTCAAGGAATATACTTGGAGAAAAAGGACATGAAAGTGTATAGCACATTTTCCCTCCCTTCTGGATTGTGTTGAATCAAAGGGAAGGAAGAGGAAGAGTCAGGCACAGCTGGGAATTGATGAGGTTGCCAATGACAATGGCACAAAGTCAGAAGGTGCAACACACATGAAGCAATGACCTCAGAGGGGGTATGATTGCCCTGTGCAGATGTTTACCAAGTGGAAAATGAAAACCAACCCAGTTCCCATGGGAAGGTGTGAGGCATCCTGCCATACTCAGGGGACTCCCACACCACAAAGGTGACACTGAAATGCAGACTTAGGAGGCTCTCATGGCCCTGAGACTAGCTGAATGTCTGAAGTCCTTTGAATGTCAGCTGGGGCTTCAAGCAGCAATGCGCGGGCTGGCAAAGACTGTGTTGCTCTGAAGGTCAGGAGATGTCATTAAAAAAAATGTTTAACCATCAGTTTAGTTCTCAGGTCTTGTGGCCTGGAAATTAGATTCTCAATTAAGAGGAAAGGTCTTTACTCTTAAATACAGAGAGCAAACTGAGGGTAGCTGGAGGGGATGTGGGTGGTGGGATGGGCTAATTGGATGATGGATAACAAAGAGGGTGCTTTTAGGGATGAGCACTGGGTGCTCATATGTAAGTGATGGATGACTGGGTTCTATTCCTGAAACCAATACTACACTGTATGTTAACTAACTTGAATTTAGTTAAATAAATTTTAAAAAAAAAGAGGAAAGGTCTTTATTGGATAAGAGAAAAGCATGGGGATACTACTTCTCTGGAATCTTGTTTTTATTTCTCATGGCCAGGAAACATTATTTTTTGATTCATTATTGCTGCAAACTAAGATGTAAAGAAAGATCACCAGAGCCAAATGCAGCTAAAACTAGAAAATTAAAAAAATAATAATTATTTATATAATAATAATGAGATATTTTCCACAGGGTGGGAGGTAGTTTCTGATTTCCCAGTTTAATTTTTTTCATGTTTGCTTATTTATTTTGAAAGAGAGAGACAGACAGTACATGAGCGAGGGAGAAGGGCAGAGGGAGAGGGAGAGGGAGAGGGAGAGAGAATCCCAAGCAGGCTCTGCACTGTCAGTGCAGATCCTGACATGGGGTTCAAACCCACCCATAGTGAGATCATGGCCTGAGCTGAAATCAAGAGTCAGATGCTTAACCAACTGAGTCACCCAGGCACCTCTGGTTTCCCTGTTTAGAGACACTTAGAAGGACTTGCTTGATATACTTAGAGAATCACTGAATGTCAAGCTGTGAAAGCCTCCCACATCATCAAGTCTATTCTCCTATTTTCTAGATGAAAGAGCTGAGGTCCAGAGAGGTTCAGAGACTTGCACAAGGTTATCTTGTGAGTTTACTGGGTAACATCAGAACAGATGCACTCAGGGTGAGGCTACCTTGGTATATAATTAGTTCTTATGCACACTTACTTTGTACCTATATGCCAAACTTTTGCAATGGGCAAATTCCCCAGTTTCTCTGCATGAAAATGAAGTGCAGGGAGATTTTTGTTTAGACTTGACTCAAAAATGTTCAATGAAGCTAGACAAAATGGATTGTGTTTTTGGTTCCAAGAGCATCATATTAAGGCAAGTGGCTATCCCTCTTCTCTCTGTGAAGCCTCAATTAGCTAGTTTGCCAGGGTCTGATACAGTCACTGAGCTGAAAAGAATGTGTCTATTTTACAGATGTCATAAGTGAGGCCCAGAAAAGCTAAGTAACTGCACACAGTTACACAGGACATAAATGGTACTGGGTAATGTGGGACCTTTGGCTTCCTATTTTCAAGTTCTGTTCATTGAATCATGGGACATCCTTTAACTATAAGCTGGAGTTGACCAAAGTAGTTCTGCTCCATGGGCATGTGGAGCTAAACTTCTAACACAATTCCATTTTCAAGTCAACATGGCTCCTGTTGGCAGTTTACAAGTGCCATGGGTTAGGTTAGGAAAATGCCTTCAGGGCCCTCAGCCAGACAGGTGGCCCCACAAACATTAGTAGAGCTTACCTTCTCGTTGTTAGCCTCTACCTACTCGCTCAGAGCCTTGTGGATGCGTATTAAAGTCTGAGGTGAAAGGAAAAACTTTGCCTTTATTTAGAATTTTGATATTATGCTCAGTGTGGATTATTTGCATTAATTTTGATTTTTAAAAATATTGCATGAAGGCAGCATTTGTCTCAATTACCAAGTTTCTTTGTATCCCCTAAAATTTTGTGCCCAGGACTCTAGGCTGAATAGAATTCCATGCTTCTCGTGACTTAAGCTGTAAGCTTTGGGTTCACTGTGTCAAAATTCAGATAGAAATGGGTACATTCCACCCATTTTCCAGAAGAATCTAACTTTCCCATCTAGATTTAGTTTGCATTTAGAAATGGACTTATGCAGCCATGGAATGTGAGTTCAATGTGGACAGGGATTTTGTGTATTTTGTTCTCTGATGTATCCACAGCGCTTAACAGAGTGTGAGAGCACAACTTAATATTTGCTGATCAAATAAACAAATGCAGCAAAACTCTATAGTTCTTGGTGTTTATGATCTGCTACTTCCCTTGTATTTGTTTCTTCCAACATAGTCTCAGAGTCCTGGCAGTTGTTTGAGAATTAGGCTCTCTGTCTTGGTTTACTACTAGAGTATTCTAAGTGGTAAAGAGAAGAATGGTGATTCCCAAGCCATTACTAACATTAGTTTTAACTGCAGACCAGCTCAAGTTGTTCGTAACCATTTTCTGAAATCTTCACTATCTAATTGTCCTTAAACTTTAGAACATTTTATTTTTGACCCACAGATTTTTTTTTTCATCATCCCAGCCTCATTTCAGGTACAGTTCAGGGTCTATTGCTATTAATTCCCATGGTTAAATTCATTTGCCACCACTTACTCATTTGGTAGATTTGGCCATTCCCCCCCCCCCCCCACATTTCTGGACATAAAATTATTCATGTTTCATCTGGCAATAATAAAAGTTATCACAAGCAGTTTAGTAAGGATTAAACAAGAATGCATCAGAGTGGACTTTATGAGTGGTAAAGATAATGCACATTTAAGAGTATATAATAGCTACTTCCATGCCAAAGCAAAAATGTTTGAATTTGTACTTTTATATAAACAAACTAAGAGTCAAAAAGAAAAAAATAGATATGGAGTCAAAAAGAAAAAAAGATATGGGACGCCTGGGTGGCTCAGTCGGTTAAGGTCCAGCTTTGGCTCAGGTCATAATCTCGTGGTCTGTGAGTTCGAGCCCCACGTAGGGCTCTGTGCTGACGGCTCAGAGCCTGGAGCCTGTTTCAGATTCCGTGTCTCCCTCTCTCTGACCCTCCCCCGTTCATGCTCTGTCTCAAAAATAAGTAAACGTTAAAAAAAAATTTAAAAGGAAAAAAGATATGATTGTATGCCCCAAATTGTTGAATTCTGTTTGTGGCCTTGCTGGATTGATACCGGGCTCTGTTGGACTTTTCTTTCCTACAAGGACTGATCTAGAATGAAGACTCATGTGGCTGAAGTTGTCTCTTGGGAATAACTGCTTGTGTGGGGGGAGACTGTCTGAATCTCTTACCCTGACACTCACATCAAGCCTTCTCCGATCCTGAGGCTAGAGATTTCCTCCCTCATTTAAAGCAGCAGGGGTCACCAGGGATCCCCAAATCATGCTGTGATCTTTCTGCCTCCTACATTATCACCAGCAATAAATATTCTGCAGTGAGATTTTAGCTGATGGCTCAGGTGATGATTTGCCAAGTAGAAAAGGCTCCAGCTTTGTTTTTCTGGGATTCTATCAGATCCTTCAGGGATACCAGGAAAGTAATCTTGTTGGTTTTCTTTCCCCCTTTTGAAATGCTGGCAGGTAAAACTTGGAAGTGAACAAGAAGCAAAGATATAGAGGAAGAAGGTACTATTTTCGCCCACTGGACTGATTTTGGAGTTTCAGGGAGAGTCATCGGCCTAGGGCAACCCAGAGTAACCTGTGTTTTCTGGATGCCTTTGAAGTAAAGATTGCTTGTGGGTAAGGCATCCAGCAGATTTGGGAGCCAGGGATTTGGGAATTTTAGAAGGTAGTAAGGAAAAACTCCCAGCCCGTGACCATCTTATTTCTAACCTGTTCTTCTTTCCCATACTTCCTCAAGTGACATTCCTCAAGGGCACTGGTCAGAAGCCACCCTGTTTGCACTGGTTATCACATGAAGATTGAGAGGAGAATTTGCATAACAGTCTTATGAGGCAGGTCTTATTATTATGCCCATTTTACAGATGCAACCACTGAGGCACAGAAAATTTAATTGCCATGTCCAAGACCATGTAGCTGATAAATGGTAGAGTCAAGCTTTGAATGCAGGCAGTGGGGCTCCAGGGTCCTATGCTTTAATCTAGCTTCTTCAAATGTGTGTGTGTGTGTGTGTGTGTGTGTGTGTGTGTGTGTGTGTATGTGTGTGTGTGTGTTCAGGTTTATAGTTGCTCTCAGTAAGAGGTTGGTCTGATACAATCTCCTCCATCAGAGCAGAAGATACAAATTTTCTGTGATAACGATTTTTCAGGTGTCTTTAACAATGTAGGGGCCATTGCCAGTATCTCCTTCCCTATTCTGTTTCTCCAACATTCCTTTCCTTGCTGTGGACTCCACCCCCATCCCCATATTTCTTCTGTGTGTTCCTAGACCAGACAGACTTGGTTTCAGTCCCTTGCACTTTGAAACCATGATTTATATGAACTATTACAGAGATTAAGAAAGGTAGTACTCTTGAAAATTAAGTTCTCAAATACAGGGTATGTGTCAAGGAGTTAATTTTTCTGAATTTTGGAGGCAGTTTAGTGGGAGTGCTTAGCAGGACAGATTATGAGGCTGGATGCTTGGAACTGAGGACAGGATTCCAGGCCCTGCCACGTACTGCCCATGTGCCTTAGGCAAGTCAGGTGATGTCTCTGAGATGGGTTTCTCTTTTCCTCACCTTCACGTATGAAAACGGTAGTATCTATCCCATAGGTTTTCCGTGAGTGTTACATGAGAAATTCAGTCACTATTTAGAATAGTGTCTAATGCTTAGTAATTGCAATATTAGCGTTAACTCCTGTTACTTCAAAACCGGGAATTCTTTTGGAAATCTAACTAACACGTATTGACTGTTTACCGTGGAGACGGCATGGTGCTAATCGTTCTGTGTGAACTCACAACAATCTTGTGGAGGGCTGCTGTTAGCAGATTTTATAAATGAAGAAACTGATACCCATAGAGGTTAAAGATCTTTCCTAGAATCTCACAGGCAGAAATTGGCAAGTTTAGCTTTTTTACCTGGTTTGCCTGTATCTAACTGCAAGGCTCTTCCCCTCCGTGTCTGTAAGATCTCTTGGAAAGGGGAGAGGTCATTTGCATGGGGCACCTGTATCTAGCACACTCCACATTCATACACTTACTGCTAATGATATGGGCAGTTCTCTTCATCTTTCTGTAACTAACCTTCTTCCACCTACCCTAGGTTTGTGACATTTCCAGTGACCTCTGTCATGGATTTGATTCCCTCTGATGTCTTGGTGGGAAGGGAAGCAGCCTTTATTGAAGGCTTACTTTGTCCTTGACACTACCTTAAGCATCTAGCATTTGTTTTTCAAGTGCCCAGGCTATAAGCAACCTTGGGACAGACGGCTATATTCATGTGTGACCCAAGACACTTAGGTTCTCAGAGGTTACAAAACTTGCTCAAGGTCATACAGCGATCTAGAGGTATTGTCAGGATTGAAAACTAGGTCTGTGTGACTTTAAAGTGTATGTTTCTGATGTAATATGACCATGAGCCAGGTTCTCCAGTAAGAAAGATGGCTACAGAGATAATAGAATCATAATTCACATTGTAGGGAGAAGTATGGCATAATGGGTTCCATGCAGTTTATGGGGGGAAGTGACAAAGAGATCTGTAGTCAGAAAAGATGCAGAGACGAGCGACTATTGCAGGGACAGGGGTGACGAGTAAGATGATTTAAGGAAAGTAAAGAGAGGTGGGGACCGTGCCTCAGATCTCCAAAGGGAGGAGGCTGAGATGGGAGGATTGGACACCAATTGGTTTGGGGAAGCCACACCTTGATGTTGGCGCCCCCTGATGGCATGCTCAGAGCCACAGCCAGCCACTTCCCATGCTGTGCAGACACTGCCCCTAATGGTCCTTTGCTTTCCTGTTGCAACAAAGCAATGAAGCCACTTTAGGAAGCGCATGGGTTTTCCCTCCTTGATGGTGCCTGACGACTCCCTCCTACTGCTTCTGTAGCTTTCTGTGGTTTTTAGGTTCATCCTCTGTAGACAGACAGAAAAGAAAATGGAAGAATAAGGCTTCCCTCGTGTTTTTGCTATTGTTCCCTGAGGGAGCTGATGAGGAACATGTTCTAGAATGGGTGAGGAAAAGTATAGGGGACCTAAGAGTGAGCACAGTAGCTCCCTTTACAGGCTCCAGACATGTTCCATCCAGGTTTCCATTTTCTTTTATGCTCATACTTTGATATGTTTATAGACGTCATGTTCAATGTGAAATAAGAGCGTTGTTCCTTGGCTTATAATTATATGAAAGCTATTTCACACACATGACTTACACACACACAGACTCACGCACACACACACACACACATTGATGCTGAGTGGGCAGATTTAAAAGGAACATGCACACCTATATGTTGAAAATCACTAAGACAATATTATATAGAGACATACATATGCAAGCATGTGTATATGCAACCTTTTTCCTACTCCTGCCATACTGTTATTGTCACTACTATTTTTAGTATTATTAATCCCTTCTAGTTTTATACGTTCAGAGGTAGAGATAAGTTTTGTATGGGGAAGTAAACATTAATTATTCATAGATAAAATGCATTGAATGCCAATATTATACTACTCTGCTTAGTGCATTTATATTATCTCCTATTTGATCCCCTGAACAATTTTCGGAGTGGACTCGCTTATCAGGTTTTTACAGAGAGACAAACTGAGGCTTTGTCAATAGCTTCCCCAATGCCCAATATCACTGGAATTCAAAGCCATGTCCATGTGAAGTCAGAGCTAATGCCCTTCCTCACATTGTTATACCATCTGGCGCATCCAATGACCAGACACTACACTAACTCATCCATTATTTCTCAACATTCATATAAAATTGTGCACTGTCTCCATTGGGCATAAGCACATAGTACGGGTGCATATTCGTATGTGTGAGCAGGTCTATAATACTTATGTGTGGCTACTAGACTTGTTGATGAGTGTCCTCTGAATGTTTCAAATTTCCTCTTTAAAATTCCTTACCTCAAGAATGTATCCTATCTGACACTCACATACTGTATTTGATGATTGGTCATTTCTGGTATATGTGTATTTGATTCTCAGAATGCATGTTTTCTGGAGTCGGTGATGATAGTTTTATAATAGCCTCTTCTTAGATCTCCTTCTTCATAATATTTACTGGGCATTTACACATACTTCTCTGTGCTCACGCTATGTGTAAAAGGCACTGTGCTTATGATACACGCCTTATTTTCAAAGAGCTGAGCGTCTCCTGGAAAAGACAGGCACATACAAAATAAGACGGAAGCCACAAGGTGAGCAATGTGGGAGTGAGGATCTGGATTCTGTTCGAGGCTGGGGAACGGAGGTGGGAAGTTCAAAGGGAAAGTAGTAGGGCCTTGCAAAGTTTCTTGGAGGAGGTGACCTTTGATCCGGGCCCAATAAAGTGAACAGCGCTGTGCTGAGCAGAGAAACAGCAGGTGCAGTTTGCAGGCAAAGGGAACATCCCTTTAGCCAAACTTAAAACAGAGCAGTGATAATCAGTGACTGGTTGCAGGCGTTTCAAATGCATCATTTCTAGCTACCATGACACCCCTGCAAAGTAAGGTTTTGTTGTTTTCAAATCACTGTTTTACAGATGAGAAAATTGAGGTTTCCAAAAGTGCCTATGATACCTCAGCTTGTGAGAGAATGAGCCAGACTCAGGAGCCAGGCTGTTCTCACTACAGCCACACTGTACTGGAAGAACCGGACTTTTAGTCTTTCCCCTTTCCTCCCCTCCCCTCCCCTCCCCTCCCCTCCCCTCCCCTCCCCTCCCCTCTCCTCTCCTCTCCTCTCCTCTCCTCTCCTCTCCTCTCCTCTCCTCTCCTCTCCTCCGCTCCCCTCCCCTCCCCTCCCCTCCCTTCCCCTCCCCTCCCTTTTCCTTTCCTTTCCTTTCCTTTCCTTTCCTTTCCTTTCCTTTCCTCTCCTCTCCTCTCCTCTCCTCTCCTCTCCTCTCCTCTCCTCTCCCCTCCCCTCCCCTCCCCTCCCCTCCACTCCCTTTTTCTTTTCTTTTTTCTCTCCTCTCCCCTCCCCTCCCCTCCCCTTCCCTCCTCCCCTCCCCCCTCCTTTTTTCTTTTTTCTTTTCTTTTCTTTTTCCTTTCCTTTCCTTTCCTTTCCTTTCCTCTCCTCTCCTCTCCTCTCCTCTCCTCTCCTCTCCTCTCCTCTCCTCTCCCCTCCCCTCCCCTCCCCTCTCCTCTCCTCCATTTTTCTTTCCTCTCCTCTCCTCTCCTCTCCTCTCCTCTCCTCTCCTCTCCTGTCCTCTCCTCTCCTGTCCTCTCCTCTCCTCTCCTGTCCTCTCCTCTCCTCTCCTCTCCTCTCCTCTCCTCCGCTCCCCTCCCCTCCGCTCCCCTCCCCTCCCCTCCCTTCCCCTCCCCTCCCTTTTCCTTTCCTTTCCTTTCCTTTCCTTTCCTTTCCTTTCCTTTCCTTTCCTTTCCTTTCCTTTCCTCTCCTCTCCTCTCCTCTCCTCTCCTCTCCCCTCCCCTCCCCTCCCCTCCCCTCCCCTCCCCTCCCCTCCCCTCTCCTCTCCTCTCCTCTCCTCTCCCCTCCCCTCCCCTCCCCTCCCCTCCCCTCCCTTTTTCTTTTCTTTTTTCTCTCCTCTCCCCTCCCCTCCCCTCCCCTTCCCTCCTCCCCTCCCCCCTCCTTTTTTCTTTTTTTTCTTTTCTTTTCTTTTTCCTTTCCTTTCCTTTCCTTTCCTCTCCTCTCCTCTCCTCTCCTCTCCCCTCCCCTCCTCTCTTCCCCTCCCCTCCCCTCTCCTCTCCTCCATTTTTCTTTCCTCTCCTCTCCTCTCCTCTCCTCTCCTCTCCTCTCCTCTCCCCTCCCCTCCCTTCCCCTCCCCTCCCCTCCTCTCCTTCCCTCCCCTGCCTTCCCCTCCCCTCCCCTCCCTTTTTCTTTTCTTTTTCCTCTCCTCTCCCCTCCCCTCCCCTCCCTTTTTCTTTTCTTTTCTCTTTTCTTTCCTCTCCTCTCCTCCCCTCCCCTCCCCTCCCCTCCCCTCCCCTCCCCTCCCCTCTCCTCCCTTCCCATCCCGTCCCCTTTTTCTTTTCTTTTCCTTTCTTTTCTTTTCTTTTCTTTTCTTTTCTTTTCTTTTCTTTTCTTTCTTTTCTATTCTTCTTTGAGTATAGCTGAACACAATGTTGCATTACTTTTAGGTGTACAATACAGTGATTCTACAACTATATGTGTTATGTATGCTCTGCTCCCCACAAGTGTAGCTACTGCCTGTCACTGCGCAGTGCTATTACAATACCATTGACTACGTTCCCTATGCTGTGCCTTTCATCTCCGTGACTTATTCATCCTATAACTGGAAGCCTGGACCTCCCTCTCCCCTTCACCCCTTTTTCCCAGCTCGCACTCCCTGAGTTACAGCTGACTCCATTTCAGGAGAAACCTGGGGGAATGAGCACAGCTGAGCATCAAGTGGGGCTTCAAATGGTTAGAGTCCAGCTGACTGCTGCTCTGTTCTTTTATACTTCTCCATAAGGGAAAATATTATTCCGTTTTGAACTATGTGAGGCTCTACCTGCCAAGGCTGTATTTGTCATGCATTGTTGTCCAAGATGTGTCCCTGACAAGAGAATATGGTTTTGTGTGATAGGAAATGGAGTTCTAAGGCAAATGACTTTGGGAAACATGGCTTATGTAAGAAATGCATGGTCTCTACTGCAGACCTTCTCAGAGCTTTAATATACTAGAGTGCCACACAAGGCACCAAAATTTAGAAGTTGTGGGCAGATAATTTGACCCTCTTCCTTTAACTTTTAAAGAAATTTCCCGGGCGCCTGTGTGGCTCAGTCGGTTAAGCATCCGACTTCAGCTCAGGTCACGATCTCGCAGTCCGTGATTTCGAGCCCTGTGTCGGGCTCTGGGCTGATGGCTCAGAGCCTGGAGACTGTTTCCGATTCTGTGTCTCCCTCTCTCTCTGACCCTCCCCCGTTCGTGCTCTGTCTCTCTCTGTCTCAAAAATAAATAAACGTTAAAAAAAAAATTAAAAAAAAAAAAAAGAAATTTCCCACAAGGTCAATCAGATTAGTGTTCCTTGGGGAGAAGAGATTAGAAATGTCCGTAACAATTTAAGATCATGGTTTGCAGTCTCCAAAAGACTTGGGTTCAAATTCCAGCTGTTCCACTAACTTACTGTATCATTTCCGGTAAGCAATTTACCCACCCTTAGGAAAATGATTCACCCTTGCACTTGGGAGGTGGCAGGAAGCAGTGGTTACTAGAATTATTATTTTGGGGGAATCTGGATGGCTCTGTCAGTTCACCGTCCGACTCCGGCTCAGGTCCTGATCTCATGGTTCGTGAGTTCGAGCCCCACGTCGGGCTCTGTGCTGACAGCTCAGAGCCTGGAGCCTGCTTCGGATTCTGTGTCTCCCTCTCTCTGTCTCTCCTCCCACCCTCTCTCTCTCTCAAAATAAATAAACATTAAAAAAGAGGAAATTGTTATTTTTTATCATTATCACTTGCAAAACCCTAATGCCCTCGAGATAATGGAGGACAGAGAGATCATTTTCACTCCTCTTCAACTGTTCACCTATAATGTAAGATGGCAGGAAGGCCTGGACACCTCAAGGGTCATGTGATATTAAGTTTATAAAGACCCTCTCCCTATAGCATGGTGGCCTAATGAATAATTGAACCCTGCTATGAAGGTTTATGGTTTTCTGATGCTGTATGTGTTTGCAGCTGGCTAGTTCTGATAACACTCTTAAATAACCCCTTTCACCTTTAAAGCCTAATACATTCACCTCCTGTTTACTGTTCTAGGAGTTCTATTGCTATAAAAAATAACCTGGCTTTAAAAAAGCAATACAACTTAAAAAAAAAGAATAAAAGTTTCCTGGCTAGAGCTTTAGTAATTTAGAGACTAGAAGCCATGCCAGTATGTCTCACAATGGCCTAGCTGATCTGCTATCAGTGAAAAGCTGGGTAGTTTTGTCTCTCATTATAAAGAGTATAATTCCGTCTCTCTCCTCCATATTTGGATTGCCCTAGACCTTCCAGATGTGAGAGCTCATGCTGAATCTTGTTAGCTGACTGACCATTAACTGCTCCAAACTTCCATATGTGTAAACCGAAGAGGTTACTGTATATATCACTATAGTCTGCCCAGCCAGAAGGTTCTACAATTCTGCAGAAAAGTGTTGCTAGGCATAAACCACACTATTGGCTTCTTTCTCTCAGAGGATCTTATAGGCATTGGAGGTTCTGCTGACATTCAAGTAGATTCAAGTCGATCCAAAATTGTCCTTGATTTTTAAAGGAGAGTGCTAACTGGGGACAGAAGACTGAAATAGAAAACAATCAGTCAGTGTGAAGTTGAGTGGTAATTACAGCATGCCCATAACAGGTACCTGTAGGAGATTAACAGGCAGAGAGATTTTATATTAATTCAGGAATGGCTTCATGGGGAGGTGGGTAGGCAGAGGGGTGAGTGTTGGATAGATCAAGAAAAAAAAAGCACTCCATTTAAATCCTTTTATTTACAAGGAAAAGGAGGGGACTTAAGGTGTCCCAAGTGAAAAAAAATCAGGTTTTAGTACAAGGATAAAGTAATTTTGCTAACTCCAGGCAGGAAAGGAAGTTCAACCAAATTTTACACAAATAGAAATTGAGAAAGGATACACATCAGGATCCAGAAGTGACACCTTCTTCGGCCCTCAGAGAACACACAGTTGCCTGTTTATGGATTTTCAAGAATGCCTGCTCAGCCTCTTTTCCCTTAAAAGACAGATTGCTTATTCTTCCTCTTGCCTGGAGCCCCACCCGCATGGCAGCTTCAGCTTTCCATTGGCAAAGCTCCTCTCCACGTGGCAGAGTCCCACTCATCACTGGCCACCAGCCAGCCTCTTGGTTGCTGCCTTCTGAGTTAGGGCCCACGGTGGTCTAGTCAGCCATTCCCAGGGGTAGGAGGGTCATCTAGTATAGAGAACTTTTCATTCTAGGCTCTGGAGGCAGGAAGTGGTCCCCTACAGGGAAGATGGGTTACACTGTGGGTGCAAAATGTCATGCCAAGATAGGGGAAATGAGGGGCAGACACTGAGATGGTGACAAGAATCCTAGCTGGAGTGGCCCCTAGTCTAAGGCCAAACTCAAAAGACAGAATTCAGCCAGATTAGGAATGGCTTTGAAATTCAAGGAAAGGATGAATGATTAGAAAGAGAATAAGCACTGAAAACGTAAACACATAGCACCTTGAATTGTCGGCCATAATGTTGGGGACAATGTTCAAGCCTTGAAGTGTGCTAAGACATCACAGTTCTGCAGGTTGATGGAGCCTTTTACATTTCAGATCATCAGGCAATCAAGCAGGAATGTGAAAAAAAACTTTATATGCTTTTCTAATTGAACTTCGAGAAAAGAATTTGGTTCTTTATTGAATTTTGAAACACCGCAGCTTGATGGAAAAGAAGCCAGCCTCAAGTTTCAAATCTGGCATCAATGTTTGCTAGCAGTCATTTTATTTAACTTCCCATTGTTTAGTTATCCAGCTCATAAAAAAACAAAAAACAAAAAACAGAGGCAATGATTACCTCTAAGAGTTGTTTTGAGGGTTAAGACAGTATGCCTGGTATCATGTCCAGATATATGGTAGATGTTTGTAAAGCTTAATTTATCCCCCACCACCCCACATCTTCTTTGGATCTAGATCCATATTAATCCTCCTTTTCTCCTGGGGATTCTTTTTTTTTCCTCCGTCGTTGTCGTCTTCTTCTTCTTCTTCTTCTTCTTCTTCTTCTTCTTCTTCTTCTTCTTTTTAACTACAGGTGGTTTAAAACTCATGTCAGTTGGAATGTGATGAAAGGGGAGGTTAAGGCTCTTTGAATGGACAGAAAGGGCAGGGAGGCTAGCCGTGCCAGACCCAGCAGTAAGGCACTAAGCCCTCCATGCTCACTGATGATATGGGCCTCCCTCCTGCTGGGTAGAAATAAAGAGAGGTGACCCAATGGTGTCAGAACTCCGTTCCTCGACGATTTCCATTTTGCACTCTTTATGAGTCCTTGCGAATGGAATCGGACGGTGTGCTTTTCCCTGGCACCCCAAAAGGGAAGATGAATTAAAATTAGTTACAGACAGAGCACTGCCATCTGCTTTCTGGAGTCCCTCTGTGAAGAAATAAGTGGCAGATGACTAGACCCTTCTCTGCCTACACAATTGCAAAAGCCCAAAGCCGTGACTCTGGTAATCTGACCTTATGCTTATTCACCAGTGAGGTTTTCCTTAGCCTGCTGTTCCCACGGACTTAGAGTCTCATGAGATCCGGTTATGGGACGGAAGGGTGGCTTGTCCCTGGGTTTTGCCAATGTCCCCTGGCTGTCCAAGTCCAATCCATGTATGTCCCTCCCTGAGCTGTCTTTTGCCAAGATTGTCACAGATAGGGGGCTGGACCTGACATCTGAGGCATTAGCAGTGTCACAGAAAAGAAGCCCTTCCCTGCTGTGCTCTTGTTCCTCTGATAGATAGAATATCAGTAAACACAAGTCTCCTTATGCAGATTAAATGGTCCCTGCAGCTTTCTCTGCTTTGGTCTGTTAGTCACCAAATTAAATTCTGCATTGGGAAGAGTCAAAAGTCTACAGGTAGCTTTATTCAGCACATGATGAGGGAGCCAAACTAAAAATCAGCATACTCTGATGCTTGTTATATGGACAAATTCCCTGGTAATATTAGCATATACAATTTATTCGAAGATTTTTTTTTAAACTTTATTTCATAACTGCAAGTCATAGAGTGTGGCTAGATCAGGACTCAGTAATTATTCACTAGATGAATGGATACATGTTGAAGAGACCCAGAGAACTTTGCCATGGACGTATTAAAGGCGTGAACACGTTAGCAACTGAAGACACGTTCAATTATAGTCATTTTTTTTCAAATAATTTTTTAAAGTTGTGTTTATGTATTTTAACAGCTTTACTGAGGTATGATTTACAAACCATGACATTTACCCATTTAATGGGTTATCATTGATGTGGACCCGACTTTGGTTCTACTGCAAGGAAGGGTGACTCTCTGAATCTTTGGGGTGGGGGGAACCTAAAAAAGTCAAAGGTTATCATCAAAGCTGTAATGGTGCTAGGATCCCAGAAAACATTGTTTTGCAAACCCACTTAGCAGTCGCAGAACCCACTGGGCTGTCTGTCCCCTTAGAAGGCTGAGCTATCAGCAGGAGACTTTTCCCTACTATCCTCTTGTGAGGTGAAGGAGTGGTCCTGGCCAGAGTGCATGTGGGCCCACATCTTCATACACTCTTCAGAGTTCTTACCTAAATAGCCCTGTGGATCCCACTCAGGATTGTGTTCAAAGTGCAGATTCCTGAGTTCCACCTCCAAAATGCTTGGTTCAAGAGGGCTTTATTTTATTTTATTTTATTTTATTTTATTTTATTTTATTTTATTTCATTTTATTATTTTGTATTACTAGTTCACATAGTTTTTATTTTTTATATTTTGTTTAAAAATTTTTAATAAGCTATTTTTATAAGTATCAAAATTGCACATGTATAAATGTCAATAATTGTACAAAACTTGAAACAAAAATAATAGCATTTGTTGATTTTTCCCATTTCCAAATACCCCTTATTAGAGAAAACAACTTGTAATATTTCTCACTGTTTTTTGTTCTTTCTGGTACCTGGCTTTTAAATTTTTTTTTCTTTTTTTTTTCCTATTTATTTATTTATTTATTATGAATATAATTTACTGTAAATTGGCTTACTACATACAACACTCAGTGCTCATTGCAACAAGTGCCCTCCTCAATGCCCATCACTCATTTTCTCTCTCCCCCATCTCCTCCCCATCCACCCTTAGTTTGTTCTCTGTATTTAAGAGTCTCTTGTGGTTTGCCTCCCTCCCTCTCTGTTTGTAACTATTTATTTTTCCTCTTCCCTTCCTCCACAGTCTTCAGTTTCTCAAGATCCACATATGAGTGCAAACATATGATATCTGTCCTTCTCTGACTGACTTATTTTACTCAGCATAATATCTTCCAGTTCCCATCCATGTTGCTGCAAATGGCAGGATTTCTTTCTTTCTCATTTCCAAGTAGTATTCCATTGTATATATAAACCACATCTTCTTTATCCATTCATCAGTTGATGGACATTTAGGCTCTTTCCATAATTTGGCTATTGTTGAAAGCATTGCTATAAACATTGGGGTACATGTGCCCCTATGCATCAGCACTCCTGTATCCCTTGGGTAAATTCCTAGCAGTGCTATTGCTGGGTCATAGGGGAGATCTATTTTTAATTTTTTGATGAACCTCCACACTGTTTTCCAGAGTGGCTGCACCAATTTGCATTCCCACCAACAGTGCAAGAGGATTCCCGTTTCTCCACATCCTTGCCAGCATCTATAGTCTCCTGATTTGTTCACTTTAGCCACTCTGACTGGTGTGAGGTGATATCTGAGTGTGGTTTTGATTTGTATTTCCCTGATGAGGAGCAACGTTGAGCATCTTTTCATGTGCCTGTTGGCCATCCGGATGTCTTCTTTAGAGAAGTGTCTATTCATGTTTTCTGCCCATTTCTTCACTGGATTATTTGTTTTCCGGGTGTGGAGTTTGGTGAGTTCTTTATAGATTTTGGGTACTAGCCCTTTGTCTGATATGTCATTTGCAAATATCTTTTCCCATTCCATTGGTTGCCTTTTAGTTTTGTTGATTGTTTCCTTTGCAGTGCAGAAGCTTTTTATCTTGTTGTGGTCCCAATAGTTCATTTTTCTTTTAATTCCCTTGCCTTTGGAGATGTGTCAAGTAAGAAATTGCTGTGGCTGAGGTCAAAGAGGTTGTAGCCTGCCTTCTCCTCTAGGGTTTTGATGATTTCCTGTCTCACATTCAGGTCTCTCATCCATTTTGAGTTTATTTTTGTGTATGGTGTAAGAAAGTGGTCTAGGTTCATCCTTCTGCATGTTGCCGTCCAGTTCTCCCAGCACCATTTGCTAAAGAAACTGTCTTTTTCCATTGGATGCTCTTTTCTGCTTTGTCAAAGATTAGTTGGCCATACAATTGTGGGTCCAAATCTGGGTTCTCTATTCTATTCCATGGTCTATATGTGTCTGTTTTTGTGCCAATACCATACTGTCCTGATGATTACAGTTTTGTAGTAGAGGCTAAAGTCTGGGATTGTGATGCATCCTGCTTTGGTTTTCTTCTTCAATGTTACTTTGGCTATTTGGGGTCTTGTTTGTTCTAGCTTTGAGAAGGATGCTGGTGCAATTTTGATTGGGATCGCATTGAATGTGTAGATCGCTTTGGGTAGTATTGACATTTTAACAATATCTATTCTTCTAATCCATGACCATGGAATGTTTTTCCATTTCTTTGTGTCTTCTTCAATTTCCTTCATAAGCTTTCTATAGTTTTCAGCTTACAGGTCTTTTACAGGTTTGGTTAGATTCATTCCATTTACAATTGCACCAAGAACCTTAAAATAGCTAGGAATAAGCCTAACCAAAGATGTAGGAGGGCCACATTTTAAACAAGCTCCCAAGGGCATTCCAATGTAGATGGTCCCAAAAAATAGTCTGGGAGACTCTGGACAAACAGTACCACATCCGAATGGTTATAGGTTGGAAACGTTGATGTCATTGCTCTGAGCACTTCTAGTGTCATCTGACTAACATGGCCCTTCTAGGACATCTCATTCAACACACACACAGTTTATTTTTGACCAGAAGAAAAGGCAAGAAAATATGGATAAGCAAGAAAAATGTAGTTTAGAAGTTAAATACATACCATTTCCTTGTGAAAATAATTTTTAGAACAATGCCACATCTTGTTTAAATATAGATATCCACCCTTGAAAATGTTAGCTGAGCCCAGGTCCCTGCTGGGAAATGAATGGAATGGGGGAATTCAAGCCTAGTCTGAAACACAAAAACATTCCCGATGACTAATGGTCTCTAGCCACCTTAGTTAAGGCAGGACTTCCTATTGACAGGAATAATTAGCTTTGGAAATAAAAGTTGAAATAGAAACCGAGGACACTGGCTGACGAGCCTGCTTTGCATATTTATATATTCTGCCAGGTCCTTACATTGTGCTTTCTGCTCAGGAATAAATTTGCCTTTATTGTTTGTCCCTGCCTCCCCCATTCTCACAGAGCTCCTGCAGAGCCAAGAGAGATATGAAAAAAGGCCAAGTGATCTGCTATTGAAGCTGGAAGAAATATCTCCCTTCCAGTGACCTTCCTAGATAATGAGAAGATATGGTTTTCTAATATAAAGGGAATAAATCAAGAGATCTTTCAGAGAGCCGGGGCAATAACAGTAGAGTCCAAGACCATCAATTCCGAAGGCAAAGGGCAGAGGCACTTTTCCCTATAGATCAACATTAGACTAAGACAAGATGGGAGACATTCACCCTCATGGGGGGAGGGGTTAAAACAGATCCTCACCCCTACCCCTCTTCCTCTCCTTCCCATCATCCCCAGCTCACTCTGAGTCCTAGAATTAATCTGGGAGAAACCCACACCTTCACAGGATGTTTCATTGGCTGTTATTTTCTGTTGATTGAGTTACTACAGTTTTAAGAGATGGGCTGTTTGTGTGTCTTTATCTTTAACTCTTTTTAATTTTTGCTGTGAATTCAGTGGTGGACGCAGATGCCAGATAGGTGTCATTTAGAAGGCTTCTATAAATCCATAAAGCATCTTCATCTGCAGTCATTGGTTTCTGCAGAAGCACCTGTTAGGGACAGTGCTAGAAGTGAGGCCACCAAGTGTCAAGGACTGCCAGGTAGACCACTGGGTCAAGACAAGTTCATGGAGGCATCTCCACCCTAGACCTATTGCTGCACACCTGATCCATTTGTTATCTATGTAGCATCATAATATACCAAGGAGAACAGAGAATTTAGGGAATGATATCTGGTATATTAAGAACAATCCTATAGATAGTTTTGATAAGAGTAGCTGCTGTTTGCTGAGATCTGTGTGTCAGGAATTGTGCCATGTATTTCTTAAATATATCAGTTGTTAAGGTGGGCACCATTAACCCCATTTTACAGATAGGGGTATAGAGACTCTGCAAATTTAAGTGAATTCCTTTGATTCACACATGTGTGGAAATATTAAGTGAAACATATTTTGCTCAGGGCTGTCTGACCCCAAAGTCCCTACCTTTAAGCATGTCTATGCCACAAGAAAAGATATGCTTGTGTTGCCCTACATAGGAGCTGTGAGGAATTGGGAGCTGGCCCTCAGAGGAAGTTCAGTCTTTTCTGGACCTTGTGTAAGAACTAGCTATTTGGACTAAAATCTTGGTCCAGGTGAGATGGCATAGAGAACTTAGCATAGTAAAATGTCATGTTGTTGTGCTCAACACCCAAAAAACAAATAATCCAATGAAGAAATGGGCAAAAGACATGAATAGACACTTCTCCAAAAAAGACATCCAGATGGCCAACTGACACATGAAAACATGCTCAACATCACTCATCATCAGGGAAATACAAAACAAAACCACAATGAGATACCACCTGACACCTGTCAGAATGGCTAACATGAACAATTCAGGAAAGAACAGATGTTGGTGAGGATGTGGAGAAAGGGGAACCTTCTTGCACTGTTGGTAGAAATGCAAACTGGTACAGCCATCTGGAAAACAGTATGGAGGTTCCTCAAAAAATTAAAAATAGAACTACCTTATGACTCAGCAATTGCTCTACTAGGTATTTATCCACAGGATACAGGTGTGCTGTTTCAAAGGGACACATGCACCCCCATGTTTATAGCAGCACTATCAACAATAGCCAAAATATGGAAATAGCCCAAATGTCCATCAATGGATGAATAGATAGTATATATATACAGTGGAGTATTACTCAGCAATCAAAAAGGATGAAATCTTGCCATTTGCAACTACGTGGATGGAACTGGAGGGGATTATGCTCAGTGAAATTAGTCAGAGAAAGACAAGTATCATATTACTTCACTCATATGAGGGCTTTAAGAGACAAAACAGATGAACATAAGGGAAGGGAAGCAAAAATAATATAAAAACAGGGAGGGAGCAAAACATAAGAGATTCTTAAATATGGAGAACAAACTGAGGATTACTGGAGGGGCTGTGGGAGGGGGGATGGGCTAAATGAGTAAGGGGCACTAAGGAATCTCCTCCTGAGATCATTGTTGCACTATATGCTAACTAATTGGGATGTAAATTAAAAAAAAAAAAAAAGAATCACCCTATGACCCAGCAATTGCACTACTAGGTATTTATCCAAAGGATACAAAAATGCTGATTGAAGGGGCACATGCACCACCAAAATTTATAGAAGTGCTTTCAAAAATAGCCAAATTATGGAAAGAGCCCAAATGTCCATTAGCTGACGAATGGATAAAGAAGGTGTGGTACATATATACATGGAATACTACTTGGCAATGAAAGGGAATGAAATCTTGCCATTTGCAACAACATGGATTGAACTGGAGGGTATTGTGCTAAGCAAAATAAGTCAGCCAGAGAAGGACAAATATCATATCATTTCATTCATATGTGGAATTTAAGAAACACAACAGATGCACATAGGGGAAGGGAAGGAAAAATAAGATAAAAACAGAGAGGGAGGCAAACCATAAGAGGCTCTTAAATACAGAGAACAAACTGAGGGTTGCTGGAGGGGAGGCAGGTGGGGGGATGGGCTAAATGGGTGATGGGCATTAAAGAGGGTGCTTGTTGGGATGAGCACTGGGTGTAAACCTCATACATAATGAAATGGTTTTGCTTTCTGCAACATGACATTGTTTCTCTTGCTGTAGAGTCTTTAAACTTGCTGTTCCCACTGTTGAAACCTTCTTTAGAAGTCTGGCAAAGCTCTACTCACACTTCTCTCAAGAAGTTCACTGCGGATCCCTTATTATTTGTTCAGAACACACTTTGCATGTCCTCTGTCCCTGACACTTACCACCCTATATAGAAATTCTTCGAATGTCCACGTCAGTCTTCACCTGTAGACCGTGAGCGCCATGAGGCTGGGAACCACGTTTGTCCGATTCACCATTATATCCCCAGTGTTTAGCACCCATCCAGCCCCAACATAGGTATCAAATAAATATCTGTTAAATAAGAATGGGCTTAACGGATGTTTTGTGAGCAAATCTTCCCTTCTCTGCAGCGTACTTTATGCCAGCCCCTGAGCCAACTGCTGGCGAGAGCAATGGAGAGGAAAGCTAGTTTGAAGGCTGACTTCATGGAGCTTTCGTTTTCTTGGTAGAAATGCATAACCACACAACTACATGAACGCACACATTATCATGGCAAATTCTGATTAAGTTCTGCATGAAAATAATACAACAGACCCTATTACATGGTCACCTAAACTTTTCCAATTATAGATTGACATAGTTTAGCAATCATGGAGTAGATGAGGTCACATTAAAATTTAATGTTCAGTAGCTTAGAAATTAAGTGATGTGCTCATTAGCATAATGAAAATTGGAAATGGGTGGCCAGGGCAGCACATAGTGCTTCAACCTTCACAGCCTCCCCAGGCATACCCAGCCTGGGACTCTAGAGGGCGCTCGTTCCCCCTTCCCCTTCTAGGAGTGTGGGCGCCAATTATAGACCATGCTTTCTTGGCTGCTTTCACTTGGAATCCCCAGCCAAACATGGAAGAATTTTCCAGCTTAAAATAATTTTTATTAGATACGATATAAAAAACTATTTAAAAGAAAACAATAATGGCCCCTGTCCCAATTTTCCAGAAAGTTTGCTGATGACATTTTGTAGCTTTAATAGCATTATATATGTTTAGTTAGAAAATGGAAAGGAGGGGCACATCTTTAAACCTTCAACTCTTGATTTTGGCTCAGGTCATGATCTCCGGTTCATGAGATCGAGCCCCGTGTGGGGCTCTGTGCTGGCAGCACAGAGCCTGCTTGGGATTCTCTCTGTCCCTCTCTCTGCCTCTCCCTGATTTGTATGTGTTCTCTCTCTCTCTCTCTCTCTCTCAAAATAAATAAATAAACTTTATAAAAAAATGGAAATGATATAAAAATTAAGTATATAAAAATTATAAAACATAAAAATTGCAAAATATATAAAAGGTGTAAAAGCATAAAAAACATGAAACAATTCTTGCTAAAGATAATAATTCTTAATATTCTCTTAAGATTTCTGCAGAAAAAAATTGTCAAATGATGTGTGTGTGTATGTGAGTGTGAGTGTGTGTGTGTGTGTGTGAGCGTGTGTGTGTGAGTGATTACTAATACAAAAAGGAATCATACCATGTACATGGTTTGTAGCCACTCTTTTGTTGAACAATATATCCTGGTGACTTCTCTATAACAACACACAGGGAATGATTTTTTTTCTTTTTATCAGCTGTGTAGTATTCTGTTTTAAGGCTATAACATCATTTATTTAACCAGCCCCCACTATTATGCCTTTGGATTGTTGTCCGATTGTGTTTGTTGTTTGCAGTGTTGTTTTGCTTTGAAAAACGACATTGGCAGGAACATTCATTGGCATATGCCTTACAGTAAAACTACAAAATAAATGTTAAGCAGTGAGCTTGCCAGGAAGGGCTTATGAGCGTTTTATATTTTGTTAGATGTCTCTCAGTTACCTTCCATGCCACACTGATCAGTGTAGGGGCAAAGCCATTCCCAGCAGACACCCCAGAAATACAAACTGTTCATTAATCCAATAGGTGGAAAAGTATATCTTGTGTTTGTATTTAAGTATCTTCTTTATAAATGAGGTTGCATCTCTTTTATTGTTTATTGGTATGCATACCTCTTGGATGCTGCATTGAAATCAGCTAAAAACAATAGCTTCTTTTTAAAAAGCAAATCATAAATATAGACAGGACTACATAGACCCTGTTAGAGAAAAATGTCTTTTAATCACAGATCCCAGAATCTTAGAACTGCTCATTCAACATTAAAGGAGGGATACTCTATTTATAAACCAGTCTAACCTATTTATCTAAGTTATGCTGTAATGATCTTTCTTGGGCAGCACTTTATTACCTTGGTTCAGTTTGTTACATACATGGAATAAATTAACCTTCACCTTAGGTAGTTCTGAGAATCACATTCCTGTCCCGGTGGCCCGTCTTAGTGGAGAGTTAAGGTACCAAGGGCGGATATTCCGGAACGTCCACTGATCTCTTTGTGTATGGTGTTCCCATCTTGGAGACCAACAGGCAAAATGAAGCCCTTTGGTTATTCCATTAGCTCAGAGCACTGCCCCCACCCCCTTATCTGTTCCAGTTTTCCTGGTTTTCTGCTTATCCTTCTTTCTATTCTCATTGGAACCAGCCTTTGTAGCCTGTGGGTTTGTGGTGTGCTGAGTGCTAAAGCAAAACAGATGTGTTTCTGAAATATGTCTTAATCCATCCAGGTTTTGGGGACAAAGTCATTCATCTTTGATGTGGTGGAAGAGGGATTTCCAGGCACTTCCCTGGGTAATGAGTTTGATTCAAATGATGTGGTGACAGCAGAGGTAGGCAGATTATTTCCTTGTTGTCACCTCCTTGCGGGATCCCTTGCTCTCAGGACAACACATAAGCTCAGTGCCTCAGCCCTCTTCCTCCTCCCAACCCCCACGCCATTTCCAGGGATCAGAGACCAAGCAGAAAGGTGCTCTGTGCCTTCTTTACACACACACACACACACACACACACACACACACACACACACACACACTTTTAAGACTGACATTAAGGGTGACAGCCTTCCCCCACCCTCCATGAAATAGATGCATTGGGAATTATATTTTTGAGGAAGAAAATAAGGTGTAGCCAGACTCTGTGGCCCAGCCCTTTTGTATTTTATGAGGAGTGGTTATATTTGTGCTATTTTTTTCAGTGTGTGTTCTGAACCAAACATCAAGGACACATGATTAGATAAGGGACAGTGAATTAGCAGAATTAATGGACCAGAGTATTGCAATATTCACACTCCAAAATTTGCAATATTCACATATAAAATCTCCTGAGTACAGAATAACTAATCTGCCTTTCCTTCCTCCCTCCCTCCTTCTCTCCACTTCTTCCTCTCTCCCTTCTTTCCTTTAGTCCTTAGAAACTCAGGGTGCTGTTTCTAAGAGATAATTCTATCTGTTCCTCCCTGACAACTTCTTCCTTTTAAAATCACTCTGTTTCATGAACCTGTTGCCCTTCTATATCAATCAGTTAAGAGCAGAGACTAAATGCATTTAGAGAATGCTTATCTCTGTTATATAGATAATATATTATGCATATTATTATATGGCATGGTCTCAGTGTGGCCCTGGGTAGCCCCAGGACAGGACTTTTCCAGCTCAGTCTCCATTCTAGCTGTGCTTGCCAGGAAGTTTGGCCAGTGGCAAGGCACAAGATAAATGTTCAGGTCAGTTCCAAGGAGTTTCATTTTCCATGGACTCGCTTAGGGACACAAAAGAGTAATCCGAGGCAGGAATCAAAGCCATCTTTCTAATTGTAGATCATATCTACTATACTAAGACTATACTAAGGAAAGATGGGAAAGATGACCCTTCATCTCTCTGGCAACACTTGTCCATGTGGAACTCTGAATATCAGAGCCCTGAACATATGCAGCACAAGTGTGTCCCTCCTTAGATGCAGGTCTCCCTGCATTTGGGAGCCCACTTATTCTCTGCAGCAAGGCCTCAAGGGCTGTGATCCTTCCACACTTCCTGTGCCCTAAGCAACTGGGTCTCAGTAAAGTCGTGTTAAGAATCTTATTTTCAGGGCAACTGGTGGCTCAGTAGTTTAAGCGGCGGACTTCGGCTCAGGTCATGATCTCGTGGTCTGTGAGTTCAAGCCCTGCGTTGAGCTCTGTGCTGACAGCTCCGAGCCTGGAGCCTGCTTCAGATTCTGTGTCTGTCTCTCTGTCCCTCCCCCATTTGCACTCTCTCTCTCTCTCTCTCTCTCTGCCTTTCAAAAATGAATAAATGCTAAAAAAAAAAAAAAAAAAAAAGAGAATCTTATTGTCACCCTGGGCTATGACTATAGCTGCTCAGTTCAACACAAGGGAACCCAAATAGTGAAAACTACATCACAGGTTTTCATGTCAGCAAAACAACAGCGTCTATCACACTAAATTATAACGATGCGTTGAAATTTCATTAGTTTTGTGGTGTTGAGAGCTCTAAATATAATATCCTGTTTCATGTTGGTCTAGGTTTAAATGCTATTACTTAAAAATATTAAGTTAACAGGTTGAAGGGAACATTTATTTTTAAATTTTTTTTTACATTTATTTATTTTTGAGAGAGAGAGCGTGAGCGGGGGAGGGGCAGAGAGAGAGGGAGTCACAGAATCTGACTTGCTCAGAGCCAGGCTCTGAGCTCCAGACTCTGAGCAAGCTGTCAGCACAGAGCACAGAGCACAGCTCGAACCCACGAACCGTGAGATCATGACCTGAGCCGAAGTCAGAGGCGCAACAGACTGAGCCACCCAGGTGCCCCAGGAACATTTATCTTTAAGGGATTTGTGCTTCCTCCAAGTTTGAGAAATGTAGCCTTAATTAATACTGCCATCCATTTATTTTCTCTCACGCATGCTTGTCTTGCTTGCCCCACTAGATTACAAGGTTCCTGAGGGCAGACACCATGGCTCACTTGGGTTTTGAAATCCCAAAGCCACCAGACACTGTTAGTGACGCTCAAACAATATTGATGGGTTAACAGTACTGTCTCCAGGTGCGTGCTGATGTCTGGGTTTTTCCCTTTGCTCTGCAGTTGTTCAAAGACTGAGGGAGCTGTGTATGGGTGGCAGGGAGTGGGCACAAATTTCAACTCTGTTGTGTCTGTTCTTGGGTTCAAAGGGCCCCTGACCCCATAGATCCTCTATGAAACTTCCTGTAGGGCTTTGATGTGCACGCCCCTGCCATTGGGTGCCTGCTGTGCACATCATGAAAGCACTAGCCAGCCTGTCCCCTGTGTCATCTTCCATCCTGAGGCTCTTCGCTTGTGGCTGTGCTACTTTTATTGCTGCTGATGGCACTAATATCTCTGCATAAAGTGGTTTCTTTGTTCCCATCCCTTTATCCTTTTGTATTCCTCTACAGCAGTGCTGACCTTTTAGCTTGCATGCTTTGCCAAGCTCGAGAGGAAACCCAATCTGTCCTTCTCTTTACCTGGCAATTGCCGCTCTCTGTCATTTCTGTCCCCTTCTCCCTTCTCGCTCACATCCCTCTTTTAACTCTTCTGGCCTTTTGGTTTCATTTTCTCCCCCCTGTAGCATGTCAGGAGCTTCACTATCCAAAGAGAACAGGGGACTTAGGACACCAAGTTTGAGATTTATCAGAAACCTTGCACTGCAGAATGATGGCATGGGAGATGCGTCATGCATACATTTGTCTGAGGAAGAGACACCGGATGGAAAATGTGTATATATTGATGGACTTTTCTACTGATGTCTGCTCAATGAAAAAGACAGATGTAGAGAAAGACAGGAGGGAGAAAGATACAGGAAGACAAGTAAAAGTGGGGATGGATGACCCAAGGCTTTTGTCTGCCTTTCTAGGAAATACAGAAGAAGGCAGTTCATCTTGTCTCTGTTCAAAATTAGAAGGAAAATGTCCAGTGCCCTATCGAATGGAAAGTGCAGAAAATTCTATCCTATGTTTGACTTTAGGTTCCAGTGCATGGTACCGCCAAGTAGCAGAGAAGCCAGTCCCACCAGGACTCCATGAGAGCACAAGCCTTTTCTTCTGGGTTTAGAGTGAGCAAAATATATAAGAAAGTGGCCCAGAAAACATCAAAATCCTGGAGCAGATCCAGTGGCCCATCTTCTCCAAGAGCCAAGGGGCACCAATGCCATTTCTTAAGGACCTTTTGTGGTTTTGAACGATTCTTTTAATGTTTATTTGTTTTTGAGAGACAGAGAGTGAGCAGGGGAGGGGCAGAGAGAGAGGGAGACACAGAATTGGAAACAGGCTCCAGGCTCTGAGCTGTCAGGGCTCGAACTCATGAACTGCGAGATCATGACCCAAGCCGAAGTCGGAGGCCTAACGGATTGAGCCACCCAGGAGCCCTAGGACCTTTTGTGGTTTTAGAGATAAAGTACTATTTGTTTTAGATTGACCTCAAAATTCCCCTCTTCCAGGTACAGGTGCCCCCCGCTTTTGAAAAGTTCACATTTCATCAATTTGCTTTCACCAAAGACCTGTATTAGTACCTGTTTTCACTTACTAAGAGAAATCCAAAGAGGATTTTTGCTTTCATTAAAAAAAAAAAAAAAAAAAAAAGGAAAAAAGAGAAAATAGGATTCAGGGTTGGTCTCGCAGTGAGCTGTGGTAGGGGCAGTGTGCACACCCCAGGCAGAGAGAGTGACCCCATCTAGGCCCTTCTCCAGAACCACACTCGGTGTGTCAGCAACAAGCCTTCAGAGCTTTGACCTGTGTCTGTGAGCATCATGCTTTATCTCCAGTCATTTTGTGCATCCCTCAGCAAGATGTGTCCTAAGGTGTCAGAAAAGCCTAAGAGAGGTTATTTTGGGGGTCTGGGAATGCTCAAAAAATTTTCCATATAAATTAATAGTAACTGCTTCTTGGCCTTTCACTATTTTGGATGGTGAGAGATTTCATAGGCATGCCCTACTTTGGGGGTAAGCCGGGGAAACCTGCATTCTTTCCTGACAGGCCGCCCACCCCTCTATCCACCTCTGTGCTTACTCGCCCCTTTATCTTACTTTGGTGTGCATGTTGACTTCTCTTGTTTCTGTTTCTTCCCCTGCTTTCCTGCCTGGCTGCTGAAGGTAGACACCCAATGCTTTGATTTTAGCTTTTACTTTGCTTTCATCTCTTCCCAGGTGCTGCTCGACCTGCTGTTGTACACATGGGCTTTTTTTTTTTTTTTTTTTTTTTTTTGCTGTGAACCGACTTCTCTCTAGCACAGAACTGCCTTACTAAGGGAGAGAGAGGCAGCGTGGTGGAGAAGGATCCACTGGGGCAGACGGCCAGTCCTGACACACATTGACTTGTTTCCTGAGAGTTGGCATCTAAAAAGAGCTATCCACTAAAATTACAATGAAAGAAAGTGGCCAGAGGCTGGGATTTAACCACACCAGTTAGGCAAGAACCCAGATGCCTTGGACGCTCTGCCATCTTTCTCAGCTGGGAGAAGCACATCCCCCAAGGGCATCTGAGAATAGTGTCCACTGGGGTCAGTTGTAAGTTTCATGATGACTAGACAGAGGAAGGAATAACAGTAGCATGTAACGCCTGGGGCCAGGAATGACAAATACCCTGAAATATGCAGAAAAGGCTCACACAGCGAGAGGTGTCCCCTAAAATTTCTTTTAGTGCCCCATTAAAAAAAAAAAAAAGAGTAAGAAGACTACAGATTTTTGCACAGATTTCTTAGGCTCCAGGTAAGGTTTGCTCTGAAGACTTCAAATCCCTTTTCTGGAATTCTTGATTCAGGCCTGGAATTTCTAGAGGAACCGTTGTGTGTTGTGCCCTGGTGATATGGATATGGTGGTTAGTAAGGTGGAGAAAGTCCTTGGCCTTATGACCACGTGACCCGGTAAGAGCTACTGGCCAGGGAATGGCGTGCATGCACACCTGGTGGTGACTGATCCCACGGTTGCCTGAAAGGAGAGCTGTTCAATATGGCTGCATCTGGGAAGGTGGACAGAAAGTGAAGAGAGTTATTGAGACAGGGGAGGTAGCCTGAGCCCATCTTATAAATAATGGGAAGGAGTTTAGACTTTATTAAGAGGGTGATTGGAAACCACTTAAGCATTTTAAGCAAGAAAATTGGCAGTTCAGATAGCTCTGGCCACAGTCTGGTCCAAGGTGAGTTGTCCAAATCTGAATCCGGCTACCATGTCTTTTTTCCCCCTCATCCTCGAGTCATTTCAATTATAAGTGATTTTGCAGCAACAGCTTCCCAGAGAGTGCCACATCTTGCGTTTTGGAAGTTCTTCATTAGGCAGAGAATTTATCGATAACTATTAGCAGTATAAGATTTGTCCTGCATTTATAAACTCATATCATCTCTGGATGTCTAGGCACGTTTATTCATGACTAACCTCCGATGCGGCTTTCTGAAGCAGCACAGAGAAAGCATGGTCCTGTTGGCATATTTCTTGTGCAAGCTTGATGTGACTATTCTTGCTGAATCTAAGAAGCCAGAGCGTTCCTCCACATTGTCTCATTTCATTCTCACAGCATGACTACAGGTAGGACGAGTAGTATTGATATTCTGGTAGTATTGGTATTCTGGTTCTCACAGATGAGGAAATGGATCACTTCCTTAGCTATCAACTTTAATGTTCTGCCGTGAACTAGAAGAGTGACCTAATTTTGACTGAGCAATGGTTCAAGTGAAAAGTACTTCCCATTGCCATTCCTTTTGATCCCCTCAGTGTCACTTTGGGGAAGGATTTATTAACTGTGATTTTACAAAGGAGAAAACCAAGGCTCAGTGGGGTTAAGCGGCTTGACCAAGGTTCACGGAGCCCTGGAATATCCTTGGAAAACAAAAAAGAAAATGGAGATGTTTGGATAAATGGCAGATGGTCTTGTCTTTTCCCAAAAGTTGTCTTGGGTCTGTCCTGGTAATCCCTCAGGGTTTCTTTTTTATTTTTCTCCCTCTAGTCCTCTGATCTGGCCCATTATGACTCTACACTGATTTATGGTTTCTAGTCTTGAACCATGACTTCCGCCATCTACAATTTTGCTCTTTGACCAGAGTGTAGCAGGAAATAAATGCAGATCTGAATTTCAGAAACCCAGATTCTCTTCCTGACTCTGAGCTCTTCTGGGCACTTCATTCCACTTCATGGAGGCTTGCATGGTCCCATCTCTGATGCAGAGATTAACATTCTCCATCTTTACTTAAAGTATGGGGATATCTTGAAACAAACAGCCATTAAGGCTTCTGAAATGCTATCTGTGTATTTATTTTGACACCACATCAGTATCCCCATGGCCTCCCACTGCTCTTACAGTTAAAACCAAAAACTATACAGTGGCCTCAAAAGCTCATCTAGGTCCACACTCCTACACCTCCCCCTACCTCATTTGGTATTTTTTTTTAATTAAAAAATTTTTTTATTGTTTTAAATTATTTTTGAGAGAGAGAAAGAGACAGAGAGAGAGAGAGAGAGAGAGGCAGACACAGAATCTGAAGCAGACTTCAGGCTCTGAGCTGTCAGCACAAAGCCTGACCTGGGGCTCAAACTGGTGAATCTCGAGATCATGATCTGAACCAAAGTTGGATGCTTAACTAACTGAGCCACCCAGACACTCCCCTCATTTGTTGTCTTAAGGCTCTTTGTTTTCCTTACTCCATCTCAGCTGGTCTTTTTGTTGCTCAAACACCCAATCTCCCTCCTGCTATAAGAAATTTGCCTAGTCTCTTTTTTGCCTGGAAACCTCTTATCAACCCACTGGTTAACACCTCCCCATTCTCTTCTTCTCTCAATAAAGAAAGTGTTTCCTAGCCTCTAGAATAGTTCAGACTATTGTATGCTCCCAGAGTACCATGTATCCTTTCTTTATAATAGTAGTTCTAGCTACTTGCATTTTGTGTTGTGATTAATTGATTAATGTCCATCTCCTTCACTGGATTAAATGCCTCATGATCAAAACCAAGTCTGCTTTTGCACACCATTGCAATCTCAGTACCTGGCACTTAGATGCTTAATGAGCATCTGCCACAAGTTTGAATGAGTAATTTGGGTTATGTTATGGGTGACTCAGTTGCCCTTTGAATGGTTCTGATCCTGGTGACAAGGATGCCCTTCTGTTAGAATTTAACCTAATACTCTGTGAGGCTAGATACATAGCATGATCAGGTTTGATATAGATTTCTGTGTGCTGAAGGAGTCCTGAGTTGTGTCTTCATATGGAACTGTGTCTCTGTGCAGATCAGTTCAGAACTCTGCATTTCATCCCACATATGATAGGACTCATGTTTAGCTAAGAACTCCTAAATACTGTGGGGTTCATTTATGCTTATTACAATCAGCTGGCCAATAGAAAGTGAATGTTGCAGAGAAAAAGCAATGCACGGGGTGGCGGTACTATGGGGCTATAAGCCAGGTTCTAGAATCAGACTTCATCAGATAAAATACTGCTTAGTGGCATGTGACCTTGTGTAAATGTTCAATTTCCTTCTAAATCCGTTTCCTCACTTGTAAAAATAGAAATAATTATAGAAACTTCCACCTAAGACTGATAAGGCTAAAACACATAATATTTGAGAAATTACCTAGGTAGTATAGTACTAGGCATTGGACAAAGAATTGTCCAATAAATGTTAGATCTTATAGGGGTGCCTGGGTGGCTCAGTCAGTTAAGTGTCTCACTTCAGCTCAGGTCATGATCTCCTAGTTTGTGAGTTCAAATCCCATATTGGGCTCTGCACTGACAGCTCAGAGCCTGGAGCCTGCTTCGGATACTGTGTCTCCTTCTCTCTCTGCCCCTCCCCTGCTCATGATCTGTTTCCTAAAAAATAAATAAATGTTAAAATTTTTTTTTTTTAATGTTCGGTCTTATATAGTTGAGGAATTAATGCACATTATTCAATTATTAAGGAATTAATAAATATTAATTTATTGCTTTTGGCTTTCTTCCCCAAATCACAAACCCAATCTCCTTTTGCAATACTTGCATTAGAAAGCCATGATTTTAGATGCCATTGAGACCTTCTTTGAAAATATGGACGTAGAATCTTGAAAGATGATAAAATCTTTGACAGAATACCAGCAAATAGATTCTTTTAGGAAGGGGAAAATCCTGATGACTCCACATTCTTTTGGATGATCTTCACATGATCCTAACTATTCTTTGCCCACACTGAGAACTTTTTTATCATCACTTCTTAAAATCACAGCTCCCAGCTCCCACATCATGTCTGGGCACTTATGGTAACCTTCTAACCTCTGCTAAAGGAGTCAAGGCAGGCACCCTGACATTTGGAAAAATGAAGTGTGTGGTTATTTTTAGACGGACTAAAATAGCAGCAGCAGGTTTCCATTTATAGGAACTGTAAGAACCTTCTCCTATGTCTGGGACAAGGTAATGACTTCTATGGAGTAATGACTTTGCCATCATAAACTTTATCCCACTGATGATTACCTACCTCTTTAGTGGTCTCTGTATTATGCTATTTTGTCTTTTTAGTATTAAGAGAATGAGGCCCTGGTTGTTCTTCACATTTTATCATTTCTTTCTTCTTGGGCTGGAAGAAAATGAGAAGCAGGGCCAGACTACCTCTCATGACTAAATTGTTCCTGGCTAATAAAGCTGCAGGAACTGTACGTTGGGGTGTCTTCCATAAATCAGCCTTGGGGAGAATTAGGTGCTGAGAGATGAAGGAGTGATGTTTAATCATCACTTGTAGGAAACCATTAGCCGCACACCCTCATTCTGCTACTTGCCCATTCGTCATTCCCCAATCGCTAGTTCCCCCCAGCCCATTAACATTTCTCAATGACTTTCTAAATGCAGAGAAAACCACAGAAGGGGTGAAGGATGGGGGGACATTATGGAAACACACAACTGAGAGATGTCTCTGCTGCTTTACCTCCTGCTCCCTTGAATGTAAATGGACCAGCGTAAGAACAAAATGATGGATAACTCAGCCAGCCAGATGCTGCCGTGAGAGCTGAAGAAGCTTTTGCCTCCTGTTCTGCTCTTCCCTCTGCAAAAATAAATAACCCGGTCTCCACCTAGGTATGTTTCCTTTGGCAATGTGGAAGACAGCTCTGTCTTTTCTTTGCTATGATGGACAAGGAAAGTGGGGAGGTCGAGTGGTTAGTAGAGGAGTACCAGCTTTGGGAAATTAATTGGATCTTCCCAAATTTGCTCCCCCATCCTGGAGAGAGAAAGCCACAACCGAAGGTGCTGCAGGGTCTACAAATGAGTGAAGCAGGAAGCTCGGTAAAACAGAGCTAGTTCTTAGACTGAATGGATTGGTGGACACCATTTAAAAAGTTGATCCAGAGGCACCTGGCTGGCTCAGTCAGTTGAGCAACTGACTCTTGATTTCAGCTCAGATTTTGTGGTTCATGAGTTTAAGTCCTGCATCAGGCTCCATGCTGACAGTGTGAAGCATGCTTGGGATTCTTCTCTCTCTCTCTCTCTCTCTGTCTCTCTCTCTCTCTGTGTCTTTCAAAAGTAAATAAATAAACTTAAAAAATGTTGATCCAATAGTGATGTGTGGGCAGAGCTCTGTTCAATCATTTTCAGGAAGAAAATGTATTCTAGCTTCGTCTCCTACTCCTAGAATATAGTTTCTGATGCTAATTGCATGTACACAAGGTGATTTAGAGGCCTTTTCCTTAGACACGAATGCCAAGTCATTCCCGCTGATTGCTTCCCTAATTAATTTTGATCATGGGTGTTAGGAACTCTTCGCTCCCATTTACTATTTTCCAGGCAAGCCCAGAAAGTCAGTAATAACAAGAATATTTCACTGAGGACTAAGTATATGACACATACTAGAATAAGACACCTGACATACACTAAAAGAGTTGATTTACACGACTGTACTACAAAGTAAGGATTATGGTCCTGATTTTCTTGGTGAAAAAACTGATGTTAGTGATGATTTTCCTAAGTTCATGCAGTTTAGATGGGAAAGATCCAAGTTCTTTGGGGACTGAGAATTATGCTATTTGAAGAGCTTTTTAGGAAAGAAGTGAATACAAATTTAGGTGTAGGGCTGCAGGAAGGGTCTTTCCAAGTGAGGGGTTCTGCGGGTATAGCATCACCAGCTCCGTGGTATAGGGGTGTCCATTTATGGAATGCAATGCAGGCCCATCTGAGCTCTTAAATGCAGTGATTTTCTGCATATAGAAAAGATGAGTGTCCTAATGATTCAAATCCAAGTGATTTGAATATCCCAATAGTCTCTGGGGAGGAAATTTTGGAAAGCTTAACAGAGAGAGGAAACTGATTCTGGAGATGTCCTGGTGGCTTAGGAGTCTTTACCAGCTATCGTCAAACTGAGAGAGAAAGCTATGACTAGCTGGCCCTGGACAACTCCACAAGGGCACTAAGCCTAGTGGGAATGGACAGAAATGGGAGTCTGGAGGCCTAGGTTCCAGCTCTGGGACTGTCACTACTGAGCCCTGTGACTTTAGGGAAGTTGAATTTTGTTTCTTCAGCTGTGAGACCAGAGTTTTACTATAGCTTTGGCATTCTAAGATTCTGACTCAAGGAGCGCATTAACTTCCACACATATTTGGTGTTCCTTCTTGTTCAATATTTATGGAAAAGTTGAGCACATTTTAAAATGAATGCATCAAAATGAGTGCAGGAGTGGAGTGAGGGGAAAGGTTATTTTGGTTAGGATGGATAGAGACAGAAACAGAGCACAACAACAACAACAACAACAAAAACACCATGGTGCTAAAAATAAAGTCCAATATCTAATCACATAAAATACAGGGTTGCATAATAATGTGTAAATGAAAAGCTAGGTTACTGAGTAGCAGAAGGTGGGAGTAATAACTGATCACATCGTGTTTGAATTTGCATTAGTGAGGTGCATTTGTGTCCCAGATCACACTCTCTTGCCTGCACTCCATTGGTAATAACAGCAACAGTTAACCGTACCAACAATAACTCTACAGATATTTATGGACTGTGAGATTTGTGGTTTATGTGTATGGACACCTAGGAGGTGGCTCGCTCAGGCAATATCCCAAATATTTTCCCATAAGAAAAACGTTCTGAATTATTTGCAGAGATTCTCAAGATACATCACTAAGGACCTGTTTGACTCTCAAAGTGTCTGGGTATTTCTTATCCTCAGTAAAATAGCATCAGAAAATGTTACTAATGTTGATAATTTATGCTCAACAAATTAGAAAAAAATATATACATATCTATTATGCTCATTTTAATTTGAAAAAAAATGCATATGCATTTAAAGAGGATAGGGAAATAGATGAAGTGACTGGAATCCTAAGATCAGTTTCTGGGAGGTCTATAGGACTTGAGAGATTTCATCCCTGTTTCTTTATCATTATTTTCCTTCCAAGTCTATATCATTTCTTTATTGCTGATAGAGGTGAATGCCTAATGCAACTCTCACCTTTTCCCCCCAGGATTATTGTCACTTGTCAGGAGACATATCAAAAATGAAAAGAAGTAAGGGGCAGATATTCTCCATGAGTAGGATATGAGTAGACAGAAAGGTTGGGAGAGTATGTGTGAAAGAGCTTGTGTGATGGGAAAAGGCAGAGGTAAAAGAGAAGTTGGCAGGCCTGTGTGATCTCTTTAAGGAGCAAGAAAGCAGGCTGACTTGGAAAGTTGGTCCAACTGCCTCCTCTTGAGAATATAGAGCCTTATAGTCCCTTGCTTCCAGAAATAAGCAAGGTGTTGGAAGGGAGGGAGATAAAGGGAGAAACAAGCACAATAATGAAGGCAGCTGTACGGGTGAACACAGGATGATAAGATATGAGCTGTTTATGGATACAACCATAGGTACTAAAAGTTTTAAAACATTGACAAGAGAGAAGTGCCTGGGTGGCTCAGTCAGTTAAGTGCCTGACTCTTGATTTCGGCTCAGGTCATGATTTCACGGTTCATGAATTCGAGCCACGTCAGGCTCTGCCCCTTGTCAGGCTCTGTGATGACAGAACATAGCCCTTTTGGTCTCTCTCCCTGTCTCTCTGTACCTCCCCCTTCCCCTCAAAATAAATGGATGAACACTTAAAAACCGACAAGGTAGAAACATACTGTTGTCAGGTGGGGTTACCAGGGAGGCAAGATAGGGATGGGCTGTGAGCATTGGCTAAAGTATTTAACTGACCTTGTTCTAATGGTGTGTGTGTGTGTGTGTGTGTGTGTGTGTGTGTGTGTGTGTGTGTGTAAGAAGGATATGAGGCAGGGGCACCTGGGTGGCTCAGTCAGTTAAGCGTCTGACAGGCTCGATTCATGATCTTGCAGTTCATGGGTCTGCCATGCATTGGGCTCTGTGCTGAGAGCTCAGAGCCTTGAGTCTGCTTCAGATTCTCTGTCTCCCTCTCTCTCTGCCCCTCCCCTGCTCAGGCTTTGTCCCTCTGTCTCTCAAAAGTAAATAAACATAAAAAAAAATTAAAAAGAAGGATGTGAGACAAACATGTAAAATGTTAACAAAGATTAGATCTATAAAATGTGTTTATGGGCACCTATTAAATCCTCCTTACTCTTTTGTATATTTAAGTTATTTTTATGATAAAGTTTAAAAAATAAAATTAATTCACTATTTATAATCTATAGGAATTCTGATAGTACTGTCACAGATTTGATCATCTAGTCTAGACTTTGCTTTCTAACATAAATTTCTTACGGTTGCTTTGCCTCAGTGACTGAGGTCATTAGGAGATCATAAATATCTAACCCATTTATGGCCATGAAGTTTTTTTTTAAGATCTTGCAGGTGAACATTAAAGTGACTTGTTAATGTTAATTTGGGCCATCTTTAAGCTGGGTCGATGTAGATTATGCAGAGAACACCTGATTCATCTCTACTCTAATGAACCTATTTCCAGACAATGATAAAGAGCATCAAACTTCTGTAATCAGTTGCACCAGGATTCCTTTGATTCCCCAAGAGAGGTGGCTCCATTGCAGGTGGGAAGATGGGAAGGTGGTGGACTGGTGTTCTTGGGAGAAACCAAAGGGATAAGAAAACTTGGCAAGACGCACAGGGTCTATCTTATGACTGGAATGAACTTGAACTGGTTCTATCCCTTATCAGGATGCAGGTGCACAGTAGGATCACATGTCTGGTTTTCCACATTTGAAGATGATACAGATCTAGAATCAGGAAAACATCTGACTTGTATTTTCCAACAGTTGGGATTCTCTACATCTAGTTCCCTTGCCTTATTCCCCTGGTGATGAATCATTTTTTTAAATTAATAATCATTATTTTCCTAATAAGTACCAGGTGCTGTGACAGACACTGGGGACAGAGACACATTCTACCCAGATATTTTCATCAAGGTCCTCACAGGTTATTGAGAAAGAGAAGCAGGCTAGAGGAACCTGCAGTCCCAACTGGTAAGCTCTGTCATTAAAGATGCTCAGTGTAGTAGAGTGGGGGCAGAAGAGTCCCTGGTAGAAACCATCCTGGGGAAAGAGTAAAAAAGATGAGGGGGAGTGTCAGTAAGTGTCTCTGCAGAGATTCTGAACTAATAGGATATAGAGAAATGTATGTAAGAAGAGATTTATTATACCAATTGGCTCATGTGATTATGGAGAATGAGAAGTCCCACCATCTGAGTCTGCAAACAGGAGACCCAGGAACACTGGTGGCATAAAATTCAGTCTGAGCCTAAAGGCAAATGTCTGAGGCAAGAGAAGGTGGGTGTCCTGGTCCAAGCAAAAAGAACAGACTCCCCCTTCCTCTGCCTTTTTGTTCTGTTCAAGCCCTTAAAGGATTAGATGATGCCCACTTGAGTTGGTGAGGGAGATGTTGCCTCCAATGCTAATCTCTTCCAGAAACCTTCTCATAGACACACCCAGAAATAATGTTTTACCAGCTCTCAAGGCATCCCTTAGCCCAGCCAATTTGACGTATAAAATTAACCAACACAGACAACGTATTCCACATGGTACTTACAAGGCCTTGGAGCTGAAGGGGTTGAGGTATGGTAGGAAATATCTAACTGCAGGCTGTATTCATGGCATGCTGTTGAAGTATCCTGAGTTAGAGGCTAGACTTCTGTTTTAAAAATAAAATCCCTCTCATAGCAGTGTACAATGTTACCTTCTTAGAGGATGCGTCTGAAGACAGAAAGATATTTGGGGCTGGGAAATAATTTATAGCGCAGGGTAGATAAAAAGTAACCAAAATTACAGGGATATGATTTGATGCTCTGCCTTCATGGTATCTTCAGTAGATTGAGCTAGAGTCTCCAGGCTGTTTGAAAGAAAGGAAGAGCTGCACCCAACTTAGTGGCAATTATTTGCCTTAAAAAGTACTTTTAGCTCTCTACCACCAAGGTTTGTCATATCTCACAATGAAACAACAATAACAACAACCAACACTTATTGAATTTTTCCTGTGTGTCGGGTATTGATCTCAAAGTTTGTGTATATTCACTGAACTCCCACAACAACCCACAACTCCCACAACAATGAGGTTGTTTAGTTGCTCATTTTACAGATAAAGCACAGAGAGGTTAAGTACTTTGCATAGGGCCACACAGCTAACCAGTGAGTGCAGCCAGGAGTCAAACCCTGGGTGTTCTGTACTTTCACGCCCACGCTATACCACATCCTGGACTAAAACCATTTCATGTTTCCATTTAGAAAGCCATTCCCCTGTTTTTGCTTATTTTATTGTTTACATATTTATAATTTGTTTTCTTTAGACACGATGCTAGTCTTTTCGTAAAGAGGGTATAACTTGAGGATTTTATAACTCTGTGGCCTAGACAAGTTAATAATTGATACTTTCATGAAGCTCATTGATAATGAAATTATTTCATTCAACATTTGTATTTCATCCTAGACCCATCAATTATAAGAGATACAAAATTTATATGAAAAGATAGATGGTCATATAAAATTGTTTCTAATATAGGAGGACAAGTCATAGTGATTTATATTTCAGTGAAGAGATTCCCTTATTCATCTATCCATCCATTCATTTGTCAAATATTTATTGAGTGTTAATTATATCCTGGATGCTGGATATAAAGTCAAAAAGACATGGTCCTAACCCTCAAAGATCTCTCAGTCATTTGGGCCTAATCAAATTCCTACTTCTGCTGTCTATAACTGGGAGAGGCAGGGAATCAAGAAGCCTGGAGAGCAGAAGTTCTCTTTTCTTTAGTTAAACCAAGATTATGAAATGAAATGATTAGAGATGATAAGAAAATTTTTTAAGAAAAAAAATCTGTTTTTTTTTAAAGAAAAATCTTGGCAAAGAATCTCAACACGCATACACACACACACACACACACACACACACACACACACACACACGCCTCTGCCCAGAGAATCTACAAAATAATCTACCTGGCCACTTTTAAAAATCTGGCTGGGTGGAGTTAAGGGAAGGATTTTAGATTTGACAAGGACTCAGGGGAAGTTAGTAACAAGGGTTCCATTAACATTTAAATAGAAAATTTATGTTGTATTAAATAGTAACCTTGTTTAAGAATGAATGACAAAGTATCTAGTTGTATCTAATGCTTATTTCCTTTGACCTATTGTTGAAAGAAGTATCAATATTTTTAAAACATAATTAGGGGTATAAGTAAAGTTCGGATTTTGACATATTTTTCTAAGGAATGAAGTTCCACACAGAGATGAATCTAAAAATCTGTCCCCCCCCCCCCCCCCCCCCGAATTAAACTGTGGTCATCACGTGTAGCAGTGATACAGGCATTCTGGTGATGCATCTGTGCAAAGCAGGGACAGGCTAATTGGTCTTTGTCTGGTGCCATTATAAATTAGTCTAAAATAAGTAAAGTTAAGCTAGGGAAAGATAGCTGTTTTCCTCTCTTTGCTTTTTTGTGTTCTTCTTACTATAAGAACTTTAACATGCCTTTTATTGTTATTAGATACCCTAGTAATAAAAGCTGAGGAGATTTGTTTACTCAAAGCATGGTTTTAATTTCAGGAGATAGCAAATATTCCAGAGGCAAACAGACACAGAATCCCATATCTTTTTTTGTTCATAATTGTTTTTAATGCTTATTTATATTTGAGAGAGAGACAGAGAGAGACAAAGTACGAGCGGGGGAGGGGCAGAGAGAGAGGGAGATAGAGAATCTGAAGCAGACTCCAGGCTCTGAGCTGTCAGCACACAGCTGGATGCAGGGCACAAACCCACAGACCTCGAGATCATGAGCTGAGCAGAAGTCAGATGCTTAACTGACTGAGTCACCCAGGCCCTCCCAGAATCCCATATCTTAAACTGAGGAAAGGAAATAACATTTATTGGGCTTCAAACAGTTTTTAATTCATTATCTCATTTGACTTACAGCTCTCAACAACTTGTCATGGATTTATTAATATTCCTATTTTGTAGTTGAGAAAACTGAGCCTTGCTTCTGAGGCTTTTCTCAAGATCACACGGGACATCAGAGTTTTTTTTTACAGTACACAGAGTTGTTTTTGTTTTTGTTTTTTTACTGTTTATTTTTGAGAGGGAGAGAGACAGTGTAAGCAGGGGAGGGGCAGAGAGAGAGGGAGACATAGGATCCAAAGCAGGCTCCAGGCTCTGAGCTGTCAGCACAGAGCCCGACATGGGGCTTGAACCCACGAACTGTGAGATCATGACTTGAGCCCAAGTTGCTCAACTGACTGAGCCACCCAGACACCCCCAGAGGTTTTTCTTTTTCTTTTCCTTTATTTTGAAAGAGAGAGAGAGTGAGCATGTGCAGGGGAGGGGCAGAGAGAGAGAGGGAGAGAGAAAAAAAAAAACCCAAGCAGCTTCTATGCTATTAGCACAGAGCCCGATGAGGGGCTCGAACTCACAAACCATGAGATCATGACCTGAGCCAAAATCCGGAGTTGGTGTTTAACCACCCAGGGGCTGAGCCACCTAGCAGCTCCAATACAGAGAGGTTTCAAAGTCAGATTTTCTGATGCCGTGGCTGTTGCTATTTCTTCTTGAAATTCTTACTGTAACACATGCCACTGTCCCTCTGGTGACATAAGATGGGATGTTGAGAATTCAGGAAAACTTGTATTTTCTTCAAATGAAAGATTTTGCAGAACTTGTCCCAAGGGTAGAAAAGATACAGACCTCTCCTTCCCTCACCAGATAATATTTGCTTATATTCTAGAGTAAAAAAATGGGATTTATTCCTCCCTCACCCACCCTCTCTTTCTGTCTCCTTCTCTCTCCTTCTCTCTCTCTCTCTCTCTCTCTCTCTCTCTCTCTCTCTCTCTCCTCTGCCTCTGTCTCCCTCCCTTTGAGGATGGGAAGCCCACTAGCAGCTCTCTGTCCACGTCTTTCCCCTGTAACACACTTGGAGCAGGTGCAGGAACCATGAAGCCCTCACCGGATCTGGGGAATGGGCACTGGGAACTGATGGGACTAACACGCTGTTCTGAATCTGCTTTGGTTGTAAGTGATACACTGTCTTTATCTCTGACCCAGACATCTCATGTTATCTGGCAGGTAGGTTACAATCTCAGACCCTTCACAGTGTCTGACAGGATACCACGTTTTAAATGTTTAATCTCTTCAGCCATCCATTCAGCCAGCAGCTTTTTTTTTTTTTTTTTAAGGAGCGCTCATTGCTGCTGAGAGATTCCTCTAAGCTCTTGGGACACAGCAGTAAATTACATGCAAGAGGCCCCGGACCTGATGGGGCTTATCATTGCAGGGGATGAAAAAACAAGGAAACAAGTCAAAAAGCTAATTTTTATCTGCATATAATTTCAATGAAGCAAATCTCAGCAGGGCAACATGGGAGAGAGTTGACTTGATGTGCAGCAGAGGCCAGTTTAGACAGGTGGTCAGACACAGCCTCTCTGGATGGGTCACATAATGAAAATAGGACTGTGGTTCTTACATGGGGTTGATTTTGTCACCCCACCCCACCCCAGAGGGCATTTGCAGCGTCTGGATGCATTTGATTGTCATGACCAGAGGGAGGCGGGATTACTACCAGCGTGTACTGGGCAGAGGCCAAGGATGCTGCTAGACCCCTACAATTCACAAGACTCTCACAACAGGGAATTATCCGATCCAAAATGTCAATAGTGCTGAGATTTAGAGACTCCGCCATAGGGTATAATAGGACTGCATCCCAAGTAAGAAATACACTGAGATTGCACAGGGGGAGGGGTTAATAACTCACTGGAGGATGTCGGGGTTGCTCACAGAGGCTGAACTGAAGAACTGAGCCTTGAGCTGAATCTTAAGGGATGACGAATGGTTTTCTGAGTCAATGTGGTGGCACTGTGTTTAGTAAGCTCTCTCAAGGGCTGGGACACATGGCACTCTTTTCCTGCTAGAGCACTTCCCGACCCCCAAGAATACAGTGGGACCACATTGAGGTAGGACATATAATGAGTTGGGATAAGCAGAGGGATCTGTTCTCTCCTGAAACCTTTGAATGCACCTGGTTGTACGTGCACTGTGGGCATATGTTTGTGCAAAGCAATAATGTTACCGGTCACGTTCAATCACCCCTGTTAGGAACAGGGGGGCAGACTGGCTAGCTCTTAGCAAACCTGTTTTCTGTTCCGCTTGGACACGCAGCTAAATTACCTATTTCAACCACATTCTCTGGTAGCTGTAGCCATGTGACTGAGCGCGGCCGTGGACAGTGGGCAGGAGTGAGCTCTCCACCTCCAGGCTCGGCCCATAGAGCCTCCCACATGGGCCTTGTTCTCTTCCACCCCCCACCCCCACCAGCTGGGAGCAGAGGACTGTCACGTCCCGAAGATGGAGTGTCACAGATGGAAGGAGGCCGGACTCTGAATTACTGTATGAATGGCCATGCACTGCACTTTACTTGAGCAAAAACCTAAATTTGTATGGTATTAAGCCCCTGGGATTTCAGGGTTTATCTGTTATAATAGAAGGGCTACCATAATTAATCCGGGAGTGCCAGGTACTTGAGGTATGTTATCCCTAATCCTTTCAGTGACCTTGCAATACAGGTGTTATTTTCCATATTTAAACATGAGGACAAAGGGCCCCAAGTGATTAAGTACCATAAGCTAGTAAGTGGAAAGAATCAGGAACCAAAATGCATGCTGTTTTTAATATGCTAAACAGCTCTGCACTTTTCCTCCACCCATGCTAGTTTTGAATGACTCTGGATAACTTTCTTCCAGGGAGAGTTTCTCTGCACAGATTTGCATCCTTCTCTTTTCCTCTGGTTGGGGGAGGAACAAATAGCTTTCTTCCCACTTTCCATGCCTGGTTTAGTATACCAATGCAGCATTCTCGTTGCTTAAAATATTTGACCCAGGATAAGAGGTGATGTAGTAGTTAAATAGAAAGTGCTCTTAGAGGCACCTGGGTGGTTCAGTCGGTTGAGCGGCCGACTTCGGCTCAGGTCATGATCTCACAGCTCATGAGTTCGAGCCCTGCATTGGGCTCTGTGCTGATAGCTCGGAGCCTGGAGCCTGCTTTGGATTCTGTGTCTCCCTCTCTTTCTCCCCCTAACCCACTCGCATTCTGTCTCTGTATCTCTCTAAAATAAATAAACATTAAAAAAAGAAAGAAAGAAAGAAAGAAAGAAAGAGCTCTTGCAGGAGTTGAATGCTGCTTGTCAGACCCTCACAGATGGATGAAAACAAAACCTTCACAAATGGGGTTGCTTGTAATTTTCCTTATTTTTTTTTTCTTCAATGAACTGAGAATACACATGAAGCAAAGAACCTTCTGCCTCTCTCGGCTGCTGGAAGTTGCATTTGATTTCCCAGTCAGAGAGTTTATTGGTCCCCAAGGCTGCTGGAAGGGGAAGTTACCAGTAGCCAAACAGAGTCATTAAAGGAAACGGATGCTCACATGTAGCAGCACTGGGAGATCCTAGCAGCTCTCCTGGAGACAGGGCTGAGGTGGGCAGCTTGGAGATCTTTGGTTGCTACATCTGAAAAACAAAAGGAAGACTGGTGTGGGTGGGTCTTAAAGTGTGAGCCATAAGGCTGGGGCTTGGGTGTTTAGTCTGCCCAGCACCTCTTTGGGAAGCCACCTCTCCTCCACTTTCAGGCGTTGAAATGAAGTTGTGGCTGAGTACCACCTTCAGATTGAGAATCTGATGCAGACTTGACCCATTACTTCTATCTGTCCCCATCTCCCACCACGTCCCCAGCCCCAGTGACTGCTTATGGGTATGGCCATATTCCCTACGTAGGACCAGTAGGAGTTATCTCTAGAATGTTTCTGATATGCCCCTGGGAAAGATCTCTCTGATTACGGACAGTGGGGTGTCAGGGACATTCCTTAAGAAGAGCCTGTTTGAGAATGCAGCCTCACAGAAGAAAGCAATTTTAGAGGATTAAAAAAGAACACAAAAAAGTAAAACACATCCAGATGATGTTGTTTAGCCCTAGATATAGTCATAAATAAAGTCAACCAAATGCTTTAAGCTTTCAGTTTTAGGAGCCATACATTCCCGTGTTCTGTCTAAATTAGTTTTAGTCTGACTATTCTCATTTGCAATCCAAAGGAACACACATCCTGCAGGTTCTTCTGGGCCAACATAAAGACTTGGACCTCTTCCCCAGCAACGATGAGGGTTACTGAAAGATTTGAGCAAGAGAGAGACAAGTTCAAGTTTGTGTTTCAAAGAGATGGCTCTAGCTGCATTGTGGAGAGCATAGTTCAGAGGGCCAGAAATGATGTGGGTGGACTCCCTAGGAGGGGATTTTGGTAATCTAGATAAGAGAGGTTAGTGGAATGGATTTGAGCTCAGCATGGAGACACTCACACAGGTGAAAAAGCTTTTTAGGGTGTAAGTCTGGGGGGGGGGGGGAGGAGAGAATTGTTAAAGACCACTCCTAAATTTCTGATTCAGGAAATGGTGGAGCTGGAGAGTCGTTCAAGGAAAAATAGAGCCACCTGTAAGAATAACAAATTTGGAGGAAGTGGAGAGATCATGATTTTCACTTTTGAATGTATGATATTTGGGCTATTTTTGCTAGATTCATATGGAAGTTTCAGTCAGGCTGCTGGAAAGTGGGGCCTGAGTTTCAGAGAAGAGCTCCGGATAGGATGCATATACATTTACGAGTCATTTGTGCACTGATGGTAATTTAATTTGCTTCTGTAAGATCATGAAGTAAAGGGTTAAGAGTGAGCAGAGATGTCTGGGGCTGGGCCTTGGGTATTCATCAGGTCCAAGATTTAATAGCTAAGCAGAAAAGATTGAGTCTGCAGTTAAAGACAGAGGAAGGACAACAAGAGAGGCAGGAGGAAATCAAGGAGGCCACCATGTCAACCAAGGCAGGAGAAATATGCTTGAGGATGTTGTGGTCAGCATTGTTGATTGCTGCTGACAGGTTTAATAAGCTGAGAACTGAAAACAACTAATCAAATTTAGCAACACACGTGCCATTGGTGACCTTGCTTCAATGTGATCAGAACACAAGTCAGATGGAGTGGGTGGAGGAGGGGGTGAGGAGGAAGGAAATGCAGATGAGTTCTCATAAACTACACTTTCAGGCCAGTAACCCCTTCGCATGCAAAACTGAACCAGCAGCAGCTAGATGCAGGCTTGCCAAATTGAAGTTTGGGGCAAGATTTGCCTGGATTTCTCAGAGCACATTTATGTTTGGCTCTTGGTCCACCATTCAGTTACGTTTATGTTTATGCAACAGTCATTCAATATGTACCCTTTGTCAGGTTCTGAGTTATGTATAGAGGTGAACAAGACCCTGTACTTGGCTTTGCAGAAATGATCATCTGGATGGGGTGATAGACTTGCCAAAACAGTATGCTAGGTCAACATGGTAGTGCAGTGAAGGAAGCCAGAGGAAATGTTTCTGAGAGGAACAGCAAAGGCCTCAGATGATAGCTGAACCAAGTCTAGAAGGATACCAAGTCTTGTTGGATTTACCTCTGTAGAAATAAAACTGTTCCACACATGGAGCCAATCCATTAAAAAAATGGACTACATCAATACAATTAGCCTTCATGCACCTAATGGAATAAATGTACAGAAAACTAGAAGTCAGTTTATACACTGGTGATGTGGTCAAACCAGCACTAGTTGGCTCTGCATCCCCTGAAAAGGGAAAAGGCAGAGCTGTTGGGTGTATATCAAAAAGAATCTCTCCTAGACTTCTTAGCTCCATGGGGTTTCAGAATGAAATATATCAGCTCCACAGGGAAGCCTCTGACAGATGGGAACCTATTTAACAAGCCATGGAAAATGAATAGGTTGGCTCCGAGAGGGACCACACAGTCATGGAAATCTATTCTCAGAGATGTGGGTGTTGGTGGGACCCAATGACCCACATTCAGGAATATTTGTCTATTAATTAGGGCAGGTGGTTCCATCCCAGAAGGCTTTGCCTAGCAACTGTAACCAAGATCATCTGCAAGTCAGCCCTGTGAAAGAGCTCCAAGTGTGGGAAATCTAAGTGGCATGAACAGAAGCAAGAGGTCTCTGACCCTGAGCCCAATGCTCTATCTCTTGTCCCTATTTCCCTTACCTGAGTGAGTAATTTCTGACAGCCCGACAGATTCCCCCAAACAAAATCACGCTTCACCCCACAAACTTGAACTCTGTATGGCCTTTTCATCTGGCACAGGAATACTGGTGATGGATGGCGGCAAATTAGGATATGAAAACAGTGTTTGAATGTCAGTACAGGATGGTTGGGACAAGGAATAGATAAGCTGTTCTGCATACACTCTCGGCTTGTCTTTTGTTTCATTCAATTCATTCATTGAACAAATATTTATTTAGCACTTTTCACGGACTGGGGGCACAATAGTGCACATGACAAAGGACATCAACCAGATTACTTTAGTGCAGAGGGATAATTGCCATTATAGGGAGGCTTAGGTTCAGGGAGCCGTAAGTGTAGGGAGCCTGGGGAAAAGGTAGGTAACCTAATATTTGAAGGGTTGTGGAAAGCTGGCAGGGGGACCTTAAGATTTATGTTGAGGAGAAAGGAAGGGATGGAGTTGTATGAAGTGATGATACGTATCAAGAATCAGGAGACATGAGTGAGGCATATTTGTTGAATGCTAAAGACTTGGGATTTGGAGGGCCAAGATAGAAGTATAAGAAATGAGATGTAGAAGTAAGGAGGGGCTAGATCAGATAGCGTCTCCAATCCCACATTAAAGAGTTCTAATGCTACCCTCTAGGTAACCACACAGTGGTTTCTACTGGAAAGGAGGTATGCTCATGTTTGTGCTTTGGAGACTATTCATTAATTCACTCATATTCAGAAAATACTTTATAAGCCTCTGTTATATGCCAGACACTGTGCTGAGCACTGGAAATACAGTGGTGTTCAAAGCAGGCAGAATCCCTACCCTTGTAGAGCTTATAAGTGAAACAGACATTAAACAGATGATTTAGGGGCACCTGGGTGGCTCAGTTGGTTAGGCGTCTGACTCTTGGTCTCAGCTCAGGTCTTGATCCCAGGGTGATGAGTCCAAGCCCCATGTTGGGCTCCACGCTGGGCATGAAGCCTGCTAAAAATAAAAAGAATTTAAAAGGTCTGTTGGATATCAGTGTGGAACATGGAAAGAAGGTGGCTTGGGACAGTGGGGCCACTTCGAGTCTTGTGGCAGCGAACCAGATGGAAGATAGTAGTAACGTACACCAAGGCAGAGGGCTAGGATGAATAAAATGATTCCAGGGATGGAATAGAGGTAGAGGCCATAGGACACTATCATCAAGTATATGAAGAAAGGTGAAAAGGCAAATGGGACCATCTGGTGACCATAAACATCTCTTAATGAAATGACATGATAGGGCTCAGTCTGCTCTACGAAGAAAAAGGAACCCACTCAAACTTTGCAAATCAGTTGGTGCATCCCTGAATTAAATCCTTGCGTGGTGAGGGATGATGTACAAAGCTAAGGGTGCACTGTCAATATCTTGTACCCTCAGTGGAAGATCACTGAGCAGCTAACATGAAAAAGGCTTAGAACACGGAAATATGCAAAAGTCTATTCAAATTTCATATCTGAGCCTTTTTGTGGGCCAGAGCTCTTACAAGTTGCAGATGCTTCTTATATTTTTAACTCATTCTGGGAGATCTCCCCCCAAGATATTGCTGTATTTTATATTAAAATGTTAAAAATATTTCCAACAAAAACTTGCAGAAGAGAATGTGACACCTGTGTAGCCATCACTAATATTTTACTTATTTTTTTAATTTTTTTAATGTTTATTATTTTTGAGAGAGAGAGAGACAGACAGAGAGAGAGCAAACAGGGAAGAGGCAGAGAGAGGGAGACACAGAGTCGGAAGCAGAGAGCTCTCAGCACAGAGCCTGATGTGGGGGCTCGAACTCAGACCGCAAGATCATGACCTGAGCCATAATCGGCCGCCCAACTGACTGAACCACCCAGGCGCCCCCATCACTAATATTTTAAAGAGTGAACTTCACATCATATTTGCTTCAGGAATTTTACTGAAGAAATTAAAATATAGTCAAATTATTGTTGCTCTCTCTTCATCATCCTGAACATCTCAGGGAAACTATAACTGCAAGTCATTGCAAATGCTTCTACCTTTGGTGGACATATATGTATCCACAAACAACTCAGCGTTTTTTATTTAAAACTCAGAAATCGTGTCACACCTGATCATTTTCCATCTTGGTTTCATTAAAAACGTTGCTCTTGAGACTTCCCCCTGTCGATAAAAGTGGATTTGTTTCATACATTCTGTAGTTGTATATATCCCCTTGTGTGGATAATCAGAGTTTATAGATCTCTTTCCCTTACTGAGAGGTAGTAACTTTCTCCCTCATTCTTTCCTGGCATAAACCTCTCTCTGTCTTAGCTATTGTAGCTATCTGTATCCTCATCAAAACCTGGTGATATCCATGTAGACACTTCTGGACAGTCTGGAAGTGAAGTTACATCTCGCTTATTGTTTTAATATTCATTTTTCTGACTATGAGTGAGGTTGGGGTTTTTTTCTCATGTTTTATTGACTATTTGTGGTTCTTTTGCTATCAGTCACTCATCAATAGGCTTTGTCCATTTTTCTATTTTTTTTCTCTTGAGGATTTTTTTTATATTTTAGTTAATATACAGTGCAATATTGGTTTCAGAAGTAGAATTTAGTGATTTATCACTTACATACAACACTCAGTGCTCATCACAAGTGCCCTCCTTAATACCCATCACCCATCTAGCCCATCCCCCACCCACTTGCCTCCATCAACCTTCACTTTGTTCTCTATCATTAAGATTCTCTTGTGTTTTTTCCCTTCTTCTCTTTCCTCCCCCTTCCCATATGTTCACCTGTTTTGTTTCTTAAATTCCACAAAGGAGTGAGATAATATGATATTTGTCTTTCTCTGATTGACTTATATCAGTTAGCATAGTACATTATAGCTCCATCCACATTGTTGCAAATGGCAAGATTGTCATTCTTCTTGATGGCTGAGTAATATTCCACTGTATGTATGTATGTTTGTATGTGATTATATATATATATATATATATATATAAAATATCCATATATATATATACACATAATATATATGTATGTATACTTATATACTGTATGTGTGTGTGTGTGTGTGTGTGTGTGTGTGTGTATATATATATATATATATATATATATATATATATCTTTATCCATTCATCAGTCGATGGACATTTGGGCTCTATCCATAGTTTGACTATTGTTAATAATGCTGTCATAAACATGGGTTCACATACCCCTTGGAATCTGTATTTTTGTATCCTTTGGGTAAATGCCTACTACTGCAATTGCTGGATCATAGGCTAATTCTATTTTTAGTTTTTTGAGGAAACTCCATACTGTTCTCCAGAGTGGTTGCACCATCTTGCACTCCCACTACCAGTGCAAGAGGTTTTCCCCTTTTTCCACATCCTTGCCAACACCTGTTGTTTCTTGAGTTGTTAATTTTGGCCATTCTGATAGGTGTGAGGTGGTATCTCATCATCATTTTGATTTGTATTTCCCTGACGAGGAGTGATGTTGAGCATCATTTCATGTGTCTGTTAGCCATCTGGATGTCTTCTTTGGAAAAGTGTCTATTCACATCTTCTGCCCATTTCTTAACTGGGTTGTTTGTTTTTTGGGTGTTGAGTTTGATAAGTTCTTTATAGATTTTGGATAATAACCCTTTATCAGATATGCCATTTGCAAATATCTTCTCCCATTCTGTAGTCTGCCTTTTAGTTTTGTTGATTGTTTCCTTCACTGTGCAGAAGCTTTTTATCTTGGTGAGGTCCCAACAACTCATGTTTGCTTTAATTTCCCTTGCCTCTGGAGACGTGTCTAGTAAGAAGTTGCTGCAGCCAATGTCAAAGAGGTTGCTATCTGTGTTTCCCACTAGGATATTGATGGTTTTCTGTCTTACATTTAAGTCTTTCATTCATTTTGAATTATTTTTGTGTATGGTGTAAGAAAGTGGTCCAGGTTCATTCTTCTGCATGTTCCTGTCCAGTTTTCCCAGCACTAGTTTTCCCAGCATTTCTTGAAGAGACTGTTTTTTTTACCCCATTGGATATTCTTTCCTGCTTTGTTGAAGATGAGTTGACCATATAATTGTGGGTCCATTTCTGGGTTTTCTGTTCTGTTGCATTGATCTATGTGTCTGTTTTTGTGCCAGTACCATACTATCTTGATGGCTATAGCTTTGTAATACAGCTTGAAATCTGGAATCGTGATGCTTCCAGTTTTGTTTTTCTTTTTCAGGATTGCTTTGGCTATTTGGGGTCTCAACAAATTAGATAGATGGAACATACCTCATCATCATAAAGGTGCCTAGATGGCTTAGTCGGTTAAGCGTCCGACTTTGGCTCAGATCATGATCTCATGGTTTGTGGGTTCGAGCCCCGTGTCCGGCTCTGTGGTGACAGGTCAGAGCCTGGATCCTGCTTTGGACTCTGTGTCTCCCCCTCTCTCTGCTCTTCCCCCACTCATGCTCTGTCTCTCTCAAAAATAAATAAACTTTTTTTTTTTTTTAAAAAGGACCATATACAAAAGACTCAAAGCTAATATCATCCTCAATGGGGAAAAACTGAGACCCTTCCCCTATGGTTAGGAACAAGACAAGGATGTCTATTCTCACCATTACTATTTAATATAATACTGGAAGTCTTACCCTCAGCAATCATACAGCAGAAAGAAATAAAAGGCATACAAATTGGCAAGGAAGAAGTAAAACTTTCATATTTACAGATATTCTATATAGAAGACTCCACCAAAAATTTGCAAGAACTAATACATAAATTTAGCGAAGTAACGATATAAAACCAATGTGCAGAAGAAATCTGTTGCATCTCTCTACACCAATAATGAAGCAGCAGAAAAATAAGTCAAGGGATCTATCCCATTTACAACTGCACCAATAACAATAAGATAGCTAGGAATAAACCTAACTAAAGAGGTAAAAGATCTGTACTCTGAAAGTTATGGAAGATATTAAAGAGGACATAAAGAAATGGGAAAATATTTCATGTTCACACATTAGAAGAACAAATATTGTTAATTTTTTAATGTTTTATTTTATATTTGAGAGAGAGAGAGCATGAGCATGGGAAGGACAGAGAGACAGAGACAGAATCTGACACAGGCTCCAGGCTCTGAGCTGTCAGCACAGAGCCGGATGCAGGGCTCAAGCCCACGAGCAGTGAGATCATGACCTGAGCCCAATTTGGACGCTCAACCGACTGAGCTACCCAAGTGCCCAAGAACAAATATTGTTAAAATGTCTATAGTTCCCAAAGCAACCTACACATCTAATGCAATCCCTATGAAAATACCACCAGCATTCTTTGCAGAGTTAGATCAAACAATCCTAAAACTTGTATGGAACCACACACAAAAAAAACCCTGCACAACCAAGGCAATCCTTGCTTTTTGTTTCTATTTGTCCATTGTTTCTGTTTGTCTCTATATTCTGTTAGATTTGTTTTCTGATTGATTTGTAGGTATGTTCTATGTCTTGTGTACTTGATCCATTTTTGGTTCAGGGGTTGCAATAATCTTCATCCAGTCTGTGACTTTTTCTTTCATTTTTCTGGTATTTTTTTCCTTTATGGCAAAATTTGTTTTGTGTTTTGTTTGTTTGATTTAACATGCATTTTAAGTATAAATTTTCTCATTTAAAATTTTTTTCCTTTGTACCACTTGATAAAGTTTTTCCTAATCCAACACAATAAAGCTTTTTTTCTCAGTTTTTTCTTCTAAATGTTTTATGGGATTTCCTCTCATAATTTAGTGGCTCAGTCAGTTAAACATCTGGCTCTTGATTTCAGCTCAGGTCATGATCTCATGGTTTGTGAGTTCGAGCCCCACATCAGGCTCCACGCTGTCAGTACGAAGCCTGCTTGGGATTCTCTCTCTCTCTCCCTCTCTCTCTGCCCCTCCCCTGCTCTCTCTCTCTTTCCCAAAATAAATTAAACAAAATTTTTAAAATAATAATTTTGTCCATTTGAAATTTATTTTTACATATAGGCAGGTGTATGTTCTCATTTTGTCTTTTTCCTTATGGACAGTCAATTAATAGTCTTAAGCACCATCACCGAAGTCTCTATGATGTCACCTCTGTCCCACAAACTCTTATATCCACAAAGTCTGTTTCTTTGTTCTATTCCCTTGGACTGTTTATTCCTGCACAATGTACCACCTGATTAAAATATTAACATTTTAAGTAATATTACTTTTGTTAATAATATTTATAAGTATTTGTAGATTAAACATATGTATTTATATTAAAATAAAATATTCCCTTTTTTTTAAAATTTATTGTCAAATTGGTTTCCATACAACACCCAGTGCTCATCCCAAAAGGTGCCCTCCTCAATACCCATCACCCACCCTCCCCTCCCTCCCACCCCCCATCAACCCTGAGTTTGTCTCAGTTTTGAAGAGTCTCTTATGCTTTGGCTCTCTTCCACTCTAACCTCTTTTTTTTTTTCCTTCCCCTCCCCCATGGGTTTCTGTTAAGTTTCTCAGGATCCACATAAGAGTGAAACCATATGGTATCTGTCTTTCTCTGTATGGCTTATTGCACTTAGCATCACACTCTCCAGTTCCATCCACGTTGCTACAAAGGGCCATATTTCGTTCTTTCTCATTGCCATGTAGTACTCCATTGTGTATATAAACCACAATTTCTTTATCCATTCATCAGTTGATGGACATTTAGGCTCTTTCCATAATTTGGCTATTGTTGAGAGTGCTGCTATAAACATTGGGGTACAAGTGCCCCTATGCATCAGTACTCCTGTATCCCTTGGGTAAATTCCTAGCAGTGCTATTGCTGGGTCATAGGGAACCTCCACACTGTTTTCCAGAGTGGCTGCACCAATTTGTATTCCTACCAACAGTGCAACAGGGTTCCCGTTTCTCCACATCCTCTCCAGCATCTATAGTCTCCTGATCTGTTCATTTTGGCCACTCTGATTGGCGTGAGGTGGTATCTGAGTGTGGTTTTGATTTGTATTTCCCTGATGAGGAGCAACGTTGAGCATCTTTTCATGTGCCTGCTGGCCATCCGGATGTCTTCTTTAGAGAAGTGTCTATTCATGTTTTCAGCCCATTTCTTCACTGGATTGTTTGTTTTTAAAAATAAAATATTCCTAATACAGACCCATACTTTTCCTGTGCATCATCCTCCTTCCTCCTACTCATCCAAGTTGCCTCTTCCATGTATATTTTTTTTCTTTTTTCAAGATTATCTTAGCCATTATGTGATATTCAGTTTTCATAGGAAATTTACAATCTGTCAAAAAGTTCACAAGAAGTTCTATTAGACTGGAATCACACTGAATTTGCAGATTAGTTTTGGGACAGCTGGAATCTTTATGATATTGATAACTGCCATCTATGTTAAATATATCTATTTCCATTTATTGGGCTTCCTTTTAGTCTTTCTGTAAAATTCTACATTCTGGCCATAAAGGTTTGGTGCATTAAAGTTTTTATTTGGAATACATTTTGTCTTGAAAATAAGTCCTCAATTGCATTTGACAACAACCATGTTACCTCTTCTCTGTTTCTTTTCTTTTAGTTTTTATTGATGTATCACATAGATGTAGATAAGTGAACAAATTATGACTGGAAGGCTTGATTACAAAGTGGTCATGATCAAGAAACTGTCACCCAGATCCTGAAAGAGAACATGAGCTTTCCAGTAGTGCCCTTGGGTCCCCTCTGAGTCATTGCTCTCCCTAGAGACCTTTCATTAGCCTTATTATCAAACACCATAGAATAGCTTGCCTTTTAAAAAAGTTATATAAGTAGGATCATATACTATGCATTCTTTGGGGTTTGACTTTTTTGTTGTTTTTACTCAACATAGGATTTTTAGAATTCATCCATATTTTTGCATAAAGTTGTAGCTTATTTTCATTTCATTTATTTTCATTTAATCATTTTCAATATTTTTATTCATTTTCATTACTGCATAATGTTCTATTGAGTGAATACTATTTATCCATTAATTTACATATTGAATCTTTGCTGGACATTTTGGTAGTTCCTAGCAGGGGGCCATTATGAAAATTGTTGCTATGAACATTATTGTATTTGTCTTTCAAAAAATGTATGCATGCAATTATTTGGATATAAATTTGGTGTGGAATCACTGAATCATAGAGAATAGGTATATTCAACCTGTAGGAGATACTTAAAAAGAGTTTCTCAGCCCTGTATGGAGAATCTGAGGTTCCACAATACCAATCATTAGTTTTGTCTTTATTTTTCATTGGTTATTTCTAATGATAGAATAGTGATATCTCATTATAGTTTAATTTGCGTATTTTCCAAAGACTAATAAAATAGGGCTTCATTTTTATATTTTATTAGCTACTTGAGTGTGATCATTGGTGAAGAGCCTGTTCAAATTTTTGTTTATTGTTCTGTTGAGTTGGTTGTGTTTTTCTGATTGATTTGGAGAAGTGTATATTTGGACACACACACACACACACACAACCCCACTTTTCTCTCTCTTATCAGTATATTTTGATGAATAAGCATTCTTAATCTAATGTAAGATTATTTATCACTTTTTCCTGTATGGCTATTGCTCCCCATGTCCATGTCCTATTTAAGAAATCTTTACCTACCACAATGTCATGAAACCATCCTCTTCTGTGTTCTTTATAAAGCTTTATTATCTTGCCTTCATATGTAGTTTTATGATCTACATCTAGCTATCTTTTGTATAAAGTATGATGTAGGAGTCAAGATACATTTGGATATCCAGTTGACACAGTGCCATTTATTGAAAAGACCATTATTGCCCTTATTACATTGAAGTGACCCATTTGTCATAAATCAGATGACCATATATGTTAGAAACTACTATTAGACTCTATTCTGTTCCATTGACCTATTTGTCTATCATTAGGCCACTGTCACACTGCCTTCGTTATCATAGATTTGTAATAGGCCTTGATATCTTGTTGGGTATGTCCTTCAATTTTGTTTTTCTTCTGCAAGATTACTTTGCCTATGCGTGGACATTTGCATTGCCATATAAAATTTAGAATTAACTTATAAGCTTCTAGAAAAAGTACATTCTGGGGAAGAATTTGCAGCCTGCCAGATCATTCATTTTACAAACAGAGACTACACTTCCAATTAATTGGCTGTCTTTTAACTTCTCTCAATAACTGTTAAAATTTATTATTTCAGAAGTCTTGTATAACTTACATTACTTTATTCACAGATATTTGATATTTTATGATAAATAGCATCTCTTAAAATTACATTTTTGTAATTTTGTAGATTTTTTGTAATTGTATGTTTCATATTTCTTTTAAGTAACATAAAGCTGATTTTTTTTCAAGCTGACCATGTCTGTCTTTAATGACAAGGTTAGTGCATTTACGCTGCCGATGTGTGTTAATTTATTTTCTCTCACCTATTTTGAATTCTCTATCTATCATGTTTTGTGTTTACTTTTACCTCTATATTTTCTGTCTTCCATGGGATTGATCAATTTTATTTATTCCAGTTTCCTCCTTACTGTTTTAGAAAGTGCACATTATGCACATTATGCTTTTATTCTTTTACTGGTTTCCCTTAATATTTCAACATAATACCTCCTTTGTGGGAGTTGATAAGAGAATTTGGAAACAATAATGAGGCAATGTATTCTGAGTGTGTCCCGTGATATGTGCTCAAAAAAATGGTAATTATAATGATGAGTATTCCTGTCTGAATTTTATAAATATTATCAAGATACAAAATTCATCATCTTCCCTACCTCCTCTTGTTGTATATCTCTCTGGATCACTCTCTCTATTTTTGTAAGGCTGGACATCAAACCTACGGTAAAAAGGTACAAAGGATTCCGATATCTGAGTTATCTCATCATGAGAACACAAGTGAGTCGCTGAGAGCACCAAGGATGTCTGTGCATAGAGTGACTTCCAAAGACATTGTGAGTCTGCAGTAGTGGAGTCTTGACTTAAGGCTTTGAGCCTAGAGGCTGGCACATGCTTTTTCCAGCCGGCATAAATGTGACTTGTTGAAAGTTGACAGTGATCTACAGTGGATGATCAGAGTGTCACTGTATTGACCTTTGGGGATTTCTGTCCCCCAGAAGGTTTTAATGGGGTTGCTTTCGTGCCTTTTTGTTTCCACTCAAGAGTTTCTCCTGGCTGTTCATAATTCCCTTTCAATCACAGTTCATGCATCTCTGGTTCCAAGGCACAGATATGGATTCTGGGTTTACAGTCCTTTTAATCTGCAAAAATTCTGATCCTAATGTCATCATTTCGCAAGACCATTCATCCAAATATCAGCCCTGATGTAATCTGGGAACATATGTATCAAAGGGCCTTGACTCATTTCAAAATCATTATTATTTTGTTGTTATTTGAGGATTACATAACAATAATACTTGTATACTTTTCAGTATACAAGTAATGCCTGACTCATTATTAGACTCAGAGCTATCTGGTGGATAGGATTTGTCATTCCAAGATACTTCTTTTCCCTGCAAAGTCAGACAGGACAATTCAGGTGTAAACTCTATAAGGGAAACAGTAAGATTTTACTCCTTCCCACTTAAAAAAATGTGCTTGAAATACTATCTCATCCATCCTAATCTTACTTGGGGAATTGGAAATCAAGATCCTGAAGAACAATTTCCTTTTTTGGTGTGCGCCTTTGAAAGATATGACGACACTGGTGGCTAGGAACTAATTTGTGGGTGAAGCTAATCTTTGATCACAATTCCAATGCTTGCATTAATTTCTGCTTCAAGTTCACATTACTGTTTGAGTATACCAAGAAAATTCAGGGTTGACCAAGATGGGGTACAGGTGGCAGTAGAAAAGGAAGAAAAGGAAGAAAAACCAAACTTTCAGCCCTAGAAATGTTTTTATAAATGTTGAGATTGCCCAAAACTGTTTCACAATGCTAAAGCAGGCATTTCATTCTCTTGGAGGCCAGTAATAAAATGTTTTAAGGTTTAAAGACAGTGGGGATATCTTTACTAAATTTGCTAGAAGCCCCAAAGCTAACTACTTTTCATGTGAGCTTTTGATTGAAGTGAAATTAGTTTCCACTTGCAGTAACCAAACTCTTTGGCCACTTTCTGCTTGCTTGTTTGTTTCTTTTAAGTGATACTTTATCTCTCCAGTGGCATGCATAATTAGTTAAAAGGCTGAGAAAAACAGCTGGATCTCCAGGGAATCCATATCCATGAAATTGCTTCATTCTTTCCAAATTGCTTATATTTTCCAGTTGTTTTAAGGAAGTTCTTCCACTAAATGAAATTGTTATTTTAATCATTATCCCTCCTGCCCCGCACCTTGTCCCCACTGCTACCTTCCTTCCTGTTAATCCATTTGAATGCATGTACATTCTCTTACCATGCATCGTAAGACTAAGCTCAGGTCCTCAATTTACTCTTCTTTCTCATCTTCTTCAAAGGCATGCACCTGCTTTGTGTTTAGGGTGATCAGCTAATATGGGGTTTTCTAATGTCTGAAGCTGTCCAGAAATAAATTACATCCTTTGAAACAAACTTTTCTATTTATTTTTACCTACTCTTTCCCTTTTGGGATGGAAATAGTCTTCCTTTCCCTCACAGCGTTGCGAACAAGAGAAGTTTCTTATCTTTGTGCACAAGACTGTCTTGCATCCAGAGCAGCCTGGTTCTGTCTCCAAGGTGCAAGACTCCTGGCCGCCAGCTTTCTTGGCATCTCTGCTTCTAAGTCTCATTAGAAAGTGTATGGGGAAATGGGTCTAAGGGTGCAAAGTTTGGCTATGCAGGATGCATAAGTTCTGGGCATCCAATGTACAGCATGGAGACTACAGTGAATAACACTGCATCGTATACTTGAAGTTTTCTAAGAGAATATATTTTAAGTGCCCTCACCATGCACAAAAGATGGTGAGTATAAGATGTGAGAGATACATACACACATTAGCTGGATGGTAGTGATCACTTCACAACGTGTACATGAGCCAAAACATCAGGATATGTATTTTCGATACATGTGATCTTAATTTGTCAATTGTACCTCAATAAAGCTGTATTTTTTTAAATAAAAAATGGTGAAAAATATATTGGAAGACCCCACCATGAAGTTCTTTGGGGCTCTGACCCATTCACTAAGACAATTAGATTTCTGAGGTAGGGCAAGAACAGCATTGGAGTAGAGATGAGAACATAGATTTCGAGGTCTGAGTGACAGAAGTTTAGATCTCTGACCCAATATTTACTTCCTGTGCACCCTTGCATAATCTCTTAACCTCAGTTCCCCATCTGTAACTTGTGAATAATCACAATACTTGCCATAAAGGGGTGTAAATTTTAAATGAGATAACTTATATAAAGCGTTTAGGACAGAGCTGGCACATTATAAGCTCCTCATGCCGTGTTAAATATTAATAATGATATTAATAATGTTAGGACACAGAGAGTGCTGTTCCTCACAGAGGCAACCTACTGATGGAATTCAGGAAAAATATAGCCAGAAAGTTAATTTGCTTTGTGAACTGGTCAACTGAAAACAGGAGATGTGGTTATGCAAATTTCAGAAATAATAGCTAACATTTATTTCAGCTTGCCAGAGTATATTCACTGCCCCAATGGTTTTCAAATCTTACTGTGAATAAAATCCCCAGGAAGCTTGTTACAAATGCAGAAGCCCAGGTTCCAACCTTATAGGTTTTAGTTTGGTTGCCCTGGAATTAAGTATTGTTTTTGTTTTGTTTTGTTTTGTTTTGTTTTGTTTTTTTGTTTTTTTAGGAAGCAACCTAGGTGTTCCTTTGACTCTACATTAAAAATTGCCTGAGTCTAGTTTCAAAGGTAACTGTTTCTTCTGGTACTTTACAGAATTATCCTCGAAAACCAGGTTAGTCAGCCTGCCTTGGCCTATCGAATATTCTAGAATACTGTGGTGTTCAATAGATCTGGCCTGAGTTCCATCAAGGCATTAGAATACTTCCAGCGTAGAGTTCATCGGTCAATGAAGTCTGACATCATTGGAACAAGAAGTCTTTGTACTTCTTTTCAACTTTTCTGTAGATCTAAAGCTATCCCCAAATTAAAAGGTTTTTTTTGAAAAAATATATAATTTTGTCCCAAGTGTCTTTTCAGCTCCCAGTATTCCAAGTGATAGCAATAATTATCATTATACATTCAGAGAAAGACTGCATTTTTTTCACGTGAGGTCCTGTAATACAAACGAAATGGTGTTATTGCAGAAAGTCTGTTCAAAGGGGGCACTATCAGCCCTTTTATGTCTTTGAGGCTGGACGAGGAGAAAGGAGAACCAGGGCCTGACTGTAGAGAAGCACACTCAGGCAGCTCTGGGGATTAGTGGCTGAATAAGAGGTGGGGAGATAGAATGAGAAGGAAGCATGGCCCAGGTCACTGTTCTGCAGACAAGCAGAATCCCTTAAGTATCTTGCTGATTCAAAAGGTCTGGAGTAAGGGGTCAGTAGTGATGATGATGACCAGTCAAGTTTGGGAGCCACAGATATCAGTAAAGAATTAGAATCTGGAAGAAAATCACCAGTTGTGTATTCAGATAATTGGACCCCAGGAGTGCTAGGAGTGCAGCTGTGTGCTCAGAGAGCTCTTCCCATGTAGCCCAGAGGGTAAAAGCTACGATGTCATTGCAGAAACTCAGACAGGAGAGCTAGGGCTATAGCAGAGGCAGACAGTATCTGTGACTCGGGATGGGAAGTGTTCTAAGTTAGCGTAAGAGCTGCGGGATCGAAACTCTAGGAGAGTATCTGGTGGTTTGCACACAAGCACCACTAGTTAAATAGTTGTGAAAGGTTTTGGTTTCCCTTCAGAGGCTTTGCACCTTTCTGGATTTTCTCAGTGGGTCATTACTAGTTTCTGAGACTTACCCCTGTGTCAAAGCCTTGCTTGGTTCTATAGGCTCGTGACTGCCAGAGACTCTGAATTGTAGGAAGAGAGTATGGCCAGATATGGCTTGTGCCAAGCCATCCCACAGACAAGTCCTCTACTGGGCACATTTTCATGAAGGAGACAGTGTGTCCACATTGGTTCTGGGAAAAGGGCGGAGTCAGGCAGATGTTAGAGTCCCTGGGTTACTGTCCAGAACTGCTATACCAGGGGACAACCGGTGCAGAGGATAGCAGGTACAGTGAGTTTTTAAAATATATTTTTATTTACTTATTTTGAGAGAGAGAGAGAGAAAGAGAGAGAGACACACAGTGCAGGAGGGGCAGAGAGAGACAGAATCCCAAGCAGCCTCCACACTGACAACGCAGAGCTGATGTGGGCTTGAATTCATGAACCATAGGATCATGACCTGAAAGAAAATCAAGAGCCAGATGCTTAAATGACTGAGCCACTCTGGTACCCCTATAGTGGTATTTAATAAAATATTTAGGGCATTAAAAATACATAGACACATGTAACAGGCACACATGTACTTCCTATCAAGCTTAAACCATAAAACATCACAATTAAAGGGGACATCCTCTCTATACATGTTCATAATGCATTTTGCTCTTTACAACCTAAGGTAACCATTATTTCGAATTTAGTTTTACCATTCTTATACCTTTACTGTTTATCTTATGCCTTTAGTACTTCTATATGTGTCCATAAGCTATATTTATATGATTGTTTATCACATTTTAATGTTTTTTGTAATTGTCATGCTTTATGTATTCTTCTGTTACTTTCTTTTTTATTCAGTGTGTATTTTTGAGAATTACGCATGTTAATATATGTAGGTCAGGCCCTTTGATTGAATTCCCTGGTCATACAAATACATCACAATTTATCCACTTGTTATTAAGCACTGTACTGAACTGAACTCTCTTCCATACATGTCCCGTACTCTTGTATAATTGTTTCTCCAAGAATGGAACTTGCTGGGCCACTGCAATACTTGGTATTGGTTGACTTTTTCATTTCTACCAATTGAATATTTGATTGCTATTATCCGATTATGTTTTAATTTGCATTATCTTTCTTACTATTGAGGTTGAGCCATTTAGGTTTTCTCTTCCAAGAATTTCCTATTAATATCTTATACCTATTTGACCTTTGATTTTTTTCTTCTTTGTTTAATGTTGATTTCAAGGAGTCCTTTAGATATTCTGGACACTAACCCCAGTTGTTGAATTACATTAAAAATACCCCTCCTTGGGATGCCTGGGTGGCTCAGTTAGTTAAGCATCCAACCTCAGCTCAGGTCATGATCTCATGGTTCATAAGTTTGAGCCCTACACCAAGCTCTCTGCTGTCAGCACAGACCCTGCTTCAGATTCTCTGTCCCCATTTCTCTCTGCCCCTCCACTGCTCTCTCTCTCTCTCTCTCTCTCTCTCAAAAGTAAATAAACATTTAAAAAATACCCTTCAGACTTTGGGGTATCTTTTTGAGGGGCACCTTCTGGACAGTGAAAGATCAAGTAAGACAAGAGAGAAGCATGCATTTAAATCTGAAAAATAGGAAGTTTGAGAATGGGAAATGCCAATGGATTGTTTAGGTCAGAGGGATAGGATCAGGATCCAGAAGTTATGGAGTGTGAGGTAGTAGCTCTGCCAGACCCTCACATGAGGTTGAGCCCTTGCAAGGATGTAGATGCTTTCTTCGGTCTCTTGCCTGTGGGCTCAGGCAGCCCTATCATCACAGAACCAAATATGAATCAAGGGAACAATAAGTGACTCAATAATCCACGCTATGTACCAGTCTCATGTACCAGGTTACTTATGTTATACACACACTATGTATAGAGTGTGCAGATGACACAGACCCTGACCTTTAGGACCCCTCAGTATTGTTAGAAGGACGCATCTCTAAAGAAGCCAATGCATGATGATGTGAAAAGAGCCTTAAGAGTGCTGAGTACAGGATAATATTGGAGTCATTGATTTCTTCATTCATTTGCGAAATATTTATTGAGCACCTTCTATGGGGACAAGGGATATGTCAGTGAATAAAAGATAAGAACTCCAGGAGCACATATATTAAAGATGTGAGATTATTGGGGCATCTAGGTGGCTCAGTCAGTTGAGTGTCCAACTTCGGCTCAGCTCATGATCTCGCAGTTGATGAGTTTGAGACCCACATTGGGCTCTGTCCTGACAGCTCAGAGGCTGGAGCCTGCTTCAGATTCTGTGTTTCCCTTTCTCTCTGCCCTTCCCCCACTCGTGCTCACTCTCTCTGTCTCTCTCTCTCTCTCTCTCAAAAATAACCATTAATTTTTTGAAAGATATGAATGATTGATAAACTATCAACAAATAAAGTTATGGCCATGAATCAATAATTATTAAAAAGTTCATCAACAAGATAACTCAGACAATGATCAGTGTCTTGCTGGATATATTTTAAAAAGGATGACACAGTGGAAAGTGTTGAGGGTCAAAGAAGACCTCTCTGAGGAGCCAGTGTTTGAGCTGAGACACATCTGATGAGAAGGACTTAGCTATATGACTTCTGAGAGGACAATATTCCACACGAAGGACATGACAAGTGCGAGTCTGCACGGCAAGAATGAGCTTAGGCTTTAGGGATAAACAGAAATCACAGAAAAGAGAGTGGTGGAGTCTGCTGGTGGAGGTGGGGGGGTTGAGACTGACAGCAGGTGTGCAACCAGAAGAGGTCCTATTAGGCAAACTCTGGAAGGATGGAGACTAAAGAACATTCTAGCTAGAGGAAATAAGATGAACAGAGATTAGGAGCGTAAATACACTGTGCAAAGTCAAAGCTTCAGCAACTAAATCCATTAATCTGTGTGACTACAGAGTCAGATACAAGGTCCAAAGGGCCACTGTAGATGGTTCTTCCTGATGCCTGGGATCAGCCCGATTGCCTGCACACTTGTGTCTCCTCATCTATAGTCCTGGAACCTTTGTAGACTCCATCTTCAGACAAAGACCATCAAGCAATCCAGTGAGGGGAGATTTTTTTTCTCCCAGTGATGAAAATGTAACAGAATTCATATTCTGATTTTTAACTAGGGGTAATAAGATCTGGTAGGCATCACCTAAAGCAAGTATCTGCCAAATTCCCATCACTGAAGCTTCTATGTAAACTTTGGTAGTTGCTGTCGGGTTATGTTTTCTTTGCCAGATACTTCGTGCGGATTTATAGATGATCTCATTGCTGGGGACAAACAGCTGAATACAAATGGACCAGGATGCATCCTCTCAGAATGCTGAGGAAGAGCAAGCCATGAGCCTTTAAACTATACCTCCTGGTCAATGACCCGGGTCTTTGCCAAACTACAACCAGTCCCTGCACCTGAATCTCCAGAGTTCCCATCTCAGTGGCTCTTGACATCACTCACTTTAGGTTTTAAAAATGTTTATTTTATTTTTGAGAGACAGAAAGTAAGCAGGGGAGGTGCAGAGAGAAAGGGGGACAGAGGATCTGAAGTGGGCTCTGTGCTGTCAGCATAGAGTCCAATGTGGGGCTCGAACCCATGAACCGTGAGATCATGACCCGACCAAAAGCAGGTCGCTAAACTGAGCCATCCAGGTGACCCTAGGCGGTAGTTTTAAATGCATGCAAGACTCAGCAGTTTCCTAAGCCAGAGAGAACCCCCTTTGCTTTTGAAAACTTGGAAATATTCACTTGGCCTGCTAAATGCTACTTGATGGTAGGGGACATTGGATATCTCTTCCTTCCCAGTAGCTAGCTCTGAAAAGTCTTTTCAAACCTCTTTACAGCTCTTAGTTCTGCTTAAGTGACTCCAATCATTTGAATAGTCTCTGGTGATGAAAATAGTCACCCAGAGACTCAGAGACACCACACCTCTTAATCAGAAACACACCATCATTCCTGATTTTCACTATCTTCCCTCCCTCTTTTATCAGATTTCTTAAAGTTAGACATTATTTAAAAAGAAGAGGGTTTTGTTATTTTCGGTACATACTGATGCACTCTCATTGCTTAATTCTTATCCTAAGGAATACAAAATCTTCTGAAGACGGTACCCAGAGCTGCATTTTGCACTTGGCAATTGTTCTCCAATCACAAAACTCACCTACATTTTCTTTTTTTAAATTTTTTAAGTTTATTTATTTTGAGAGAGAGAACAAGTAGGAGAGGGGCAGAGAGAGGGGGGTAAGAGAGAATTGCAAGCAGGCTCCACACTGCCAGTGCAGAGCCTGATGTGGGGCTCAAACCCATGAACCAGGAGATCATGAGCTGAGCCGAAGTCAAGACCAGACACTTAACCAACTGAGCCACCCAGGTGCCCCTCACCTACATTTCATGGGGGGACAGCACTGTGCTTCTCCAGAAGAATTATCTTATCCCATAAGGCATTTGGGTGACTCTGGCAGCCCCAAATATGAGCCTCAACTCACATGGTGTATTGATTTCACCAGCAGAATAGAGAGGGACACACACACACACACACACACACGCACACACATGCAGATTGGGAACTTTATTTTTCAGACTGTATTTCTCCCATCTCTTCCCTCTAAATATCTGTCTCAGGGCTTGGTGGAAAGGTGCAGAGCCTGCAAGTTAGAGTCCTAAGGAAAAACTTTCAACTTAAGCCTTATTTCTAGAATATTGAGTCATAAGAGATGACCATTTGGACTCTTATTTTTTGGATCCTATTATTTCTTATTGTATTGCTATGGGAAATGGTTTCCATTGAAATACCAATAAGGGAGGACAGCATGAAATAAACAATAGAGACTAGGAATTTAGCAGTCTGCTCCCATGATTGCTCCCTCTTAATCTTAGAGGGCTACAAGTCTCTCCTGTTATAAAGTTCCAATATGCCTTCAGTTGAATTCAACTAAGCACTTAGGAAACGTATAACAGTTCCTTGTGGCAGCAATTCCTATCACGTACTGTTTGGCTTCCATAACCTACAGGAAGCAACTTCACGAAAGAAGTTGTAAGATGTCCCAAACACTAAACAAAGACAGAATAGGTCAGTGGCAAAATCCATCGATGAAATGACCAAATAATCCATGTTGCAGGATGACAAGAAGGAGAAAGGTCAATCTTTATCAGAATTTTCAGATGATCAGTAATCATCACGAGGGAGGTAGCATTGAAGTATGGGGAATATTTGGAACTATATAAAGACCAGGTCCTTAGACTGAGATTTTAACCATGATCTGGAAAACACACGAACCCGAAATGACTTTCTGCTGAGGGTGAACCTCTCCAGTCTGCTGCCATTTGACTGGATGATCTGGTCACTTTAGTGAGCTGCTAAGGTCTGAAGATGGGGTCCTGACAAGGCTAAAGCTAAAATTTCTGAGTAGGTTAGCACTAAATGTGCATAATACATGAATCTCAGTCCTTTCTTTAGTATTTTTTAATTACTTTGAGTAAGTATTTAAACTCCCTTTCACTTTGTTGTTGTTGTTGTTGTTGTTAGGGATGTTCTTTGTTCATATAATTACTTTGAGAGTCAGAATAACTAATTAATGCTAAATACCTCATCCACAGCAGTGGCTCAGTAAATGCTAGCCTATGTTCTTGGGCAGGAAGCCTGAAAACAATGGTTCTTGGCCTTTTTCTTTTTTTTATTTTTTTTATTTTTTTTTATTTTTTAATATATGAAATTTACTGTCAAATTGGTTTCCATACAACACCCAGTGCTCATCCCAAAAGGTGCCCTCCTCAATACCCATCACCCACCCTGCCCTCCCTCCCACCCTGCCCTCCCTCCCACCCCCCATCAACCCTCAGTTTGTTCTCAGTTTTTAACAGTCTCTAATGCTTTGGCTCTCTCCCACTCTAACCTCTTTTTTTTTTTTTTTTCCTTCCCCTCCCCCATGGGTTTCTGTTATGTTTCTCAGGATCCACATAAGAGTGAAACCATATGGTATCTGTCTTTCTCTGTATGGCTTATTTCACTTAGCATCACACTCTCCAGTTCCATCCATGTTGCTACAAAAGGCCATATTTCATTTTTTCTCATTGCCACGTAGTATTCCATTGTGTATATAAACCACAATTTCTTTATCCATTCATCAGTTGATGGACATTTAGGCTCTTTCCATAATTTGGCTATTGTTGAGAGTGCCGCTATAAACATTGGGGTACAGGTGCCCCTATGCATCAGTACTCCTGTATCCCTTGGATAAATTCCTAGCAGTGCTATTGCTGGGTCATAGGGTAGGTCTATTTTTAATTTTCTGAGGAACCTCCATACTGTTTTCCAGAGCAGCTGCACCAATTTGCATTCCCACCAACAGTGCAAGAGGGTTCCTGTTTCTCCACATCCTCTCCAGCATCTATAGTCTCCTGATTTCTTCATTTTGGCCACTCTGACTGGCGTGAGGTGGTATCTGAGTGTGGTTTTGATTTGTATTTCCCTGATAAGGAGCGACGTTGAACATCTTTTCATGTGCCTGTTGGTTCTTGGCCTTTTTCAAGGCAGTATTCCTTAGAGGATTAAAGTCAGGTGGAGTTCTGAACTGGAAATGTTTCCTGCCTTCATATTGCTTTCCCACAAAGCCGCTGTCACTGAAGATCTCCTGAGTACCTCCATTTCTTTAAAAAAATGTTTATTTTTTAGAGAGAGAGAGAGAGAGAGAGAGAGAGAGAGTGTGTGTGTGTGTGTGTGTGAATGAGGGAGGGGCAGAGAGAGAGGACCACACAGAATCTGAAGCAGGCTCTAGGCTCCGAGTTGTCAGCACAGAGCCCGGCGCAGGGCTTGAATCCACAAGCTGTGAGATAGTGACCTGAGCCAAAGTTGGACACTTAACCCACTGAGCCACCCAGGTCCCCCTGAGTACCTCCATTGGTGACCTAAATCCTTAATCAAGCCAGCAGTCATGCATTTTTCCTCTGATCTTTGTCATAATATTAGCTGGATTCCAAACCCGTCTTTCCTAGTTTCAGGATGAACACGATTCTTTGCCCCAACCTGTATCTGATTGTATATGGCTAACATTCTGTGACTCTACATCTAACTCCACTGCCCACACCTATTCTGACTTTGAGTGATGGCTACATTTATCACCCATCCCATGAGCGCTACAGCAGAGGGGTGTTCACCTTCACTCTGTGTCAGGATTAGATGGGGTTTTACTTTTCCTCTTCAGTTCCCTTCCTTTTTTTTCTATTCTGATTTGATTGACCTAAGTAGATTTTGAAATACTTTTTATTATCAAAGAGTACCCAGGTGATTCTAGTGTAACCTGTCCATTGGCTAGAATTTGGGAAGCATTATTTTAGATTGAAAAATGTCCAGAAGGTTAGAGAAATAATATGAACCAAGCCAGGTATGAACGTGGTTTGTTCAGTGGTGGGGCTATTGGGAGTGGCTGGTAAAGATTTTTATTGGGAGTACTACAGATTGTGTGTAAAACATGGATCCTGATTATGAAGAAATTTATTGGACAGAGAATAAAGCAGTTAAACAGGCTCTGTAATCATTACCTACCATGCCTAGATTTGTCAAGCCTGGGTCTTTGAAATAATTCTCATAAGACAGAAATTTAGAAAAGTCAAAGATGTATTTCCATGATTCTTATTATTTTTTTAATTTTTAATTCTGGTATAATTAACATACAGTGTGATATTAGTTTCAGGTGTTCTACACATTATGATTCTTAGTAATGTTATCAACAAAAATGTGGATATTCATACCTTCTATTGCCAAACCAGCTCCATTTCTTATGTATTTTAAAACTACAGAGGTATTTCACTTTTGTGTCACTTTATGCCCTAAAAAACCTGGCAGTATCCACATTTAATACTTTTTATTAAACTCTATCCCCAAGGGACTAAAAACAGTCTGTAGAATTTTCCATTCATTATATGATTTTTAATAGTAATAAAGTGTTCATAATAAAACATTTATTCTGGGACTTAGAAAAGCACTGTAGAATGTTATTCATGAATCTGCCTCCTCAGAACACACACACTTTAGATATGAGAAATCTGAGATGCAGAATGGATTAAGTTGACTAAAATAGCATTGGGGAGACTGACACAAGGGTAGATGTTTAGATCAATGGTATAGAACTGAAAGTCCAGATACAAACCCATACATCTATAGTCAATTGATTATCAACAAGATTACAAAACTCATTCAGCGGGCAAAGAATAATTTTTTCAAGAAACGATGTTGGGACAATTAGATATCCACATGCAAAAAAAAAAAATGAAGTTGGATCCCTACCTCACATCATATACAAAGATTAATGCACAACATGCATCATAGACCTAAATGTAAGAGCTAAACTTATAGAAGTCATAGAAGCAAGCATAGACGTAAATCTCTGTGATCTTAGATTTGGCATTGGTTTCTTAAGTATGACACCAAAAGCTCAGATGACAAAAGGAAAAATAGATAAATCAGACTTTATCAAAAGTAAACGCTTTTCTGCATTAAAGAACACTGTTAAGAAAGTAAAAACAACAACAACAACAACAACAACAACTCACAGATGGGAAAAAATATTTGCCTATCATATATCTGATAATGGTCTAGTATACAGAATATATAACAACTCACCAACAAAAAGGCAGCCCAATTTATATAATGGGAAAAGGACATGAAGGGACATCTCTCCAAAGAAGATATACAAATGGCCAACAAGTACAGGAAGAGATGTTCAAAGCCATTAAGTATCAGAGAAGTGCAAATAAAACCCACAATGAAATATGGTTTTACACCCACTAGGATGCCTATAATCAAAACCACTGAAAGTAACACACGCTGGTGAGGTTATAGAGAAATTGAAATCTTCACATATTGTTGGTGTGAATGCAAAGTGGTGGGAAAAAGTAGAAAGAAGTTTGCTGTTTCCTCAAAACCGATAAACATAAAATCACCATATGACACAACTGTGCTAGACATTTACCCAAAGAATTAAAAGCACATGTCCAAACAAAAACTTGCACATGAGTGCTCATAGCAGTACTATTCCCAGTATCCAAGCAGAAAAAACAACCCGATGATTAATCTACTGATGAATGGATAAACAAAGTGTGGTCTACTCACACAATGGAATATTATCCTGCCATAATGAACATTAAAGGACTAATATATGCTACAACAATATGGGGAAAGCTTAAAAACATTATGATAAGTAAAAGAAGCCAGATTTTTTCCCAAAGACTATTCAACCAGAAAATTCATTAAACTCTGTTATAAGAACCACACAAATTAATAAAATCTCATTGTTCTGCCTAAAAAGGGATTTGCAGCTTCATCTCTGCATTTTTTTAACAAAGGCTGGGCAGCCTACTAAACACCAATGATATAAACTTTAATTCTTCACTAAAAAAAAAGAAAAAAGAAAGAAATCAGTTGCAAAGACCACATCTTGTATGAACCCAACCCTATTTTTATAAAATGTTTGGAATAGGCAAATTGATAGAGACAGAAAGCAAACAAGTGGTTGCCAGCTTGCCATTAGGAAGAGTGTAGTGGCGGGGGCGGGGGTGGGTGGGTGGTGACTGCTTAATGGGGTTTCTTTTTGGGTGATATCCTGGGATTAGATGGTGGTGATGACTGCATGGCATTGTGACTATACTAAAAGCCACTTTATTTTACTCTTTTTAGTGGTTATAATGATGAATTTTATGTTAAGTGAATTTTACCTCAGTGGAGAAATGAAAAAGCACATGGGGTCTCAAGTTTACTACTTCAGCGTTGGTGCACATCCCCCAACCCTGTAGTCAGTGATTTTCTGAGACTGGACAGCCTTTGGATATATACCTGGGGATTTTCCATGGAGTGGAAAATATTTTCTTCATCCTCAGTGTTGCTGGATGGGGATCAAATTACTTATTCAGTCCTAAATACAGAGCTGCACACAGGCAGTTGAACAGCTAGTTTTGTGGCTTCACTAGTTTTGTAGAGAGTCCCAAAGTGGACATGGTGAGCTGTGTCATCACATCACGGAAAGTTCCTAATTAGAGGACCACCTGTGGACCAGTATCTGCCAAAAAGCAAGAAAATTGCCGAAAGAAGAAAAATGGTTAGACTCCACACCCCAGGGACAATCAATTAATTAGCTTCAGGACCTGGTGCTAAGGGCCACCTGCTAAACGTCAGCTGAAGAGGATGGTTATCAAAATTTGAAATTGAGTCTCCATAGCTCTGGCAGCCACAGGGTCCAGCTCGGGCACGTCAGCCACAATTGGAATCCTCAACTTTAATTGTCAGGTCATCAATTCCCATTGACTACCTGCTCTTGCCTGGATCCCTGGGTGGTAAGAAGGAGAAGTGGAGGGAAGAGAAATCGTTGTGTAGAAGAAGGTTGATTGGCCGAGCCCTGTGGTGATGTCTGACAGCCAATTTTTTATGAAACCCTCTGGGCTTTAAGAGGAGGACTGGAATTTTGTGGAGCACACAGAAATGCTCATCCTTGAAATAAAGGCTTCCTGAACATTCCCTGGGGCTCCCATTACCTGGGCTGGGGAGTATGACTCTTCAAGTACTTGTTGGAGATTTAGCTTCAGTGTGATGTTCTGGAGCTCAAACTTCCCATCGGAAGGGCACGGTCTCCCCGCTACGGGCATCAGACTGGTAGGCAGCCTGCTTGCTTCTTGGTCTTACAGCCCAAAGGGAAGCTCACCGGCACACAGGAAGGAAGAAATAGACCACTTTCCTGATGATGTGGCCCTTCAGTGTCACTTTCTTACAAAAGCGTCATGGGTCTACCTTGTGCCCAGGCTTGTGCCGTAGCCTTCTGGTATGTGTTAAACGACCACATTTTCACATCAAACCTATGGGGCAACCATAGGTCTTCTTATCTTCAAGTCAAGATGCATATGCACAGGCTCAGATGTGCCCAAGGTCATGCAAAAAATGTAACTCCTGGCACCAGCATTCTCTCTTTCTCTCTGATCCAAAAGACCACATTCGTTCCACCTCACATTGGGAAAAGTGAAGAGACAGGTTGTCTGACTGGACATTTGGTCTGTCAGAAAAGTAAATGTCATCAGACTTTGAACATAATGCACTCTCTCCTTTCATGTTTGCCATAAAGGATTACCTCTGAGCCCCAAAAGCACACTAGTGAACTCTCTGAAACCTGACGTAGTTGGTCTCCATCTATCCTCTGGCATCCAGTAAGTGCAGGGGTCAAAGATGAAAACAGTATTGGTTGCCTCTCATGTGTTACTTTCCAAAATGCCCCTGACCATATGCAACTCATACTTAGGACATGACAAGAATCTTTAAAAATGACTGAAAATTTAAGTATGGCTTTAGAGTTACACAGTCATTCTGGTTCAAACCTCTTAGCAGCTCATGAAACACTGAAAGGCTTTGTTTGGTTTTAAAACTCAAGGGCAAAAATCCAGTTCTCCGTTTTGTTGTTGTTATTGCTGTTTGTTTGTAAATAAAGTTTTTTGGAACATAGCCATACCCATTCATTCACATATTGTTTAAGGCTACTTCTGTTCTACAAGGCTGAGTTGAGTAGTTCCATCAGAGACTGTAACGGCCCACAAAGCTTAAAATATTTACTACTTAGCCCTTTATAGGGGAAGGTTTTTGAGCCCCGTTTTATGGTTCAAGAGCATAATGCTTTCTCACTACTAAGTGTAACTCCTAGTGTCAGTGAAAGTGAAGTGTGCAGGGTTGTGCCCCTGAGAGACAGTGATATAGATAGAACACGGACTCTGGAAATCAGAAAACCCCAAGTTCACATTGAAACAACTTTCTGGCTGTGCACTCTTAGGGAAGTCATCAAGCTCCTCCGAAGTTCCTCATCTGTGAAGTGCACATAATAACGTTACCTTGCAGGATTTTCTAAAGATTAAGTTGGGTGAGACATTTGTAGCACCTAGCCAAGTGCCTGGTATATAGCAGGTCTCAATAAATGATATTTTCTGTATGACTTCCAAAGAATGCATTTCCACATTATGAGGCCCTTAGTGAAACTGGCATTTTGGAGGGACACACACACACACACACACACACACACACACACACACCAGGTCTTACTATCCTTGGGCTGCTCCAGGATGGCAGGTTGTTTTTTTATATCTCATAATGCATGGCCTTAGGAGGTTGGGAGCCTTGAAGCTCTAGGAATGGAATGAAAAAGCAGAACTGTTTCAAAAAGTAGGAGAGCTGTCTCTTCTTTCCTTTCCCTCATTTGTCTTTCTCGTGCCAGAGACCTGTTATTCTGTAGGAATCTCAACTTGCCCACTCTGATGAATAAAAAATGCACCAGGCAATTGCTAATTGCTGATAGCTCCCTCCCTATTGATCTCTCCTTTGGCTCAACCATCTCATGTTACCAAGCAAGCCTTCCAACTAATCATAATTGAGAAGGGTCAGGACAATGAGGCCCCATTTAAATATTTCTATGGCAGAATGTCTGCAGGGAACACGCACACACACACGCACACACACACGTGGTACAGATGCATTGTAAGAGACAACAAGCTTCATGTCATATTTAAGCAGATGGGGGGAAAGGATCATCAGCAGGATGGGTTGGTGCAAAACCTGGACCAGTCTGTAATGGAAAGAAGGTAGCTAGTTGGATGTGAGGCAAAGCTCTTTTTGTTTGGTTTTTATATGACCTTGTTATCAAATTCTATTCTGATAATGTATTAGTCAAGGTTTTAGTTTAAGCAGAAAGAGATTTTTTAGGGGTAATAGTTATTATACAGAATTTCTTGGAGGCTCACATAACTAAACTTGGGTGCTACCCAGCCATAAGCAATGCAACCAGGAGAAATGCCCAACCACTCAGTGAAACTGTTGCGGTTGAAATCCTGAGGCTGTCACTACAGTCCTTTGGTAGCCATTAGAATGGCAGCCAGAAAATCAAACTTCTGCAGAAAAACGCAAACACACACACACACACACACACACACACACACACACACACAACATCTTCAACCACATGCCTGCTTAAAGAGCCAGGTACCCACTGCCTTACCATATCCTCGTCTGCCTTCAAAGTCTTGAGTAGAAGCGTAGGGTTGGTGGAAGTCAGGATACCTCTGGAATCCTAACTGCAAGGGAGCCTGGGAAATTTAGACTTTAGCTTTCCAGCATTAAGTAAACTGGAATGCATGCCATAAGGGTATTGGAATGGAGTTCAGTGAATCAATCTATAATGTCTGTAAAACCTGAATTACATTTTTAAAACAAATTTTTAAGTCTATTTATTTATTGTGTGTGTGTGAGAGAGAGAGAGACAGAGACAGCTCTGTGCTGTCAGCACAGAGCCCAGTGTAGGGCTGGAACCCACAAACTGTGAGATTATGACTTGAGCTGAAACCAAGAGCTAGACATTTAACTGAGCCACCCAGGTGCCCTGTGAATTACATTTTAAAGATTGCATAAAGAAATTACGTGGGATGCTGAAACAGCCTTTTTGCTTCATCCTAAGAGTATTTTCAATCCCTGGACATTCTTAGAAATTTTAATCAAAAGGATCCTACTTTCCTTTGTGACTAAGATTAGTTACCATCCATTAAATGGACCATTACTCTGTAATAGCAAAAAGTTAGACTCTACATTCCATACTTTAGTCCACAACAACCGTGTGAGATAAATGTTCTTTATTCCAGGTTAACCCTTGGAAAACTGTAGGATGGTCATTTTTTTGAATGTTTATTTAGTTTTGAGAGAGAGCACACAAGCAGGGGAGGGGCAGAGAGAGAGGGAGACAGTTGTGCTGACAGCAACGAGCCTGATATGAGATCTTGACCTGAGCCAAAGTAGGATGCTCAACTCACTGAGGCACCCAGGCGCCCCTGTAGGATAGACAATTTAACTCGTCCTGTTTACACCATGTATATGACAAGTAGCATGTCTAGATATCCAAGGTGTGCTCTTATATTGCCAGGTTGAGGAGCTAAGGGTCTCATACTTATTGAGAGTTGGATGAAACAACAATTGTCAGTGGTGGTTTTTTGCTTGTTGTTTATCTTTTTGTTACTGTTTTTTTTTTTACATTTATTTATTTATTTTGAGAGAGAGAGAGAGAGAGAGAGAGAGAGAGAGAGAGAGCATGAGCTGAGGAGGGGCAGAGAGGGAGACAGAATCTCAAGCAGGCTCTGCACTGTCAGCACGGAACCTGACACGGGGCCGGAACCTGCCAACAGTGAGATCATGACTTGAGCCTAAATCAAGAGTCAGCAGCTCAACCTACTGAGCCACCCAGGTGCCCCAGTTATTGTTGTTTTAAGTGAAACTCCTTCAGTGGAGAGGCTCTGAGGAGTTATGAAGGGTTGGGAAAGAACTCATTCACTTGACAATCTTTACTTGGCACCCTGAGGAAAAGTTAAATAAGTAAATATTTATCCAAGGCGAGTCTTCCTTTTACAAGTATTTATTTTATGCCACAGCGTTCTACTAGCACTCAGTGTCTGGCTTGTAACCAGGCTGTGGATTCAGAGTCCTACCTGGTTTGAATGTCATCCCTGGTTCCTTTCATATACATCTGAATACAATCACAACTTTCAAGGGCCTCGTGTTATGGGCAAAAGTCCTTAGATGGTTTCCCACACCCCATATTAAATAAACCTAACTCTGATACCTTCAAAAATTCATGAGTGCATAGAAATGGCCAGTCTAGGGGCGCCTGGGTGGCTCAGTCGGTTAAGCGTCCGACTTCGGCTCAGGTCATGATCTCACGGTCAGTGAGTTCAAGCCCCGCGTCGGGCTCTGTGCTGACAGCTCAGTGCCTGGAGCCTGGTTCAGATTCTGTGTCTCCTTCTCTCTCTGACTCTCCCCCATTCATTCTCTGTCTCTCTCTGCTTCAGAAATAAATAAGCGTTAAGAAAAAAAATTAAAAAAAAAAAAAGAAATGGCCAGTCTGAAGGGTAGGTAGAAAGGATGGGTATTAAAAAATTAATCTAGGCTTAGGCTTTTGCACAAAAGGTAACACTGACTTCTCTTTAAGTCAGGGTAATTCATGTAGTCGTCATCCACAAATACTGATTTCTTAATATTCTCACTTGTTTTCAGAGTAACTCATCAGATTTTTTTTTTTTAATGGCCTCTGATGTTGTGATTCAATTAGCTAAATTCTAGAATTCTTGCTCTAGGGAAATCCTGCAGGCTCCAGGCAGTTGGGGAATGGAATAAGTACTCTGACCTTCACTTCTATTTTTTGTTGACTTTGGACAAGAAAATGAAGCCCCAACATCTTCATCTTGAATCTATAAGCCATTTTGAAATTCTTAGCTGAAAAGTGCTAGGGAATTGCATATAAAACTAATTATTACCTTGTAATGAAATGGTTCTGCAAATTACTGCTTAATAATACTTGAAGTCATCAAAAAGTTCAAAGATTAATTACCATGTAACTGGCAGTGTTTGGATCAGAAAATTAAAGTTCCAGTGGAGAACAGAAAAATATCCACATAATTACCCAGGTATAATGCTGCTTAATACATTCAGGAATATAGGCTTCTCAAAATAGCAGATTTCTTTTGAGAACATTAAGTAATTTTTCATTATTCTTACTTCTCGTAATATAGTAGCCAATATCATGCTTGTTTACTAATTTATATATAATGATACTTTCTCTTTAGCAAACACCTGTACCACCATGAAATAATTGGAATGATATCATTTCATCAGGATATTATTGTTTTTGTCATGGATTCTGGCAATTAATATGCCCACATCCTTTGGGGACATTTTTATGGACCTTAGGTGGCAAAAATGCATGCCACAGAACTGTAAAATGTTTGAAACCATGTAAAGAGACTTTTGAGTTTACTGATGTACCATTTGAATCAAGGAGTTTTAAGTTTATTTTATCTTTCTATCCTCCCTACATCCTTGCAAATAGACACTCTGGAAGACAAGCAATTAGATGGGGTCAGCATGTCCCTTCAGAGATTCTAGGACAGAAAGAAAGCTGAAATCTGGAACCCAAGTACATTCCTTCCATAAGCATACTTGGTATTTGACACCCTACCTCGTGTATTTCCAACTACACTATCCTCACTCTACATGCCTCGTTTAAAAGTTTGGCTTAGGAAACTGGCCTCTTATGTTTTTAGGGGATTTTTTTAAAGTGAGACATAATTTAAAAATTGAATTTGGCAAGCCGTGCCAGGTTCAAGCAGGAGCCATATGCTAGCAACCACCATCTGGCAAGTTCGTTTCAGAACACTTTTGGCATGCTGTCTACCCCATCTGAAAATGTTTGTTCTACACTTACCTGGCTGATTGTAAAAAAGAAGGTCACTTACAAAGAGAGAAGTGGAATGTAAGGGAATGGAGGGAGGAAGAGTAACCAGAAAGAGAGGACTGAATGACCTGATTTGAAGAACATATATATTTTTTAATTCAAAGCAGCCGTTGTTGAATTAGGTTGTAGCAGGTGACATTTCCCAGGGTCAGATAAGTGAAATATCAACTAAAGATTAGCATTGGGGAAATTTTTTTTTAAACGCAAATTTCCCCAACAAAGGGTTCTTGACTGTGAAATATATGTCTCTTGGTACATGCTTATCTTCAGACAAAAAACAAAACAAAACAAAACAAAACTAGAACCTCCATGAGTGATGCGTCTTTGAGACCCATCCTCAAAGTGACTCTCACATTCACCATCCCTCAGCTTCAGAGACTGCTTCCTCCTGGAACAATAGCCATCATGGCTGTTTTAGTTCTCTAGAGTTCCTTTTCTAAATTCAATCTGGAGGCAAAAGTCTTCCTTGGAAAAATATTGGGGAGAAGCAGAAAAGAAAAAGAAACATGCGTGCTTTTTTTCTAAACTTGAACCCAATCAGTCTTTTCCCTTACTTCTATAACCATATACAAAAGCCTATCATAACCCTCACAAATTAACTCATGCCCTGCTCTTCTGAATCTGCTACCATGTCCCTTCATGATGAGCCACTTCTCGTTTATTTGATCTGCCTCCAGATGCTAGACCCCATGCACATTATGTCATGCTTTATTTTCCTTTGTAAGATATTCCCCTCTTTGAACAACTCTCATAATAGAAGACACTCCATTCCCAAGAACCTCATCTGACCTGTATCTATATCTGTATCTATCTCTCTATGTATCTATATCTATCTAGATTATTTTTAGCCTTCATTCATCATGTGAAATCCCTTCACACCAGGGATTTAAAGTCTCTACCAATGCATGTTATATGGAGATTTGATGATTAAAGCACTTGAAGTGGCAGGGAGCGAAGCAAGAACCAATAAATACAAAGACCATTGCTGTTGTTATTACATGTACCCTCTGGAGAAAGCCAAGAGGAACCTAGAATCCTAGACTCTTGAAGGGAAGGAGACTCAAAATCTGGTCAGTTTACGTTAAAGATGAGAAATGGTTAAGCCCAGCCATCAACTCATAGATGCTATTAAGGTTTGGAAGAATTAAACTTTATTTCCTTTGGAGATTAAATGACTCTCTAGACAGTGGGAATATATCTTAAAAACATTTTTGATGGTAGTAGAGGGATTTAAATTTGCCCAGTACTTTTTTGTGGTTATGGAGGGATACTAAGTTTATGACTCTCGAGGAATGGTTCTACATACAGAACCAGTAGGCAACACTTGTTTTTGTCTTGTTTTGTTTTGTTTTGTTTTGTTTCCTATTAAACTCACTACCTCTCAGCCTCAAATAATACTTTTGTAGACTTGGGACTACTATTCACATTCTCAAGTGAATCAGAGTCTTCTCTAATGAGTTTTTCAAATCTTTTAATGTTCGATAAACAGCAACTCGCAGTGACAAAGTTGTGTCTGCTGATTCACCACTGTACCCCAGATCCTAGCACAGAGTCTGGCACTTGGCAGGGTCTCAACAAATATCTCTTGCTTGATGTGCTTGTGGTGGACAAATGTCCAAGCTCAGATGCACCTCTACTGCATCTATTCCTTATATAGCAAAGTAGAACCGTATTTCAATGGCAGGAAACCTAATGTGGTAACATAATTCTCCATACTTTAAATGGAACATACACTTAACACTAAATATGTCAACTTAGCACATGAAAGCAAATCAAAATACTCAGTTTCTTTATCTAAAGTAGCAACTGGGAATATACATACAATTGTTCCTCATAGTCTAATGGAAGGTACAGATAAATAAACAGATCATCCCAATGTTGTATAATAAATATAATTCATGGAACTCCCACACATAAAGGCAGGTGAGGGATAAATGTAAGCATTTGTGTCCACACAGACCTGGGTTTAAATTGTGGCTCAGTCACTCACTAATTATGATATTTTGCAATTTTCCCTTAACCTTTCTGTGCTCCAATTTCTTCATCTATAGGAAGGATATAATAAAGTACTTAGTATAGGACTGTTTTAAGGTTTTGATGATGTAAGATATTATAAGGAGCTTAAGACAGCATTTGGCCAATTATGTGGATTGTCATTAACTGTTACTCCAAAATCAGGGAAGTGTCCCTAGGGAAGTGAATTTTCTTTTGTATTTGTAGGAAACTCCAGCCAAATGAAGGGACAATATACCATTGTGGGGGGCAGAATGTAGATTTGTTTATCATAGTAAGCATCATATGCGGCACTGATATGTATATCAATTAATATTTATCCTTCATTTCAGAAAAGATTAAAAGCAACTCTGGCATCTCATGGGTGAGCCATTTGAAACTTGTCAGGTCACTGACCTCTCTCCTTTGAGTTTTCCCTGGTCCTTTGGTATTTACTAAACAATATGGCCAATTGCTTCTGCATTTTTGGTTAGGGGCAAGTTTATCCTAAAGAGTCTTGAGGGAAAGAGAATGGGAATGGGGATAGTGCACTGGTTCTTAACCGGGGGTGATTGCGCCCTCCAAGAGACATTTGGCAATAAGAAGGAACATTTTGGGTTATCACAGCTGGGGAGGGAGGGTGATGCTACTTGTCTCTAGTGAGTAGAGGCCAGTGATAGCTGCTAAACATCTGGCAATCCACAGGACAGTCCCCACAGCAAACTTATTTCACCCAACATGTCAGGGGTGCAACAGTTGAGAAATGCTATCATAGGGAGAGTGAGGATGGTCTAGTGTTTGTAACAAGTCTGTCACCCAATGGTTTGTTGAGGACGTCTCAGGGAAAGACACAATAAAGAAACGTACTTTGAAGAAAGAAATTCTAACCATAGGCTAGAAGACCAAGGGGGTTAGACAAAGGGAAGGGACCGAAAAGTCATCACTGTGAATTTTTATATAATGGTGTATATTTAGAAATATTAAGGGAGTGAAAAGAATCACCATAATCTTCAAAGGGAGTCATCCACTAGTCATACTAGTGAATGTGGGACAGGGGAAGAAGACAGCCATCTACTGAGTGAATGTTCTCTGATAAGCTTTACGTGTGTCTCGAGTTGATTATCATAAAAAAACAAAAAAATTAAAAAAAATGAAAAACTTCAGCCAAGTTGTGAAGTTGAGTTCACAAATACAGAACTGGTTAATGACAGGATCAGAATTTCATACAGAACTTTCTGACCCATTTCTAACTCATCATATTTCCCTTTTTGCTGGTTTCCCGCATCAAGCCAAGGGTGATGGCAGGAAAAAAACTGAAAAGCCCACATGAAAAATAACGACAAATACAACAACAACAACAAATCTGGCTTCAGGAAAGATACAGAACTGAAGGAAGCAAAGCCCAATGTGAACACTGTTCATGTGTCCTGATTGCAATTTAATGTGATACTAAACTGGAAGACAAGCAACACCAGTTCTCTAGGCTCTGGCCCAAGACACACCTCAAACAACCTGGGTCATGCTGTTCTCTCTGACACAGAAATAGCTAGATCACTGTTCCTGGGGAATGCAGAATAGGGAACATGAAGAGACACATGCAAGAGTGGGTGGAGGGCAAGGTCCTGAGTTTTTATGTCTACATGGAAGGAAAGTTCTAGAAGAGCTTAGTATCTACATACCAAAAACACTTTGGTTCTTATTTTCCAACCTCACTATCCACAGAGAAAAGAAGTATTGGCAGCCAGAAGCCATGGAATATGAGCCAAGCCTCAGAAATAAAGCAGGAAAGTTTTAGATTAACCAGTAAGGGAAATGTTGTTGAGACAGAGCCATTGGGGAGTGAGCAGAGTCCCACGGGAAGGGGCTTAAGGACTCCCAGCACCAAGCTTCTAGAGCACATTAGATAAAATGATTGCAAAGGACTCCAGTGGTCCTTTCTGGCCCCAGGAGATAATTGGCTAGCTGAGCAGAGCTGTCTCACCCATGGGCCAATGATAAATTATAACAATCCATTATTTTTACAAAAAGAAAAGGAAAAGGAAGGTAGTTTTTTCTTTCCCTCTCTTTCTCAAAATGAATTTTATGTCTGTAAGGAGCACCAGGCAAATAGACCCTAGAGACTAAAGTTTTCTATTGGCTCACAAGATAGTGACTTCACTGAGCAAAAAAGTACAAGAACCTTGTTTGTAAATTCTCCCAGCATCCTGCAAAACTTACATCAAATGCTCACTTCTCTGACCACCCTACCACCTACACAACACCCCTACTTGATATAAGACCGTTCTTTGGTGCTGAGGGCCACCCAGCACCTGACCCTTTCTGCTGAGCCTGCCAACAAGGGAGCTAGTTAAAATGTGTGGGACTCTGTTATGTGGACATATGCTCGTTAGGATGTAGGCCAGCAATGTGTATCATAGGAGACAAGATCAAGAGTTGTTTGGAATGATTTTTAGCTGTTATGGAGACACGAAAGGGCTAGTATGGTCCCTTGGGTGTGATGGGACATGCCTGTTGATTTTCTCACTATTCTCTGAAATGCCTACCCACCCCCACCCCCCCCCCACACACACAAACAATTTTTCAATGGCAAGAAGTATGTTTCTCTAAAGGAAATGCTTATTTTGCTCTAAATGCAAAAAAAAAAAAAAAAGAGGTATTAGAAGTTTGTTTTCCATAACTAGCTATAGCACACTGAGATCTTTATAACCCAGTTACAATATCTGAAAGTTCGTTTGCACTATACTAGTCCAAATGAGTTCTTGATAGGTACATAGCAACGAGAAAAATCAAAACAACTTATAATTCTGGAGCTGGGGCTCAATCAGCAGCATCTCAATCTCTGGAAAGCACCACTAGGGTCTACACTGATCTCAAGTGTCTCCTTTCCTCTTCCCCAGAGAATTCTTTCTGCCAAGAACTCATCAGAGCTTAAGGCCCAACATCCCCATACCTTGGCCTCTCCTGATTGGGGGTCCTTTGAGAATTAGGGATTGGAAAGAAGGATACAGGGCCTGTAGACACAAAGATTTCTTCCAGAGACTTGGAACCAACTGTGGCATTTGGAATTCTGTGATTCAGATGATGAGAATATAGTCATAGTCTCAGTAAATAGGGTCAAACTAAAAGCTAGAGAGATCTCTACCACTCCAGATGGACCCTATCAGATCAATCTTAAGCAGAACAGAAAGACACAAAATTCTAAACAAGAAGAGGAAACATGACTTGAGAGAAATATTGAGGAGATATTTCACTTGAGTGGCTAAGCAGAACTGAAATTCCCCAAAGAAGAATCAAGTTGTTAATGCCTTATAAAATGCATGTTCTGGACCGGAAATCTCAAGAGATGCACCTCATTAGTTTCACATGCCATGTTGGGTGGTAATTAAAGACAGGGACTCTGGAGCTGGCTGAGTCCAAATCCTGGTCTTAATATTAGTTACACAAACTTAGGCAAGTTACATAATTTTCTTTGCCTCCCTTTCCTTATTTGTGAAATGGGAACAATAGCACTTATGTCAGAGCATTGTTGTGAGGATGAATTGAGTTAATTTATATATAAAAGCACTTGTAACAGTGCTGATGCATAGAAAGTAACACATAAATGCTTGTTACTGTTGTACTGCTATTCTATATTTATTATATTATACATAATTATATAATATATAGTTATATAATTATGTATTGTATTTAGCTGCATGTGTTATATTTTATACTACATAAAATATTATAATTAATTACTATATATAACTATGGATTATATTCCATTGTGATATTATATACCATATGTTATATATCATACCATGTATCATATACTATATTTTATTCTTTATTGGTGACTATATCTATGTTGAAGCTTTGAGGATAAATTTACGTCCACTTTTTTCTCAAAATTTATGATTTCTTTCTAAATTTTCTGAAACACACTCCATGTAATCTGGCTCAAAACTAGCTTTGACGTGTACTGGCTGTGGGACCTTGACAAAACTCCTATATGTCTCACTTTATTGAACTTGGAAATGAAGTTGAGTGAGGATTTAAATGAGATAAAACCAAGGAGCCCATCCAGCATGCTCTGTGTGGGTTACAACAGGGCCAAACAGTGAGCACTTTTGCCTGGTGAATGGGTAGCAGGATCTAGGAAAATAGGGTCACTCAGCTGGTTGTCTCTGACAATCATTGTTCTTTTAGCTCTGTGTGCCTGACAAATATTATCATTTTCTCTGAGTTCATAATAGAAAGCCTGAGAAAGACATTATATCTGCGGCATCGAGTACTGGGCCTGGTACATTGTAGGTGTGGCAAAAGGATTGTCTTGTGGGCAGGCCGGTGGCAGTGGTGTGGTATAAGTAAAGGGCAAACAACTGTTTGCTATAATTATTTGTTTCTGGTAGAAGTGGAGTTGGAGCCTCCCAGAATTTCAGTGCTTCAGGCCAAGAAGCCACAGAGTCTACCGGGGTTGTCTATGTACCTTGGAAGTTGCAGGTATTATGAAAAGTATGTTGACATTGAAGCCATGGACAGCAGGGTGACCATCTGGTCCAGTTTGGCTGGGACAGGAGGGTTTCCAAGATGTGGGACTTTCAGTGCTTTTAAGTGAATCCTCACTTTGAATATGGAAGTTAGACTTTCTAAGTCACATGTTCCTATTGTCACATGCAGAAAATAATGCCTGACTTGTAGAACTTTTGTTATCAAATAAGGAAGTGTATATAAAGTACTTGAGATAGGTAGAAGTAGAACAGATGTTACCCATGTTCCATCCCCTCCCTCCCCTGCAGTCAGTGGCATCAGAATGTGAATATAGCCTTGTGAATACGCAACTTGGTAGCTATGTAAAATTGGGCAAACCGTGGACATTTTCATGGCATCAGTTTTATCACCTATGAAATGGAAATAATAATGTTGACCTTCATGGGTTAGAATGGGATTCAGTGGAAAACTACCCCAAGGGACCAACTAATAGGTAGTATTTCCCTTCGTGCCTTCCTCCCTTCTTTTTTTTATTCCAGCAGATTTTTGATTCATAAATTTTATACAAAATGATGATCCTGAGAAATAAGACTTCCAAACACTGGTTGACCCATGGTTTTCTCTGCATTGTTCAGTTGAGGGAATATTCCAGAAGTGGTGCTTCTCCATGCTACCCATGTCCTTCCTCTGGAGGAAATGGTGTTCTGTGAAGATCTGCACAAGGCTTTACAGAACAGCGTTTGGAAACACTGAGGAGCTGGCCAGGATTTGAACAGCATAGCACTGACGTGATGTAGTGAACAGTTCTGATTTCCCAAGCCACTGGTCTTCTTTCATCCTTAAAATGCCCCCACTGGAACTGAATGAGGAATAAAAAATGACCATAAACCTCTTCCACATCTGCTAGGATGAAAATCTGATTGTTTATACTCAATTTTATCATGTTCCCCTTCCTTCCTTCCTTCCTTCCTTCCTTCCTTCCTTCCTTCCTTCTTTTTTCTTCCTTCCTTCCTTCCAACTTTTCTATTATTTCTTTAGTTGTTTCCATTCTCATCCAAGTCATAGGGTTTTTTTTTTACCCCTCTTAATTTTTCTTCATTATTCTGAGTTATCTCTATCCTTTCTTTATTATCAGTAATCATGGATGTATTTTGTTTTCCTGTGGATCATTCATTTGATAATACACTTACTGAATATTTATTGATCACCTTCAGTTGGTCCAGGCACTGTGTGAGATGTTGATGAGGAGAACAAAGGTGCAATTGCAGTTTCTTTAAAGAATCACTCTTCTGTATTCAAAAAAAATTATATATGAATATATTAAAAAAGGATAGGCTTGTCACATACATTGTCTCATTTTATTCTCACTCATGTAAGGATTAGGGGACATAATTAACTTGCCTAAGGTCACTAGCTAGAAAGTGATAAGATTCATGATTCAATCCAAGATATTTCACTAAAGCACAACGGTTCATTCTAATTTGGGTGAGCAGTGAAATAATTCATGTTGGTCTTCTCATTTTTCTTCTTTTAGAACTGGTTTCTTGAAAGTTTTTACTACTAAGGTCTTCCCTGGACAAAAATATGAGTTTGAGAGAGTTTTACTTTGGTGTTTCTTTCTACCCCAAATGGTCTCTATCATCATTATGTCAAAGTTAACACCTTTAAAAGTCACCCCCACAAACAACCCCATATTCTGAATGAATTCATAACCAGGATTCTTTTTTCCCCCTATCAAACTGTGTCCAGTTTTTGTCTCATTCTCTTATATGCTTATTCTTTGAAACTAGCTAATTTGATGCATGAATCCTAACTTGTGAGAGTAGCTGTTAGTGTTAATGCTGCTTTGTTTTGGCTGGAATGCTCTGACAACATTGCCTTATCTCCCCCCCACCCCATCCAAAAAAAAAAAATACAGTGGCTGAGAGAGTCAGTCCCTGGGAATTATGGAAAGAACAAGTAGACTTGGGGAATTTCTAGTTCTACTGGATGATTTTCTAAAGACATTAAGGTCTATTTGACTTAAATGAACAATAATTAGCAATTTCCACAATCTACAGCAGTTGGGTAGACCACAACATTTCAATGTGATATTGAAATTAAGGCTACCCAGGAAAGTCTGGGAAATTTTTAAGAGAACAAATAGCTAAGAACCTGGCTTTTTTCTTCGTGTGTGTGTGTGTGTGTGTGTGTGTGTGTGTGTGTTGCATATTGTTTGGTCAAAGGTCCTTTGGATTATTCGATTTTTAACAAGGTACATACATTATTGCCTATATACTTGGAATGGAAACACCGGGTTTCAGGTTTGTTTTCTTTAAGTCCATTAAAGCAGCACATTTGTTCATCCCTGGGTTCCAGCCATCTCAGAGCAATATGGTAGCCCTGCTGGGTGGGTGTCATTTGACTCATTTGAGTTCAAAAGCAGGAAGGTTTTATGGAAAACACCAGTCCTCCTTTCCTTAGGACTGAGTAGATTTTGAGTTCTGCCATAACAGGTGAGAAAAAGAGAGAGGGAAGCACACACCATCGCCATGAAATCGTACAGGCTTCTTAGGTGTTTGACTCATCACTGTTCCTTTTGACTGGAAAGGGACTTTATTCTCTGCCATTTAGCCTCAACACAACCAAAGGTTTCCTTGCCTGTTTCCAATGTAAACAGCTTATGGAAATGACCATTTCACCTTCTAGACTCAAAGGCACAAGATTGCCCATCTCTCTCCCTGTGTTCCTTGTCATACAGATTCCCTCTTGCAGTCTTTCTTAAAACCCTATTAATCAGCACCTCTGAAAGTCCCCATTACTGAGAATATTTAAAGCATGACAGGATAATACACTAGGAAATATACTGTGGGGAATATTATAGTCCTGGCAGGGCTAAATGACCTAAAGTCATCTCAGTCTCCTGTGTTGCTTTGATTAATTAGCCCCATTTCTCAGAATCCTTAAGAGTCTAGATCTCTCTTTGTACTGAAGCTTCTGAGTGGCCAGTTCAGAGAAGTTTTTCCCTCTCTGGTGCCCTTTCTTTGCTTCAGGAGTGTCCTTACTCTTAAACTCCAGCTCTTATCTCTAAATATTCCTTGATTAACAAATATGATTACAGTCTGGTGTGTGCTAGACACAGTGCATGGGGCTTGTAAGGACCAAGTTGAGTAATACCTGAATATCACTCAAGCGGCTCTCGGTCTGCAAGGGGAGGTTGAGCAGAAGGAGTCCCTTTGGACACACAGAGGAGGAAGTGCTTAATTTTGTCTACAATACAGGAGGAGGCAGCACATGAATTGGTTATTGTTTGCCAAGCAGATGGACCAAAGAAGGTTATTAGAAGCAGGGGGGATGATGATGTGCAAATATATGGATAATTCTTGGAACATTAATTGGAGCTGAAGTAACTCAGGATATCTAGAATTTGAGGGTCAGGGGGAGTGGTAACAGGATAAGGTCAGGATCAGCTGAATAAAGAAACGTTATATATGATAAATCAAGGAGCTTGGTCTTAGGGAACCACTGAAAATGTTTTAGATGTGAGTGTTAAAAAGATCAATCTGACAGGATAAAAGAATAGAGCCCAAAGGGGGACAAAAGGTGGGAGAGAACATTCAGGAGGTCACTGGAAAAGTTGAGATATGAGAAAACTATAGAGTCTTGGGATCTGGGACCACCAATGTGACTGTGATTCTTTCTGCAGATACATTTCTCTCTCATGGCCCTAACATTTCCTCTCATTTGAAAGAAATCAGGTAAATCAACTCTCTGTGACAGACCAATGCATTCTAATATGTTCTAACAGGCTTTCTGTGCCCTTCCAGACCCTGAATAAAAAACTATCCTCATTCCCCTTCTGATTTAAATATAGTTGAATAGTTAGGGGTGCCTGGGTGGCTCAACTGGTTAAGCATCTGACTCTTGATTTCAGCTCAGATCACGATCTCACAGATCATGAGTTTGAGCCCCACATCAGGCTCTATGCTGAAAGCACGGAGCCTGCTTGGGATTTGGGATTCTCTCTCTCTCTCTCTCTCTCTCTCTCTCTCTCTCTCTCTCTCTCTCTTTCTCTTTGCCTGTCCCCCACTCACACTCTCTCTTTCTCAAAATAAATAAATAAACATAAATAAATAAACAAACAAACAAATAAAATAATCAAACAATTAAATCCATTACATTTCTGTCAGTCAATGATTATTGGATATTCTTGGTATTCTATGATTTTAGAGGGGTCAGTCCCAAATTCCAAGATGTTGGAATTACCTATTAAAAGCACAATAGCTAAAAGAAAATTATAGGTCAATATAAGATATGACAACAATTTTGAGCGAATCTTTTTAAACTAACAGAGTAACACCTGCCATTGAGTTTGGAAGGCGTTATAAAAATGTATAGTGTAAGTTCCTGATATAGAGCCATTTCTATTTCTAACGCATATACGAATTCATATTAATTGGCTATACCCATGTTCAAGCTGCTTATCCACTCCAGGGCTCATTTCTTCAACTTTGAAAAGCAGGGGAAAATAGCTGTCTTTGCCCCCTTTTCAGATCAGTCAACATATGGAAAAATACTTTGTGAACTTCAGAGTACTCTCAGAATAGATGGCTTTGATTATAACGTCTAAGGGCAAATAGCTAATTAGTGACAGAGCCAAGATTAAAACCCACATCTCCTGACTTCTAGCCCAACCATATGATAATTTGTTCATTTTTATATTTAATTTTTTTTGTATATACTTCACTCAGTTTCCAAGAGAATTTAGCCCACACGGTTTCTTTTCCCACAGCAAACTAATTTTGTCATATCCTCTCCTCCCCCCTTTCTATGTCTCTCACACACACACAGTACTCCTTTCCTAATTCTGACCACTCTGTTTGGTACTTAGAGCAATTCCATCAGGAAGTGGACTGAGATTTACCTTAGAAGAATCTACAAAGGATTTGTTAAGCTGTTTTTTTTAAATGACTAAGAATTCTCAGGGGCGCCTGGGTGGCTCAGTCGGTTAAGTGTCCGACATGATCTCGCGGTCTGTGGGTTCGAGCCCCGCGTCAGGCTCTGTGCTGACAGCTCAGAACCTGGAGCCTGTTTCAGATTCTGTGTCTCCCTCTTTCTCTGACTCTCCCCTGTTCATGTGCTCTCTCTCTCTCTGTCTCAAAAATAAATAAATGTTAAAAAAAAAAATTAAAAAAAAAAAAAGAATTCTCAGCTTTGTTTTGACAAGAATCACCTGTGGAGTTCTTTAAAATAGTGTTGGTGTCCAAACCACACCAAGAACCTCTGAAATGAGGATTCTCCGAATTTCACAGAGTGGTTGAACCCGGGCACATGGATTTAGCTAAATAGCCAGGGGTGATTTCTGTATGTGTGAGAGTCAGTTGTTTTCCATTGCCTCAGATGTATAAATTCATGCAGCACAATTGATCTACATGTGTAACTATATCCCTCAACTTACCCTAAAGCCACTCCTCCCTGTACTGTGAACAATAGGCAAATCCATCAGGATCCACGGTTATGGTAAAAGCCCAAGCATTATGCGTGATTCACAGATGAATAAACATGGTTGCTGCCCATGAGGCACTCTGGGGGTGGACACGGCACTTAAATAAGCGACCTTATAATTGTGTGACATTTACAGTGATGTGCATAAGTAAAAGTCAAGAAGTATTCAGGAGTAGGGACTACTTTGCTAGAGAAGGGGGCAGGAAAGGAGAGGCTTTACAAGGGGGAAAATCCCTGGGTTGAAGGATGAATGAGAATTTTCCAACAGAAAAAAAGCGAGTCAAGCTGGTAGAGGAGCAGAGAAGGAAAGAAGATATTCTTGGCAGACGTGGGAGCATGTGTAAGGAATCACTAACAGCTTTGAGCATGTGAGACCTTCAGATAGAATCAACGATGAGTGATGTTTGAGGAGATGGGAGGGCCCAGTGGATGAGGATGGAGAGACCAGCAGGAGCCAGTCAAAAAGGGCATTAGGATTAGATGCCCTGCTTGACACTGTGCTGTGCTATTCTCAACCCATAGCATGGCTCTCTGTTCTTATTTTTTAATGAGGTTATATATTATATTCTGAGAATATATATATTATATAAATACATGTTCTGTATAAATATATAAGTAAATAAGCATATATAAGTATGTAATATATAAATGTTTATTTAATATATAATATATAAATAATAAAACACATGGTCTATAATACATAACACAATAAATAAATACTTAATATGAGTATAATATATAAATATAAACTCAACTAGGGAGCTATTCCTTTTTTTTTTTTTAATGTTTATTTATTTATTTATTTATTTATTTATTATTTTTTTTAATATATGAAATTTACTGTCAAATTGGTTTCCATACAACACCCAGTGCTCATCCCAAAAGGTGCCCTCCTCAATACCCATCATCCACCCTACCCTCTCTCCCACCCCCCATCAACCCTCAGTTTGTTCTCAGTTTTTTAGCAGTCTCTTATGCTTTGGCTCTCTAGGGAGCTATTCCTAACAACACTTATGAACCAGAAGAAATGCTCTGATGCAAACGTTTTTATCATCAGTTTCCTTTTCAGTGAAAAGAGTCATAGATGTGTTTTGGACCCCTGTCCACTTGTCTGCTGTCTTCCTAAGCAGGTTACCACAGGAACCTCTTCTCCCAATGGCCGTTCTGCCCTTCGTTCCTCCCATGCCATCCCACAGAGCCCCTGGAATCCTCACCTGGCTCTCACTTCTTGTGAGTGGCAGCATCTTTGTTCTGAGGAGAACTGTTGAAATTGAGACAAGTTCTCCGCCAGTCGTTGGGAAGGGAACAACACTGCGCAGACAGAGAGGGCTTGCAGTGAAGAGGCAGATGTTCCAGGACTGGTCAAATCATAGGAGATTTGGGACTGAGCTCTAGTTCCAGAGAACACTAGTCATCTAAGCTGAGATATGAACATCATCAACCCACCGCTGTGAACCACACACCTGCTGTTAGAGATAAGGAGAAACACTACTTCATTTTCCACCTGTGATTGACCCTGGGCCTTGGCTGGGAATGAATGGATAGCAGACTTAGGACTGTGGATCCTAATCCAGATGCCTGTATCTCCTGCCAAATGCTCTACTCTGACTTGGCTCAAGACCTGAGAAGACTGAGGTTATAGACTGGTAGGAAGGGGTGGGGTGACCAGGAAGGGCTGAACCCACATAGGAAAGCCAAGATGAATATTGACTGTTAACATGCTACAGATATACACAAGTGCTCACCTGTGGAAGCATCCAGGTGACAGAAATACACTCTCTGGAGCTCACAAGGGACAATTCCTCGTATTCCAGGAAGTGAGAGAGGAGTGGAGGAGGAGAAAGTGTTACTTAGAGTAGGAGTTAGGACCTGGCATCTGGGTAATTTAGCTCAAATCTGATTCTGTTGTCACTGTTAAAACCCATATCTCACTAGGGCAAAGACAGCATCTGTCTTAGTCATCCTGATGTCACAACACTCACCATGGAAAGCAATAAGTTTTTATTGATTGATTTAAAAAGTTGATTCTTGGAGATTTTTAAAATATTGAACTTTATTTTCCTCCTCTATTAAATGTAAGTAGAAAATACCTACCACATTCTGAACATAGGACAGTTGCTACTAAAAGCCCACCTCCTAGTCATGGTAATTTGCGAACAAATATTGTTGGCTTCCATCTTTCGCCTTCTTGTGTCCCTGTGTAATTCATGTACAGTAGTCAGAGATTCCGACTGTTGACCACTTGTGTGTCTCCTGGGAAGGAATTATGGGGCAGTTTAATATAATATTTTGTGTACCAGTAAATAACTGGCATTTATCTGTGAGGTAATTGGCTGAGAAACTGCCTTCTACTTTAATCTTCCCGCAGTAATGATCTAAGTACCTTGCACTCAGCAGTGATTCAAGAAATTTTTATTGATTGGATAATTTAAGAGATCTTTGCAACTTTCACTCTTTTAATTTTAGAATTGGGAATACTCGAGTCAATGAGGTTGCAAGTATGAGGTGAGCGGGGCTAGATCAGTGAACAGGAATTAATAGTACCCACTCTCAATTTATAGCAAGGTGTTGGTATTCCTTTTGGTAAAGCATTCTGTGATTTTCCTTCTATCTGCAAGGATTTGGGGGCAGGGGTGGAATCTGTGTGTAAGAGAGATTAAAGAGACCGATCATTCTGGCAAAATGTTCATGTTTAGAAAGTCATGCGGATTTATGAAGTCAGTCAGGATCACCCCATCAGTGCAAACTGCAAGTTCCTAGGAGTTATCAAGGCAGGGGAGGCACCTAATTGCATTTTTAGGGAGATTCGTTGTAGCAAAGAGGAAAGAGCAATGAGGAATTTAGTGAAGGACGCGTTGGTGAAGGGAAGGATGAGGAAGGAAAAAAGCACGTTTGTCCTTTATGTTTGGACATCTTGAGTCTGACCTGTTGGTAGCAGGAGTAGAAGGCATATATTTCAAGTGCTGGTGAGTACTTTCCAGTTTCAGCCAGACATAGTGGATATGTACACAGTAAGAAGGTAGGGCAGGAGCATGACTATTAGGTGTCAGTCAAAGCCATAGAAAACACGAGTTCTTCCAGAGGAATTGAATAAAGGACACATTATGAAAGTCTAAGAATTAGGGAACGCCCACCAATAAGACAGAGAGGAAAACCCTCTGTGTAGTAGCAGATAGGATTGAGAGGTCTTATTCACAAATGTGAAAGGACCAAGAGAGCCTTCTATCATATCACAGAAGTCAAGACACAGAGAAAGTCAAGAAGGAGGGGTGGCCAGCTAGGATACACAGAGGAATTGTCAACAACATGAAGACCAAGGAGAGACACATTTGCCCAGCTGGTCACTTTCAATGTCAAGATCCTTTAATGCCATTCTGACTCTGACTTTCATAAAGGCAGCTCAGTTAAAAGGTGACACCGATGTCAAAGAAATATCAGGAAGATTGGTTAAAAGGAAATGGAAGCACAGGTATAGAGCATTCATCTGAAAGTTTGGCCATGAAGGGAAGGAAACAAGCGAAAGTAGTGAGGAAAGCCATTTACAAATCATTTCAAGATTAGGAGAAAACAACATATTTGAAGCCAATTCAATTGAGGCAGTAAATCTGGAGATACTAAGTTTGAGAAGTATAGTAAGGAAGCAAAAATCCCTCAGGAAGCAGGGAGGAAACTCAGGGCAACTGGAAGACTGACCCCTCCCTGAGATCAATGACCAGAGAAAAAGAGGTAAGGGGGTATAAATGAAGATCATGTTATTTTACCTTTGAGTATACCTCACAGCTTACAGAGTCTATCAATACAATTTTTCATTTAAATATATTTCCTTAAGTCATTAAACCTTCACAGTGACTCTGTTAAGAAAAATATTATTTCCATCTTACATTGTGTAAATAATGTCTTAGATCAGGTAGGTGAATTAATCAATATCCCATACCAGGAGAGTGGTGGAATTAGGCTAACATTTCAGATCTCCTAATCTTAAGATAGTAGGCAGGGGCCTAGCCTTTTCCATGTTCATTATGTCCCCCACAAAAGACATGTGGAAGTCCTACCCCTTGCTATCTGTGAGTATACATTTATTTGGAAATAAGATCTTTGCAGATACAATTAAGATGTAAGTTAAATGAGGTCATAGTAGAGTAGAGTAGCCCTTAATCTAATATAACATGTGTACTTCTAAGAGGAGAGACACAGAGACAGACACACAGAGAGATGATAGTCATGCAATGATGGAGGCAGAGATTGAAACAAGCCAAGGGTTGCTAGCAAACTCCAGATATTAGAAGATGCAAGGAAGGATTCTTCCCTACAGGTTTCTGAGGGAGCATGGCCCTGCTGGCACCTTGATTTCAGACTCCTGGCCTCCATAACTGTAAGACAAAAAATTTATATTGTTTTAAACTGCTACCTTATGACACATTATTATGGCAGCTCAAGGAAATTAATATGGAGAGATATCATTTAGATGGGTTTGTGAAAACCTGGGCAGAAAAGAGAAGGTGTGAATGACCAAAGTGGAGGGTAAGTGTAGGAGCTCACAAAGGAGCAAAGACAGCCCTGGAGTAAGTATTTGCAATGGAGTAAGATTAGTTGTATAGTATTGTAGCTAAGCACAATAATTTTGGAGCCAGACACAAATGAGTTCAAATCATTGTCTGCCTCTATTTAGCTGGGAGACACTGAGAATGTTATTTAGGGGTTTTAAGGCTGCTTACTTATTTGCAAAATGCATATAATAATTCTGACACCATGGAATTATTTTGAAATTTAAATGGCATAAGACATGTAAAATATTCACCACAGTGCCTTTTAGTGCTCAATAAATGTAGATGAGTTGGTAGTGGTTGTAATCGTTAGAGTTGTTGTTTATGTTGTTCCCATATATGCCTTTTTTCTGGCAGCACTTTGGTCCAGAGCTACAGGCAGTAGAAGCAGAAAATGATGAGGACAGAATCCAGCATTGGTGTGATTTGTTTTATATCAAGGATACCATAAAGCTACCAGTGGTGGTGGTGGTAGTAATTGTAGTAGTGAGGAGAAAGATACAGAGGAAGAGGAACTGTGGTTTTGGATTACTACAGACATTTTCCATATGCTTTGCGTGTTAAATATATCAGAGAGGACAACATTGACATTCCAGATTCAAGACTGAGAATGAATTCAGTTGGTACAAAGGACATGGGTTTGGTCTCAGGAAGGAAAACTGGAAGTAATTCTAGGTAACAGAGAAAAGATGGAGAACAAGACCAAGTGTAAAAAAAAAAATAAGGTAATGGATAAAAAAGATGGTTGGTGAAGACAAGGCACTCAGAATGAATCATTTGTGTTACAGAGCAGTATATTATGTTGTTGAATTTTTTCCCGGTTATGGGTTGGCTTTGGATGCCAGTAGATGGTCTACACGTCAAATGGGCCATTGGTATTAATGATTTTATTGAGCATTTACTATTTTCCTTTTGCAATGTTAAGGATGTTATGAGCATGACTTTATACAATTCTTAAATCGACCCTCTGAGCTCGCATTTCACACCTTTAGGATGCTGCCTCAGATCTGCCAGCCTCACTCATTTTCAGAGCTCTTGGCTATGTGTTCCACACCATTTGTCTCTGCGGTAACTAACTTTGCATGGCTTCAAACCACCATCATAGGGCACCTTATCACATATCCGTGCTGCTCACCTTTTGTCTCTCACCCCAGAGCTTCTTAGTAACCCTTGAAATGTGCAGCAGCATAGGGCCTGTTCAGTCTATGTGTGTATCCTCCTGAAGTGTGGATTGAATGCCAGACAGGATGAAACTATAGCCAATGGGGAACTATAGTCAATGAATATATTTGTCTCCCTTCCTATCCTCGTACTGATTTTCCTGTGATGCAATGGCCTCATAGGATTTCTCATGGGTAGTTTTCATGGGAGATAAGAATCTCCCAAGTTAGAAAAATGACTGCTTTTGATCACAGGTAGTGCCCACCACAGTGACACACCCTCACATATTGTCTATTTTTCTCTGTCCCATTAACTTTTCCTCATTGCACTCCTGCTCCTTGGATATTTCTCTTCCCAATAAATTATTAGGGCATAAGCATTTACCTTTCTGGAGAACCCAGGCTAAGACACAACACCAAGATGGGATGGTTACAAATGTCTTCTGTGCAGTAGCACCACCATCTCTGGGGACTTCACCTGTGCATCATTGGGATGGGACGCAGGTAGAGGGTGAAGCACAGGCTATTGGGGGCGGGGGTGGGGGGCTGTGGTGAGGAAACCAAGTGGACACAATAACCACTGTAAAGATTAAAGAGTAGTATGGCTTCTGTTAACAACACTGGTAGGCTTGACCACAGAAAATGATAAACTGAGGGCAGTCTACTGCTAGCTTAAGTCACGCTATGAAAGCTGGCATGCCTTTAAAGAGACTCTCATCTTTTATAACCATAAAGCACATGATACTGAAAATCAGATGCAGAGTCAACTTATAAGGATAACAGAGGTGTAAAAAGAACCTGAATATTTGCCTTCAATAAATCACCTTTGAAAATTAGAGCCTTGGTAGGAGAAGAATGGGATCATGAGAGATAGGATGTGACATCTGGGTGGACACGCCTGAAAATCTTTAATCTTCAAATTCCCCTGGACTCCTCATGCCGACAGAAGTAACTTTTCCTTCCTCTTGCTGCAAGAGATTGGTGTCTCTGTGCCTGGAAAGTTTCAGTCTCTTCAGTTGAAGAAGTCTTGGAAAATAATGTTTATACTCCTTAAGACCCCCCTCTAATCTTCTGTTGCCTCCAAGCCAATAGTCTGGGTTAGATTTTAGCACAGCTTAATTAGGACAATTGCTCCAGGACAATACAGGCTAATGTGAAAGCATTTGTAGGACCTTGCTAATCCAATCCATCCTGTACAGGCATGCATCTTGAGTAGGTGAGATTGGGATAGAGACAGACAAATTTGATACTGGAAAGGGGAGAGTGTATTGGCACAGGAACACTCACCTGAGACTCTGAGTTTAATGTTTTATCAAAGATACCAAAGTGAAGATTCTAAAGGTCTACTGCATGCACCATATCAACAGGCTAAAGAAGAAAAATCATGATCAGACACAATTAATGCAGGAAAAGCATTTGACACAATCCAGCATCCATTCATGATAAAACTTCAGAAAGTGAAGAATGCAAAAGAATTATTTCAATTACACAAACTTCACAGATAAGATTATACCTACTAACAACAACAACAGCAACAACAACAACAACAAAACCAAAATGCTTTCCTCTAAGATTGGGAACAAAGCAAGGATGTCTGCTCTTACCATTACTATTTCACATACAATTGGAAGCTCTAGAAAGCACAATAAGGCAAGAAAAATAAATGGAAAGAAAGAAAGAAAGAAAGAAAGAAAGAAAGAAAGAAAGAAAGAAAGAAAGAAAGGGAGAGAAAGAGGAAGAAAGAGAAAGAAAGAAAGAAAGAAAGAAAGAAAGAAAGAAAGAAAGAAAGAAAGAAAGAAAGAAAGAAAGATAGAATTGATTTTGTCCCTATTTTCAGATGACATGGTTTATGTGGAAAATTCATTATCCATGCATAATCTACTCTCCAGAAAAAACCCTCCAAGACCTAATAAGTGGGGTCAGCAAGACTGCAGGATGTTGTATCAACACACAAAAGTCCATCACATTTCTATATAGTAAAACTGGATATGCTGAAACAAGTCAAAAATGCAGTACTGCTTATAGTTGCTGCAAAGAAACTGAAACACCTAGGTAGACACTCAACAAAGCATGTACCAGATCTGTATGGTGAGAATTACGAAACACTATGGCAGAAATCAAAGATGTAAGTAAATGGACCGACATACCCTGTTCATGAATTGAAAGACAATTCCTATTGTAAAGATGAAAATTCTCCCCAAATTGATCTACAGGCATAATGAAACCCCTATCAAAATACAAGCAAGGTGGGGTTTTTTGTGGTTGTTGTTGTTGGTGGTGGTGGTGGTAGATACTGAAAAGCTTATTGTAAAATTCATCTGGAAAGGCACAGGTGGCTGAAATGATCTTGATGAAAAGAATAAAATGGGAGGAATCACTTTACACATTAAGGCTCATAGCTACAGTAATCGAGACAGTTTGGTATTGGCAGAGGGATGGATGCCTAGATCAGTGGAACAGAACCCAGAGATAGACCCACATAAATATGCTTAACTGATTATGACAAGGCGCAAAGGCAACTCAATGGAGGAAGCCTTTTTAATAAGTGGCGCTGGGGCAATTGGCCATCCATAGGCAATAAAATGAAACCTAACCCACACTGCACACCTTAATAAAAAATTAACTGAATTTTTTTAATTGATGCCAAAAGCATGATCCATTAAAGGAAAAACTCATGAACTAGATTTCATAGAAATTACAAATTTTGTTCTGTAAAAGACTATGTGAAAGGGATGAAAATGCGAGCTATAAGCTGGAAAAAATATTTTCAAACCGCATCTCCGATGAAGGGCTTCTATGTAGAATATAGTAAGAATGCTCACACTTTATCAGTAGAAAACAAACTATGCAATTAGAAACTAGGCAGACATGAAAACACTCTTTTACTGAAGGGGATATATAGATGACCAGTAAGTACAGGAAACTATGTTCAATATCATTAGCCGTCGGGGAAATGTAAAAGGAAAAAAAAACTGAGTAAACAAAAACTCACAATGGGATATCTCTACAAACTGGTGGCTGAAATGAAAAAATAGTAACAACACCAAATGTTGATGAGGATGCATAGAAACTGGATTACTCATCCATTGCTAGTAGGAATGTGAAAGATAGATAGATAGATAATAGATAACAAATGGATAGATGACAGATTGATTGAGGTAGATTCATCTGCATGTATAAGAAATGATATCCCATGTACACTTCACTCAGTTTCCCCCAGTGGTAACTTCTTACAACACAGTAGTCCAATATCATAGAATATTCACATTGATACAATTCACTGATTTTCTCAGCTTTCTCCAGTTTTACTTGTATTTGTGTGTGTGTGCACATGTACACAAAAGAAAAGGAGAATCTGCAGAGTCACTCCTTAGAGGTTCTACACATCCAACTCCTGCACTAAGGAGATACAGATGCCTTTGCAGAATATTTAGGGTGGAATCAGGGAACCCAGAGCAGTGGAAATATTAGAATAAATATCTTAGTATCTTGGAGGATACTCCTTTCATTTAATCAGTGGTTCTCAAACTTGACCTTATATTAGAACCTCTAGGAGAGCTTGTGAAACATCACTTTCTGGGCCCTGTCCCCAAAGTCTGATGAAGTATGCCCTGAAATTTGGGGTTGTAAAATTTGCATTTCTAAAAAGCTCCCAGGTGATCTTAATGTCGGTTTACACTTTGAGAGAATTGGGCACTAAGGTGATAGGAAATATGTTGGGGAGGGGGCAGGACCAGCATCTTTGGGAGGGCCAATGGTGGCTGTCCTCTGTAGGCCAGGTTTGACAGTAGGAGAGATGAACATGAAATAAGCTGCCTGACATCAGTTGAGATGATGAGATGCCAGAATAACTGAAGCTAGGTGGCAGCACTTAACCATCAGAGGCAAAGAGGGTGTGCCTGATGTAATTACTGTAATAGGTAGGAAGGCTGCAGCGGCCATTAGGATGCCTTGGCCTAGGATGCAGTCATTTGTAGCAATGGCTAAAAGATCAGGATGCCTTTTGATTTAAAGAGAAGTTCCATCTCCTGAGTAAGGGCTCTTTGAAGACATTGCAAGTAGATGTGCTGAAGATCAGTTTGATCTTTTCTTGAGGGACCTGTCCCAGGGTTGCTATACATACAAAGACTAGGGAATAGCCCAAATATTTGAGGATTATTATATGGGGCTTCTAACACTAATACGAGAAGACCCAAAGTGTTTTACAATCCTCCAGTTAGAGTTGAGGTATAGAAAAGCCAGATATTACATGGAATTTGACCCAAGCCAGTCTCCTGGTGAGTCTAATGGATATCTGAACCTGGCCTGTTGTTATTGCCTTGGGTCCTGAATGTGTAATTGATGTAGACTTACTAAGTAGCAGCTCAAATTGGTTACTTTATCTGGAGATCCAGTGGTATTATGTTAGGAAGGGCTAAGTGGAAGCTCCTGAAACAGCCTTGGACCACCATGAAGAACTATATTGGCTCCAAAACAATGTGGGGTAGGTGTCTGGATCCTAAGGGATTCATTGGGGCATCTCAGTGCTTCTTTACCCAGATAGACACAAACAAGTATTTACAGTAACCATGGCACCCCAACAAAGGCAAGACAGCCAGAAGTTCAGACCCTTTAGGGATGAAGGTCTGAGTCATTCCATCACACAAATAACCCAGACCAGCTCAAGTCCTGGTCAGGTGCATGTGGAAAATCATGAAATGGAGGCAGAGAAGAGAGATCATGAATATCATGGTCCTAGTATCAGCTGTGGCTCCAGGGAATTTAATTTGTTACATGAACACCCTTGCCTCAAGTCTTCACAGGGATGAGCTGCCACCATCTGAATGGAACTCTGTGAATGGTTGAATTTTTACCTGCCCTCTCAGGGGCATGATTAGTATCTGTTCATAAAGATTGAGGTATGCCCTGTGTTTTGAGAGGCTTATATGACAAAAGGGCATGCATGGATCCAAGTATTTCAGGGGGAGAACAAATCAGACAGCTCTTCGTCACCACTTCAGGTCATGTCAGCCTCTTCTTCCTGGAGGCTTCCTGTTTTGCCCAGCTGCCACTAGGCAGCCAACTTTGCATGGGCTGTGAGTCTCTTCACAAGGATACAGCCCAATACCCCATGCCCCATGCCTGTTCCAAGCCACTCTTGCCTTTCTCCCTGGAGCTTCCCTCTTGACACTAAGGCATGAGATAACCTGAAACTGTGCTCCAGCTAGGTATGCACAATTCAGGAGTATGGGTCAGTTATTCCCTTTGGGGAAAACCTCTGGAATACGATCCAGAGGACAAACTCTTCTTTCCTCCTCCATGGACTATCTTGACAAGCAGTACTTCCTATGACCACCCAGAAGAAAGTCCCACTATATTGAGCAATCATGTGAACTTGTGACCAAGCAGTGACCACCTCAGTGAGGTGCCCTCCTGTTGGCTCTTCCCTTCCCTGGTTCACTCCTCTTTTTCCTGACTCTTGGTTCCCTGGGACTGTACTTCCTGGTTAGTTACTAGCCTCAGGCTCTTCCTTTTGGGTAATACAGGCTAAGACCAGAGTATACTATTTTATCCCAATTTTATAGATGAGAAAATGAGGCATCATGAAATTATCCAACTTGCTAAAGGTCACATATCTAAGTTCTTTACACTTAGGTCCATCTGATTCACGATCCAGCTCTTAATAAGTTTAATAGGAGACAAACATGATCTAGTTACTGAAGACATCTGGAATGGTAAAAAAAAAAAAAAAAAAAAAACAGTTTTGTAGATTAAGCAGTAACAGTTTGAATGGGGAGGTACATAATAAAAGTCCTGGATTATCAATGATCAGAGAGGTGAGATGATGGTTAATCATTGAGATTAAATACAAGGCGATACCTTCCCATGTGGAGTAGACCAGTGTAGCAAAAGTATTCTGTAATATGGAAATAGTGAGACAAAAACATTCTGTAGGAGAAATGGAAGGCATCTTAGTTTGGTAAACACATTTTATTTTATTTGTATTTTTTTAAGTTTATTTCTTTATTTATTTTGTGAGAGACAGAGACAACATGTGTGGGGGAGGGACAGAGAGAGAGGGACAGAGAGAGAATCCCAAACAGGCTCCACACTGTCAGCACAGAGCCTGATGTGGGGCTTGAACCCACAACCATGAGATCATGACTTGAGCCAAAACCAAGAGTCAAATGCTTAAGTGACTGAGCCACCTAGGTGCCCCTGTAACCATGTTTTAAAAAATGAGGACAGGGAAGTTATGGAGAATGGAGAAGGAAAATAATTAAGAAATGGTTATAGAGCAAGGGGATTCCCCTAATATATTGGCATGTGAATATGGAGAGGGGGTGAAATGAAAATTGATACACACTAGGGTATAAAGAACTAAGGTGAGGAAACTGTGCAGGGTTCAGAGGTGAGGGATATTAACTTACAAGGAGGCAAGTGGAGAGCAGGTATCAGGAGCTGGACCCAACTCCATGCACAGGCATGTATGGTATCCAGTCTCTACCTGGATCATATCAAGATAGGCCAACCCATTGTCACACAGGCATATGGACCATATCCCACCCACAGAGTGAAGGAAGATTAGTGTTTTTTTTTAAATTCATTTATTTATTTTGAGAGAGAAACAGAGTGAGGGAGTAGGGAAGGGGCAGAGAGAAGGAGAGAGAGAATCCCAAGCAGGTTCCACACTGTCAGCACACAGCCCTACACGGGGCTCGAACCGAGAGATCATGACCTGAGCCAAAATGAACAACCAGATGCTTAACTGGCTGACCACCCAAGGTGCCCCCAGGAAAATCAGTTTATTATCTGGAGTCTGCTATTGAGCAGAAATATGTTGCTTCTAATATATTTCCTGGCTGAACTATATATGTTTTATTCTGCTGTCTTAAGGGAGAAACCACTCATATATCCTTAAATACATGAGAGACAGGAGTTCAATTTTGCACTGCTAAACAGAGACTGCATGTTTAAAAACAAATCTAGAAAGTGGTACCAGATTAGAAGTACATTCACTGACTAAAATACTGAGGACCGTCTTCTGAAATCCAATAGCTAATTTGTCCAATAGGCCAGCCATGTTGGTTGACTCTTAACATAGAATCTGATGAAATCAAGGGGGTTAGTACAGAAGGTTAGTGATTTAAGAGTTAGGATAACAAAAGGATCCATTCCCAGCAGATCCAGATCTTGGTCCCTTTAGAATTAACTTTTTCAAAGGTAATAGGGCTTGAAATGCCAATTTCCACCAAGATCTAAATGTGGAATACATGAACACAATGGGAACAGTTGAAAGAAGATCTCTGGCCATGCCACCATCATGCAAAAGCGTCCTAACTCATCCCCTTGTTACCACCGTCTCTCAACCCCTCCAAGAATTTGTGCTCACATCCCAATAAGAACTATCCTTTAGAGACCCCAGTGAGATGATGTCATCTTTTTCTTCAAACCATGCAATGCCTTCCCCTCCCATTACAAATAAAATTCAAACTTTAGTAACACCCAGTCCCAAGGCATAACCAAGCTCCAGCCTACTTCTGTCACCTCGTATTTGGTGTTCTCCAAATTCACTGAGCCCTGACCCTGGCCCCAACCATACCAATGTTTCTTTTTTCTTTTCTGAAGTTTCTTTACAGGAGATTTATTACCATCAGGTCTCAGCCAAAAGGGTCCACCTCAGAGGGGCCTCTTCAGCTTCCCAAACTATGGTAGTAGCTATTCACCTATACTTGTTTCCCATGACATTGTTGTTTTATTTCCTTTATAGTAATTTTTTTTATCTGAAATTATCTTGCTTATGTCTTTTTCTGTTCACCGTCTGCCTCCTATTACGAGAATATGATTCCCAAGAGCTAGAACCATTTCTGTCTTGTTCACACTGTTACATCACCAGAACCTAGAAAAGTGCTGGGAACAGATAGCCACCCACAGCCTAGTGCCTAAACAAATACTGCCCAGTGAAGGAGAATGAAAGTGAGTGAAGTAAGCTTGCTTGATACATTTTCCAATCTATTACCAGGATTCCTGCATGGATTTCTGCTCTTATTCCAAGGTGGTCCAAAAGGCCAAGCTCTCAGAGGAAAATGTCATTTAGTGTAAAATAACCACCATGTCTCTCAAGAAATTAAGAAAGCTATTTTATGCTCATCATGTATTTAATTTATTACTTTGCTTTGCATGTTGTCTTAGTTACTACTGTTTATATGGAGCAAGGATCAGCAAACTATGGCACCCAGACCAAATTTGACCACCTGTCGATTTTTGTAGAAAAAGCTGTACTGGAGCACAGCTGCAATAATTTGTTTATATATTTTCTATGGCTGTTTTTGTATTGTTTTGTTCTTATTTTTGTTGCGTTTTTCAAGGTTTTATTTAAATTCTAGTCAATTAATGTATAGTGTAATAATGGTTTCAGGAGTAAATTCAGTGATTCATCACTTACATACAACACTCAATGCTCACCACAACAAGTGCCCACCTCAATCCCCATAACCCATTTAACCCATCCTCCACCCATCTCCCTCTATCAACCCTCAGTCTGTTCTCTATATTTGAGAGTCTGTTCTATGGCATGCCCCTGTCTCTCTTTTTCTCCCCTTGTGTTCATCTGTTTCATTTCTGAAATTCCACATATGAGTAAAATCGTATGGTGTTTATCTTTCTCTGACTGACTTATTTTGCTCAGCATAATAAACTTTAGCTCCATCCATGTCATTGCAAATGGCAAGATTTAATTCTTTTTGATGGCTGAGTAGTATTCCATTGTATGTATGTGCCACATCTTTATCCATTCATCAGTTGCTGGACATTTGGGCTCTTTCTATAACTTGGATATTGTTGATAATGCTGCTATACACATTGGAGTGCATGTGACCCTTCAAATCTGTATTTTTGTATCCTTTGGGTAAAGAACTAGGGGTAAAATTGCTTGGTCCTAGCACAGTTCTATTTTTAATTTTTTGAGGGCCATCCATACTGTTTTCCACAGTGACATCACAAACTTGCATTCCCACCAACAGTGTAATGGAGTTACTTTCTCTGCATCCTTGCTAACATCTCTTGTTTCTTGTGTTATTAGTTTTAGTCATTCTGACAAGTGTGAAGTGATATTGTAGTTTTGATTTGTATTTCCCTCATGATCAGTGATGTTCAGCATCTTTTTTATTTTATTGTATTTACTTTTGAGAGAGAGGGAGAGACAGAGCACAAGCAGGGCAGGGGCAGAGAGAGAGGGAGACACAGGATTCGAGCAAGCTCCAGGCTCTGAGCTGTCAGCATAGAGCCTGATGCGGGGCTTGAACTCACAAACCATGAGATCATGACCTGAGCTGAAGGTGGACGCTTAACCCACTGAGCCACCCAGGTATCCCTTCAGCGTCTTTTCATGTGTCTGTTCGTCATCTGGATGTCTTCTTTGGAAAATGTCTACTCCTCTCTTCTGCCCATTTCTTAACTGGATTATTTGTTTTCTGGATGTTGAATTTGGTAAGTTCTTTATAGATTTTGGATACTAACCCTTTATCCAATATGTCATTGGCAAATATCCTCTCCCATTCCATAGGTTGCCTTTTAGTTTTGTTGATTGTTTCCTTTGCTGTCCAGAACTTTTTGCCTTGACGAGGTCCCAGTAGTTCATTTTTGTTTTTGTTTCCTTTGCCTGTGGAGATGTGTCTTATATGAAGTTGCTACAGCTGATGTCAAAGAAGTTGTTGCCTGTGTTCTCCTCAAGGATTTTGATGGTTTCCTGTCTCATATTTCATCCATTTTGAATTTATTTTTGTGTATGGTGTAATAAAGTGATCCAGTTTCATTTTTTTACATGTTGCTGTCCAGTTTTCCAAACACCATTTGTTGAAAAGTTGTTTTTCCATTGGATATTATTTCCAGCTTTGTTGAAGTTGACCATATAGTTGTAGGTCCATTTCTGTTCCCTTGATATATGTGTCTGTTTTTGTGCCAGTACCGTATTGTCTTGATAACTGTAGCTTTGTAATATAGCTTGAAGTCTGAAATTGTGATGTCTCCAGTTTTACTTTTCTTTTTCAAGGTTGCTTTAGCTATTCGGGATTTTGTTGTGGTTCCATACAAATTTTAGAATTGTTTCTTCTAGCTCTGTGTACAATGCTATTGGTATTTTGATAGTGATTGCATTAGATGTGTAGATTGCTTTGGGTAGTATGGACATTTTGATGATATTTTTTTCCAATCCATGCACATGGAATGTTTTTCCATTTCTTTGTGTCCTCTTCAGTTTCTTTCATAAGTGTTCTATAGTTTTTAGAGTACAGATAGTTTACCTCTTTTGTTAGGTTTATTCCTAGATATCTTATGGGTTTTGGTGCAATTGTAAATGCATTCAATTCCTTGATTTCTCTTTCAGCTGCTTCATTCTTGGTGTAAAGAAATGCAACAGATTTCTGTATGTTGAGTAGACCACAACAGCTGTGCCGAGAATATTTCCTATCCAATCCCTTACAGAAAAAGTTGGCCATCCCTTGATACAAAGCAATATGTATTCAAAGATAAGAAGGTGTGTGACAAAAAGACCTGCAAAACATCAGGGGACAACTGAGAGCATTGGCTAATGTTTGCTTTGGATAAAATCCAGGAATTTTGATGGTGATCAAAGTAGAAGTATATCCTCAACATAGTCTTACATTAACGCCTGAGGGAGAACCCTACGTTTTGGTTGTTAGGTCAGAAATCAAGTTTACAGGGCAAAGACTAAGCTCCCCTTTCAGGCTAGTGCTGCATCCTTTTATTAAGAAATGTGTTGTTCTTCTCCTTGGATGCATACCAGCCCCCCATTCCCACCTTTGTTAGTGTCTCCTCTCCGTGCAGTTGGCAATGTGGGGAACACTGCCATCTTTGTGATGAATGGTTTCCTCCACTGAATTGCAATTACAGGTTTTAATCAGTTCATTATTCCACCTAGTTTTTTGGGTCCTGACAGTTATGCAGCAGAAACTAATTGAATTGGCTTTACCTCAAGGCATTCCCACAAGATCTTATCTTACCATTTGGGAGTTTTTTGTCTGATTGACCAACTTAGCCCTAATTTCCCTGTTCCAACCTAACAAAAAAAGGTCTTACTTTCCTATTTCCCCTTTGAAATATTTCACATTCTTTTCCTACTTTGAAAAGGTAAGCTTTATATTTTTAAAAAATCGCTAACCTACCATAGATTATAGTATAAACTGAGCTTCTTATATAAGAGGCTTTAGAGTGGTTACAAAGTAAACCCTTACTCTTTTCCATAAACTCTCTTTAGATCGATTAGAAAAAAAAACAAAAACAAAAAACCAAGGATGGAAGAGCAAGATGCATTTTTTTAAGTTTATTTATTTATTTTTGAGAGAGAGAGAGCGAGAGAGAGAGAGAGAACACCAGGGTGGGAGGGGCAGAGAGAGAGGGGGACAGAGGATCTGAAGCGCGCTCTGTACTTACAGTAGTGAGCTCCATATGGGACTCGACCCACAAAATGTGAGATCATGACCTGAGCTGAAGTCTTATGCTTAACCGTTTAAGCCACCCAGGTACCCTGGGATTAATGTTTTTAACTCTTTGCTTCTCCAGGTGTTGCAATTTTTAGGCTATAAAAGAGGTATTGCCCAAAGATAATGTTTAGCTGGCTGTCCATGGTGGTATTATCCTAGCAAGGACTGTGACTGGGTCCTCAGGTTTTTGGGTGCCTTTCACAGGAATGACTCATGCAAAATTCCCCAGGTTTCATCTGATAAAGAAATCAAAATATCAGTTTATCAAGTCACTACAAGAGATATAACAGCCAGGGAGACCAGAATAATTTCCTTTCTTTGGTAAGCACATTATCTTCCTCTAGGAAGTGCTACATGAGAAGCCAACTTATAACCAGAAGACTGGTGAGTGTAGGTTTCATGCGATTGCTGATAAGAAGATTACATAGTTGGCAATAGATACCTAACTGCATTCACGTACTATTTTGAAGTTGCACCATCAAAAGACAACAAAACTCCATTGTGGGTTGGAACAACTTATCCTCCGAACAGTCCTGGATGAATATCTCTAGTATCGGCCTCTACAAAGCTGATTTTTTACATACATTTTATTGAAACATTCTTGTTTTAGATATTGTCAGATAATCAATTACTCCATTAAAGCCTACCCTTTCTGCTTTCTGCTTTCTGCCATAGAAATTCTCATCCTCTGAAGGCCATGTTTCTGTATTTCATATTTGATCTGTTGCATGCTAAATTTGTCAGTTTGATTCACAAAGTTCTGGAGTATCTCACTGTGGTTTCTATGTGCTGTCAATATATAGCAGACTTCCTCAACCTTAGTACTACTAACACTTTCTGGCTAATATTTTGTGAGAGGCTGTCCTGTGCATTATACAATCATAAACAGCATGCCTGTCCTCTTCTCAGTGGCTGTCAGTGGCAAGCCCCCTCCCTTAGTTGTGAGAACCAAAAATGTTCCCAGATGTCACTGAATCTCTCTTGGGACCCAAAGACCCAAATCATTCCTGGTTGAAAACCACTAGTATATAGGATAGAAAATGAAAACGAGAGACTCTTTTTAAGAATCTAGGGAAAGAGCCTTCAACCCAGTCAAGCCAGATCCCAGCTTTTGTTCTCTGAGGTTCTCCTTCCCATAATCAAAGTGTTTATGAAAAGCAAATCTTAACTCAGACTTCTTTTCATGAAATTATTATGTTTAAGTATTTTTCCAGGCAAGTCACAATTTTCACATATCTCATTGGGCAGAAAGTTTATAATACCTAAGTAGAGAATGTTGCTTAGTTATACAGAGCATCATATTTTTATTGAGAGAGAGGAGTATTTCATAATGTGAGACACATATGGTCTCTGTCAAAGTCCACAAGTGACTGAACCCCGAAACCTAGCTAATGTGCATTTTAATTCCCTTTCATTAGAAAGCAGAATCATAGAGCTTGGGATTGAAGAAACTTCTGGTTCAACAACTTCATTTTCAAATAAGGATAATGAATCTTATAGGAGTGAATTAATGTGCCTCAAAACAGGATGAATAAGAGAGATTTGAACTTGGGTTTTCTGACACGAAGTGGTGTGGTTCTATACTATATAGTTTCACATTTTCACATATGTGTGTAGGTGATATACTGGGAGTTCTACTTCAAGATATGATTGTTTATACATTACATATAGGCCTTCTATTCCCCACCCCCATTACCATACGTGGTGATGTTGTTATAATATTTTCCAGTACATTCCTTCTGCTCACAGTCAGTGATATGCCTGTATCTGTCATGAGTATGGAGTACATCATGTTTGGTTCAGGACCCGAGAGTTTTCTGGTCCAACTGGCAAGTGGTCTCATCTTAGAGCATGAAGAATTTCTCACCTATCAACTTACTGGAATTTTACCCCCAACTTTAAAAAACTATTGACAAAACAAGAACTATTTCTTGCTGGGGTGCCTGTGTGGTTCAGTCGGTTAGGCATCTGAATCTGTTGTTTTTTTTTTTAAGTTTATTTATTTTGAGAGAGAGAGAGACAGATCACCAGCAGGGGAAGGGCAGAGAGAGAGAGAATCCCAAGCAGCCTCTGCACATCAGTGAGGAGCCCAACACGGGGTTCGAATTCATGAACTGTGAGATGATGACCTGAGCCAAAACCAAGCCAGATGCTTGACTGACTAGGCCACCCAGGCACTCCAAGCGTCTGACTCTTGATTCCACTCAGGTCAAGATCTAATGGGTTCCTGAGATCCAGCCTCATGTTGGGCTCTGCATTGACAGTGTGGAACCTGCTTGGGATTCTCTCTCTTTCCCTCTCTCTCACCTTCCCCCACTCACACACTCTCTCTCTCAAAATAAAGAAATAAACTTAAAAAAAAAAAAGAACTATTTCCTGCTAATGTCCTTGGTCCACAAAGCTTAAGTTCCTAAAAGCCACATCCCAAGATGCTGCACCCAAATACACTATCTATTCGTAGAGATAGTGTGTCTTTCTCATTTCCATCCTCTATTTTCAAAGCTATCTCCCCGTGTTTTCTTCCATCATATTTGAATCACCTATGTCCTTGCCTTTTTGTTTCTTTAGGCCATGCCCCAACCCTGCTAGTTCTCCAGAATTACAAACAAAAGTCTTCCCAATAGAATGTGTACATTAATTTCTTTTTTTTTTTTTAATTTTTTTTCAACGTTTTTAATTTATTTCTGGGACAGAGAGAGACAGAGCATGAACGGGGGAGGGGCAGAGAGAGAGGGAGACACAGAATCGGAAACAGGCTCCAGGCTCCGAGCCATCAGCCCAGAGCCTGACGCGGGGCTCGAACTCACGGACCGCGAGATCGTGACCTGGCTGAAGTCGGACGCTTAACCGACTGCGCCACCCAGGCGCCCCTGTGTGCATTAATTTCATTGCAATTCACAAACAGCAGTCCAAAGACCTTTACCACCCCTGTCAAAAAAAAAAAAAAAAAAAAGGTACCCTTTGAAAATAAGAGTATACAATTGCTTTTTTTCTAAAAATGATTTAATTGTTTTCTTTTGTCCCAATCTAAAGTCCCTAGGACCTTTAGCCCAGTGTTTCTTACACTTGAGGAGCCCAGGGCTCCCTAATAGTTTGGGAGAAGGGAACAAAGGTGGATAGGGAATGGTATCTCCTTGCCTTAAGCCCCAGGGAGCTGCTCTGCATTTCTATGTGGCTTCTTGTCAAGAGGAAGGAAGAGGGTAGGGCAATTGACCACACAAAATGTAGTTAAAGCTGAGAGGATTCAAGTATGCACCATTCAGTGTTAGTTAACTAGATCCTTTCCAGAAGGTTATTTATTTATTTATTTATTTAGCAAAACTGAGAAAAGGGAAGGACTATAAGGAGTTAGGACAAAAAAGGAAAATACCGCAGTAAGGAGAGAATTCTATGTGGAAAATTGCAAGCCCAGTAGTTACATGCTTTAATGAAGGTGAGAATTCCAGAGAATGCTTTGCTGTGATATTAATGTCTTGAAGGGTTTATGATAGCTTTTTTCTAAAAAATATATTTTTAATGTATTGTTTTAAATTTTATTTTTAGTCAATTTGTCTCTGACACTTAGCATTTTCAGCATACATATCAGGATTTGGGCTCTAGAGTCAGAAAAATCAGGTTTATTTTGTTATTTTTTTAAATGTCTATTTATTTATTTTGAGAGAGAGAGCATACCAGCATGGGGAGGGGCAGAGAGAGAGAGAATCCCAAGCAGGCTCTATGTTGTCAGTACAGAGCCCCACGTGGGGCTTGATCCTGGAAAATGTGAGATTGTGACCCGGGGCCAAAATCAAGAGTCAGACGCCCAACCAACTGAGCCACCCAGGCGCCCCAGAAAAATCAGGTTTAAATACCAGCTCCAGCACTTGTTAGACATAGTACTTGCATATGTTCTTAAATAACTATGAGACTCCATTTCCTCAACTCTACGGTGGAGCAAATCAATTAACAGACTGACTCATACTAGATAGTCAAGAAAGGCAAGGAAGGTAGATGAACGGATATGTGGGTGGGTGGGTAGAAGAACCTGAAACTCCGAGTCTATCAGGAGACTAAATTTAATCTGAATTATTATTTGAAGGAAACAGCTTTGTTTTGCTGGCTTTCATCGACAGTGCAAAAGAATTCAGTGTTCATTCTTCAGGAAGGGCAAGAGACCTCAGCCATCAATATCAAAGAAAGTGCAACTTCACCTGCCTTGAGTGTTTTTGCTTTTAGGAAGTGGGAGGCTTTTATTAAAGTGGTGGCACAGGAATTGCCTAAGAACTTTGTTCTAGACTCTGAGCTCCTCAGAGAGATCGATTTTTCTCTAATGAACCAAACCTTTGAAACCTGATCTGTGATATTGCAGACACCTCTGCCTGAGCTCTGTGGCCAGGCAGAGCCCAGCCCAGCCCAGCCACGGGGCTGGTCCTCCGTTTCCATTTCAACGTAATTAGAAGGTTTTCTTTTTCTGAATCCGAAACTGGCTGGCAGAGAAATGGTACGGGAACATCCCACAGGGTACTTTGGAGGAATGGGCAATCTAACTGTTGATGAGGGGGCCACAGGGGCTCATTATTATGTAGGGAAATGTTCCTCTGTGCAGCAAAAAGGTAAGGGGTTATGCTTCATGCTGTTGAGCTCATTATTTGGCTCATTCCAATTAGTACTGGATCCAAATGGAATAATGTATTTTTCCTTAATTCTTCCAGTTATCCAAGTACTCTATGGGAGATACATTCTTTCCTTCCAACTGGAAGCACAGAATACCTCTTCGCTAGAGGCCTGGTGATTAACACAGCAATTCTGTCAGAGGTATAGCCTTCTTTGCCAGCGTGCAATTGGCCATCAGGCCCAATGATGAAAGAGGGGCCGTGCTCTCTCTCCCTTGCTTCCTTAATGACCTTACTAGGCAGTGAATCCCATCTGGAAAATGCTTGCAAGCCTCTCAGTGTGTGTAATTGCACCGAAGGTAGGGTTTAGGGCTCCTGCAAACAGTTCAGATGTCACATCTTGGGGCAGAGAGGGCACCATGATTGGAAGGGAGTTAGGGAGAGTGGATCTGGGGACACTGGGAAGCAAAGAGCAACAAGTGTTGACTGTGTGCCTCTGACTCAAAGCTACAGATGAGTAAACGATATGAGCATCCTTAATGAACAACAACAGAGAAGTCAGTTGCCTCAAGAACACACATACATCTGTATCCACCACAGCTGGTTGCTTCTAACAGGGATCTCTCCAGAGGAGGAGCACATGTGATCAGCAAAACTTCCCACAGCCCTGCCAGCTTGATGGTCCTGCTGTGGATAGAATGACAGATGTTACAATCGCAAGAGCAGTATAGATTAAATGAAGGCACCATGGGGCTGGCCTTATTCTTATTTTTTTAAACAGTGATTTACAGTTGGCAAGGGTCAGAATTATAAAGCAAAAGGAACGAGGTGGGTGTAAGAAAAAAGAAGTAGGGATTAGATTCAAAGAGTTTCCATCCATGGTAAGGATAGTTGATGAGCAATTTAACACTGGAAAATTGACCAGAAAAACAGCCAGCCAACCAACGAGCTAGGGTTTTTGTTTGTTCTCTTTTTTTAAGTTATCTGCAGAGAAATTTAGCTGAGATAGAGGTACCTCAAACACTCCCCAGGCAAGGGAATAGGGCAGTATGAATAAATGTTTACCTTTCTCTTTTCAACCCTAATTGCTTCACTGAATTAAAGCCTTCTGACAGCTGAATGCTGTGGCAAGACCTCAAGAATCTTATACTCAAGTTGTTGTTGTTTATTTGCTGTTTTGTTTTTTTTTTTACAGCTTTATTGAGGTTTAATTTACATGCCATAATTTTCATCCATGGTGAGTAAAAGAGTCAATGATTTTTAGTAAATGTTAATGGCTGTGCAATCACCACCACAATCCAGTTTAGAATATTACCATCATCCCAGATTTACTTGTGCCCACCTGCAATCAATCCTACTACCCCTCCTCCCAGACTCAGCCCGGGAAATCACTCATCTTCCTTTTTCTAGAGACATTTCTCCCCACCCCTGCAACATTTCATATAAACAGTATCATATGATATGCTATCCTCTACATCTGGCTTTTTCACGTAGCATAGTATCTTTGAGACTCATCAGTCTTATAGCATATATCCATAGTTCGTTCCATTTTTATGGCTGAATAGTGTTCTGTTGTATAAATAGAATGCCACCTTTGGTTTTTTGTTCACCCATTGACAGACACTGAGATTGTTTCCAGTTTGGGGATATAATACAGTGCCGCCATGAACATCCATGCACAGTCTTGGTGTGGACATCTGTTTCAATTTCATTAGGGGTGGAATCTCTGGGTTATGTGGTAAGAGTATATGTAATTTTAAGTCACTGACAAAGTTTTTTTAAAGTGGGACAATTGTTAGTGTCTGTATCTTTTCTTGCGCATGGTTAGCCCTTTATACATCTTCTTGGTGAAAGGTTTATTCAAATACTTAGCTCATTTTATAATTATCTGGGTTTTTTGTCTACTTATTAATGAGTTATAAGAGTTCTTTGTATATTCTAATAGAAATCCTTTATCAGATATATAATTTGCAAAATACCATCTTCCTGTCTGTGGCTTGTATTATGTATTTTTTTCACTCTGTTTTCACTCTGTTTTTTGAAATACAAATATTTTTAAAATTTTAACTTTATTATTTTGCATCATGTTATTTTATTTGTAATATTTTGTTTTATATCATTATGTAAGTTTATTTGTTATTTTTCACTCAATCTATTAGATCTGTATCATTATGGAAGTACCCACTATCTTGGTATCTAAAGATTTATAGCATGTTTTAAAAGTAAAGTCCTCCAACTTCGCTCTTGATTATTCTGGGTCCTTTACATTTCCATATACATTTTAAAATCAGTTTGTCAATTTCCACAAAAATTCTGTTGGCATTTTGATGCAGATCACTTTGAATCTGTACGTTAATTTGGGGACAATTGTCATCTTGATAATATTGAATCTTCTACTATATGAACATAGAATGTCTCCCCATTTATTTATACTTTCTTTCATCTCAGTGATTTTTTTTAGTTTTTAGTTTATGAGTTTTTACTACTTTGTTGAATGTATTTATGTTTTTATATGTTCCTGTAACATTGCTTAACTAAGTTATTAGTTCTAGAAGGGTTTGTTTATGTGTGTGTGTGTGTGTGTGTGTGTGTGTGTGTGTATTCCTCAGAATTTTCTACACACAGAATCAGGTCACCTGTGAATAAAGACAATTTTGCTTCTTCCTTTCCTACCTGGATGTCTTTTTAAAATCCCTATTGCACTAGTTAGAACCTCCAGTACAATGTTGAATCCTTGTCTTGTTCTTGATCTTTAAGGGACATTGAGTCTTTCACTGTTAAATATGATGTTAGTTTTGAGATTTTCATTAATGCCCATTATCAGATTAAGGGAGTTGTCTTCTAGTCCTAGGTTAAGGGTCTTATAATTAATGGGTGTTAGATTTTGCCACATTCCTTTTTAGGCAGCAGTTGAGATGATTATGCTATTTCTTTCCTTTATACCATACACTGTACCTAATATGCTGTGCACTATAACAAAACACACTATATTGTTTATAACATTAATTGAGTTGTGAATATTCAATCAGCCTTACATTGTTAAGATCAATCTCAGTCATGGAGTACAATTGTTTTTGTATTTTGCTTACTGGTTTACTGGTACTTTTGTTAAACTTTTTAAAAAGTTTATTCACTTATTTGGAGAAAGAGAGAGAGAGAGAGCACATGAGTGGGGGGTGGGGAGAGAGGGAGAGAGAGAGAGAGAGAGAGAGAGAGAGAGAGAGAGAATCCCAAGTAGGCTCTGAGCTATCAGTGCAGAACCCGACACAGGGCTCAATCTCATGCACCATGAGATCATGACCCGAGTTGAAATCAAAAGTCAGATTTCAGTCGGTCACCGAGGCACCCAGACGCCTCAATGTTAAACTTTTAATGTTGATGTTCATGAAGAATACTCACCTGTAGTTTTTACATGTTTTTCCCTTGTAATGTTTTTCTCTGGCTTTGGTATCATAGTAATACCATCATTGTACAATGTGCTGGGAAATGTTTTCTTCTCCTCTATTATCTGAAAGATTTTGTGAAAGATCAGTATTATTTTATCTTTTTTTGATAGAACACCAGTGAAGCCATCTGGGCCTCAGTTTTTCTTGGTAGGAAATTTTTTAATCACTAATTTAATTTCCTTCCTTGTTTTAGGTCTATTTATATTTTTAATTTTTTTCTTTAGTCAGTTTTAGCAAATTGTGTCTTTGTAGGAATCTGTTCATTTCATCTAAATTGTTGGATCTTTGCTCCCTTAAAAAAAATCCCGTTCAATTTAAGGTTATTTTATTCCTGATTTTGGTAATTTGCTCTATTTATTGTCAGTATAAATATTTGTCAATATTGTGGATCTTTACAAAGATCCAACTTTTGCCACCTATTGAGGAAAGTCCCTTCAGAGCACCCATGAACTGGACCGTGGCAACTGGAAGCTCCTCACCCCTATTCCACTCCTTGGAAGTGCATTCTGCTTGCTGTCCCTGCTCCTAGAGTTGCTGCAAGGACATAGCTTTGAGATAGTGTTTTAGTGCTGAGATCATCTGGATGATATACATGATTGAGCCCAGTGAAGGTCTCTATCTATATAAACTTTGAAGATTGTGTCATGCAGGTACAGAGATCTACTCATCTTACAGCTGCCCCAAATAAACCTCTTTTTTAAAAAAAATGTATTAATTTTTTTTTGAGAGAGAGAGAGAGAGACAGACAAAGCGTGAGAAGGGGAGGGGAAGAGAGAGAGGGAGACACAGAATCCAAGGCAGGCTCTGGGCTCTGAATGATCTGCACAGAGCCCAATGGGGGCTCGAACCCACGAACCTCAAGATCATGACGGGAGCAGAAGTCACAAACTTAACCAACTGAGCCACCCAGGTGTTCCCCAAACAAACCTCTTAAGTACCCATTAATCCCTTGCTCATTAAGCCTGCCATCTACCAATCTGGAGTGGCCTCTTTCTTTGGTCTCTCCCTGCTCTTCCTAACAGGTTAGTCCGTATTTTTCTAGTCTGTTGTGGTGGAAGGTTAAGGTACTGATTTGAGACACCGTCTGTTCTTCCAATATAGTTATTTAAAGCTATAAATTTCCTTTAATCACTGATTCACCCGCATCCTATAAATTTGGATATATTATGTTTTCTTTTTCAAGCAGTTTAAAACATTTTCTATTTTTTGTGATTTGTTCATTTACCAATGAGTTATTTACATATGAATTTCTTAAATCTGAATATTTGGGGCATTCCCTCTTTCTTCTTTATATCTGATTTAATTCTGCTGTGGTGAGAGAACATATTTTGAATTTGAACTCTTATAAATTTACTGAAACTTGTTCAGTGGTCTAGAATATGATCTTTCCTGAAAAATGTTCTCTGAAAACGAATGTGTATATTGCAATATTGGGTGAAAAGTGCTATGTATGTCAATCACATCAAGTTAATTAACAGTGATTACAGTAATTACTGATGTGCCTGGGTGGCTCCATCAGTAAAGTGTCCGACTTCAGCTCAGGTCATGATCTCACAGTTCGTGAGTTCGAGCTCCCTGTGGGGGGCTGACAGTTCAGAGCCTGGAGACTGCTTTGGATACTGTGTCTTCCTCTCTCTCTGCCCTTCCCCTGCTCACACTCTGTCTCTCTCTCTCAAAAATAAGTACAAACATTCATTTTTTTTTTAAATATTGTTGTACTATATATTTGTATTTTTACCTCAGTCATATTTTTCATTTGTTTTGGAGCTTTGTTGTTAAGTGTGCATCCATTTATAATTATTGTGTCTTCCCAGTGAGTTGATCATTTTATCATTTTTGAATATCCTTCATTGTTATAGTGATATTTTTTAAACAATGTACTTGATATGAATAGAATCATTCCAGTTCTCTTGTGGCTATGTTTGCATAGTATATCTTTTCCACCTTTTTAATTTCACTCCATTTGTGTCTTTGAATTGAGGTGTGTCTCCTGTAGAGAAGATATAGTTGGATTGTGATTTTAAAATCTGGTTTAACCATTTCTCCCGTTTGATGGGAATACATAGTCCATTCACATTTAATGTAATTATCATCAGATTAGAACTACACCTACCAGGTATTTGCTCTTTGTGTTCTACAGGTTTCTTGTCTTTTCTGATTCATTTGAAGCCTTCATTGGTGTTAAATGGACTTTTTAATTGTGTCATTTTAATGCCTTTGTTTGTTTTCTTACTATCTTAAAAAGTTGTTTTTCTAGTTGTTGTTCTAAGAATTACAATATGCAGCTTAGGACAACCTACTTTAGATTAATTCCAAATTAATCCTTTTCTTGTCTTCTTTAGTTTTTTATGTGGATTCAGTTACCACGTGGTGTATTTTATTTCAACTTAAATGAAATGAAATATTTTTAAGTATGTTTCTTATAACATGTCAGCTACAAATGAACTCTTTCAGCCTTTGGCAAATGTCTTTTATTCTGTTTTCATTTTGAAAGATAGTTTGTCAGGACACAAAATTATTATTGACTGTGGTTTGTTTGTTGTTGTTGTTGTTGTTTTTGCTTTCATCACTCTGAGTATGTTATTACATTGCCTTCTTATTTCTGTTGTTTCTGGTGATAAGTCAACTGTTGGTTTTATTTTCTATACTCTGTATGTAAGAACATATTCTCCTCACATTTTGCCATGAATGGGTTGGGTACATGTGTCTAATGGATCTTACTTGGAACTTGTTAAGCTTCTCTGTTTTGTAGATTACATTGCCCATCAGATTTGGGGAGTTTCTGTCCACTCTCTTTCAAATATTTTTTCTGGCATTTCTCTGTCCTCTCTCCTTCTGGGAGTCCACTGACGTGTGTCTGGGTACTTTCTGAGTTTCAGGTCTTTATTCATCATGACTTTTTCTTCTCTGTTCTTCAGGGTGCATAATTTCCATTGATCTATATTTAAGTTTACTGATTCCTCCTTCTGACATCTCCATTCGGCTATTGTTTACCTCTAATGAAATTTTCATTTTAGTTATTATTTTTCTGACAGGCCAAACAATTTATTTATGTAGACAAAGTGGTTTACAATGATTTGTAAACAGTCAACAGTGATTAATGAGGTTGTATTAGATAAATGGATTTTTTTCATATCTTACTGTGTTGCCCCAGCCAGTGTGCATCTCTGGTTTTACTGAACATCCACAGTCGGCAGCCACTTTTGCCAATACTGCAAGATGAAGTAGCCCTTCGTTTTCTACGTATAAGGCCTGAGCCCTTAACGAAGCTACGTGTGCTTCCATGGCAAAGTCTGTAGTGTGCTGTAGAAAGAAAAATTGACATTGTAGCTATAGTCATTTTCTGTGTTATGGAGCGAATTACTACAAGATTAGTGACTTAAAATAACACACATTTTTCCAGGTCCTGTCATGCACATGTGAAGACAGAGTCACACAGTGATATGTGGATAACTTAGATTGTCTTTCGTTTACTTTGCTTGTGTGCACAGTTTTCTAGTCAGCTGGGTATAATTGGAAAAGTTAGCAAGGCCACTTGTTACTGTGTCTTTTCCCAGATTTCCCTGCTACATTTCCGACTCCTCTGCCATTTCATTGCTTAGCCCAACGAAGTCTGCGTCTCAGACTAACTGAGCAGTTGCTCTTTCACTCATTGGTGGCAGAACTAGCTACGATTATCAACAATGCTGTTAGTACAGGGTATTGTTTTCCCGCTTGCTGCAAGTAAGGCCAACCCTCTCCATAGACGAAACTCCAGTTTTCACAGACTGGCCCGTTCTGGTAGAACTGTCACGGCAGTAAGGGAGGGGGAGGAGATGGGAGTAGCCCCAAGCAAGAATGCCACAGACTTCCAATTGTCCAGTCTTTCATGAGTAACTGCTCAGCTTGGTGTTTGCATATGGTTGATTTCCAATGCCCAAAAATATTTTTTTTAATCTTTTAAAAATATTTTTTTTTCTAGTTTTCTAGTTGATTTGGGGAGGGAGAGAGGATTTGCTGAGCTAAACTCTGCCGTATTGGAAGTTTGGTCTCAAAAGGTTATTCTTGAAAGAAAGAATAAATGAATCAATAAAAATGTAGCTATCAGGGACAACCTGGGTGGCTAAACTGGTGAAGCTCCCAACTCTTGATCTCAGCTCAGGTCTTCATTTCAGGTCATGAGTTCAAGTTCCACATTGGGCTCCACACTTGGCATGAAGCCTACTTAAATAAATAAATAAGTAAATAAATAAATAAATAAATAATGAAAAAAGTAAAAAATAAGAATGCAGCTATCATAGTTCCCCCATTAAAAAAAACATTAAAACATGGTATCCCATGCTCATTCTTTTTGTTATCTATCAGCCCCCCTTATGATCTTAATCTATATCTTTGATTATTAATACCTCTTCCAATATGTGGTTTCTAGAACTGGATATAGTATTGCAGGCATGGTCTCACTCATTCAAGCAATTATAATTTACTGCTGTAGGACAGATTCCCTGAGGATCTATCTGCCTTTATTAATCGGCAACAATAAAAGTTCATCTTTTCAGTAGACTTTGTTTAGGCTCAGACTGAGGGTCCATCGTGGGGAAGTAGCGAGAAAAGCCACTAGGATAAATTGGTGTGGGAGAAATTTGGGGTTGATATCATAACTGTCTATCTTTGATGGTGGCGATAGAAATAGCCACAGGAATAAAAGCCGGCTGTAGTAGAATGAATAAAAACCAACATTTCTTGAGGGCTTTTCATGTTCAGGCACCATTTTAGGTGCTTTACAGGTTAGTTATTATTCCTTTAATCTCTGCAACCCCACTGATGACAAATCCAAAATCAGCTGGAGTAAGCAACCTGCCTAAAATCGTAGAGCTGGTAAATGGCTGAGCTAGAGTTTTAGTGTGGATACTCTGGATCCAGAGCTGGGCACTTATCGAATATGCGGTGCTGCTCATTATCCAGAGACGGGTGTTTTCTCATTGGAAGCTAATCTGGGAATGCCTTGCTTTCTCATTGCCAGTTCTAAAGGAGATTGAGGGAAGATTACTGCTGTAAAATTTTAAATGAGTCCAATTTACAGCACATTTTAGTATTGCATGGCTCCAGTTCATGCAAATGTCTCTGCTTCGCCTCAAAAAATTGCAAGTCCCTAGGAAAAGTCCCTAAGAAGCAAGCCCTCTGGTTGCTGAAGCAGTCAGGCTGCTATGCACATTGAAAGTACCTTCTGCATAATAAGTAGCCATCCCCTCCAGTAGAACAATTGCACGCAAATCAGGATGGGGCTGGGGAATTCAAATCAGAATCGCTGGCAGCCACTGGATCTGAGGGCATTAGATAAGTGGAACAAGAGGTTGTGAAAATAAGACGATACTTTCCAATGATTTTTTTTTTTTTGGCCAATCTCATGCAAACCACAAAGAAAGAACCAGAATAGCACGTTGCAGGAGAATCACGTTGCTAAAATCATGATAGATCTTACAAGAGATGAAAATGGAATCAGGTCTGGGACGGAGAAAGTAACAGCTCTGGCTGATTTCATCCCCAAGTTCCAGAAGTGACAGAAATGGCACAGGTTATGCCAGGCTTGGCCTCTTCAACCCACTGAGGCCATTTCTATTAGCCTGTGAGGCCAAACCCTCATCCTAGGAGAGCAAGGCTTCTCCTGTGTCAGCAGCATTATGCTTGTCTTGGAAATGGAGTGGACAGGGCCTCCGTCCATGATATGCTTTCATTTTAATGGGAGATTCACTGAAGGAGCTCTGTTCTTTTCAATCTTGTTATGGTTTTGAAAATGAAGAAGGATTTGTTACCCTCCCCACTGCTTCTCCAGTCAATCATTTTGGCCACGGAGACCCGAACGCTGTTGATCTAGGATTTCCATAGCATAAGCTTATCCACCTAAGTGCTGGTGGGATGCTCAATCCCTCTCAATCCAGTTGTGTTCAACAGGAATGATAAGATGTTGTCTGGCTATATCCCAACTATAAAATGCCTGTATAGTACCGGCTGAAATGTACTGATAACTGGATTCAAAAGGACAGTCATGTTCAGGGCTTGGGAAGTAGAAAGATGTTACCATGCTTGCTGCCTTAGGCTATGGACATTACTTATTCATTGCTTCATTCATTATTTTATTAAATATTGTCTGCACATGGCATGGATTAAATGAGGAGGAATTACCAATATGCAGAGGACATGTGCATTGCCTTATCTGAATTTTCCATCTTATCTCTGACACTTCCACTCTCCCCTGTCCCATTGTTCGCTCCTGTCTCCATCTACCACATGGCCTTTTTGTGAATAGAACTTCACAGAGTTTTACCAAAGCACCAAGCACTCCATTGCCCTCAGACCACCGGTGTCCCATCTTCCATGCTGCCTCTTTCTGTTTTGTTTGCACCTATTTCAGATTATCTTTTCTCCATCAGATTCTTTTTTCTCTCTCTCCCAGATTATCTTTTCTCCATCAGATTCTTTTTTCTCTCTCCCTCTCATTTCCTTTGGAATCTGCCCAAGATTTTTATTAACACGGAGAAAGAATAATTATTGGTACACTTACTTAAATTCTCTGTGGTCATTTCCCTCAACTATGAAATGAGAATGATAAGAGTACCTACCTGATATATTGCTGTAAGGCTTAAATGAGATGATATTAGTGAATTCCTTAAAATAATACACAACACGTAGCAAGCATTCATCCATTACTCTTTATATCATGGGATCATTCCAAACACTGTTTTAAAAAACTACACAGTAATTTTCTTCTGGTAGCCAAAAACATCAATAATAATGGGTAACATTGATATTAATTATATGCCATGTGATACACCTTATCTCATTAATTATTACTATCTCTATTTTACTGATAAGGGAACTGGGCTATAGAAAATCAGTAATAGTTCTCTGACGTCACCCGTAAGAATGTGTTTGGATGGGCTTTAAAAAATTTTTTTTTAATGTTTATTTATTTTTCGAGAGAGAGAGAGAGAGACTATGAGCAGAGGAGGGGCAGAGAGGGAGACACAGAATCTGAAGCAGGCTCTAGGCTCTGAGCTGTCAGCACGGAGCCTGATGCGGGGCCCGAACTCCTGGACCCTGAGATCATGACCTGAGCCGAAGTCAGATGCTCAACTGACTGAGCCACCCAGGCGCCCCTGGGTGGGCTTTTTGATCAACTGTTGAATGGACTAGATTTATGAGGTAGTTTAGACCACCTGAGTAAGGGTGAGTGAGGTCCCAAATCACAGCAGTGGAGGTCCCCGGCTCTTATCTCTTCCAAGTGCATTCCTGATAACATCAGCCTCCTACTATTTTGGGAAAGGGGGCAACACGTGGGAGAAAGGAGTACAGGTGTAAAGTGCAGAGGGAAAAATGACAGCCAGAACTGTGGGTTCTCCTGTTCCTGCGAATACAAATCGCAGGGATCTGGGGCAGGTGCTGACGCTGTGTCACAGCTCAGTCTACCGGAACTGGTGCCCTCAGACCACCTGACCCTGTAGGGAGGGGGCACAAATGACTGATGGGGGCAAATAGTGAAGACAGAAAGGCCCATCTCACAATCAAGGACAAGACGTTGCTGCTCTGCCCTGAGCATCCAGAACTAGAAATGTGTTCGAAGTGATAAGATACATATTGAACTGTTCAGTGAGTGAAACTCTCTGTCTTCCTAGAATTTTATGAAAACTCTTTTAAAGGAGCACATTTTTCAGACCAAATCTGCCAGGCTTAGCTCCACCTGATTCATGGATTCCCCCCAGTTCTTCTACTGTCAGGGTCCCTCGAGTGGCAACTAGTATGATTTAAAAAAAAAAAAAAAAAAGCCTGGGTCTTGGTAGGGGCAGGGGCAGGAAGGAAAGGCAGGGCATCCCCTTGAGCGTGGGTCAGGAAGGTGTGGGCATGAAGAGTTGTGAGGTCTGTGACAGTCATTCATGTATGGGAAATGCCAGAGCCCTTCCAGAAGAGCAGCAGGGGTGACCAACAGAGATTTGGGGGTAAGGGAGTTGGTGGTGAGCTCAGGCTCATTTAGTGAAAGGTTTGCCTACAACAGAGGTAGGTATGCATGTATGTATGCATGTATGTATGTATGCATGTATTTAGAAAGACAAAGCAAGAGAGAGAGAAGAAGTGGGGGAGATGGGCAGAGGGATATTGAGAGAGAGAGAGAGAGAGAGAGAGAGAGAGAGAGAGAGAGAATCTTAGGCAAACCCCATGCCAAGTGTGGAGCCTGATGTGGGGCTCGATCTCACGACTGTGAGGTTACGACCTAAGCCAAAATCAAGAGATGGACCAAGAGATGGCCAAAATCAAGAGATGGCTCAACTGACTGAGTCACCCGGGTGCCCCAGGTTTTCAGTTTTTATTATTTAGTTCTGAAAAGGCATCTATCTTGCTCACCATTGCCACCACACCCACCATAGTGGGGCGAATCCACAGGTATTTGTTGAATGGCTGAACTGATGGCCCATCCTTTCCTGAGAGGATCTTAAAGCCTCATGAATTCTTTACCTGGAAGCTCTCTTCCGATCCATGTTCAAGCTCCACGCACTATGCAGTCTGTGTGACTTGAAGCAGACTTAGCCACACTGCTTATGCCCTTTTTACATTGGCATTGGTGATAACACCCTTCCTACCTCCCTGGGAGCTCTCAGTGCCCCAGGGCTTGCATAAGAGCAGCAGGCATACCATCTGAGATCAACATCAAATGACTTATATAAGAGCCCATCATACCATCCTGTAAGCCCTTCCTCTGGATGCTGCTCTGCAGAGGAACGAGGTGGGGAACTGTGGAGTGGATCCTTGACCCATAAGGCAGCTTATCGAGAAGGTTTGAAAAACGCAGTGGTTCTCAGCCGAGCTTCACATCAGAGTCACCTGGGTGAACTTTTAACATGCACAGGGGCCCGCATTCCACCCTAGACCAATTAAATCAGAATCTCTGGATGTGAGGCTCAGGCTGGGTCTTTTTTAAGCTCCCCAGATGGGTCATATTGTAGTCAGAGCTAAAAGCCAATGAGTTCTTGTTCTCTTACTTTGTGGCAATTAGAATCACATGGGGACAAAACTCCCCAAAGCCCAGGCCACACTCCATACTATTTAAATAAAATATTCTGGGGGCGCCTGGGTGGCTCAGTCGGTTGAGCATCCGACTTCAGCTCAGGAAACGATCTCATGGCTCGTGAGTCCGAGCCCCGCGTCAGGCTCTGGGCTAATGGCTCAGAGCCTGGAGCCTGGTTCCGATTCTGTGTCTCCCTCTCTCTCTGCCCCTCCCCATTCATGCTCTGTCTCTGTCTCAAAAATAAATAAACATTAAAAAAAATTTTAAATAAAATATTCTGGGGTGGGGCCCAAGCATCAGCATTTTTACAGCTCCCCAGATGAGCAGTCAAGTTTGAGAATACACTGTTGAGGAGAAGCTGAGGGTGTATATGTCCTTGGGATGTGGAACCACTGTGATTTGCTAGTATTATGACCATTAGATGCAATGATTTAGGGCTTTGACCAAAACTATATCATATGCCTTATGCTCATACAAGGTTCAGCCTTGACATGAGTAAGCATTAGTGGTTAAGGAAGCAGCAGAGAGCTAATTACTTTATTTTTTATATCATGATTCTTAGGCATCAGAAATAACAAATAAAATGAGTTCTATTGCTTCAGTTCAGATCTTCATAGCAATCTTGAGAAGTAGGTAATATTATTCTGAATTTAAAGATGAAGGAATTTATATGTAAAGAAGTTAAGGAACTTGTTCAAGGTTACTGAAGGCACAAATCTGGAATCAGAATCTGGACCATAGTATCATGACACCAAAGCCCATGCTCTGTTTATGACCCTTGGCTGCCTTTATTTTTAAAGAGAAGATTGAAATATAATTTACATACCATAATGTTCACCTGTTTTAAGTGCACAGTGATTTCTAGAAAATTTACAGAGTTGTGCAGCCATCACCACATCTAGTTTTAAAATATTTCCATCATCACTAAAAGATCCCTTGTGCCCATTTATTTGACTGGCTTTTAAAGAACATTGGGCCAGAAATCAGAAAAGCTGGGTTTTGCTCCCAAACCTGTCATTTACCTAATCTTCTGACCTTGAAAAGTCCCTTAAAGTCTCTGAGTCTCAGTTTTGTTTAAATTAGTCACTGAGAGATGGTAATTCCCTGCCATAGAGTAAAGGTCAAGTAAAACATTGCATGGAGAAGTGCTTGTTAGCTAAGAGGAGCTCAGAAAGGAGAAAGTGAGGCTTTTTAAAAAACTTTTTTAAATGTGTTATTTTTGAGAGAGTGAGTGGCGAAGCAGCAAAGATAGAGTATCTGAAATGCGTTCTGTGTTGACAGCAGAGAGCCCCATGCAGGGCTCAAACTCATGAATGGTGAGATTATGACCTGAGCTGAAGCCAGACACTTCACCGACTAAGTCAACCAGGTGCCTCGAGGCTTTCTTTGTTTTTTTTTTTTTTTAATTTTTTTTTTTTAACGTTTATTTATTTTTGAGACAGAGAGAGACAGAGCATGAACGGGGGAGGGTCAGAGAGAGAGGGAGACACAGAATCTGAAACAGGCTCCAGGCTCTGAGCAGTCAGCACAGAGCCCGACGCGGGGCTTAAACCCACAAGCTGTGAGATCATGACCCGAGCCGAAGTCGGACGCTCAGCCGACTGAGCCACCCAGGCGCCCCAAGGCTTTCTTTTTTTTAATATTCTGAAAACCATTTTTCACCTTCCAAGTGCTCTCCATCTGAAACTGAACCCAGAGAGCTGTAATAAGACAAGGTGGGCCGTTTCTCCCTCCTCCTTGTTTTTCCCTTCCACCAACACCCTCACCCCCTTGAGGCTTGTGTCACAACACTCCTCTGGGTGTCTGAAACCTGCACTACTCATGGGATCTGGTGACGGTTGGCATCCCTTCTGAGCACCAGTTTAGCCCAGAGCTCTGCATGCGTTCTTGAGGGGCTTAGCTGTCCCCGGCAGAAGCCTGTGGTGCCATATGCTCCTGTAATGACTAGCTGTCAGGGAGATGCATGGTGTCCTTTAGCAGGAGAATAAAAACAGATGAGGTGGACGGTGGTATTTCTCTGGCCCTGTAATTAGCACTCTGATGGGTGAGGAGAGGCCCAAGTGAGGGGTGTTACATCATGGCTGCTGGGGAAGGAGGTCAAAGGTTTATAATATTCATCTAGGTCCCAAATCAACAGTCAACGGTGTTCAAGCTCAGCGTCTAACCTTTTATTTCCACTGTTTTTTAACTCTTTGCGTGAGCTGGTTTTCCACCTTCGTATGGCTTAGACTGTGAGCATCCTGAGGGCATATCGTCTTTAGTCTTACAATTTATTCTAGTTACTGGCATTCATTAATGTTCTCTGAAATATAAATAGAGCTTCAATCTTCCTGCAACTCCTTACCTGTCATCTTGTGTCCATCTTGCGATATTTGGGTCTTGTCTTCCATATAGCTAACACACCTAGAAATGCACAGACTTCCCACTTAGCATCTCAAAGATCTTCATCACTGCTTTTTGATGACTCCAGTGATGTTGTACCTGCTTGTGACTTGTCACCCCCTTTCAAATTTGGGTCTGTGCTTAATGGCCCCTCGGGTGCGCAGAGAAGATAAGAAGCTTCTGCAGGCAGAGGGAGAGATAATTGGGATGCTTGGCCCCCTTACTCTTCTGGAAAGGTCAATGGAGAAGACTTGCATCTATCATTCAGGCCCTGGAGTGCTGTGACATTTCTAAGGGTGCCCAGAGCTCCTGTGATAGCATGGAAACCAGGCACCCATGTGAGAGGAACGAGGCTTCCTCTTCCTGGAGATTTCAGCATCTCCAGCCACAATGAGAAGCAGGAATATACAGCTGCACAGAGAAAGGCAATGGTGATATAAATACATGTTTAATTGCACATCAATTACAATTACTTACTAGGCTGCATTTATTTAAAGGCAGTGTAATTAGAGCAAAAACCTTGATTTAATCATAACCTTATCAAACACAGATCCCGTCATCTTCCTGTGCTTGCGCAGTCTGTATTTCCCTCTGTGCCAGTTGCCAAGGGGAGGGGTGATGGCAGTGCCCTTTTGGGCCAGGAGGCCCTTGCCAAGAATTTTCTTCTCCCTGGGACACCCGCTCAGAAGCTGCTGAGTGGTTCGTCCTGTCTCTTCTTTAGCAGCTTATGATGAGAAAGCCTGATTAGCTAGAATGACTTATTGAAAATATAACTCATCCCCGATGGCAGGCTTCATAACCCAGGAGCCCGAGATTAGTAAGGACATTACACAGGCTCAGCCTCCAGAGATAAATTACTCCTCGGAATGTACCCTCTCACAGTCCCTGGATTTGATTTCTCATCGACAGTGATGGGCCCTGACTTGACATTGCTACATAGGGGTGGACAGCAGGCAGGCTGACTGTCTCTCACAGTTAGCTCCAGGCTATGTCTTTGTCCACCTACCCCTCTCTTTCATTATCTCTTGGCTTTTTTGTCCAGAGCTCCCTGGAGGCTGAGATGCTATCTCCTGACTTTTCTGAAGAAGAATCTCCTCTTTCTGTGAATGTGTTTAGAAGCAGTGATCTGTTGTGCCCCACATGCCCGGGGTCCTTTCCATGGTTCATGGGAGGTAAAGTGGAAACAAACTTTTATCTCCATTTTATGGATTGCAGAGTGGTGGTCTAGATGCAAAAGATGACTCTGACAAAGCAGACATGAACAGAAACAGGCAAATGTCTTTTTTTTTTTTTTTTTTTTTGATCTTGGCTACTTTGCTCCTTCATGCAGTTATTTGTTACTCTTTCAGCCAAGCAGAAAACAGGTCCATTTCTGGAATGTTAGCGTTAACGAATATGATGTGCATTGAGCACTCACTCTGTGGTAGGTGCTGTTTCTGTGTTGTCCTTCACGGCAAAGTGCAAGGGAGCCACCATGATTATTTCCATTCCACAGATGAGAAAAGAGGTTAATTGCCTGGCTTGAGATCATGAAGTTAGTAATGCAATGACCACTTCTGTCTGTGGAATGTGAGCTTAGAGCCAGGCACTGCATTGCACACTTTAGATATTTTGTCTTCTCTTATTTTCACCACTCAATCGGTGAGGCATTGTTATCCTCACCTTGCAAATGAATAAAATAAGCTCTGAAAGGTGAAGTAAATGTCACAGATTTTTTTATGACCAGAGAGTGATGAAGCCAAGCTTTGGCCCCAAACTTCCCAATGCCTCTCCTCTATGCCTACCTGCCTTCACCCAGTGGCCCTTTATGCCATCACGTATCACCCCCAGCTATCCAGCTGCACAATCCAGAAAGCCAAGCACCATGCAGGGAACTTCTCTCACCTGCCACATTGTATCTGTTATCAATTCCTGTCCATTTCATATTCTCCACCCATCCTCCTTCCTTCCATGACCAGCATGCTAATCCAAGCCATCATAATCTATTTGGACTCCTGTAGCTACTGTCCAGCTGGGCATCCTGTTTCCACTATTTATTCCATCCAGACCATTTCCTACATATTCACCAGATTGAACTTTAAAAAATGCAAATGGGGTCATATCACTCTTATGCTAAAATCCCTCCAACAGTCTCCCATCCTTCTAATAGTAGAGGCCATAATCCCTTCTGTGGTCTTTGTTTCTCTTCGGTATGGGATCCCTGCCCATCTCTCTAGCCTCTTCTAAAACTAATCTCCTTGGCTCCTTGCTCCAGCCATTTGGCCTTCTTTCATTTCCTCTTATATGCTATCTCCCCAAATATAGGCTTTGCATATATTACCACCTCTACTTGGGATACCCATCAACTCTCCTCACCTTCTTGTACCCAGGTAACTGTTCCCCACCTTTGAATCTCAACAAAGGGGTGGCCTCTGTGAAACATTAATTTCTTTTTTTTTTTTTAATTAAGAAGGGGCACCTGGGTGGCTCAGTGGGTTGAGCGTCCAACTTCAGCTCAGGTCATGATCTCACGGTTGACAAGTTCGAGCCCTACGTTGGGCTCTGTGCTAACAGCTCGGAGCCTGGAGCCTGGAGTCTGCTTCAGATTCTCTGTCTCCCTCTCTCTGCCCCTTCCCTGCTCATGCTCTGTCTGTGTCTCAAAAATAAACATTAAAAAATTTTTTAAAAAAAGAGAGTGGCCTCTCTGAAGGGACCTTTCCTGACCCTTCCAGATAGATCAGAACCTCCCACCAAGCATTTATGTACTCATCCACTATTCAGTATATATTCATTTGACTAGTTATTTATGCTTGACCCCCCACTGGGCTCGAAGATGTAACAGGATAGAGACTGGGTGCATCTCAATGGGATAACCCTGCCACCCAGTAGGGCAGCTGACACCAAGAAGGTACTCAGTAAGTGTTGATTGAAACCATGAGTGAATATACGCAATTCTGTCCAGAATACATGTCTTCATTTATTTCTATCTGGCTTCCTCTTTATTCCACAACTTCCTTACTGCAGGCATCCCACAGGCAGGTCTTTGGCACTGTAGTCTTGGGCTCTTGCCTTTAATATGAGCCTGAGCCAAAAGTTTTCTTTCCTTCCAGAATTGTCTTTCCAGTTCCCTCTCTTCGTTCTGGCCAAATAACACCTTGTAGCCACTCTACACAGGCTGGGCTCCCTGGATACCACTTTGGCAAGTATTCTTTAAGCCCATGCTGGCGATATATCTGTAGCACAGATTTCAACATAGCGTCCCCAGGAGGGAGACATGTTGCTTGGTGGTAGATGAGGGTGTCACAAGGGAAAAAAAAAGCAACAGCTCAGAATGAAAATGGAGAAATAATTGTTCAGAAGAAAATATTGGAGGAAGGTATGGAAGGAAAGTGAAGAGAACGTGAAGAAAAGAATTGAAAAGTGGGACCTCACAAAGCCTTTTAAAACTGAAAGGGATGGGCCCTGGAGGACATTTGTGGGGGAAAGTTTACCAGCAGGAACTGTTGTTCCTTTAAGGCTGTGCCAGGCGCTGTGCTAAATCCTGGGGCCAGAGATAAACGCAAAGCAGATGTTGACCTCAAGGAGCTGTCCGTAGCAAGCCAGCTGGTGTGCAAGTGAATGCATGTGCCTGTGTGTGCAAGGGGAGAGGAGACGATGCTATAATGCAGTAATAACCACTCGTTCATTCACTAAACATTCATTGGGAGCCTACTGTATGCAGGACACTGGTTAAGGCACTGGGATTGCAACAGTAACCAAAGAGACCAAGCCTCCTGCCCTCTGACAGTTTATGTCCTCAGATGGGAGTGGGGGTGGCAGCAAGGAATTAAATAACAAATGTAAGTAAAATCTGTGGTATATAGAAAGGTGGGGAGTGTATAATTTGGATAGGGTGGGGGGATTCTAAGTGCCTGGGGATGGAGTGTGTGTGCATGTGTGAAATCAAGTGGTCATGACCGGTCAAAAAGACACCTCATGCCCAACATCAGATCTGTTTGTCTCCCCACTCAGCACATGGTGAGCACTCAATGTGCCATAGCCATTATTACATTAAGTATCGCAACTACAACAAGATAGCTACTCTCCCTTTATTCCTTTTCTGCAAGTGAAATTATTAGGAATATAATTTTCCTCTTTCTCTCCTGGTACATACTTTTTTATTTCTTCCTATTTCCTGCTGGCTGAGAAGTGAGAAAGAGTTAAAAGCAGTCATAAAGCACAGAGGCTGTTCATTAGGGTCTGATTTATAAATGTGTTACACCACCACCCAGGCATGTTGGCACTACATGATTACAAATTACGGTCCCTGGTTCTCCAGCGGGGGTTGCTGTTCAACAACTAAGCCCAGGGAGCATGATTTTTTTTTTGGTAGGCTCCACCATCATTGATGTTTCTTTTCCTCTGAGTGCCTGTTTATGTAAATGTATGTAGGCATGCATGTGTCTAGATGCACACAGTCTTCTGTGCTTTGGAACATGTTAATAGGCCTGCCACCTGTCACAGGTAAATCTGTGCTCTGAGTGTGTCCCCTGTGGGCAGGAGGCAATAATGAAGTGAAGGGGGTTGATTAACAACCATTTGACTACTTATCCCTTGGCATTTGCCCATTCCCGTCCCTCTAGCCAGCCCACTCAGGGGGCAGTGGAAGGTCGTAAGCTGTATCAGTCTCATTCCTGCCACTAGAGAAGTCAGTGGAAGCCCAAGAAATGGGGCCTCTTAAGAGTGGAAGTTGGGGGTGGGGGGGGTCATTGATTTTATTACATGGATGGAAGGGGGCTGATCAAACAACCTCACCTTTCTCCAAGCTCCCAGCATTTCTGAAGTCCATTCACCTAAATTCCTCCTGGGGGATTCTGATCCCCATTAATTGATCCCCATTCTCTGTTCAGTTTCATTCAAAAACATTTATTGTGCACCAACCATAGGCAACGATTCCCTTTCTGGGTGCTGGGGTGGGGGAATGAAAGTAAACTAAAGACATGATATCTGCACTTAGAGAGCTTGAAATCTAGCAGCTGGTAATGCTAATGATTGATCTGGATTGAGCTCACCCTTTAACGTGCCAAGGACTGTCTCAAGAACATAGTAGCTCATTAATTCCTGTAACGCTGTGAGTTAGGTAATATTATTATCTCCATTAAATTTGTACCTGAAATGAAGCTTAAAAAGGTTTAGTGACTAGCTCACCTAAAAGGGGGATTTGGAGACTGAATGAATATCAGGGATTATATTGTATTAAACTGTTACCATTAATGTTACTTAAGTAACTATCAAGTTACTTACACTTCTGTTACTTAGTTTCCTCATCCATACAATTAGAGTAACGATGTTATCTACCTCATAGGGTTGTTGTAAGGATCAAAGAAGATAGTATATATTGAGCGGTTGGTATTGCCTGTTGGCATATAGCGAGCACACCACAAATATTAGCTGTCTTTTTTTTTTTTAGTATAGCTTCATCAGTGTCCTCAATCTACCATCAGTATTCCTCAGAAGAGACCAACCTGTTTGAAACAGCTGACTACACACATTCATTTGCATTTGTAAGTTAACTGTCAGGTGTATTCACATGATAAACCAACTAGATGGTTATTAAATATCACAAAACAAGAACATAATATAATTCTGGAGATAACAGTAGCTCACAGCATCAAATCAAATCTACAGAGCCAGACACTATTTTAGGTGCTAAGGATTCAGCAATAAATAGTTTCTTTGGCACTTTGGGTTCAGAAAAATGAGGAGTGGAATCTTGCTCTCCTACCCCTTCCCCCACTTCCTAGCCGTTGAGTTCTTGTTCAAGTTACCGACCTCTATGGCAATCAGTTTTCTTACTTTATAAAACTGGAATACTAAGAGTATCTACCCCTTAGAATTATTTGGGGCTTAAGTGAGTTGAAAAATACAAACAATAGTTCCTGCACAGAGTAAGTTTTTAGCAAATGTTATTTATGTAAAGGCCTTGGGAGAGTCTGTTTCACAGAGAACCAGCATTTATAGGCAGAACATGTAATTTACAACTTACCCTCCACCAAAAAATGATAAGATTAGTATTACTAATCAGGTCCTACAGATGAGGAGACTTAAGGAGTTTATGACATTAGCCCAAAGTGGCATAGCGACAAAATTGGGTACTTGGTTTGAACTCCCATCTCCATAATCTAAAAAGAATTTATTTTCCCACCATTTTGGTCATTTGCATTAGGTAACAGTCACCTGTTATGCCTAGAATGCACATACATGTGAACATTCATGGAAGGGTCAGAAGAAGAAGAAGGAAGTGAAAAGGTGGGTCCGAAACGCACTACATAAGAAAAGAACCCCATATTGGTTAGGACAGGCATGATCCATAGAAACAAATGTAGTTGCTGATTGATGCAGGGGAAACTGGACAGACACCTACCTGATTTGCCAATAGTTTTCTGTGGGTAGACTCTGAAGTCAAGGAAGATCTTCCACTGATAGCTGGCAGGAGGTGAATTACTGTAGCCACTAGTTAGAGATTTGGAAACAATTAGACAGATTCCATGCATATAAATAGAAAGAATGTGTGGATATTAAGGGTGCTATACGGCAATAGGTAATGCAACAGATAAATACAGGAGCTGGAAAGTCACAGAGAGACTCCAGATAAATGATTTCTATAAATAAGTATTGCTCATAGATATTTCAGATGCTTCTCTATTTA